>NC_141693.1:861000205-862213955 GCF_964263255.1 Lissotriton vulgaris | reverse complement strand
GTGTTATAATGTGTCGGTATAGGGTAGTTAGAGTTGTTGGTCCGGATGGCCCTGATGTGTTCTTGTATACGTTCCTTAAATGGACGGATGGTGCTTCCTATTTAGATTTTATTGCACTGGCCGACTATACAATAATTTTGTGTTACTTAATGAAATCCTGTATACGATAGGTCTTTTTAGTATTGTAGCAAAATGCAGTAGTTTTGTTGCATGCAAACTGGCAGACACTGCACATTGTACACCTGAAAAAACCCTTTGGTTTAGATGTTAACCAATTGTGTTGGTTGATCCTCATCTTGTTGTTAACCCTCGGGGTCAAACTTTTAAGAGCTGCATTTCCCTTGCCCTCCGTTACCAATTTCCCCCGGTGTCTGTAACTCTCTGCAACTTGTAATGAGGGCCTAAGCCTCCTTCCTGAAGGGCTTTCTTGGACAGTAATGTGTCTAAATAACTTCCAGGGTACTTGAAAAAATTTCCTGTGCGACCTGCTAGCCACTCTCTGGTGTGTTAAATGATTTTTAATGAGGGGGGTGTAAGTGTCCTATAGTGTGAGCAAAAAAAGCATATACCATTTTAGATTCTCCAGTTGGGCCCTATTGGCACAAAACGTAAGTTAATCCCATTGCTTCTGTGCCGATGTTTGGGGAAAATGCCGTGGTTGGCATATGAAAACCAGACAACGAATAATATACCTGGAATTAAGATGTTGCATGAAGACAAAGTGATCTAGGCAAACCCATTACATACACATGCAGTTCAATACACATGTATGGTTTTTAATGCGAATAAACTAACATTTGAGGGAAATGTACTCTGCTCCTTGCAGGAGTCCTAGGCAAATCACTGTTATAAAATAACCAATTTTCAAAAAGATGATCTGGGAAAACAAAATTTCCTTAAAACGGCAACGACTGCCTTGATGGAGTTTGGTTGAGGTTAAAAATATGCGGCAGTGCTGCTGGGCTAAAATTACAGTTCTTTTGTTTTTACTTTTAATCGCTGCCCACGTTTGGAAGCATTAAGATGAAGCTACTGAATTTTTTAGTTGGGTGGATGTTACCGCAAATCGTTCTGTGTTCAGTTTGCAATTGAACTTCAGGTGTGTCTCAAATATGCTTACAAAATCCACATCACCTAACTGTACGCTCTAGTGACATTCTTTGTTCGAATTACATTTTATGGCTTCTTTGGGCATATTTGAGGGAGAAAAAAAACTGAACATAAATTAAGCATTTCGGAAAAAGCTGTTCTACCTTGTAATGGGTTTGAAAGCTTTGAATCCGGTTTCCTCCATCCACCACTCTGTTTAATTAGGTGTTGTACTGTAAACAGCCCACAACAGTTTTTGTTTAGAGTAAACATCAACATGTCTTTCCGAAAACGCAACTGCAACAAACATTGCTAAAGACTCTGCTGGTTTTTTCTGCTCTTGGCAAATTATTGTTTACAGGGAACATGGGGTGGGTTGGTGTTGCTGCCTTACATACTTGGCTCTTTTAAGCACCTTCCTGCACATATTTATCGCAATTGTATTGTTAAAGTATAGAGTTCTGCCTCCTCCAAAGATGACTATGCATTGTAACAGTAATATGAATTCTAAAATGCTCATATATTCCCAGACCTCCTTCTCTTACTTATCTAATGTACACACCGGCTGCCATTAAGCAACGACCATCTTATATTCTTAGAGGCTTAGTTTCCCCAATGAATCCTCTAACAAAGTGAGACCACTGATTATGGAACAATTTTTGTACTTTGATTACTCTCATTGAGCTTTTGGCTGTTCCTAAATATCTAGCTTCTCGATTGCAGAGACTACAGAATGTGTTGGTATGCCTACTTTTGGCTTTATGCCAAAGAGATCCTGGCTCTCTCAACCGTACTGCTGGCTGCAGAAGAGGTCTTATACTCCTCCCCCTCCAGAAGAAAACCCCTCCAGTTTACTGCCCATCTAAATCTCTGATCCGTCAAGGTACTGTAATGAAGATCCGCAAAGTTCCTAAATCTTGCTTTGGAGGGCGAGTATTTGCTTACCGGGCCAGTGGGCTTTGGAATGCTTTCTTTACTACCCCACCCGTGTTGTGTGCCGCTAACAATACTTGCTTGATCAGGAAAGATATAAGAAGATGCTTGGGTCCAAATAGGATCCTGCCTAAGACGAGTCCTTTACAATCTACTGGAAGTGCCAGTCTGCACTTTTTAAGTGGATATAACCTAATATTTGTGCGGTTTTCCGATGGTATGTATACATGTCCGGAGGCACTGTGGAAAGTGGAGAAAACACCCACCCCTTTTTTCTCGTTTGGAAATTATAGGTGCTTGTAAGGGTGCAGAAGCTTGCCTTCGTTTTCAGTCTCGAGCCCCCTTCTCAAACTTTGGCGGTGCACAGGCAGCTCCCACGCCGCCCTTTTGTTTGATTTTAATTTACTCCTCTGCTCTTGGAATTTCCAACGCTCTTACATTGCTGTGGAAATGGGATTGCACCAAGGTGTTTGGCATCATTTTCCATTCAGAATAATGTGCACCTTTCTAAGATCACGTTGTTTTATGCCATCGTGTAGAGGCTGGTGCAGCTTCTGTTACATTATGAGATGAGTATCAGTCCCAGTCATTCCCCAGTTTAGGCTGCCTTCTCGAATATCAGTGGCTCATCAGATAATATGCAGAACTTTCTTTTCTTGTAGCAAGTTATGATAGGATATATTTCTAATGTGTTTGGAGACTTAAACCTCGTCGTCTCTGTGATGAAGATTCTCAGGCGACCAGATCTGACTTGTGAAACAGCTTGTCTGTTTTTTTGTTTAGCATTATGTGAATCACATAGTTAAGTCCACTCCAAGGACACTGCTTCAAATACTATGAGGGAGAAGGGTGGAGAGCATGCGCTTTTCTATAATACTTATTTATATATGTACACCAACCTCGCCAGATAGAAAAGGTGTGAGGGCCATGCATTCGGGGGAGGTAATAATTTGAGACCTAATATGCAAGTGAGAACGTGTTTGTGAAATTGAGATGTATTGGGAGGTCAAAAGAGCTGCGCAGCTGCTTATTGAAGTTTGATATAGTGCTCTAGATCTTGACTACAGGCAGTGTTAAAAATATGTTTAAATGTTGCTGAGCAACGTCTTAAAGTGCATTTAAAAAAATGTGCTATTAAGTGGTCAACGCTTGTCGCACCATAGCGCTTTAATTTTATTTACTTTGCTGTGCAACTTCTTTAAAAATGCATTAACAAAGCCAATAGGTCTTACATAGGTGAAACACAAGCTTCCCCGTCAACGGTTTTTTCCTGATTGGAGTTAGCGTAATTTCAGTGGCGCAGTGAGCATTGGTCCCATATCTGGGCTTAGCCATTGTACTTAAGGTGTTAAACAGAAATATACAATAAAATGATGCATGGAATGCTTAGGTGGGAAATGTGAGCTGTTATGCCAGGTTCAGGCAACCAAAATGCCTCATATGCCTTACCTCGGCTTCTAAACTGAAACCCCCAAATTAGCAGCATTCAAAATCGTGATTAATTAGCAAATGTAAATGTAAAATATTGATAAGGAGGTGTGTGTATCTGTGTGTGTGTGTGTGTGTGTATATATATATATATATATATATATATTATATATATATATATATATATATATATATATATATATTAGTATGCATCTCTCCCTCTTCCCCCTCTCCCCCGCGCTCTGATTGGCAATCAGCAACATCAGAAAAATGTTGAACTACGTCCCGGTCTAGAACTTCCCACCCATGCCAAAATTGAAGAAAGGAACCCTGCATTTTTTGCCATGATCACCAAGCTAAGCTGAATCGATAAACAAACAGTGGCCTTGGGCCACACCTTTTAAGGGGAGGTGGGCAGTAACTAAACTTCAAATGGAGAGGGGTTGCGCAGTCCCAGGGCTTTCAATGGCCCTGGGGACCCCGTCCTTGGAATAATGGTTTCCCTACAGGCACGGGCAGGGAAGCTTGTGTTTGCTCCATTCTGGCTGCAGTATTTTTAATCTTTCACCAAATGGGAGCAATCACAAAAAATCTGCTCCCAGCGGGCGGGAGCTGTCAAAATGCTACTGCTTGCTGGGAGCAGACTTGTGTTCTGTTTCCCTTCCCGCGTTGATGCAGGTAGGGAATCTGCACAAGATATTGCTCTCGCCTAGAGGGAGCAGCATAAAAAGTTGCTCCCTTTGGGCAGGAGCAATGCTGGCTCCCGCATCATAATCCCCTTCTCCTTTAAAAAAAAAATGCAGCCCTGGGGGGATGGACTCTCTAGGGCCTAATGAGGCTTGCAGATGGGGCCAACGTGGCACCCTTAACAAAGTGGGGGCTTCAAACCTCCTCTCCTTAATATATGCGTTGGCCTCAGAACATGGGTAACCCATGATGCGCATGCCAAAGGCAGTGTGGGATTGGCAGCTTGCTGAGGGTTTCACCACAGGGCCTGGCAGCAGGCCAAGCTCTGTAACCAACATGGGGAAAGGATGTGTGCTGCTTGGGATTGGCTGCCTGCCTGAAGTTGGAAGCAGGGCCTGGCTACAACATCAGCCCGGCAGCCAACAATGCACCACGATCGAGCAAGGCCCGTTTATGGCATGGGGTTAGCTGTCTCCAGGAGGTTGTCTGCTGGGAGCCCACCCCTCGCTTCATGGGTACCTGCATGTTTTTTGGCTGCGTCCGGTTGGCTTGGCCACACGATGTGTCACTGAAAAAAACAAAGGTTAGAGTAACACCCTAGTTAGGTGAATGTCGGTGACATTAACATTTTGAACTAAAAAAACACCCTCAAATTCACCAGTTAGTTAGCTGAGCTAACTATAACGTGTAACCCCAGTCAGGCACTGCTTATGACCTCTCATATTACATCACTTATGACATGTTCTATAACATCCGTGAGCTCTCAAATTACATCATTGATAACATCACTGACTTCATCCAAGCTTCTTTTGACATATTACTCTATAAACTAGTGTGGCATTAGAGGCCGGAAAGGAAGTACAAAACAGCTCCGAATTATATGGAGCTTCATTATTGCCATCAAAGTTACAACTCACTATGGTGTAGTAAGCATGTGCTATGTGCAACATTGTCCCGATACCATACACCTCACGGATAGCATGGTCCACATTAACCATCATCCACAGATCTATGGGAAATCCTCATTGCACAAAGTATTTAATATGTATATGTATATATCTGTGCAGGCAAAGCCAAGTTCCTCTAGATAGTCAACGTCTATTCCAAAATGAATGCCCTACAGTGGACAACTTTTATCTGTATGAAACCCCTTAGTCACCGAATCGAAGTTGAAAAATGAAGTTGATACGAGTAGATAAATGGATACTGTAAACAGTGTTTACTCTATGAAGAGTTTACTCTGGAGCACAACTCTTTTCATAAACAGTGCAACTTTCATGAGAAATGCACCATAGAGTATCAAAAAGTATCTACTAAGAACAGTGTACACTTTTTCGAACACTTGTGAAAATAAAGACCCTATTCGCTTAAACTACAGTCTGAAAGTGCTAAACATTATACTACATAGAGCTATGATAAAGTGGTAAATTTTACAGACAGCCTATTTTCTGAAGAAAAGGAAGCACATATACATAGGTTAGTACCTGGTGCACACATTCTTCTATGTTGTGTAGAAATTGTTCTGCTGAGACGTTTCTAATAGCTCAAGGCTGCTTACATTACTTGGTATCTACTACGTAAAATCTTTGCCCTGTTGGAAACTTTTTGTGCAGTACCAAAAAAACTTGTGTGGAACATGCTGAACACAAATGGTCACATGCGCACAGTTATTATTCAGTACAACGATGTATGTGTTCATTACCTCTACACACCTATGGTGCATAAGGAGCACATGCATTTTGTAAACACTTACACCCCTTAGCTGAGCACCAGATGCACACAATTGGGCAGAAAAGTAATATGGTAGTTACTCACCACTATGTACACGGTAAAATAAACTAGCACACTCATTAGATTATCGTTAGTTTTTTTGTGTAAAATACAAATATTTATATGTTTATTTTTGTGCTGATGCCCTCCAGCACCCTCCCTCTAAGGAAGCACCAGAGTTTTGTTTCTGCAGCTTCATATCTTAAGCATTTGAACAGAAACCATGACCAGAGGTAATCTAATCAGCTGTATTTCGGTCATGATGGATGCAACATTTCTAAATAATGCTGTGCGATGCGGACTTCTAATCTTGTCCATCATGCTTTTTCTGTTCGTGAATCAGCTAAACGACAGCAATCTACCAAAGGAAATCTACATCGATGGAGAAAATATTCTAGCTACTAATAAGTCTGGTGTACAAGACATTGCTGTCTCTAATCGAGGCGTGCCTCGTTTATTATTGAAGAGTAACAACTACTTGGTGTATTTGCTTCAACTTAATAAGCACGTTCTTGGATCTGCACAGTCTTAATTTGAAATTTCGATGTGATGCAAAATGTTTGAAGCTTTGATACAGATGCTGTTGGTCTCAAACCCACTGTTGAATGTGGGCTGGGTCACCACAGCCCTTTCCCTGCTATACACCAGGCATAATTAGTGTATGCCAGCAAAGACTAGGCACTGGTTACAAATGGTCGATAAATTCCCATACGTGCAGTAACTCCTGTTACTTCCAGATATAAGCTTTGTACTAAAGATCGCACCTGCCGATAAATTTAAGGGGAGGTTTAATAGGCTGATATTCATCGGGAGGGGTGGAGGGAAATGTATTCTATTAAGTAACATGTGGATTTACGCTGGGCAAGCAGTAAAGTCTGTATGCTTTGCCCTGTTTTAGGAGATTAACCAGTAATAGGTTTTATTTATATCACCCAATAAATATCAAACCTCATAGTATTGTTAATAACCAGCTGCAATAAATCTCGGACCTGACATCGGGCCACTCGTAATGAAATTGTGTGCCATGCTGTGTGTCAATTGAAGTTGTTGGCTACCTGAAAAAGTAATTCTGTTTAAGCTTCTCTCTACCCTCCCCTAGTTCCATTGAACCCCAACAAATGCATGTCCTTCTTGTGTCTGGCCTAGAGACAGTTTTCACTGTTTCCACAGCCTGACGTTTAACAAAAAAAATAAAAATACAGATATATATGCATACAAGGTGTTATTGGTTAGCCCTCTTCTTCCATATTTCTGTGCACATGTTATACAAAGTTTGCTTCCACCCTGCTTAGCATGGGTTCATGAATCAGCCCTCTTCCTCTATTAGGTGTGTTTCGCTGTGAGTGACAGCATTTTGGCTGATCACGTGCGCATCTGTATTAAAAGGAATGCATCACCATGCAATGCTTGGGTTGTTAGTGTTGCCCAAACACTCCTTTATTTTTACATTCACATTTCTGTCCTGTTTTTACAAACTGCAGAGGTGTGTTAAATAAGAGCATAAAGTACACAATATTTCACGCTTGTTAAAGCCAGACCTCTTTTCTTTGCCAGTGCTTGTTTAACATGCTTCTCACTGTTCACATAAATGCTGTGTGTGTATATATAGTCCACTTGTAGAATATGGTTGTAATTTGACAAAGAAATGGCAAAACAAACTTTGACCTGTGAAGCTGCAAAGCACTGTTCAGTTTACCTCCATTAACTGCAGTCTAAATAGGAGGTGGCTTTAGAACAAGTTCTCAGGCTCTCCACTATAGCTCAATATAGATTAAATGCCTTTCAGAAGTCTGAGGCCTCCCTCTCTGCATCCATCTAATCTGCAGCTATAAGCAGTGCAAGTATTTCTTTGGGACTTCTATTTTTCTCGCATATCAGTGTGGGGATGTATGACGTTACAACGCCTGCCTTTACAACGCGGTTTTTACATCGCATACCTTTACAACGAATAGCGCTTAGAGGTGCTGGATAGTGAAAAGTTTAATTTTCTATTCCAACTCCAGTCCCCGTGGACACTAGGGAAGGTGTTGGATAGAAAATTAAACGTATTCCCTATCCTAGAGCGCCCCCCAGCGCAATGCCTTGTAATGGTTTGCGTTGTAATGACCGCGTTGTAATGGTAGTGCGTTGTAAAAGTTGTTGTAAAGGTTGTTCACCTCAGTGTGGATTTCCGTTTTGCAGATCACCTGGTCATCGTGGACTGGCTGCCTGGCTAGGGATGTGCATGCATGGTGCTGTTGGGTCAGGGTTCCCCTTTTCAGTTTGGGAATGCACACCAGTGCTAATGGGATTGCAGCCTTCCCTCCTTAGTGAGATCAGCTCCGATGATCGACTTCCAGAGCATCATAATGTTTTGGAGGACAACCGCTTCAGGTGAAAAATAGGAAAATATCACTGTTGGAAGTTCAGACTTTAAAAAATGGAAGGGCACATTTAAGCTACACAATATTTATAGTCATAGTAAAATAGATCAGTGCAAGAAAATTGCATTTTGCAAGTGACTTTTGTCTGGGATAAAATGGATACTAACATTTCCAGCAACTCTTCTGAATATGCTGTAGAGCGGTCTTTGTGTTATTTTAGATTTTAGATTTAATGGCTTAGTGCCATTTCTATGCCAGTAGGTCTCCCCTATAAGAACTATTGGCTTTGGCAAAGTTGTGTAGCCATGGTTACCATGGAACAAGGCTAAACCTAGTTTGTTTTCTTTTTATAGAAGAACTAAAATGTGACCAGCGGTAATGCATTTAATTTTTTTTTTTTTTTAGCTGTGTGCTCCCAAGGCAACACGGGGAGGAAGAGTGGTAGAGGACAGGTGAGAAAGGCTGGGGAAGCAGACAGGCAATGGGAGGGGCTGGGGGATCAAACACGGACAACGGATGGAAAGCGGAGGATCAGGGGGATAAATAAATTATACACAAGAAGATGGACGGAGCGCTGAAACTTTTCAGACTCTCACTCCCAGTCACAGATCTGGGTTGAATCCATAATCGTTCTTTAGCTTACTTCGCCCCCCCGTTCAGGCACTGCTATATGCAAATCATTCTTGGACCTATGCCTCATGGGAACAGTCCAGCCAGAACTGCCAAGCCATGTCTTCCCTGGACTGGAAACAAGCACCCTGGGAACGGTTTCGGACTAACAGCCCTCTTCAGCCAGGCTAACTTGAATCCAGTGGCAAAGTGAGCAAGGGAGCCACGTCTGGGCATACCCTGCCAATTTAGGGTGAACAAAGCAAACACAAGGAGATGATCGATGGAGCGCTGAAATTCTTCAGACACTCACCCCCAATCACAAGGGAGATGAGCCAGTGGGGGTAGAAGTACACAAGGAAGACAGCATAAAAACCACAAACACTTTGCTAGAGTTTTTAGAAGGAAAAAAGTAGCGCATAAAAAGCGAGCAATGGAAGGACTCTGTAATGCATCCATGCTCCAGTGAATGGACAAACACACGAAGAGTAAGTAAACTGACAAATAAGAAGCAAGCAAATGAGTGGCAATGATATTTGCACTGTCTTGTAGATAATTGTACATAATAAAAGATGAGTGCGCAACTGCGGGCTGGTGAGGTCATCAAGAAAAGGTGAGCCAATTTGTCCCTAAAGATAAGATTAAAAACATTGCAAATTACCAATAAGTCAATTGATAAGGGATGACACACAAAGGTATCTTGATTCTAGTAATTTAGAAATCCATTAAGCGATATTAACATATTAAAGAGCAATACAAAAGCAAAAATAGAAGTCTGTCTCAATAGTTCAGTCATAAGCCTCCGAAATTATTGCCCTAAGGGTTCTTAGCAATTAAAATAGATGCAGCAATGAGCAGAGTCTGGGAAATAAACAAAGTCGAGAGTGTGCAGCAAATCAGTAGAAAATAGAACCGCATCCCTAGAGGCTTAGAAAAAGTAACTGACTCACGCCCAAAATTAGGGGCTTTTCTAGAGAATTACACCATAGAAAGCAGTGGAAATTGCACAGTCCTCATGGTGTGAGCAAATTAACGATACAACAAATCATAAAGCCTTTTAAAAAACTTATAATACCACAATCCTATCACCATCTGCCCTAAATTAATAATATGAATCTTCTGACCTAATGTTATCGGAAACAGTACAAATCTGGTTACAAAAACAATGAAAATTCTCATAATGAATAACCTAGAGGGAGCGAGCAGTAAGAGACTTTAAAACGTATCTAGAGGCTTCCTCTAGAGTATTTCAAGAATGTCCTCTCACAAGCATCAGTGCACATTTTGCGGTGTTAACGAAAAATATCACATGGTAAATGTGTAGTAATTTCCAACCACACAGAAGTTAGGATCCAAGTAGATTTATTGTAGCAGAAGAACAGCTTAACAACCACAAGTAGGAAGATGACAATCTCCCCAGTAAGACCTCTGAGCAACTGGCTCAGTAATCAAGGATAAACATACCAAGTGACATGAACTAATTCCAAATGACATCAAGTCATGGAATACCACACACCTCCCCCCTTTAAAAAATAAATAAATAAAAAAACATGATTCAGAAAACTAAATTCGATGACTAGTTTGGAATAGGCCAGGAAAACCTAGTTCTGTACATCTGTGTTTTAACTGCAAAAAACTCCTGTTAATGTGCACATATAATTCTAATCGGAGAATAGCTGTAACAAAGCCATCCAATGGTAAGCAATGTGGGATGCCTCTGAGCCCCCTGTAAGGTAGCAGAAGGTCTAGGAAGAAAAAACGCATGCACTGTGTTGGGTATGACCTAAAAAGGCCAGCAAAATTTCTTCTCCCCAGGAATGAAGTTGCTAGATAGTGTCAGCAGCTCTAGCTGTGACCACCAGACAAGCAGTGTCCAAGTCAATAAGTCTGGTGTTAGCTTCGAGACTTTTTAATTTTGTCAGTCCTTGTTTTTATTTTTTCATAGGCTTTACATATTATATTGGCGAGGGTGCCAGAGCCGCCTCATTAAAAATGTATAGCTAAACGCAAAACATTTTTTTGGGGGTCTAAAAAGTACATATTGCAACAGTAGTCCCAGGCACTGAAGGGAACTTCTTTCCTTATGAATTCCATTGCTCACACTGAAGTTAAGCAATGGTTGAAGTGGGCTGACCCCATCCTGTGAGCTGTAGTGGGTGGATGCCAAATGTGAAGAACCTAAGAGGCCAATATATGAAGAGGGCTGGCTGAAAGGCCCTATAAGTAAACATGGTATATTTATACTTTTGTGAAATCAAAATGACTTTAGCAAACATCACCCGAGGGCCTTGAAAGACTCACTGCCTTACTCCCAATTCCTGAGGATAAGGCGGAATTGCTCATCCAAAACTGACTATTTCAGGGAAGCTAGCACCCTTGCAAACAAACTAAAAAACCATGGCTATCCAAGAAGACTAGTCAAGACTGCGTCAAAAAGGGCACAGTACTGCCCATGCGACGTTTTACTAACACCAAAGACCCGCGAAAAGATAGAGAGGATAGCCTGTGTTACCACCTTTTCCCCTGTCTCAAACAAAATCAGAAAATCCATTTTAAAGCATTGGCCAACAATTAACGCAGGACCGATTAACCTAGAACGACCTTTCTTTGCCTTCCGAAACAGTAAAAACCTGAAAGATCACTTGGTTAGAACAGCCCTGCCAGCCCCAGCCCCAAAATCAACCATTGAATCTAACTGGGGGTTACCACCAATGTTAGGCCATGTGAAATGTGGTTGCTGCAATGTTTGTGATTACACAATTGAGGCTCGTAATTTCAGTCACAATGACATCACTGTTGAAATGAAATCTTTCACCAACTGTAACACTTGTAATGTTGTTTACGCTATTCTTTGCCCCTGTCCAAAAATATATGTGGGTCAAACAACCCAAAAGGCCATGACCCGCAGCTGCCAGCACAGGAGCCGCATAAGGTGCGGGACTCCGAATGCCCCATTGGTTGAACATTACACTGAACTAAACCACACCGCGGATGACATCAAGTGGACAATCCTCAAAGCTGTCAAGTTGCCACAAAGGGGCGGGAACCTAGCCCAACTCCTGAATCGAGAGGAATTGAAGACCATAATCCAGTTCAACACCATACGGACAGGACTAAATAGAAGTGAGGACTGGACAACTCTTCTGTAACATCTGGAATGCTTAGCATTGTCTTCAGAACAATTTCAATCTTAACCCAAGGATACATGGGGTACCCCTTAATCATTACGGTACCATGGACTGCACAAATCATATCATAGAATGTCTCCAACAGATATGGTTTTGAGCCTCAATGTGTAATGCTATAATGTAACATGTCACTATTTTTTATAAGTCGCCGTTTTTCAACACTCACTACTGTAACAGCAGACCTTGGTCTACTATTCTCATGGCCAATTGAACAAGGTCCACTCACAAGCAACCAATGTTCCTGGTGCATCTCGGCAGACATGCACCCAAGAGCTAATTACATACTGTGTGTCCTCATTAGCTCTAATCTTGTCACATTCACTTGCGCCGGCTGACTATACCAGTAATTGTTTTAATGTATAACACATTCACTTGCGCCAGCTCGTCCAATTTTATTTATTTATTTATAAACACACTAACTCCTTTCACACACTAGACTACCCAGTCTGGTATCTCACTATTATGCACTTGCGCCGTAATTCCTGGTTATTCCACAAATATTACATAATGTACATAAAAGTATCTTTTCAGCCACCCTAAGATGGCTGACGCAATTGTGTAAAGTCTCCCAGGGCTTACACACACCTCCGTCACGTGCTCGGGTCACGATCACATGACCACGGAGGCACGCGATATAATCAACATGGCTCCCGGTAGTCATCAGGCTCCGAACCAGCACGAGACCTGCATTTGCATTGCGCTGTGGTCTGCACACCATGACATCGTTCTAATAACTTGGTAAGAGCAATTTCCGCAGGTTTGCCGCTACCTCTTTCCCAAACCAGCCCAGTTACTAACCCGCGCTGTCCTTCCCTTCCTAGCGGATCTTATTGTATTACCGACCGCACTTCAACCGCCAAGCGTGCAAGCCCGCGGTAACCCAGCGACTGTCCCAATTGGAAATGCTGCAACCTCCAGCATTCGAATAGAGCCTAGGGTATGTTTTTAAACTTTATAATTGACACTCGACAAACATTGAACCAGCATGATTCCTTCTAACTCCTTGCTACTTCCACGAAGCCCACAGCGCCATTTCACGCCCTGTCTGACCAGGAGCTGTGACATATAAGCTCTTCCAGCCGCGTCTCTGTACGCCCCCTTGCCCTACACGAGCCCTCAAGGAGGTAAGTTCAAGAGCATGCCTCGACCGCTCCTTGATTGACAGAGCAGCGCCCACTGCCGAATATCCTGAACTTACAAATCTCGCTGCCCCTTGGGAGTGCAATTTTCCTTATTAATTGGGGAATTGCCTATTGAAATAGTAAGGTCCCGTGGCACATTATTCTGAAAACGACTGCTAAATAACGAGCCAATACTGTAATAAATACTTGTTCACGCTGGCTCCCTCCTCACAACCACAGAGGTGCTAGCTTTTCACTCCTAGGGCTGACCTACTCCTGTGAATCAACCCTCGTGCCACAAACGCGCACAAAGCACCACAGTTTTTTAGACTCAGGCTAATAGAACTTCTCCTGTGACTCAAACTTAGCACAGGAAATGCACAAAGCACTATTGTTTGTCAAGCACTTCATCACTGCGATTCCGGATACTGTAAGTTGTAAATAGTGTGTAAAACGCGGTCACCCTGACCTCTCCTACCTTTCGAACCTACTTAAAACGACATTGTTATTTCCTTTTCTCCCTGTTCTTTCCTCAACAGGCGTGTATATTGTTTAAACCAGGCAATTCTAATTGTTAAAGTCCTGATGCTGATCCCCTTGTAATTAGAGCGCGGGATCGAAACGTCTACTCTTTCTAGTAGTCATACATATGATCATTGTATATTACTGTTTGTATGTGCTACTCTGGGAGACACTGATAACACTGACATAAAAAGTGCCCAGTATGCTCTCTCTTCTTGCCTGAAGAAGCCCTTCCTTCCTATTCTATTCTTTTTTCACTCTCACTGTGTTTACTTCTTAAGTACAGTGCAGGACTGTGCCTTACTGCAGAAATTGTGTATTTTTGCTAAATGTATTCACTCTAAATCTTTTGATTCAATCTAAAATAAATTCCTTGTCCGGCTGGGCAAGGAAAAATATATAGCAGCCTATTGTGGTCTATATAGTATTAAGTTGTATTTTTGAATTGCTTAGGACCTTTTTGTTTCTTTGTTTAGCAAACCTCAAGCCTAAAAAGACCTAGGCAGTGGTGAACAAAGATTTCAGTTGTGGTGTTTAAATCCATGGCCTAGAAGGACAAAATAAATTCTTTCTTTTTTTTAAACAATTTTATTCAATGTTGGGCATGGGGTAAGCGGAGCATGTAACTCCACCTTGCCATAAAAAGTTGAAGAGAAAAGTAGACGGTTTAAGGTATATGGAACTACCCAGCACTACATTTGGTTCTTGTATCTACTACCTCTGGTACTTAAAGTGGATCCATCCCTCCCGCAGGATTTAATCTTGTGTAATCAGAAAGCTTGCCTTTTTAAAACGTCTGATAAGACTAGTCGGAAAGATACACCAAAAACAGGAAGAGAAGAAATTATACACTGTCCTCCTTACTCTGCTGCATGATCTTTCTGGGAAGACTCGAGATTTTGTGATACTTTAATACTGAGCCTGACCTACGGGTACCGCTGTTGGTGCGAGAGGGAAAGGTCTCTTTGCATGCTTGTTTTTGCTTCAGAACAGTCACAGCCTGGAATCTGCAGTAATGTAGGATCATTTTCTGCATTCCAGCCCGTATCTGGAGCGCAGTGCATGCATTTCAGGAATTCTAGTTCTTTGCCAGCATTTCAACATTAAAGTCGTCTTCCAAATGAATTCAGCATTTCTTCATACGGTTTGCAATCTTCATTCTTCCCTTCACTCGCATCAGATGCATACCTCCCCAGACCTACCATAAGGAGATGCTTAAATGTACTTCCCTTATATTCCCCAACCTTGCAGTTGCTCAAAAAGCTTTTAGATTTTTAAAAATACATTCCAATAACTGGTTATTCTGCACACTATTCATTTTATTTATATATAGTTTTTCTGAAGCACATGATTATTCTCGGGTGTCCTGGCCCTGAAGAGAGTACTAGTCATCCAAAGCAGTTATGATGTTAATAACCAGGTTTTGAGGGTTTCCTTAGGGTTGCATTATGGAAAGGAAAATATCTTCCATCTCCCTCTTGACGAACTTTCCTTGGATTAAGGATTTGTTGTAAATTGGCAGGTGAAGATCATTGCGTTTTGGTGGGTTTACACCATGAGAGCTTGGTCAGGATTAAGACTAGTCTGGTCGCAGAAGCAGATCAAAGGGGACAAAAAAGGAAAATAATGAGCATTCCTGATAAAAGTAAAAATGAAGTAAAGTTGAGGGAACATGACGGATCCAAAACGCTGATAGGATACGACCGTCTCAGAAAGGCTAAGGAGACTAAGACACCTACGAGTCCGAATGGGAGATTGGGCATGGAAGAAGGTGCTTTAAGGCTGGTTTTTAAAACATTTTTGTTTTTAAAACATACATATTCATTTAAAAAAGACAAAGGTTATCGGGACATTCTGTTAGGTTTACGTTTTACCCATACAAAAGCATAGAAGTTCGACAATTCTAGTTAGAATTATCGGAAGAAACTATAGCTCGTACCAATAAGTAACTTTAGGCCATGGGTTCTAGTTTCTTAACATAAGTAGAAGTAGAACTATAACTGTTGAATTTCTATGGTTTTGTGTGTGTAAAATTTAAACCGAACTATAACGTGCTTGTAACCTTTGTTTTTTTTTTTTTTCAATGAAAATCCACACTAGGATGTGAACTTTATAAACCTTGCACAGTACAATAAAAGGAAAAATCCAAAGCTATTAAAACCTGAAGATGTATCATAGGAGACCACGGTTTAGACTGAGCAAGAGGTATGGTCTATCCATGGAGTACATGACAATTGATCGACCTGTGATCTTGTTTGCCTTTCTGCTATTTATTGTTGAACGTTATTAGCAATTGATTCTGAAATAATTGCTAATAAGTTGGTGGGATCCACACTTGTATATACCTCCTTAACTTTCATTTTATTGAACCAAAGTAATTCTTGTGTTTCATATTATGGAATTTCTATAACCATTTTGCAGCCATTAGCAAGGCTGAAAATGCTGTACTGGGAAATAAAAGGTTAAAAAATGGCAGACCATTTTATAAAGTAAAACTGCCCACCATCTCTAGGTAGGCCATCTAGCCTAACGTTTTGGAGATTGCCTTTCACGAAATGGGATCACAGCGTAAAAACTATTGTTTCTTCACCACGTTTGTGGTGCCCTTGTTAAACCCGCCCCCCAGTATCACTATGTTCTTAGCTTTGCCTAGGCCTACCCCTGGTAAAGCGTGCTAGTGATGGCACTGGGCTGGAGTCCATTATTTCAGTCATGTGCTGTTTGTGCGCAGGCCATGCTTTTCATGACTGTGAGGAAGAGGAAGTGACATTTAATGTTCTCAGCACCACAGTCCTTCGAGACTATTACTCATATCGTGGAAGATAAAAATGAAGTTGTAGATGAGAAAGTAAATTTGCCCTATGCTACTCTCGCTCTTTGTGTGAACTTCTTGCTCAGCTTGTGGGCAAACCGTCATATCTCCCAGTCCCAGTTTCCACATCTTTCAAAACTATGCATACTTAGAAATTGGAAAACACCAGGAACTAGCTCTACAAAAATAGTAATTTGCAATACATTGGTCTTGCACATGGTATGAACTAGCTATAGCACTAGTAAGTCCCCATGGTGAGGGTGTGGGACAAGATCTGTGCAATGAAAGAAAGAAGTTCCTTTTATCAACCAAGTGCAGTTCCACTGGCCAAGAAGCAGAAAGCCATTTAACAAGGTGACTATTCAACCTGGCGAACAGCTTCGGGCAATCTAACGCAAGCATTTAACACTTGTTGAACTATCATGAACAGTGTTTGGACTGGATGCTGAGCTTGTAAATTCAGTGCTGCTCTCTTGGGTAATCTGTAATTGATCCCACGTGATGGATGGCTACATGAGGTATTGGGAACTGACAGGTTAATTAATTGGAACCTTTTTAAGAGTTTCTACTGGAGGCATTTGTGCCAGTGACATCAATAGTTTAATGCGGCGGCTGACTACCCTACTTTCGTTTTTGCCTAGTGCTCTTTCCAAATCCAAAATAAACATGCATCACAATTTTCATATTCCTTTTCTCAACTCTTCTGTAGAGATTGGGAGGTCTGCTACTGGCCATCAGGTAGAGGTGAGTATGTGTGTTTTTTTTCTTAATGCAGTTTTTATGCAGTTTTTTTTTGCTTTTACAAAGGAGTTACAATTTATCTTGTTTCGTTATGCAAATCGAAGGACATGTACAGATTTCTTTACACAGTATGTTATTCCATAGTAAAAAATAGTGCAACCTTGAATCTGAAATATAAACCTCTCCCTAAAAGAGGACATCTGTCCACTTACCTTCCAAGGTCTTCATAGTAGACTGGTGACAAATAAGAGTGCATCTTGGATGATGGTTTACATATCCTTAAGGTAGAGTTATTGCCAATGGTTTGACAAGAGATGAGTTTTTGACTCATTCAGGAGCATATTAGAGAGACCGCCGTGGTTGTCAGGCAGGCACTTGGGGGGGGGGGATGAACTCTAAAAGATCAAAAGTGCTCCAGTTAGTGGAAGCACTGGAGGTTCCGGGGCAGTTGCACCTTTCTCCATGCACTTGCCTACTTCAGACCATGTAGGGAGCGGAAATAAACTTCAACCCAAGTGGAAATTGCTCAAACATTTTAATAGGTAACTTAGAACTGGATTAGAAACCACGATTCGAAAGAGGAAGAACATAACTGGGTCGGACTGGCATGTAGGGCAAACGGGCAGTACCCGAAGGGCTGGTCAGACTGATCTGTGTATGGTTGACTAGAGGTGGGCCAGTTTTGTGGTCTGCTGGTCCAGTTTTCACTGTTAATTTCCTTGATATTTACCACTAACTCTGCCTGCAGCAAGCTCAACTCCTTGCAGTTATCCATACCTTACAAAACACCTGTACAACATGTCTTTACATGTTCAAATGTGCCCCTGGTTTGAAGAAATGAGTCACTTTTTAGCTATTGAATTCACTATTTGGTCCCCTTTTATCTTAATGACCAGGCACATTTTCGGTCTTAGTCTTACCCTGACTCGACACAGTATTGTTTTGCTTCACAAAATTAGACACACATATGAGAAACTAAAACGCACATTTTACTTAAATTTTTCCAATGAACTTGCTGCGCTCTGCAATTACTAAGCTAACCCAGCGACGTAGCTTCCACTGGTGCAGCTCGTGCAGTTGCACCTGGGCCCACTGAACTGAGACTTGATTATTCCTGTAGTTTATAATTCAAGCAGCAGCCAGGAAGCCAATTCTTTCCTTGCACTAGGGCTTCACTACTGAGCTAACCACTCTGTCTCTCTGTACATGAGCAAAACCCCAGTTTTTTCTCTTTTTGCCTCTGAAAGGTAAATGTTATACACTTGGTAAACTTGAATTCGGCGTTAAAATAGACTGCTTGCGCAATTCTAATCCCTACTGATGGGTAGAATACCATAGAGAAGTACACTATTTTTTTAATAGTAGATTTAATAGATACTTTGAAAAAACGTACACCTGCTACCTAGTCCCTCTGTAGTGGAGTGTGTGTGTGTGGTTTTCAGTCTTCTGCTGTCCTATTCAGCTGCTGATATCAGCCGCTGCCTTAAATATTGGTACTCTTTGATTTGCCTTTTCTGGACTCCTCTACGGAGACTGTTGGGAGTTTGAGGTCGGTGTTGAGGAGGTATCTGATGCTTCTTTGTGTGCTATATACTGCAAGAAACATTGCAGCAATGTAACCTGTATGCTGATTGTATTGCAACATTTGTGTAGCACTAACTGCCCCTATGTGGGGCACTAAAGCGCTTGCTTACATGGGAAGCATACTACACCATGTATGTGTGTGGTTAGAAGTGTTATCTGTTTTTATCCTATGTGGGAAGTGTTTACATATCGTGTGTGATAACCACGGACATATGGTTATCTTGTTAAAGCATGTAGCGCTTAGCAGTGTGATGGACAACAAAGTGTGAGAGAGGCGCGCTGTTTGTTTTCAAGTAAGCTGACAATATTGCTTGACCTATTAATCTGTAGAACCAAGAAAAGCCCACTTCAAGCAGGAGTGGGGGCTTGGCGGTGCGGGAATCACCCGAGTCTACTCTTACCCTCCTTATATAATAAAGTGGACCCGGAAACCATTTTCTGCAGAGAACCACCTTTATTAAAATAGCTTGAGCTATGGAACAGAGTCCCAAGCTAGTCAGAGACAAAACCCAGGAGGCTGCTGCTTTACTCCACAGCGAACAAACCTTATATAAATGTTTTACTACACTCTTTGGCATTCAGTCCATTATTCAATCAGGGTGGTGTTTGTAGTTGATGACCTGATCAAGGTGGTGTTCAGACCATTGTTCAATCAGCTAGATCAAGGCTCGGCATTCAGACCATTGTCCAGATAACCTGATCAGGGTGTCAAGGATGTTTACCAAGCAGGGAGCAGAAGATGAAAACAAGCTTGTTTACACAGGGCATAGGTATCTCATGGCTTTCTGTTGAGGAATTGGGTAACTGCAAAGAACGGGGGTTTGGGTATGTGATATTTTTTTGCGTCAGCAGAAATGGAGGCTGTAGGAAGGGTTTTGTCACGAGATGGCAAGGAATGGAGGAATTAATAGGACCTAGTGAACTCATTTTCTTCAAATCTATATGCTCTGCTCCAGAAGTTAAAATGAGTTTACACCTGATTCTGTTCCAGTCTGGGCTCTTTGTGTAATGGATTGCCATGAAGGCTCATACAGGTTAATACCAAGATTGGCAGAAAGGATTTCAGAAAGCCATGTTAATATGAAAGTGATTGCCACAAGTGCATGCTTCCTTCCCCCATAGCTGCCCTCTAGCAATGGACAGGATATAATACCCAATTTGAAAATCGCTGACTAAATCGAAGTCATACAGCTTAGTAGTTGCATTAGGGAAGGACTAGAGTTTGCCTTGATCCTCCTGCCTCCCTCTAACTTCACTGTGGGAAATGGTATAATCACACTGTCCACTGGTACAAAGCCAAGGATTGATTGATTTAGATTTTTATAACACATGCAGTACTGATGATGTCCTGGAACTAGATGAGAACCATTGCAAGAGAAGAAAGCCAAAAAAGTAAACCAGTGAGTTTTTAATGATTCTCCTAAACTTGAGAAGGCAAGTTGTGGCATGAATAGCCTGAGGAAGATCCTTTCATGCTTGGGCCATGACCACAGAAAAGGAATGCCCTCCTATGCAGAATTTCGTGAATTTAGAAATTTTCATAATGTAAAATCCTGCAGCAGAGAGCCCTCGCAGGAGTATATACAGATTGAAGAGAAACTTCTGGTTTCTTTATGGCCTAGTGCAAAAGCAGAAGGCCTTGAACAAACTGCTGTTGCACATGGGGAGCCGGTGAAGTGGAGAGAGACATATATCCTAGATTTCCTGCTAAGGCCCAGAATGAGATAGGTGACCGCATTCTGGTTGAATTTCAGTTTCTTCAGAGAGCCAGCCAGTCTAATGATGAGAGCAATGTAATAGTATCACCAGGAAATAGCCAGGACCAAGGTTTTTCTTGAGGAGCTATGCAACAGAAGAGCAATTTTGCTAAATTCTTTCAGCATAAAGACCGTGGAAATAAGCTGGTAAATGTGTGCCTCAAAAGTACGTTTATCAAATATTTAACTTGGTTCCATGCCATCATAGTGGTACAGGGAGAGCGCCAAGAGAATCCGACCACCAGTTGGAAGACTTTCCAAAAACAATGTCGGTTTTATTTGTGTTAAGCCAAATGGTTGCAAGCTGATAAATGACAACTGAGTACAGACACCCTTTAAATTGGTTGTGGAAAAGATCGAGATCTCTAAGTCACAGAAAGATCTGGGAGTTGGCTGCATAAGCGTTCAGTCGGATTCAACAAGATATGAGTGCAACTAGTGGGGCCACACAGATGTTAAAAAGGGTAGGGCTCAAAGAGATGCCTTGAGGAGAATGCACAATTGATGTACTTAAATACTGAGAGGCAGTGGCCCAGAATCGCTGCTTTGCAACTATTATGTATCAGAGAGAACCAGATGCAGACAGTGCTGTTAACACCAAGTGCATTGAGCCTGCCAAGAAGGGTGTCTTGAGAGACTGCTAAAAGCTGCAGAGATGTCTAAAAGAATGAGGGCTGCTGAGTCTCCGGCATTCTGGATCATCCTGAAGTCAGTAGTAGCATCAACTAATATAACCCTGTGCTAATGGGGTGAAAACCTGACTGACAGGCATTTCATAAGTGATGTTCAGTGCATATAGAGTTAACAGTTGTTGGTTCACACAGCTTTCCACAGTCTGATTGTTGGATAGGACAGCTGGCCCTAATGCTGGTCTTTTCAGGAGAGGAATGATTGGATAGGTTTCCTAAAAAATGTAAGACCATACTTGAACTAAAAAGGGCTTTGCAGAGCGAGGTCCTGAAAGGTCAAGCAAGGTCAAGCAAGGGAGCAACTGCTTTGGCAATGGAAAAACGATCCCAACTAACTTTCATTTGCAGTTCAGGTTTAGACCTCTGTGTGACTGAAATTGCCTCAACTCAATAATGTTTCTTGAAATTTACGTTCTCTCAATCTGTTGTGCGACCATGCTGCAAGAAGGAATGTAGAGGGCAGAGTAGGTCCCATTTTATCAATGGGAAGGCCAGCCAATTAACATGTATTAGATTTAACGAGATTTTGAGCCCTCTCTGAAAGTGGTGATGGATTTCTGCTAGCACGAGGGGAGTTGTAAAGGGAGAACCTTAATACTGTGAGGGAAAGGTCTCTGTCTCAACCTTTTGAAAACTTAAAAACACGAGAGAAGGAAAATACTTTTAGGGAATATAGGGGTTATTTTAGTGGGGGAGTGTGCTGCAGATGAAAGGAGAACTCCATCTAAAATTTGCATAATGGGGGATGCAGATGTTCCTGAACTGGATTGTCTTGAGGTTTGGAAGCTAGTGCCACCTCTTGAGTGCTAGGGAGGAGTAGTTCTAATGCTTGGCGGTGATGTAAAGAGGAGATGCTGCCCGCTGCAGGTGGCTGAAGTGACAAGTTGGGAGGTCAGGAAAAAGGTTGTTTTCAGTAGTGTATGTAGTTTGGTTATGAGGCATCAACACTGATCGCTTTTTGGGGAAGAGATAGTAATATGCTGTTTTTGAAAACATTGTGCCTCACAGCTTTGCCAGCCAGTTTTGTAGAGAACCATTGTTTTGGAGATTTTTGAGCCACTTAAAGTGAAATCGGATTTACCTTTTTAGCTCTTGTTACCCCTCTGAACACTGAAGCTGGCAGTGATATAATGCCTATGTCGAGACTTCGCTGGAATTTCAACAGTAAGCATCCCTCATTAGGTGTTGCTGAGCCAGCGCATGCGCTGCGAGAAATTTAGTGAGTGGCTTTTGAAAGTGCTACCAGAGGCTTTTGCTGGCCTCAAGCTTGCGTTCACGCGCGCAGCCGCCATGTGGGTTTTTGTCAAGGCTCATCAAGCCTTACAGCCTTCCAGCCCGTGAATTCCCCCCCCCCCCCCCTAGCCCCTCCTTCTCCCACTCCCTCCTAGTCCGTTTCATTTCCCTGTTCCCCTTCTTCCCACCCCCCTTTGTTCATGATTGCGATCACGATCAGTTTCACTTTCACGGCCGGCAGCGCAGCTGTGTCACTTTTGCTTGTTGTTAAATTTCCTTTAGCTGCTCCACCACTCGCAGACTGTTGATTGAGCAGGAAAGGCTGGATCGCGCTGACCGTTTAAAGGCATTTATTCCCACAAGGACAGCAATTCACTGTGAAATATATACTGCCATCAGCACTGTCCCACTTAGTATTGCTGCTCCCCACGCAAAGCTGGATGAAAGTTCTCACCTTCATTTTTCCGACAGAAGAACGCTATGAGGGTAGACGTAGGATTTCAGCTTTTTCCTGTCTGCAGCTACCATTGCTCCCAGCAAGCCAATGTGCACAGCTGTCGACCGACCCCACATAGGCCTCGAATGGAACACGCTGCCAGTCATTTATGCAACTCACAAAGCACGCGGGCCATTGTACGACTGCATATTTAAGAAGAAAGGGCTTGATGCTCACCTCTTTCTATCCCTTTAGTATGCTGTATTTCCATACAGTCGACCCTACGGTAAAAAATGAATATAATTACAGGGAAATATAATGGTTGACTGAATTCTGTGGTGAGGTCTGTGTAATTATGTATCGCTCCCAGGATTTGGGGCACTGCTGCTTTATTCGTTATTTTCTCATTCCGAGCCCAAGCTCAATCATTCTATCTTTTAGGGCATGCTTTCCAAAGAATAGCACCTAACCAAAAATTTCGTCCAAAAAACTGAATGGTATCTGCAGGAAGGAGAATACAAAAGGACACTGCATTTTATATTAGCATTCTTCTTCTTTTTTGTTCAACGAATACATCTAGTGGAACAAAACCCAATGAAATTGTTGACCTAATGAGGCTTTTCAATGAAGAAACTTAAAATGAAGAATTTTAGTTCCTTTTATTTAGTTTTGTGATGATTGTATAAAGACTGCATGGCACTAACTGATGCCTTCAAGTCGCTAGGACACTTCAGCTCTGATGCCCCATCTGAGAGAAGCGTTAGGGTGTCCTCTTTCTTCAGATGAAGTAGAATACTTTTTAATTGAGTAACTGGGCTGGAATTTTCTCCATTCAATTTGAGCAAAACCTTTACACTTTTTTAGGTATGTTTGCCTATTCCCTTTATTAACAATTAAAAGTCAAAACAAAATGGAGCCTCAAACGACAATGGGGTACAACTTTATTGTCTTCTTTAATTTTGCCTTCCAAGCAACATTATAATATTGGAGTCCCTTAAAATATACATTATCTGGGGAGGTGGCCAAACAAAAAGCATTGAAGACACACCGAAGGGCTGATCTCAGGGAACTAACTTCTACCACAATGCTGTCAAAGAGAAAATTAAGTTATGAAAAACAGCAAACCAAAGGTAACATGAACAAGCATTGGCATAGCCAATAAGTCTAGCATTTGGGACCTTATAAGTATTTAGTAATGCAGTACAATATCCTTGGTGCAACAAAATTAACTTTTGCATGGCTAAACATTTATAAGGTCCCAAAGGCAAGACCTATTGGCTTTGCCAATGCTTGTTTTTCTCTTCTAACTTATGCCACTGTAAATCGCTCTAGAGCCCCTGGGCAATGTCCGTGCTATAGAAAATCGAATAAATAATGAAAGTTAACAGTTAGACAACAACATAAGCTTCAATTGTTTAAACAGAGACTCTTGAGTTTCCTTGAGCCTGATGATGGAGTGTCGAGAAAAGATTATGCCATCCCTTAATTCCTGGTTTGAGTATGGTATGAGGCCAGAAAACAATAGTGGGGATTAGTGGATGAAAAACTTTTCCAAAGATGGTTTTCACAAAGGCGTTATTCCATTCTTGTTCCCAAATCCATGAAGCAGACCCAGATTATGCACATCCCTCTGCCGTGATCGAACTGTCGTAGGCATCCAAGTGCAGCCCTGCATGTTCAAGCCTCTCCTTTTCTTCCCCACTAGCTTGAGGTTGCTGTAGTTCTACAACAATCGTTTAATAAGCAACACTCTCACAATTGTCGGGTCAGAGGTGTCTGTTTTTGCAAACTGACTGCTTTGTGAGCCGACCTTCACTTTGCACTTTGATAGATGTACACATGAGTTGCAGAGCAAAATGGTAATTCACAAGGGTTTAAAGAATCTTGCTCCAATTAAATGAATAAGGCTGGATTTTGTTTGTCCTGTTCACCCAGTGGGATCAGTCGTGCCGAGGCGTTTTGAATGCGTTGTAGTCGATTGATGAGCTTGCCTATGCCAGAAGGCAACACAACCCTTCAGGGTGTGCACCACCACTCCTAGGTTGCCCTCCCATTGATCTTCTACAGCATGATAGACTTGTATCGCTAAGTAGCAAAACGTCCAGAGTGCTCAACTGATTTCTGCCCACAGGGTCCATGATCTGACCGCCCGAGGGATCACTGGAAAAACACATGTCTTCTCTTCAATCCCCTGTAGTCCGGACACCCCACCAAACCAGAGTAAAATTTGCAACATAAAAGGGATATCTGCATCCATGTTGGTGACATACTGAAGCAGACCATCAGCATACAGTGATATTAGATGTTCAGTGCCTGCCACCTGGATACTATGGCCCAGCATCCTACATTGCTTTGCCAACGTTAATAGCCAAAGCGAATAAAATCTGTAACAGCAGGCATCCTTGCCTGGTTCCTGGGCACACATAGAGAGTCACACACCGTCCTGCCTGTGCTCACAACCCCAGTGGGTCCTACCTGTGCTGACCAGTCCAGTGGGTCTTGTGTACAGCAGTCGCACCCATGCCGCCCTAGAGTTTTCCATCTGCATCCGGTCCATTCCAGCCACCAGGTAGGCCCAGCTAACCGTATCAGATGCCTTTTTCAGTTCTACACCTATGAGGCCAGCTCTCATTATCTCCATCTTCTGTGGGGGGTGGAGGGGGAGAGCACAGAGTACAGATGCCACCTATTGAGGGAAGTGTTCAACTGTTAAATTAATGCACATTGGTCCAGATAGATCAATGTCTGCATGTGTGGGAGCACGCTCATGGCCTGCACCTTACTAAGGATTTTAAAATCCATGTTCAACGTGGCCAACAGCTGAAATGCCGAAGTGGGCAGTTCCTGTGTAGTTGTCTTTGGATGGGGAACGACCAATGCATCTCTTGTGGTAGCTGTCTCTAGCCGTCGTTCCAGAGTTTATTGTATATTTCTTCCAAGTGTGGTACCAGCATACTTTGAGTATAACTCAGCCGGTAGTCCATCGGGCCTGGCATCTCCCACAGGCCATGCTCTTAATAGCCCCCTTAATTTCTTTGGCTGTGATGGGCCATCCTATCTCCTCGGCAGCAATTGGAGGCAGTCACCACAATGTTAGGGGTGAAGGGAATGCATGCAGCAGTCCATTGTAATACTCCCGAATGGCTTCGTTAATACCCATTTGGGAGTGTACTTGCTGTCCATCTAACCTGGTCAGGGCTGTAATAAGTCCCAAAAGCTTCTATGGGCAGATGAGCCATGCCAGCAGTCTGCCCGCCTTATCTTCGCTGTCATGCACCCTGCTGACATCTCTGTAGTTATGACACCTGAGCCTTTCTAACAGGGTGTTATAGGATTCCTGCCAGACGCCATCCCAGAGCAGGGTCTGGGGTGGCATGTATTTTTAAATCCTGAATGGCTCTATCTAATGCCACTAATTCCTGATCAAGTTCTAACCGGACCCTCTTCAGCCGCTCCTATTCAGTGGCTTTTAATAAAGCTCTTAAAGGCTTCCCACGTAATAAGGCAGTCAGAGGCTGTTCCCGCATTGTAGGCAAAATAGTTCAAGATGGCCCCTCACAGGCCTTCCTGATAATTATCCTCCAGGGCACAAGGAAATAGGTGCCAAAGAGGGTCACCGGTTGAGATACCTTCAGTCGAAAACCCATCAAATGCAGGCTATGATCAGAGAGGGTGCGCCCAAGATATTCACTGTGGGCAACAAACTGGGAAAAGTTGAAGAACATAAGAACTTGTCCAATATGACATGCAGGGCATATAGGCCATAGTAAAATGAGTATCCTCAAGCCCTTATGTGTCTTGAACACCTTCTTAAACCCCTTTGGAAGCCACTGTGAAAGAGCCCCTGGCAGCAGCAGGGTCGAGCCATCAAGAAATGTATCCAGCAGACAATTAATTCACCCCCAAGTATTTCACCCAGCTGCGCTGACAAGCAAGCCAAAAATTGTAGTTGGTCTTGGTTGGGGACATACATGCATCGTATTATCAAGGGTCTACCATACAACCTCCTTCCTACTAAAACATACCTGCTCTCATTGCCCACTCCTACCTACGTGGATTCAAAGTGAACACCTGCTAGAAACCTAATTCAGGGCACATCTTGCATAGGCAGAATACTCTGTGGCATACACTTGTCCCCGCCAATGCCTCTGAGGTGCTGTGCCTCCGCAGTAGTAAGGCGTGTCTCCTGCAAAAGAGTGATATGCACTGCCCTGCGCTCTAGAAACATGTGAATCGTCCTCATGTTCCGGGTCAGCAGTTTAAGCTCTGTGGGTGTTGTGGCCATACTCTTGCAGTGTAACCAAGGTAATCGCACCACTACCTGGAACCCACTCTGCAAACAAACTCCCAACACCAGAGCAGCGTGACAACTGCCGGCTGACTGCCCGAACTTAGGCATGATATAAACCTTATATTTATCTTTAAAGTGCTATGCACAAACCTCAGGAAATGGCTTTGTGTGGGTGTTCCAGACATAGAGCAGCAACTTCGGCACTGGCCCAACAATATTGCAGACAAAGGGTGGCAGACAAGGTCACCCAGTCTTGCAGGCCCGCCATCCTGGTCACTTTGACAGCAAAGAGAGTAACAACAAATATATCTCACTATCTATATCCGAAAACTACAGCCCACGTCCAGGAATAACGCACCCCATAGACCGTATAGGGGCACAGGGTTCCAGTGGAGTACAGTCATCACAGGTATCTCTGCACACACCCATCCACTCATTCGCCTCAACTAGCCAAGTGCCTGGGTCCTCTGCCCCCCCCTTGTAGACCAGCTCACCCAGCATCTGCCAGGTAGAACGGCCCCACTCTCCACCAAGCTAGCCAGTGCCAGGTGCTAGTCTGTTTTGGATCTCCTCCGTAGCCCCAGCCACATGTTTCCAGGGGCCGGGACAGGTAGTCACTCGCTCACTCTGCAGCCAAACAATGTCCCTTCCAGCTGTGGGTCACAGGCGTTGCCGTCCTAGTGCCAGGGTCTCCCAGTTCCACGCATCAGCCCAGATGTGCCACAGCAGCAACTCACTAATATTACTACAAATCATCTCGGTGAAATATGAATATGTGAGGTCCTGTTTTGATCTAAAATATCTTTTTGTGGATGTTGTGTGAAACATAACACAACATTTCTCTGCAATATGTCTGTTAGAGACTCTCAGGCATCACCCACTTTAAAAATAAAGTAAAGGAAAACGATATTTGAAACCATCTTAAGAATTATTGAAGGTCAGCAGGTCAAGAATCTCTGCAGAACAGAGCTGGCAGTATCCGGCCCCCCACCCCGAACGGTTGGGGCCCTGGGCCAGAGCCCACTTTGCCCATGCCTTAAAACGTCTCTGTCTCCCAGGCCATTAGTTCTGTCTGACTCTGTCCAGTTGTCCTCATGCTGCAGGTACTCACTGCTAGCACCTCAGGCACGTAGTTGGTAGCAGGGGCAACTCACCAGTAGCATGCTACTCTCCGAAACAGAGCTTCAACGCCTCGCCTGGGGTAGTAAGCACTACGTGAATGCAATTGCAATACAATACCATTCCAGGAGGCTATCTCTGGAGCCTGCAGGGTCATATGTGCCCCCTACTGTGGCTATCGGGCGCTCCACCTCACCAATGGATCAGGCCCCTGTCTCCGTTGCAATGACTTGGCCTGCTTGCCGGGCAAAGTGGCACCACAGATGCCTCGGGCGATTCATCTCTTTGTGAAGGGTTTAGCCCTCGTATGTCTTCAGGCGTGGGCCATGTTCTGCTGGCCCTGTATGAAGCGGCCCGGGCCTTCCGGGCCAACAGCTGCAGGGACAGCGATTCTTCCAACACCCCTCTAGCTGCCTGCTACTGCTGCCCCATGATGCTTCCTGTTCACGGATGGCGCTGATGTCCATTTGTCCAGGGTAGGCAGATGAATCGCAGGAAAGGCCAGGCTGGCGTGAAGCTCAAGGCTCATTCATCCGCTATCTTCAAGGGCCAAGCCACATACCACATACGCCCAAGCTAGGGCCAGTATGTTGGCTATAAGAAAGGACTTATCCGAAATCCTAATGTCCCCCAAGTATTCTCAGGATATTTTTCTTATTGATAGAATTTTTTCGATTTGTATTTAGTGACTTTTTATTATTCTCGCATTAGTTTCTCTTTTTTATATTTAATACTTGTAAATCTAGATTGAATTGTTTTTATATAATTGCACATTTTTATCTGAAGTTATATATTTATAGATGCATTCTTCATTTGACACAATTTTTAGCTCAAACTTTCTCTTTTCTCTTTTAGACATGAGTTATCCAGGCTATCCACAAGCAGGAGGATACCCGCCCCCGCAAGGAGGTGAGTTTTTTTTTTTTAATCTCTGCCTAGGTGGGGTGGGATAGGTTGGGGTGTGTCTGATTTGGTGCAAAGGTCTAACTCTCTTAATTCCCTCAGGTCTTCGGGCAAAACCTACTCCATTCAAGTAAAAATGTATGCAGAATTAAACTATCCTAATAAGATTTGAAGGTTTAATTTTCATGTCATAGGGGGACTGTCGGTCCAACCTGCCTCTCCCTACCCTACCTTTCCCTACCCTACCTTTCCTTTAGCATAGTCAACATGCTTTTTTTTCTCCAGCCTTACCCTAAGCTTTCATGGGGCTGCCTCTGGGATTTGACTTTCCAAACCTTGGTAAGTGTGCAATATTTTTCTCTGACAATGGTTTCTGCATGAATCTCTTTCCTTCCCAACCCTTTCTGTGGGTAAAATATGACATCTTATTACTACAGAGAAATCCCCAGCACATCCAATGTATTGTGCCTCACTCGCTGCTTTATTAGTGTAAGCTGCTACTCTATAACGTTTTGCCAGGTCACTGACAGTGCAGAGGCACACTGGTCTAAATTCTAAATGTGTGTTACATCAAATATTTAGGGATAGTGATCTGTGTTTTCAATATTGTACCACAGCAGCAACTCACTAATACTTCAAATCATCTCGGTGAAATATGAATATGTGAGGTCCTGTTTTGATCCAAATGTGTGTTTGTCTGACATGAGCTTTGATTTGTAGTCCGGCCGCATGTCCCATCTAGTCTACACTCCAGATCTGTTGAAGGGATCTCGGTGCTACATTATACACCCAACAAAAGCACATCTGAAATCATTGTACAAGGTTGTGGAATTTTATAAAATATCTACCTGAACAACGGACAGGATGTTTCAAAAATCTACTTGTCCTATTAAAAAATAAACAATAAATAAAAAAATATTGGCCCATTTGGTGTCATGCAGAGGGGTGACAAATTATGGCTGCATTCTCATTATATTAAGGCTCTGATAATAGCATCGCTGATTACGCAAGGGCTCCTGTTATATCGTGGCTTGGTTCCCAGCAAGGTTCTGATTTCGCAACCTTTCTGTAATTCTATAAAGGCCTCAATTATGAGTTGCATTATAATCCATGGGGTTACCCTTGATTCATCAGAATCCAAGCATATTACAGTACAAACAAAGATTTGGTTCTGTTGGATTATATTTAAATTCATGCATCCTAAATCGGAGTTTCTCAAACAGTCCGCAATACCATAACATTTTCAAACCCGTACAAATAAGATCCACAAAGGATGCTTTAAAGGGTATCTATTGTCCTTATACACTGGTTCATAAACAATATAGCTTAATGCAGGCTTCTCCAAAGTCTGTCGTGGAGGGCCAGATTTTTAGCATATCCCCATTTAGATAAATGTTTTCTTGAAAATCTGGCATGGAACCGTCCGTCCAGGACCACCTTTGGTTACCCTGTCGTAATCAAGGGTGCTCCGTGCACTGTGGCAAGACAAAGTGCTTGTGCAGTCTGTGACGGTGTGTATACAAAAGATGTTTTCTCATTTCCTTGTACTCCTTTGCATTCTCCTGGCTACTAAATCTCCCAAAACAGTTTGCATGGGTAGATAAGAGCATTTCGTGACTACTTTCCCATAATCTAGTAGTACAGGTTGTATTTAATTTTCAGTTGACGTTCTGACCCATTAGTGCAAGAATAATACATCTGGTAGGGTCTTCCTTGCGACCGTTTGAGCGGAGACTCCCTGCCTGCATAATAGAAATGACAATGCATCACCTTTTCGTGCGTTGTAAAACGATGCCTAATTAACTAATCTGCTCTCTGAGTCTCACCTAATCTTCGTCAGTAACACCTATAATCAGCCACACATTACAGGTGCAAAGAGGTCGCTCATACTGCAAAAAACGAATAATGTGACATGCGCTACCTATCCTCTCCTCCAATTGTACATCAACGTAAATAGTTTTGTTTTTTCATAAAATTCACCCTGACCTTAATTAAAAGTTGCTGAAGCACTCTTCTTTGATACATGTGGTCTACTGAAAAATAGAAACATAATCTAGTCTCCAAGACAGTACATTTCTACTAATACAATAAGAGGAGCACATCGACATCACATTACTCACACAGTTTACTTTTCATTAACTGCCACATGTGCCGCCAATGGCCTCCACATGCAGCTAAAATACAAAATCACAAAATATTCAATCTGGTTATTTTTTATTATTTTTGTGACATCTTGGATGCTGGTTTAAAAAGGAAAATAACCTGTACTAGCCCTTTGGTCTGCTAGTCAGTGCATCCCGGTGCCTTTTGCAGCGTGCCGCCAAAGGCATACACAAATACTAAACAAGCAGCCCCGCATATTGGTGTGCATGCTGGCAATAAAAGATACAATATTTCTTCCTATCCAAGATGGCAGTGTGAGTATCAATCCCTCGCGGAGAATATACATTTCACCTTTCTCCCTGAGTAATCCACAATGTGTCTCAATGCCAGTGTAACCTGTCCCGCTAATCTTGTGTATAGATTTATAAAGTGCAAATGCATTGCCAAAGACATGAATGTCTGAGTATAGAATTACCAAACCGATATTTGCACGCTGATAGGATAAGATGCATACTATTTTCCTACCCAAGATGGCCTTCGTAGTTTCATGCTCTAGAGTCGGTCACCGGTTGAGATGATGTACTATATCCATCTCCGGGGAAGCTATACATTGTCTTACCATCGGACAACCTATCCAGCTGGGAGTGTGTATTTATAATTTACATACTACTAAACAGTCTGAATAGCATTTTTTCCACTTGTTCTGTTAATTTTTCAGTCAAGGGAACACAACCTTTATTGATTTTACATAAGTAGTGGTCTTACTGTAATAATCAATATGTAAATAAACTAAATTTCAAAAAGCATATCTAAATGACTCATTTTTGCCATTTTACAAAAAGTAGGGCTTCACAATATATCGCGCATGGGACTTAGTACATGTTAACAATAAATCTCAGGGTGGGAATATAAACGGCAGAAAAACAAATGGAATGTCATGTGTCTGTGGACACCCACAAACTGCATGTTAAATTGAACGGTATTCACCAACTCCTCTGCAATATCTTTTCACATACCACCTTTAGCATTTACAGGCGAGTCCATAACCCAATTCACAGCACTTTACACCCAGTGTATTATCACAACCGACTTCAATCCCCCACATGAAAAACCATTTGAGATCTGCAATTTTCTATGTGTCCGTGCCTTTTATGTTTATTGATCTCATTTCAGGTAATCCGTGGGGTGGTGCTGGGTATCCCGCTGGCAATCCTGCTCCAATTGGTTTGGATAATATGTCAAATTTCCCCCAGCAGCAGTACAACCCACAGTTCCCAGGTGGGATGGTAAGTGGGCATATATTTCTCATTTTTGTACTGTCTGTTTTTTTGTTTTAACAAGATCTCCGCTTTACGTTAGTCAGTGAGTACAGACTTGTGATCATGCCACTTTCCCCAGTCCCTCCTAGTTTGGAGCAGTGTTGCACATCTTGTCCACCTCAGGCCATTGTGACCACAATTCACCCATTGTAGCAGTTCCTGTGAAGTCAACAGGTGGGTTGTACCTGCTTTGCATTCTTGTTCAAATTGATAATCCAGTATAATCCTACAGACTGCAACACCTCGAACGAGGTTTTATCCAGTCCCATCACAATCATATGCTCAAAACCAATACATCTTCCTGGCTGTTCCCAAACTTGCCAAGAATTTGGCGCTGATCTATTGACAAAATTGATAATAGTTAATGAAGATGAGACTATTGTCATGATATTGTAATGGTTGGCGATGTTCTAACCGTTGTCTGTTGCCCACTTGTGACTACCAGTTAAGCACAGCTAAGTTGGTAATTATGTAGAAATTAACATTATTACATGTATTAAGTAAAAACATGGAAATCACTGGTTTCCTTCAAGTATCTCAATTTAATCAGTTTATATATTACGTTGCTTTCCACCTCTGCCATGTACTTCTGTGCAGTTTCATAAACCAAGGAAGACCATATGGCCGTTCTCACACTGCAAAAGCAGTACCTGAGCCCTGCATCAGATGAATTGAAGTCTTGGCCATTGTGATGTTTTATAAGTAATGGCGGTACTGAAACAGTTTTTTTTTCTTCCTCCGAACGAATGAGAAGATCCAGTCTGCTCCTAAAGTTACAGATTTTTCCTCTATTTATAGTTTTATTTTAGTTCCAGTTATAGGTTTGGCGTTAGCCAACACCTTTTGGTTTGACTAAAATGATATGTATAAAATACTTATTTGCTGTTAGTTCTTTTAACCAGACCTCTTCACCATTGATCTGTTATTGTCTCATTCACATTTTACTACAGGATCATGGGCAGTTGGTCAGTCCATTTCAGCCATTGGCCAACTTCACAGTGATGGGATTCTGCCTTTACAAGCAGCCCATCCACAAACTAGTTCCTTAAGTGCCAGGAACTACTATGACCATGTTTATTTTAGGTCAAAATATAAATGAGTGCCTGGCATCTGACTCCACCATAAAGTAAAAAAAAAAACAATTCAAAAGAAGAATTTACAAGTAAAAAAGACTGACTGCCAACTCCAGACCTTTTGGCTTTGCCTATGCGAGTCATAGTTGTAGTTGCTATCCATTATATGAAACAGTGAGCTACAAATGGCATCTCTTTTTACATTGGTAGTAAGCTGAATGTATCATTATTTTAACATGCTCTTCTTTCTTGTCATTTTTATGTTTATTTTAGCCTGGATTTGGTGGAATGAATCCGGCAGGAGGAATGTACCCATCGGGGGCCCCAGGAGGCTTTGGTCCACCACCAGCAGGCAGCTTTGGGCCACAACCAGGACAGCCACAAGTCCCTCCCTATGGTGGTATGTACCCAGCTGCAGGGGGAAGTCAACAGCCAGGAATGCCAGGGTATCCAGGAGGGAGCATGCCCTATCCCGGACAGCAGCCTTACCCTGGGCAGCAGCCAGCACCCGGGCAGCAGCCTTACCCTGGGCAGCAGCCAGCACCCGGGCAGCAGCCTTACCCTGGGCAGCAGCCAGCACCCGGGCAGCAGCCTTACCCTGGGCAGCAGCCAGCACCCGGGCAGCAACCGTACCCTGGGCAGCAGCCAGCACCCGGGCAGCAACCGTACCCTGGGCAGCAGCCAGGACAGCAACCGTACCCTGGACAGCAGCCAGGGCAGCAGCCATACCCTGGTCAGCAGCCAATGCCAATCCCTGGACAGCAGCCTGCGCCGAGCTATCCTTCAGGGCCAGCTATGACTCCATCCATGCCATTGAATCCTTCGCCCATTGTGACGATCATTCTCCCAGGACAGGTATGTACAACTTTTATACTTCCATGGTTCTAATATATTATTTTTTCGATACAAGCACAGTTTTGGAAACACTTTTACAGGTAGTTTAAAAAGGCAAAGATCTATAATGTTTATTTTACTAGTGAAAGTGTGTTCCTAGACATGTATTCTTTATCCATTCAGTATTGGGGTATCTTTCATAGAGTAACATGCTTGAATCATTCCCCGTCGTGAAAGTGGGAGTCGCACGGTAATCTAAATAAAGCCGTAAATAACTCTCATAGGCTATCATGGAGGCAACCATGCATTTAATAACCTATCTACCTCCTTTTCTAAAAACGGACCAAACTTAAACGCAACCAATCAGTAACTAGTACCCTCTAGAACCTTCCCAAGAGAGGCTGAGTCCCTCAGATTTTCACAACAGATCGTGTGAAGTGAGACTCCCTGAGCTTTGCTCAGTTCTTCAACAATTTTCTCAGGTAAGTCCCACTTCTTGCTCTATAGACACTATCTGATAAGTAGGGACTATTTAGACCCTGTAAGTCCTGTGGAAAGAAGAGTCTGCATATTGATGACATCCTCAAGGATTGCATATATTGCCTTTATCCCCATCATGAGGCAAAACCTTGTAAAAGCTGCTGCACCTTTTCAAATAAAACTCAGAGACAGAGTTCAGACTTTTACTGTGGCTGAAGAATAAGAAAGGAGCGTCATCAGGTGAGGAGAGCGACACTTCCTCTAAATCCCATAAGAAGCCGAGGTTGCCTGAGGAGGGCAGGAAACACCCTAAAACCTCTCATTTGACCAGAGAATCTCAAAAGAAGGAGAAAGAGCCTAAGGTCTCCCCAGAGAAGTTTGCCTCACTCTTATGGGAATCCTCAGGGCAATCCAGATGCAAATCTGGCAACAAATCCTCATTGGCGTCGGTCTCACCGTCGACGCCTATCACTTCAGCAACGTCGACAATGACTACTCTTTTGTCGTTGAGACAATCAACGACAACTTGGAGTATAAAAAGCCCAATACTGTCAGCATTACCATTGTCATAGACTTCAATGACAAAGTTGCCATCATAGACAACATCGTCGACAAACTCCTCTGTCGACTAAGATGTCACCGTTGACTAAGACTTCACCGTCGACGACAACTCCTCTGTCGACTGCCTCGATGACTGGATCGTCGACTATTTTGCCAGTGACAACAGTTTTGGGGTTGTCTACGGGCCGATGACAAATACCAGACCGTCGCTGCAGCCTTATTTTCAAACACCAAAGATTTCACCTTTGCTTCCAAGTCATCTGCTAGACTTAGAGGAATCAAATTACATTGGTCCCTTTGGGACTGCTCATAGTCACTGTGAGCTAAATGTCAAGTGTCAGGAGGAGTATGAGGACTATTTTGATGAGGAACAATACTATCTGCATTATCCAGTTTCTCCAACACAGAATCATTTTAAATATTAGGAACAGCCAATGTAGGAATCTGCTCAACTGCCTTCATCTCTAAATCTAGACCTACAGGCCATGCTAGTGGACTACAAAAAGAGATTTCCTCCTCAAGAGGAGCATGTCCCCGTGCCACCGCCTCCACCTGTAGCACCAATGTCTTCACCGCTGCCTCCTCCAACTATGTCTATGATAACGGCACGTCCTAAAATCCCTATGCCGCCTAGAGATGACCCAACTACTTCTGAAGAAGAGCCTGAAGAGGGAGAAATTAATAATCATCCCATTCATCCGCTGGTGGAGGTGGATCATGTGGTACCAACGCCGTCCCCTCCTCCTCCTCGTCCTTCGGATTATCCTCCAGAGGATATTTGAGGTTTTCATAACCTAATGGACAGGGCTACATCCAGATTTCATTTGCCCACTATTGTCAAGCAATCCGATTGCTTTCTTTATGACTATAAAGAACAATCCAGAAAATCAATTAGATCGATACCCAATTACTGATTATATCTGGCAGGAAGGAATTAAGGTGATAAAGTCATCAGCCTCTGTAGTGCCGGTACTGCCAAGACTTGACAAAAAATACAGGGCACCCGAGGATTCCCCTGCATTACTTGCATGTCATCCCAAACCTGACTCTAATTTCCCAAGCGGCCCAAAGGAGAATAAAAAAACCATCCTCTCCCATCTCTACTCAACCTGATAAAGAGTGTTGCAGCTTGGACACCATTGGAAAAAGATTCTCCTCAATGTCCGCAATCTCTATCAAAGCATCTAATGCACTAGCCATTCTGGGCCATTACGATCGGCAAATGTAGCTGTGAATGAGTTTGTTCCAGAGGAAAACAAAGAGGAATTTAATAAGATCTTGGCAGAAGGAGAGCGTACAGGGGCCGCATTTATAGACTGTGCTATGGATAGAGCTACTACAAGCTTTCGTCAACTGGCTGGTGCAGGTGTTGTAAGACACCAAGGATGGCTTAGAGCAACGTCCTGTTGCCCTGAAGTGCAGTCAAAAATGCTTCAGATGGTGATGGTCTATTCGGGAAACACATAGACAAAGCTCTCCTGGCAATAAAAACCAATAGATACTGCTAAAGCGTTAGGTACCCTACAATACCGTCAAGTGCCCTTTCGGGGAGTTCGAGGTCGTAGCTTCTCAGGTTTTTGAGGACATTTCCAATCCTTCCAGCCACAATTTCGATAGGGGTACCAAATACAATAATCCTATTGTATCTCCCCCTATCCCCCCCCCCATCGGTGCGAACATTTCCAACCAAATCAGTCAGTGGTGCAATATTACAACAGACAAGTGGGTATTGGACCTCATATCTTATGGCCACACTCTAGAATTTACCCAGCGCCCACCAAACACTCAACCCTGGGGATCGCACCCCCCTCGTCTTTCCTTACTCAAACAGGAAGCGAAGATTATGCTAGAAAAAGGAGCAATAGAAAGGGTGCCTGTACTTCTGAGAAGGAAAGGCTTCTACTCCTGCTTCTTACTTATACGCAAAAAATCGGGAGAGTGGAGACCTATCTTGGACCTCAGATTCCTCAAAAATCAAACTTTCAAAATGGCCACGCTCTCCGACATCCTTCGGTGCCTCAACAGCGGAGATTTCATGACCTCATTGGATCTGGAGGATGCTTATTTTCATGTTCCTATTCACCCCAAACACAGAAAATCCTTCTGATTCACAATGGCTGGTACCCACTATCCGTTTCGAGTCCTTCCTTTTAGCCTCAAATCGACTCCACCGATTTTTGCACGGGCAGTCTACTTCAACTGCCATGTTTCCTGATGTGCCACAGGAAAAATATGCAGAGCTGCAACTTGGAAAACAAAGCATACATTCACGCAGCATTACTGCCTGGAGTCAATACAGCGGGCTGACACATCCGTGGGACAGGCAGTACTACAAAACCTATTTCAGTAGGGTGAGCCTCTTTAAGTAGAGGATTTCTGTTCTATTGTCAATATCAATAGAGTTTTAAAAATGTGTGTTCAGTGAATTTGTATACTTGTTTTTCGAAGACAATCGAGATTTATTGCACACGTCCATGCCTTCTATATGCGCTTACCAACACTTTCAAACAGCATACCTTTTGTGAATACATTTGGAAGTATTATTGGCTCCACCCGCCAGCCACTAAAAGTGGTTACTAAAATATATAGAACTACTTACTATTGTGATTAAAGCATGTGAATCTATGAGAAATACCCCAATACTGGATAAGAAATTAGTTACTTACCTGTAACTGCAGTATTGGTATCTTTCATAATCCCATACAACCCACCCTCCCTGAGAGGGTGCTCTGGCACTACAGTATTATTGTTCTCACTTGTGCTGGAAATTCTGAGGGACTAAAGGGTGCTGGTTACTGATTGGTTGCGTTTAAGTTTGGTCCTTTTAAAGAAAAGCACGTAGATAGGCTATTAAAGGTGTGGTTGCCTCCACGATAGCCTTTGAGAGTTAATATTGAATAGTTCATTTATATTATCGTGGTACTCTCACTTCGACGACCGGGAATGATTAAAGCATGTGACTCTATGAAAGATGCCAATACTGGATAACTGCAGTTACAAGTAATTAGAACATTGGAATGTTGGGAGCTCCATTGCAGACAATGGAGTGCTCCCTGCTTCTACTGGCCGTTAAAGGCCCGCAGAGCAACATTCCAATGTTCTTCAAAGGCTTCTCGGAGCTCTAGGGGATTTATATGCCCTCGAGCTTCGAGAACCATTTGTTTAATTTGTTAGAACATTCTGCCCTCTAGTGGCAGAAAGTTCTAATAGCCTTATAACCCTTCATAGCAGAGCCTTTGGCTCGGGCCTTTAACGATTCAGCGGGCCTTTAATAGCCGGTATAGAATGCTACGGCGGGCTATAAGGCTATAGTAACTCATTCCTTATGCTCTGCGTCATGTTTACTGACAACAATGGCAGTGGTGGTTGGCACTGCTCTAGGGTGGTGGGGTGGGCACGCGGGTCACAATGGGAACAGGAAGCACCTTCCACACAGGCTCCGCTATGCAGCGTTATGATTAGTCTGATCACCGTGACACGCGCTCGGCAAGGAGGTGGGCATGTTCTCCACAGTGGCTGTAATGCAGCCTGCATGGTGGACAGGGACAGTGCGCATGTCTGTTTAGTCATTGAGCACTTAAGGAGTGTTCTACCAGTCCCACTAACCCCCTCCCCGCTCTGCAGCCCCGCCCCCTCACGCAAGCTGCCGCAGCAGGAGGTCTAAATAAAATGATAATAACATTACGTAATTTTTATTTTTTTCATGCTTGAAGGCAGTGGTGCGACACTCCTCCACCTTAGCGGGTGAGCCACCACTGTTTAATGGTGTGTCTGAACAGGGCGCCCTCCCATTTGAGCGCTTCAGATAATGCCACACAAGTGCCCCCACAGCAACACCATTTTTACTGGAGAAATACTTGATTTCAGACGATAAGTGTGGAAAATGTAAGTACAAACAAGATCTATAGTTCACCAGTTTATTACAGCAAGCATGACTAAGCACTACAAGTAATAAAATCAAACGATCCAGACAAGAGAAGCAGGAAAAGAACATTAATGTTTTGCATATTTGCTGGAAGTAGATGAACTACAGGTGACAGGGGAAGGGTGTTTGAGGTTTATAAGAAGGTTTGGCCAGCAACTGAAGCAGCCGAGCTATGGACATGGAAGGGGGTGGGCAGTGGTGCGAGTAGGGTACACTTTATGCAGGGATTGGCATCCTGGTGGTCTTACTGAGGGAAGTATAAAAGTTGATGCTTCTCACTTATAATTGGACTATTTTCAGGTACCACAGCCCATTGACTAGCAGTTATAGGTGAATGCTAACCTCCATTGTTGAGCTGTCATCAAACTCCTTCTGCCCACTTTTGGTATGGCTCAGACACAGGCTTAAATTAATGTGGCTTAATTTTGGCCAAATTTTTACTCTGGATTTTCTTCCTTGCTTGTCGTAACCACTGCGGTTCCAGGAATGCAGGCTCTGCAAATTAAAACCGAATCTGATGAATATTGTCTATTACATTCAGATGTTAAGACTGGACAAGTAATCGATCTGAATTTTTTTTTTATCTGCTTCAAATTCGTACTTGCCGCCACTCTAAACTGCAACGGATATTACCCCCAGATTTATCAAATATATGACGAGTGCTGAAAGGCTTTTTAACTAGTACAAAGTAACCTCCATAGTTTTTTGTGATCGGTGATTATTGTATTGTAATGGCATTTATATAATGACCTAGCTCTACTTTTAAACTCCTCAACTCCACTTCAAATAGAGCATGTCATTAGTTGCAAGGGTAGTTACTCCTAATCGGTTTATTTTTGGTTTTGAATATTCTTTTAATGATATGGCACAGCACGCTTTATGAATCTGGTTTCCATAGACAAAGAGAATTTCTTATTCTGTCAGGTAGCACTACCTTGCAGTATCTACTTTGCACTGCTCATTTGAGACACAAGATAAAGAAAATAACTAAGATTTCTTTTAGCAATTCCACTGGCTCTTTTTTATTTTAGGTTTTTAAGTAACTGAAAAAACAGACATATTTGGCTGGACAGGAAGCCACAAGGCTTGGTGAAACAAATTGTCTTCAGTTGAAATTGCCCAAATCTTGGAATTTGTGTTTTTGTTATGGTTGTGGTATTGAGTGTTTGATTGAAATCTCTCATTTTCATGGACTCTTGCAGATTTAGATGTCTTGGCATCATTAATTTAGTCTTGTGATGCATCGCTATTGACCCAACCCATTCTTATGGGAGAAGCTTCCATCAGAAATATTTCTTTTCCACAGAGCTGCCAATTTCCATGCATCAAAATGACTGCTATATGTATGAGACCTCGACACAATTTTCCTTCCCATGTTCACCATGCAAGACATGGTACACTTGGGCAGGAAAAGTGATCAGTGGCATGCACACAAACGCTCGCCATGTAGTTATCATGACGTTTTTATTCTACAGAAACTAACCCTTCACTTCAGGGAGTTCATTTACGTAGAACAAAAACATTTGTTGAGCTGATAACCATAACCTGACGGCCCACTGTCCTGACATTTTTCAGTCCAGTGTCCTCTGTTGGTAGAAGCTCTTTCATAAAAAAATTCCCCACCAGAGCAGTGGGAATCTGCATAGCACTGTGAGCAAGTGTACTCTGCCATCCCAGCAGCCTGGACCCCGCCTGCTCCACTGTGAACACCCCCCCCCCCATATAATTTAATATAAGATATTTAAAAAAAAAAACTTTGAGTTTATGGAGCCTATCAAATATTGTTGAAAGAATGAGAAAATTATGTGAATAAAACAGGATCCCGCCAGGACTAGAGCCTTCTTTAGTCATATGTTTTTAACCTAAAATATTTAAATTTTAAATGGGCACCAACATTCAGTTCAGTCCATAGATGGTCCTCTTGGGGAAAAAGATGTTTCAGAGAAACGTACATCCTCGGTTTGTTATGGCATTCGTTTCTGCCTTTCCTGGTAGTAAAGGCAGTGAGAAGTGGCAGTGCTTGCGAAACTGAGGGAGAGCTGTGAGGCACAATGCGGTGTGGACCACATCACTCTACATTTGTTTGGGGTACTCACCCACATCTCACCCCACACCTCTAAAAACAGGACTTACTGGGCAGTGTAGAAGGAGAGGTGGACTAAGGGTGTTCTGAGCCAAAACTTCAGGAGCCTAAACGTCATGCGGGTAGATCTTTGAATGTAAACTCGTTGAGCATCTGGAAGTCTTCTGGTAGTATAGGCTGCTCCTGCTGTTCTCTTACCAGTAGAAATCACAGTGACTCTAATTTATTTTATATTCGTTAAAAAAATGATTTCACATTTTTCAAAGTTCACTTGCCTCATAACTTTTCCTTAGGAGACCGAATTCCAGCTTTTCTGTTCTTTAATGCATGGAAAAATGTATTATGGCATCAGTTCTATTGTGCGTATGTTCTTTCTGGCGAGGTTACTTTCAAGTAGGTGGCCCTCTGAACTTAAATTTTTTTTTTAACCTTCCTCTTTTTATGTCTATAGCCAGGGCACCGCGGCACAATTCACGATTTCCCAGGCTTCAATGCACTCAATGATGCCGAGGTTCTGCGAAAGGCCATGAAAGGATTTGGTAAGCTTTTTCAGTCGCTTAAGTCTTGTGGTTATTTAATTTGTAATATTTTTTAATTTTAAACAATTAATACAGAAATTGCAAAGGAAAGGTATGATGCTTAGCTGTTATGTTACTGGCTGCCACAGCAACAGAGCTTCCCAATAGACCGGCATAAAGCAACAAGAAAGGGGGGTGCTACCGAGAGGTCTACGTAGCAAACAGCCATGTTTTAAGCTTTTTTTTCCTGAAGCTAAGATGACTGAGTATTCCTAAATCAGGAGGCATACTGTTCCAGATGACCGGCACCAGCACCCGGAAGGAGCTACCTCCCAGTGTCTTTCTGTTGAATCGAGGGATCACTGCCAGATTAAGTTCTGCAGCACGAAATGCTCTGGTAGGAAGATAGGGCAGCATGAGTTCTGAGACCATGGGGGCTCCAGAAGAATGCATAATCGTGTGGGCAGTACTAAGAACTTTAAACTAAATGCACTTCTCAGTGGGCACCTAGTGGAGCTTCTGAAGGAGCCCAGAGGAGGGGCAGAATTTAGGAAGGAAAAACTGTAATCTGGCTGCAGCATTTTGGACTGATTACAGCCTCTTTAAAAGTGATTTCTTTCAAACCAGATCCAAGATGTTACAATAGTCGAGGGGTGACCGGATGAGAAATTGAATAGTCACCTGTTGAATGTGGGGTTGGAAACAGCTGATTAAGTTTGAGGCCTTTCAGGAGACTGAAACATGACCTTGCTAGAGTTCTCACTTGAGTCTGAAAGGAGCGTATACATAAAGCCAAATTACTAGGTTTTTTCATGGATGATTTGGGTGATGGAGGAGGCCTCACAGCCTCCAGCCGCCAGTGATCACCACACATCTGCATGTGCTTGCCGAACAACAGGATCTGTTTTTTTTAAGTTAAGTTTAAGACCGTTCTCATCCATCCAGGTGGGGCACTACCGACATACATTCCTGAAACTTAACGATGTCATGAGGAATCAGCAGAGGAGACCATAAGTTGAGCATCATCTGCATATAATACAATGGAGATCCCAATGGACTTCACAATCTCTGCCATGGTCTGACATAAAAGTTTTAAAAAGTGTATGGCTTAACGAGGAGCCCTACAGGACCCCATGCTCCAGTGGGTTAAGCGAGGAGGAGGATGAGTAAGAAAGAGAATTGACGAACGGGTATAAAGGAAAGAGATGAACCACGATAGCCTTACCGCCGACGCCTAGATCGCAGAGGTGCTGGAGTAACACCTTATGCGATACGGTGTTGAAGGTGACACTCTGGTCCAAAATGATATCAACAGAGGAGTCTCCTTAATCTGATGCTCTTCGAGGGCCACAGCCAATTCAGAACTGTGACTGGACCTGAAGCCATTTTGGGACATATCCATAATGTGATTGACGTCTAAAAACTCAGTTACGAGTTCGTTGACCTGTTTTTCCACAATTTTACCTAGGAAAAGGGAGCAGGGAAATAGGACAGTAGTTTTCGGGTTTAGTAGGGTCAAGAAACACTTTCTTTAGCAGAAGTTTCACCTTCACCTCTTCTTTCACGCCTGTGGAACAGTGGGCGAGGGCAGAGTTTGGCAACCTCAAATGTGGGAAGGATGATCTTGGGAGTTAATAACAAAGTATTGTTAAAATATTTGTAATGTGTGGAAGAAATGGATATACTTCTCCCTCAATCCACTATCTCTGAATAATTCAGAGGAATTCATGGGCTATTGATGGATGCTTCTATTAAAGGTGTCCTTGGGTAAGTCTATATTGTCCAATTTGTTGCGGCTGCAGCTGATAAATCCTTTGCGCTTTTGTCTGAATAAAGTGACCACATTGCAAACTGTGCTCTGAAAGAAAGCAGTGTCTGTACAGTTAACTAGTGTACTGGGGCACATGTTGCCACACTGTACCATACAACATCCGCTACATTAACATGGTATCCCATTAAAGGTATGACTTCACACAGTGGCACCAGTGAGCGGACAACCTCTTCAGACAGCAGGTTTCGAATTTGTGTTTGACTCAGAGCTGTTGCCATCCATCAGCTGTTCTCAACCTTCCCAGAGCTCTGGTGTCTGCATCAGAAGTCTTTTGTTATGTTTGTTTTTGTGGGGTTGGGGGTGGCTCAACGAGTGCGTGCTTTAAGTCGTGCCCTCTTCATGGTTGACCAGGTGATGATTGGCTACATGCCCCACTGCCACTCCAGATCCCACCGCTGCACCGTCCATACAGTAAAATAATTTTTTAAGTTGGCAGGTATAAATTCAAGTTGGAATATTAGAAAAATTACTATTCTTCTACCTTAAAATACCCCTATGAAAAATGTTTTATATGTTGGTATAGATTTGCAGAGCTATCCAGTGTAAGTCACAGATGAAGTATGCTGGAGGTTGATTATAATGGGTTCAAGTTTGATGTTGAGACTTGTATGCATTAAACTATTATTGTTCATCTATATAAACCTAACTAAAGGCAAAAGAGTTGTATTTGAGAGAAATAGACTGAAGATGGTTAGGGTAGTTTGATAGGGCCTCGCTGCTATGTATAAATGTGTGTATACTTGTAAAGCGCACTATCACCTAGAAGGTATCTTGGCCCTGTATACCGCTGTGGAACCCTTCCTGCCTTTCCCTGTGAGACGCCCCTTACTGGGCACCTCCAAGGTGAGGCCAGGCATCCTAGCGCTTTCGGGGCCGTTGTGGAGATTAAGCAAGCTATTGCCCAGAGTTGCAGAGTGGGTCCCATGATTAGAGTAGGCACCTAGGCAAGAATTATCGAGTCCGCGGACATTGACCCAAGACCCTGCCGCGTCGGGAATTGAACCCTGGTCCCAGGCCAGACCTCTGCCTCAGGGTCTGCCGCTCTAATCTGTGATGTTATAAAATAAGGGTTAACCCAATAGCACTGGGACCTGGGTAATCAATGTTGTGTATAAAGTAGTCCCAGTTGAAACAACATTCTAAACGCACATCACAGTTTATGTACAATACAAATATTCCGAAAACAAATGTTTCAGGACAGAATATTATGAGTGATGTTATTTAATATACATCCTCAAATGCAAATCAATTGATTTGCATTTGAGGATGTATATTAAATAACATCACTCATATTACGAAAACAAATTTTTCAGGACAGAATATTATGAGTGATGTTATTTAATATACATCCTCAAATGCAAATCAATTGATTTGCATTTGAGGATGTATATTAAATAACATCACTCATAATATGCTGTCCTGAAAAATTTGTTTTCGTAATATTTGTACTGTACATAAACTGTGATGTGCGTTTAGAATGTTGTTTCAACTGGGACCACTTTATACAGCTCTAATCGGTGAGCCACACTTCTCCGCCTCCAAGGTGCCTAAATATGTTTTGTTTATTGGTTTACAAAGAGTTATATGAATTAACTTTTAGCACACGCAATACATATACATCACCATCATTGCTGCAGAGTGTTGCTTGATATAAGTATTAATGAGGATGCACAGCATCATGCAGATACTATCTTAATGCATAGCGATGTTTTCTGTGTACTATTTAGAGTTGTGTATTGTTGTAGATTTTGTACTGAAAGGGGACTCTTCTAATACAATAAAAATGCGTTAACATTTATCCAACTTTGTATGTGTGCAGTAGAATGCAGCACACATGCAAAGATGTGTGCTGAAATTAAAGAGTTTTGTCTGGTTCTGCTTGCTTTCAGGAGGTGTAATATTTTAAGAAAAGTCCCTGTGTATACATGTACTTGCCTGTAAATGAAACTAGAAATAGAAAAAAATCCCTTCAATGGCCATATACTTCAATTGTGTGCATGCATCAATACATATCAAAGACTAGTGACAGAAGGAAGGTAATACTAAACAGAAATCATTCAAAAAATTGTATTTATTATTTCTCTTTTTTGTAAATATAAATTCATATAAAAATCGTTATAAATCAAGCAATTCTATAGAAAACACATCAATTAATTATACAAATTCATGAAAGACATAATAGAATCATAAAAATAAGCAACAAATAAATATATATACCCCATGGTGTCAGACATACAACCAACTTACTCTGGTGCTACCAAACATACTACAATCAAACCTCATACATTGATGAAATAAGGAACTGGTAAACAATTAGCCAGATCACACAGCTAAAATTGTTCAAGGGCTACAGGAAAGGAATAACGGCCCTTGTAGCAGGTCTACGCGCGTTTCGGTGGTTCAAGCCACCTTTATCAGGACCTTGTTCACCATTTAGTGCAGAACCCGGGGATCAGACAGGACAAAAAACCTAACAAGCATTTACAATGCAATGGTTTCGCCTTTTGAAAAGTTTGAGCTATTGGCATTCTAAATGACAACATTTGTATTTATGTGTTGGTTTTCAAAACAGATAAATAAATGGCATTGTCATTTACAATGCCAATAGTTTAATCTCTGGCAATTGCCACACAAAAACACACAGACCCACACACACACACAGGCACACCCACCCAGAGCCACGCACACCCACCCAGAGCCACGCACACCCACCCAGAGCCACGCACACCCACCCAGAGCCACGCACACCCACCCAGAGCCACGCACACCCACCCAGAGCCACGCACACCCACCCAGAGCCACGCACACCCACCCAGAGCCACACACACCCACCCAGAGCCCCACACATCCACCCAAAGCCCCACACATCCACCCAAAGCCCCACACATCCACCCAAAGCCCCACACATCCACCCAAAGCCCCACACACCCACCCAAAGCCCCACACACCCACCCAAAGCCCCACACACCCACCCAAAGCCCCACACACCCACCCAAAGCCCCACACACCCACCCAAAGCCCCACACACACTTGGGAGAGCAAGCACAGCGAGGGGGCAGGGAAGCAAGCACAGCGAGGGGGCAAGGAAGCAAGCACAGCGAGGGGGCAGGGAAGCAAGCACAGCGAGGGGGCAGGGAAGCAAGCACAGCGAGGGGGCAAGGAAGCAAGCACAGCGAGGGGGCAGGGAAGCAAGCACAACAGTTGCAAGACCTATTTCTTTCTAAATGCTTGTTTCTATATTAAAATACAGATGAACCAACTGGGGCGACATATCCTTTCAAATTTAAAGTGCTCTGCTGTGGGATTCCCTAGCTATACTAACTACTGCCAAGGCCAATATGCCTGCCATCAGATGCTTTTACAATTTAATTTTTGTGTAAACATAAGCAATATACAAAAACAAAAAATATATATACACAAAATTAGCAATGTAGCCTTGGAACCCATGCACAAAACCTCAGAGCACTTTTTCAGCCGGCTGTGCAAATGACCAAATAAAATGCCTTCTATCACAATGTCAGACAGCAAATTAATAAAGTTGGCGGACCCACTGCCCCGTGCTGTGTGTGTTGTGGTGGGTGAAAGAAACATACGAACGAAACTTTAACAGACTAATTGGTGAAGAGGGATAATATAAGACCCAAGCAAGTATGTAGAATTGTAATATTTTTGGGGGGGGAAACATGAGTCTGGCAAAACACAAAGATGTCTTAAGGTCAGACCTAAAGAAAGACCGATAGATAGATATTCTGACAAAATAAAGGGCTGGCTACTTAATGGCTATAGCATAACCTGGCACTTATCCTTCAGAGCCCGTTTGAATTTACCATGATAGCCATGACCCTTGCCCGGGGCCCTCTCCAAGAAAGTTGGCACATCCAACCAGTTCAAGCACTGTGCCCCAAAGTCAGTCACATTGACAAAGTCACCCACAGAGTTGCCCTGGCCCTTGCCCTTTGTGCAACCGGTGTATGGGGTGGATGGTGGCAGAGGACGGTGAGGATGGGGATGCAGGGGCTGGTGACGTGAGGGGAGGCCCTGGTTAGAGAGTTGCTGGTGGGCAGGGGCACCAGCTGTTTTGTCAAAGCAGCCCCCCTCCAGGGATGGCCCCCAGCACCAGAGCAACGATGAAGCTGGGAATTGTCATGCTGCCCGTGCCCTGGGTCCGCTTCCATGTCCCACTCCGGTCTCGTCCCCGGGTGTAGTGTGGGGGTAGGCGGGGCTGCACTTCCCACTGTCCCCGTGCAGCCTATTCCATATTCATGCGGGAGGGACTCCCTCTGCACGCGCAGGCGCAGGGCTCAGCGAGGCTGACGAGGAGATACCAACCCACCCACGGGGAAGGTGGGGCTTGGGGGGAGAGGGGAGGGCGCAGGAGGGGATGGTGGAGGAGCAGTCAGTAAGCTGGCAAGGTGTGCGTCTGCACTGCTAGAGGCTAACAGCTGTGTAGGAGGTGGCTGGAGGGCACGTAGAAGTCACGGCAGACCATTTCAGTACGATTTTTAAAAGTACCGCGACCCCATAAAAAGTATTACTTAGTTCCTCCTCTGCTTTTCCCACTTACCGATATTTTGCAATGTTGGGCTGATTGCTTTTTATCCATTCCCTCCCATTTAGTAGCTGCTAAAATGCGGGTCGCTTAGAAATACATTGAGAATAACCAGTTAATGCGTTACAAGCACAGGGCGAGAGAGAGAGAAGGGCGAGGAGAGGGGAAAGAGAGGGACAAGCAAGCGTGCCATGATGTATGACCTCTTCTGTCAGCCTTGGCTTTTTACATAACAATGTTTGGCGTTTCTGTGCTTGCTTATTTGTCGCCCCCATTGATAAAGCTTTGGGCGCTTATCCATAATAACGTACGGATGAGAAACTTCACAAGAAGAGTGCCACTTCACCCTTACAGATTTAAAACTTGATGAAACCACAGACTGGGAGACGTGGGTCTTTTCGAAAAGACTTGGTGAATGGTTAAAGAAATAAACACGTAACTACGCCCCATTTTTCTCCTATTAACATATATTTCTAAAGAGATCTTTCAGCTGATTCGCGTGCTCCGAGGCGCGTGGGAGTTTTTCCAGGTACACAAAATTGTTTAGGAAGTTTGTCCACTCAGTCTCACCTTACATTCCAAGAACTCCGCGCACAAACACATTATGGCCACCTCAAAAAATGCATTTGGGACAACTTTTGGAATTTGCTGCTGATTTGGAACGAGAACCTACAAAGCAGCATTCCTTCTAGGCAGGTGGCAGATATGCAAAATACTTCCTTGTCATGTGTAGCCCATATACCCCTTCTACCTATTCAGCAAGCAACACTTTGCATTCTGGGACTTGCAGTTTTGCAGTTCTCCTTCTACATAGGGACATCCAAGCCCCAACATGCAAAACTGTATTTGCGGTCGCGGAGTAAAAAATAAAATAAACCACAAGTCCCGGCATGGCTCGCACAGGAGATCAGTTTTGTGCAAAATTGGTATCAGGGGGAACAATACCTATTCTAGTGTTTAAAAGATAAAATGAAGAAAGATGCTGAATGAGCACCTCACCCTCTCATGGGCCAACCTTCCGGACATTTGCCCGTTTTTATGCAGTAATTCTAGATTTGTTGATTTAAATTAATGCCCCGAATGACGTGAAAGCCCAATGGGTCATACTTTTAAACACACACCCAGCAGATGCTCCGTTCGTGTCACATTTGAGCCCCGGAATGTCAACAGGTTGAAGTTGAAAAACAAAGTATGTTCTAATTGCGAGGGCGCAACGTATGACACCAGAGAGGCGACAAACTACAGCGTCAGACTCAGAAGCGAACAACACCCAACATGTTGGTCTTGCAGAATACATAAAGAAACGATTGGCTGCTCGGTCCCCTGCATTGTTGACGGCCAGTCCTCATTGTCACTTCCAGTCAGACGTCGGTCACCTCGTGTCGTGACTTCACTCCTAGGCTCTCCGGGTTTTCTTGTGGTAGAAGTAACAAGAAGCCCTTTCTTTTTTGGTGAAGCGTAGTGCCGCCTTTCTTTCAGAGCCCCACAAATAAAAGCATTTGCCCCCCTCCCCCGCCCATATATATAACAAGCTCGGAAGGGGGGCAGGGACCGCACGTACCTCACAGAGCACATCCGAAGCTTTGTTTGAAAGACAGCTCCAACCCGAGTCTGGAAACCGGGCGAAGGGCTCATCTCCGGGGACGCAGGGACGGCAGGAAACCCTACCCGGACAGAAGGAGCGCAGGAATCCTTTTCTGAAGCGCTCGGGTCCGGGAGAGAGGATTTGGCCTTGCTCCCTGCAGCACTCCTCCGGCGGTCGCTTTGGGGCCGCGGGCGGGGTACCTCTGCTCCTGGGCTCTCCTAGATGCAGCAGGGCTCCCTCGCATCACGGGAGCCCTGCAAACCGGCCGCCAGGCTTCTTCTTTCTTCCCCCCCGGGCTGCGGGGGCGGGCACTTCCGGCCAACCACTTCCGGGTCACTGCGGGCAGCGCAGCGGCCCTTCTCCTTAGGCAGGCAGGCGGGGGCTGATTTTATCGGGCAAATGCCGGGTGGGCACCGGTGGGCGAGGGGGGGCGTGGTCTAATGACGAAAATAAACCCAGGGGGCGGGAAAGGGGGGAGGAGAGACGCAGAAGTGCCGGCAATGCCGGAACAGACTCGGGGGCGTTCCAGGCTTTCGGCTGACGTCGCGTGACGTCGGCAAAAGCCAAAGAATGTCGGGAACGCCCCCGTGTCTGGTCCGGCATTGACGGACGCCTCTCTGTTCCAATGGCTAGCCTCCATTTATGGAGCTAGCCAATGAAGCAGAGGGGCGTGTTCCAGAGTCACTACTGCAATCAAGAGATTTCTCTGGAGGCGGAGCCTAACTGCTCCGTTCCCCAGCGAAACCTAAAAAGGAGAATAAATCTGTCACTAAGACATCCACAAGTTAAGTTTTATAAAAAAGCATAAGACATTCACTATTGCAGTTAAACTATGGGGGCTCATCAACGCGACTCAAGTAGGCACCTATACTATGTAAGTTAAAGGAATATGATTAAACTGACTTCATAGCACAGCGAAGAAGAGACCTATTGGGCCAAGACTACCTATTCACTCACAGAGCATGTTACCGGCTAGATTATAAATATGCATCAACATCATGGTGTCCATTGAAAACGAAATCCCTGCACAACTTTCCACTGTTTGTTCAGTAAATAACACAAACCCCGTAGAAAGTTTTAGTTGATATGAGTGTGAGATCAGACTTAATAAATGTGTGTCAATTTTGCATCACAAAAGTGATGCCAACTGGTGAAAAATGCTTGCTTTTGGATTAATTTCCCTTCTCAGAACTCCGCAGTGAACTTTCTGGGAGCCGCCAAACCTTGTTGTGCTCTGCCTTAAGCCATGCACTGCGTGTATTGGCTGCAGGGCCTAAGCTGTTGCCAGGCCCTGTGTCCAACTGGCTGCAAGGTGGCCAATCTACGTTGCACACTGCATTTTTTAAATTAATATTTAAAGAAGGCAGGAGTATTGCGTCACCTTACTGTGTCTGCGAGGAGTCCCACAGTAGTATTGCAGTAGTTCAGGGGGAAAAGTTGGGTAAATAATTTTTTCTAATTACTAGTAGGGTATGGTTCATGTGGACACTTGGTGAGCTCTCGCTGCCCCCTTCTGTGCCCTTTTTGGTTCAAATTTAGGCCCCTGGGAAAGTTCTGCAATGGCGGGTACAACATTTTGTTCAATGTTGCACGCAGCCAACAAGATTGTTTCAGTGTCACGGAGCAGGGACTGGTCCTGGGCTATTGATATGGCTAACAGGAGAAGTAGTTCCCCAGCGCTAGAAGGGCCATTTTTTATTTATTTATTTTATTTATTAATAATATTTTTGGTACTCCAAATGGCCCAAGAGCCCCTCTTTAAGCGCAAATTTCTCAAACGGCTGAATGGATTTGCACTAAATTACTAGAGCACACATTAGTAAAGTTTGAAATTTGGTGTTATCCGGTTTAGCCAAATTTCTTGTATCGGAGAGCAAAATTTCCTATATGAATTAACATTTCCGGACTTTGCACCACTGGATAGCTCAGTGCGAAACTCTCATGAAACATCCAAAGTAGATGAACTTTTTTTTGGGTGGGGGGTAGTTTTGTCAGTGGAGGCAGAGTTGTTAAGAAAAGAAAAAAAATGGCTTTCTATTGAAATTCTGACCTAACTAGAACTACACAGTTGCCACTTTGTTGTGGATAAACAACTCACATGGGTTCTATTATTATTGTTCTGCTTGGGTCTGGCACCAAAGAGCTTCTTCACGCTCTCTAAATTACTATGTTGTTGTTGACCTGAGAACACTTTTGTTCCCTCTGGTGTGAAAATAATGAATCCCTGGGGCGGTTTGTGAGCTACCGGGCGTACAAGAAGCTGCTGAGGTTGCTCCTATAAAACAAAATGAATCAGCACAGCAATTTCATAGTGCTTGGCAGAAAAAAGGTGGAATGTATGACAAGCGAAATCAAATCCATTCACTACAGTTTTAAACTAATAGCTGTGTTTGCTTGAATGTTTTCAAAAAACAGCAAAATCTTGTTCCATTTTCTAAGATTCTATTTTCATAAAATGTGCACTTGCAACACATTCAGCACAGCAGCACCTGATACCCTTCTGCACTGCAGGAAAAAGCCCCTCTAAGGTTTACATGCAAATAGCCAGAGGCAAGATGCAGTACTTCCCTTAATGGGGAGGGGGGGGGGGGGGTCGTTTACCGCCAGGAGGGCCTCCAACTGAACGTGTATATGTGGCTGAATGATGTGATGTGAGATTTGCACCCGAGATCAAATGGGAGAGGTTGGATGCATTTTTATGGGACAGCAAGACTTAGTCAATGCTGAATGGTGCAATATTGCCTGTTAAGCCACGAGTGGGGTGGCTTGTGAAGAATGGGGGTGGCTTGTGAAGAATGGTGTAGACTATGAATATTGATACCCAGATGTTTCCCTGCTTTCAATTCCCAGGAACGGATGAAAACGCCATTATTGAATGTCTTGGAAATCGCTCCAACAAGCAACGGCTGCAGATCGCTCTTGCCTTTAAAACAGCATACGGAAAGGTACATGTTGGGAGGGGAGTGGTGGCCCGCTTCCGGCAAGCGTATATCTGTGCACCCATTATACTTGTTTAGTATTTTTATGTCTGTGTATATATAGTTTGCACACATTGGATGTCAAACCAGTGTTTTGTAATGTGCATTCATTAGGTGTATATTGGATGTTCCTGAAAATTGAGAATTTAGCACAACAGGATCAGGATAAGTGTAACTCTAGTGCGGCATGCCTTTGAGTTTCTTATTTGATTTTTTAAAATATGTATTCATATTTGAAGTTATACAATCCAAATGCAGTGATAATAAAGCACTCCAGATATGACCTGTTATATTCGAACATCTGAAATGACTGCAATAGGTTGTCGCCCATTGTATACTTTTCAAATCTGCATGCTTTTAGATTAATAAAGGAAACTGTACAGCTTTGGTGCTGGGCCCCAAAAAACATATGGAAGCGATGCTGTAATGGGCAGACATTTAACATGAGAGCATGGGTGTCTATGGAGTCTTTTAATCCTAGTGAATGGATGGCTGCATTAGACTGCCTACACAGTGGTTGACGTGACCCTTTATTCTAAGCCTACAAAACCCCGCGGTGGGAAACTGAACCTTAGGGCAGTGCAGGACCTTAACTGTCTAAATGTCCTGTACATGTCTGCAGGAGTAGAGTGCCCGCCTCCTTTGAAGAAACATTGGTTGCAGCATGGCTAGACCCCAGTTGCAACACTGCACTTTCAATACCTATGCTTCTTCATCTGGTTCTATTTAGGCAGCGTTATTTAGGTCGGTGCTGGTAAGACTGACTTATTTTGTTTTTTCATTTTTCCCCCATGTGCTCTCATGCTGGAGTATGTTTTGCTAAGCATTTGTACGAGCTCTGATATGTGTTTTCTATGAGATCAAGCATTAGGTAATTTGCTTCTGTGTTTGACTTCATACATGATTAGCCCTTAACCAACACTAGATGATTTTTCATTAACACTGGAAAAGCACTAGTTCATTTATACTCCTAAGCAGCTTCAATCCCCTTTTTTAAAACATCCCTTTGCGCGTTTGGTTTCCCATTCAGACAACTGAGGTGTCATTGAAATGTGCAGCAAGAGGCAAATATGGTGCACGCATATTTGTGTTGCAAGTGTCTTGTGCCGTCACCCAATATCTTTTTCTCTGTCCCCTCAATTCCTCAATTTGGATGTTTTGCCATATATTAACTTTTTCTTGTATATCTTGGAATGTTCCCCATTTTAAACTGATCTGCTTGGTAAGCAGCTAGTGAAACCAAAAAATCTCTGGTGGGACAGGCACTGCCTTTAGTGAATTTGTCTATTGGTCATGCTTTTCATTCTTTTTCACTACAGGATCTGATTAAGGATTTGAAATCTGAGATCTCTGGCAACTTCGAGAAGGCAATCCTAGCGATGTTGAAGTCTCCTCCCATTTACGACGTTACTGAAATTAAAGAAGCCATGAAGGTGTGTTTTGGCAGTGCATTTCCCGTTTTTTCTATATCCTAATGGGAATTGATGCATTCGTGTTTTGAAAAAAATAAAAACAAAGGTGGGCTCAAAGCCTATTTGTGTGAACTTTGTGCATTTTATCAATTGCATTCTAGACTAATTCTGACTTTCAGCAGCAACCCTGACAGTTTGCTATTCAGAATCCAATTGCCTAAGCATGACTGGGTCTTCAGTTCATTTTCTTTGGTTCCATGCCCACTGATGCTGAAGTGATTGTTATCTTCATTGTCCAACCCTTATCCAGCTGGATTTTCTGCTTAAGCCATGTTGATCGCCCTTGTGTTTAACCACTTTCAGCTCAATCTCCACTAACCGCAGGCCAATCTCCCGTCTCGTCTGCAGTTTGTCAGTCATTGAAGGGGGCCCCTCAACTATCATAACTTTACTAGTCATTGAAGTATAACATGTTTGAAAATAATGTGATTAGAAGTTCATTACTAACAGTCAGTCGGGTAGTTAATCTGTTAAAGCACCATCGGCCTAAACCTTTATGGAACCTGTAGTTCATATGCTCAAACCTCAACCAAGTGCAATTCTAATAAAATTAGTATCCTCTCTGTTGCATGGAGGTAGTTCTGTTCATTGCTTTGAAGCAGAGGAGTTGATTATGAGCACTACTTAAAAGTGCTTACATATTTGGCGTGCTTATGCTGCGCTCACTGTCCATCTATCCTTTTCAGGGCGCCGGCACAGATGAAGCTTGCATCATTGAGATCCTCTCCTCTCGCAGCAACGGAGAAATTCATGAAATCAACAGACTCTTCAAACAAGGTGATCACCGCACCGACTGGGGGACCTAGTGCCTGCAACTGGCGCATGACTATGGGTGGTACTTCTAGTCTTAGACAGGGGGGAATGGGTTTTTTATGGTCTAATGCAGTCTTTAGTTTTCTGTAAGTGGACCAGATCACTCATTATGATATATCATCCTATAATTTTTATTGAAAGTTATGGAAGAATTGACAAGAAATGGTTGATTTAGGGGAAGGCAAGCTACCACTGTTGGACCTGTAGAGAAATGTCATGAACCGTAATTGCCATGATAAGCTTGATGCATGAAGGGCAGACATGACACTCATTTTTCGTTCCGGGTATAACAGAGCTATTGACTTGTTCAACAAGCCCCCCCCCCCCCCCCCCCGCCCTCTCTCCCAACCACCTTCTTCCTTCCGAAAACGTATCAAGTACTGGTGGTAATCTGTGCCTAATTTGTAAAACAATAAGTGGAGTGCCTGTTTTGCTTGGATATCTACGGCTGGATTTGAAAATATCGAAGGTGCCGAAAAAAAAGTGTTTATTGGTTCTAACTCGCACCTCTTATCTACCACTAACACTCCCAGGCCCCTTATCTCACTCTTTCAGGTTCTTCTTCACCCCTGCTTTTCCCATTTGTCACTATTTTTCTGTCTTTCTCTTTCTCCACCTTTTTACCCATTTATATTTTTCTCCCTTGTTCTGGGTCAAAGTCGGAAGAGGAAAAATAAGTGCTGGTCCCCAAAAAGGAGTACCCATGGGCCGTTCTTTCAACAAAAGGCTCATACTAAGCCCTGGTGATAGTGCATGAGCGCATGCATACTTGAATGCTTGGCTAGGAAGCTTGGTTGTGGCAGGGTGATATATTTGACTAGCTAGTCCGCATTATCGACCTTCTCGAGAGAGATTTATGAACATTTGTCAAAGATGTTTGCTTGGGAAGGCGAATCATGTCGTCAATTGGCTTCAAGATAGCTACATGCTGTGCAGTAGGCAGCAGGTTGTTGTCTTCTGTTGCCAGCAGACTCTGGTCTACTCCTTTCTTTTGCTGAGAATTCCCTCGAAACTGGACTAATATAAATATTATTGTACATGATAAATGCTTGTATTGAGCCTGCCTCTTTCAAAATTCATTCTACAATGGAATGCCTCTCGCAGGCAGAAGCAACAGGGCTGGAGGAAGAAACAGACATGTTGCCCAGGTTTATATTTATTTAGCAATAAATAGTTTATTTAAAATATAGTGACTCGTTTAAAGTTCTGTTGATCATAGGGAAGCTTATAGAGGCTGGATGTAATGCTTGCAGTGATTTTGAGAGCAGCGGGCTTGTTCAAAAGCCGCAGTCATCGTTCCAGTACAACTAGGCACTTTTGCATAAAGAGCAAAGAAGCAAGTGAGCCAAGTGTGGCCCTGTAAGGTTTCTAGCTGATGGCCATGAACATCAAACAAACGAGCATTTCCGATAAGTGCGCTCAAATCTGTCTTCCTGCCAATCATAGCTATGAAAACCACCATGTTATAGGAGACTTTCAAACACTGATAAATCCTACGGGTGGCGGTACAACATGTGTAGATTTGTCTCCATGTAACACCACCAGAGTACAGCAAGAGACCTCCAATCACGAATGACTACTGCTACTGCCTGGTCCCAATGACCTAGCCAATGGTCCTAGCAGCTTTACATTCTAAGTGGCATTGTGAATTTCTAAGCCACAGCACATCCCAACCCTTACAGAAGCAAGTACTGTGTAATAAAATAAAAACACCATTCTACAAGTTCACTAATCCGACAAACGGTCAAGAATTTTTCCTCAGTGGCTTTAGGTTTTCTGCAGCCACACATTACACTATTTTCCCAATATGGCAGGTTTACAGAGAAGCTACCCAATGACCTGCAGCCACCAGTAACTTTGCCACCGTTTGTCCTTCCAGACCTGACCTTATGTTTAGGGACGTGTCTGTGAGTAAATCAGAAGGCCAAATCGGGGGCTAAAAGGAGTTTGCTCCCAAGTATGGGTTTTGAGTTTTGCCAGACCTACTTTCGTTTTACTTGCGTTCTTTTACCTGTTGCTTTGTCATACAGCATTTGTAGCAGCATGTTTTCTTTTTTGCAACTCTCGAGCATCTTGCAGTTGGTGTAGGACAGCTGTGTAACTAAAGTGTGGTGTTTGTCTGACTTGCAGAATATAAGAAGACTCTTGAACAGTCCATCAAAAGCGAAACCTCGGGACACTTCCAGCGGCTTCTCATCTCACTCGCTCAGGTACGTAGTGAGAGGCATGTGGATATTGGATTGTCTGTTAACCTGTGGTGAAATGTGCAACATCTATTAGTACTGATGTGGAACACTTGAAGCCTAACTTCCTTAACATCAGAAGGACCTCTAGAGGGTTCGGATACTGCTACTGTTTTTAAAAACACCGCCTGGGCATGATCGCTTGATAGAAGAGTACTGGGTGACGCAACCTCAAAGGATTTTAGGGTGCGCAGGAAACTTTAACTGGAAAACCCTAAGTTGTGCTTCCAGTGTATAAGTTATTGACTTAGTCATGTCTGCTGTATTGTCCTGTTTCAGAGTTCGACTCCGGAGTATTACATGCACTGTTCAAACCCAGATATCCAGAAAAATTAAATTCGAGATAGTCCACTGGAGATGGTCTGCACTAGAAATCCTGGTGCAAATAAGTAAGGACTTAAATCTGCACAGTTTGATAGTGGTGATGTGAAGGACACATTTGGATGAATCAGAAGAAGAAAACTAGTGAAGGGGATTTTGTCATTTAAAAAAATATAATTCATTTGCAGTTACAAGATGCACTTTAATGGCGAGACTGATGAAAAGGCAGACAGCCCAAGAATAAACTAAAATCAAAATACCTCTGTGATCAGGTCCATTTTCGAAAATTCAAAAGAAGCTTTTCCATGCAAAGATAATCCTCTGTTACGGGCAGTACAGTCCATTTTGCATTTTTTCCAATTTGTATTTTTCGCCTGACCAATTTTCTATGGCCGTTTTGCAGTAGATAATTGAGGCTAGTCTTCTGGTTGGAATTAGTTTCTTCTCCATAAAGAAACATTCTGGACGAATTGATGACCGCAAATTAGTTAATGAAGGCCTCGTACAAATGTGGAAAAGTAATTGTCATCTTATAGGGAAGAGGCAAAGTCGGCAGCACCATGGACACACACGCACCACGTGACTATCTTTGTAACCTCATCTGTATCATAAAGGCAGGCCTCCCCTCTGCTCAAACCTTTCACTAGAAGTCGCTCTAGTAAAAATAATGCAACAAGTTAATTGCGTTAACGCCTGCAATACAGTTGTAAAAAGGAAATCTACCATGTGCTGATTTTCGAATCCTTCTGTCCTTAAAAAAAAAAAAAAACCTCTCTCTGGTTTTCTAAACACTGTTGTATTTTGTAAGAGGAGTGCATTAGTACCAAGTACTATCTGGAGATTTGCAGCTTTGTACATTTTTTCATTTCCACTAATTACATAGGCTGAAAAGCTGCAACTTGTTACTTCAGTGGTTTGTCTGTGTGGGTGTGTTATTTCGTTCGTATTGTTGGGTAGATGCAGTTGAAAATGAATGTTTGTAATTTGTTATATTTATATTTCTTTTAGGGCAACCGTGATGAAAGCACAACCGTTGATATGTCATTGGTGAAACAAGATGTCCAGGTTAGTGCGACCAGACTGTAGTTGCGGATGTGTCTATGGAAGTTATAGATGAGTATTAACACTATCTTAATTAAACCGTGTTAATGATTGACCGCCCCTAAACCACCTCGGGATACTATGTTCAAAAGATGGTTGCTGACAGTGGGTCCGCTGCTATAACGTTCTGTGATGCCCTAGGCCTTTTTGGATTGTTTGCTACATTTTATGGGCATGACTGAATTTATTAGATGAGTAAAATGTAAGCAATCAGGAGTTACTTTGATGGTTTTTTTCCATTTTCATCGTCCTCTTCTCTGACCTGCTCCACAGTAAATCCATTATGTAGTCCTCCATGAACTAATGGTCTGAATCTGTTGTCTCTTGCGACCTTGACTCCAATAAGCCCGCTTGGACCCTGTGTCCTCGACTAGTATAAGACACACATTGAAGCTTTCTAGTCCTAAGATCATATTCTGTTTTCCTAAAGCTCACATTGGTTCCGAGACGACAACAACCAGGGAATTATTTTTCTGGTTTACCACCAAAGACTAATTTATCCTATCCTAATGAAGCTGCACACAATCTGAGTTTTCTCAGGGCTCTAAAGTACAGCTGGAACAAATGACTACCATTAGGATGTCTGATCATTAGTTATTTGCTTGAAGCCTTGTCTTGCTGAACTCCATATTTGCTCCCACATCACCTCTGGCATCTTTGGAACTTCGAAATCTAGTCTCCAGTCTGTTTGGAACGTGCAACACTAGGACTGCAGTAGTTAAAAGCACTTTCTGTCCTTGCTCTCTACTCAGTCATAACACACTACTCATCTCCCCGGGTAGCTTAGACCATGCTCCAACCATGCATGGCAGGAAAAAGCTTATGGAAACGGGGTTTAGATTTTTGGTTGTACATAAGTGTGCGACAGTGCCTGGGTATAAATAAGATACACTCAAGGGAAGTACGAACACATTTAAAGGATTAGAATTTTTTCATGCTTTGCAGTCCTGCCCAGCTTCCAGGCTTCCCAACTATTAGAGAAGAAAGCAGGCCTATTTCTCTGAACTTTTATAGAAGGAGTAGGTGGGCAGAGGGGTTGGGCTGTTCGTGTGAATATCTGTACTCCACAATTTCTATTGCTCTGAAGCACCTGGTGGAATATATATTTATAATCACCTCAATTGTTTAAAATGGCAGTAGCTTTATGATTTCTGGTAATGTCTGTGTTTTTTGTATTGCATTTCATCTATGAATGTTTTTTCATTGCTTTTCTCGATGTTCGGAAAAGTTGTGGGTTAAACGGTGTGGAATGTTGGTTACAAACACACTTATTGTGAAAGCTCCCTGATCGAGGAAAAGATAATTGCTTCTCTCGGCAGCATGGAAGATGTTCCCTCATTTTCCGGAATACCGGATGAGTTCAGCAGCAGAGGGTGATTGAGTGGAAAGGGCAGGTTACAACCAGCCACTCTGAGCAGGAAAGAACTCTTCATACCAAGCCGGTCTGACTTGTTTTTCCTGTACATATTTGCATCGTTGGTACTCCTTTTCTCAAACTGGCATCGGAATTTCTCACACCGGAGTAAAAAAAATGTTTGCCTTTAAGCAGCATGCCCAGACAATACGAATCGCTTTGACTTTTGGATCTAGATGTATATATTTTTTGATTTGTGGAGGGGGCCAGATGCAAAATATTGTTTGTTGTGGAATCCAAGGCATACCCATCCTGTTTGTCTCCTTTGAGACAAATGCACATAAAGTTTAGAAGTTGTGGTTGCAGTAGCTTTAATTTTATAACCTCAAATGCCCTACCCCAACTGGTACATTCACTGCAACTGTGAGCATCAGAGGTCTCTCTGAAAAGTTCAGTTTTGTAAAGAAAGACAAAGACCGAAAGGTGGAGGGAGTAGTTTTGTAGTGAAGTTGAGCGAGAGTTGAGGGACAGAGAAAGCAATTAAACTGCTTCTGTGTCAAGTCTGCCAATCCATACAAGCTGGTTGTATCTATAATCCTTGCTCTTAAATCACCCATTTGTTTCCAAACCAGAAGTGTTAGTGTGTCTCCACATGCTTATTCAGAATATGGGCTATAATGTAACCTTGTTCCTCACAGGGGAATTTGATCGTAGTAGTACAGGGAGAGTCAACGATGGACTATTGCATGCACGGCAATGCTGTACTAATTGTCGAATTTCCACTTTGTAATTACCAAATACCAATAGCAAAGATGCCAGGATCATGTTTTGGCAGGAAAGTACTTCACTTGCATATGCTTTAGTCTCTTCACATCCTTTGGGGGTCACCTCACTGCTTAAGATTGGCTATGTGGTGACTCGAGCAATCTTTAACTCGGGTAAGGTAGCCAGTTTGACCCCTTTCTTCCTAAAGTGGGGAAGGAATGCCTGCTCCATGAGGGCAACATGAAAGACCTCTCAGCAGTCGCAAATGTTAGCATTCATCGAAATTTCAGATGTCAGAATCTTCTTCCTCCAGAGGCATGTTTTTCCTTCCTGGCAGAGGTTATGGATGTATTTCAGCTGAGTATCTTTCAGTATAGTCTGGTAACCCATCATGTAGACTTGCTAGCTGGATCAATAGCACGTGGAGCTTCCATCCAGAGGCAAGCCTGTCTTCCTTTTTATTGTGAGTACTACCTCTGTAGGGCAGGGACAAACAGATTGTCACCCCATTTGGTTTTCCAGTTACTGTGGATGTTTTATAGCCAGGGGTTCTGTTACAGTACAGGATTATCTCGTATTTTCTACTTTAGTCCTTTGGATGGTCTCAAAGCTGATGAAGTCTGTTATGTGCCTTCGGTCACTTCTTTCTCCCGAATATTAGATTCTCCTTCTTGTGTTTCTGGCTGATTCAAAGAGACTTTTTTTTCCCTGAGAATAAGAATTCTTTTCTTTATCTTGTAATCCTGTCCCCTAGCTTCTGAGAAGCTTTGGTTTGCTTTATTACCACCAGCCCCACTTTTGTCGGTTGGCTCAAGTTTTTTAGTTTGAACTAGTCCATATTCTTCCTAGCAGGGACTGAAGTTGTTTCTCCTTTCCTTTGAGGACTGCATATTGAATGCAATGATTGTCACCCTGATGTTTCAATGTGGGCTTCCATATACTTTGCTGGTAATTCCCACTCTTGACAACTTGCTTTGAAGTTGAAGAGTTGTAGTTGTCCTTTTCAATTCTTCAGCTTTCCTTCATTTCTTGTGTTTGGTTTTCGTGCTTTGTTACACCTCTAGACCCACATGTTCATCTTTGCAAGAGCTCTTTCTGAGGCTTCCCCTTTCGATTTGTGTTAGTATTTAGTCTGCATGCCTACTGTTGCATGTTGTTTTTTTCCTGTTACACTTCTGCTCAAGGACAGAAGGTGTCTTTTTTTTCTCTTCTCTTTCAGGCTAGACTGATCTCACTGTGAATATTTCACTTCTTTGCTGCGAGGGTCATGTGACTATTCCTTAGTACTTTTCCCACTAATATAGGTTAGATTTACACATGTTTACCCGATGTACATTTTGGCCCACTGGTTCTATGGTGCAGTATTCTTGTGGTCCTTTCATTTTGTGATGCCTTGTTGAACAGCATAAGCTACTTGTATCCTTTTTTTTTATTCATGGTCCTCACCCATCTTTGCATCACTGTATTATGTTTGTTTATAGTTCCTCTAAGCTTTCAGTTGGCCACCTGGATTTCTAAGGATTTTTCACATATTTTAGGAATGGAAGCTGCTTAGTCCTATTGGTATAATCTCTGAGATAGTCTCTGGAATCGCGCAGATGTCTTTATCTTGACATGGCTTTTCTATAGTTTTTCTAGTTGCAATCCTGCTTAGCGGTGTCTCATGAGTACTGAATGAAAAAGCGTTGCTGTTTGTCCCTCTTATAGTGTAAATTTTGGTTTGACCAATGGGGTTTGGTCTTACCTGCCAGATTTGGATAATTATATGCCGCCCCACGAGTCCTTAAGAATAGTTACTATAGGAGTATGAACTTAGTTACTACTAGTTGTTACTGTACTTGTTTTAATTAGCAGCCCCCTCATTCCTACCTATGACCAACTCACTTTTGGGGGTAGGGTCTAGGCATAACTGAGCCATTTTTACACCCCAAACTTCAAGTTTCACCCTATTTTATGCTGGACAAAAGGCTTTCTGATGTGTTCGGACTTCCTGCAGAGCCATCTCTTGTGTCTGGAGGTGGTACTTTGTGCACTACCAGTAACTGTTGTCACTATGGTGAGGAACGTGTTCTGTGTTGGTAACCTAACCCCCACAAAGTGAGGTCCAGAGCAAGTGTGATGAGAGTTTGCCACATTGGGTATCACTTTGAATTGTGATAACTGCTTGGGGATGCAGAAGGGGGGGGGGGACACTGAAATTTGGCTCCATATGTTGGTCTTCTACCAGTTTTCCTGTGCATAACTTATAAGAGTTCAAAAGTCTGATGTCCTTCAGAGTAGCGTATGGTCCCACTCAGTAAACAAAAGCTAGAGGGTTCAGAAAAATGTCTCTTTGCTAGACTTGCTTTGAACCCTACCATACCACATGCTAAAGGAATTGGTTATAAGTAGTTGAGCTTGGAATATAACGGATCCTTTTGTGTGTTGATGGTGTTCGGTCGTTGGGGTGGTAGCTGCTTTAAGAATAAATGTCCTTACATTTCTCTCCTTGGCCGCTCTCATTCCTTGTAGAGTATGCAGCATTTATCCTTCCTCTCCATCACATTTCTTCGATTATTTTTTATGTTTATTTAGCAACTGTATGCAGCAGGAGAGAACCGCCTTGGGACAGATGAATCAAAGTTTAATGCGATCTTGTGTGCCCGAAGCAGGACCCATCTCAGAGCAGGTGAGCGAAATATGAATCTTCCATATGTGTGGATGTTAGCAGATTCCACATTTTTATATGCCTCTGGCAAAAACCTTCTAAAACTGGGCCACCATGGCTGCGTGACCACTGGGCATTTGACCAGAAATGGGTCCAGTGGCACAGACAGGCAGAGTGTTTACTGCCTGTTGGGTGCAGATGTATAAGGAGCGGATCTTCTGATTCCTATTGCAGTCGAAGCCCTCCTTTTTTTTTTTTTTTTTTTTTTTTTTTTTTTTTTTTTATATATATATATTTTTTTTATTAGTTGCTGCACCACACAAAGGAAAGCAAAATGTTCATGTAGTTGCAATAAATGTAAGAAATGACACACCCTTTGCCTCGTGCTTCTGATTTAGCTGGTGACGTAGATTTAGGAATCTCCCGCTTGCCGAGGACTTATTTAGATTTGGGAAACTATGTGAGAGGCCATTGATTGTGTAACCAAGCAGCAGACCTGCCCATCATGGATAAGACTTTAGGTCCCTGCTTCCTTCACTTCATCGCAAATGCCAATGAGGCCTCTTGGTTTTCCTTAGCAGGTTCGAGAGGCAGATGCAACCACAGGGCTGTCTTGACCTGCACATTTAGGTGGGGATTGCTGTTTCAGTTCTAAATCTCAATTTAGGATTTATAGTTTAAAGATGTTATGGTGAGAAATGCCCCCTCAGTGGAACCCCATCCTGGAATATTTTCACATGCTGGCTTAGTTCCACCTCAAGAGTCTGCTCTTTCTACACTGGACTACTTAGTTCTTGTTCCACCTTTGACTATTGCAGTACAGGTTCCATAGTTACAATACTCAAACTTGTCACATCCTTGTTAGATCTTCCTGCTCGCCACTAGAGGCAGGTACCGTAGCATTTAATCTGCTAAATAAATGCATTAATAAATCCTATGTTCGAGGCATGTGGGCTGCTGAATTCATATCTGTGCATAGATCGCCGCCTAGTGTTGGGTTCGGATGATTGCACATTGTTGTCCTGGAAGAGTCTTTGAAGTATCACGAGATAGGTGGCTCCTCCTCTGGACTACAGTGCGCATGGGCATCCTCTCCATCCTCAGATTGTTTTTTTTCCGCCATTGAGTTTGGATGTACTTTCGTTACTCTGAGTTCGGAAATAGATTTATAACTTTCTAAAGGCCAAAAGGCCTTCGGGGCGTCTGTATTGTATCTTCGATCGGTACCAACAACTTATTCCTGTTCTTTCTACTCAGGACGTCGAATCGGGCCGCGTGGCCTTCTCGACACCAGGGCCAATCGTCGATGGAATGAAGTCCTTTCAAGCGATGCCCCAACTGTAACTCTAAATACCCACACATTGATAAACACCCAGTCTGTAGTAAGTATTTATCTCTGCTTAGCTTGTGCTCAATTTCGGTCAAAAAAGACTCTTCGGGTTCGACGTGCGGCGAGGCAGATGATGCAGAGGTCAGCGCCTGAGCCAGGGAACATCTTTGAAGACGACAAAAAGGTTGTTGAGACTGAAGACTCGGATCAGCAGTCGGAGCAGGGGTCTGAACACGACTCAAACTACTACGTCGATGACTAGGAAGACATAATCGAGGTAGGGGACGACGAACCAGGCATAGGAGCCGTCGAGGATGACTCCGGCGAGGACACTGGGCCGACCGTGAGTACGTAGCCCAATATATTCGCAAGTTCAGATCCAGAGGCTCAGGTAGAGGCCTCGCCGGAAGGCCTTAGCCAAGATCAGAACGCCAATTCTATAGCCCCGCGGTTAAGCCCGGCTAAGAATATAATACAAGAGCCATCGGTGCGACATTACCAAACTTTGGAAAAATCGAAACCGAAACTGATCGACATCCCATTCTTTGGACCGAAAATGGCGGATCCGTCGAAGCCGACCAAACAAACAGGTCGTCGACCCGTCTAGGTCGCATGCAAAGGTTGTCGAGGCCAGAGCCACTACTCCCATGTCCGCGATTAAGCTGAAGGCCGTCGCACCGACTACATAGACGTCGACACCTAGCAACACACAGAAAGGACTCGAACGGACAACGGTTGTCGATCCCAAAATACGCGTCGATCAACCGAGGCAAGTGCACACAGACATTCAAGCCAAAATCAAGACTCGAGCCGAAGGCTCCGTTGAACCGAGGGAACAAAACATCGCTCCGAAGCAGCAAGCTCCGAAGTCGACACCGGGCCAGAGGATGGTTATCGAACAACCAAAAACAGTCTGATCGATAACCACGGCTCCGAAAATTATTATACAGTCTACTAAGACGGTCCAACAACCAAAATCTCTCGGACCGATAAAATTCGGACTTCCTCCGCACGTCAAACCAAGGATGGTCGAACAGGATAGCGGATTCGAACCGACCCAGCCAAAAAGGCCAAGATTGGGGGAAAGAGCTAAAGTACCTGAGGAACAGGATCCTTCAGCTGAAGAACAGTCCAAACTGTACGTTGACCCAGATACTGGGAAGGCTACCCTATTAAAAAGGAAAGTCAGACCTGAAACTAACGTTGAGTCCTACAAAATACCTCTAAAAAGAAAGAGACACTTCAACATCTCCAGTTCTTTTTGAGACTATCACACCATATGTGCAAGAAACCTATATGTACTCGCCTACACGCACAGATGACTATGGGGAGTATGAGGACTATGACCAGTACAATTATCAGACGGATAATGACCAGGACATATAAACTCTGCCATGGACTGACCCTGGAGACTCTCAGACAATTCCTGACAATACTGCATACCCTGTAAAAACATCGCCTACAGAGGACACAGCTGCCTTCAACGCACTAATAGAAAGGGCAGCATATAATCACCATGTGGAGATGCACGCAGATCCCATTGATGAAGACTTCCTCTTTGACACTTCAGCACCTCTGAGAAAAACGTCAAAACACTGCCAATGCTAAAAGGGGTGCTTAAACATGCAGGGGACATATTTAAAGACACAACCAGGGCATGGGTCATTAACCCTAGGATAGAGAGAAAATACAGGCCAGCCCGGTTGACCCTACATACATTAAGGGCCAACTGCCTTTGGACTCTTTAGTCTTCTCCAATGCATGTAAACGTGCTAATTCTCAGACCTCTGGCGAAGCTCCACCTCCAGACAAAGAGTCCAAAATTCTGGAGGCCTCTGGCGAAAGGGTGGCTGCTCAAGCAGCTAACATACGGCGAATTGCAAACACGCAAGCCCTGTTAGCCAGGTATGACAGGGTGCACTATGACACACTGGAGCAGATCTTATAACATCTACCAGACCTTTATAAGGAACAGGCGGAGGTAAAGCTCATATCTAACGCATCAATCAAATGTGCCTTAGATGCAGCAGACACAGCAGCCAGGGCTATCCACACCAGTGTCATGCTCAGACAACATGCGTGGCTACGCATCTCTGGGTTTAAAAATTAAGTTCAAACCACTACTTAACCTGTAAACCCTGACTATCTATTTGGTCCTGATGTAGACACAATACTGGACGAAATGAAGAAGGACACTGAGACAGCCAAGTCTATGGGTGCCTTGCAGTCTCAGCAATATAGAGGCGGTTCCTTTCGTCGCTCCGGCAACAGAGGAGCTGCTAGAGGAGCCTCAACACAGCAAACCGCTTACATTAAAAGCAACACGCAAAGCACCTACAACAAGAACAGTAGAGGTGGATACCGTGGCAATAACACCAAGGGTAGAGGACGAGGAAATAACCGCTCCAGATCCTCCACCAACACCAAACAGTGACTTCTTGTCACTGCCCCCAGACCATATAACACCGTTCGGGGGAAGATTACAGTAGTTCCTGCCAGTCTGGGAAACCATAACTACAGACAGGTGGGTGAGGCAAATTATACAGCATGGCTATTGCCTAGAGTTAACCTCCACACCGCCCAACATACCCCCAAGACAACGTCCTATGTCCGCAGACCACCTACACTTATTGCAGCAGGAAGTAATCAGCTTGCTATAAAAGGGGGCCATAGAACTAGTACCCTTAGAACATCAGGGTACAGGGATGTACTCTCTGTACTTTCTAATCTCCAAAAAGGACGGGTCTCTCCGACCAATTTTGGACCTCAGGCCCCTAAACCAATAAATCTTATCCGAGCATTTCCACATGATCACTCTGCAGCAGGTGTTGCCACTGTTGCGTCAAGGAGACTTCTTCGCAACACTAGACCTCAAAGACGCGTATTTCCATATACCTATACACCCGACACACAGGAAATATCTCAGGTTCACAATTCTAAACCAGCACTACCAATTCAAGGTCCTCCCCTTTGGGGTAACAGCCCCAAGGGTGTTCACCAAGTGCCTAGCTACAGTAGCTGCACACCTCAGAAGACCGCATATCCATGTCTATCCATATCTGGACGACTAGCTAATACAAGCACAGTCAGCCCAGCAATGAGCCAGCCACATGTCGCGCACTATTCACCTCCTGCACAATCTAGGTTTCTCGCTGAACTACATCCAATCCCATCTCCAGCCTGCCCATGTGCAGCAGTATCTGGGAGCAACAATAGACACTCTGGCAGCAAAATCACAACCAAATCCTGCCAGAATAAACAGTATTCAAACGCTCCTACAGAAGTTCAGGCCACAACACTCGCTCCCAGCCCGAGTGTTTATGCAACTGATAGGCATGATGGCCTCGTGCATCTTCTTAGTCCCTCATGCAAGACTTCACATGCGTCCGCTGCAGGAGTGCCTAGCACAGCAGTGGAACCAGGCTCAGGGACAATTAAACGACCTAGTGTTAGTGACCAGTCGTGCATACAACTCTCTGCATTGGTGAAGACCACAAAACCTTTGCAAGGGACGACTGTTCCAGGAGCCTGTACCGCAAATTGTGCTAACAACGGACGCATCCCTGATAGGGTGGGGAGCCCATGTCCTCCACCACACAGTACAGGGCCTATGGACCACGCAGCAGAAGAAACTGCACATCAACCTGCTAGAGCTGATGGCAATTTTTATGGTAATCAAAGCTTTCAAAGTACATCTCTGCAACAAGACCGTGTTGATACGGACGGACAACATGACTGCGATGTACTACCTACAAAAACAGGGAGGAACACACTCCACAGCTGTCGCATCTGGCACAAAGAGTGTGGAAGTGGGCCATCCAGAGAAACATTTTTCTCATGGCGGAACACCTCCCAGGCAAGGACAATCGGATAGCGGATCTGCTCAGCAGACACAGCCAGCAAGTGCACGAGTGGGAGATTCACCCCTCAGTGCTTCAACCATACTTCCAACAGTGGAGACAGTCAGAAATAGACCTGTTCGCCACAAAAGAAAACGCAAAATGATGGTACTTTGCCGCAAGGTTCCCACACCCGCAGTCTCAGGGCAATGCGATATGGATTAACTGGTCAGGCAAATTTGCCTACGCTTTTCCACCAACACTGTTGATACCGCTGGTGGCACGCAAATTGCGGCAGCACTCCAAGACGCTAATCCTAGTTGCTCCCACATGGGCGAGGCAACCGTGGTACACCACGTTCCTAGAACTTTCCGTGGTGCCTCATCAAAGACTACTGCTAACACCCAGCCTCTTAACGCTGAGCCATGGAGACATTCAGCCCCCAGATCCGCAGCAGCTGAACCTTGCAATCTGGCTCCTGAGGTCCTAGAGTTCGGCTACCTCAACTTACCTCCTGACTGCATGAATATTATCAGGGAGGCAAGAAAGCCTACAACAAGAGCTTGCTATGCGTCAAAGTGGAAACGCTTTGTCATTTATTGTAATAACATAAACCCACTAGACGCGTCCATTCAAAATATCATATGCTATCTTTTGCACCTACACCGCTGCAACCTAGCCTATACGTCCATACGGATACAATTAGCAGCCGTAGCTGCTTACCTTCAAAACAGACAGCACCTTTCACTATTCAGAGTGCCTGCAATTAAGGCATTCATGGAGGGCCTCAAACGAGTGATTCACCCCATCAGCCCCCCCCAGACACCCACCTTCACCTATCTGGAACCTAAACGTTGTTTTAACCAGACTAATGGGACCCCCTTTTGAGCCATTACACTCCTGTGAAATACAATTTTTAACATGGAAGGTGGCTTTTCTTGTAGCCATTACTTCGCTTAGAAGAGTTAGCGAGCTGCAAGCCCTAACTATTTAAGAGCCATTCATTCAAATTCACGCAAATAGGGTCGTGCTTCGGACAAACCCTAAATACATGCCCAAAGTGCATGAATCAATCAAACATCAATCAAACAATAGAACTGCCAGTGTTCTTCCCAAATCCAGTCAGTACCTGAAAGAGCCCTGCACACACTGGCTGTTAAGAGAGCTCTCCTATATTACATAGACAGGACAAAAGATTTCAGGAAGACGAAACAGTTGTTCGTTGCCTTTTCACAACAGCACAAAGGTAACCCTATTTCAAAAAATGGTTTAGCTAGATGGATAGTTAAATGCATCCAAATATGTTACATTAAAGCTAAACGTACTTTAACAGTGCCCCCAAGAGCGCATTCCACACACAAAACTGGAGAATCCATGGCTTTCCTAGGGAACATTCCTCTAGAGGAATTATGTAGAGCAGCCACATGGACAACCATACATCCATTTACCAAACACTACTGCGTAGATGTACACTCCAAGCAGCTGTAGGACAGGCTGTTCTCAAAACTCTTTTTCAGACTGCTGCAGCTGGCACAGGTAGCCACCGCTAAGGGAGACACTGCTATACATTCTATACACCGATATGAATTCAGCAGCCCACATGCCTCGAACGGAATATGCTACTTACCAGTATGCATCTGTTCTTGGCATGTAGGGCTGCTGACATTCATATCGCCCACCCTCCTCCCCGGTGCCTGTCGCAGCTGTAGCATTCTTTCTTACTCTTACTTTCTTGCATGGACATCTCTTACTGTATCACACTCCATCTCTACCAAAATGGCGAAAAACAATCTGAGGATGGAGAGGATGCCCATGCGCACTGTAGTCCAGAGGAGGAGCCACCTATCTCGTGATACTTCGAAGACTCTTCCAGGACAACAATGTGCAATCATCCGGACCCAACACTGAGCGGCGATCTATGCACAGATATGAATGTCAGCCGCCCTACATGCCAAGAACAGATGCATACTGGTAAGTAGCATATTCCATTTCTAAAGTGCAAACTAATCACCCCTAAGGATCTCGAGGCTCTGCTGGCTATCAGGGGATTAAGTGAGCTATTGCCCAGAGTCTCATGATGTGGAGCTGAGCTGCCGCCGCGGATTGAACCGTGAGACGCGAGCCGGAGTTAGCCACTCTGGCTGCTGCGCTATACCTCCCCCACTCCCAGAACAGACATGCAGTCATACAAAAGACAGTTGGCATGTGCAGGAAAGACATTGAGGAACTGGTTATCAAACTCTTTAGGAACAGAAGTCGCACCGCGGGCAACAAATTGTTGTGCTCCTTATGGAACAGTCACAATCTGCACCTTGACAATCGCAGTACATTTGCACAACTCTTATTTCACTCTGTTAAAACAAGCACACCATCTACGACTCATGTCACAATCAAGAACAATAAACCATTAATAATTGTTAATGGCTTTTGCCAGCAAATGTTCTGTAATGAACAAAAAATGCAAAATCTGACTACGGCTTTTCAGTGAACACGAATTTGCAAGTTTGTAGCTTTCATGCCACACATGACTTTGGCACTTTTCTAGAACAGACATGCAGTCATACACATCTTGTCACACATGTGCCACTTTCATGGAGCAGAGTTGTGCATAATAACTGCCAGTTTGAGTCTCAGAACAGGTATGCAGTTACACGTTCCACCTGACCGTCTGGGTCACATAGGTCTTTCACGGTCACTAAAACAAGAGATTATCCTACTTAAAAAAAAAAAAAAGAATTACACACACCATTGCTTGCCTGTCACCTACAGAATAAGACAAGCATAGGACAAGCACCTAACTTGACAACCTCACAGAAATACAGTTTCACACTAGTTCTGATTTTTGCGCACTTGTTGCTAAATCCCAATATGAAATCTGACTGGTGCAAAACTGACTCGCTGTTTTTTTCTATTATACAGTTGTGGTTGCTGACTACCAGGGTCGGACTGCCCATAGCGGGCACCAAGCATTTTCCCGGGTGGGGGTCAGTTACGGACCCCTTGGGAGGCTGTTTTTGTTACCAGTGGCCAGTTTTGCAGCATAGCTGCAATATGGGTTCACTGTAACAAAAGCTGCAGTGGTGAGACTGGATTGGTGGTTCCAACTAGAACCCTCCCTCCCTCCCTTCCTCAGGTGCCAACCGAGCTGTTTGCCAGACCGATTACGGATCCCAGTCCGGTCGTGCTGACTACACATGAATGTTGCGTTCACAGTGGAGACAACGTTATGCATAGAACAACCACTCACTACAAATACTACCTCTCTCTAAAAGAACTGTTAGTCATGTGCAAGACATCTAAATGTTGCATACTCGACCAAGTCTAACCACAACAACCTAGAATAACAAACATGCAGACTTGTACATGACACCTTGATGCCGTCCTTCATAAAAACTGAACACCATCCTAAATGACACTCATCCGAGAACAGACAAACAGCCACAAACAAGACAACCAAGTGTCAGGCACTTGCAGAAGAGAGATGATCATACTTGAGACTGCATCACATATTTGAAGAACACACATTTGTTCATGACTCTTTGTAAAGTGCTTGGATACCCTCTTGGGTCATGTTTGTGTTACATAAAACTTTAAATAAAGGCTACCAGATAGTAATACTCCCACAGCTCAGACATGCAGTCTTTCCCAAAACCTGACCTCCATAAAAGCTGATGCATGTCTTTTCTAGCAGTGTAACACTATCACAAAACAGAACCATCACAAATGACAGACAACTGTGTGCCACAGTCGTGTCATTTGTGATGGTTCTGTTTTGTGAAAGTCTGGGGGCACATGATTGTACAGTCGGACTGCCCTTTCCTTTTAAGTTCGATTCAGTCCAAGTTGGTTACGGGCCGGTGTCCCTCTACCATGCTCACTTCAGACCTCATCAAGTGCTTCATTGTGCACCATCTACCGGTTTGACTTGCCTTAAGTGTTTCATAATCACCACAGGGGAATACGTTGGGTGTATTAAGGGATTCTATTCCATGTATGTTCCAACAATTTCTTTTAAAAACATTTTCCCACAGTTTTCGATGACTATCAGCGGACGGTCAACCGAGATATTGAGAAGAGCATCTGCCGTGAGATGTCGGGAGACCTGGAGAGTGGCATGCTGGCAGTGGGTGAGTGTGGGCCTGGCGGGGAACATGGAAAGGGTGATCCTGACTGAAGGAGAACTTGGGTGAGGGGAGCTCAGAGTGGTATTTAGTCAGTGTGTAAAACCTGGAGAGTCATGCTGGCAGTGGATGAGTGAGGGCAGTGCTTCATTTGCAATAGAATGAGTGCCGGGGCCCTAAGCGCTGCTCAGAAACCCACAGCCAGTGCTTTCAAACTCTTTACACTGAATCCTAAGGCTGCCTAGTCTTGATTCAAGCTCCTTGCTCTTCCCTCCCCACCATACCCCCAGTCCCTTCAAATCACTCATATAGGCTCCTGCTTTCTAACTTTGTGACAGGTCTTCTGTATTTCCCTTTCTTTTCCTTTCGTCTATTTTTCCTTCTCTAGCTAGATGTCAATGTGTGATAAGTGCCGGTCCCCAATAATGAGTGCTGGTGGGCCCCACTGACAACCACGAGCTCAAATTTAGCACTGAGTGAGGGCCTCAAGAATGTCATACAGGGACTTGATGAACGTGGATCTGGGAGAGGCATTCAGGTGAATGGGGACCTGGGAAGGGAGTGCGGGCAGTAAATGAGTGACGCATTGAGAGTAGCATGATGACAAGAGGGGAGTAGAATACTTAAAAGGGGACTTTGGTAGTGGCATGTGGTAGTGGTAGTGGCATGTTGTAAAGTGTGGCAGTGTAGTGGCCATGCTGGAGTGGTGCAGATGAGTGGGGAGCCTGAACAAACCTTTATATAATGAGTGAGTGGGGAGCTGGGGTGGCACGCTGACAGTCGCTGAAGTGTGTGGTAGAGTGGGCATACTGTCAGCGGGCTAGTGTTTCACCTGGCATGCTGGCAGTCGGTATGTAACGTTGCATTCGGATACTCGATGCTCCGCCTGGGAAGAATCATTTGCTCTGCACTTTGGACTCAAGACTTGGCTGAAACACCTGGCACTTGCTGACAAGGCTGCCTTTCCTTCATTTATGACTCCATTGTCGCGCTGGCACTTCCACTGTCTGCATCAGTAGTCGGCACAATGTGCTTCTAACCTGGTTACCCTAGTCACTGCTTTCTAGGGCCCTACCAGTGATGCTTTTCACTCTGTTTACTGATAGGTCCCCCACCCTAATATTCCTTGCATGCTACTTACGCCTTCCTTTCCATTCTTATTCATCTGAAGGACTAAAGAGTTACAATTTTTTTGCTCCAAAATATTTACCATTTTAATTGTATAACGATACGTTGTGATTAATTCTACGGGCCAACAAATTAGGCGGTATTTTAAGACATTACATAATTACATCTCAAACAATTTACAGTAGCACTGGAGAAAAAAATAATATAAATAGGTGAGCAGTAAAATGAGAATCTTAAACGCATCTAATATGTTAATCTTTTGGATTATTTCCGCACTGTGTAAATGGCAAAAGAGCAGATCTATGCTAGCATTTTCCATTACTTTAATATTTCCACAATAATGTGTCAATGTTGTATAATTTCAAATTGAGTTCAACAACTGAATTCAAAAAGATGTCTTGCACAGGCTTTTAACCAAATTTGCCAAATGCAAAATAATTTGAGTTCTCTGTTTATTTAGTAACTTTCAAAAGAGCTAAATTGCACCTTTTTGTCGTTTCATATTACTGATAAAACCCAGATCTTTTATAAAAAAAAATGTTTTACTTCATACCTAGAGTTGCGATATACAAGTCTCCATTCCTATTCAGTAACCTAGCAAAATGGAACCAGGCCAGCAAGTACGAACTGATAGTTTATTTCTTAGCAATGTTAAAGACTATGCATTTCACCATGTTATCACAAGACCCACCTCTTAAGCTTTCCATTATACCACCCTGTGACCACGGCCTATGCATCTTACAAATTGCAGCTTCCTTTCGGCCATCTGAGTCTTGGGTGCCGGAAACGGTGCCAGTGGGACATGAGGCTTGCTGACGGTGGAGAATGGTGATCTCCTGTGTCCGCTAACAAATGGTTTTCCTTTTGATCATCTGGTTTGCAGTAACCGTTTTTGTTTTGGTCTGTTCCTTGAAAGCTTTCTGGAGTACACAAGTCCGGTAATAACCTCCTCAACAATTCATGGGGTTGTGTGTTCCCATTTCTAAGCCCCACTGGGGGTCACGCCACCCACTGAGTGCAGTGTTTGTGTGCTGTGCTGCTACTTGTTGCCATTTGTTCTTCACCTGTCGTTTGTCATGCATGCTTAACTGACCAGTGTGCATCTCTCATAATTTCTTCATACAGTACGTCTCCCCCCAATCTATTTTAATGTGTTCATGGACAGGTTTGTGAAATTGTGTTGTATCTCGCACCTGCACAAGATGTGACATCAAAATGCATTGAGCTTTTTTTTCCTTTACATTGGTCCTGTTGAGTTTTTAGTTGTGTTACTCCCCGAGGCTTGGTGTCAACCTCTTTAGAATGGTTTGGGGGGTAGAGCCTTTTGGGATGTCATTCACACTCAATATAACAAAGCCACCCCCTGGGCAGGAAGGTTCCTAAAATGTGAGACCAGGGGTGAAAGTTGCTGTCCGAGGCTAATCTTGCTTTTGGAACCACATTCAAGATATGCGAATTTAGGGGTGCAAATCCAAATGGTAGAATTTCACTTTATAAATTAATAGAATTACTATATGTGTCTGTATGTATGTATATGTGTGTCTGTGTGTGCACGTGCATTTGAATGTTTGGTTCTCAGTATTTGTGTACCTTTGAGACTAATTCGTCTTTTAGGTTTGCCACCATGTGCAATTTCCGTACACAATACTTTTCTGGTAGCTGGGAACTGGACAACGAAGGACACTTGCAGATTTTCCTTTTAGGCACAACTCTTTGCGGTAGGCATTCCTCAGTCTGCTTTACACCAAGTTCTGTATTCTGCAGTGCTAAGTATGTGGCCTTCAGAAGCACGGGTGGTTCTGTGGAAAGTCTGCTGCAAAGCAACAACCACTTTGGACAGGACTTCAGCCAACATGTGTTTTTCTCTTCTTGGGCAGAGTTCCACCCTTGGCGAAGCAGTATCAGAACTTGAGATTAGTGGTTTAAGTGAGGACCCTTTAGCCCAACCTACATATACCCTGCCTCATGATTTCATTTTGTTTCCAACTAGTGTTATGTTAAATTAGTACATCCCTGATTTATCTTGGCGGAGTAGTTTGTTGGGCTTCACACAAGCTGAGACCTCCAAGGCATGCAAACCTTAACCTCATCAGCGCGGCGCAAATTTGTGCGCTGTGCTGAACGTTCCATTGGGCTTATGGACTCATGACGGAACCGTTCCGTCATGAGCATCGAAGGGGTTAACAAATGTGTAATTGTTCAAACATGTGCCTTTTAAGGGGCCTTTGAATGTAGCACTACCCCCAGGGACTTTAGTGGCACCTCCAAATACTAAACCAAGTCCTTGGGAGACCAACATCAAAGATGACTCGTTTGTTGATGCTCGCTCCTTCATCTTGACCACGATGGGCAGCACTGACTAAGGTTACATCTTGCAGCATGTAGAAGATCAAAAACCATGTGTACGTAAAAACTCTTTGCATTATTGCACCACTTGTCCACTTACTGTATCAGACAAATCCTTTTAGACACTGGCTGATTAAAGATTGAGGGTTTGGTCTGGAGTGTTTCTGCGGCTGAGAGTTCATAAATGGTTGTTTTTCCAGTGATAGAATGTTAGTAGAAACAACATAAGGGATAAACAGTGGGTTTGGGGCTTGAGACATCTTGTCCCCTGCTCCATTAACTTAACTATGTTATATAGTGAAAGCTGCCCATGTAGAGCCATCCAGGGTATAAGCAAGACCCTAAGAGCCTTATATTTGTATCTCGGGCTGATTAACTTGCAATTGGAATCACTACAAAAGCCGTTCTGATCATTTGCTGATCACATTTGGCAAAATGATACCAGGTACAATTTTCTGTTATTGTCCAATCAGAAATAGCTAATGCCTTTAATTTCTCTCTACAGTTAAATGTTTGAAGAACACACCAGCTTACTTTGCAGAAAGGCTTAACAAAGCAATGAGGGTAGGTGTACTGTTATTTCATTTAATTGTGTAGTATTCTTTACGCATTTCAAGTGGCCTTCAGCAGTGCGTAGCCCTTATCAAATGTATTGTATGTAGTGCATTGTGTGACTCCAGCAATTCATTAGGGGGTTTAAAGCCTGCTACTCACCCGTGAGGGTCTCAAGGCGTGGGGTGGGGGTTGCAGCTCCGGTTCAACCGAAGAGCCAGGTCTTGAGGCTCTTCCAGAAGGTGTGAAGAGTGGTCAGCAGCCTACAACGCAACCAAGCAGATTTACTTCAGGCTGTTAAAGTGATATTGGGAGTTGTTGATCATAGTACAAACTTCTACACCAAATCCTGTGTTGGATCATTTGTTGCGAACCGAGGAAGCATATGTAGTCTGCCCTCCAATGACTGAGATTCTTATACATACTTAGATGCAAGGAATGAAAGGAACTGACAAACTAGCTCTTAGTCGGTGCCACACATTACCTCGAGCTGTTTTGTCCATCACAGCAATGCAGATTTTAACTTTTTTTAAATTTCCACCTTTTCTCCCAGGGAGCAGGAACTAAAGACAAGACCCTCATCCGGGTCATGGTCTCGCGTAGCGAGGTGGATCTGCTGGATGTCCGCAAAGAGTACAAGAGGATGTATGGCAAGTCTCTGTACACTGACATCACTGTAAGTATTACCACCCGATTCTGCAGCCACTTGAATGGTACATTCGCACTAAATGGAAGTGGGGAGATTTGTATAGTGCGACAAAGCACTGAGGATGTCTGTGCACTTTTGAAACACCCAAGCATGGCCTCCAAACTAACGTGGTGCTAGCTAGATAAACCATGAAATTAAGTCTCTTGTTGTGGAAAAGTGTCAACATGAGGGCTTCTTCAGAAGTGGCCAAATAGTCACCAGGGAGGGGCCCACATGATGACAGCCTGTGGTACAACAAGGTTTACTGAATATTTTCTAGACATTGCATTGGCACTAAACTGGCTGATAGACTGAAAACGACATGAATCATTTGAAAATCAACTCTATATCGGTCAATGCCATGAACACTATCCTCTTGTCATGATTTAGTGAAAATCTCTGGTATAGATCGATTCCTTCAGCCTTGCTCAGCAGGGCTTAGCCACAGGAGTTGGTATTGCATCCAGTCTGCAGTAGGTGGTCACCCCCCCCCCCCCCCCCCGTGCGTAGTCTAAGTAACATAACAAAGGGTGATTAAAACCTTTTTTTTAAAAAATCAAAATGGGTGGTTATAACCAGACCGCTTTTGGATTCTTTTTTTTTAAGTCAGAAAATTGAGTGACAAATGGCCATGTCAACAGGAACTACTTTTCGAAGTTCCACATGCAGTTTGTTCTAATGTTCTCACATTCTTTTCTTTGACAGTATTGGGATTCTGCGCTCCACACCAGATAGTTTTTGGCACTCTGTAGTAGTGTTTAGAAATAAAGATGACTGGTTGTCCTCTTGCTTCTCATTCAGGAGCAGCTCCAGTTTCCTGCACATCCTTTCTGGTGGCACTCCTGCTCTTCTGCTTCCTAGTATGGTCCTGCTAAGTCTTGCAAACATAACTGCATACAGCGCTTTCAGGTGCCTTCTTATTGTTGGTGTAACAAAGGAATATACACGTGCATCCTCTACTGAATTTAATAAGACAGAGTTTGCAAGTGGCCTTCCATGCATTCAGTTTTCGTTCACCTGAGCTGTGTGAAGAATTTCACACACAATTGTTTATCTGAGCAGATCTTCCCACTGCAGAGGAGGTCATATTCTTCTTCTAAAGTACTCTTAAATGGCCTAGCACTCTGGTCCACGTTACTACTCTGACCTTCCCACAAGCCCAGGTTTGTGGCAGCATTTACTATTTTTTAGGATGCTGACAAAAGGGATTCCACATTGACTCACTCTATGAACTGTGTAGAGGTTTGGGGAAGAGTGGACATTGTTGTGTGTTTTTTGTGGCATTTGCAAAGCTGCATCATTTGTGCTGTAATGGTTATGATCACTAGTACTCCGGCGCCATGTAAATGCTGGTGGTGTACCTGTAAGTTTATTGGTAAAAATGGTGCTGGCAAGCCGGAGACTGGATGCTGCTAAGGGCAAGGAAGTATCCACCTCCAGCCTCTTCCTTTCCAGTACTTTGTTTGCATGACTGTCAGGTGGGAACTTGCAAGCTTACCCTCGATGATGTATCTGGTCATCTACATGTAGGCGTTAGCCAGACTTGCGCACTGGGAGGAGAGCAAGACATGCCCTTCCCAGAACACCCCCCCTGTCCGGAATCTTGAGGAGAATCTGCATCCATCAGACAGATTGTTGGATAAGTGAGGTATTGTGACGTTTTAGGTACTAACACTCAAACGCTGGTTTTGTCTACTGGTTATAGAAATTCAATTTCCCGAGCTGCAAGGCACTGTGCTTTTGCTTTGCAGAATTCTGTTTAAAAGTATTGTTTGTTGCCTTGATTCCTTTGTTTCAGGCCTGTTTTCAGAGTGACATGTTTGCAAAAGGTTTGGTGGGCGGCTTCAGATCTTTTATTCTACCCTGTTGTGACCACCATCAGTTAGCAATCTGAATTAGTATATGTTTGCAACCATTGTTGAACTGTTCCGTACATCTAGTAACTGGATTGCGAATGTATTGTGTTTTCAATATCCGGATTGAGTTGGTGTTTTCCATCATTTACAGAACGCGAACAGTAGATATTGAGGCTCTGGTTGTAGCAAAAAATGGTATTCTACTATTGTTTAATTGTGTATTACGGATACTTTCTGATCAATTCCCATTTGCACTGTACCAATTTGTACTCACAACTCTGGCTGGACGTTCACTTCTTTATCACAACTCTGATAACTGTGTTGTACTTTATTGACTCCTTCTACAGTACCTCCCTTGAGCTAGGTCTTGACTGCTTGCCCAGCGAGGGTGAAGGAGGCCTAGGAGACCATCTTTCTACCACTGACCAAGTACCTAGAGTACTAGTTAGTTGAATACAATCACACAACCCTTGACAATGCTTGGTTGCCCCTTCAACTGCATAGACTGAGAAAATCCTGACATGCTTGATCTTGCCTTTCTTTGAGCACCAATAGCACATTAAGATAAGATCTGCCTGTTATCTAACCTACTAGAGGGATTCTTCTGTTATCCAACCCACTAGAGGAATTCTTCTCAGGAGCTTCCGTGTTTGTAGAATGATAAATAAATATTCCAACAACAGTTTGAAGGAAAACTGAAGCGTTTGCCCCACATAGTGACCTCAGTCAGGGCCTAATCTCTGGTGCCGCAAATCGAAAAGCAGAGATCTACCCGGCTTTTAGCGCGACAATATGCACCAAAACACTATTTGGTTAGTTCTTTTTGGCGTACTAGTTATTTTCAGAAAAGCATGCATGACCATCGAGTTCTTTCACAGACTATGAACACTATGCCAGTTGGCTCGTGCTTCACAAGGAAGTATTAGTTGAAGAAACAGCCTCCTTATCCAAGAAGAGCCCATTATTCTAGGGGTCAGTGTGGCTTGTATATATAATTGGAAAAAGTATTTGCTTTTTACTGATGTGAACCTGATCCTTTTGCAACTAACGTGATTCTTCATTTTCATCTTTTTCTCTTTGTTCTTGTTACCAGAGCGACACTTCGGGAGATTATCGGAAGACTCTGCTGAAACTCTGTGGTGGAAATGACTAAAACCAGCATTTCTTTTCTACTAGTCTCTAGTGCGATCAGTAAATGTATTTCTAAATATAAAATGTATAGGTGCACCCTCTGTAATCGTGTCTTTTTCTGAAACCTGTAAAGTAAACTGTTTTTCTCTTAGTTTTGTTCTTCGCAGTCTGGTCCATGACCTTTATTGACCTTTCTTTTATTTTTAAAATCTTTCAGCTCTGACCCAAGGACAACTGTTGTGCCATGTGGCCTTGTGGTTGTTTTAGCTGGGGTTACCACCCTGCCTAGAAGAGAACACATAGACGACTAGGCAGATGCTTGGCGCAGAGGCTCATAGGAGCTTCATTTGCTACCCCTTACACTTCAGAATATCCTTGGCTGAATCTAAACCCAGACCTATGTCCTTCTACACATCCTAGAGTTGTTGCTTGCACACAAGTGCCTAGAGCCATTTGGTTCCCATTGTGCACGAGCAATACTATTTACTCCATCACAATTTTCAATGTTAATGGAGAAAATATATCTCCACCTTTGCTGGACACACCTTTTGCAATGTAGACCTTTACCACCACACCATCTGTGCTGAAATGAGTATGAAGCGTTGTGACTGGATGGACACATGAAAAAGGTTGCTGGAATATTTTTAGTCCCATGTAATGTGCAACATTCCCAAGTACCTCTTTGTATTAACCCTTGCTCACCATTATTTTTCTTGTTTTATTGTTCACTAGCATTTGTACACATCTTCTCTTTGTTGCAATACCGCTGCAGGTTACTCTTCACTTTCCTTATTTTTTTCTTGAATTGTAAAATCCCTATTCTCTGAGGGGGCTGTGATGTAAACCAGGCATCTTTCCTACCCGCATCTCAGTCAAGAGCTAGCCACCCGTCTGCAGCTTGGAACAGTTTTTGAGGAGGGTGGGATCTGAGAGCCTTTCGTACGTCTCAGATCTTTTTGGAGGCCATTGTCTCTCTAACCTTTCCACTCAAAAGTAACTAAAATCATTTAAAGTACTTTTTTTCTTAACATCTTTGGAAAGTTGTGTGCTTTGCTTGTACAGTAGATTCTGGTTTCTCGGCCTGGTTTCCATCCAAGCTCCTATCTTGGTTGTGATTCTGATACGAGGCTGCATCACCATTCTAACTCGCCTTTTCGTGCCATTGAGGATGGAGACAATGAAAATCGTAAGCTGTTTGCGAGTGCAGAATATTTGCCGTCCCCTACATCTTTTGGAACTGGTGCTTATGTGGACATTACTTTCCAAAAATGTGTTGACTATGGCTGTGCATTTTTAGCAGAATGTGTTTAAATGGAATGAGCACAACTTGGTGCAAAACAACGTTTGCTGGATCTGTCGTCTCATCATGGGTGTTGTGGATTGTGCCTTTCACCAGATGTATTCACGATTTAAAAATTAAAGCAATGTACCATCTTCACACACTTGTGCCTACTGTCATTCTTTGTCTCGGTTTTATTCTGTTTTGAGCATGAGAGAAAGGTAAGAGTGAGAAAGCTGATGCTTACCAGTTATTTTTATTTTATTTTAACTCGCCTGTTCAATTACAGCTCCACGCACAAAACCTTTTGCAGCAATGTCATGTGTACAACACTGAAATAATTGCTTAACCCCTTCCATGCTGGGCCGTTTCCGCTGCTGTGCGGTAAACAAAAGAACAGGGCGGGGCCGTGACGAACCCCAGCCGTCATCAGCACACGAGCGCCGCAGAGCGTGACGGCTGGGGTTCGTCACCAGCATGGAAGGGGTTAAACTATTTTTGTATTCACGGTCATCGGACTATACCTAGAGATTGTTAGTCGCACAGATTTAGTCCCATTTATCGTGCCCCCCAATTTCACCACCAGGAGGCAGTTGCTGTTCTACTGTGTTGTGTGTGCATATTTGTTGGCTGGCCTGAAAGAGGCAGAGTCAAGAAAACAGTACGAGAAAAATGACTTGGCACTAATACGTTGATGCACGTTCCGATTGTATGATTCGTTGTATCATTCGTTCCTACCGCAGGCCAGCACACCTGGTTCCAGTGCCTCTTAGGTCAGCCCACACAAAACACTGGACCTCCAGTGAGGCCATGAAGGAGAGGCTGTTCCGCATATGCTGCTGTCAAATTGTGATTAGCTTGGTCATGCTATCGGAGTCCTGCTGCAACTATGGCACCCACTCTCAATCCATCTCAAGCCACTAGTAGAGACTATTGACGTTTACGACCACCTAACCATGGCCTAGGCCCTGACCTATTTTGCCCATCTTTCCCTCTAGTAACCTCCTCAGTATCCCCCACTCATCAAACATCCACTGTTTTTCCGCTACCCGGCCCTTTATTGCAGTACAGAATTAGGTGCAAATGATTTAATCCTTACATCTTAACCAGTAGGATTCTATCTGTAAAGTCTATGCTTTGTGGTGTTTTTTTAAAGCTTCTTTGCATTGCTGCTGAGACGTAGAAGGCAAGTACACCTAGCGCGGCGTACCTACCTTCTACGTCTCCGGGACCCTGTAGATAGGCTGGGCTGTAATCGATCGACTGGAACTCTGACTGTGAGGCCTCCAGATGGGATTTCTTGTAATATATTTTCTGTATCACACAACGAAATGACCCTCTAAAACTACCGATGGACAATGCTGTAACTGCGATCAATATTTTGGAACTCCTACTAAGGGGTTGCCAGTAGTGAGAGAAATAATATCCCTCCGCAACTTGAATTAGATAGGACCACTGCTAATTACCAATATTGCCCTGAAGAAGTTCTTTTGTAAAGAACGAAATGCGTTTGGCAGATGTCTGACAAAATGCTTTACTATAAAGAATAAAAGAAACCTAAATTACTGCCTTATTAAAGTTTGAACTCTTTTCCTGGTGCACCTTCCATTTTCGTAAAAGAAGGTATAATGCTGTGGATCCACATGCATTGCATACTCCTGTCATCGAGCGCTAGGCTTGGACTTATGAATGGAGTTTTTGTTCAAAGAAGTCGTTCAAGATGAGGTGTAACTCCTGATGGTGTTCATTGGAAATGGGCACCAACTCTATTCTAGTTTGTTTTTCACACTGTGGTGAGGGTATATATATGGAATGTGTTAGCAAGGTATGTGATCATAATCTAGAGTGAAAATACATTAACCCGTTCAGCGCGGCGCATATTCTTGCGCTGTGCTGAAAGTTCCATTGGGCCTATGGAACCATGACGGAACGGTTCGTCATGAGCACAGGCCAACCGACGCTCATGACGGAACCGTTCCGTCGTGAGCATGAAAGGGGGTTAAGCAACATATATCTGCAAAAGACAGTGGCTTCCGGGTAGAAGGGCAAGCACATGTGGATCTACACACTACGAACAGAAAACTACGTTAGCAGAATTTTCCGTCCTTTGCAAGTGTGGCTGTAGATAAACCTGCTTAGCATAGACTATAAAGCAATGCCTTCCACAAGTGGTGGCTAGCGTCTAAATTATGCATATGTCTAGAATAAGGCCTTTAACACAGTTTGGCCTGATGGGGCTTGCTGACGGGCCAAGGTATCCACAAAGTAGTCCCTTCCCAGCCACTCTAGTTACAATCAACACAATTTCCGCCTACTCCCTCAGGTCCATCCTCCACATTTGACCACACCCTCATCCACTTGTCCATCACTTCGGCTGTCCATAGGCCAAGGCACCCAAAATGCCCTTCCAGCAGTTTTTGTCATACTTGAACACTCTTAAAACGTTGGTCTACTCATCAGAGTTAAAAATGCCTTCCATTGTGCCTTCAAAGCCTTACACCCCTTCTCAATCCTCTTCCTATCCCAGCTCTTGCAGTTAGAATAGCAAAGAGATGTTAATACAGTAGTTGCATCACCAAAACTTTTTCCACACGAATCCATAATATCCCCCAATGACCATTAGACAGCTCTGTTATCTCTTGGAATTCAATGGAGTAATAACAAGTTGCTCTTTCCCCTGCTCTATGAACGCCAGTTCTCTGCTAATGACAAACGAGTGGCTGACTTACACAGTGCTCTTCCATTCCGGTCACCAATCCATCACAAATTACCAATAAACCTTAGGACCAATGGGTAAGTTATTTGTTTAATAAACCTCTCACAATTCATCTTGCGCTCTTCTGTTCCACTGACATGCCTATCCCCTTAGCAATCATCTGGCTCTCACACACTACGACAATTTTTCACACCAGTCACAGAAACCTAGTCTTCCAATCATGAATGTTAGCTTGGCTGGCAGCAAGTGAATAAGAACTGTGCAATGATGGGGGTATCACTGTCACACTGCGGGTAGCCATGTACTAAATACATTCTAAATACAACGCTATAGCCTTGATCCCACTGCCAGTGATATCTTCATTTGGAGTTCTCCACACCTCTGTTCTTGTGAAAAGCTGGCAAAATATAAGCTATCTGTTGAAGCCTCATCTACTCCTGTGTGATTATGCCTTCCACCCCTTATTCCATTATTGCTATTTAGGATACTTTATTCTTTAGCGCCCTACATATCTTTTGAAATCTCGGTAACCTTCTCAAGGAGGCAGCCTATCTATGCATCTTCCATCTCTGCACTTACTGTACCCTCCAAGTTCGATCTTATGCCGGTCAACAAATACAGCATATAACTGCTCCCATGCTTTGCATGCATGCTCTGCTCAATCCAACAATCAAGCATTCAAGCCCATGTACGGGCTCATGCTTTGCCACCTACTTTGTCTCTAGCGCTCTTACTGGCTGGCATCTACCCTTCCTGCTTCAAGACTGGCATTGCTATTCTGTACTTCTTGCAATCTTCTCAATTTACCACCCTCTGTTTGCACACACTGTGCCTTCTTCACTGTTTTTTTTATACCAGCCGCTCTCTCTATACACATCTCATTACTTCTGTTGTTAATCACCGTAGGTTTCAGACTCCGCTGATTCTGTTAAGGCACATCTCTACATCTAACCCCTATGTGCAACTATCTCCCTAGGGCTCTGTTATTTGGTCCTCTCCTCTTAAGTCTTTTCACCACCTTGCTAAACTTTCTTCCTTTCAAGCACATTTTTCTCGTAACAAAGCAGGGTAGCGCTGGACTTTATGGAGCGACTCCAAAGGGATGTCACTGGGCAGCCCTGCATACAGTTGATGTGAGCTCTGTAGAATTGCTCGAGAGTCTAGCTTGTGTTTATATGATGAGTGCTAGAGGAGCTGCAGTGAAGGTGTACTGCATAATACAACTTAAGTAAGACTTTTCCTAACCTTTGTGGATACCACTATGTAAGAATTGAAATATCTTATAGAAGCAGCTCGAAATTTGAAGAAAACCAGGCCTAACGCCTTTAAGACTGAACTGGCTGCTTCAGGGGACTGTTTTTTGTTGTTGCTTTTTACCAGATAATGCTGCTGTGACCTAACCATACACTCATGGGCCCATTGCTTTATTTGCGCCAGTGTTTACTGTTACTTTGACCCTGTACTGGCACTTACTACTTAACATACTAACCACCAGATGGTGTTAACTTATTTTTAAAAGAGGACAGGGCAGAGTATTTAACTATCTGATATACCATTCAAAATAATATCAGTTAGCCCAGTCCATTCTAATAGCTGTAGATCACCTTGTGCAGTTACAGTTGTCACATGTGAAGGCGTGTAGGTTGTGTTAATACTGGTCTTTAGTAGGGCATGTGGGTGGTGCAAGTTGCAGTTGCAGCCTGAGGATATCTTGGGTCCTGTCACTTATTTAAATAAGATGGGGGGGGGGGGGAGTAGATAAGGGGTGGTAGCGAATGTGGGACAAGGGAAGAAGCGAGGTTGGGAGTTTAGAGGGAGGAGCTGAGAGTGAAGGGAATATCGAAGACCTACATATTTAGAGGGGTTTAGGAAAGTGAAGTGAGAGAAGTATTTAAATAGGGCAAAGAGTGGATATATCCACGGAGTAGGTGAGCCACTGCTTTAAGGATCTAGGTTGAAACCACAGGCTCAAATGTTGTTGGTGCAAATGGCTGTCATTACTGTATGGTTTATAAGAATAATAATGATGTTGGTAATATCCAAGCACCCCAATATCGCGTCAAGACCCGATAAGTTAGCAATATGTGCTACACAACTGCTCAATAGTAATACCATAAAAGCTAAGAGAGCAGATGCTGCAGAAACCAGGACATAATAAAAGAAGTGAAGCAAAATTGAGAGAGTAGCTAGAGCAGGCTAGAGTGAGGGACGAAATGGGAAGTGCAGAATGAAACGAGGGAAAGGTGAGAGAGGAGATGACCCGGGGGAGGGATAGCCAAAATGGAGAACATGAGTTGAGGGGAAATAGGAGAGATGGAGAAGACCTAATCAAGAAGTGACTGAGCTCACTGGGTACAGAACAACAACTTAGGGAAACCGAGCGCCCCCACAGCCTTACTAGATGTAGGTATTCAAGGAGTGGGCCATGTAGAACAGGATGTCCCTCTGGTCACCCACTTTGCAGCACTCAATGACTCCTGGTTGGACAGTCTGTGTAGATGTTTTTCATGCTTACATAAGCTAGACATTCTCCTGGAAAACCTGTGTCCCACGTTCAAGGCAAGGCCTGAGGTCGTCCACTCTCCTGAAACCAGACTGCCTTCTGGATGGCTAGAGACCCTGCTTCCCCAAGGAATGGTTTAATGTTGAACTGGACGTGGTGTTCTTGGAAGTCTTTTATCTGAATTCTCTAACCCAGAGAATCCTTCAGAAGAACATGAACACCATGTATGCTCAGTCATTATAGTAGTTTGGGAATGACCACGGCATGCCTGGTTTTCAAACCTACTCCCTCTGCATCAGAAGGGGCACAGCTGCCTTTCCCAGAGAAAGACAACCTATTGGTGGAAGGAGGGTGGGTCTTGCAACATTTCCTACATCATTTAACTTAATGCCACAGTTCTTGAGGTGCTAACATTGCACACATGGGGCCTATAGTAGTATTCTCATCAAAAGCTGGGGATGTGCAATTGGCACACAGATACATGTGAATGGGGACAGCAACCTGTGCGCCAGTAGATCACGTTGCAAACTATAAGTTCACAGGGAGTGTCAAAGTGACCAGCATAATTGATATTAATGAGGAAGTCCTCAATTTGCAACCCTTTTTTCATTGGCTTTTTCAGGGGCTTATGCAAAGATCTGAAAGTAATACCACATGCATAATAGAACAAGGTTTGCTTTAGTAACCCTAGTGGCAGGTGTTCCACACATAAATAAACATAGTTAATCTCATTACAGGTAGTTACAATCCATTTTTGGACAGTTAAACCTAAATAAGGGCAAGTACAGTTGCATCACTGTTTTTGTTTGTTTGCTCGATGGTTATTGTACATTGTTCTCTTCCCTTTCTTAAATTGCTCTATTACCTGTTGGTACAGGACCCAGCTAAATCAAATTTAAAAAAAAGATCACTTTGACATCTCATCTACCAATAGACGAGTGACATGCCTTTGCTGTTCTCCTACATTCAAAAGGCAAATACCCTACCTCAATCAGTACCTTTTAAAGGCTAAAGGGGACCTTTTCAGATCTTGGATTTATGAGTATTCTCTTAATCGACATTTATAGTTCACACCGGTAGGTCTCATTCTGCAGTGGGCTGTCGAGAGGGTGTGTTTGTACATGATTATGTACATTCTTGCAGACCGAACCCCTCCCAGTTAATGAATCTTGAATTTTGCATTACTTGGGATATTGTCGAACATGCTGGGCTGCTATGTCATATGGTGTATATTGGTTTTGTGGTGTGTGGTGCATGATGGACTGTGGAGAATCTTATGCTTCTATGGAGGAACACTGAGTGGATCTGCCATGCCCAGGCTATTTCCAAATGTTTGAATCGCTCCAGTATGTCTCTGTCTGCATTGTCAATATACTAGAGGACTACTTTTTCCCCATTTTGTTCTCGGAGGGTGAAAGTTCCTCATTGCTTGATGAATTAAAGCAGACTGTGCAGTAAACTGACTGATAGCAGGTTGTTATATAATTTCTTCAGCTTGGTTTCACATCACTGGTGCCTCATTGGCATAATGGTTCCATGCTAGTTGGAGTACTCACAGGGCATGGCAGCCTGGGTTTGGTGCTGTGGGCGTGTTGGCATTGCCACCTGTATGGTATGGGAAGACGGTGTTGGGGATTTACTCTGTTCTGTTGTGATTGTGGACCCTCTGGTGTGGGTCCACTGTTTCAGGTATTCATAGCATTGTTATAGAGGAATGAAAAAATGGTCCTTGACCATATGTTTAAATGCATTAAATTCAATTCTGAACAGTTGGTGTTGCGTAGAGCACTACAACACTGTTATTTGATAACCAAACCAAAATTTCTTATGCATGCATTAACCCCCTTTTATGCATACATATGTCAAGAGACCACACATGAAGGAGCGCCACACTGTAAAGTTGATTCCCAAATAACATTTATTTAGAATTAATCAGGAATATTTTTCAATAGTCTTAGGTTGCACGCGAAAAAGAGTGAATAGGTAGTGGGGTAGTGATGGTGGGTAGTGAAAGTGCAAATCATAGAGATAAGGATAGAACCAATTAGATATTTAAGGCTCACTGCTAAACAAAACCAGAAATTACAGACCTGTCCAAGTTGTAACTTTCATTTACATGTATTCTGCAAATTACAATGTGCACTTAATGCATTTTCCATGATATAATGGATAGGACGTAAGTACAGGTCTTGTTCAGAGGGAGAGCGTCGACGTTTTGACTCGGCTGATGCAAGGAGGGAACTTTAGGGCCTCAGCTGCGAGTCTTCATCAGGACTGAATGTTGCAACCTATGATTAAGAATGCTAGGTTAGATGAGGCGCTGTGTGTGTCGTCAAGTTTAACAGGACAAGTGATACAATTCTTACGGACCTAAACCTGGTGCCAAGCCTGGCTAGTCAGGTGTATGATCCACAAGTGATCCCAGGGCCCAATGTCGCCAAGGGTACGACTGTTCCGGTGTTTTGAGACATTCGTCACCGTATGTCTAAACCATCCGTGAATGATGTAAGATTTCGACCCAAATCCTATAAGATATGTAAAACAAGTGTCAGAAAGTAAGTAGGGGGCCAATGCTAATAACCGGGTTTGTGAAAGGTGTCACCCAATACTACTTCGACAAGCGTAGACCAGACTCCCCGTTGTTCTGAATAAGGAGTATATAGTTCATAGACAAGCATAAACCAGACTCCCGTTATTCTGAATAAGGAGTATATAGTTCAATTCAGGCAGCACCTCCAAGGTCATAGCTTACACTAGGGTCTGAACAGGTCTAGAATCCCCATTACAGGTCGCCAAGTGCCAAGGATATACCCAAGTACGTTGGTTGAATTACTGAATAATAGTAACCGGCAGCCCCAGCATCGTGCCATCTAATGGGGAGACACGGAGACTACACAGATGCGCAGGGGATGAGGCGCTAAGGAGGTGACTGGGAAGCAATTCGCGGTACATGACCTACTACGGTACACGAGTATTCAATTGCCTTACTCGAAGGGCCTCGGGTCAATCCATCCCGCTCTGTGGAGTTGCGGACAAGGAGTGATGGAGAAGCGGCGCCGGTAATTAAGCCGTGCGGTGTTACATACGCAACGTGCACGCTGCCGTTCATGGATTGACAGTCGTGCCCAGAGGCTTAGATTGTCAATTGGTTCCCAGGCGGAGGAAAGGGATAACAGAAATTGAAACTAATCCCTAATGTTAGAGGTCTGTGTAATACAATTGGAAGCGAGTGTATGTACACCTTACTGATGCAGTATATAAAATTACTGCACCACGTAAGATAATATCGTGCGAGTAAGTGGCATGGTATGTACAATTTAAAACAATATGAATCCAGTGACATGAAATACAGTGGTGATTAATATATACATGGTAATTACACTGGTGGAATTAAATACATATACAATGATTTACACAACTAAAACAAGTATTGAAACAACCCTATGCTGGCTAAAGGGTCCTATATACATGGCTGAAAGGACCCTTTAGCCTGCATAGGGTTGCTTTAATACTTGTTTAAATTGTGTAAATCATCGTATATGTATGTAATTCCACCAGTGTTATTACCATGTTTATATATATTAATCACCACAGTATTTCATGTCACTGGATTCCTATTGTTTTAAATTGTATATACCATGCTGCTTACTTGCACAATATTATCTTACGTGGTGCAGTAACTGTATATACTGCATCAGTAAGGTGTACATACACTCTCTTCCAATTGTATTACACGGACCTCTAACATTAGGGATTAGTTTCATTTTTTGTTATCCCTTCCCTCCGCCTGGTAACCGATTGACAATCTAGGCCTCTGGGCTAGACTGTCAATCCATGAACAGCAGCGTACACGTTGCATACGTGACGCCGCCCGGCTTAATTACCGGCGCTGCTTCTCCATCACTCCTTGTCCGCAACTCCACGGAGCGGGATGGATTGACCGGAGGCCCTTCGAGTAAGGTAATTGAATACTCTGGTGTACCGCAGTAGGTCATGTACCACGGATTGCTTCCCAATCACTTCCTTAGCGCCTCATCCCCTGCGCATATGTGTAGTCTCCATGTCTCCCCATTAGATGGCGCAATGCTGGGGCTGCCGGTTACTATATTCAGTAATTCAAGCAACGTACTTGGGTCTGAACAGGTCTAGAATCCCCATTACAGGTCGCCAAGTGCCAACGATATACCCTAGTGTAAGCTATGGCCTTGGAGGTGCTTCCTGAATGAACTATATACTCCTTATTCAGAATAACGGGGTTCTGGTTTACGCTTGTCGAAGAAGTATTGGGTGACACCTTTCACAAACCCGGTTATTAGCACTGGCCCCCTACTTACCTTCTGACACTTGTTTTACATATCTTATAGGAAGTGGGTCGAAATCTTACATCATTCACGGATGGTTTAGACATACGGTGACGAAAGTCTCAAAACACCAGAGCAGTCGTACCCTTGGCGACATTGGGCCCTGGGATCACTTGTGGATCATACACCTGACTAGCAAGGCATGGCACCAGGTTAATGTCAGTAAGAAATGTATCACTTGACCTGTTAAACTTGACCACACACACACACACACACACACACAGCGCCTCATCTAACCTAGCATTCTCAATCATAGGTTGCAACATTCAGTCCTGAAGAAGACTTGCAGCTGAGGCCCTAAAGTTCCCTCCTTTCATCAGCCGAGTCGAAACGTCGATGCTCTCCCTCTGAACAAGACCTGTACCCACGTCCTATCCGTTGTATCATGGAAAATGCATTAAGTGCATATTGTAATTTACATTCTGTAAATTACAAAGTTATAATTTATACAGGTCTGCAATTTCTGGTTTTGTTTTCCAGTGATCCTTAAATATCTAGTTGGTTCTATCCTTATCTTGTTGTGAATGTATCTAGGACCCTAATTAAGAAATTCCCGATGTATGCGCTTATGTGGTTATAACAAATCATATCCTTATAAAGCCATAAGAATCATATCCATATTAAGTCCTAGCCAATGCAGTCCAAATAAGTCAAGGCTACTCCCATAGACTCCTAGAAAGCACAACGCGTTCTTCAACAAACCAAGCCTCCAGCAGCCCGGGAATTCCCCCTGCTTCTGTTTTGATTTGTCCTAGAACTCCTGGAGTCCTGAAAGAACTGCCAGTTCTTAGTGACGTCTTAGGTCCAACCTTACGTCAAACTCGGCACCCGGGAATTCCCCCTGCTTCTGTTTTGATTTGTCCTAGAACTCCTGGAGTCCTGAAAGAACTGCCAGTTCTTAGTGATGTCTTATGTCCAACCTTACGTCAAACTCGGCACCTTCCAGGTATAAATATACCAACATCTGCCTTAAGGAACACACGGTGGTTTGGAGCAGATCGGCTATCTACTTGCCCAACACCCTGCTGATGTGATTGCCGAAGTAAGCCAACCTTCCCTGCTGACGCACTGAGAGAGAGACGCTGTCTTTTCTCCTGCCGAGAAAATCCAGCTCCAGTGTTTCCCTGACACCCTTGCGGGTTGCTGGGAGATCGAGTCCTGAGAGAGAGATACAAGACCTCCTTCATTCTATACCCAAGGTACGGAGCTGATTAGACCCATGGAGAATTCTTGGTTCAGATTCTTGGCAAAAACAGTATACTCCTTCACTGTACTAGGCTTAGGTTAGGTACACCGGGGTAGGCGTATCTTAGAAACATCAGTTGAGTAAGTTTAGTCATTATTTTATCACTGTATGTATTTTATCTATTTTAAGTATTTTATGGCTTAGAAACCATATAAATGCTTTTACAGTAATGTTTCATAATACTCCTTTTACTGTATGTACTTTACTTTATGACAAGTATTGCAATTGTGGCAATTCATTTCTCTTGCATGAGAAAGAAGACTGCTCAATTATCAACCCTTTTATTGAAAACACCTGTCTCTCTATTTCTCTGCATTTCTGGTGAAACGAAGCATGCATGATTCACTGAGTAAAATAGCTATCTATTGTTTCCGCGACTCTGGAGATATACTCCTTATTCTGGAGGGAGCAAAGGTGTCATGTTTATGCGGTTGTCAGAAGGTAATCCCTTCTTGTCTATTCAGGAAAGCTAAAAACCCTCTTGTTTACTCGAGAGTTTCTAGTGACCTCTGAGCTACCTGGCACTCACAATTAAGTCTAACATATTCAATAGAGACGTAGTCGACCTCAGTCTTACGTCTAAACTATCGTTTATGTTCTTCCAATATGCAGAGCCTTTTGGGAATATAGGAACTACACTACAATCTCTGATTTGCACTTTCACTACCCACCACCATTACCCCACTACCTTTTCACTCTTTTTCGCGTGCATCCTAAGACTATTGAAAAACATTCCTGATTAATTCTAAATAAATGTTATTTGGGAATCAACTTTACAGTGTGGCGCTCCTTCATGTGTGGTCTCTTGACATATCTATACTAATCTAATAAAGAGAGAGCCCAAACCTTTGAGGCGGGTAATCTGAGGAACCACAGCACCAATCACAACACCCAATACAGCGGTGGAAAGGGCAGTTGCAGCAGAAGGGCATAGGCTATGCAGATTTCATTGTTTTTTTCTTCCCAGATTCTGTACATTCCAGCTCCGGGTGTCCACCCTGCTCCCTTTAAATACCCCTGCAACCCATAATCATAACACACCCTTACTCCTTAAAATACCCCAACACCCTTAAACACTAACCCATCTTAACCCTATAAATATACCCTGTACCCCAAAACCCTAACCTATCCCTAAACCCTAAAAATAGCCCTGTACCCCAAAACCCAAACTTAGCCCTGAACACTATAAATACCCCTGTACCTCAAAACCCACACCTACCCCTGAACCCTAAAAATACCCCTGTACCCCAAAACCCAAACCTAGCCCTGAACCCTAAAAATACCCCTGTACCCCAAACCCAAACCTACCCATGAACCCTAAAATACCCCTGTACCCCAAAACTCAAACCTAGCCCTGCACCCGTAAAATACCCCTGTACCCCAAACCTAGCCCTGAACCCTAAAAATACCCCTGTACCCCAAAACCCAAACCTAGCCCTGAACCATAAAAATACCCCTGTACCCCAAAACCCAAACCTACCCATGAACCCTAAAATACCCCTGTACCCCAAAACCCAAACCTGGCCCTGAACACAAAAAATACCCCTGTACCCCAAAACCTAGCCCTGAACCCTGAAAATACCCCTGTACCCCAACACCCAGACCAACCCCTGCACCCTAAAAAAAACCACTACACCCCTATACAAAACCTAGCCCTGAACCCTAAAAATACCCCTGTACCCCAAAACCCATAACTATCCCTAAACCCTAAAACTACCCCTGTACCCCATAACCCAAAACTATATCTGAACCCTTAAAATACCCAAACACCCCAAAACATACACCTCAGTACCCCAAAACATATACCCCTATACCCATACTTACCTTATCCAAACATAGAAAAAAAGCATGCTTTTACCATTCATGCATTTACAACGAATTTCGTTGTAAATGTATGCGTGGTAAAAGCATATAAAATGTAATGCCATGCATTATAATGGCATTGCAGAGTCATGGTACTTTCGTAATGAAAGTATGCGGAGGGATGGTATGCAGAAAGAAAGTTGCGGAATAATGGGTGTTTACCCTCCCCAGGTAAGTACATTGGTGGCACGGCGGCCCACATCCCCAGCAAATTACTCATATTTTTTTCACCACTGTTTTGAAAAAGGCATAGGTCTCTCTCATTGATGGCCAGCACTGACATACACTTTTAGACACACCTCCCGCCACAAGTTCTAGAATTGCGAACTTTAGAGCTGGGGAGCTACGTTCGAATCTTGGCATCAGCTCAACATCCTGTGATTCCATGCAAATCGCTTTATCTCCCCGTGCCTACCACAAATGAATGTTTTCTTCTGTAATGTAAATTGTGCTCCTGCCATGTTGTCGAGTTTGCGCTATATAATATTGCAAGGAAAAATAAAGTAGGGAAACTCGAGTTCACACACTACTGAACGCGCACTCTTAAGTGCATCAGCAATGCACTGTGAATCGGAGCGTTTTACAGGCCTGTCGCAGATAAGAAACGAAATCCTACAAAACAATATACTACTGGCTGGCAGCAATTCATACCCGGACAACGTCGGGACGGGCTCCTAGTGTATGCATAAAAAGGGATTAATGCCTGCATAAGACATTTTAGTTTGGTTGCTCTACGCAACACCAACTGTTCAGAATTGAATTTAATTCATTTAAACATATGGTCGCGGACCATTTTTCCATTCCCGTATTGTGCCCAGGTCCGTCTTGACTTTTTGGGTTACCCCATTATTCTATAATGATGGTTATAGAGCAGCCACAATTTTTAGCGTGGATTTTGCTATTATGTTGGTTCTGCAAGGTGTGTCTAGACTGGTCTGTTGATTAGTGTTTATGGGGCACATTTATGAAAGAGTTGTGTCCCCCCTTGTTCCATGCAATGGGCGCAAGAGTAACATAACTCTTAAGTTAGATTTATCAAGCCATGCGAGGCAGCCTTGATCAATTACAGAATGCAGCTCAAATAGCAGTGTGTTGTATTACTCTGCCTTGGGAAGGTGTTCCATGGGTGGAGCGTTTGTTCCCACTCAGTAACCCATGCGTTTTGGTGCCTTCCCAGATATACCATTACTGGTAGATCTGGGATTGCATCAAAATGACACACCTCACCAGGTGAGGAGTAACTAGAAGAAATGTTTTTCTCCCTGTTACTTCCTTTTTCTATGTGTGCTGTCTTTTGCAGCACACCTAGAATGTTGAAAATGCCTCAGAGGATTGTTTTTGTGCTAGGTGTCCCTTCCAGCACAAAAAACACTGCTTGCAACACAGGCACCCTTGCACCAAGTCCCAAGTGGGCCTGCATTGGCACTAGGCAGCACATTGTGTGCCATGGCAGGGAAAAGACAGGAATGCGCAATACAAAGTTAAGTGTTGTGCATTCCTGCCCTTTCCCTATCAGGCAGCCCATCAAGGTGACTTGCTGTGCGATTTAAAAAAAAAAAAAAATATATATATATATATATATATATATATATATATATATATATATATATATATATATATATTCACTGAAAAAAACCATAGGTTATAGACCATATATAGTTAGGAATTAGCATTTACAAAACCTTATTTTACTCACACAAAACCATTGAAATTCGCATATATAGTTAGTTGCACTAACTATATATCGTGCACCCGCAATCCACTGCTGATGATGTCACATATTACATCATTCATGACATGGTCAGTGACATCACTGATGACATCACTGATGACATCTCAAATGACATCACTGATGACATCACTGATGACATCTCAAATGACATCACTGATGACATCTCATTTGACATTACTGATCACATCACTGATGATATCATTCATGTGATAATACGATGAACCTCTTCAGACTCTAATATAACCTTAGATACAATCAGTGTAAACAGACACTCACAGACTGTCACTCATCCATGGAGTTACTCACACACCTAGTCAGTCATGCAAAGAATCAATCACACCTCCATTTCCTCAACTATACAGTTATACACACCTTACTTATTCAAACATATACTAACACATATTTACTCTCTTATACAATCCCTGATACAAGTTCACAATGATCCATACAGCCACTCACACATTCACTGGCTCTTATGCACAGTTATTTATATATGTCAACTCTCACATGTACTGTGGTTTACATATGTACTTACTTTGACATGTAGCACTGAGATATCCATTCACTCACCAATACACTCATGCACACAGTCAACCGCCCATACAGCTGTTTCCACATGCACTTTTTAACCCATACATCTAGTGAATCAACTGCTCACACATCTATGCACAGAGTCATACACCTCCCAGCCACCCACACACACACTCCGTCTCCCATACAAATACTTGGGCAACCAATCAATAACCCATATAGTTACTCATATAGCTACTGATCAACACATGCAGCAGTTTACAGAACAACAGACATAATGATGCAGAAATTAAGACAGTTTAGTCACTAACCCATGCACTCAGTGAGACACATTTAATCACTCACTCATACAGTCAGTCATGCACCTACTAAATCCTTCATCCAGACACTTATACATCCACTCATTCTTCAATATGTAAGACATATTTTAACTTTACAGAAACATACAGTCACTGGATGTTGTCATCAGTGATGTCATCAGTGATGTCATTTGAGATGTCATCAGTGATGTCATCAGTGATGTCACTGACCATGTCATGAATGATGTAATATGTGACATCATCAGCAGTGGATTGCGGGTGCGCGATATATAGTTAGTGCAACTAACTATATATGCGAATTTCAATGGTTTTGTGTGAGTAAAATAAGGTTTTGTAAATGCTAATTCCTAACTATATATGGTCTATAACCTATGGTTTTTTCAGTGAATTTTCAAGGTTTTGTAAATGCTAATTCCTAACTATATATGGTCTATAACCTATGGTTTTTTCAGTGAATATATATATATCATTTCTATGGCAAAATGAAACCCCTCATTTTGTTCCTTTTCAAATTAAATGTATTAAGTGTTACTACTTTATTCCAATCAAGATGACTTCAGGTGTGCCATACTTTTGTCATAAGTAAGACTGTTAGCGTTCTAGTTGTTCTTTAGAACACTCTGGGACATTCTGTCATTGGGCTATAGTTGGGCTACATCTGGCTGATATTTGGGCTACATTTGGGCTCTTTTGTCTCTGGTGGCCATCTTGGGAGACTGCATATCAGAATTTTTTTAATGAAATATAAGAGGATTTGAGAAGTCACTCAAAATGTGCCCTAATTTTTCTTTCTTCAGCAATAATCATAATTTCTATGGCAAAATGAACCCCCTCATTTTGTTCCTTTGCAAATTAAATGTTTTAAGTGTTAACACTTTATTCCAATCAAGATTACTTCAGGTGTGCCATACTTTTGTCATAAGTAAGACTGTTAGCGCTCTAGTTGTTCTTTAGGACACTCTGGGACATTCTGTCATTGGGCTATAGTTGGGCTACATCTGGCTGATATTTGGGCTACATTTGGTTTTTTTTCTCTCTGGTGGCCATCTTTGGGCTACATTGGGCTACATTGGGCTACATTTGGGCTCTAACATATATGTAGCCCAATATATATTTTTCAAAGTTAATTTTTGGAAAAACCACTGGAGCATATATCTTGAGACATAGCAAAGGCACATTGGGGTACCAGTCCCTACAATTTTGCCAAGTTTGGTGGAAATCCATTCAGCCGTTCGTGCTAAAAGTGAGTCCAACCGCCCTATGGAAAACTCAATGTTAAAAACACGTTTTGGGACCCCCCTTTTTTCTCGGCCCCCGCTTGACGAAACCCGCCCAAACTTTCAGGGGACGCTCAGAAACAAAATGTGCCATTTTCCTGAAAATTTCAGCCAATTCCGTCCATCAACGCCAAAGTTATTCAACATAGAATTTTCAGAAATCCCTATTCAAAAAAATCCTAACTATATATACCTACTGGCGACCGCCAGTAGGTAATATATATATATATATATATATATATATATATATATATATGCAAGAGCACGTTGGCCTCAAAAGAAGCGAAGCCCAGAAAGCTTTGTGAATGGACACGCCCACTGGGGCAGGTGTTTGAAATCTTAACGAAAGTGTGAAATTAAAAACGGCTCCCAAACCCTTTTTGAATGATTGCCTCTGAGGAAAGGATGAGATTCCTGAAACGCGTCAGGAAGATATTAACATTAAAGACTGCATTTGAGAGCTGTCTGCCAGCAATGAAATGGATCCAAATATGAGTGCCAAGTGACTTCAAGTGGCTTCGCTTCTTTTGGGGCCAACCTGCTCTTGTTGGAGATAGAGAGATATATATATATATATATATATATATTTATTTTTTCTTTGTTATTTTCAATAAAATAAACTACAAGAAGGAGGCCCTAAGACAGCTACAGGATCAAGACTGTTATTCCAGGGGGAGGAGCTTCGCGGGCGAGCAAGATGGCCGCGTAAGCTCGGAGCTCCGTGGACCCTCCGACTCTCCGCAAATATCCTGAAGGCTATCCGGTTCCACAGTAGTGGATTTCGATTGGTGAATGGTTGCAGACGCGGGAACTGCTTTCCGCCTCCAAATCCGATGTTCCTAGACAAAGCTGCGTCGTGTTGAACTTTGTGCCAGGGATGCGCCATTGTCCTTTGGGCGGCTGATGATCGTGACGACGTGCTGCATGATTGAAATGCGAAGTGAGAACCTCCGATCTCTGCTGGCGGAGTGCGCGTAGCTGTGGAGTCGCCTGCTGCTGGCCTGGCTTGTGTGCTGGCTTCGCCTCGGTCCTACGCAAGTGCCCACTTTGTTTTGGCCGGGTAGCCCTTTGTTCTCTCGATTCCATCATGGCCGGCAGAGGGGACCCCGACAAGACGGCGAACAGAGGCGTTAGGAGGACGACTCAGCCACAGTCGAATAAGATCGACCGTTATGCCCAGCAAAGGACCTCGCCTTCTGTGGTAGCTCCATCTAAAGACTCTCTACGTACGGGCTCGCCTGACGGCTCGGAACCTACTTTGAGTGATATCATGGGGGCCATCACAAGCATCAGGACTGAGATGCAGAAGCAGCACGAGGTCCTGACACACAAGGTGGACACCCTGGCCATTGATCTCAACCTGATCAGGGCAGACTTGGGCAAAACAAATGATCGGGTGAAATCCCTTGATATTAAGACCTCCAGCCTGACTACCGATGTCTCTGACCTGCAAGCGGAGGTCCGGACCCTACGATCGGTTAATGACCAATTCTCCAGACGGCTGGAGGACTTCGAAGGGCGTGCTAGGCGACAGAACGTCCCCATCATCGGTGTACCGGAGGGAGCGGAAGAAGCGGCTGCTGACCTCTTTGTGGAGGACTTGGTGCAGACCCATCTTGCGCCAGCAGGACTCAGTAACTTTTTCTCAGTGGAACGGGCTCATAGGATACCTGGCGGCCCTCCGAAGACGGGTGTCGCACCGAGACCCATCATCGCCCGGCTCTTCAATTTTAGAGACCGGGATGTGATCCTTCAAGCTTCCAGGAGACTTTGGCCACTTAAATTCCAGAACGCTGAAGTGCATTTCTACCCGGACTTCACCAGGGCCGTTCAGAGACAGCGTCAGAGCTCTGCGGGGGTGAAACGGCGCCTTAGAGACATGGGGTTCAAGTACTCTATGCTGTTCCCCGCTAAACTGGGGATCGAGCACGAGGGCCGAGCCCTGTTCTTCGACATGCCTGAGTCTGCGAGCGACTGGCTAGATACCTTGCCGCAACGTCGAGAAGAGCATGATGAACACTCCGGAGGCGCATCTGGGGGCCTTGATCTTCAGGACTAGGTTTTGCTGCGCTAGCCCTGGCGGTTGGTGTTCCCGATGTCTGTGACTACTAATGCCAAAGCTTTTCCATTTTTTGTTTCTTCTATTTTTTCCATGGAGGGTGGCGGGAGGGGATTGCGGGGATTCCTTACTCCTCCAGGGTCTTTCTTGTAGTTAGTTTATGGGGCGACAGGCACACTGCTGGTTGGGGGGGCTTTTCAGTCTGCTGCAGGGGTGCAGGGTGGGGGGTGGTGGTGGGGATGTTCGTGTGTGTTTTCTCTACTCTCTTTCTCCATCTTTTAGGCAATGGGTCGTATGTACTGTTCCGTTTCACTTGTTGTTGAGGCTTTTCGGGGTTGGGTGGAACCTGGGACATGACGATGGGGGGTAGGAAATTGCAAGTTCTCAGTTGGAACGTCAACGGCTTGGGTGACCGTATTAAGAGAGGGGTTGTGCTGCAGTTGCTTAAACGACATATGCCAGATATTGTTCTCTTGCAGGAAACGCATTTGGTTGGAAATACATGTAGAGCGCTCAACCGCAAAGGGTTTAAAATGGTGGCCCATTCGGGGTTCTCCTCGGGATCTCGGGGGCGGGTGTTCTGGTGCGTACGTCCCTTCCGTTTGAGGTTGACTCTACTGTGATTGATGAGAGGGGGCGGTATGCCGCTGTTGCGGGACGATGGGAAGGGCGTGCCCTGACATTACTTTCAGTTTACGTTCCCCCGGGTTTACAGACTAGCACCTTCCAGGACCTTGGTGGCGCCATTTTGAATCTGCCCGCTGGGCTGTTGATTGTGGGGGGTGATTTTAACTCGGTTTGCTCCGGATCCTTGGATCGACATCCGCCTAGAGACCTCCGTAGCACCCAACTGTGGCTGCCCACCTTCCTTGAGACGCTGGGGTTGGTCGATAGTTGGCGACTCCTGCATCCCACCCAAAGCCACTATTCCTTCCATTCCGGCACCCACGGCAGTCTTTCCAGAATCGACTACGTTCTTACCCTGGCGGCTCATGCGCTTCCGGTCTCCGAGGCCCGTTTTTTGGCACAGGGTATTTCTGATCATTCCCCGCTGTGGGTCTCCTTCAACTTTAATATTGTTCTGTCGGAACGACCGGTGGTCGTTAACCCATGGTACTTCCGCAACCCCAAAACTCGTAGTCTCCTGGCCAAGGCCATCGATCTCTATTTCACCGAAAATGAGGGGTCGGTCCTATCGGCCGCCACTCTGTGGGAGGCATTTAAGACAGTTTTGAGGGGAGAGGCCTTTGCTCTTATAGCAGAAGCCCGTAGAGTCAGAGATGCCGATATGGTGCGCATCGAGGCGGAAATCATGGAGATGGACTCCCGGTTAGAGGCGGGTCCCGATCCTGCCCTCTTACATGATCTCTCCCTTAAACAGTCGGAGTACCGCGATCTCGCTTCTAACGCTGCCCTCGTCCTGGCTAAAGAACAGCAGGGTCGGATTTACGACGTCGGCGACAAGGCCGGGAAGTTGTTGGCCTGGCTGGACAGGAGGGAGAGGGCCAGCCGTGTCGTTCCTGAGATATTGGGAGAGGACGGAGTGGTGGTCACTGACCCGAGTGCCATTGCTGAGTCCTTTGCGGATTACTTTCGAGGTGTCTACGCCTCTGTCTCGGACCGGTCTGAGACCGATTTGGCCGCATTTCTTTCCGATATCGATCTCCCGTGCTTGTCGGACGAAGATCGGAATGACCTGGACAGGGACGTTTCCGAGGATGAGGTCGCACTTGCGATCCGCTCATTGCGGTCGGGCAAGGCGCCTGGTCCCAACGGTATCCCGGTTGAATTGTACAAGATCAGACCGGATGTGGTGTCCCCACAACAGCGCAATATGTTCCTGGAGGCACGAGAGAATGGTCTACTTCCCCTTGACCAGAGGTTGGCCACCATTGTGGTCATCCATAAGGAAGGGAAGCCGAGGGATTTGTGCCGGTCGTACCGTCCCATCTCTCTCTTGAAAGCAGAGCCTAAGATTCTTGCCAAGATGCTCGCCAATCGTCTGGTTGGTGTTATCGGCGACTTAGTGCGCTCGGACCAGTCGGGCTTTATTCCACACCGCAACACTGCTCTCAACTTGCGTAGACTTCACAGTGCCCTGGCTAGGGCCCACACACTTGAGGAGCCGGCTGTCCTGGCGTCTTTGGACGCCATGATGGCCTTTGACTCCCTCGAGTGGAACTACCTGTGGGCAGTGTTGGCGAAGCTCGGTTTTGGCCCGGAGTTTGTGGGATGGGTTAAACTCCTGTATGCTGAACCGCTGGCTAATGTTGCCGTTAATGGCCGTGTTTCGGCGACTTTCGCTCTTCATAGGGGCACCAGACAGGGTTGTCCTTTGTCGCCTCTCCTGTTCGCACTCGCGCTCGAGCCACTCGCTGCCTTGTTACGGACTCACCCGGATCTGCATGGTATCAGGTGGGCCCCTGGTTTCGAGGACAGAGTCTCTCTATGCGGATGATATTCTGCTGTACCTCACTTCCCCCTGCACATCCCTTATTGTGGCTTGTGATGTACTGCGGCTTTTTGGCCGGTACTCTGACCTTGTTATCAACTGGGCCAAGTCATACCTGTACGTACTGAAAGGGGGAACACCGCGCCTCCCTAGGGGCTGCGGCATCCAGGTGGTGAGCCAGGGCTTCAGGTACCTGGGGATCTATATCTCCAGTAACGCGAGGGCGCGCTATGAACATAATCTGCTTCCCCCTCTTCGGCGAGATGTGGAGGGTTGGCGCAAGCTTCCGCTCTCTTTGCTTGGGCGCGCGGCATTATTTAAAATGATGTCCTTGCCTAGGTTCCTTTACGCCCTGCAGAATACTCAGGATCTGGTCCCCGCCCGGTACTTCCGGGAGATCGAGGGCCTGCACCGTGCTTTGCTTTGGGATGGCCGGCCCGCATCGCTATCACGAAGCTCACGCTCCCGTGGTACGATGGGGGAATAGCGTTACCGGATGTGCGTAGATACTATTGGGCCTGCCAGTTAGCGGCTATCAACCACGGTCTCTATGGTCCGGAAAACAACCCTGGATATGCCATGGATAGATGGCTCCTGGGCGGCGGAAATTACTATAGGGCGCTTTACTCGAGGTCTTTTGATGGGCGGATGTCGGGTCCAACGAAGACAACGGTCCATATTTGGAGGGCAATTACCAAGGCGCAGGGCTGGAAAGGTAAACTGACCAGACTGACCCCATTATACGATTCGGACATCCTGGGCAAATTGTGGCACACCAAGGGTTTTGATAAATGGGACCTCATAGGCATCTCCAGGGTGGAAGATATGTTGTCGAGAGGCGAGATTAAGACCTTTTCCCAGCTACAGGACGAATTTCAGTTGGGTGCCTCAGAATTTTTCCGGTATGCCCAGTTACGGCACGCATTGCTTTCTGCTAGGCCGGAGGAGGGGGCGATCCCAGAAAGCTCCCCTCTGGAAGATAGGGTGCTGGACGGCCATATGCCGGACAGCGCCATTTCACTGTCCTATAAAAAGCTCATAAATGTCCGTACTGACCTCCTCCTGGGCGTGAGGGATCAGTGGGTGCATGATGGGTTGGAAATCGATGATGAAGACTGGCAGAGTGCGGTGTCCTCCCCCAAGGAGGTTGCCATCTCTTCCCGTCTCAGACTGGTGCAGCTTAAGATCCTGCACAGGGTTTACGTAACTGGCCCCCGACTTGTGCGTATGGGCTACTCTGAGGATGGGCTTTGTCGCCGTGGATGTGGTGCCCTTGCCACTTTTATGCACATCATCTGGGAATGCCCCGCAATAGCTTCTTACTGGCGACGTGTGCACTTGATTATGGGTGAGGTGACTGGGGTAGCGGTGAATGCGGAGGCCAGGAGATGCCTCCTTAACATCTGGGATCCGACGGACCACAACGTGGCCCAGACTCAATGGGTGACCCTTGGCAACATGGTGGCTAAGCGTGATATCGCTCAGAAGTGTGGAGCTTCGGCAGCTCCTAAGGTTGTGCAATGGAAAGCCAATATGGATTGGTGTATGTTCAGGGAGAAGACTGTCTACGTTGCCAGGGGTAAACCCAAAAAGTGGCAGAAGTTGTGGGGGGCCTGGAATACATACAGGGGAGACATCTGCATATCCCCGGAACCCGTTCCGCTGGAGGAACATCTGTCGCCGTAGCCTGTGACACCAACTGCAATGCTGTATGAATACTATCCTGTGTTTTCCTCCCTCCCCCCTTGCTCCTGGCCTTTTATCCTGTCTTCATTTTGTGCTCCACATGTTCCCCCCCCCCCCCTACCCCCCCAACAACGCCTCACTGGCTTTTGTACTCCATTGCCTACCTCTTTGCGCCCTATCTGGCGCTTCTTTTCCTTTCCTATTCTCTCTGTGTTCCTTTATAAAAAAGTAAAATCAACCTTCATTGTTCTGCTGCATTGATTCTTGCACTATTGTTCTCCTGATTCACCATGCTGCCTTGCCTCCGGGATGTCAGGCTGAATAGCTGTGTGCACTGTTTTTTGAATAAAGGTTTTAAAAAATTTTTTTAAAAAAAAGACTGTTATTCCATCATTAACAGAAAAGACTTTGAAAAATGCACCACAGACTATCATCATGTACTATTAACCCCTTCGATGCTCGTGACAAGGTCAACTCGTCATGGGTATTACCTGCGCTGTGCTTATGAAGAGTTGACCTTGTCACAAACAATGGGATTTTGCAAATGGCAGCACACAGCGGAAATATACAGTAGCAATGATGTGGTTAAAGGGGTGGAGGGATGAAGGGATGCTCAACAAAGATGAATTTGAATATCTATATTGCGAGCATCCAATAATCCCAACATTTTATCACCTACCCAAGGTGCACAAGGACATCAGCAACCCACCGGGGAGACCCATTGTCTCCTCAATAGGAAGCCTCCTGGAAGCGACATCTAGGTTTATTGACAACTACTTGTCCCCTTTGGTCAGAGATCTACCCTCGTTCATCAGGGACACCCAAGACTTCCTACGGTTAATAGACGGCATCAGGTGGGAATCAGACATGCTGCTGATCACCCTGGATGTCGCCAATCTATACACCTGTATTGGACACCAACAAGGATTGTCTGCAGTCAAGTGGTTCCTTGGGAAGATAAACATGCAATATCATCAACACAACCGCATGCTCCTTCAAATGACTGAATTCTGCCTATACAATAACATCTTTTTATTTGCAGGGATGATGTATCGCCAAATCAGAGGGACTGCCATGGGAACGTGCTTCGCCCCCAGCTACGCGAATCTATTCGTGGCCTGGTGGGAGAAGCACGTGGCCTGGGGAGGGACCAATGAAAAGTGGTTGGATAACATAATGATCTGGACCAGATATATTGATGACTTGTTTGTCATTTGGCGCAGCGATGGAACCTCGGCTGAGGAGTTCGTTGCAGCGCTGAATGACAACAGTCTCAATCTAAGATTCGCTAGTACCATCAGTGACAAGTCTGTGCACTATCTAGATCTAGAGGTCTTCACGGTAGGACAATACCTACACACAAAACTCTACCGGAAACCCACCGCGGGTAATACCCACTTACATGCGGCCAGTCACCATCCTAGGAGCATGAAAATAAACATCCCTTTCGGCGAACTGCTCCGCCTCAAGAGGAATTGCTCTGATACAATTGACTTTTCAGAAGCAAAAGAGGCAGCCGTAACACGTTTCTGAGCTAGAGGATACTCGAAAGCATCCTTGATAGATGCCTCGAGTAGAGTAGATCATATAGACAGGAGGGATCTCCTAAAAAACAAGACGAAGACGACAGATTCTGAAACACTGACAAGAATGATCACCTCTTACAACATGAGGTCAAATGAATTGGTCCACATTCTTAACAAAAACTGGCATATCCTTCAAACAGATACAGTCTTAAAAAATAGGTTACCATCTGTAACCTATAGACGCTGTCAGTCACTCAGCGACCATCTGACCAGCAGTCACTTTGAGGATCCCCCCAGAACATCTAAAATGAAATCCATTCCAGGCTTTTTACCGTGTATGCACTGTAAAGCCTGCAAACACAGTAAAATGCGGACCAAACACGAGGGAAGGCCCAATGACCCATGACCTACTAGGACGATCAGGAAATTTCTGAACTGTAATTCAGAATTTGTAATTTACTTCCTGGTCTGCCCTTGCTCTAAGAGATACATTAGGAGAACCATCAACCCAGCAAAAAAGCGTATCCTGGAGCACATGCGTGCCATAACAAATAAAGACAAGAACTACCCTGTGGCACGCCATTTCGAAATCCACCACAAAAGCAATAGGGATCTATTTTTTTTTGTTGAAAACCTTTATTGTGCAGTATCAGCATACAGTTACGGGCCTACAACCAACCTGGCCGGCCTCGACGTCAATTTGCATCACATACGCAAGTTATATGACAACTCAGCAGTACACCGATATAAAAACAGCAAGTATTCCGTGTAACACTTAAGGTAAACGTGACTACTGAGATGCAAGAGTAGATAAGGTTCATTTTTAAAATTTAAGAATATAAAGGATCAGATGCTATACAATCGATCAAAGACACCGAGTGGGCAGTGCACACATCAGAACGGCAACACAGCGGATAATCAGAATACCGGTGCTGATACACTTAACAGGATAAGAGAGTACATATTCACGTATTGCACCAGTCATCGCCCACCCCATGAACGTGGGACAACCCTAGTACCTCCTGCATTACAGCAGTAAGCGAAAACAGCAAGATGCACCACACTGACCCAGCATACTGACCCAAAAGAAGAAAGAATAGATAAGGGAGACAAGAGAGAAGGAGAAAAAAGAGGCCCATAGTAACTAAGGGAGAATGAAACAAAAAACCCCTCCCCCAACCCCCCACCCTGCACCCCTGCAGAGGCTACGGCCTACTCCCCCCTGGCAGCGTGCCTGTCGCCCTTAAAACGAATACCCGAAATATAGGTACAGCAAGAGAAGAAAGACTTTTAAACTAGATGGAAGGGAAAACCCCTGAAACGAGACAAGAACAAAGAAGGAGCACAGCAAAAGAAAGAGGGCCATAGAAATAAGGAATACACGAAACCAAGAACCCCACTTTTCCCAACCCCCCACCCTGCACGTCTGAAGAGGCTACGGCCCACCCCCCTACCAGCGTGCCTGTCGCCCCGGAAATGAAACCCCAAAGAAAGGGAAAAACGGAGGAGAGCCATTAAAACCAGGCCCCTGCCTTCCCCCGCCCCGCTCGCGCTAAATAGCCCAAGATCGGTTACAAATAAACCCGCGGATTGACAATCGACGGTGGCATTATTAAGAACAGAACAATAAAGCACACCCCACTCAGTCGCTGGCCGGGCATCCGTCCCTTGTCATCTGGAAGAAATTCACCCCTGACCCACTCTAACCCATCTATTGGTACATGTCAACTGAACATTCGCCATACAGTACAATCCCACACGATCAGAATCGCCAGGAAAGCAAGGCAAAACCAACTCCACGTGAGACTCCAGCAGCAAGGAAGCGACAAAACACAACATACGGATGTCCAGGTCTGGTAACAAGGTTTCAAGCCACCCTCTCAAATCGCGACACAGCCAGGGCCGCAGAGGATAGAGAGCCACATCAACAGGGTGCAAAGGCGGTGCAACTCGGGTGGGCAAAAGCACTATTCTGTGGAAATATTCCACCTGCGGTGTAGTTCCAGGCCCCCATGCAGCACTCGTGTGATCGGCAGAGCGGAACCCATCTCTCATACCTGCCGGGGCCCCCCCACGTAACCAACTGTAGTTGTGCAACAGTGACCCCCGGTGCCGGTGCAGAGCCGTGAGCGGCACCACTTGTCCGAGGACCATCGGGGCTCCCATCCACCGGTGGGACAACAATGGCGTCCAGCTTCTGTCCAAGCTCTCTGGCTCCTCCCACCCATGCGGCATGGAGGGAGCCGAGAGCAACAAAGAGGTCTCGGACCGTGGGCTCCATCGTACGTGCCTGGGCCAGTCTCCTTCTCTCGCGATGTAGCTCCTCACCCAGCACAGCACCAAACGCCCGGACAGGTCTACCTGGTATAAGAACTGTATTTAGATCCACAAGGAGGGGGCCGACACATCCTCGACAATTAGGGGCAATCCGCCACTGCCACCACGATCATGCACAGCTCATTCAGTCTCTGGGCCCCTTGTGTGCGGCGCAGGCATCAGCAGCGCTTTGTGACACGGGATTGTATTTTTAATGATTGACCCTCCAAGTGTGTGTAGGATCAACAACATCCACGTCACTGATGTCTGGAAAGCAGGATTCACAGGTCTGCCCCAATTCCGACAGTAATTGCGGTGCTTTGCCCAATCCAAAATGGCGGCCTCCCGCCCTGCCGACTCACACAAGCAGGCTTCAAATTTATGATAAAGTCATGCAGGCTCGCAGAGTAGGATTTTTAATGTATTGCATCTGTGGCTGGGACAGTGCCCTTACCCCACCTCCACCTGCGTGGGTCCTGTGCCGCCTCCCGCAGTTCCGTCTCGCGATCGTCCAGGCCCGCACAGCTGCGTCCTCAATTTGCACCAGTAACCGGTGCCGACCTCCAGCACCTCCGCTCACAGCCCGACTTCGCCACGGCCCAGGCAGTAAGGAGTCGAATAGGAGTTCCCGTTTGTGCGAGGACACCAGAGTTGCTGTTGATTATGCCCCAGGTCATCCGAAGTCATATTGTGTTGGTTCCGAGTTTGTGCATGCGAAAACAGCCAGGATTTTATCAGGATTTATGTTGCGGCCGGCGGAGCTCCCTGACTAAGCGGCCATCTCGCTGCTCGTTCGGCCACGCCCCCCAATAGGGATCTATTGACCTTTTTTCTCATTGACCAACTTGAGAATAAGGAACGAGGTGGGGATAAAATTAGATCTCTAAGGGCATTAGAATCCAAATACATCATCGATCTCCGGACTATGCAGCCAAGGGGATTGAATAATGATGAAGAATTGTGGGTACACCTTGAATAACAACATGGTCCGAATACTGAAAAACGAGGTCCTCTAGCAACATCTTATAACATCTTAAAGAATACAGCATAAGTAAGAACTGAAACATAGACAGATACAGACCGATAACATCCACTAGTCTCTCTTTTACCCAGCACTATGGGACCATAATATAAGGTCATACTAACATCTTTGCCCATACAGGGCGAGACAACAAAAAGAAAAACCAAAAGAAACGAAAGGGTTATGATGAAACTGTAAAAAAATACAAACAACAATTAATACAACCATTATTGCACATACAGTGCATAGAAATGTTGGCATGTTATTTATTGAGACAACCCTTGAATTAGAGGTAGTGCTTTTATAATGAGGTCTATAAAACAACGAATTGGCCTTTTGAAATTAGACTAGGTCCGTGATAGAACCGTCATAGTCTTTAGACATGATTATAACCATACTAAGTGTCTCTTGAAAAATGTAACATTCATGAATTGAATTTGTCAATATGGACACTTACGTCTCAATTCGAAAATGATTATATATTTTTTTTTTAGCTGCCCTCTTTTATATTAATAATGGGTTAACATGCGTTTTGTATATAATATACTGTGTATATTTATGGTTGTAGAAAAACATGTTTTTAATCGCACAAGCACTTTATTGACACCATTCCCCATGCATAATAAGTTGAAAGTTTTCTTCTGGCAATGTTTTTACATTGTAACATATTGAAAGATGGCTGCAACTAAGAACTCGGCGCTCCAGTCCTCTGTCTATTTTGAATTAGAGGTGGGGATAAAAAGGTGTATTTTCTGATGCACGGGTTGACACTGAAGAAGCCTTACTGGTGAAACGCGTCTGTTGTCTTGGGGTCTGCCATTAAAATCACTTTTAAACCACAGCTCACGAGTGCCGTCTACTTTCGTTTAAGTAAATGAGTGTGTTGGTGAAATATATATATGTATATATATATATATATCCCCTTAGTGATGCTTGAACAATAGAGAGGGCAGTTTTTGCTCCATAGGGTACCTAGATAAAGGTTATCATTGTTCCTGCCCTTGATGTTTGGCTGCATCAGCCAAGACAGGTGTTAAAAGAACTCCCTTGGTCAAGCAACACAGGTATATAAATTCTGAAAAAATGTCATTTGGTGTATGTTTTCGGAAAATGAGTGGGCTATTATCCAGTATTTGGGTGTCTTTCATAGATTCACATGCCTGAATCATTCCCCGTCGTCGCGACGGGAGCCTCCGGTATATAAAAAAAAAAAATAATGTCCTAAGACATACATAAAGAGAATAGGTCTAAGGGTCTCACCTTAGTAACCTATCTAGGTCCTTATGCAGGAAGGACCAAATAGAGTAGGCTCCAGGGTCCCACCTTGGTAGCCTATCTGTGTCCTTTTTCTAAAAAAGGACCAAAGTAAAGGAACAACCAATCAGCTACTACCTCCCTCTAGAACCTTCCTGTGAGGAGCCTCAGTCTCTCAGATTTTCTACCGCACGTTGTGCTAGGGAGTCTCCACCTGAGTTCTCCTCAGGAATATTGGATTTTCATCTAACTTTACAGTTTTTTCGACTTTCTTGCTATGGCTGATAGCAAGAAGAGAGCACTTTTTCGACCCTGTGCCTCCTGTGGCAAACTGAGGCTTCACGTGGACGACGAACATGAGACATGCCTATACTGTCTCTATCCTCACCACCAGTCCATAGACTGCAGGATTTGCCGTAAATTCTCCCACAAGACCCAGAAAGACCGGGAAGGGAGACTTCTAATTTGGCTAAACAGGCTTAAGGACAAACCGGAAGGCGACCTGATTTCTGAAGGTGAGAGCATGTCTGGCGCCTCACAGTTTTCCCTGAAGAGGCCTAGGGCTTCCTCGCCTGGCCCCTCAGATACCCCTCCTAAGAAGTCCAAAAGGTCTTCAGAGGGCAAGCCTACCGTGTCTAGCAAGGACCTTCCTGTCCCAAGGAAGCAACCACTGCTTACTATGACGACGGCGCAATCAGCGACCACCTCATCGCTGAAAACCGTCTCTACATCGACGACGACAGTATCGACGACGATGGCATCGTCGGCGTCCTCGTCGACGACACTAACTCACTCATCGTCGTCAGGAAGACCACTTTCATCCTCCGCTCCGTCGTTGACTAGGAGCACGCCGTCGATGACACGTCCGTCAACGAGGACGCCGACACCGTCGACGAGGACGTCGACGACGACACCGTCGACGAAGGTCACACCGTCGACGAAGCCGTCGACGAAGGGCACTCCGTCGACGACGGCGTCGACGATGAAGCAGTCGACAGCGGAAAAGTTACCAAAGGCACCGTCGACGAGAGCGTCGTTACCGGACCCACCGTCGACGAAGACCAAAATTAAACCAATGACGGAGAGCTCCTTAATGAAGCCATCGTCACAGGTGTCGACGGCGACTGGTGCCTGGAAGGAGTCTGAGCTCCTATCACATGCGATGGACGCCCAAACATCCCATGTTACCGTCAGAATCTCCAAAATACCGATTACACCGGAGATGACATCGCCTAGTAAGGTCCAGCAGCTGACGCCATCCTGCTTCTTACAGGACCAAGAAACGGAGGAGGAAATGTTTACCCAGGCCACTAGCCCCTCAGACCTGATTGTCAAGTGCCAAAGTACGGACGAAGAGCAGGAGGTTGAAGAACCTGTTCCTCCAGTTGTATCTACCCAAGTTCACACTCAGGTGACTCCAATGGTGTGCTTGCCAGCCTCCTTAGTCTCTGACTTGCGCTTCCTCATTCAGGACTACAAAGAGCGGTTTCCACAAAAAGCCACTCCTGTTGTTCCGCCAACTCCGCAGCCAGCTGTGCCTGTTCCTGCACAGGTGACAAGACATAAGCCCCCTCCACTGGTTCTTCCTAGGACACAGGACCCAGCACAAGACCCCATCTCGTCCGAGGATGAGGGAAGGGAACAGGAAGAAGGGGAAGTCCGAGACGACGATACGGACGTGGATGCAGACCAAGACTACGTCACTCACTCTCCAGCCTCTCCGGAGCCACAATCCTCTGAGTCTCCGCCAGCAGATATTGGAGGTTTCCATAACCTCGTGGAAAGGGCAGCCAAAAGGTTCCATATGTCCATGGAAACTCAGGAAACTGACTGTTTCCTCTATGATTTTAAGGAACCAACGAAGAAAACTACAAGATCGATCCCGATCATTGATTATCTACTAAAACAGGGCAAACAACTCATGCAGTCTCCAGCTTCCCTGCAGGTAATTGTACCCAGACTGGACAAAAAATATAGAGCTACGTCGTCGGCTCCAGCATGCCTTACGGGTCACCCCAAGGCGGACTCTGTGGTTACCCAGGCGGCGCAGAAGAACTCGCGCAACCCTGCATCACCTTTATCAACACCACCAGATAAAGAAGGCAGGAAGTTGGATGCAGTTGGGAAACGTTTTTCCACTACTTCTGCGACGACGGTGAAGATCGCCAATTCCATTGCCCTTCTCGGGCGTTACAACCGTCAACTCTGGGCGGACATCGCGCCCTACCTTGCTGACCTTCCAGAAGATCTAAAAGCGGAGGCACACTCGCTCCTCCTTGAGGGCCAAACCTCGGCTTCAGAACTGATCGACTGCGCCATTGACGTGGCCATGACTGGCTTCAGACAGCTGGCAGGCGCCGCTGTCCTAAGGCGCCAAGGCTGGCTTAAGTTCACCTCTTTCAGGCAGGAGGTCCAAACCAAAATTCTTGATATGCCTTATGATGGCGATCATCTTTTCGGCGAGAAGATTGACGAAGCCCTCACCGCAATCAAGAAGGACACCGACACAGCCAGAGCCCTAGGCACTCTGCAATCTCGCAATCAGTCCTTTCGTACCAACAGGGGAAGAGGACAATCCTCCTATAGAGGCTCTTATCAAAATAAGTCCTCTTACTCATACTCACAGGGCAAGACGCAGTTTCAACAGCGCCAAAACCAGTCGGGACGTCAGTCCTCCTTCAACAAGTCGTCCTACAGAGGAAAAGGACAGAAGAGACCCGCAGGCAATCGCCAATGACTCTACCAATTGGCCAGCCCCTCCACCATCACATTCTTTGCGACTTGGAGGAAAACTTTCTTTTTACCTTCAAAATTGGCGGCAAATAACAACGGACCGGTGGGCTCTACAACTTCTTCAATTCGGCCACTCTCTGGAATTCCTCTCAAATCCCCCACAGACACCACCCGTCAAGCGCCCTCACAGACACCTACGGCTGCTTCTCCAAGAACTAGCTTCCATGCTTCAGAAGGGCGCAATAGAAAAAGTCCCCCACGCCCAGAAGGGGGAGGGATTCTATTCCCACTTCTTCCTAATCCACAAAAAGGGGAAGAAATGGCGACCGATCCTCGACTTGAGGGCTCTCAATGTGTTTTTAAAGAAACAGTCGTTCCGGATGGTCACGCTACAAGAGATCCTGGGACTTCTGGAAAAAGGCGACTATATGACATCACTAGACCTACAGGACGCCTATTACCACATCCCTATCCTCAAGGGACACAGGAAGTTCCTAAGGTTTGCAGTCGCAGGGGTACACTACCAATTCCGCGTCCTCCCCTTCGGCCTCAAATCTGCTCCACGGATCTTTACGAAATGCCTTTCTCCTGTCGCAGCCTTTCTTCGCCAGCAGGGACACCAGGTCTTCCCTTACCTGGACGACTGGCTGGTAAAGGCTCCGTTGAGAGAAGCCGCAGCCGCATCTTCCAGCGCCTGTCTGCATCTTTTCCGCCGCCTAGGCTTGACCCTCAACAAGGAAAAGTCATCTCTTACACCAACCCAAGTCATCACTTTTCTTGGAGCGACCCTGGACACGGAATGCACAAAAGCCTTTCCATCACAGGAGAGAAAGTCGAAACTCATCTCCTTGGCCAGGTCAGTGGCATCCAAAAAGACTCTGACCGTCCGTATCTTCAAGTCGCTCCTCGGCATGATGTCGTCATGCATCCTGCTCATCCCGCACTGCTGCCTAAAAATGCGCCCCCTGCAGGAAGAACTGTCAAAAACAGTGGACACAAGCTGCGGGATCCTTCGAGGACCGCATACGAGTCACCCAACCTATGATCAACAATCTACAATGGTGGAGATCAGCCAAACACCTGTCGCAAGGGCTGCCGTTCCTGCTTCCGGCGCAACCACATATCATCACCACGGACGCATCCTTGGAGGGCTGGGGTGCAGTCCTGCAAGAACTACAGACCAACGGAAAATGGACGTCACGGGAATCCAAACTCCACATCAACATTCTGGAGCTGCGGGCAGTCTTCCTGGCGCTCCAATCGTTCCTCCTGCGCATCCGAAACTCCCCAGTGCTAGTCAGGACGGAAAACACCACGACGATGCACTACCTGAACAAACAGGGAGGGACGCGCTCTCTCTCTCGAGAATCTCAGAGAGTTTGGAACTGGCTTCTCCAACATGGCATCACACTCAAAGCCGAATACGTTCCGGGCAAAAACAACGTCCTGGCGGACGCCCTGAGCAGAGAACAGTCCCTATCCCACGAATGGGAGTTAGACGCGGGTGCAATGGACTACATCTTCGCGGAGTGGGGAACGCCACAGATAGACCTCTTCGCCACCAGGGAGAACGCCAAATGCCCAAGCTTCGCAAGCAGGCTTCCCCAACCAGGAACACTAGGGAATGCATTTTCCATAGCTTGGCAGAACGTGTTTGCTTACGCCTTTCCGCCATTCCCACTGATACCCAGGGTAATCAGGAAAATGAAATCGGAGCCCTGCACCCTGATCCTCATCGCCCCATCCTGGCCGAGGCAGCACTGGTACACGGAGCTCCATCGTCTATCGGTCCATCCACCTCTTCGCCTACACAGTCACCCGGCCCTGCTCACGATGTCTCACGGGCAGGTTCTCCACCCGAACCTGGGCCCTCTGAAATTGTCAGCCTGGCTCCTGAATACCGCAAGTTCAGTCATCTGAACATACCGCAAGAGTGCAGAGATGTCCTGGCCAACGCTAGAGCTGACAGCACAAAAAAGACTTATACTCTCAAATGGAAACGCTTCTGCGTCTGGTGTGAGAAGGAAGGTCTACATCCTTTCCATGTCACCCCCCAACAACTCCTGCCATACCTCCTACACCTGGCGCACTCAGGACTTGCCCATGCGTCCATCAAGGTCCACCTGGCAGCAATTTCTAGGTTCACTCGAACTTCTAGGGGCCCTTCCCTGTGGGCGGACAGGCTCATCAAACAATTTCTAAAGGGCCTTTTTAGGTCCTTCCCTAGACCAAAACCTGTCCCTCCAACATGGCAACTCAACGTAGTTCTTCACCAGTTGATGAAGCATCCCTTTGAGCCTATCCACAAATCGGATATCAAATTCCTGTCGTGGAAGACAGCCCTCCTACTGGCGCTAACCTCGGCCAGAAGGGTAGGCGAATTGCAAGCCCTCTCCATCCAGGACCCTTTCTTACAATTCAAAGAGGACAGAGTCATCCTGCGTACTAACCCACGATTCATACCCAAAGTCCCATCGGACTTCCATTTAAATGAGCCCGTGGTTCTTAAATCGTTCTTTCCGAACCCATCTACTTCGGCTGAGAAATCATTGCACTCTTTAGACCTTCAGAGATGCCTCAAATTCTATCTTGATAGAACAAGACAATTCAGGAAGTCATCCCAACTCTTTGTCGCATTCAGCAGACCTAAGAAGGGCATGCCCCTAACAAAACAAAGTATATCAAGATGGATCTCTTCAGCTATAACTCTCTGCCACGAGAAGGCAGGGCGACCTCTGGACTCACGGGCCAAAGCCCACTCCACCAGAGCCATGTCTACGTCTGCGGCACTGTTTGCTGGAGTGCCACTCCTGGACATCTGTAGAGCGGCGACCTGGAAGTCCCCGCATACCTTCACCAGGCACTACTGCTTGGATGCTGAGCTGACGAAAGACGCAGCAGTGGGCAGAGCGGTGCTTCGCCATCTATTCCAGTGAGGTGAGCCCTCCTACTTCCCACCATCCTGGATTGGTATGCACATTTCTTTATTACTAGATTCTGCATGACATTGTATGCTGTTGTTTTTACAGTCACAAATGTTCCTTATTTGCAGGCGTATATTTTCTGTATCAACACAGGATGTGCATATTGTATTGCTTGCTACTCTGATTCAGGCATGTGAATCTATGAAAGACACCCAAATACTGGATAAGAAATGCGTTACTTACCTGTAACTGCAGTTATCCAGTATTAGTGTCTTTCATAGATTCACATGCACCCTCCCGCCTCCCCTGGAAGGACTCACCTCTCTCTAACAGGTTTACACCTAACCAACTTGGTGCGTACGAAAATCTGAGAGACTGAGGCTCCTCACAGGAAGGTTCTAGAGGGAGGTAGTAGCTGATTGGTTGTTCCTTTACTTTGGTCCTTTTTTTACAAAAGGACACAGATAGGCTACCAAGGTGGGACCCTGGAGCCTACTCTATTTGGTCCTTCCTGCATAAGGACCTAGATAGGTTACTAAGGTGAGACCCTTAGACCTATTCTCTTTATGTATGTCTTAGGACATTATTTTTTTTTTTATATACCGGAGGCTCCCGTCTCGACGACGGGGAATGATTCAGGCATGTGAATCTATGAAAGACACTAATACTGGATAACTGCAGTTACAGGTAAGTAACGCATTTCTTTCTTGAAAAAAAATTCACTGAAGGTAATACTCTTTATTTTGTGGGATTAAATATATTGCCTTTGCGTTACTATTAATGGCTGCAGTGGTCTTTCTGCGAAATGCTATCAAGTTGTGCCTGTCTGACTCCAAAGCCTCCCTTCCACGGCTGGCATTTGTAAGCAAGAAATTATTTATTTGTTTGCTCAGCACTGAAAGTTTACATTTCTGTCATCAGTCTTGAGTTCGTTTGCACGCTATCCCATGATTTCATATCCTGGACTTGTATATCTTTTTTGTTTTGGTCTTGTCATATGATCTCCATCGCAATTAACTTCTGGTGGTAGCGGAGGCATTCTGAAGACATCCTACAAGCTCTTGCAGGGCACCAGATTGAATGAACGAATGTTGGTGAGGCACAGGGCTCCTAAGTTTTCTCATTATGCAATTCATTCCTGTTTATGAATTGTATACACATTTATAGAGTAGATTTTGATTGCTCCGTCCCATATTGCACACCGTATTGCATGGCTCCTGCCTGTATTGCACACCACTGAGTCAGACATGTGGTGTTGCTTCTGATATTACTCTGTAAAGCAGTTCAGATGCCCCCCTCTTACGCGTCACCCAGGTAGTGCAGAGAGCATCTCAAGACAAATCTGTTCGGTCTGCAAGCAGTGTTTGAAGGTTGTCTTACCATAATGGGTCCCTCATTTGAAGTGTAGGCAGGGTGATAGTGTCACTGAGTGCACACAGTAAGATTTGAATAATATTCTCAAAACCATAGATAAATGAGTGGGAACATTTATGATATACTGAACACAATGAATAACACCCCCAACAACATTCACAATAAACCCTTTACTGACTATTTTCTATAGAAAGTAAGCTGTAACAGTTTGTAAATCTGAACTTTGGAGTGAGTGAGTGTCAACCATTAGGGCAAATGTTGGGGTCGCTCCACCAACGTAGACAGTTCTTCTTGTTGATGGTTGAGAAACAAATCGGCCAATCTCAAAACAAAGCCTCTCGTTCTGATAATTCTGTCCTGATTTACGTGGATTGCTGCAAGCAGGAGCGCCATGAAGACACACGTCTGGAATGGAAAATACTGGCCATCAGCTGGGTACAAGAAGAGCTATCCATATGAAAGCGATACTGCAAAAGTACTGGAGACCAAACTGGCGCTTCTCTGATTTAGGAAATCTATTAATGTCAAAATGCCAACATCAGCTGTATGTTTTTCTTTTATCTCGTTAAAAGCCGGCAGATTCCGAAAAGTTTTTAATACTAAAGATAATCATTTGTATGAAAAATAAAAGGTGCAGGACTATAATGGTCCAAAATGACGAATCTGCATTGCGCGGTCTCTTCTGGCTAACCACAGTCACCATTTGGTTCATCTGGAATCTGTGAAAGAAACACAAGCTTTTTAAAATTCTACATACAATAATGACTAAATATTGCTATTTCTAGGTTTTATAAAAACCATACTTGGCCCACGTGGGCATTGGATCATTGCACAAAAGTTTCTTTTAAATAAGTTAGAACAGCTATTTACTTGCACTTTCCAAATTTTAGACCTGGCAATTTTTTTGTTTTAATCAAATCATGCACAGAGCGAAAATCCAATCTCGGGCAGAGTCTTGAATACTTTTCACTGTTCTAACAGGGATGGTTTGCAAATGGTTTTGAAAACATTTATTTTTTTTAGAAACCCTCTTAATTTGAATAGATCCAAATTTAGTATTGTGCTGGTAGTGAACGCCGGAGATCTGGATATAGTCAGAAAATGATAGATGCAAGTATTAGTCCGTTTAAACAGATTTTATTGGGGCTCATACATTAACAATCAGCTGTCATATTATGTGGCAGTTTGAAAGATATATCAGGATCATACTTGGGAGTCTCCAGACAGTAAACAATGTACCCGCCCTTCCATCTCTTCCCATAGGCCGCCCCAGTATTATTTCCATTGTCTGTGAAGCAGTTCAAGACAGTAATATGTTGTATACCCATGTCAACATGGAGGTATTGTTAACATGTATTTCTCATAATGGAGGTTGCAGGATATTTGGTCATTTAATTGCATCTAGGGAGCTTTATTAACCCAGCTAAGGGGGGCACAGCAGTGAGCAAACCCTGGGTGCAACCCATAATGATTTTTGAGGAGGGTCTCCTAAGCAGTCCTCCAGAGCCTACCATGCCGTGTCCAGGGACCCTAAACCCCATCCAGCCTCTCGCAACTGTACTTCACCCTCTGATTTTGCCCATCTCTGAAGTTCTTTGCACCAGGTGTTGATCCAGAGACCTCCAGACGCTTTCCAGTTGCTAATCATTTATTTCTTCGCTAACAGGAAAGCAAGATCTTGTTTGTCGTTTTAGTTTTGGATGTTTGTGGGAACCAATGCAAAAGGCATTGCTTAGTGAACCTCCTTTGATGTGACATCCGCAACTAACGTTGTTACCTCCTCCCAATAAGTTACCCTGTAGATTCCTTTATCTTACAAACGTTCTTGGAAGTCAAGTTTTAGTACTGGGGAAACAGTAGATGTTCCCCAGCTCTGATGGACAGAATATCTGGATTTTATTAAGGACACACATATTAATAATATTGCAATCTCCTTTATTGCCACAACTCTCAACAGCCCCTTTAAAAAACTTAGAAAACTAAAAAAAGAGTTCTAATACTATAAAAGGCTAAAACCTCCAGCCATCTTCCTTCTTTTTAGCTTACTGCAACATATCATAAAACATATATAATATATACATTCTCAGATGTCATGAGCATATATCAAAGTCTGTAAATAACCAAGTCAATATTTCAGATCCTAGAGAAAAATTCAATAGTCCGAATATTCCAAATAAAACCAACATCATCCATTGATGCTGATTTCTCCATCTTTTCTCTTTATTGCTGTCCACGAGCTACAAGATAAATACAACAAAATTAGCCTATGTCTTGAATAAAATCCAAATATTTTGTCCATCAAAGCTGGGTAAAATCTACATTTTATGGACAGACCGGAGCCTAATAATTTTGCAAGTTTAAAGGTTCTTTAGGCACCCGCAGTATAAAAGCTTTTGAAGCAGACTGACCTCCATGCTAGTTAACACCCACACCTGAACTTTTCATCACCCCATTCACCCACCTAGTTAGAGATGATACAGCTTTATGTGGTTGCCTAAATAAAAAAAATCATCTGATTCACAGCTACAGAGCTTAACTGTACTCTCATACACTGACACCACATACCACACACTGATTCTCATGTTCATCAAACAATCGATAAAATATCGACACTGAATTTGTTTTTGCCCTTTTATTGAAATTAAAGCACAATCCATCTGATGAAAAATGCTGTTTGAAACATCAAGGGCCTGAACATCATATACCCGCCTAAATGAATGTAGACATTATAATATTGTTAACATCTGTGATATCCCTTCCAAACTCAGAACATCATTAGCACCTAATCCCTCTAGATAATTCAGTACTTTAGTAACATCCAAAACTAAACTCTACCCAGAAAGTGGCAGTTTTGAAATCCTTATACTTCTTATTAATCTCGTTACAAAAACATCCTGCTCCACTGTCATGCCATTAATCAAAATATGGCCTGTGGCAATTGCCGATTTATGTACATTAATTGTCCTGTAAGATAATTCCTCATCAAACATTACAGCTAAATGATTCACCACTTCTACAAAATCCACAAAAATGGGATCAAAATCCCTCCCAACACACCAGAAAAACCGTTTCTGCCATGCCAAACTATGCATTTTTCTAGTACCTGGTGCCCTGGGCTCCTTAATGAGATCAGTAGCTTCTCGTGAAAGTCCTGTTACCACCCAGACACGCCTACATTCTCTATGATACCAGCCTCAGCTGCCCTTTCATTACTATATAGTGCATCTCTCCTGTTGGACCTGGTAAATTTTCTTGCAATATTGGCAACAGAATTGGAAAATCCACCGACATCTCTAGAAGTATGGGATACCAAAACTGAGATTTCCAAAGAGGTGTTAACACCACCATTTCCCTCCACTTGCCTACCATTAAAGTTACTCGAGTAATCATTGAAAAGAGTATGGACTAGTCTCCTCCAATTTGGTCAAAATGCATCTATTCCTGCTGACTAAGAGTCTGGATGCCAGCTGAAAAATCTCCCTAGCAAGACATTCAAACTGTTTGCAAACAGATCCACTTGACATGGACCCCAAACTCCATTAATTTCAGGAAAACGGATCTCTTGAGAGCTCAATTGCCTGAATCCCTTTAATTCCTAGAAAACCAATCTGCCTCCACATTGCTCAATTCCGGGATGTGCTATGCTTGCACTAAAATATTCAGTCTCAAACTATACTCCCAGAATATCTTCACCAGATCCTTAGACCTCGGACCCCCTAATTTGTTCACATATTTCACTGCCCAGACATTGTCCATCCTTAAAAGGATTGAACACCTAGTCATGTCTTTTGTGAAACTCCTTATCGCAAAGTATCCTACCAATAGTTCCATTTATGTGTAACCTGCTCTACCCTTCTGACCATATCCTCCTGTGATACTGCACCACAATGAGCTCCCCAACCTGTTAATCTTGCATCTGATTCTAATATTATTTCTGGATTCTCTCCAAAAATTGCTTTTTCTTTCCATGCCTCCATATTCCTTAACCACCAACCAAGTTCCTCCTTAGCTTCCTCTGTAAGCACAATCCTGTCTGAGTACTTTAATCCATCTCTTAAATGCTTTGCTTTCAATCTCTGAAGCGCTTCATAATTCAAAGGACATGGGAAAATAGCATGAATTGTTGAAGACAACAGACCTACCACCCTAGCTAACATTTTTAAAGAAACTCATTCTAAACTCAACACCATCAATATTTCCTTTCTTACCCTCTTCAACTTTTCCCTTGGAACTTTCACTTCTCCTTCTACTGTATTTACCATAAACTCTAAAAACGGAGTTTCCTGACTTGGAACAAGACGCAACTTCTGTCTTTTCACAACAAACCCCAGATCCTCCAAAAGGATACTGCCATATTTTTGTATTCCACCATCTTTGTTCCCTCTTGATCCATAAACAGTATGTCATCCATATAAATTATTAGATGTACACAACGTTCCCTCAGAAACACTGCTACCATCCTTAATACCTTTGTGAAACACCACGCTGGAGATGGCAGAACAAACGTTAGACAAACAAAGTTCCTTATTCTTCTGCGCCACCTCAACTGTAGAAATCTCTGATGGGGTTCTCTTATTGGAATTGTCAAATAGGCTTCTTTCAAATCCAACCTGGTCAACGAATCTCAATAAGTGCCTACAGTGTGTCTCTCAATAAGTGCATGCCTTCCAGCTAGAAGGTTTCTCAGACTTATCATTGGTCTCATACCCTTGTCCTTTCTCTCTACCAGAAATATATTGCTTACAAATCCTTTTAACTCTTCTCTTACTTCCACAATTGCTCCCTTCACCACCAGTGCCTGAACCTCCTTGCTCACCTGTTCTGATTGTTCTGTTCTGAACCTTATCATTCCTGGGAGATGGAACTGTGCTAGTTCTCTTTAGTACCCAAGGATCCCCTGTTACCCAAATCTAGTTGCTGGAAAATTGAGCAAGTCTGCAGCCCAATTTTAATGGGGTAACAATAGGGTCTTTTCTCATCTGATATTCGGGAATTATGGTATCTGATTTCCTCTCCCTCTTGGTCTCTGTTTCTCGGGGGTTGAAATCCCCCTGCTTGGTATGAGGCCTGATATTGATGGGGCTTAAAACCTTGTGAAAACAAAGTTCTTATGATGCCCTGACCATGGCCTGGAAACTGACCCCTTGTTTCCCTGCCCTAACCAAAAACACATCTGTTAAAGACTTTCTTGATCTCATGTTGAGATTTTTGCAGAGATCTAAATACCCCTACACATTTCGACATTTCCTTTATAAATTAATCTCCAAATAAGAATCCATTTGCAGCTTGCCCTGCTTCATTATTTGCTACTTACACCAATTGTTGGTCTATCTTTAGTAAAATAATTTGACTGCACGCCACAGGGATAGCAGAATTTTTATTTCCTAACAGACCAAGAGCTCTCTGGACCAATTCTCTCAATTACTCAACATTCAAAGTTTGCTTACTAACATGAGCATCTCAGCCATATCAAACAGTTTTGTTAATGGCCCTTTGTGATCCAATAACCTATCCTGACACATCCTCAGACCTTTATTCAGATATTTCCTGGGACCATGTCCCCCGTTTCCAATAAATGCTAATATTGAGTATCAAGATTCAGCATCATCTTCACCTTATTTGCAAGGTTAGGACTCTGAGATTCTGATCTTAGCCATAACCTGACATCTTTAGGAATTTGCATCTTTAAACGTGTTTGCACATAGTAAGCTCCATGTGCTGCTCAGGACCACTCAGTTGAAAGTGGATGTTTCAATACCATAGGGTCAAACAAAGTCTCCTAACTTATCCATTAAAGACTCAGCTACTCCGCACCTTATGCTCTCTAAAGGCTCTGATCACTGTATAATTCCTCTGTTCTCATCTTCTGAATCAAATTCAGACTAACAGCAGCTCTGTTCTAATTCTGCGCTACCATTAGACACATTACAGAGAACAACTATGAGTTTCTGGACATTTTTAGACTTCCTCTTCATTTTTTTGGGAACTCTTTTGTTGGCCCCTATGTGTGTCTTCGACACAACCATATTTTGTGCACTCACAGAACCCAACATCTGCCTCCGCAGACTTCATTCTCTTTGCTTTTGTCAGGTTTACTCCACTATGTTTTCTTCACCTACTTACTTTACCAGCACTTTGATCTTGTGACCAAAATCTCGCCCCCTCATCAAAACTGCCTCCTTCCCCATGTTCATAGGCTACAAAGCCTTTAAAACAATCCTCTTGTCTCAGAAATAGACTCCGGTATTAACAGAAATATACTTCTCTTTCATCAGCACTTTCTGTAGGGTAAAAACTCCACAAATATACTCAAAGTGGAATCTGGGTCATGGTGTTTGAAGAGTAATTCGCATGAGACTGAATTTGCTGCCTTTGAGGCATAATGGGAGCATTGGAAAAAGTAAAAGAGGGAAGATCATATATATGATCTGTGTAAAGAAGATGTTCAAGATTTGGATCATGTTTTATTTATATACGCATCGCTACATGTTGTACGGGGGATTTACCTGAATCCACTTTTAAAGGATATGGAATGTTCACTATGGAGAAGCAACACTCATTTTGAATTTCCTCATAAAATGAAATGGTATGTTATAGAATTTTTTTTATTCTTTTGAAGCTTTTTATCTGTATATTGAGACTTGTGTATTTGTATAATTGTGTATCATGTAAGTTTAATGATGTGTACTTGTGAACCTCGTTGTAGGCTCTTATCTTGTATTATAAAATCAATTGGATATTAGGGAGGAAGTTAATGTGTGACTGTTGGGTCTCAGTAGCTCAGTTAGACTTTTCACATTACATCTAATTGTAGGACAGGACTGATTCACTACAAACTCGCAGGCACGCATAAAGCAAGGGAGCTCTGTCTTTGACATGGAAGTGCTTCCTGCTCTACTAAGCAATATTCCGCCACCATCGGAGCTTTAGCCAAAGTCTTCTGCACAAGCCTGGAACAGAAGATGCTGGACTGTTTGACAATACACTGAGCTGGATGAGGCAATGGTCCTTGTTCATTCATCAAATATGTTGCGTTTTGTCTCAATGTCCATGGACACTGTATTAATAGAAAAAGTAAAAGAAAGCTTCCCAGATAAATCCAAAATCATACTCACCTTCCTCAAAGATGTCGATGACTGGGTTGCTGGTTCCAACAGGGGGTTGCCATGCAGGGTTTGCCATGGTATCCATGAGCGTCTTAACCTCAGAGTACAGATGTTCAATCGTTTTCTCCACCTTCTGACAGAAAGAAGGTAAGAGTGATTCAAACTGGGAAGAGGAGGAAGCAGCATTATACACTTAACATGTAAAGAATTATTGCTAAAGGCTGGAACTGCACATTAGCTAGTACGGTGTGTCCCTTTGTAGCCTTTAAAGGTATGCTCTTTTCATGTTCTTCAGGGTGGTTAATCTGTACGTGATTATCTTGTAGTGTTGTGCACAGTCAAGTCAGTTTTATTGATTTAATCCCATTCCAGAGACAATAATATATGAATGACATACATCAAATAAAACAACTTATTGCTCAAATGTGAGGAAGTGCAATAACGGCCTAGCTTAACATATCTTTATTTCATTTAGAAATTTAAATATACTCCAGCATGTGTCGTCTTCCCTGATGCCCATTTCTGCTAGTCTGGCTGGGGTCCAGAAGGCCCTGTGCAGGAGCCAGAATTTGGTCTGCGCCAGCTGCGGTGTTATCTTGCTTTTTGTGGCTGACCCCCATAGTGTCCTCTTCTTGTCCTCACTGAGTCGTCTGTTGTACAGTGTTTCCAAGAATTCCATTGTTTTGGTGTTTAAGTTAGACGTTTTGGGGCAGAGAAGTTTGTATATGTGCGATGTTTGGTGTCCTATCCTATTGAGGTTGCTCATGTACTGTATGATGGTGGGTGTTGCTTGCGTTAGGTTCTCCTTCGTTATGGCTGTCTTGATTTTAAGGAACGTGTATAGTTCTATGTCTGGGAGGTCGTGTGTCTGCTTGAGGGTGAGGAATGTGAGTGGGGTGTCGTTCTTTTCTAGTTGTGCGGGGTGTGTAATTCCTTTTCTGCTCCAGGCAGAGTCACTCAACGTTCGCCCTCTGTATTGTATCCTGGTATTAAGCCAGATTGACTCCCACTTGGTGCCTTTGATGCTCTGTCCCATCTTACAGCCTGGGTTTATAGGACTAGCAACAGCATTCATGGCACCAGACCTAGACAGCAGGGAAGATGGAGACCTGGTAGACCTCCTACTCACCGCGGCGGTCAAAGCCATCCTAGCAAACTGGAAGAATACAGCCAAGGCCACATTCAGAAGCAATTTTTGGGTGGTTCTAACTTACTAGCTTCACCCTGCAACCTCAACCCTTACCTCTCACTTTTTTTCTTGTCAACTGGTGTACTCTTCTTTGGTCTATTCCCTTTCAAATCAGATGTGATAACTATCTATGAGCACTTATTAAATTTTAATTCAATTGTAATAAAGTCTGTGCATATAATTGATGCCACTGATAAATATAACCATACAAAATAAGTAAAATAAATTTTATTTGTATTCTGTTTTTCAGAATTTTGTACCAAGCCCTCACATTTTAAATGTATTGTATTAGTTATCTGTCTGTCTGTTGTCTTCGGCCCTGAGGAAGGTGACATTCACCGAAACGTACGTCGGCCTACCATCTATAATCCAAGATACGATCTGGTCAATTCCACCATAACTAGCAAGAACCATACCATCTAGGTTCTCAAGCGTATCACACTAAGTACACCTCTGAGCCAACATCAGTGTTAATCCAATGTCTTGTACCACTATGTCTATGTGTCTAGGTTGTTAGATTTGTATTTTTTACCTTTTAGAATTAGTATGAATGATGTATGAGTCTGTGTTGTATGAATACCAAGATAAACTGCTATTAGAGGGCACCTTATGAACGATAGGTTAACCATTACTAAAATTTGTATGTAAAATGTGTTTCATATAATGATAACGTACTGTACTTTTTGCACAAATGTCTTCTTGTCAAATGTTGAAAAATGTTGAAAATGAAAAAATAGCCAAATAAATACCTAATGTTTGAATAATACCTTACAGTTTCTCGCTGGCATCTTTCTAAAAATTGTTTTGATATATTCACTGTTAAAAGAAATATAGGCCCGCACAGAGGTATTGTCTACTTTCTTGCTTGATTTATCTCCCCCCTCTGGGCCTTAAAGTATCTGGGAGAACTCTCTTCTTATTTTCTCAACAGTCTTTACTGTAGAGTTCTTTGTTTCCTTCTTGATTAGTTCTGTAGCAGCTCATAGTACACATCTTTTTGTTTTAGTTAGACCTTATCTACCACTGACACTATTCCACACAATCCCTCCCCTACTCTATTAACGTTGAGTCCGATTTTCTAATTAGATTAGTGGCACCACACTCTCCTCTCTCTCATCAAAGTTATGGACAACCTAAAAACATTCGGTTTTTCTGATGAAGATTTCCTCACTATGATGGATCAAATCACAGGCGGCAATAAAAGTAATACCACCAGTATTCCCAGCACTAACACTGACTGGTTAAAACTAGTCAACTTAAAAAAGAAAGCCAAAAGAATGGAGTCACATGCCTTCTTTATGGGGGAATATTTGAAAGCGGGAGCTATCCCCATAGGACTCAGTCAGAAATATACCAGCCCTATTTGTGGAAGTTCGCAGCTTTCTAGAACGCTGGTCGCTCATAGCGAATCGCTGTTCACGCGATTGGATGCTTCTCATTATAAATACAGTTAAAGATATGCTAGTGGCTCTACAAAAAGAAATCCACGAATTAGAAGAGAAGTTAAAAGCAAATCCATCGTTAGAAGAAGCCAAGAAAACCTTACAAGAAATAAATGAAGAAATAGAGGAATTCGATACATACCTCATGAAAAAGAAAATGGATAAACTGAGAAAAGATGTCCGCTGGTTTGCACAGGAAAAGATTTATCCTTACCTTAAACAAGACTTCTACAATCAACAACAAGAAGACGTAGCTGAAGGAACTAGGTCATATGATCAAACCTATTACAATCCAAGATTTAATAAAAGAGTCAGATTCCAAACCTTCTCTAACACTAATTCCTCTGACTCAGAACAAGAAGGAATAATGACAGAAGAAGACTATGACTATGGCTACCCTAATCACAACCAAAGAGGACATTTCTCGGGGAGACCAAACCGAGGACCACAACAGCCTTTTTTAGTGAGGGGCAGAGGACGAGGAAGACCTCGTTATCCAACAACAAACCAGAATCAATATCAACAACCGAATCAATACCAGCAACCGAACCCTCCACATCTTCAGCCATATGTCCAAACGAGACGTCAACAATATTGGAAACAATAAAAAATCATAACAACATATCTATACCAATATTCAACCTGTCTTCACACAAACTATCGTCAGAAGAAGTAAATATCTTAAGTAAAGGATTATCATATGTTCCAAGTACTGGAGCAAACAGATTCCAAAGACATTTTTCCCTTCTTCAGGAAAATCAGGTTAAAGAAATACTTTGAAAATCAAGATACAAGAGAAGAAGAGGAAAATCTATCAGGCTGCCGTCCTCCATATACTTTCACCCCCACTTTGGACATGCTAGGACCGGAAGTGGCGATATTTGAGAAAAGTGTCCTGAATGAACTGGAGAGAATCTTGAGATTTATCCCACTGCCTCACACAAATTTAGAAAAAGAGGAAAGATCAGCACTGCAAACGCTACAAAACAATAAAGAAATTATAATAAAACCATGCGACAAAGCAGGAGGGATTGTGATCATGGACACATGCCACTATGCAGACAAAATAAATCAAATGCTAGGAGTAGAAGAACATTACAGAAAAGCAAGCAAACGATCGCTCAAAAATCTAGCAGAAGAAATAAATAAATTAGTATCAAAAGCTTTTGTAGAAGGGTTCATATGCCAAAAAGAAATGGACTACCTTATTAACACCCACCCAGTAGTCCCTGCTATTTATGGTGTCCCAAAAACACACAAAAACACCTTGGACCCTCCGTTGAGACCCATAGTAGCATCCATAAATTCCAGTACGGAACCCCTCTCAAAGTACTTAGATACCTTCCTATGCCCGCTGACTGCTACTTATGCCTCATACATCAAGGATACTGGGCATATGATTAAAGTTCTTGAGAACTCCCCTTTCAACAATGCCACCCAACTGCTAGTGACTTGTGATATAGAATCCCTATACACGAATATACCTCAAGACAAAGCAGTGGAATCTGTCGCAGCCCTTCTAGCATGAACACCAGGAACAAGACCCGACACTTTCATTCTGGACTGCTTAAAAATGGTGCTACAAAACAACTTTTTTGAATTTGGAGATGATGTATACCATCAAGTGAAAGGAGTCAGTATGGGGGCCTCTTGTGCCCCCAGCATTGCTAACATCTACATGGGGGAGTTCGAACGAAAGAACAACTATAATGAAATTGCGCCGTTTTTTGAGAACATCAGTAGGTGGCACAGATTTATAGATGATGTGTTTTTTATTTGGTCAGGAACAGAAGACCTCCTAAAAGAATTTATGGAATGGCTCAACTTAGCCGACAAAAATCTGAAATTCACCCATAATTTCTCAGCAAACCAAGTGGAATTCCTGGACATATGGGTACGTCATACAGATGGCATACTAACAGTCGATCTGTACCGTAAGCCCACAGCCAAAAATACTATTCTGGAACACAGCAGCTACCATCCTAACTGCCAAAAAGACTCTATCCCGTTTGGGGAGTTCTTACGAATAAAAAGAAACTGCACATCTATAAGAGACTTCATGATACATGCCAACCAACTAACAGAACGACTACTAGCAAGAGGATACCCCAAACGTCTCGTACGCAACTCTATGAAAAGGGCGAAATACTATAACAGAGATGCCCTTTTAAACCACGCTCCAAAACCCCAGGATCAGAAACTTGTCTGCGTCCTAAATCACTCCACCGTCAACAATAAAATAAGGAAAGTGATTTACAATAATTGGAAAATATTAAACACTAATGAACAAGAAAGCAGACTAGACAAACCAATGCTTGCTTTCAGAAGAAACCAAAATCTCCGTGACAAGCTGGTACATAGCAGATGGAAGAGCAAAGAAAGAGACAGACAGAAAACCTTGGATGGTAATCCCTTACCAAAAGGCAATCACAGATGTGGAAACTGCCACGCGTGTGACCAGGTCATACCAGGTGAAAAATGGACTTATAGACACAAACTTGGAAACCTTAGAGAAATGACTAATTGCAGAACAAAGAATATTATATACTTGATCTTATGCCCATGTAACATAGGATATGTAGGGGAAACATCGAGAGAATTCCGTACGAGACTGTCGGAACACAAATCTGCAATCAGAACTCAAAAAACCAGTGCACCTATGGTTTCCCATTTCATACAATATAATCATTATGAGAAAGATATACGCTGGCAAATTTTGGAACATGTCCACACACCTCCTGGCAAAGATCCATCAATCTTCCGAAAAAAACGCGAAACTTTTTGGATACATTATCTGGACACTGTCCGCTTTGGACACAATGAAGAAATCTCATGGATAGTAACACTCCAATAAGATCCCAACAACTATGTACCTGGTCACTGTGAATCTAGTCATGATATAGTGCTAGCTTTATTCCTGTATCATTATTGTTTGTGAACTTCCATAAATAGGACGCATTCTGCCCCATTATAACTGAACTCTAACAAAAGGGCTTTAGCTATTATAGTCTCTATCTATTAGTGATTCTGAACACATTCACTCACTCCAATATGGCCACCATAGAGATCATAGCCTCTACACTAGTCCATCCTTCATGTTTCCTTTTAACACAAAACTTTAGCCCTACACCTCTGTCAATGACTCCCCCTCGAATCTCGATTGCTGTATTTAAACGCCCAAAATATTCACTACCTCCTTAGGCAGGGACTTCTGTCCAGAACCCCCGGATGCGGCAACATCACTCCAATAATAAGGTAAGAGACGCCGTTTAACGTGCCCTGCTTGCACGCCGAGCTGTAATTGCCTAAGGCCAGCCACTCGCAGTGTTTCCACCCGTTCGCTTGGGACGCTCTGCATAAATACCCAGCCATACACATCGTGTCTGGAGTTTCTTTAACCATAATTGCAAACCTATCTGCTGTATTCAGATTCCAAAATTCCCACTGAGCACTGTCACTTATTTCGAGCAGCCCCGATATTTATAACTGCCCACTCTATGTCTAGAACCCCCTGCATATAACAACAGCATTTTTTATAATCTGAGAGGAGACGCCCTCCAACGCGCTCTGCTTGCACGCGTAGCGGCAACCGAGTAATGTGAGTCACCTGCCTAATGCGTCTCTTTACGAATTTCTGCGATAGCACCCAGACTTATTCAACCAGTCTGGTGTCAATTAATTGTCACTGTAAACTAACTTGTGACACTCCGCATACAAATTTTAAAACCCGTTGTCAGCGTTTCTAATAAACTAAAGCCCCTTTCTGAGCAGTTCCGATTTTGTAACCACCTCTCACCTCTACTGTTTTAGAGGCTGCAGACATACGTATTAAATTCAAACCTATCGTTGAACCACACTCCCGGAGGTACCGTCTTTGTGACTGGTATGCTAAAAAATCAGGTAAGACGATCCGCTTAAAACTATCTAGTTAATTTCTCATTACCAAACCAACAAGCAAGTGTCTTAATATGCTTATAATGCCGACTGTAGTCGAGCCACCATGATTATTTGTATTTCAAAGATTAGCTTCCGTTTCTAATTGAAATGTCAATACATCTTATTACAGAACCTGTTAAAATTATAACAGCCACTTATATTAACAAACTTCATATGTTTCATATATATATGTGCATAATTTGGGCTATCTCTCCGTATAGATTCAGGTGCTTATATCGCACTATGCACCCTTTATAAAATCATCGTGCAACACGAATGCCTCAGGTACTTATCCCAATATTGCAAAATGATTGATTTTTAGAACTGATTATTGTGACATCTCCATTGCTTATCTTCGTTTAATTTCTGTACCCATGCAGCCATAACCGCCATACAGAAGTCCCTTAAGTGGCCCATAAACTAAAGATAACTAATATGAGCGTACTTTGGACACTGAGGTAAATTAATATCCGCTACTCCAGCATTCAAAACCCAATCTCTAAATTACCGCCTCAAACACTTATTTGCCTCTTTTGTAAAATTTCTTTTCAGCTAACGCCTTATAGAAACCAACAAGTTTGTCTTCAATGACACGCCTAGATCTTATACTCCATAGGTAATGCTCTCTCTTTGTGCAGATACTGGCACACTATACCAACTTATAAGCACTGCATGTTTCAGGCAATTTTTGGGTGGTTCTAACTTACTAGCTTCACCCTGCAACCTCAACCCTTACCTCTCACTTTTTTTCTTGTCAACTGGTGTACTCTTCTTTGGTCTATTCCCTTTCAAATCAGATGTGATAACTATCTATGAGCACTTATTAAATTTTAATTCAATTGTAATAAAGTCTGTGCATATAATTGATGCCACTGATAAATATAACCATACAAAATAAGTAAAAGAAATTTTATTTGTATTCTGTTTTTCAGAATTTTGTACCAAGCCCTCACATTTTAAATGTATTGTATTAGTTATCTGTCTGTCTGTTGTCTTCGGCCCTGAGGAAGGTGACATTCACCGAAACGTACGTCGGCCTACCATCTATAATCCAAGATACGATCTGGTCAATTCCACCATAACTAGCAAGAACCATACCATCTAGGTTCTCAAGCGTATCACACTAAGTACACCTCTGAGCCAACATCAGTGTTAATCCAATGTCTTGTACCACTATGTCTATGTGTCTAGGTTGTTAGATTTGTATTTTTTACCTTTTAGAATTAGTATGAATGATGTATGAGTCTGTGTTGTATGAATACCAAGATAAACTGCTATTAGAGGGCACCTTATGAACGATAGGTTAACCATTACTAAAATTTGTATGTAAAATGTGTTTCATATAATGATAACGTACTGTACTTTTTGCACAAATGTCTTCTTGTCAAATGTTGAAAAATGTTGAAAATGAAAAAATAGCCAAATAAATACCTAATGTTTGAATAATACCTTACAGTTTCTCGCTGGCATCTTTCTAAAAATTGTTTTGATATATTCACTGTTAAAAGAAATATAGGCCCGCACAGAGGTATTGTCTACTTTCTCCCATTCAGAAGCTGGGTCAACTTCCTTAGAGGAGCCGATAACATCACAGCGAAGTTTTCGCCCAACCACACAGCTAAGAATGGGATGTGGGCAGCTTTAGACACACATCTAGAGTCACACAAACCCCCATAGGCGCATGGCCACACAGGACCCACCAACAGCCCAGAGCACGAGCACGGCTGACGGTAGTCATTAAGCTACTGGGAACCCCCCCCCCTCCTTTTCTTCTCTTCTCTTGTTTGTCTCTTTCCCATCTTCTCTCCACTGAGGGGTGTAACAGAACACCTCCAACAAAAGCCTATGCAAAGTAAGCCTATTGTAACCAAGAAGGCGCCGAGAACAACGGTAACACCCTTGCAATACTTTCTGTACTGTATCCAAACATTTCTTAATAAAAAATCTTTGAAATAAAAAAAAAGAAATTTCAATATACTGTAGCACAATATTTAATATGTGGGAAATAAACCTAAGGTTAGGATGCCACTGACTTTGTACAAATTAAATTGCCGAAAGCAAGGACCTAACTATTTTACACAAAACTGGCCAAGGTAAGAACATATTAAAAGAATGAGATTCAAATCCTGTACTCCATTATTACAAAGCGTACGTACATATTGATCATTGGGGATACAGCTCCTACTAGTTCCATAATTATTAGTCTGTCTGCTCACAATAAAATCCTGGTTCTTAGGCCAAAAAGAAATATGGTTACATCTTCCCCAATATGACCGTATATAAAATAGTGGTATAACTTTTCGAAGAAGTGTAATGTAATTTGTCCAATTTAAAATCAAGCATTTTTACCTACGTTTTTTGTACTAGAGACAAATATTTATAAGGAACGTATTCTGCCCCATTGGAAAGACTTGGTGGTATTTTGGTCATGTACTTTTTTATCAGATGTTTTAAGTGTCTTTTACCAACTGATAATGAAATAAATTGATGGTTCTGCTTTGTGCAAGGGTTTTCGAGCCATTTTGCACAATATGTGGTTTCAAATCTAGATTCTGTGAGAAAATTCTTCCAAGGTAAGAATACATTTTCTCACAAGCAGTTTGCTCCAAATTTACAAGTAAACGCTAGCAGAGAAAACAAGGAATTTACTTTTTTGCACATTAATTTAAATAGTGTTTCTCAGACTATTTGTGGAGAGTATTTAAATTCATTTGTAAGCCAGTGGTGGGGGTGGTGTTAAGATCAATACAATTAAATCATTAGTATAAAAAAGTGAATGGCAAATTTCTTTACTTCAAAGAACATTATTAATGGAGCAAAAAAGGTTTAGTAAATCACTTAAGTACAAAGAAACAAGTAAAGGAGCTAACATACAACCCTGTCTTAGGCCATTTTTAGTCGAAACTGGCTCTGAAAGCCCCTGTCATGCCCAACAGCACTTTACACCAGGTTATTAAGTGTAAAGCACCTGTTCATCTTAAAAATGCAGCAGATAAACCAATTTGCACAAGTTTTTTCCAAAAGAACCGGATGATCAACCCAGTCAAAGGCCAAGGAGAATTCAATCAAAGCAGCACAGATTGGTTGGTTTTTCAACATTATGAACTTATCTTAACTTGTTTGTAGGATCACTATGTTGTCTAGTATAGAGTGGTTTTTTTCTAAAGCTAGACTGTCCACACGCCAGACACCTCTCCTTTTCGGCCCAATCATCAAGGCATTCATGTCTGCTTTTGGCGAAAATCTTGCCAGCGGCGCCCAGTAAAGCTATCTGCCTGTTCATTTGGGGATTCATTTTGAGCCCTCTCTTCTACAATGGAGGGAATATACTCCAAGTCCATGATGGGAGTATGTTACCTGAGCAATAACAACAGGAAAATAAGGGTTCTAGAATGTTTTCCCAATCTCTCGCATTAGATTTCATAACAGATAAGGGAATTTTATCTGGGTCTATTGCTTCAGAGTACTGCGCAGAAGAAATCTACTTTTTAAACTGGGATGTAGACGGAGCAAATTCTAATAAAATTAATGGGGATAAATCTTCAGTTGACTAGGAATTAAATAAAGTCCAGTCTGACGAATAGCACTTATATAATTTGACGAAGTTCTGCATCCAGTCCTCTTGAGAGATGGCAATAGAAGAGGGTTTGGATCGCGTTTGGCATCGAGTTGCAATAATTTGCCAACATTTCCTTGAATAATATCCTCTGTAGTGTTGGATAAATCATGTGCTAGCAAATCCGCCTGTGCTTGCTCTAGTTTTAATCTTACATTTCTTTGTTGTTTTTTTAGATGGTTAATCTTGATAGCCCTTATATATAAATGTTTCTGAGCTGGAGGTACCCAAGGTCATTGCTGGCATCCAGCACTCAAAGGTTTTAATCACAGTGTTGTTCGTTGACTATGCCATCTCCCTACAAAAGCAGGGACGTCAGACCATAACTTGAGTAATGGAATTGACATTCCAAAATAGCCTTCCATTTTTCCCCACTTCCTCCAAGCTGCCATCAGGATTCCAGATGTTATCCTTTAATAAAGGTCAATGTAACCACTCTGTAAGTATAGCATGGTCATTTAATGTATTCTGGTAACCCTCAATGCAAAAAGTAAATTGAATAGGGCATTGTTACAGATCATATAATCAGTTACAGAAGAACAAGTTGGACCAAATCTGGTCGGTTTCACTGTAAATCCTTCAATAAAAAAGCCATGAATAATTATGCAACCTAATTCCCTTAGCTCAGACAGAAAGATAGATCCTCTGTCTTCTGCCTTCCCTTCTCTTAGCCAAATGTTCAGCGGAATTGCCCAAGGTTTCTCTATTTCCTTCTACAGAAATAAATCAATATTGAAGCTTGAACTATTCGCATTAGAGTCTCCCACTATTAATCTGGTAATATTCACTCTCGGGGGGTGGGGGGGGGACGGGACGGGTGGTTGAGTAAAAGAGATAAGATAGATGAAAAAACGTCCCATCATTTCTATGCCGGGAGGGTTTATGAGGTATGGCCTTAAACCTTGGATATTTTTGTCAAAAAGTGAAATGGTTTGAAAGATCTCCGTGTATTTTGGTGAGAGCAAAATTGAGTGTCCACCACTCGCATCACCCTTAGTATTAACTGAGGCAGGGTTGGAAATCACATGATAATTATCTACTATGAAACGTTCCTCTACGATCTACATTTCTTGGAGGCAGATTATGTCCACGCTGGAGCTGCACAATAACTGCTGTTTTTCAGAATTAGTCAGAAGACCTGCCACCTTCCAGGACCAAATAGATAAGGGCTACAATTGCTTTTGGGCAGTTGTTAAATGATTACTACAATTTATTACCCTTGCCACCCATATCCAGTAATTTTCCTCCTCCCCTGTGAATCGAGTGTGGGGGTTTACATTCAGTGTGAAAACCTTACTTTTATTCTGACTACAGGTGGTTGTAAGAGGTATCACTGATTCCTTTGACAAAGATAATGATCCACTGGAATGTGGAGTTCCAGATACAGCCTTAATTTTGTTCTAATAGCCAGATACAGCCTTAGTTTTGTTCTAAGAGCTCAACAGGGTGTCAAGGATTGATTTTTGTTGAACCTTGGGTGGCACTTGCTTCAGATAAATGTCAATGTCTTTGCAATGGAATAGTCACTTGTTCGCAAGATCATTGGGGGATAAAATTCGAGTGACATGTTACTTCTGATATGGAAAGTCCAGAATCGGATTCTCTCTGGATTTTTGCCTCTATTTGATATTCATCTGCGAGGATATTAAATATGATTCTCGGGCAATGATTGTAGAGGAAGTTTCCATCTAACATTGGGGCACCTCTACATGGCTGGTGATAACTCAAGTGTCCTAACTTGGCCATTTTTATCTTGTGTCTGCGAGTTGTACCGTTCTTCTTACCCTGGTATTTATTTGTCTTTACATATGGCCAATTTGTTGAATTAACGATGTCTTATGAGGCCCCTGGTACTACTACTTCTGTTTTTTTTGTGATTTATTTTCAGCAGAGTTGTTATCCTCGGGCAACCACACTTTCTTCTCAGAAGGTGGCGTTTTCTTTTTCTTGTTGAGGAAAATAGGAAAGAGAGGAAGATTTGTGAAGTTTCCTCTAAGGCAGAAGAATAATTCGTAAACTTTCCCCGAATATTAGCAACAGTAAGTAATCCTGAAAGAAAAAATCTATGCCAGCTAATTTGGACTTAATAGTAATGTTGTAACTGAAATTTTTTCATCTTTTCCACTGGCAAAAAAGCTTGTGTGCTTTTATCAAATTAGGTGGAGTTTTGAGGTACCCAAGATGCATTCTTCGCTTGAGTGTAATGCCATTTGTCCATGAATGACAAACGAAAATCAAATTGGATACTACATTTCTTTTTAAAGAAAGAAATGCACTTTTTTTTAATGAATGTATGGTATCCCCTATGTAAAGTTAGAAACCTATGTCAATCGGGTTGAATGGGATAGTAGGGCCGCTATGGGCTCTGCGTTTGTTAGCAGATGGAAGGCTAGTGGCTTTGTGAAGCTAGCTGTTTCTTGGTTAATTATACATGGACAACCTGGAAAGCGATAACACCTCTAATCAGCATTAGTAAAATGTGATTGCAATGGTCCTGAAGTGCTTTTTATGGCACTCTACAGAACATTGACCCCAAGACTATATCAGACAGAGACGAGTTGGCAAAAAAAAAAGATTCCTTCCTACATTAAGAAATTGGGGTTTTGCAATAGAGATCTGCTGTCAGTGGAGAAAGTCGATGTCTATGGTTGGATTTCTACAAAATGATCGAGAGGTTGCTGTAGTACAGACCAAGGACACCTGGTGAAACATAATGAGGTAATTTTACAACACCAAGAGGTGTACATTTAAAAAAAAGAACATTTTCTCCAAATGGCTCACGTGTAGGACCCCTCAACTTCTAAATAAAATGAATGTGGGATGCCCCATTCAGTGTTTCAGGTGCGTTGTCTTGGGCACTGGAGACTGGCTGCAAATTATCTGGCACTATAGTAAATTGGACAAGTTCATGTATAGTATCTTTAAATTTTTGAAAAATCAGCTGCAGATTGAAATTCTCCAAACCCCATGCTCAAGCTTTTGGGCTATTGCCTTATTCCGGTCATTGCGGCGAGACATTAGAAGTTGATCTTCATCTCATTGTATGAGGCACGATCATTGCTCCTACAAAAGCGGACATCCAAGCTTGTTCCCTGCTTTCTTGATTTGCCAAATACAATGCACAATGTTGGGGGGTGGGGGAGGGGGGAGGAGAGAGACAGTGTGTTCTCTGCCCGATCGGAAAATTAGAAGAAATTCGATGAGTTATGCATTCTTCTTAAGTTAATTAAGGAGGCAGAAAGAGCCATGTTAATTGTTTATGGGGTGTATTGGGAATTGTGGATTGGATTAGACATATTTATATATAGATTTTGGAATATGTGTTAGTAGATACTGTATGTGCACCTTAACCTTTATATTTTCTATTTTGTATTACTGATGGACTTTGTGATGATGTTGGTTTCTGTACTGTACCTCCGAATAAAATAAAAAAGTTAATTTGTCCAGGTTTTTATCGGTCCTCTTGGCATTATTTGATAAGCTAATGAAAATACTTAATTGTCAGCTTCTCTGGAGTATGGTCTGATTATAGAATTAATCTCTCCAGTAAAGACAATATGGAGCAGAGTATTCTAGATACATCCAAAAATGCAGTAGACAATTGAACATATTCCCCTAGTGCATTAAAATAATTTTCTATGTAAAGAATTAGGGTTGTAGATAGATTTGACCCCATAGGAGGGCTATCAATTGGCATACTTGGCGTACTATTGAAAAAATCCAAGGATGTGTTTGTGGGACTTGATCTACTGGTGCTTTAATTTAGGATATATCAATGTCAGTAAGTGCAAAATCCATTTGACCAGTAGTACCCGGATTTAACTCTTCCTCTTTTCCCACCATAATGTCTAGGTTGTGGGGGTTTTAGGTTTAAACCTATAATAACTGATAAAACCCCACTGAAAGAAAAATAGCCCTCACCGGTGAAAACATATAAACACTGAAAAAACACCTGGACAACCACAAACTAAATGCCATTCAAAGAAAGGAAAACGAGAGTGAAAGGGTCCTTTTTTTCTTCCTGAAGGGGTCAATACAATGTAACTTTGTTATACAAGCTAGCAGAAAGAAAGACTGGCTAACATTATTCTGCTTGAGTTTTGTTCTTTAGGGATGCCACTAAAGTATTGTTTCTTCTTCCTTTTACTTTTTCAGTTTTGTGGCCTTTGGTCTAAAGATGCAGGGTTTAGTTTCATGTTTTAGGTCTAGTTTAATTATTTTATAAACTATAGAGAATCAGGAAATATCAAACTCATATTTGATATTTTGGCTGCATCTGATTCTTTCACTGATAGGTAAAATGGCTGGTTTTATAAACATCTTTCCTAATATGTGTCATCACATTTACCCACAGAATGGGTAAAAACCCTTAATACATCAGACAATAGTTTCTAGTGAGTCAGTATTGATAGTAGGTGAATTGCCAACACCTCAGGCTATAAACATTCAATGCAAGGTATAGAGACAAGTATATATATCACCAAGCATCTGGGAGAGTGGTGAAAACATGACACCAGACTTTTGGAAAACATGGAACGCAGTGTCACTCGTAATGCTCTGCAAAAAAGGTTCTTTCCAAGTTCAACAAAGATTGGAGTGATCTTGGGCCCGATTCACAGAATGAACTTAAGACTCAATCCTAAACTTACTACTATTTTGGTATTCACAGAATGCACTTACTACTTTTGGCATTCACAGAATGCACTTACTACTTTTGGTATTCACAGAAGTTAGGATTTTGTCTTAAGTCTGTCTTAAGTCTGTCTTAAGTCTGTCTTAAGTTTGTCTTAAGTCTGTCTTAAGTCTGTCTTAAGTTTGTCTTAAGACAAACTTAAGACAAAATCCTAACTTCTGTGAATACCAAAACTGCTAACTTCATTCTGTGAATGCCAAAAGTAGTAAGTGCTTCTGTGAATACCAAAATAGTAGTAAGTTTAGGATTGAGTCACAAGTTCATTCTATGAATCAGGCCCCTTGTTTGTATTTGCAGTGATTCAGTTACGTATATAAAAAAGTTGTGTGATGACCTGTCAAAATTGATATCCGAGCTGAAGTGATTCCCTGTAGTAGATCCTTGCCACTTGTTAGATGGTATGCTGAAAGCATCTTTACAATCTTAAGATTCCCTTAAGATAGCCAAACTCAACAATACTCTCCTTGATACCATAAAACTCTTAGCCCCTCAAAAATTAGTTAAACAACCTTCGACCAACAAAAAAGAGACATGGTACACTGAAAAGCTAAAATTAGAGAAACAAAAATGCAGAAAGCTGGAAAAACTATGGAGGAAGAATCATTCCAGTGAAAGTAAGGAGCTTTACCAGCAGGCAATCTCCACCTATTTCAAAAATATAAAAAAGGCAAGAAAAACCTGCCTCATATCCCAGATAGACGAAGCTGGCAACTCGACTAGAGAACTATACAAAATACTCCGAACCTTTACTAATCCCTCAGCATGTGAAAGCCCCGACACATTCTCTCAAGAGTTGTGCAATAATATCTCCCAATTTTTTGAAGATAAGATTGACACTATCTACAATAAAATTCTGGCCAAACATCCCAATACTATTGAGACCTCCAGTGCCCCTTGCACAAAGACATATACTGACACTTTCATTGACATCCCTGAAGTCACCGAGGATGACATAAGAACATTACTAAACAATATAAAAACTGGGTCCCCCCTTGACCTTCTTCCTGCCAGAGTGATGAACATTCTGAGCATAACGCTCTGCCCCATCATTCGAAAAATCTTGAACCTCTCTTTCAAAGAAGGAAAACTCCCTCAGCAATGGAAAGAGGCAGTAGTGAATCCTATACGTAAAAATTCCATCTCCCCTTGGACGGAACTCTCCAATCTCCGCCCCATCTCTCTTCTACCCCTCCTGAGCAAACTGGCTGAGAAACATGTCAACACCCACATGTCCAGTTTCATAGAGGCGACAGGGGGCCTGGACCACTCACAATCTGGGTTCAGGCCCAACTACAGCACCGAATCAGCACTCCTCTCCGTGACTGATAACATCAAGATGTCACAGGATAGAGGAGGCTCAATGATTCTGGTGCTGTTAGACCTGTCGGCCGCTTTTGATACTGTGTCCCACAAGATTCTTCTGAGCCGTTTGAAGGGAGTGGGCATTGGAGGACAGGCCCTTTCTTGGTTGGAGAGTTTCCTTTCCGGGCGCTCACAATCTGTCAGCTTGGGCCCCTATCGTTCCACCTCAAGGGCGCTCACGAAGGGGGTGCCACAGGGCTCATGGCTAAGCCCCACATTGTTCAATGTGTACGTGGCCCCCCTTGCTGACATTGTGAGGAAGTACGGATTCACTCCGGTGTCTTACGCCGATGACACCCAACTCCTCTACCCTTTCCATTCCCTTAACTCTAATGTTAGGGAAAATTTTGCTGAAGGCGTGAGGGCTATCTCTAATTGGATGGCTTCCAACCGTCTCCAATGTAATGTTGGGAAGACGGAAGTAATGCTCTTTGGGAAAGCAACTATACTATGGTCTCCTGATTGGTGGCCCCTAGACTTAGGACCAGTGCCCTCTCCAAAATTGACTGTTAAAAATCTGGGGGTGAAGTTAGACCAAAATCTAACCTTAAAGGAACATGTGAATGTGATCGCTGGAGCATGTTTCCACACCATTGGCCTGTTGAGGCGAGTCTTCCCTTTTCTGCCGGATAATTACAGAAAGACCCTTGTACAGACCATGGTGATAAGTCGATTAGACTATTGTAATGGGCTCCTGATACTAGCCAATGAGGATGCCATAAATCGTCTACAGGTGGTCCAGAATACAGCGGCAAGACTGATTCTGAACGCCCCTACAAGAACCCCCTCCAGGCCCCTACTGAGATAACTTCATTGGCTACCGATACGGCAACGTGTCAAATTTAAAATCTGTTGCACTGTTCATAAGTGCGTGTTCGGGAATGGCCCCAACTATCTGACTCAAAAGCTACAACTCTACAAACCAGATAGATCCCTGCGCTCAAGCAATCAACTGTTAATAAAACCCCCTCTTGTTAAAAAGACCAGACAAGGTGGCCGTGCCTTTTCCCTTGTGGGGCCGACCTTGTGGAACAACTTGCCCTTCAGTCTTAGGCAAATTTCCAACCACTTTTCCTTCAGGAAAATGCTTAAAACCAACCTGTTCCTAGAGGAATAACTGGCCCTGGTCAGCTCACAAGACTACAGCTCATCTGCAAAGTTCCTCCCTCTTTCCATCGTAGCGAGCAAAGCGCGTAGATACCCCGACCGGGGTCGATTCTTGCGCTATACAAGAAATTAAATAAATAAATAAATAAGAGTTAATGAGGGATGCTATTGACTTTTTAGTCCTTTCTGGTGCACTGTTTTCTTATGCAGGAACTAAAACGCAAATATTTATCATTTCAAGCTTTATGTGGCATCAAAGAAAGAGTCATCCCAACTGTGTCCCCTAGCTTATGGTTCTCAGCCCAATGGGCTATGAATGCTGAGAGGGCCTTTTCACAGAAGTTTACATGGGAAGGAAAGAGCGAGCGCACATGACCCAAAGACTCACTGAAGAAGTATTGTATGGTGTACTACAATAAGATTAATTTGCAAAAATCTATTTGGACCTCATATACACTATAAGTACACTGTCTATATACCATGTTCTTTCAGTGCAGCAAGCAATCAATAATAAACGTAAAACGTTCCATAAACACCGGAAAAACACTTTTTCTGTTGTTTTTAGTGGCGCGAAAATGTGAAACCACTGATAACTGTTTTTTAAGATATTGAAAAAACTGAAAAAACCCCACCAGAATTTACCAAAAATAGAAACTGAAAACAGGAAAGCCTAATAATGTCCATGTAAATGCTGTCCATGACTTTTAACCCCTTAATTAATCTGGAGCTTTCTTAATGCTTACATTTTTCAATATTTTCAGCGTATTCATTTACATTTTCCTTTGTTGGTCTTATTTCTTCTTTTGTGGGAATTTGTTCACTAAATAACTTAAATTTGGGAACAATGTGGGGATGGTGGGATTATGCAAAGAGGCACTGGGCAACTGATTTGTGTGCCTAAGCATACGATTTGTTGGATACAATAGACTTGTTCTATTAGATACGATTGTCCTATTATGAAGTTTACAAATGGTCATTTTCCCAAATAGAAAATAATGAATCACCGCACTGTTTTAAAGAGAAAGGAGGTAGGCTTCGCGGCTAACACTTAACTGGATTTGCACATATATAAAGCAATAAGAGTACAGGCTAATCCGGTACTAGTCCACAATAAGTAAGCTCCAATAAAGGTATACTCTTAGACAATCCCAGAATGAGAGGCTACAACAGTGTCTGATTGAAGGCAAAAAGTAAAGTGAATTGAGAATAGATAGTATGGTTCAATAGTGGCTCAACTTGAGAATGAGAGGCTACAACAATGTCTGATTGAAGGCAAAAAGAAAAGTGAATTGAGAATAGATAGTATGGTTCAATAGTGGCTCAACTTGACTCGCCAGCGCTGGAGAAGCAAACCAGTCTATCACCTGCTCCTTACCCTCAAACTCGAAGCCCTCCCTCAATGAGCTACAAATCACCCGACAACCTCGAGGTCCTTCTTTCCAGTGGTGTGAGGAGGTGCTTTTCTGACAGCATTATTTAAAATGAGAAGGTATCCGTGCCATGTGGAGAGCCCTCCCACTTGGCTTTCCTGGAGGGAGGATCAACTTGGGGCTAACTGAGATCTGTCGGTTGAATGAGACAGATCAGATCTCTCAGGAAAATGTACAATTGAGACATACTCCTGCAGCATGTTTCCACCCTAATGAAGTAAACGCCACCATTGGTGCAACACTGACTGGCCACCACCGGAACAAGCCTGCAGGAACTTATTCTGGCAAACTCCAGCAGCGATCCGAAGCACTGCAGGCTCCCACACAGGAAACTATCCAGAAGGTTGCGGTAAAAGGGCACAAGCGTGTCAGTCGCTTCTGCTGCTCAATGCACAAACTGATGTGTTGAGTGAGTGACAACATGCATACAGCATTTCAGCATGGGAGGAGGGGGCACCAGTGAGCAGCCTTGTGCAAAAAGTTATCAATTCTGATCTTCGAAATTTGAAATAAGTCAGATTCCAAATTTATTAGAGGTGTCTGGCTTACCCATCAAGTTACAGCCTCTCGGAAACATAAGAAAGTCATTACTCTGTTAGTAGTCGTTCTATATTTAAATTAGAACAGAGGTGGTAGTAGGTTAGGTGTAATCCGTAAACCTTTGTGGAAATGTAAAGGTCCTGATGCTCAATGGTAGTCTTTTGGACTATTACTTTAGAAAAAACAATCTAGGCTCCCATTAAATCTGATCTTGATCGTTTTTGCAATTTGTCGTTCTCTCCCTAAAAACTAATTAGGTCTCGATAACAGGATCTCTTAAAGAGTCGGGCATAAATCTACAGTGCACTCCAAGCAAGGAACTTAACCTCTAGGAATAACTAGCTGAAGATTTGATATTTCAATACCGTTGATAAATAGCCCAAGGTTCTATCCTGATGCTCCACCATTTTCAGCGCCCAGACTTTGTTGAACAACCCAACAACCACTCATTGCTCTTGATCAAGTTGAGTGGGAAAGCAGGTGTATTTTTGAGCAAATTTTGTACTTCCTCCAACATGGTCAAAATGCTTCATGATCTAACTAGTGTACAAACAAGAAATTAAACATATTTTTTGCTATCTAGATCAGCGGCGCCTAGCATCTAGGAAGAGTGGGGTTGCAGGCAAATGGATGGTGGGTGGGTGGGTGCATGCAAGCAAGGTGAGTGTAAATAAAAAGAAACAAGCATTGGCATAGCCAATAGGTCTCGCTTTTGGGACCTTATAAGTATTTAGTTATGCAGCACAATATCCTTGGTGCAACAACAAAATCAACTGTTGCGTGAATAAACACTTCTAAAGTCCCAAAGGCGAGAACAATTGGCTATGCCAATGCTTGTTGCTACATTTTTAGTAACTTTTGGACCGTTTGAGCCAAATGTAAAATGTCTTTTTAGTTAAAATCTGAAGATTATGTGGCAGATGATGGATTATGTGGAAAATGGGGCAAATCAATAATTATAAAAAAATCTGTTCCTCGAATATGAATTTACCTTGAAAAAACAAAGACAAGTGTTGCTGCTCAGTAGAAGGCTCTTTGCAAAGCTGAACGGTTATTTTTCTATTGCTTACTGATATATTTGGGTGTTAAACTGGTACTAATGAGGTGCACAATACCACAAGGAAGAGACAAGGGATAGTGGTTTCTCAAACTCCCTTATTCATATATATTAAGCCCACGTGACAGAGAAACCTATACTGCATCAATAAGGGACCTCATCTGTATCTAAAGTAATAACAAGTTAAGTTCCCCCAAAAAATTCAATAAATAATAACACAAGAGACTCACTAGAAACCCCAGAGGGAGGTCCGCAAGTGTCTTAAAACTGCCCTCACACACCTTGCGGTGTCATGCTTCATCATTGGGCCGCATCGGACACCTAGGCGCAGACCAACACTCTAGGTGGAGCGTGAGATTTCTTTGACGAAGACAGGTGGTAAGGGTAGTGGAATCAAATAAGTGAGAGTGGTAATACACATAAGACACTTGCAACAATACATGGAAAGGAAAACCTACAAAACATATATAGCGGGATTACTTCTTTCCCACAAAGACAGGACCAAACTTAGCAGTAAAGTGAAATTAAAACAGACTAAAGGTTTACCAGTTTCTCCTTTATTCTATAGGGAAAACTCTGGCTGGATTAAAATGAAATAATGGGGGTATAAATAGGGAAATTATGATCCCTTAATCCCCTTTGCTTTTACCAACATGTTTCTGCCCATTTGAGTGCCTCCAACTGGATGGCTTTAGGCTTTCATCAGGGTATCGGTCCCTGTTTTCCAATCCTCCCCTAAATCGGGTGAATATTACCGTAATTGTATTTTTCGAATGGACAAATTTGTTCCACCTTATTTGTCCCCCTCGCCAGGAATTCTGTGGGGAGACAGATACCTAAGGAAAGTAAACACACATAAGATACTCCATGAGTGTGTATCTTGCCATCTAGATATCTTTGCTTCTCACTCTACTCGTTTTTCAAAGAGTCTCACGTAATCTTATCACTTCCACACAGCCATTAAAAACCCTTTGAGTACCATCCACCAAGGTTTTCGCACACATTAAAAATTTGATTTTATAAAACACACACATGATGCCAAAGAACTCGCAAATACATTTCTTCCATGTATTATGTCCTAAAAAACCTACATATGGGTTCTTACTTACACGAGTTTAAGAGAACTGCTCTTAACCCGGGACAGTGTGGGGCAGGTTCTCTCGCCGTCACACTGTAGATATTAAAGAGCACATTAGTATCTAAAACAACAAGCTCCAGCGATTATCATTATGGACCAAACTGCATACAATGATGAATGCCTTCGCCTACTTGGTGAAAGGAGAAACTATGAGAGACTAGGAGTGGATCCCACTGAGGAACTGAGAGTTCTAATAGGATCCTTGGTTGAAAAAGCAGTGACTAACGAATGGATTAGTGAAAAGGAAGCAGCATTTTTGATCAAACAGAATCCAATACCTCCATACTTCTACACACTTCCAAAAGTACACAAGGCGGCCAGGCCTCCTCCTGGTAGGCCGATTGTGTCAGGAATCAATTCTATTTTAGAACCTCTTTCACAATTTTGTGATGTGTTCCTACGCCCCTTAGTGCAAAAAATGGCAGCCTATCTGAAGGACACTCGTGAGGTACTTAACCTCCTCACTGACCTTGATTTTGATGTGGATAGAGACTTCTTGATCGGACTCGATATTGAGTCTCTATACACAAATATACCCCAGAGAGAGACTCTGAGAGTAATTGAAAACATCTTATTTAAAGAAGAGTGGTCATTTCAAAACGCCAAGACCCTTTATCTTTTGCCTACTGGAGTTGGCATTAACAAGGAATTTCTTCCAGTATGATGACAAATTCTATTTACAAATCCATGGAACTTCCATGGGGAGTGCTCGTGCACCAAGTCTAGCTTGTCTCTACGTCTCCCAATTCGAGGAAGATACCATCTTTTCGAGCGCCAATCCCTTTTCTGAACAGATTAGGGTTTGGCGCCGATATATAGATGATGTACTGATTGTTTGGAGAGGAGATAGAGAGTCTGTGGAAGCATTTTTATCCTGGTTGAATAGCAGGAATCCTTTCCTATTCTTCACTGGGACCATTACAAAGGAATGTCTCCCTTTTCTGGATTTGAACATCATACCAAAAGAAGGGAAGTTAATCAGCAACGTGTTCCATAAGCCAACCGACAGGAACAACTTGCTCCCTTTTAAGAGCTTTCACCCTCGTTCGCTCCGGGAAAATTTGCCCTACGGGCAATTCCTGCGACTTCGCCGGAACTGCTCTCAAATATCGGACTACAGAAAAGAAGCCGATATTCTCAGCAAAAAATTGAGCCAACGTGACTATCCTAAAAGGGTAATAAGTAAGGCATGCAAGAGGGCAAGAAATTGCAATAGAGAAGCCCTCCTGGAAACTAACACCAAGGAAAGAGTTGAGAAAAGTATCTGTGTTACAACATTCAACACAGCATCTGATCACATGAAGAAGATTATACAGAAGAACTGGGGGATCTTAAATTCCAATGGGCTGAATCAACCCTTACCCCTTTTCTCATTTAAGAAAAGTGCCAGCATTAAAGATATGATTGTGCACACACGGCCCGAAACATGGAAGAAACAGTGCTACCTTTAGAGAGAATTTGGACGTTACCACCAGTAGAAGGCCACTATGCTTGTGGCTACTGCAAAGCCTGTCCTTACTCTATGAATGGAAGAGAAATTGACATTGGTCTTAAAACACCTTGGGAGAGAAAAAAACATATGTCATGTAACATGGAAAATGTAATTTACCCCCTGAAGTGCCCTTGTAATATGCTATATGTGGGCATGACCACAAGGAAAGTCAAGACCCGTATCCTGGAACATATGAGCACGATCAGGTGCGGAAAAACCAACACCAGAATGACGGTACATTATCAGGAGAAGGGCCATAATGAGAAGGACCTCCAATGGACGGTGCTAGACAAACCAAAAATACCAGCTGGCACGAGGAGTGTGGGCGAAGTTTTGATGTTAAGAGAACAACGTTGGGTGGAACGATTGTGCAGTAGTACAATAGGTCTGAATGACCAAATACCATGGTTCCAATTATATGGTATGATGACAAGATGAAGTGAGCCAGGGGATTGCTGTGACGAATTATAACGATGTGCACATGGCCTATTGACTCACGGTATCCAGGAGTATGAAGATCCTGGAACCTATACTGAACATGGGATGGCAGCATGTATCGAAAGTAGCATGGATGGCGTGATAGTATCCCTAACTTGCACATTCCAGATATACACATCAGTCACCCCATTGTACCAGATAAATAATATGACAGGTTACTAGGCCCATACTGACTCTGATGGATTAGCCGTTGCCAAGGAGTTTTTTAACACACATAGACCAGTGAGGATGCCTTCAATCTATTATATTATCAGGGAATACTAAGTATCAATGAGAATAAGATCTCTCCCGATCTATTGAGCAATAACACCACCTTTGCCATAGTTGTGCATTTTTTTCACTCTCCTTTTACTTGGCTTAAACATTCACAGCAGTAATAACCAGCGAGGGAGAATACTTAATTATTTTTTCACAACCGATGCATTTTTTCAACCGATGCATTTTTACAATAAATAGCATGGAACACACCTTAATCTGGTTGATTGGTTGATACTCAGGGTGAAATAAAAGTATATATGTAACCCGTTTAAAAATTAGTGATTACTATGTAAATACGAGCCTACATTCATTCCGGTACTATGAATGACATAACCACCTATGCCGATATTTTCGCTGTGTCTGACTTCTTTGTACTTGACCTTAATGTCATGAAAAAATGAATAATTTGGCCATTGTGGTGCCAGTAACATGATATTTGTAGGAATCGTGAGACGGTATTACCTTATTGTACTGTTGTATTTACCCTTCCAAGATGGCGCCCGCTAAATATGGAAAAACATAGCGAGTGTAGAGAGTCCTTAAACTATGTTCAGTAGCGTGTCCCAGGAAGGAGGATGGACACGTGGTATAGCGAAGATGGAGTATTTAGAAACGGCGTCTTTTGCATACACTGCATCGGCGGTGGACTGCGAGAGTGGGAGCATAAGACCAGCTGTTCTCTTGTGACTAGTAAGTTGATATCCAGGAGCAATGGACCTCTGACAAACTTTATGTTAACTAACGAAGGCTACATAAATAATGACCTAAATAAGATCTGGAGCTTGTTGTTTTAGGTACTAATGTGCTCTTTAATATCTAGAATGTGACGGCGAGTGAACCTGCCCCACACAGTCCCGGGTTAAGAGCAGTTCTCTTAAACTCGTGTAAGTAAGAACCCATATGTAGGTTTTTTAGGACATAATACATGGAAGAAATGTATTTGCGAGTTCTGTGGCATCATGTGTGTGTTTTATAAAATCACATATTTTTAATGTGTGCGAAAACCTTGGTGGATGGTACACAAAGGGTTTTTAATGGCTGCGTGGAAGTGATAAGATTACGTGAGACTCTTTGAAAAACGAGTAGAGTGAGAAGCAAAGATATCTAGATGGCAAGATACACACTCATGGAGTATCTTATGTGTGTTTACTTTCCTTAGGTATCTGTTTCCCCACAGAATTCCTGGCGAGGGGGACAAATAAGGTGGAACAAATTTGTCCATTCGAAAAATACAATTAAGGTAATATTCACCCGATTTAGGGGAGGATTGGAAAACAGGGACCAATACCCTGATGAAAGCCTAAAGCCATCCAGTTGAAGGCACTCAAATGGGCAGAAACATGTTGGTAAAAGCAAAGGGGATTAAGGGATCATAATTTCCCTATTTATACCCCCATTATTTCATTTTAATCCAGCCAGAGTGTTCCCTATAGAATAAAGGAGAAACTGGGAAACCTTTAGTCTGTTTTAATTTCACTTTACTGCTAAGTTTGGTCCTGTCTTTGTGGGAAAGAAGTAATCCCGCTATATATGTTTTGTATGTTTTCCTTTCCATGTATTGTTGCAAGTGTCTTATGTGTATTACCACTCTCACTTATTTGATTCCACTACCCTTACCACCTGTCTTCGTCAAAAAAATCTCACGCTCCACCTAGAGTGTTGGTCTGCGCCTAGGTGTCTGATGCGGCCCAATGATGAAGCATGACACCGCAAGGTGTGTGAGGGCAGTTTTAAGACACTTGCGGACCTCCCTCTGGTGTTTCTAGTGAGTCTCTTGTGTTATTATTTATTGAATTTTTTTGGGGAACTTAACTTGTTATTACTTTAGATACAGATGAGGTCCCTTATTGATGCAGTATAGGTTTCTCTGTCACGTGGGCTTAATACTAATGAGGTGCAACCAATGCCCAGACAGTTACCAAGTTAAAAAAATGTGGAAATAATGAATACTGTTACAAAATGTGCAAAAACAACAAGTGATGGACTGAATGTGGATCAATGTCACACACTCCCCCAGTCAAAAGATCTGGGCCCAAATCCATCGTTTTTTTGCACTCCACACCACCCTGGGTTAGACAATGGCGATATGCAAATCAGCTCTGACCCTGTTGCCCCACGGGAACAGTCCAGTCCGAACTACAAAAGCCATGTCCTTCCCAGAACGGAATCAAGCATCCGAGGACCGGACCGGTTTCGAGGTAACACCTCTCATCAGCCCGGCTAGCTTGACTCCAAGTGGTGTGGAGTGCCTGGGACCCACGTCTGGCCATCCCCAGCGCACTTAGGGCGGCAATTGCAAAAACAACAAGTGATGGACTGAATGTGGATCAATGTCACACACTCCCCCAGTCAAAAGATCTGGGCCCAAATCCATCGTTTTTTTGCACTCCACACCACCCTGGGTTAGACAATGGCGATATGCAAATCAGCTCTGACCCTGTTGCCCCATGGGAACAGTCCAGTCCGAACTACAAAAGCCATGTCCTTCCCAGAACGGAATCAAGCATCCGAGGACCGGACCGGTTTCGAGGTAACACCTCTCATCAGCCCGGCTAGCTTGACTCCAAGTGGTGTGGAGTGCCTGGGACCCACGTCTGGGCATCCCCAGCGCACTTAGGGCGGCAATTGCAAAAACAACAAGTGATGGACTGAATGTGGATCAATGTCACACACTCCCCCAGTCAAAAGATCTGGGCCCAAATCCATCGTTTTTTTGCACTCCACACCACCCTGGGTTAGACAATGGCGATATGCAAATCAGCTCTGACCCTGTTGCCCCATGGGAACAGTCCAGTCCGAACTACAAAAGCCATGTCCTTCCCAGAACGGAATCAAGCATCCGAGGACCGGACCGGTTTCGAGGTAACACCTCTCATCAGCCCGGCTAATTTGACTCCAAGTGGTGTGGAGTGCCTGGGACCCACGTCTGGGCATCCCCAGCGCACTTAGGGCGGCAATTGCAAAAACAACAAGTGATGGACTGAATGTGGATCAATGTCACACACTCCCCCAGTCAAAAGATCTGGGCCCAAATCCATCGTTTTTTTGCACTCCACACCACCCTGGGTTAGACAATGGCGATATGCAAATCAGCTCTGACCCTGTTGCCCCATGGGAACAGTCCAGTCCGAACTACAAAAGCCATGTCCTTCCCAGAACGGAATCAAGCATCCGAGGACCGGACTGGTTTCGAGGTAACACCTCTCATCAGCCCGGCTAGCTTGACTCCAAGTGGTGTGGAGTGCCTGGGACCCACGTCTGGGCATCCCCAGCGCACTTAGGGCGGCAATTGCAAAAACAACAAGTGATGGACTGAATGTGGATCAATGTCACACACTCCCCCAGTCAAAAGATCTGGGCCCAAATCCATCGTTTTTTTGCACTCCACACCACCCTGGGTTAGACAATGGCGATATGCAAATCAGCTCTGACCCTGTTGCCCCACGGGAACAGTCCAGTCCGAACTACAAAAGCCATGTCCTTCCCAGAACGGAATCAAGCATCCGAGGACCGGACCGGTTTCGAGGTAACACCTCTCATCAGCCCGGCTAGCTTGACTCCAAGTGGTGTGGAGTGCCTGGGACCCACGTCTGGCCATCCCCAGCGCACTTAGGGCGGCAATTGCAAAAACAACAAGTGATGGACTGAATGTGGATCAATGTCACACACTCCCCCAGTCAAAAGATCTGGGCCCAAATCCATCGTTTTTTTGCACTCCACACCACCCTGGGTTAGACAATGGCGATATGCAAATCAGCTCTGACCCTGTTGCCCCATGGGAACAGTCCAGTCCGAACTACAAAAGCCATGTCCTTCCCAGAACGGAATCAAGCATCCGAGGACCGGACCGGTTTCGAGGTAACACCTCTCATCAGCCCGGCTAGCTTGACTCCAAGTGGTGTGGAGTGCCTGGGACCCACGTCTGGGCATCCCCAGCGCACTTAGGGCGGCAATTGCAAAAACAACAAGTGATGGACTGAATGTGGATCAATGTCACACACTCCCCCAGTCAAAAGATCTGGGCCCAAATCCATCGTTTTTTTGCACTCCACACCACCCTGGGTTAGACAATGGCGATATGCAAATCAGCTCTGACCCTGTTGCCCCATGGGAACAGTCCAGTCCGAACTACAAAAGCCATGTCCTTCCCAGAACGGAATCAAGCATCCGAGGACCGGACCGGTTTCGAGGTAACACCTCTCATCAGCCCGGCTAATTTGACTCCAAGTGGTGTGGAGTGCCTGGGACCCACGTCTGGGCATCCCCAGCGCACTTAGGGCGGCAATTGCAAAAACAACAAGTGATGGACTGAATGTGGATCAATGTCACACACTCCCCCAGTCAAAAGATCTGGGCCCAAATCCATCGTTTTTTTGCACTCCACACCACCCTGGGTTAGACAATGGCGATATGCAAATCAGCTCTGACCCTGTTGCCCCATGGGAACAGTCCAGTCCGAACTACAAAAGCCATGTCCTTCCCAGAACGGAATCAAGCATCCGAGGACCGGACTGGTTTCGAGGTAACACCTCTCATCAGCCCGGCTAGCTTGACTCCAAGTGGTGTGGAGTGCCTGGGACCCACGTCTGGGCATCCCCAGCGCACTTAGGGCGGCAATTGCAAAAACAACAAGTGATGGACTGAATGTGGATCAATGTCACACACTCCCCCAGTCAAAAGATCTGGGCCCAAATCCATCGTTTTTTTGCACTCCACACCACCCTGGGTTAGACAATTGCGATATGCAAATCAGCTCTGACCCTGTTGCCCCATGGGAACAGTCCAGTCCGAACTACAAAAGCCATGTCCTTCCCAGAACGGAATCAAGCATCCGAGGACCGGACCGGTTTCGAGGTAACACCTCTCATCAGCCCGGCTAGCTTGACTCCAAGTGGTGTGGAGTGCCTGGGACCCACGTCTGGGCATCCCCAGCGCACTTAGGGCGGCAATTGCAAAAACAACAAGTGATGGACTGAATGTGGATCAATGTCACACACTCCCCCAGTCAAAAGATCTGGGCCCAAATCCATCGTTTTTTTGCACTCCACACCACCCTGGGTTAGACAATGGCGATATGCAAATCAGCTCTGACCCTGTTGCCCCATGGGAACAGTCCAGTCCGAACTACAAAAGCCATGTCCTTCCCAGAACGGAATCAAGCATCCGAGGACCGGACCGGTTTCGAGGTAACACCTCTCATCAGCCCGGCTAGCTTGACTCCAAGTGGTGTGGAGTGCCTGGGACCCACGTCTGGGCATCCCCAGCGCACTTAGGGCGGCAATTGCAAAAACAACAAGTGATGGACTGAATGTGGATCAATGTCACACACTCCCCCAGTCAAAAGATCTGGGCCCAAATCCATCGTTTTTTTGCACTCCACACCACCCTGGGTTAGACAATGGTGATATGCAAATCAGCTCTGACCCTGTTGCCCCATGGGAACAGTCCGAACTACAAAAGCCATGTCCTTCCCAGAACGGAATCAAGCATCCGAGGACCGGACCGGTTTCGAGGTAACACCTCTCATCAGCCCGGCTAGCTTGACTCCAAGTGGTGTGGAGTGCCTGGGACCCACGTCTGGGCATCCCCAGCGCACTTAGGGCGGCAATTGCAAAAACAACAAGTGATGTACTGAATGTGGATCAATGTCACACACTCCCCCAGTCAAAAGATCTGGGCCCAAATCCATCGTTTTTTTGCACTCCACACCACCCTGGGTTAGACAATGGCGATATGCAAATCAGCTCTGACCCTGTTGCCCCATGGGAACATTCCAGTCCGAACTACAAAAGCCATGTCCTTCCCAGAACGGAATCAAGCATCCGAGGACCGGACCGGTTTCGAGGTAACACCTCTCATCAGCCCGGCTAGCTTGACTCCAAGTGGTGTGGAGTGCCTGGGACCCACGTCTGGGCATCCCCAGCGCACTTAGGGCGGCAATTGCAAAAACAACAAGTGATGGACTGAATGTGGATCAATGTCACACACTCCCCCAGTCAAAACATCTGGGCCCAAATCCATCGTTTTTTTGCACTCCACACCACCCTGGGTTAGACAATGGCGATATGCAAATCAGCTCTGACCCTGTTGCCCCATGGGAACAGTCCAGTCCGAACTACAAAAGCCATGTCCTTCCCAGAACGGAATCAAGCATCCGAGGACCGGACCGGTTTCGAGGTAACACCTCTCATCAGCCCGGCTAGCTTGACTCCAAGTGGTGTGGAGTGCCTGGGACCCACGTCTGGGCATCCCCAGCGCACTTAGGGCGGCAATTGCAAAAACAACAAGTGATGGACTGAATGTGGATCAATGTCACACACTCCCCCAGTCAAAAGATCTGGGCCCAAATCCATCGTTTTTTTGCACTCCACACCACCCTGGGTTAGACAATGGCAAAAAAACGATGGATTTGGGCCCAGATCTTTTGACTGGGATGAATGTGTGACATTGATCCACATTCGGTCCATCACCTGTTTTGTTTGCAATACCGCCATAAGTGCGCTGGGGATGCTCAGACGTGGGTCCCAGGCACTCCACACCACTGGAGTCAAGCTAGCCGGGCTGATGAGAGGTGTTACCTCGAAACCGGTCCGGTCCTCGGATGCTTGATTCCGTTCTGGGAAGGACATGGCTTTTGTAGTTCGGACTGGACTGTTCCCATGGGGCACAGGGTCAGAGCTGATTTGCATATCGCCATTGTCTAACCCAGGGTGGTGTGGAGTGCAAAAAAACGATGGATTTGGGCCCAGATCTTTTGACTGGGATGAATGTGTGACATTGATCCACATTCGGTCCATCACCTGTTTTGTTTGCAATACCGCCATAAGTGCGCTGGGGATGCTCAGACGTGGGTCCCAGGCACTCCACACCACTGGAGTCAAGCTAGCCGGGCTGATGAGAGGTGTTACCTCGAAACCGGTCCGGTCCTCGGATGCTTGATTCCGTTCTGGGAAGGACATGGCTTTTGTAGTTCGGACTGGACTGTTCCCATGGGGCACAGGGTCAGAGCTGATTTGCATATCGCCATTGTCTAACCCAGGGTGGTGTGGAGTGCAAAAAAACGATGGATTTGGGCCCAGATCTTTTGACTGGGATGAATGTGTGACATTGATCCACATTCGGTCCATCACCTGTTTTGTTTGCAATACCGCCATAAGTGCGCTGGGGATGCTCAGACGTGGGTCCCAGGCACTCCACACCACTGGAGTCAAGCTAGCCGGGCTGATGAGAGGTGTTACCTCGAAACCGGTCCGGTCCTCGGATGCTTGATTCCGTTCTGGGAAGGACATGGCTTTTGTAGTTCGGACTGGACTGTTCCCATGGGGCACAGGGTCAGAGCTGATTTGCATATCGCCATTGTCTAACCCAGGGTGGTGTGGAGTGCAAAAAAACGATGGATTTGGGCCCAGATCTTTTGACTGGGATGAATGTGTGACATTGATCCACATTCGGTCCATCACCTGTTTTGTTTGCAATACCGCCATAAGTGCGCTGGGGATGCTCAGACGTGGGTCCCAGGCACTCCACACCACTGGAGTCAAGCAAGTCGGGCTGATGAGAGGTGTTACCTCGAAACCGGTCCGGTCCTCGGATGCTTGATTCCGTTCTGGGAAGGACATGGCTTTTGTAGTTCGGACTGGACTGTTCCCATGGGGCACAGGGTCAGAGCTGATTTGCATATCGCCATTGTCTAACCCAGGGTGGTGTGGAGTGCAAAAAAACGATGGATTTGGGCCCAGATCTTTTGACTGGGATGAATGTGTGACATTGATCCACATGCGGTCCATCACCTGTTTTGTTTGCGTTACAAAATGTGCAGCATTATGCTGCATAATTTGCCTTTCATTGCAGCGTGATTTACTCAATCCTGCTGCATAATTTCACCCTCCTGCCGCATAATGCAAGTGGCCCTGGGCATACGTAACAGACCACTCATGTGCTCACGGACAAGGTACACAAATTCTGCATAGTCTAGGAAAAATACGAACAGGTGGTCGCCCTAGATGGTGTGTACATGTCTCCTTAAATTAGTTTGCCGTTTAGAGTACTTCACTTTTCATGTATTTTCCGAGCTGGCCCAATAGATCACTTTCAGGAAGATTAGTTGTTTTTATCAGGACCCGTGAGATCGATGTTGAACAGGGTACTAGTGGTTATTACGCTTGCCAACAAGCAGGCATAGTTTTCTATCTCGCTTATGGAGTGTTTTAACCATGTGATCTGGTGAGGAGTGAATGATGAAACGAAACTGAAACTTTGATATCATTCAAACACGGCTGCAGGGGAAGCATTTGTTGGAGAGCGGTCTCGAGGCGGATGGCTTAAAGATGTCTGTAAGGTATAATGTTCTTTATATTATATGTTTGTTAGGTCTAAAACACTTCAATACTGCACTGCATGCGCGAACACCTGGGAAATGCCGGTTCACCCACATTCCCATTCTAAGGATGAGGAAAATGCCTCTCAAAATGTTTACCAGCGCGCAGTTAACTTTCATTCCTACACAGATGTGGCGTAACAGCTTGAGTTGCCGGTTTTGGAGCTGGGTTACCCGGTTCAAATCTCTGTGTCAACTCATTATGTTGTGATTCTGGGTAAGTCGCTTAATCATCAAGTAATCTCCCCATGCCTACAAAAACATGAATCTGTCCTCGTGTAATGTAATTGGGGGTCATGTAAAGCGCTCCAATACCTTTGGGTCGAGTTTTCGCTATAGAAAGCTGAAATGCTGGTGAGGAAAGAGTAAGAAGGTTCTTAAAATGGTTATTCAATTGAAGGAGCGTGAAAAGGCGACGTTCAGATAAAGTTAGAACGCAATTTAAGAACAGAGTTTGTCATACAGAGTTGAAAGTAAATGTGGGATGGATAAGGCAAGAGTGATAAAAATAGAAACCCCTCACTAAAGTACTCACATTACTTCCAAAAGTAAAGGAACACCATTTCTAGGGGATAACAAGCATTGGCCGCGTGAGTGTGTGTGTGCGCGCAGGGAGGTGGGGAAGGAAGGGGGCAGTGAGAGCAGAGACCACGCTCTGCTGACGAGAGAGGAAGGTCAGATGGAGCCCTTGCTCATAAGCGCGCGCTGGTGCGAGTAATCGCAAGCTTTAGGCCAGGCCATGGTGGCATTTTCTGAAGCCCACTTACTAAAAGTCTCGCCAGAGCTGCGCATGGACTGGCTCATGCGAGACCAAAAAATAACGCATTACCTTGCTCGCTGCGCAACTCAGACTACCTCCTCGTGCTGCGTTCTGCTCAGTCTCCTCAATTTCCCTGACCAATACTGGCACTGCTCTCATGCTGGTAACCAGCATGAGAGCAGTGCCAGGATTGGATGGAGCAGGCTGGCTGGACGCTCCTTCAGGCCTGTTGGCCTGAAGGAGGTCTCTATCCAGCTGTCTAGTACAGCTGATTGGAGAGCTTAAAAGTGTGCAGGTCACTTTGTCCGGTGCAATACAGCCTGTCCAAAGTGACAATGCTACTTTGGAGCATCGTGCCAGCCACTGCTCCCGTCCTCTTCAGCCAATCGGCAACAGAGCACATGCCCCACATGTCTCCGGGCTCAGTGCAGGCTGGTTGCTGCAGCTCGCACAACAGTAATAAATACAATGGGAATGAAATTCATTGCCATTTTATGTTTTTCTCCACTGGTCACAGCAGGCGGGGTGATAACACTCGCCCATGCTTGTGTAGAAATGCATGCTGATCCAGATTAGACAAAATCTGGGCTCTCTGTGACCAAGAGCTAGTTTGTGAAGCCAGGGCAAGAACACCCAACTTGAATTTTGGATAGAGATTATGAATCCGATTTGGCGAATAGAAGTAAAAATAGCATCTTCTGTGAACACCTCTTGAATACTGAAATATTTCAGCAACTGAAGGCTGTAACTGACTTGATCATCTAAGTTATCCTGGACCCTTTCTCAGTAAGCTGTTTCTCCTTTTCTTTTTGCCCTGATTCCAAATTCTAACTGGTTCATTGCCATAGTGATTAGCATCCAATTCCTATGCCGCAGATGGTACATAGCATTACCATTTGATGGCTTAGCCTCCTTCCAAGCAAGGACACCCTAGACCACTTCCTGCTAAACACCTGCCAATAAATTAAATCTAACTCTTGATCTGACGAGAACAGGTTTCTTTTCCACTATGTCATCTACACATTTTCGGACTCGTTATCCGCTTACAGTTCTAGGGAGTCAAATTAATGTTCAAGAATCCCATTGTGCCAGAGAAGGGCAATGACATGTCTGTAGTACAGCACATATTGTCTCCAGGTTGTGCTATTGCTCTAGCTTTGTACACCTTTAAAGTTGCAACTACACGTTCTTTCCTTTTTTTGGACACCAAAGTTGTTATGACTAATGACTTGTGCAATCGCTGGGATTCTCTGAAAAGTGGCAAACACTTCATGGTGAACAGTATCCTAGTCTACAAATGTATGAGCAACAGCTCCCCGATGGCCACAAGTTATGACATACCTTTATGATATGTTTATTTGGAGATATTTCTTGGGCATGTGGAAGAAGAACTCTATCAGCAGCAGGCCAAAGAACCACAGCCCTTTCGACAACCAAGGGACATACGTTTGAGTTGCCTTTCTTTGTGTGAAAAGACACGTGTACCTCATGTGTTACAAGAAAAAGATCACTGTGTTTTTGTCCGCTTTCCGAATCTAACAGAGGGCCCAGGGTCGTGATGTAGTGTTAGTGGAGCCCCTGGGCACTCACTTTGATGTGCCAATACAATTGAATAAGGCCCCCTATCATGCAGCACTTAGCATGAAAGCGGCGGGCAATGGGTGTTGCAGTGGTGTTCCGCCGCAATACCCATTGATTTTTGATGCTGCCCCCTAGTTACCAGGGCGACGCAAATATGGGGCAGCGCCAAAATTAAGATCAACAAAATCCTCATCTTAACATGGCGAAGCGGGGAGAAATAATTAATTTCTCCTTATTTTTGCAGTTTCTATGTGTGATGCATTGTGCAGCACATATAGAAACAGCAAATCGCCTTTACAGATTGTTAATGTGCAGGATGGTGTCCCTTCCTGCACATAAACAATCATTACAAAAATGACGAGTTTCAACTTCTATGGGAACTGCACAATGCAGCACACATAGGAGTTACAAATCGCCATAATGGATTGTTTATGTGCAGGAAGGGGCACCTTCCTACACATAAACAATCATTACCCTCAATGCAGGCACCCTTGTACCATGGAGCAAGGGTGCTTGTGTTGGTGAATTTAGGCCCAGTGATAGGAGAAACACAGAGGTGCCCTGCATTCTTGTGAATATGGCGCATCCTTGCGTTTTCAGAATTGCAGAGCGCGGCAATAGCAGTCTTAGCTTAATGCCGCGCTCCGCCATTCTCTTTTAAATATGCCCCAAAGTTTCATACACCTGACTCAACCTTATTGCTGATAGCCAAGGGCCATATCTCTTTCCTTTATGGTAAGGGATTCAGCTTTATCTAGCAGGCCTTCTGCTATGGATGTGGTCCTACCCCATAGAGCCACAGTTTCCTGCTCAATAAAGTAGGGGGACTAATTTAGCCAAGGATGGACATGGACCAGGACCATTAATAGTGGTGAAATTGTCTCACCATTTACTTTCTGGCTACACATACCATAGGGATGTATGACGTTACAACGCATACTTTTACCACGCATACCATTACAACGCGGTATTTACAACGAATACCGTTACAACGCATAGCGCTTAGAGGTGCTGGATAGTGGTAAGCATAATTTTATATTCCAACTCCAGTCCCCGTGGACACTAGGGAAGGTGTTGGATATAAAATTATACTTATTCCCTATCCTAGAGCGCCCCCCAGCGCAATGCGTTGTAATGGTATGCGTGGTAATGCCTGCGTTGTAATGGTAGTGCGTGGTAAAAACTTCGTTGTAACAGTTGTATACCTACCATAGCTGCCTTATTGGTGTTGGAAACATTTAAGATTATCTAACAGGACACCACTGTGTCATTTCTAGTGTAAGCCTTGTGTAAAGATGCTTAGGGGCAGATTTACAAGCCCCTTGCACCACTTTTGCGTCATTTTTAACATAGAATAAGTGACGCAAAAGTGGCGCAAGGGGATTGTAAATCTGCCCCTCAGTTTAAAAAAAATCTCACTGGACCTAATTTTTATGAATTGCCTTAAGGCCTCAATCAACTGTGCAGCATTTTTGTCACCTGCTTTGTTGGCTTCGGCTATCTCGGCATAGATAGTTTGATTCTCGTGACATTGAGTATCATACCGGGTTTGTTCTTATGGCATTCCTTAGAGGAACCTTTTCATGATCAACAACAAAGGCTCCAGTTTAGTACTACAAATGTTCCAAGTGAGGTAGGTCTAATAGCATGTGAGGTGTTACCAATGATGTCTGGCTTGACTGCCTGAGATAATTGGCTACCTACTGAAAGTTCATATGTTTTGGTTAACTAGCATGCCGACTATAAACCACGCTTTAACCCAGAAATATCCTTTCGTTTTCTAAATAGAGTGTGAAGTCCACCTGGGCTTTGCCCTTTACACATTTGAGGTCAGGGGAAGAGGATTTACGTGTGGATGTACACTTTCTACAATTGACCTATGCAGATTTGGAAAACTAGGGGAGCAATCTGTGGAGCATTGGACTGCCATTGCACCCCATACCTCCCTGAAATACAAAGTGATGGAGAGGGGAACAGAGTGTTTGTTGGAGTACTAACCATGCTGATTTAGGGCGAGACTCATCCACTACCTAATTCTAAATGACTATGATTTCTCTGCTAACTGTGGAATGATGAAATTGAAGGATTCCATTTATTTCGATGATCTTATTCCCATTTCACTTGTATAGAGAGCCACAATTTGTGTTAAAAAATAGAGCACAGTTTTTCTAAAGTATCCACCACCAGCATTGCTACAGCTGCTTAGTCTTGATTCCGCCTCATGCCACTTTCCCACTATCCTACACTTTCTGCCTCTTCATCCCACTCTTGCAGTTTCTTTTTTCATTTCCTATGTCACTATTTTCTTATCATTCTTTTCCTCTTTCTTTCTCTCTTTTCTGAATTTCTTTGTCTTGCTCTGGGTCAAAGACCGATCATAAAAAATAAATACTGGTCCCAAAATGAGTGTTGGTGGCCGTCATCTGGAACCACCTTCATAAATTAAGCAATGGTTATAGAGAATTTGTTAATCAGAAAGTTCCACTCACGTGGGCTCATTGTGCTGCAGAGAAAAAAAACAGTATATTAACAGTATAAACTGTGCAGATGGGTTTCCCATCATCCATCTGCACAGGAAGGGACATCCCTTCCTGCCTTCTCCCTACTTCAACCAACTTTCTAGGGCATCCCATTGCCAGGACGTTCCTAGCAAAAGGAGGACGCAGCCAAGGGCACTGCCTCTTTGGGTTTGGTAGGCCCAGGAAGGGCGCTGGGCCGGAGCCTCTGTCCCACTGAAACCTACAGGGTAAGATAATTATTTATTTCACCCAGCACCCCATACTGTCAATTTCCAAAATAACACCCAGACATAGGCGACCCGAATAATCTCTTAGCACACAGACTCAACCTCCTACATATCCCACTAACTACCACACCCTCTTAAACTACAGAACACACATTCAAACTTGCTCATTAACACTAGCTCTACAATGCTCCATGCACCAGACATTACAGACTTTATTACCTTTCACAAGCTTGGTGTTTTCTTCATCACAGAAACTTGGTTCACCCCCCCCCAGGTTACAGCATTCATCCTGTGGTCAGCACACATAAAATGGGAGGAGGCCCGCTGTCATCCATAAGTTCTTTTGAGGCTGCATCCTATGCATGCAAGTAACACTCAACTTCAAGGAACTGCAGACAGGTCATTTCCCACCTTCAACAACTGAGACTGCCAACTTCCATCTCATCTAAAGGCCTCCTGGTCATAACAAGCACTTTACTGATGAATTGTCAGATCTCTTCACCACCTCGTCCATCCAACATGCCATGCTGCTCTGTTAGGTGATTTCAACCTCCCAAATAAGGCAAGCTCAAAAAACCACAAAAGCCACCATCCTTTACCTCATCAGTGCAGTCAGTGTGATACAGCATGAAATACAAGCAACACACTCCAAAGGCCAATTCTTTAACCTTGTCTTTGCAACATCACCAACAATCCAATGCAAGCCACCAATACCCCTGGGCTCAACTGACCACGTTGCCATCTCTAGCTCCATACTCAGCATCCAACCAGAAACCAAGGTTAACCTAAAAGAGAAGACCAAACCTCCAGATCCTTCAAACTCTTCCAACTAGACAACTCAATGCTCGACTTCATCTCTCACCATAGCAACACAACACTTAGAAATAACTTCAACATTGTGAACATCCACACCCCAATTAAGATATGCAAGTGCATCCAAAGCCGACAGCATCCTGGTACTCCAAAGACCTTGATGGCAATAAATAATCCAGCTGCAAACAGGAAAGAAATTGGAAAATAAACAGAACTCTAGAGGACCTCATATTCTCTAGCTTTTTTAATTAAAACAACATTACCAGAACAGGAAAAATAAACACGGACCTAACCAGACTCCTCAACATATGAAATGCAAGATAATACAGACAAAACACAAAGAGATGATGGACGGAGCGCTGAAACCAGTGTGTACAAGGTTAAGGTCACTAAAGAAACCAGATTCAAAATGTTGACGCCCGACCTCATTCCTAATGAGAAACATGGAGCCTGCTGGCTCCTTGATTGTTATGTGTTTTATATAGTTTTATTGGCAATTATTTTATTTTCCTTTTGCAAAACTGAACATGGCTTTCAAGCAAGTTTTATCACAACTTGCATATCGAGGACACCGTAATTACATATCACAGTACTATACAATAATTTGAAATCTACAGACCTGGCTGTTGTATAATGGTACTAATCAGAATTATTCTGACAACAGATGTGAATACAACAGAGAGCAAGTCTGGGTGCAGGCAATGAAAGTCCTTTGCAATTAAGACGTGCGGTATGTTTTGACTGCTAACAACTGCAGTGAACTGAACCAGGAAAGGAGGAATCCTGCACTTGCTCAATATGACTGGGGGAGTGCTGTGAGAGTTACATCCCCAAAGGGCATTGCCGGGGTTCAATAGGTTGTCTGTATACACTGGTAGGGCATCAGCCACCAGCAGTACATGTGCCATAGCATGGGGAAGGAAAAAAGCAAACACAAGGAGATGATGGACGGAGTGATGAAAGTTTTCAGACACTCAACCCCAGTCACAAATCTGGGTTGAATCCATCATCGTTCTTTAGCTCATTTCGCCACTTCAGTTTAGACCCAGGTATATGCAAATCAATCTTGACCTTGTGCCTCATGGGAACAGTCCATCCCGAACTGCCAAGCCAGGGCTTCCCTGAACTGGAAACAAGCATCCTGAGACTAGTTTCGGGGTAACACACCTCATCAGCCAGGCTAGCTTGAATCAAGTGGCAAAAGGAGCAAGGGACCCACATCTGGGCTTAGCCTGCCAACTTAGGGCAAACAAAGCAAACACAAGGAGATGATGGACGGAGTGGTGAAACTTTTCAGACACTCACTCCCAGGTCTCGGTTGAATCCATTATCGTTCTTTAGCTCCCATCGCCACCTCAGTTTAGACCCAGCTATATGCAAATCAGTCTTGACCCTGTGCCTCATGGGAACAGTCCAGCCCGAACTGCCAAGCCAGGTCTTCCCTGCTATAGCATGGGGAAGGGGCAGAGAGCGGATCAGCAGGAATCCCCAAGAGGGGAGAGACTGGTCCTCATCCTTTCAACCCTCACAGAGCAACTTCAAAAGCGCATCCCCGGTATCAGCAATTGGGTATTTACGGAGTCATTTCACCACTCCTCCTGCGCCTATGCCTTTCATGGATAACACCCATGCTGAGACAACAGTGGTCAGTCGCTCTGCCAAGATAAGGGACAAGTCCACAAATCATGCCACAGCTTTGTCTTTCTTAGCTCGATGACCGAGACCCAGAATACTCACCTCCCATGTGTATTCCAAAGTGGTGCCCATGCATGCTGAGTTTTCTGGGAAAGAACATGTTTATTTTGGTGCTTAGTGAACCAAAATCTGCAAGGCATATTATATGCCATACATTTTGCGCAGGTGGTTGGAAAGCACCAACCTATTCCTACTCAGGGTCTTAGTTGTCCAAGGTATACGAAGCAGGTCCTGGTGACTGCAGAAATCTCAGAAGTCAGATTAATCTTGAGTTCAATCAAATGCGTGCAGGCGATCTGGCTAAAGGTTGATGTGCAATTGGTGTGGACTATATTTTTGCAATCAGGATTTCAGATTTTGCACAGTTGAGCTTTAAGCAGCTGTAGGATCAACACCTAATGGCAAAAAGCATAGAAGTGCTAGAACTGGGAATCTCGCGCCTCTTTTTTTTAAATCGGATAACAATACTAGCTCCACCAGAGGTCTTAGATAGAAATTAAGCTGGGCAGTGGTAGATGCTCGAAGCCTAAGGCACACCCCTATTAACCGATTTGATGAAGAATAAAAAGGAAACAGGAAACAGGCTGAAGTCTATTAGCAAGAAAAGATGCAATCCCATTTAGATCAACCTCCTGAAATACCGGTATTCATTTTGTGGAACATGAGGCCAAATGTTGAGCGGTGCAGCTGCTTCCGGAAATATTGACATGGGGACTTCTCTGTTGGTTAATCGGCTAAAGGATCCAGGGCTCTTAACAGATGACAAAGAAAATAACCACCTAGGTATTCCTGAGGCTCAGCTCATTAATGCATAAATGTACAAGAGGCAACAAGAAAGATATTTCTATTGTTCTTTTTAAAACAATCATTAAAGAATTGTTGTGCACCGCCGTCATCCTACCATGTTATTTTAGAGAGATGGCAAATGCTTGACAACCTAATTTCTGACATGAATGGGAGACTGATATTGAATGAATGACGAATGGATCTCTAAACGAGAAACTGATGTTGGGCGAATGTTTTAATGAATGAAAACCTAATGAGAAATTGATGCAGGGCGGATAGATGCGCACATGAAAGATGGATGCTAAATTAATGTTTTGAATCATGGATAATTGGATGAGAAATGGATGGTGGTTAAATCAATGAGAGATGGCTGTTGCCTTTAAAAGAATTGATCATTAAATGAGAGATGGCTGAATGTTTAGACAAATGGATATGCAACAGCATCTGCCTCTACAAAGTCTTGCCTGGTTTAGAGTCTAGCCAAAGGGTTACTCTGTTCTCCTTTTTGATAATCAGAACAGTTTAAATGTAATGAAACAACTCCATGACAAACATGATGGATATCCCATCTACCTTATTACTATAGCCTTATAGCACGCCGTAGCGGGCTATACTGGCCATTAATGGCCTGCTCCAATGTTAAAGTCCCGAGCCGAAAACGAGGGTCTTGAACAAGGGAGCAGGACTTTAATGGCCGGTATAGCCCAGCTATGGAGGGCTATAAGCCTATTAGAACATTCTGCCACTAGAGGGAAGAATGTTCTAACAAATAAAACAAAGGCCTGTCGGAGCCTGAGGGGATTGAAATCCCCTCGGGCTCAGAGAGGCATTTGGTTCAAACAACATTGAAATGTTGCTCAGCTGGCTTTTACCGGTCCTTAGAAGCATGGAGCACTCCATTGTTTCCAATGTAGTGCTCCACATTTCAATGTTCTATTAATGCAATATGTCCTGCAGCACTTGTAATAAGGTGGATGAGATATCCGGCACGTTTGTGAGTAACCAATTGCCAAACTCTAAACCAGGCCCTAAATCAAGACACATTCTGTATTCTTAATTAAAAAGTTGTTGCCTAAGATTATCATTTTCCAACTACATAGATTCTGTATGATTGCTTCTTGCGGATCACAATGAGAAGGGCACTTAGTACACACCACCTCTGTTCCTGCAGCTGTGTATAAAAACATTAATTGCAGTAGAAGGAAACAAAAGAAAATCTAGAGCCGAGGGGTTTAAATAAGCAAGTAGCACCTTTCTACTGTGGCATTCGAATACTCCCTCTGTCACAGAAACAGCATATCCAGCACCATCCTAGCCCACAGGTCACATGCCTAAGATTGGCCGTTCTAGACAACTGCACATCCATGGCTTTGACCTCACTGCGATTTCTTCAGTGGAACTAACTAAGGGGCATATTATCAAGAACTGCGTTAAAAATGATTGCCTGTTTAGCGGCAGAAAACTGCTGCTAAAGCGGCGCTAATGGGCTTGATAATATGCCCTTGTGAATTCCCATAGAAGCCCATGTTCTGGTGTGAACATGGGCTTCTAGTGGAATTCTCCATGGCATATTATCAAGCCCATAATCGCCGCTTTTGCAGCAGTTTTCTGCCGCTAAACCGGCGATAATTTTAACGTTGTTCTTGATAATATGCCCCTAAATTTGGAGCATAAGGCCAGTTGGATTGCTCGAACACACTGAACTACTCTCAGTCCACTCCTATGTTCCCACTTTTTGAGCATGGTCAGGCCATCGTTTTGGAAGTTAGCATTGCTTGTAAAAAACCTAAGAATAATGAGCCGAATAAATAAATAAGTAAATAAATCCCGCTGTTGGGCTTAAATCTGACTGGCATGAGGTTCCAAACATATTTAGTAGCAGTAGCATCTGGGAGCAGGCAAAGGCATCTTTGTGCCCCACCTGTGGATAATATTACTTAACTATGAACTATTACCTCCTCAACAGAATCTATGCGACGGTGAAGAGTCTTGTGTTCATTGCACCAGTTACTTCTCGCCATGTTCTCAGGCCGACCAACGACAGGCTCTGCATCTGCCAAAAGGAAACAATAGATTACTCCAGGGAGTACATTGACATGCCCCTAACACAGAGTTTAATTGCTAGGTGGTTGTGCCTTTTCTAAACTTGGACAACAAGGTGGTTTTCACTCCTACTGAAAATCAGATTAAGCAACATTTAATTGTTCTTCATAATGAACAAATAAATATGGCTGCTTATGTCGAGGAGAGAGTCTCTCTAACACAAACGCACTCTCTCACTACCCTCTTACCCTCCCCCATCAAAGTCTTTAGTACTGCTCTGTGGCATAACTCATCTAAAATACTTTGAGCCGCATTTATGAGGTTTCTGCCAAAGGGCAGAGCAGCAGGCCTTACTGCTGCACTTCCATACGCAAAGGAAAAGGGCAGGAATGCACCATATCTATCAGATAGGGCGTATTCCTGTCCTTTTCCCCAGAGCACAATGGGCTGCTGTGGCCCAATGCAGACACCTTAGCACCATGGTGCAAGTGTGCCTGCCTGCACTGTGGGGACGATTATTTTTGTGCAGGAAGGGAGCCTTCCTGCACACAAAAAATCACAAGATACTTTTTCCTCTTTTTATGTGTGCAGCAGAATGCAGTACACATAGAAAGAAGAAAAGTGAGGAGACAATAATATTTCTAGTCATTGTGCCTCCCTTACGCCTCCCCTGGGGAGGAGTACATTTTTGGCGCTGTCTCAAACTTACGATTTCTCATAAATCTGGGTCAGTGTCAAAAAGCCATGGATGTTGCTGGGAATGTCCCTAGGGACACCCATGGAATGCCCATTTCACACAGTTTTCTGTGTGAAAGGGGCACAGGATTATAAGGCCATGAAAAGCCACGTAATGTGGCTTTACATGACCTTATAAATATGCCAGTGGCACATTGCGCCACTGGAACGTCCTAAAGTGATGTTCCGTTGGCGCAATAGGGCTGATAGGGCCTCATAAATGAAGCCCTGAGGGGTTTATTTACAAGTCCCTTGCGCCGCCTGTACATCACTTTTTCCCATGTTAAAAGTGACGCACAATTGGCACAGGGTCTTGTAAATAAGCCCCTTAATATGGTGATAGGACAAGCCTTCTATTAGCAACCTGACTCAGACCCTAGCGTCTGAAATCACATAAGAACGATGTCAATCCAACCGTTTCTTCGCTTTGATTTTCCCAACCATCAGCTTAAAAAAACACACACACATGGATTATGACTAGAGGGTCCCATTCCAATCCCTGCACAAACAGACATTTACAAAAGTACCACACATTAGCATTGTGCAATATTGATTAATCACTAGTTTATTTTGATCATATTGTGGTTATAAAAACAATATAGATTTCACAAAACCTTAAAATTGTAAGTCATAGACAAAGTCTTGTTTTAAAAAACAAACACAGTAGAGGGGATACATTCAATTAAAAAGTTGAAATACAAACTTGTCGCAAAATTCACGACTGCTGTGAGAAAACATGAACTCCAAAAAATATTACAGAGGACAATCTAACATCAGTAGAGATAAAAATGCTGGTCGACAATTTCTCAACTATGATTTCATCAAAATCAGGCATAAATATTTCTTTCTCTGAGCCTAGTAAAACTTGCCCAAAAAATCAATAAAGCATTATTGACTATCTAGATACTTGGGGGCAGATTTACAAGCCCCTTGCGCCTCTTTTACGCCGCCGTTGTGTCACTTTTGTGATGCAGCAGCAGCGCAAAAGATGCGCCATGGTGCGGGTTATTTACAACGTGATGCATCTGGGAGAGGCGTCACGTTGTAAAGCCCTGCGTCAGAAGGAGGCGTTCTGGTGCAGGGGGGGGGGGGGGAGTTCCGGCGCAGGAACGCCTCCTAAAAGTGGCTGAGTGAAATCTACAAGATTTCACTCAGTCACTTTGGGGTCCATGGTGCGTCAAAACCCTGCGCCTGCTTGTAGAAGGCGTAAGGATTGACGCAGCATTGTAAGAATAAGCCCCACTAAAGCATTGCTGGAGCTGCATCGCGCTTGCGACGCAACTCCAGCAATGCATCACTTTTACGGCACAGATGCGTGACGCATCTGTGCCATTTTTGCTCCATGGTGCGCCGCATTGTAAATGCGGCGCATCCATGGTGGTGGAGGCAAGGCGCACAATAAGTGGCGCATCCCTGCTGATATACAGGGATGCACCACTTATTGTAAATCTGCCCCTTGGTGACAAGGGCAACCTGATGCAGAGACCTCAGGAGAGAAACATGTAGGAAAGTTCATAAAAACCATTAGCAAACAGAGTTTAAATCTCTTCAAAAGTACTCACTTTGGTCGAGAATACGCCCACCCCAAATACTCTTTCAATTCCAAAGCATTAGTTGTGGGAATGATAGTCCTCACTGTAGATTTGTCCCTTTGCTGGGACAGCCTTGAGCTCTACAAATCGCATAACATAACATAACATTTCATCATTTTATTTGTTGCCCTCTAATAAGTAAAAAAAAAAAAAAGTCAATTACTAGACTTGACTAAAAAGTCTAGATAATAGCTATAAATTGCTGCAGAGCTGGGGTGTGTTTCAAGGATTATTTGTGTGCACGTACCAAGGGATCAGCTTTGCAATAGGTAAAGCAGGCACATCCTTGAGAATGAGTCTGGTAAAAGTTGTTCATTGGTTAGAAGGCAGCAATAACCACAGTGCTAAGGGTCCATCGCTGGTAGTATCTGCCACAAAAAGGACTGTTCTGAAATAAATATTGCACCACCCCGTTTTGCTCTGACAGATTACGCAAGCTAAAAAATAATGAAATTTATTATTGGAAAAAGCCTAATAAAAAGGCAAAACATAGAGATTCTTTTACTATCAATAGAGAAACTCATACTATGCCTTATTTGCAAGGTTTAATAGGTGATTGCTAGTGTAGCTTATAAATAACTCACCCCAGGCCCAGTTGTCTTGGTATTACTCACTGCAGTAAATATCACCCCAATCCGCCACCCGCATAATCAGGCCCAATGAGTACCATTTGCAGTCACCAGGGTCCTGATTCCCAAAATCATTTGTATGTAAACATGTAGGTGCACAGTGCACCCCCCTAAAATAGGGAGTTCTCATAAATGGATTTGCTCACATGGAAAATTCTGCAAGCCTGGTAACATTTCCACTTGAGGAAATTTGCTCACAGTTTTGGGTATTGGGTGTTTCAAGGTGAGATGCACTGGAAAAAGGTGATGAACATCCATAAATGCACACATTTGTAGGTGAGAATTAACAAACAGCTTACAGCAGACTTTACACCCTGAAAAGGATAGTAGGTGTATTCCTACAGGAATAAATGTGTTCTTAGTTTGGAATTTAGGGGAAAAAACTGATGATAGATTAGAGGAATGGGTTTCCCCACAGGAAAAAATATTTTCCCTGGTTCAAAACAAAAGAGTTCAACAGTATTTCAACATAACATTTATGAATGCAAAAATAAACACATGTATATTTCCGTATGAGGGAATATTTATGGGTCTGAGTACTTGGGAAACTCTGCAACTGTTGAAGTTTCCCTGAAATAAACCTGCTTTTCAATTTTGAGAATTTACTGAACATAAAGGGATATTTATGAGCCTCTTGTGCAAATCACAAAATCCTATTTATGACGTCACGCAAAGCCACTTTGCTTAGCTTTGAATGGCCTCATAGATATGGAGCAATGCAAGGCAGCGCAAATCACTGTGTTGCCTTACTCTGCAGTAGAGAGGTGTTCCATGGGTGCCTCGGAGGGTGTTCCCACACAACACCCATGGATTTTGACACTTCCTCAGATATACAAACCTTGTAAACCTGGGGATGTACCAAAACCTTACGTCTCTCCAGGTAGGCAAAACAAGGAGAAATAACTGTATTTCTACTTGGTTTGTCCTCTTTCCATGTGCGCTGCATTCTGAAGAACACATAGAAAGAGGAAAACCCCTCTCACAACACAGGCTCCCTTGCCCCATGGTGCAAGGGTGCCTGCACTGGCGCTAGGCTGTCGAAACAGCGCCAGTGCTGGGGAAAGGACAGGAATGCATCGTATTAGATACATATAGTGCCTTCCTACCCTTTTACTTTGACGTAGGCCAGCACAGCAAGGTTACTTGCTGTGCTGTCCTACGCCAAATCCCCATAAATGAGGCCCATAGTTTTCTTCTCACAGAGTAATGAGGCCACAAGAGGGCACTGTGGCTCTATGGCTATCTTATTACAAATGCACCATTTGACAACACAGACACTATAAAGGAACCTACATATCGTAACAATTATGCAGCCTAAAATACTTTTTAATATAATAAGGCTCCTTTCGGGATCAGAGAATGTCCGGTGGGCGACAACAAAAATTTGCAAGAACTCAAATAGACCCTACTAATGATTGCAACCAAGTATTTGATCTACAACAAAGAAATTGGAGTAATTGCATGGAATTGTTTCCTTGAGAGCATAGGTCCACTCTCAATGAATACCGATAATCAATATCCACTGGATTACCAACTACCCTTGGGTTATAGACGGTGGCTACTCTCACGCCTTAGAACACAGTTACACTGGTGTGCACCTTCAAAATGTACAGAGTGGGGGGCATGCTTAGTATATCAGGGAGTAACACCAGTAAGAGAGGGTTCCCCAGGAGCTTATGGACACACAACAAAGATGTGTGTGTAATCTGATAGTAAAAGGTTTGAATTATCATGAAATGGCAAGAAACCTGCAGATAAAAAGCTCATATCATAGCATGATAACTCAGTCAGGGTTGCAGTTACTTGTGCAAACTGCAGGTCATACGTTCCAAAGTAAAATAGCTCAGTGGGTTGTGGAAATGCTGCACATAGCTGCACATAACCAGCAAGGCATGTGTTTGAAGGCTTATTATATATTTTAACTCCTTCACTTAGTTCCATTTGAACTGTGCCCTGTCTCATGGGTCATTTTTGAATTATTAAACTCATCCATATACATAAGTATAGTATATACAAACATGTTCATCTATTCAGCTGAATATACTCAATTCACCAGGAGCAGAGGTGAACAAGACAGAACTGCCATAACAGAGCCCCAGTAGTTCCAGAGAAGAATACTGCCAGGCATAAAGCACTTCAAGGCCTTGTCTGGAGGTGTAAGTGCTTTATAAATGCAACTATAATACAGTACAAGGTATGTATGCTCTCTACGTCCTGTGGAAGTGGAAGGCCCATACTTTTAATTTGCTAAAATAAAGTTCTGGGCTTAAATATTTTTTCTCGGGAGCCTGCATCCATCACGATCGCCAGACACCAAGGTTGTCTAGACTTGATTCCACCTCATGCCTCTTTCTACAACCACCCTATACAGCAAGTCTCTTTATAACACTCTTCCACATTTTTTTAATCCTTGCCCTCCATATTTGTCACTGTTTTCTATCATTCTCTTTCTCCTTCTTCCTCCCATTGTTTCCTCTCTCTTGCTTTCGGTCAACGTCTGATGATGAAAAATATGTACCTGTCCCTAACAAGCTTTAGCCAAGCCAATAGGTCTTGCCTTCATAAAGGAGTGCCCAGATGTTGAATTTGCCAATATTTGACAGTAAAGTATTGTTTAAAAAACAGTTTTAAAAATGTTCAAAATACTGGAGGGAAAGCTCACTTTTATGGCATCGCAAAACTGTACATTAAATTGAATGTTTTGAATCTTTATCAATGGTATTTTTTAAATACTTTTCACTTCGCAAACTCTGAACATATTTTAAAAAGACCAAGGAAGTGTCAGAATGTAAAGGGAAATGTTTGATGAGGCCTAATTTACTAGATGCAGTGGAAGGATTCAAGTTAGCCAATCAAAAAGATCTTAAAAGATGCTATGGTCCACGGAAAGGACAAGCACATTTGAGTGACAATAAAGCCAACCAGTTGTAAGCAATGGGTAAGTCCACTGCAAGTTCACAATAGGGTTATCACACTAGACAGCTTGCCCTATCTGGTTTGCAAGACCTAAGAATGAGTGCTGGTGCCAACCACCTGCAACCACCAGCATAAACTTAGTAATGGTGCCTGCAGCTTTATGCGGTACAGGGAAATAGTGAGATAGTTCCACTGACCCCGCCTACCGCAGTAGGAAACAGCGAACAGGTGAGAGGTCTGCTGCCCATTCTTATCAACATCGGTGAATCAATGGAAAAGAAATGGGGGTGGACTAGGTATTTGAACATGAGAGTGTGATGTGTATACGTTTTCTGACTGCATGGGAGATTATGATATGGCTTCAGTTTGCCTGCTTCAGAGAGTGAGTGAGGCTGTTGCATTTTCTGGCTGGGTGATCCTGAGGCCCCAGCTCGGAATGGGACTTTGATTAGTTTTCACTCCTCTTTTCCCCAGAGCCAGATTCCCGGTCTGTGAAGTTCAGTCCTCTGTTTTGCTTACACCCTCACAATGAGGACCACCACATCAACTCGACCACCCCCGGTCCCAGAGATGAATTTAAGTGGTCATCCGGTGAATGACCTGAGAATACATCCCAAAAGCCAAGCAGACATCATAAAACAAAAAAAAAACAGTGTAGAATGCCTAATGTTTGCGGCTGGTGGTTATGTGGGACTGTGGGTCATGGTGGCTGCTAATCACACTAGTGTTCATGAGGTCACTCAAAGGACCCCTTTTGAACTTATGAGGGGAAGAGTGGATGTCACTAAGTTATATCCTGCCTGGATGAAACACAAGACGTTTTTTCACAAACCAAAGGAAAAGTGTAATCAAAATAGCAAAATATATCCTGAGCTAGTAGCAATAATCATTCAGGTCCTTGAATAAATCACAATCAAGATGGTCTTCCTCTCGTCATTTATTATGATGTCATTCTTTGTTGCAAATCTAGCCGCCAACACGTGTTTCGTCTTAAGCCGTATAGACCACGGACTTCTTCAGGGCTAGAACGTCATAATAATCACAATCAGAAGTAATCAGAGTTACAAAGTTGAATATAAAAACATCATATCAACCAAGTTTCACAATTTTCATCAAAGTGAATTTAATACAAAAGTGGCGGAAAAAACCAAGGTAAGTAGGTAAAATTCTAGTCAAAAAGCACAAACCCAAAATTTTGAAAATCATAAAAGAAACACAAATCATTGCCTAGTGTTAGAAAAAAGCAACCAAAGGATCTATGTGATCAAAGTTTAGAGCAAACCGTGAAAACCAAATCAACCAACACCACACCAATGAATACAGTGCTCAAGACAAGAAAAAAGTGCAGTGACTGGAGTCATCCTGGCATTAGTTGCCCTAAGTTATATATCACAAAAAGTGATACACTCTAATTTATATCAGAAAGAAAGAGAAACAGGTAGAAAAAGATGTACCCAGAGCAAACACTCACCTAGTGACTGTGAAGATTTACCAGATTTGTGATCTACTTTTCAAGAGTCTCCTGATCCTATAGTGAGTGACATCACATTATGATTATACTATGGTGACTTTAACACTGAGAATTTAGTTGTTATACTTACACTATTTGTTTTGTTTGGATTTCTTACAGATTGTGACAATACATTATTTAGAGGTTGATAAGATTTCCCCTCTCAACGACAACTTGTTAGAATAGTAATAGGTGAGTGTTTGCTCTGGGAACATCTTTCTTCTACCTGTTCCTCTTTCTCATGGAACGAACAGCCTTTCCTGTCCTTGTAAATATGGGGCAGAAAAATGAATTGCTGGTTTATCACAAAAAGTGAAGCCGTTGCAGTGCAAGGGGCTTGTAAATCTGCCCCTTTGTTTCTGTGGAATATATTTGGGGTAGGCAAGTAGAGTGCTTTGTAAGTAATGCATGTCTTCTTATATAGTGTGCAGTATTCCTTAAAAAGCCATTTCAGTGTGTGTGATCAAACGTTTTTGTACCAGATACAAGACGAGCAGAGGAATGTAATACTGCCTTCAACCATCATGTACAATTTTGGGGTTTCATTTCGTGGGATAGCTCCATAATCAATAAGGGAAACTAGTGAAGAGTGTACGACGAGTTTCAGCTCAGATTTGGGAATGAAGGGTCTTATGTACATCCCTAGTTTTGATACCTGATATTTTGTCCATTTTATGTGCATGAGCATCTAAAGGAGCCTGGAGTCTACAGTGATCCAAAATGATTAAACTGAAGTGACTGGTTTGTCAGATTCAGCAATGATGTTAAATTCCTCTGTACACTCATTAGAAAATTCAGGCTTATATTTTGGGGAGAATGACTTTTTGGCTTTATTTAGACCTTTGCAGATGGTCCATTGGTTTGCCAGGTTGGCAGAGCCCTTCCTTTTAGTATCATATTTCCTTTAAAAAAAAAACCACAAATTAAGCACCTCTTACAGGGCCTGAGAATTCCCACCAATCAGTTTACCAGTTCCATATGTAACGTGTCAAGCAGTGTGTTTTTTACCTTGGAGTTATTGTACCTCCCTGCAATAAAGAGCTTTTCCTGCTTGCTTGCAGAAAGATTGTTAATGAGGGATACTGAGGAAAGCCTCCATAGGTGATTATGGAGACTCCTTTGGGCCTGTGCTCAGCCTAGCTGGTCATGCCTATGCCTGTAGACCCTAAGAATAGAAGAGATCTCTGAGGTGTCCAATGAATCAGAGGAGACAGACTGCAATATTCAAGAAGTGGTCTCCAGAAAGCCTTGCACAGGAGGTCCCCATCGATTGAAAGCCTAATTTCAGAGCTTTCTGCTGCTGAGTTCAAAAGGTGGTATGGGTCTAGTTCATTGTTGCCAATCGACCAACTATCTTGCAACATCTCAAACTCTACTGATGGTCTACCCAGTACCGTCTTGTTATCTGATAAATAGGGGTGGGCGTCAAACTCTGCTACGCCGGTGGTGTTCACTGAGTTTTTACCACTCCGCGCTCCTCTTGAAGCGCGGATTTCGACAAAAACTCTGTCACATGTTGCGTAACTGAGTTTACCAACAGGGCTCAGCCCACCCCACGTTGCTCACTCGGGCGTCGTTGAAATTCAAGCACCATTGTGTCCCTATTGGTAAACCTTTATTTGTTGATACTCCCAAGTGATGATCCTATTTCTATTTCCATGCCTTTCACTATGAACATGACATCACTCACCGATCACAACAATCCCCAAGCTGGACCACAACCCCCAGAATGCTATCAGTCATCCAGGTCTTTCCTTGGTGCTGTAGCGAGCGGCCTTCTAGGTCTGCCTCAAGCGCCTGATCCTGGACTGTGCCATCCATCAGTGACTTCCACCACCGCTCGGAGGGTGGTACCAGCCCAGTATCCCTAGCTGTGCCCCTTGGCCTCACCTGTCACTCACCATCACACACTCCAGTGCTCCCCTCTAGTCCCTGCGTCTGTCCCCTGGCTGACCGACCTCACACGTGGAAGCTCACCACTTCAGCTGTTTTCTCTACCGAGTGCTAACTTGGATCGTTTTCTTTTGGAAGTCTCCACAATGCCTGGAACCCCGCAGTGTCCGAGTACCAGGAGCATCGGTGTCCTGCTCCAGCATCTCCCTTGTTCCACTCCCCCTCTGGTGCCCCGTCCATGTCGCTGAGTACAGCCGACACTGCGCCGCCGACATGGACAGCAGCACCAGCAGCAAACCCAGCCCAGGGCCAGCTCGACCGGGCCAGCGGGGGAAACTAAAGAACCCAAGAGCAGGGCCGGACTGGGAACCACAACCGGCCCTGGCAAAGTGCTTGGCTGGGGTGGGGGGGGGTTGTTGGCGGTGCCGTCGAGCTCTTTCCCACGGCCGGTTTTCGGCCGATTTTGTTACAGGCCCTGTAACAAAAACGGCCCCCACCCTTGCGGCGCACCGGGAGATTGCCTGGTCCCCGCTATTGCCAGTCCAGCCCTGCCCAAGAGCGATGAGGGGGGGGCGGGGTGTTGGATGTGCCGCTGAGCTCCTTGCCAGGGCCGGTTTTCGGACGGTTTTGTTACAGGGCCGATTTTGCAGCTATGCTGCAAAAACGGCCATGTAACAAAAACGGCCCCCAGGGGCCCAAAACCGGCCCCCACCCTTGTGGCGCACCGGGGGATTGCCCGGTGCCCGCTATGGCCAGTCCAGCCCTGCCCAAGAGTGATGAGGACTCGGAGATACTTTGGCATATTGGGCAGGTGCTGGACTGTGGGAATAGAAGTGCATACTGCATAGACATTCATGTGGGAAACTTGCAGGACGTGGGTACTGGAGGATGTGTTTGTGTCCTTGGATTGTCTGCCAGGAGGCAGGACCTAAGATCACAGTGAGCATTGTAGTGTATGCGGTGTGCAGTGCTACTATTGTTCCAATCACTCTGCCTGCTTGTGGAAGGAACTTTGCTGAATTTGGTGGAGTTTTTGGGTAACTCCTCCGCATTCCGCAGAGTGAAACCCTGCCCAGCCTCCCAATCCTTACTTGTACTCTCTTCAGAGATGACTGCAGTCTTGCCTTCTTTCATGCCTCCCTCTGACTTTAATAATGGAGTTTCTTCTACAGAGTGTGACACAACCACATTTGTCCATCTCCTACTTTTCCCAGTTCCTATTCTGCGAAGTTTCCATCTCCGGCCCTTCGCTGTACTCTTTCACGTCTTTTCCCGACACCTTCCCCACTCCTTCTATTGCACACATTTTGACAGCTTCTTTCTTCAATTTACCACCAGCCACCGTAGTGTTTTCTTCCGCTCAAAAAACCTTCCTCCATCCATCAATTGTCAAAAGACTTCTTGTGGTGTTTTCCACATTAAAGAAGAGAACTGGACATCATGAAGTAGCAGGTGGGTTTATTAACCTCATCCACAAATAGACATCGATCAACTGACAGATGGAATCATCATGTTCTAAGAAGGAATACAGATCATAAGTTCTATGATCTTAAAGGAGAAGAAACAACATTATCACACATCTTCCTTCCTAACAAAACAGAAATAAGATAAAGTATACAAAAGAGAGAAACAAAAGTAAGAACAATCTTCATGTGAAAAAACAACACAAAAGTAATTAAACATAGTCTTTCAAGTAAGCAGGAGCCTTACGAGCTCTTTGACTCCTCTTGTATGATAATAACATGTTGGACCCATTAGCAGGAGTGTTGTTAACATGATGACATTTGTTACATAAACCATTGTTGTGCACAGAAGCATCAGAAACAAAAGACTTAGGATCAACCACCACAACACGACTCTTATTCCATATCTTCCCATCTTCCGTCTTAATGGCATTCTTAAAAATCTTAATAACAGCTCTAACATTGGTGTATTTAGACCACGGCTTGCGTCCTACAGGTGTCTTAATTTTTACAAAATCACCCACTTTGACCTCTTGATATGATACACACTTTCTGTTATCAAAATATTCTTTACGAGCACATTGTTTATCCAACTCTTTTCCTCTCCATTCACCAATATCATTATCCACCAGACCTTTATTGTTTTTCATCCACCCTGGACACCACAAAGTATTAGGAACCCTCCCCTTGAATAATTCAAACGGAGACCTCCCAGTAGATGAATGAGGAGCAACTCGATAAACATTGATCCTGTCCTGAAGAGCTGTCCTCCAGTTCAAACCAGAAGATCGAGCTAACTGTATTGACTCCTTAAGAGTCTTGTTGACTCTTTCAACAGCACCATTTGTTTCAGGGTGATATAAATAACACCTCTTATGTACAATACCACACCTTTTTAAGAATTCAGTAAACAGAGTTGAACAGAATTAAGGTCCATTATCGGACAATAAGCTATTAGGAAAACTTTCTTTGTTGAACACACCTTCCAAAAAACTAATGACAGATTCAGAGGTAATCTCTCTGACAGCACACACCTCTACCGATCTAGAATAAAGATCAATGAGGACAATTAAATACGGAGTATCTGAAACTCCAGATAATGGAACCAAAATATCAATCGCAACCTCATCCCAAGGGTGACTCGGCAAAACTCTTTTAACCATAGGCATTTGTTTAGTCTTTAAGATTTTGTCACTTGCACAGCCTTCTACACAATCCCTGACCAACCTTTCTATTTCTAAATCCATGCCAGGCCACCAGAATTGCATACGAAGAATCTCCTTCGTTTTCACAATTCCTAAATGACCACAATGAGCATGCGACAACAATTTTTTCCTTATTCCAAGAGGAGGAACAAGTTTTGTTCCACGAGTTAACAAACCTTCAGTAACAGAAAGTTCATCAGAGACCAACAACCACGGCTTTTCCAAGCGGGAATTGCTCTTCAAAGAAGAAATAACTCGACAAACCTCTTCATCCTTCTCCATCTCTTTCATCCACTCTGACTCTTCTATTGCCCCATCAGTGACCTCACACACATTGATGTATTCATCCAACTCATTCGTATCATCCTCATGAAAATTTTCAGTATCAACCAACCTAGATAAACAATCAGCTGACCCATTAGCCACACCTGGAATAAACTGTACTTCAAAATCGAATTCTTGTAGAGAAACAACCCATCTTCTGATCCTCGAAGAAATAGCATCCAAACCTTTCTTCAAGAAAACTTCTCTTAAAGGCTTGTGATCAGATAGAATGCACACTTTAGATCCCCAAATCAAGTTTTTACATTTTCTCAAAGCCCAAAAAATTGCAAGAGATTCTTTCTCTATCACAGAGTAATTAAGCTCCGACCCTTTAAGACACCTTGATGAACAACAGATAAGAGAATCTTTACCATCCTTCCTCTGTACCAGAACTGCACCAAGACCTTTGTCACTTGCATCCGTAAATAAAACAGTGGGAAGACCAGGAACAAACGCATGAAGAGAGGGAGCCTTGTTTAACTCTTTCTTGATACTCACAAATTCATTCATGCACTCAGGGGTCCATGGAAAAACAACATTTTTTGCCGTCAACCTTCTTAAATTATGAGTTTTGTCTGCAAAATTGGTAATAAATTTCCCATAAAACTCAACCATCCCAAGAAAAGAGAGTAACTCCTCCATATTAAGTGGTTCTTTAACCTTGTCGATAGATTCAACCAAATCTATCTTCGGAAAAACACCCTTACCAGTAATACGATGTCCTAAATAATTAACCTCTTCTACTCTAAACTTGCACTTAGTCTTTTTAAGAGACATGCCCGCCTCATCTAAGCATTTCAACACAGCACACACACGTCTATCATGTTCTTGAATATCATTACCATAGATCAAAAGATCGTCTTGATAACATTTAACACCCAACAACCCCTTCAAAATTCTAGACATAATTTGTTTAAAAACTGAGGCCGCTGATACAAGGCCAAAGGGCATTCTCTTAAACTTAAAAGTGCTCATGGGTGTAACGAAGGCAGTTAGATCCTGAGAGGACTCATCTAGCTCCACCTGGTGGTAAGCGGAAGCTAGATCAAGAGTAGTGAAATACTTCGCACCATCCAGAGTACCAACCATCTCATCAATGTTGGGAAGGAGAAATCTATCCACCAGAACCTCCCTATTTAAAGACCTTAGATCTATACAAAGACGAATTTCTCCTGTCGGTTTCTTAGCGATCACAACAGGAGCGAGTCACTCTGTGGCTTCAACGGGCTCAATAATATCATTCTTTACAAGTTTTTCTATCTCCTCCTGAACTTTTGCTTGTTCCATTAGTGGAATCCTCCTTACCTTTGCTACTACAGGAACAGCATTATTTTTTAACCTAATGCGATGTTTGTACCCTCGTAAACGCCCCAAATTTTCTTTAAATACATTTGGAAACTGTTTTGCTAAGACATCTGACAAATTATCATTACTCTTGACTTGAATAGAATCGGAGACTTCCTGAATTTGTACCTGTGGTGAAGCATTAGGATCCAGTTTTACTCCAAGTTGACGTTGATGTAGCCAGCCTAGCAATGCATCACCTTTTTTGCAACATAAACTTTTCCAACAATGATGTTAATCAATGGTAATCAATGCCTCATTGGGTGCCGGTGTGGTGCCACCCACTTGGAAGGGTGCAATAATAAAAGCCCTCCTAAAAAACCTAGTCTTGACCCCCTTGACATGGCGAACTACAGGCCCATCTCGCTACTTCCCGGACTCAGTGAAATCACGGAAAAATTGGTTAACTTCCAGCTATCCAACTTCCTTGAGTCCAACGGTGTACTGAGAAGTTCCCAAACAGGCTTTCGCCCGGGTCAAGGCACTGACACCGCCTTGCTGGCAGTCGCGGAAGAGGCACGTTGCATTTTGGATTCAGGAGGATCAGTGGCAGTGATCCTCCTGGACCTTAGTGCAGCGTTTGACACTGTTAACCATCGAGTGTTACTTCAACGGCTGTCAGATGCCGGAGTGAGGGGGATGGCGCTGAAATGGCTTAGGTCATTTTTCAGCGACCGGACCTTTCAGGTCTGGGAAGGGGGCGCACGATCGGCATCCACCCACCTCCATTGTGGAGTGCCTCAGGGCTCCTCTTTGAGCCCCACATTATTCAATGTGTACATGGCCCCCTTGGAGGATGTGGTGGCTCCATTTAACATCAAAATCGTGAGCTATGCCGATAACACCCAGCTGGTGTTTGCCCTCTCCCAGGCCACGGAAAATCCCCAGGTGCTACATTCCTGCCTATCCAAAGTCCACGCCTGGATGGGGGAATCAGCACTAAAGCTGAACGGTTCAAAGACCGAGATAATGCTGATGGGGATGAAAAGTCCCTCACTCCCCCGGTCTGCGTGGCCTAGCTGCCTGGGATCCCCTCCCAAACCCAAGGCTGAGATCAAGAGCCTTGGTATTTGGTTGGAGCAAGATCTTTCCTTCAGGACCCAGGCTACCAAACTGGCTGGTGTCTGTTTCGGCCTTCTCCGATCGGTGCGCAAAGTGCTGCCTCTGCTTCCATTTCTATCTCGGAAGCTTTTGATCCAGGGCCTGATTATATCAAGATTAGATTTCAGTAATGCAATCTATCTGGGTGCCCCTGAGATCACTCTGAACAAATTACAGCAAGTTCAGAAAGCGGCGGGTCACGAATGCTCTACAACATCCCTATGTCACGATCGGCCAAACCCGCATTGAGGGCGCTGCATTGGCTGCCAGTGCGAGAAAGGGTGAAATTTAAATCTCTCTGCCTTGCACATAAAATCTTGCAAGGTAAAGGCCCTCCCGCCCTCCAAAAGCTGGTGACGCCGTATAAGGCAAGTAGAACACTACGCTCAGACCAACAACACCTACTTAAGATCCCCAGGGTCAAAAACGCCCGTTCAGGAGGGAGGAGATTCTCCGTAAAGGTTGCAACCCTTTGGAACTCACTCCCCCTAGGTTTGCGCTCTGAGACATGCCTTTTGCGTTTTCGTAAACAACTGAAAACTTTTCTCTTTTGTTAAGCCGCTGTGTCTCTTACTCTCTTAAATTGTTACTCTGTTTGGTTAAGCGCTGGGATGCTCTAGGGTAACCACGCGCTATACAAAACTGTTTTAATAATAACTTCCCAATACTATTTCGGCCATAAAATAGCCTAACATTCTAATTGGTTTCTCGCTATAGCCCAAAGGGGAGATATCACATTTCATCAACTTCACCTTTTTAGAAAAGAATTCATTAAAAAACGTCTCATCAATTATCGTTATTTTAGAACAAGAATCAAATTTAAAATTTATCATTGAATTTTCAACACTAACAAAATGAGAGGAATGATCTGACTTATCACTAGTCACCTCAAAACACACAGATCTTACTTGAGGTTGAGACCATTTCTTTTTCAATCAATCAATCAATCAAAGCATTTATATAGCCCACTACTCACCCGGAGGGTCTCAAGGCGCTAGGGGGGGTCCGCTACTGCTCGAACAGCCAGGTCTTGAGCTGCTTCCTGAAGGCAAGGTGGTCCTGGGTCATGCGGAGGTGGGTCGGGAGGGAGTTCCAAGTCTTGGCGGCCAGGTAGGAGAAGGACCTTCCTCCTGTGGTGGCTCTTCAGATGCGGGGGACGGCGGCGAAGGCGTGGCCGGTCGATCGAAGCTGGCGTGTGGGAGCGTAGAAGCTGAGGCGGCTGTTGAGGTATCCTGGGCCTTGGTTGTGTAGGGCTTTGTGTGCGTGGGTGAGGAGACGGAAGGTGATTCTCTTGTTGACCGGGAGCCAGTGCAGATCTCTCAGGTGTCCGGAGATGTGGCTGCGACGGGGGATGTCCAGGATGAGTCGTGCTGAGGCGTTCTGAATCCGCTGGAGTCTCTTCTGGAGTTTGGCGGTGGTTCCGGTGTAGAGGGAGTTGCCGTAGTCTAGACGGCTGGTGACGAGGGCCTGGGTGACCGTCTTCCTTGTCTCAGTGGGGATCCACCGGAAGATCTTACGTAGCATGCGCAGGATGTTGAAGCACGACGAGGAGACGGCGTTGACTTGTCTGGTCATGGAGAGGGAGGAGTCCAGGATGAAGCCCAGGTTGCGTGCGTGGTCTGTTGGTTTGGGTGCGCTGCCCAGGGCGGGGGGCCACCAGGAGTCGTCCCAGGCAGAGGGTGAAGATCCCAGGATGAGGACTTCCGTCTTGTCCGAGTTCAGTTTCAGGCGGCTGTTCATCATCCACTTGGCTACGTCTGTCATCCCTTCGTGTAGGTTGGCTCTGGCGGTGGCGGGGTCGTTGGTGAGGGAGAGGATCAGCTGGGTGTCGTCGGCGTAGGAGATGATGTTGAGGTTGTGTTGGCATGCGATGGCTGCGAGGGGGCTCAAGTAGACGTTGAAGAGGGTTGGGCTGAGCGAGGAGCCTTGAGGAACGCCGCAGATGACTTTGGTGGCTTCTGATCTGAACGGGGGGAGGCGGACTCTCTGTGTCCTTCCGGCGAGGAACGAGATGATCCATTCCAGTGCCTTCTCCTGGATTCCGACGTTGCTGAGGCGCTGCACTAGGGTACGGTGGCAGACAGTGTCGAAGGCCGCGGAGAGGTCTAGGAGGATGAGGGCCGCTGTTTCTCCGTTGTCAAGCAGGGCTCGGATGTCATCGGTGGCTGCGATCAGGGCGATCTCGGTGCTGTGGTTGGCCCGGAAGCCAGACGGCGAGAGGTCGAGGGATCCGTTCGTCTCGAGAAAGGCGGCCAGCTGCTTGTTGACGGTCTTCTCAATGACTTTTGCAGGAAACGGGAGCAGCGAGATGGGGCGGTAGTTCTTGAGGTCGGTGGGGTCGGCTGATGGCTTCTTTAGTAGAGCGCTGAGTTTGGCGTGCTTCCAGCTCTCCGGGAAGGTAGCGGTGTCGAAGGAGGTGTTGATGATGTCCCGTAGGTGGGGTGTGATGACAGCGTCGGCCTTGTTGAAGACGTGGTGAGGGCAGGGGTCGGTCGGAGATCCGGAGTGGATGGAGTTCATCGTGCGGACGGTGTCTTCGGTGCTGATCGGGGTCCAGGAGTGGAGGGTGGTGGTGGGGAGCGGTGGTTCAGTCGTGGCGTGCGTCGGTTGAGTGCTGAAGCTGTTGTGTATGTCCGCGATCTTGTTGTGGAAGTAGGAGGCGAGGGAGTTGCAGAGGTCTTGTGAAGGGGTGATGTTGTTGTTTCCGGCGTTGGGGTTGGAGAGCTCTTTAACGATGTTGAAGAGTTCCTTGCTGTTGTGGGCGTTGTTGTCCAGTCATGCCTTGAATGCAGTTTTCTTGGTGGCGTGGATCAGTTGGTGGTGTTTTTGGGTGGCGAGCTTGAGGGCAGTCATGTTGTTCGGTGTTGGGTCTCTGCGCCAGGCTTTCTCGAGGGCTCGGCAGTTCTTCTTGGAGCTCTTGAGTTCGTCGGTGAACCATGGGGCTTTCTTGCTGCCGGGTCTGCTAGGCGGGGTCTTCAGAGCGGCGAGGTCATCTGCGCAGTTGCTGATCCACTTCGCGAGGTTGGTGGCCGCCTGGCTTAGGTTCGTTGCGCTGGTGGGAGGGTTCATGCTCAGGGAAGTCGCAAGTTGGTCGGCTGTGATCTTGTTCCAGCTTCTGCGTGCAACCTGTTGCTGGTGGTGGTGGATCGTGGTCCTTCTGAAGCTGAAGTGGACGCAGCTGTGGTCCGTCCAGTGGAGTCCGGTGGCGTGGTTGAAGGTGATGTCCTTGCTGGATGAGAACACGGGGTCGAGTGTGTGACCGGCGTAGTGGGTGGGGGTGGTCACCAGCTGCTTGAGACCGAGGTTATCGAGGTTGTCCAGCAGGGTGGTGGTGTTGCGGTCGTTGTTGTTCTCCAGGTGGAAGTTGAGGTCCCCAAGGAGGATGTAGTCAGCGGAGAGGAGGGCGTGCGGGCTGATGAAGTCGGCGATGTCTTCGCTGAATTGTGTGCGTGGTCCCGGGGGTCTGTAGATGAGGGTGCCTCTGAGGGTGGTCTTGGGGTTGATGTGAATCTGGAAGTGCAGGTGTTCGGCGGGAGCGAGGGTGTCGTTGGTGTTGGTCGTGATGCGGATGGTGTTCCTGTGGATGATGGCGATGCCTCCCCCTGTCTGGTTGACGCGGTCCCTCCGGGTGATCTTGTAGCCGTCCGGGATGGCGATGGCGATGTTGGGCGCTGAGGAGGCGTTCATCCAGGTTTCCGTGAGGAAGACGACGTCTGGGGCTGTGGTGTCGAGCAGGTTCCAGAGCTCGACGGCGTGTCTGTGGATGGAGCGGGTGTTGAGCAGGATGCACTTGAGGTGGTTGCTGCTGGTGCTTGGCTTGGTCGGTGCTGGTGTAGTGCAGGTCCGGATGCAGGTGAACTTGCAGGAGTGGCAGCAGAAGGGTCCGTGGGTGCGTCTCGAGGTGGCTCGATAGCAGCCCGGAATTCGACCGGTGTTGAGTGCGTAGAGTTCGGTGGCGTCGTAGGTCCGGCGGGTGGGCTGGTGTCGGCGGGAGCCAGGGGTCCTGGCACTGGGCGCGGTCCAGGCGCGGACGGGCGCAGACGGGCTTACCTTTGGCGCGCCTTTGGCGCACAATCAGCGCGCCCGCTGCGCGGGCGCACGGTCACCATTTATGGCGAAGTGCAGGGAGGGAGGAGCAGCTGGGAGGCGGGAGCGGGGAGGGTACAGAAGGAAAGGGGGCGTGTCCACACTCCCGGCGGCGGGAAGCGGGGAGCGGGGCGGGTGGGCGCAGGGGGCACTGCAGGGGAAACTGCACAGGGGGGGGCAACAAGACAAAAAAGGTACAAAAATAGGAATAAAAAGCAATTTACAATACAATTACAATATAAATAGAACAGCAAAGAAATGCGGGAGAGCAATGAGCGACGGCGGGGGGCGTGGCCAGGAGGAAGGAAGGCTCAACGAGGCTGAGAGCAGTGGCAGGCGGGGGGCACATGCGACAGCTGGTGGCCGTGCGGCGCGGGGGTGTCCTAAGATTAGGTTTTTAGAACTATCACCTTTATATATTTTCGTTCTACAAAATTTGGCATAATGCCCTCTCTTACCACACAAGTTACATAAAACTTTTAGGGCAGGACATATAGGTGAATTAGCTAGATGACTAACTTGTCCTTACCTAAAACAAGAAAACTTGTTATTTAAACTGAGATTAGAGGTGGTGGGAAAAGTATTTTGTTTCTCTTGTAATCCTGTACCCTCCTGTTTCTTAATTTGACATACAGTCTCCTCTACTTTTGTTTCTTCTTTTGAATCAGAACAAGATGGTTTCTCTTTCTCTTTCTTTAATTCACCAACACATTTAGTCATGTGTTCAACTTGTTTTGCAATAACCAAAACTTCTTCGAGAGGAGGTTCATCCTTAAGCCAGAGTTCCTTTCTAATGTCATCATGCGCACATCTTAAAACAAATTGATCACAAATTCTTTCATCCAAAGTTTGACCAAAATTGCATGAAGACGCTAACTTCCTTAGAGAAGATACATATTCTTCTACTGTTTCATCTTTTTTTTTGTTCCCTTAATCCAAAGTGGTATCTCTCCATTATAGTGCTGAGTCTCGGCAAATAATGTCGATCTAGTTGAAGAATAGCAATCTCATACTCATTTAAGTTTCTTTGTTCTGCCGCAGTTAAATCAGGCAAATGCTCTAAAACATCCTGTCCTTCTCCGCCAAGACAATGTAGAAGTAGAGAATGTTTCCTTTCTGGGCTTAAATTCGTTCCACAAACTCTTGCATAATTTGCAAAGATTTTTTTTCCATTTTTTCCATTTTACGTTTGGTTCTCCTGGGCTTGTTAGGAAAAAAGCAGGTTGAGTAACATTCTGCATTTTTTTTTATTTAATTTTATTTATTTTGTAACTTATTACGAGGTTCTTCTCTTATTTTTTTATATATTTTTTAACAGAATTAACTTTTTATTTTTATTTTAAAGTTCGAATATTCTGTTAATATTTAACTGTATTTTCTTGAATAATAAAGCGTGGTGAGCAAGATTGTAAATTTTCAATATTAAAAATGCTTTCTTTTTGTGTAATATACATGTGTCAAAAGAGTGGTTTTTTTTTAAACTTGAACTCGTCACAAAGATAAAGAAAGCCTTTGAGAGGCAGTCTTTATTTATTCTAGACGTAATAAAGCTGGTTCAAGGTTGAGAGGCAGTCTTTATTTATTATAGACGTAATAAAGCTGTCTTAAAGCTGTCTTTATTTATTATAGACGTAATAAAGCTGGTTCAGAACACACACGTTCTCTTTTCCTTTCCAAGTCGGAACGTTTGGATCAACAATAGAAAGAGACGTCATAAAGAAGAGAGACGTGCGGACGTCCTTCAGCTGAAACGCAGAGTGCAGACTGAAACGCAGCTTGTTATCCGTCAAACTGAAACGCAACGTAGCGTCTTATCTGACAAGCTGAAGCGCAACATGAGATGCGTGTCATTTGAACGCCAAGTCAGCTTACGTCAGCAGTCAGCCCTTACGTCAGCAGCTTACATGCGCATAGCTTACGCGCAAAGTTCCGATAATTTGTAATTTAAAAGTAACGCTGCAATTTCTTTTAAATAAGATTCTATCCTCCCTCCGCTCTCCTCACCGTAACTGTTACGAGTTTTGAACAGATATCTTGACGTTTACAGCCGCCGTGAAGACAACGCTTCCCTTCTTACATATACAGCCGCTGGAGGAGAGATCAAATTCGGTCTTTTGTCGTCGTGTTGAGGCTGATTCACCAATCGTCACCAATAAATGTGGTGTTTTCCACATTAAAGAAGAGAACTGGACATCATGAAGTAGCAGGTGGGTTTATTAACCTCATCCACAAACAGACATCGATCAACTGACAGATGGGATCATCATGTTCTAAGAAGGAATACAGATCATAAGTTCTATGATCTTAAAGGAGAAGAAACAACATTATCACACTTCTCGTCTGGCACGTTCACATTCCCTTCCCACCTTCGCCACAGCACTCCTCAGGGGTTTTCCTGTGGAGGTGCTTTCTCCAAATACACTTATGGTGAGATATTTCCCCACTTTATTCCACTTGCCTTCAGAGCTTGCTCAAGCCATACGAGCCTCCTTTCCATCCATCAGTGACACAGATTAGGCCACTCTACAATCAGCAATGCGCATCCAACATAAGATAGAGGCAAGAATAAGATGGAGAAGGAGCTTTCTTGGGTACACCTCAGCCACAGCTAGCTCCAATTGTCACCACTGAGTCCAACTGACAGGCCGCAGCGTATTCTAGAATCTGGTGACACACGATTCTGTTGTTCTAGTATCTTCCAACGAACAATCAGGGGAGGAAGGTACCACAGCCACCTTCCCTGTTAGCTGACTGTTTGATCAATAACATAATCACTGCCTACACATTCACATTGTATTTGTACAAGTCGGAATGGGTGATCTAATTCTGCTCTTAATCCAGGGAAAGGGACTGCTGAGCTGAGCAACTTGTGTGTGCTAGACAGGTGTGGTTGCCGAGAACCTGGTCATTTCGCAGCTAGTTTTGAATATCTGGAAACACCTGCAATTTTGGGGCTTCTTCGATTACAGGGCCCGAATTGTGGTGAAACAAATCTTTAGAAGGACTTGGAACTGGTGCCAGGCTCCAACAGATGAACTGGTCCAAAACTGCAGCACTGATCCAGATGTGGCCATTGCAGCCTAATCCCCTGCTTCACCCGGTTACAAACTCTATAGCACTGCAGAAGCCCCATTCACGGACTGCAAGTGATGTGATGTTTATTGGACCTGGTAATTATCGCACCCAACATTCGCTACTCCTAATAAAGCTCACTGTGTCTCGAGCTTCATTGGGCCCTCTCTGGAGTGGCTGTGAAATAACCTCATCGAGACCGAACTGCCGTGCAATGTGCAAATGTAATGTAAATATAATGCAAATGTAGAACGGGCAAATCCCTGGCTGAAAGTCTCAGAGGACCTCTCGTTGCTGGGTCTTCCTTATCGTTCTGTTTCTAATTGAAGCCCAAGAGGTGGACTATACAAGGTTTTTAAACTTTTGCACTCCGCTAATAGACTCCTAATAGATTCCTACGACAGCGAAGAGCTACACTTACTAATGAACGGTAAATGCTATTTTTTATTTTTTCCTCATCTCCTTTTCTCACTGTTTTTATTTAGAACACTTCTACTTTCTGGTAGTCAATTAGGCTCATTCTTTAAGTACCTTATCTTTTAACTTGATTGCATTTGTGGCTATTGTGTTCTGTTTCCCCTGTAACTGCTGGATGCAGAAAAGCCTTTTGAATCCAGCCTGCTTTGATCCTGTGTTTAACGGGGCACTTAAAGGAAGCATTAAGGCTTGCTTCTTCCTGTAAACCTTTGGCCTTGTTATTGTTGCAAGACTGCTATGAACATCTGGCTAACACAAGTAGTAAAAGTACAAAATCCAATTAAAGTACTTAAATGCAATTTTATTTTAATTTCAACTTGGTGACCTAAAGAACGATGGCCTTGTGGGTGGTATTAAATGACATGCATCTGGTGTTATTGTACTGTTTGTTCTTTCAAATGGTTTAGTTAAAATATAAAGTTAAACTAAAGAAGTTATAAACTTGGTGACCAACTTAACTGTCATGGTGGACTCTGATCTTCTATTGGTCTCCCCCAAAATCAGCCGTGACTTCGTCGTGTTGCCAAGCTTCTGAGAAGGATCCTTCTATGCCTCACTCCCTCTCGCTGTATGTTTGCAGTTATCTGATTGGTTGGCGTTTGGCATGGTTCCTGCAACTCTGTCACCGTTATCCAGACATACTTATTGAACCAATCACCTTCAGACGCTCATAAGAATATACCACCTCAGCTCATTAATGGGGAAATCTGACTGGTTCACACCTTCGACAGAACGCTCCCGATTTCCAATTTCACTACAGACTGCTTTTAAGAAATAGTGGATTGTCCTCCAGATTATCTCCACTGTTGCTCCACAGGTTGTAGTTGCAAAAATGTCACAGTAGTGGCATATTTTCGCTCTTCAGGTGATGCCGCAGGGCGCAGGCCTCACAATAGCAGTCAGGCCTGTTTTTTTCTGGTAACTTTCTTTATAGTGTTCCTTTTCCATGCAACTGCTTGCCTTCTAATCATCACAACTACACCAACCTGCTGAAAACCTGGCTTTTTGTCAAGTGTCATTTTTACCATACAGCAGCTGAAATTACCTTTTCATCGGAAGCAGCAGGAAACAATCTATAAATAATGCGCACTGTGCAAAAGCTTCAACTGCAACAGACCCAAAGCAAAGTGGTCGTGGTGATGCTACAAACATCTGTCAATGTACCACATGGTGGTGTTGGCTAAGCACACGTACCCACTATGGTCTGAAAGGAGCAAATGCATTCCACTTATGCACACACTTGAAGACAGACATCCACACATCCTAACCCAGGCATGTCTTTCACTGGAGCAGAAGACTTCACCGCTTCAACATGCCTCACCTTCTGGAAGGGCAAGTAAAAAAAGAAACTAATTCCCAAAAGCAACACTTAACCCTTACTTAAAAGACATGGCATCAATTCTCACCTTAAATCACGGTGCCTTGAGGTGACTGTTGCAATTACTGCGCAGATGTAAAACTGCCTTGATCTCTACAAGTCATGCAAAACAGGATTCCTTACACCCTCCGATTGTGCATCATTACAGACCTCTGTACAACAACCAGCTAGGTGCAGAACTACCGCAAACCTAGAATGGCATAGTGATGGGTGATCTGTCTTCCTAATTGGGAAATTTCAACCAGCAGCAGCTGTTCGGAAGCCACATGGTGGACCTGAATACAATGTATACACAGACCATGAGCACAAGACACAACCTACAGGGGAAGTGAAGTGACACTCAAATGTTTCTATAGGATCTGCGCACACACCTGGTTAAGGAGAGCACAGACTCTCAATCAAGGGATTAAATCCTTTTAGCCCAGTGCTGTAGCTTATCACTTTATGCGATGGATGGTTTCTGATGTCTCTCCCCACATCTCTGGTGGTGTTAGCCCTTTCGTCTTACTCTGGGTGCCCATAAAAGAAACCCAGATGCAGTTGAGGATCTTTTGACGTACACCCATCTATAAAGCGCATTGTTGGAGAACAACCATCTCGCTCTCCCCTGCCCCCATTGGCTGGCTTCTCATTGCATCCAAGAAACTCATCTACGAGCAGTAGTTTGTGGAACCAACCACTGCTTGGAACTTGTGTCTTCTTGTGCCATCTTTCCTCTACTTCCAGACCACGGAACATCTGCACAGGTGTCTTTCTTGACGAGTCGCTCCATTGAGGTGGCAGCAAGAGTCCTCTGGGTGCCCTACAGACATTCGAGGACCAGACAAAACAAGAGTCAAAACTGAATAAAATACCTGATGAACCGAAGGACAATAACAAGAAAGACTGCAGCTGCAGAATAAAAAGATGCCACGGAAGGGCTTGCTGTTTAATGCTGCCTTCTACTTATGTGGAAGGTCCATGAAGTAAACCTTGCGCTACACCAATACATTTAAAGAGAGGCTACATTTCTCATAGTGATAAGAAAAGAGCGGGAAAGTAGTTCAACATTTCTGAAGTATTTACAAAAATACATTACCCCACGACTTGCAGCAAGCTGAAACGCTACATTATTGTTAAGCAATGCCCCTAGACTCGAGTCTGTCGCACTATTTTAAGAAGCACTGCAGTGAATTTGTCCATAACAGAGCATTGTCAGGGGAATCTAAACAAAACATCTAGCAAGAGCTTAAGGAAACGGAGGGGAAATGTGCAATAAAGGAATCTAAAGGTTGTAATCTGTCTCCTGTATCTTTCCACTTCTCGTGAACTGCAGGAAAAATGTATGTTAACTGGGAGAATCACCATTTAAGGACTGAAACTGTATATCCCACGAGTTTAGGTAGGGGTTGAGAACGTGCACCATGTTACAACAGGAGGGGATTTCTCAGAGAGATCATAACAAATATGAAAGTAGCAACTCCCACACTGTCATACGAGAAAACTACTGATGCTCTAATACTTGGTGTAACCATTTGGAATGGAAACCAGTCAGTATTATTTTTGTCTCTGTACCAAAGGCGTCCAGGGTGCCCATAAGCCCGAGAAAGTGAAAGATTATTGTAAACGTTCTCAATGCCAAGTAAATCCGATGGATTCTAGGGAATAGACAATCGGATTAAGGCTTCCATGGAATAATAATACTGTGTTTAACATAGCTATTAATACCACAGTACTGCCTTTTCTAAGCACAGTACCTAATTTACTCTAGTCAGTTTACCGACCTGCACAAGGATGGATGGCTGAGTCTGTCCTGCTGGTATTTCTTGTGACATCCGGTAGAGTGCATACAACAGCTCCCTGGTCCATCCTGCCATCCATCCGCACCAACAAGCCTACAGCGGGCAGGCAGGGGACTACTGGCCGCAGAGAATGCAGGGGTTGTATCCTGTGCATATTCCTTCTTCATGAACAAGAAAGTGCTCTGTGTGGTCCTCTGGGTCATCGTGCTCCCGCGTAGAATGCATCCTCGAAAATGTAGAGTAATATGCAGGGCCACTAGAATTATGCGGCCGGAGAGGGCAAAATTATGTGCAGAGCTAGGTAAATTATGCAGCAAGAAAAGGCAAATTATGCGGCACATTTTGGGATAGTATTACTTTATTTTGTAATTTTTAAACTTGTTAGCACTGTCTGGGCATTGGTTGCAACTCATTAGTGCAAGTTTAACATCTAAACACAGCAATGAGCTACAGAAAGGTGCCCTTTGCAAAGTGTCTTCCACTGCACATCAAGGTGTGTCGCTAAGTTTTTAGTAACTTTTAAATCGTTTGAGCTAGAAACACTTTTTTTTAAATCTGTAGATTATGAATAACATGGCAAATCTATAATTATGCTAAAACAGCCGCTGCCGCACAATACCACAATTCCAGTACCCATGGGAAATGTATCACCTAGAGAGTGTCAGAGCTGCTTGCCTTTTCCACAAAGGGATTTTCTGTTGATGGGCTTCATATTGTATACATGGCAGCTGTGAGTGGGGCGGAATGGCTTGCTTGTTTGTGCATAAACCGGGTAGCAAAGCATCACACATTTGGTGTGATTCTCACACCGTGGAGCACAGCTCCACTCAGTAGACAAGGGCCACTTCTTTCAGATCTGTCTACTCAAAGTCAAAGGTCTACGAGCCCTTAGCCTGGCTAGAGCCAGAATTTGGGCTCTGGCTCAGTTTTAGGTCTTCTTGACCGTCGAATCCGAACCCAGCCAAGCTTGACTCCTCTGTGGTGGTCAACCATAACATGGCCCTTAAATATTGCATTTAGCAAACCAAAGCCTCACATATTTACTGATTCCTGCTTTTAATGTTTGCAAGCTTCGTGGTGCTTATGACATTGGAGGATAAAAGGCTGAGTTGGCCCAATTGAAATTGCACCAAGGGCCCTGAAGCTGAAACACAGACTTCTGTGGAAGGTGTGTTAACCCACAGAGCTACCCACTGAAAGCGGACACCCATTCCATTGGTGCACACAGACCTTTGAAATGCAAAGCCACAGTCCAGCTGGAACTGAAAACAGTGACCTGCAGCTCAAACTTAGACTCCCGTGGCAGATGAATTAACCCATTGAGATGTCATGCATTATGCAGGAGTTGTGTGCCCAATGTACTTAAAAAACGTAGGCCTTTGAATCAACACCAAAAACTTCAACGTTGGGTCATTCTGGGTGCTGAGAAGGAAGAAGGGTATGCTGATTTGTCAGTGAAGTGTGTTCTGCAGTGAGGGGCTTGAAAGGCTTGGGGAGAAAGTAGGGGGGGGGGGGAAACCAGCCAAAATAAGTTATTAACGTGGATGCTTAGGTTGTTCACCACCTTAATCTTTTTCTTTGCTGGATCGTATTCATGCTCTTAGAGCCAAGTTGCACCCCTTGCTTGGTCTGGCTCAGCTCTTGCATTAAACTCTTTGACGTAACCACCTCTACTCTTGTTTGTATTGCTATCTACAACACCATACTAGGAATTAAACTCCCTCCGGTTCTGCCAACCGAAGCTCAAAGCGCAAACACAAGTTCAGGGGAGTTGTTTAAGTTAACAACCTTCATGAGGTAAAGAAGGCAAAACCATCCCTGGAACAAACTGATGAACTCACAACAGGAACCATTAGCAGAAGAGGACTACAGGAGAAAATATCAAGAGAGTTATGAAAACCATATAGGCTTGGTAACACTGATCGCAGAGAACAAAATGGAAGCACAGGAACAGGGAGACAAGGGACCCGTGGACACAAGATAAGGTAGATAGTTCTGCTTTGATCAACAACAGTATTAACTCAATCCAACCCCTACCAACCTAGTCCTTACACTTAAATCATTCTCCAAGAAAAGAACAATCAACTAAGTAACTTTTCTCTAGGATTAGCTAAATCGTATCTACCAAGGCAAGCATCTAGATATGATTCGTCCGCTCCCTCTTTCAACACTCCCAAAATGCATTGGAAATGGCAGAAATTCCTCATACAATACAAGGTCCCACGTGTCTCATAATATAGATTTTTTTCACTCTCCTAACATTGGTTAGGCACGGGGTAAAAAAAAGATGAACACCCTCACCATATGCACCCCGCAAAGACAACACATAGACTCTTAACCCTTGCACAGGCTTGGATTTAATAGTTGATGGAAGTCTGATATATAACAAATCATACATCATAACATAACCTCTGCATGGTGTACGTGATCAGACTTGTGGAGCAGTGTTACCAGAGAGAGGCACTGTTGCTGAATACTGAGGAAAACCATCTCAGTGATCTTTCCAAATCATCTCAAACAATGAAAATCGTGTGTGTGTGTGTTTTTTTTGCGGCTTGCTCCCCAAGCCTCATTCTCAGATTAAGACTTGCATTTTATAAATGTCCTCCCCGATGTGGGAAAAAAGCGGTAGACCACTACTGAGTTCTTGGTTTCGCATTCTTGTACTTGACAACGTGAACATCTGTCTTATCAACCTCAATCACAGAATTAAAAAAAATAATAATCAAGACATTTCAGAAGGCTCTACTGAACTATGGAACGTAGAAAACCCCTAACAAAATGGAAATATCCTTCGAAATGTTACCCTCAACTCTCTCAGTGTGAGTGTCATGTAAACTTATGGTCAATGGCCAAGAACACTTTATGGTGCTTCTGCCTATTATAGGAAATATATTGATATTCTGCATTAAAACCTAACAAACACAGTGTGCTTCACAATAAATTAAATAAATGGAATACTGGTAAGCCTTAAAACGTGACTTATTGACAACTATGTCACACTACTTGATGGGTTACTCCCTTTCAGGTTAGAACATCCTAAATTAAAATAGGGATAGTAAGAAGGAGGATGGAACAACCTTCATCAATGAAAAAAAATGGACTTCATAGGTCATGATATGAGTTTTATTTGTAAACAATTATGCATTATTTCAGATCAAGGCAAATGTTTTCCCATCATTATGTAGATGTCCAAACTTAATTTGTAGAGCAAGCCTTAAATAGAGCTGGTCCGTGTAGGTATAACATATATTAGGATCTACAAATATAGAAGAATATAGCCGGATTATCAGCCACAGATCTGGGGGGGCGGGATTTTTGATCTCTATCTTCTCACTCTTGATCTAAACCCCGATCTGGTCGATTGAATCTTTATTGCCTGTCATTGAGGAAAGAAAGTGCATCCAATACCAGGTTAGTTTGATCAGTAATGTGCTCGACTCTGAAAAACCACATACTACTTCTAAGTTTTAAAGGTTTATTACAGAGTCATTGATAACTGCAAATACAGGCATCTCAAAACGAGATTCAAAAGATACAGAGGCACTAATATAAACATATGCTCTCTAAAATTTCTTAAGCGAGCAAAGAACACTACTAGGACTAGTTCCAGAATCAGCAGGGATGCAAGCATAGACACGAATTGTGATCTGTCCGTCATTTACAAAGGAAGGAAGGAATCAGGTTAGGCTGTCCCTACCCTGTACTAGATGGTATCCCTACTTAACCAGATCCCAACCTATCAAAGGTGTCAGCTGTGAATGTCCTCCTAAGAAGATCACCCACTCCTAGTCTTAGGTGAAAACCTATGATCTCCAGTCATGACCCCTCTCTTCCTACCCATCTGCTCTCTGAAGGGTCCTCAGGCATCTGCTCTAACTCCACCCAGGGGTGCTGTCCCTAATACAAAACATAATTACAGTTGAAACGCCCCTCACGAGACGCCCCTCACGTGGTGTCGGTTCTGGCTTTTTCCATGATGATCTTCCTCTGGGCCTCGTGTTTAGCGTTGACCTTGCTTCTCAGGCTCTTCTCCGGCCCGCTGATACCCCCTAAACATTCCTGAATCCTCCTCCATGTCTGTACCAGTCTACTCGAACAGAGCTCTATTCATCAAACTTTTTGATTGGAACCCCCCTTGCACCTGCAGACAGACATCCGCATCTTGAATCCCAATTCTCATAGACTTCTAACAGAAGTTTGCAACTTATTTCTCAACACAACTCGGCATGTATCAGCACGTGCAAATTAGAAAAAACCCTTTTCTCTCTTCAGGCCTACAACCCTTCTCGCAGAAGTTTACTCTCTTCAAATCCTTCATGAATTAAAATAACATGTTAACACTTTTTTTCTTTGATTATGAGAAACACTTCTATGGAATATAAACCTAACGAATAAACAGAATCACTATAACATTAGTGCAATCCATGTCTATGTATATGTGTACCTTTCCAAACCTTTCTGCCCTGGCCATGAGGCCTGCTCCCTTCTATGCTTTGCAGCATGACATTCCTCCATTAGCAGCTACATAACATGGATCATGATTAATCACGTCTAATAAGAATACATTTTCCACACATTTCTGCTATAGCCCATACACTATAGGGGCTTTCTTAATTCTACTAAACACTCTTGAGTAAATACAGATACATTTTCTCGTTTCTCAAGTTACATTAGCTAACTTTACGCCATGAGCTTGTACATCTGGCGTATACGTACGTTTTATTCAAATTGCGCTCTCTCAGTTACCCCTTTTGATGACCTCTAGGGGTCATCACTAATACATCAATTTGAATATTTCATACAGAGCTTGTTGCAAGGCTCCCTCGTTTCAGCATTTCGAGAGCCCTCAGACTCTTGTACTGATTGTCCTGCACGGCAGCTAATCTCCGTTCCTGTTCTCTCCTGGATCTCTCCAACCTATTTGATCTGTACCATTGGTACAGCCTCACCAATCCCCACAACATGATCACGCAGATCACTATTATGATGATAGGCTTCAGTATGTACCATACAAAGCTCTTCCCTATGTTGGCGAACCAACCTCCAACTTCACCCATTCCATGGCCCACCTTTTCCCAAACATTTACTTTAGTCAGGTCTTCGATCTCTTTGTGAATGTTAGTTATGTTCATGATAACTTTCTCCAGGGGTTTTGAATTGTCTGGAATGTAGGTGCAGCATTCCTGGACCTTCAAAGCCTTACAGACTCCGCCCTCTTTTGCTAGCAGAACGTCTAACGCAAGACGGTTCTGAAGCACCATGGCCCTTATCGATTGCATCTCTCCTTCCACCAGCATTAAGGATGTAGCAGTACTGGCAGACAACCTGTCTACGACTGTTGCCAGTCTCCTAATTTTGACATCATTGAGGATCAGTCCTAAAATAGGGAATGCAGCGCCAAATACGTCTCCAACTAGTTCTGCATCCCCTACGTCTCTTCTTCCTCTTGTTGAGACCTTGCCCTCTGTGATCTCTAAGTCTTGGGCATGGTATATTTTGGGGAAGACAATTGCCAAATAACATGATCCATACCAGTTGTCAGGTAGTCTCACGTAGGCATTTCTTCCACATACAAAATATACATTTGGAATCACTTGCATTCCCTTCAAAAAGTCCTTTGTGTAATATTCTAATCTAAAAGCATGTTCACAACTGACCTCTCCTACGAATACATTTTCGTAGTACGTTTTGCTTCTGTGAAGGCATAACTTCCCTTTCTGTGTTCGATCCAAAGCTATAGGACCACTACTACCCTTCCTTTTGTGGTCCTTCTCCTCCTCGGTCCAATCTGTCTTCCACTGTCCTGATTTCTTCAGAATCTTTTGCCTTCTATAACGATCATCCACTTGCCCTATAAACTTCTTCTCGACTTCTGACACTTTGCACGTCAGGTTATTTCTGCGGGCATGTGAAGTATCTAAAGTATCCCAAGGAATGAAGAACTTGGCCAATCTGTCTTCACTCTTATAATAGTCCCACTTATTCATTTGCTTGTAATTTGGGACTTCAGGTAACACTGAATCGTAATTAGAAAAATAATACTCAAAACTATCTCTACCATAAAATATGCTAAGCAATAAGCTACATGTAATGCCATAAGTCAGTGGGAGGTGATGATATCTAATGCCTTCATCTACAGACGCAGGCAGTTGCATACAAACATAACAGTCCTTGACTTCCATGGCATCGACATACTCATATAATAATTTGGCATAAGCATTTGACCTATAGTCGCCTTGGGACTCATCCATGTGTAACCTACGGGCTTCTGCTGCTAATAACGCTTTCTCCTGTTCGGTTTCCCCTTTCTTACAAGCAGCGGTGGGTTTTGGTGTCACTACAGATTTTGCGTCTGGTACCCCTGCCTCGCTCTCATGTCCCATCACATATGACACAGTAACTACTAAAGCTATAAGAAGTATCACTCCCACTATAAGTGTGCCTATTATACATTTAGTTCTACGGTTCGGATTACCGGCCTCCATGTTCTACAGATAGTATGGTTCCTTTCTCCTTTGCACCACAAAGTTCTTTCTCTTTGAGTTCCTTTACAGTCTCTCTTGTCTCAACTTCTTTAGAACCACACAATTGGAAGCTGGCAATTTTCTTTTTGCAAAAGTCTTTTTGAACCTTAACACAGACAACCCTAGCCCTTCTCCGTCAACTTAAAGGAAACCCCTAAGTTTTCTCTGCATTCCTAGGCGCTAGGTTATCTTCTTACTCTTGTTTATTTCACAGAGTCTTTAAGCATCCACAACAAGACTTGAACCAGCGGCTTGGATAGCGTAGTTCAATATTTCCAAGCGAAGGATGTGCTCTTCATGGCTTGTTATCGTTGTTCCAAAGTCGGGGAATTGCAATTTGGTGAAGAACATGTGCTTTAACTTGCTCAGGTAGGGAGGGTTGGGGAGTTTGAACGTTAGTGACCCTTCGGTTTCGACTCCAGGCACCAACAGCTGTACTTCTACTGTAATGATGGGTTCAGAGCTGGTCACTAGCACCGCCCTTATTCTCCCTGTAGCTCGTTCCCAAGACATCTGTCGCCAGATATGTCCACTCAGGAGTGGCGTATCTTCTGCTAGGCACACGTACTCTCCTTGACCTTCTTGGACCTGCTGCTTCAGCGCCTAGAGCACCTTCGTCCGGGTCTGAGTCTTCGGATATTGGAGCACGGGTTCTCTCCGGAGTTGACCTCAGACTTGACCTTCTCCTTTGCGGCCAGTTTGCCTCTCCACGCCTTGCCCTTCCGCTCCTTGTCCTTCTGCTTTGCTCGTGCTCACTTTCAGCTTGACCAGCGTCTGATTCGTACTCCTCGTTACTTCCTCCTTCTGTAGCGTCGTCGGTTTCACTATTGTACTGACCGTCCTCAGCTTGGTCAGACACGCTCCCAGCTTCTTCTGGCACCTCTACAGCTTGGCTGGCCCCCTCTATGGCTTCTCTGTCCACAGCTGGACTTACATCCGAGAGAGGTGCTGTTTCTTCCAGAGGTGCTGGAACTCTCCGCGTATGAGACGCGTGGATCCAGTTGGGCAGACCTCCCACTTTCACAGCAGTGTTCGATATTAGGATGATCTGGTAGGGCCCACGCCAGCGGACATTTAGGCAGCTTCTTCTGACGTGCTTTTTGACCAGTACCCAATCTCCAGGGCACAGGTCATGACACAAGTCCTGGCACGACGGGACCTCAGCAGCCTGCACCTGAAGGGACACAGAATGAATGGCGTCAGACAGACCCTTACAATAGTCCAGGATCATATCATCTGTGATATTCAACAAGGCTGCAGTCGGTACTGATGGCAATCTCATTGCCCTCCCCATTAACACTTCGTGTGGCGATAGTCCCGTCCTTCTGTCTGGGGTACTACGGATGCTCATGAGAACTAGTGGCAAGGCATCGGGCCAACTCAGAGACGTTGATGAACACATTTTGGCAATTCGGGACTTTATGGTGCCGTTTATCTGCTCCACAATTCCCGAAGCTTCTGGTCGATAGCTACAATGCAATTTCTGGTCTATGTTCAGGGCTGCACAAATCATCTTCACAAGCTCGCTGTTGAAATGCGTTCCCCTATCTGATTCCAAAGAGGCCGGTACCCCGAAGCGCGGAATGAGCTCCCTAAGCAATAACTTGGCTACTGTGAGGGTGTCACACCTGCGTGTAGGGTATTCCTCGACCCATCTGGAGAATATGCAAACCACCACCAGCACGTATCGAAGGCGGTTGCACCTTGGCATTTCAATGAAATCAATTTGCATTCGATTGAATGGACCTCCAGACCTCCCTATGTGACTCAATGCAACTGGTGTTCTTTTCCCTATGTTCAGCTGCTGACAGGTCACACAACGCTGGCACACTGCTTCTGCTGCTACTCTGAACTTGGGGTTGTACCAGGTTTGTCTGAATACTCTCAGCATAGCGTCTCTCCCTAGGTGTACTGGACCATGTATTTGTCTGGCCATTGGGCTCACCAACTCGTTTGGCAACACTGCCCTTCCATCTGCTGAAACCCAGAAATCTGTTTCGCCTATCACACATCCTGCAGTTTCCCATGTTCTTTTCTCAAAATCGGGTGCATTTTCTTGTACACATTTTAACTCGTCCCAAGTGTCTACGGTTTCCAATATCATAGCTAATTCAGTCCTTACACTGATTCCACCCACTTCCACCTCCGTGAAAGAGTATCCTTGCTCGGCACAGTATCGTGCCACCTCGTCCGCATATCTATTGCCCTGTGACACAAAGTCTTGGTTTCTTGTGTGCGCGGTACATTTCACGACGGCAATAGCTGCCGGGCATTGCAAGGCTTCCAACAATAGGCGTACAAACTCTCCATTTCGAATGGGGGACCCTGAAGAGGTCATGTAACCCCTTTGAGACCACAATTGCCTGTAATCATGAACTACCCCGAAACCATATTGGCTATCGATGTATATGGTGACTCGAATTTGGTTGCTTGCCAGGCAGGCACGCGTCAATGCAATAATTTCAGCTACCTGAGCGGAGTGTACTCCTTCCAGGCATGCGGCTTCCACTACTCCAGTAATTGTACAAACAGCATAGGCTGCTCTCAACTGCCCAACATCGTCTCTTACACATGAGCCATCAACAAAGAAAACTTCATCAGGGTCAGTCAGTGGCTCATCCACGATGTCGGGTCTCGGTTTGGTGCATAGTTCAGTCACATCGAGGCAATTGTGGTCTGTACATTCATCATCATCAATGTCACTTGGGAGTGGCATCAATGTAGCAGGGTTCAAAACAGAGCATCTCTTGAGGGTCACGTTCTCTGCAGCAAGAATGACTTGCTCATAGCGCGTGAGCCTGCTATTGGTCAGATGCTGAGTTTTGGTCCTGGTCATCAACAGTTCAACAGAATGTGGCACATACACCTCTAACTGATGCCCCATAACTATATTCTCACAGCGTTCAATGCTGACACCCGTTGCAGCAACGGATTTGAGACATCCGGGCAACGCTGCGGCTACTGGGTCTAAGGTAGCCGAAAAGTAGGCGACTGGTCTACGGGCATTCCCATGGATTTGGACCAAGACTGACAAGGCACAACCCTCTCTTTCACAACAATAAAGCAAGAATGGTTTGTCGTAATCTGGCATTCCCAGAGCAGGAGCACGACACAGGTCCTCTCTCAGCTGCAGGAACGCCATAAAACAATCTTTGTCCCATGGTACCGGATCACTCACCTCCTTGTGCGTCAGTTTTTGTAAGGGTTTTGCTTTCAGTGAAAAGTTCGCTATCCACTGTCGGCAATAACCCACCATCCCTAGGAACATCCTGACCTCTCTCTGTGTCTTAGGTGCGTTCATTTTCATGATCGCCTCTATTCTGTCTGGTGACACCTTCCGCTTTCCTTTTTCAATTCTGTGCCCCAAATACTGCACTTCTGTCAGGCAGTACTGCAATTTGCTCGGAGACACCTTGTGTCCGTTTACAGCTAGGTGATTTAGCAATGCAATGGAGTCTTCCCTGCAAGCTTCTTCAGTTTCTGACGCGACAAGTAGGTCGTCTATGTACTGGACCAGAACCGAATTCTGGGGCAGTACTAGACTTTCAAGATTTTTCTTCAAAAGCTGGTTAAAGATCGATGGGCTCTCTGTATACCCCTGTGGGATACGACACCATGTTAATACGCGACCTTCCAGCTTAAAAGCGAAAAGAAAGTGGCTATCCTCGTCCAAAGGGATCGAAAAGAAGGCCTGACAAAGGTCTATCACTGTGAACCATTCGGCTTGGAACGGTATCTGAAACAATATCACTGATGGATTCGGTACCACTGGACAACATGAAACAACTATGTTATTGATTTTTCGGAGGTCCTGCACTATTCTGAATTTCCCACTTGGTTTCTGCAAACCCATAATCGGGGAGTTACATGGACTACCCACGATTTCTTTCAGTATTCCCTGCTTAATCATGGACTCGATCACGGGTTTTATACCTGCAATCGTTTCTGGGGTCAATTTATATTGGGGTGTTCTTGGAAACTCAGCATTCGGTTTTACTATGATTTTCACTGGGTCTACTCCCTTGACCAGTCCAATCTCCTCCCCAGTGAAATCCCACACTTCTGGTGCCACGGTCTCCCTTAGATCCCAGGGGAGCTCATCCACTGTCAAAGTGGGATACAGCTCCACACACGTTCTTGAGTTTGCGACCTTAAAGTCAGCGTCATCATCATTAGTCAGTACCTCCACTCCCTGCGGTGTGCAGTATATTGTACAATTTAACTTGCACAATAAATCCCTTCCCAATAGACATACAGGACTAGAATCACAAACCACAAACTGATGTTCATCGCTGTATTTCCCTATTTTCACTAGTACTGGTTCTGTCAATGGGCTTGTCATTCTCCTGTTTGCGACCCCCACCACTTGAATCGTTTCCCCGGACATGGGCAGGCCTGGAACTACGGCTGATCTTATCGTGGATCGAGTGGCCCCTGTGTCTACTAAGAAAGTCGTGGGGCACCCTGCCACTTCGGCCTCAACGTATGGTCCCCTTTGATCCACTTCTAAGACAGCCCCGAGGGTACAGTCCTCTCTCTCCACTCTCTGTCCCGTTAGGGGATCAACGTGATAACACTCTTCTCCTCCTACGAAAAGAGGCATCTGTCTATAGGTCTTTCCCCCTGTCGCTATTCGGGGTGGTTGAGGGAACTGGGCTCGTGGTGCTGGGGTCCCCCCTTTGACCACCTTTCCTTGGTATGCGGTTGCCCCGTTTCCTGGAGTGTTTTGAACCCCTTCCTCCTCTATCTCTAGTTCCCCAATCTCAACGTTGTAGGGACACTCGCGTTTCCAATGTCCCACCTCGTTACATTGGTGGCACCGGGTCGTCTTTTTCAATGTCGCTATATCTACCCTAGGTCTGAAGTTAGAGTTCTCCTCATTACCTTTGTTCTGGTTATTCTGTCTCCTGCCCCCGGTCCCTGTTCCCTGTTGCTGTTGTCCACCCTTACCAGCTGACTGCATCTGGACCACCATTAGTTTTTCTTTTAGCTTTTTGGCCTTTGAATCTATCTCATCACTGCAGTATCTAGCATATCTCAGAATTTCGTCCAAAGGTTTATTTTGCCAACAAATCAAGTGTTGCTGAATCATCAAACAAATATCCGGTCTTAAGCCCAAAACGAATTTAGACACAAACTGCCCTATGTCTTTAGGATCCATTACGTCCAACCCGCTATATTGTTTAAACGCCTTCAGCAACCTCTCATAATATTCATGGACTGTCTCCTTGGGTTCCTGCCTAGTTCGATCTATTTTGACCCAATCTATGTCTTGCATTGGCACCTTATCCTTCAGCCAAGTCATCACTCTCTCATATTTTGCCATTACTGTCTCGGACGGCCCATTAGTCCGTGCATCTCTCTCTGGTTCTGATGTGGGCCATTCAGCACTGACCTTACATGCTGACCACAAGTCTCCTGGTACTACAATGTCAAACAGAGTGTTCAGGTAAATCCAGAGCACTTTGGAGATTTTTACGAACCTCTCTACCTGCTTATACCACTCGACTGGATTCTCCCTTAATTTAGGAAAGGAGTTGGTAAAGGCAGCTAAGTCCCCCCTACTCCAGGGCACATGCACATAGCTCCCGTTTGCAACCTCACGCAAAGGGTATGCCTCTATCTTCTGCAGCCCTCCCTCTGGGGACATCCCAAGTGTGCTTCTCCTGACGGTCCCTTTCTTGGACCATCTTTCTTCTCATTTATCCAGTGCTCTCCATGTCCTTATTCCAGTGATCAGTTCCCTTATGTGTGTTTTTAATCCGATTGTTCTTCTCTCATCTAGGTCCTGATCTGAATAATGTAGCCTGTGGTTACCCTGTAATGCTTTGGTCCTTGACAAGTCTACCATGTATTTTCCTGCCAGTTCGACTAATTTCTCATGTGCTGCCCTCGCTTTCCTAGTGACGTCCTTTGCCATGAACAGTATTTCATCCTGCTCGTACATGTCCATTCGCTCCAAAGGCAAAGTACCATCTACCATGTCATCCAGATCTGATCTTAAACTGGCGACATCAAGTCTCTTTGCTTTTATCTCGGCTCGCAGTGTGTCTTTCTTAGGGTGTTCATTGATGTCTCTCCCATCCCAGCTCCGAGTCCTACGCCTAGGCTCAGGGGTGTTAAGGAGAGTCCTCCCTTGTTCCCATCTTTCTAAGTCCCATGCTCGGCCATCTTCCCTTGGAGGGTGGTGAAACACTGCCCTGTTTCCCCCCATTTCATTTTGTCCATCCTGCCTGTTCTCCTTGGCCCCATGATAGGACTCTCTGCTGTCCTCTACCCTGTCGCTATTCCCTCTTTGTCTAGTGTCACTCAGTATCTGGTAAGTTCCTTCTCGGCTCCCCATGTCTCCCGTATTCCGTTCATGTACGTGATCACAGGGATCATGGCGAGACCTCTCGCAACTCTCGTTTTGTCCACTATTGCCAGACGCATGGTGTGTGCACTTAAAGCTGTCCCGGTACTCCTGCGTTCTCCTATCCCCCTCACTGTGGATAGGACGGGACACCCCCCCACACTCCGGGCTCCTGTTCTCCAGTACTGGTCTACCTCCACTTCTGGTACGACAAGTATCTTCTCTATTTTCCTGACTCCTCCCGTCCCACTCCGGACTGCTTTCGCCAGCCCCGCAGTGAGTCCGGATCCTGCTATCTTGGCTTTCCCTTTCAGCTTCCGCTGGTATCAGGCTCTTGTGAGCCTCCACTGCCGCATCCCATTCCTTCAGGTACTCTCTTAACTCCTGGAAGGATCTCGGCCCTGATCCCCTCAGATCCATCGGCCACCTCGGGCCCCCCTGATCTCCTGTGGGATCTACTGCTGTGTGTACTGGGGTGCTCCAATCCCTTGGTCCTGGCAGCTGTCTTGGGGACTTGATCGTATCGTTCCTCCTCGCTATTTCTGCTCTCTCCCTGTCCAGTCGTACCTGTTCCTCCCCTATGGCTCTCTCTGGGTCATAAATCGATACTATAGGACCTATCGTAACAGGAACTTGCAGGGCGTCTGGTAGTGCATAGGATGTGGCACGCTCCGTTTCTGGCGCCTTTTGTACCACAAACCTTCCGACTACCTTCTGCACCGGACTAGGTTGAGGCAATTCTTTACTTGCAGTGGGATCCCAATCTGTGCTAGGAAGCGGTCTATACTCCCCTATGCCAGCCCCCCCTTCTCTGCTGTGCTCGGCATTTTCTGTCTCTCTATTGTACGGGGGTGGCCTGTCTGTTAGCAACCTATTTATCAGGCTGTCCTCTGTCTCGCTCTCATCATCTTCCTCGAATGGGCTCTTGTTTTCCGTCACCTCTATCACGGGGTACAGTTTGTTTACTTCAAGGTTATGTACTCTCCATCTTTTAGCATCCGCATCCCATTTGGCATCCTGCACTGCTCTTACCGATCTTTTCACCCTTTCTTGGCGCCTGTTCTGGTTTCTATCGTGCGCCGCCCTAATCCATGCATTGAGGGCTTCAAACTGGGTCGGTCTAGGCAGAGGTCTCATTGAGGTCATAACTGCTTTTAATCTATGTAATACCTCTAATCTAAACGTCCCGTACTTTGGAAACGTCAGTTCCTCATTCCCTTCTGTAATCTTACACCAATTTGAAATCCACAATATAGTATGCAACCCAACATTCGTTGCCATATAATTTGCCGGCGTACCTTCCGGCGGGGCTTCTTCCCCATCATAAGATCTCCGCCTCTCTCTCTTAAACGCCGCTCTTAACCATTTAAAACATTTCATGATTAAACGCACAATTTCCTGCTTCGCTATTCTGTTTACTTCCTGGTGACAGTCCGCCAATCCTAGCGCAGCTATGCTAGCTGGCCTATCACAGCGCGGTCTCACCCGTTCCGGCCAATCCCAGCGCGGCACTTTCTGACGTCACTCGTCTCACGGCGCGGTCTCACCCTTACCGGCCAATCCCAGCGCGGCGCTTTCCGACGTCACTCGTCTCCCCTCTCGCAGCAGTTCCCCTCCTTTCTCAGCTCGTCTCTCGGTCACGCATGCGTCCCATTCATACACCGAAAAATGACTACTTCCGACCAAGCGATCACTTTTCTTGACTGTACGTCCACAGTCTATCTGTAATTGTCACCACAACTGACGAAATGCCTTTCCCGGCAATCGTCTCTCTGATAGGTTGCTTACACACAGTAACTTCCGACCAGCATCCGTTACTCACGCACTCACTCTTACGTTCCCCCTATCACAGTCCTGCGGGCGATCAATGGTACCTCATGACCCCCTTCACTCTTGGTTGACAATTACTCTGGATGTCCGATACACCCGAACCACTTAAGCTCTCTTCTGAACTTAAGATTTGCACCGGTTGCGCGTGCTCACAACCTGTTCCACAGTCACTCTACAGGCATTCAACTCCGCAAAACATTACAACATAAATGCAACACAAAAACACCGCAATCTAACACGCATGACCCTTTATACTCACTCTCGACCGTTACTGCTGCTTTTCTTTCTCGCGCCGTCAGCACCCTCTTCGGCGGGCGGTTCTTCCGATCATCGATCTTCGATTTCTAGGGGCCTTGGGGTAATCTAACCTGGCCTAGATCACCTTCCTCAAGAAGGCAACCATCCTCTATAGCTACCAACTGGGGGGGCGGGATTTTTGATCTCTATCTTCTCACTCTTGATCTAAACCCCGATCTGGTCGATTGAATCTTTATTGCCTGTCATTGAGGAAAGAAAGTGCATCCAATACCAGGTTAGTTTGATCAGTAATGTGCTCGACTCTGAAAAACCACATACTACTTCTAAGTTTTAAAGGTTTATTACAGAGTCATTGATAACTGCAAATACAGGCATCTCAAAACGAGATTCAAAAGATACAGAGGCACTAATATAAACATATGCTCTCTAAAATTTCCTAAGCGAGCAAAGAACACTACTAGGACTAGTTCCAGAATCAGCAGGGATGCAAGCATAGACACGAATTGTGATCTGTCCGTCATTTACAAAGGAAGGAAAGAATCAGGTTAGGCTGTCCCTACCCTGTACTAGATGGTATCCCTACTTAACCAGATCCCAACCTATCAAAGGTGTCAGCTGTGAATGTCCTCCTAAGAAGATCACCCACTCCTAGTCTTAGGTGAAAACCTATGATCTCCAGTCATGACCCCTCTCTTCCTACCCATCTGCTCTCTGAAGGGTCCTCAGGCATCTGCTCTAACTCCACCCAGGGGTGCTGTCCCTAATACAAAACATAATTACAGTTGAAACGCCCCTCACGAGACGCCCCTCACGTGGTGTCGGTTCTGGCTTTTTCCATGATGATCTTCCTCTGGGCCTCGTGTTTAGCGTTGACCTTGCTTCTCAGGCTCTTCTCCGGCCCGCTGATACCCCCTAAACATTCCTGAATCCTCCTCCATGTCTGTACCAGTCTACTCGAACAGAGCTCTATTCATCAAACTTTTTGATTGGAACCCCCCTTGCACCTGCAGACAGACATCCGCATCTTGAATCCCAATTCTCATAGACTTCTAACAGAAGTTTGCAACTTATTTCTCAACACAACTCGGCATGTATCAGCACGTGCAAATTAGAAAAACCCCTTTTCTCTCTTCAGGCCTACAACCCTTCTCGCAGAAGTTTATTCTCTTCAAATCCTTCGTGAATTAAAATAACATGTTAACACTTTTTTTCTTTGATTATGAGAAACACTTCTATGGAATATAAACCTAACGAATAAACAGAATCACTATAACATTAGTGCAATCCATGTCTATGTATATGTGTACCTTTCCAAACCTTTCTGCCCTGGCCATGAGGCCTGCTCCCTTCTATGCTTTGCAGCATGACATTCCTCCATTAGCAGCTACATAACATGGATCATGATTAATCACGTCTAATAAGAATACATTTTCCACACATTTCTGCTATAGCCCATACACTATAGGGGCTTTCTTAATTCTACTAAACACTCTTGAGTAAATACGGATACATTTTCTCGTTTCTCAAGTTACATTAGCTAACTTTACGCCATGAGCTTGTACATCTGGCGTATACGTACGTTTTATTCAAATTGCGCTCTCTCAGATCAATTCAGTTAGATTAGATTTATTTAGGAAAATCCATTAAATCGCACCAAAACCAATTCATTATTATAGAAATACGAAATTGCCTTATATAAATACACATATTTGATTAGTATGAAGTTAAGTAAAACAGTATTATCAAGTTCTGAAGTACAAAACAGAAGAGAATGGCAATTACAGTTATTGAGGATATTTTTTCTACCTACAAGCTTTTCATATAGCTGCTAGACAGCTATTGAGGAGATTGGCTCTGGTTACCCCCTCGACCCTCACCTACCCAGCTGGACATTGGGCACAGTTCTTCCTCGTCTCCCTGCTATGGCTCCTTCCTCCCCTCTTTTCCTACGAATTCTCGCAACTTCGTTTTTGTTTACTGTACCTTACTACGCTATTGTAACTGATGTAACTTGTAACGCAACGATCCTCTGGTAAAGCGCTCTGATACGTCTGGGTCCAGCCAGCGATATATAAAACTTTTTAGATGTACCTTGTAATGCAACGATCCTCTGGTAAAGCGCTCTTATACCTCCGGGTCTAGCCAGCCCTATATAAAAACTTTTCAAATCAAATCAACTCAAAACTGTTTTTCCTGAACACTGAGACCTGACCAAAATGGCTGATGCCCAGGGGAGCTCCTAGACAGCTATTGAGGAGATTGACCCTGGTTTCCCCCTCGACCACCACCTACACAGCCGGACATTGGGCACAGTTCTTCCTCGTCTCACTGCTATGCCTCCTTCCTCCACCCCTCCTACAAATTCTCGCAAATTTCTTTTTGAGTACTGTACCGTAATTTGCTCTTGTAACTGATGTAACTTTTAACGCAACAATCCTAAATGTAAAGTGCTCTGATACCCTCTAAGGTCAAGTTTGCAATATATAAAACTTTAAAAATAAATATAAATAAATAAAATAGCTGTATTAATTAAGGGCATTTATCTGGTACAGAATACATACTGATTTACCTTGTACTAAGAGATGCTATTTACAACCAAACTTAATTGTGCTACTTCTATCAACCATGATAGAACATAAGTTTAAATTTGCCCTGCAGAAAACGAGACACTGTGATCAATTGCTGTTAAACTGACCTAGACAATGCACTTTTTGGTCATGGAATTTTGACATTTTTCTCAGGTAGGGGGAATCAGCCTCATTTACCCTGTCGAACCATCCTTGGGGAAGGCCAGGCTCGCTTTGTGATTCACTCACTAAGAAAAAAAATGTAACCCTGCCCACCATACTACCCGGATATTTTTTATCTAAGACACATTTTTTTGTAGGCACTACTTTTTTTTGTGATTATGCGGAGTGCGTCTATTTCAGCTGATTCCTTGTGTACTTGTCTCTACTTTCTGTTTCTCCATCACTCACATGTTATAATAATAATAATAATAATAATTCGTAGTTGTAAAGCGCGAACATATCATCCCACAAGGGTTCAAGGCGCTAGGGACATCAGGGAGATTTAGTGAGCTATTGCCCAGAGCCACATGGTGCTAAACTGAGCTGCCGCTGGCACAGGGGATTGAACCGCGGGCCCGGTGCTCCAGAGTCAGCCACTCTGGCCGCTCGCCACACCTTTCCCACTGTCCCTGCAGCGTGCCCCATTTTGCTAGCCATGCTGTTGTACAACATCGCTAAAATACTTTGACAAAGCTAAAGCTCTCTTGTAGGCGAGATCTATTGGCTTTATAACTCTTTTTTGAAATTGTGCATAGCGATCATCTATAATTGGAAGCACCTCAAGGGCGTAATTGAGTGTAACACTTATCATTTGTGCATCCCTTGGGGCATGCATTAATATAAAGGACACAGACACACTAGTACAGGTATTTATCCTAATAAGGCACCTACGGCCGAATTATAATGTAAATGTTACATGAAAAACTTTCTTTTTAGGGTCATGCCAAAGGCATTACCTCGTCATGCTTTTTCATCTTTAAATCACTCATGAAGGTGTTCCCTTTTATCCCTTTGGACCGCCGCAAAGCAATAATCACAACACTGATTTTTTTCTAAAATTGATTACTGTAATGGGCTCTTCCTGACTGCCCATAAGAAAGCCCTGGATAAACTACAAATGGTCCAAAACGCAGACGCTAGGCTGCTTTTGGGAATTCAAAAATATCAGTCGGTGCCAAGTCTCTCCCTCTACTCCACTGGCTCCCGGTCAAAAAGAGGGTTATGTTCAAGTCCCTGTTCAAAGCCTTTAAGGCCCTCTATTCTGAAGGTCCAGCTTCAATTAAGCAACTCTTCTATTGTTCCATCCCTGCCAGAACCTTAAGATTGGCCTCATAGGGTAACTTGTTTGTTGCCAAGTTTACAGGAGCTAACTGGGGAGGCAGGAGCTTTGCAGTGGCCTCTGACAAACTCTGGAATACGATGCTACTAACACTCAAAACGTTAACATTTTTTTACACGTTTCAGAAAGCTCGTAAAACTTGGTCATTCATCCACTAGTGCATTATGCTTTTCCACCTCTCTTGCTTCACTAGAGCTGTAGTTATTCTCTACTTGGACTCACCCTGTTTTGGTAGTCAGCGCATAGACACCCGCGGGTAATAGTGCGCTTTAGAAATCATAATTTATTTCATTTAATTCATTCACTATGTAAATCCACCCTCCTAAGTTAAAAATACCAGAGGAACAGCTACCTGTGATCATAAAAGGAACCGCAAGAGTACCCTGAGAAATGTGGAATTACCTAGGAAATTGAAAATCCTGGCTTGATTCTCTGCAGTAATTCCTTGATTCGCTATTTATTTTACAACTTCAACAAATTTAGGGAGCATAATTAATGTGAAATATATAATAACTTCACTAAATATCCTCTCTCCAGCTTTGCGAGCAATGCCCAGAGAGGCCTTGGTACGTCCTGGAGGTGATGGCGTGCAAGCATTGGGAGCAGCAATCCTGGGTTAAAATTACCATCGGTTTAATAATCAGTTTTATACTCTACGTTCTCATCAATATTTATAATCTTGTGTTTAAAAATGACATAAATAAATACAACCACTACTTTTGTGTTATACAAATGTGAACCTTAATGAATTAGCAAATCCCATTTTAACCATCCCCAAAATGACATGGAACAGTGGTAGCTTATATTTTAACAACTATTTAGGCCATTTGTCACAATCTAATCTGCACACAGTATGACTAGTCCTGGGCTCAAAAATGAATGTTACTACTTCTTGTGGATTTAAAATGTTATAGTCATGATTTTTTTAACCGTGATTGTGGTCTCTTATCTTTTATATGGCACAAAATATGGGAAACGTCTGTAACAACGCAGACAGAGTCACGCGTGCTGTTCCAAAGAAAGCGCAACCACGCTTGCCTGGACCATGTATCTGCCTTAACCATGCATATGTGTGGTTAAGGCAGTTAGCTTCTAGTGTCAGGATGGGCGGGGAGAAGAAGAGGAAGGATTGGAACAGGAAGCTCCGGACACAGGCAGATAGCGGGGCTGGGTAGGTTTTACGGGTGGGGGTCACTTTTAGGGCTCAGTGCGGGGGTCGGATGGGACAGAGTTTTAGGACTCATGGCGGGCTAAGGGTGGGGGAGGTCAGGTCGTTTTTAGGTCTCGCCTGTCGATGCGCATGCGCATCGAGCAAGCGAGACTATGGGGGCTTATCCACTCTTTGTCCAACTTGCAAGGAATCGTGGCGATTCCTTGCAGTGCCCGTGACTTTTAAGCTCAATGCGCATGCGCATTGAGCTTAAAAGCGCGTGCACATGCCCCCAGCCGCCTGCCTTGCCTACTCTCCCGCCCCCTCACTTCTTGATTGCACGGCCGCTAGGCCGTGCCTCCCCTACTCTCCTCCCCCCTCCTCCTCCTACTCTCCTCCCCTGCCTGCCTGCCGTGTCGCACCTCTCCCCTCTCCGCCCCCTCCCCTGCCCGCCGTGCTCTCCCCTCCTCTCCTTTCCCACGCTCGCCTCCTGAAAGTCGTCTTCGTTTTGTCTCACCGCTCTCCGTTTACTTTCCTGCCTCCCCCTCTTTCACCCCTTTCTATTTTATATCCCCAATTTTCTCCTTTTTAGGTCTCGCAGACGTAAAAAGCAGACGTAAGCCTGCTGTCTGCGAGACATCTTTTGCTGGCGTGTTAGGAGGAATGTGAAGACAGAGCTCACGCACGAGCGTCGCTGTCTGATTCCTCCGCGAGGGCGCGCACGGCACCACACACGCATGCGCATACACAGAGACACACAAGCGCCCATGCACGCACCCATACATACAGAGAATCCACCCCCGCCGTCGCATACACACACGCGCGCACACACACACTGCATACACACACGCTCCCCCCCTTACCTCACTAGAGACACACACACGTGCGCACACACACGCGCGCGCACACATCCCCCTCACACCCCACTCACCATGTTCTTCTTGCGTGTCCCTCGGCAGCCAGCGGGTCATTCAGGTTAGCAGGCGGGGGCCGCGGGGCTCTCCACGAGCACGGGAGCCCCGCTAGCTAACACGGAAATCCTCCGGCGGGCACAGGAGCGCCTGCTTCCTGTTTTTGTCCGGCCCCGCCCCCGTCCCAACAAAGGTTGCCTGGCTTCCTTTTGAAGCCGGGCTGCGGCGGTGAGTTTGTTTGCTGTGCTATGTGTGTTCGGTTGATCCCTTTATTCTCTTCCGCACCACTCACACATACACTAAAACATGGACACCTCAGGTATATATATTTTGTTTTAAAGTAACGCGAGTGCCTTACACATAAAACTTTGAACATATTTGTGGGTGGTTGATTGTTTTTGATAAGTTGAAGGCAAATTGATACGTTTACATGTGCTATATCTCTTTATCTGTGTGTATAGTGCTGCCCCTTCTATTGTTATACTTTTACCCGCAATGTGCTCTGAATCGTTCCCTGGGGACTTTTATGTGCCGTACAAATAAAAAACGAAAATAATGCAATGTAATAGCCCGATCTCCTGAGACGCTCCGTTGCACGCTGTAGCGCTGTGGGCCCAAGGAGCTATGCACGCGTGTTTATAGTGGACAATGCAGCTTAATGAGTCACACACATATGACTAAGAACAGGGACTGAGCTGCACGGCCACTCAGCTGCAGGTCGCAGGAGACAGCCCAAGGGGACTGAAACGCTCCGTTCCACGCGGTAGTTTTATAAATAAGCAGGGCAGGTAACAAAGTAGCCAGATCTCCTGAGATGCTTCGTTCCACGCTGTTGCCCCAAGGAGCTATGCACGCGTGTTTATAGTGGAGGCCCAAGGAGCTTTGTACGCATGTTTACAGTGGACAATGGAGCCCAGTATGTTACTCACATATGACTGAGAACGGCAACTTAGTTAGTTGCATGTCGCAGGTGTGACCGCTAGTGCCTCACTTCATTTTCATACGGTTGGATGTATTTGGCACACAAGTTGAGCGACTGCAGCTTTATGTGCACAATGCAGCTCAGTAGGTCACGCACATGTGACTAAAACGGCGGCCCAACTTTGGTGAGTTTTTCTTGAGCCTTTTGTGCTGTTTTCAAGAAAAAGGCTCACTATGGGATTCCCATAACAAACTGTTTTTGGAACCAACCCACAACCTCTTTCATTATTCTGGATATTTTGTTGCACATTCATTGAGAATCTACTCAACTTTTTTTTATTGGGGGGGTCGGGAGGGAAGGAGGGGGTCGTGAAGGTTGTAAACGAAAAAGTAAATTTGTTAGCAAAGCAAAAATAAAATAGCGTTGTCTCACACTACCTCGCGCCCGTGCACACACACAGTCAGTGACGTCGTTGTTGATCGGCGAGTTTGTGCAACTTTGGAAAAGTCGGGAGGGTGAATGATACATCACGTTTTCACCCTCCTGACTTTTTCTAAAGTTGTGTGTGTTTGTATATAAGCTTCCATGTGTTTTGTTTGTGTCTGAGTGTTTGTGTGTCTGCATGTTTTTGCAAATCTGTGTGTCTGCATTTACGTGTTTGTAAAAAGTTTGCACACTTTGTTAACATGAATCTGTACACCTGTTTTTAAATGTTTATGCATTTGAATATGTCTGTGTGCAGGTTTGTTTCAGTGTCTTTGTGACATATGTGTTCGTCTGATTGGGTCCTTGACCCTTGTATATGTGATATGTTTCTCTGAGTGACTCAGTTAGTGTGTGTGAAGGGGTTTGTGTCCGTGACTGTAAATGTCAAGTGTTTTTCTGTGTCAGAAGTCGTCAGTGCGTTTTGGTAAGGACTGTGTGTAGCTTTGTGCTTATGGCGGCATGCCTTTGGGCCTCCCAATGCGCTTATGTGAGTATGTGTGCCTGTTTGGGTGAGTGTGTTCCATCCTGCCCAGTTGTGTGTCAGTATAAGCATCTGTGTGTGCCACAATGTTTATGTTAGTGTGTCTTTCTCCCTGTGTGTGGCAGCCGTTTTCATCTTCCTGAAAACATTGTTTTTGGTGCCTTTTGGTGATACATCACTTTCCCGGGCTGGCGTGCGTAGTTAAAAAGTACTAAATTCCAGGGGCGGCTGGTGACATTTGAAAGTGGTCAGGCGTAAACTAATTTGCATATTGCACCGCAGCGATCGAGCGCAGCGAGCAAGCCCGAACCACCTTGCATCCATCCATACATCATTCATGCATCCACCCATCTATCCACCCACCCACCCTGCATCCATACATCATTCATTCATGCATCCACCCATCCATCCATCATGCATCCACCCATCATGCATGCATGCATCCATACATCATTCATACATCCACCCATACATCCACCCACCCTGCATCCATACATCATTCATTCATTCATGCACCCACCCATCATGCATCCACCCATCATGCATGCATCCATGCATCCACCCATCCACCCTGCATACATCATTCATTCATGCATCCACCCATCCATCATGCATCCGCCCATCATGCATGCATGCATCCATACATCATTCATGCATCCACCCATCCATCCACCCAACCATCCTGCATCCATACATCATTCATTCATGCACCCACCCATCCATCCATCCACCCATCCATCATGCATCCACCCATCATGCATGCATCCATCCATACATCATTCATGCATCCACCCATCCACTCACCCATCCTGCATCCATACATCATTCATTCATGCACCCACCCATCCATCCATTCACCCATCCATCCATCCTGCATCCACCCATCATGCAAGCATCATCCATACATCATTCATGCATCCATCCATCCACCCATCCACCCACCCATCCATCATTCATGCACCCACCCACCCACCCATCCATCCATCATGCATCCACCCATCATGCATGCATCCATGCATCCATCCATCCATACATCATTCATGCATCCACCCATCCATCCACCCACCCACCCTGCATCCATACATCATTCATGCACCCACCCATCCATCCAATCATCCATCATGCATCCACTCATCATGCATGCATCCACCCATCATGCATGCATCCACCCATCATGCATGCATCCACCCATCATGCATGCATCCAATGCAATAGGTCTCACATTTATGCGTTTGAGCTATTGACATTGCAAATAGCAATGCCTTTTATTTTTGTTTTTGTTTTAAAACATAAAGAAAAGGCATTGACATTTACAATACCAATAGCTTAAACTTGTTAGTTTTTATTTTTCCTTTGTCCCTGCTCAGCAGCCCCGCATGCCTTCCCCAGCAGCACCGCACACACGCCCCTCCCCCGCTGTCCCCGGAGCAGCGCGCAGACACCCGCCCCCTCCCCCGGTGACATGTCTCTCGCTGCCTCTGTTTGTGTTGGTGCAGCAGCACCGCACACACGCCCCTCCCCCGCTGTCCCCGGAGCAGCGCGCAGGCACCCGCCCCCTCCCCCGGTGACATGTCTCTCGCTGCCTCTGTTTGTGTTGGTGCAGCGAGAAATGTTCTGTCACAATCCCGTCCGTCAAATCCGGCTTCGTATCCTCACTCACAATGTCACGGGCACCGCGGCCTGTGCCCTCACACCTCCGAAGACCACTCGGTGCAAATACGGACTCTCTCCCTCAGTACTGCGTCATCAGTGCCTCCCACGGCGACCCCCTCTTCCAACAGACCACCCTCCCAGACCAGCAGCCCTCCTCTCCCTTTCACCCCACAGAAACCGTGCCCGCACTCATGACGTACACGCCGTCCTTTCCTACCCACACACCTGCACTCACACTGCCTCTCATCTTCTGCATCCCACAGCGACAGTCTCTCCTATCCCAGGCGTCCCACGCTGAGTCTATTTCAACTCCGGCTTCCCACAATGACCGTTTCTCCCGCCTCATTGACAGTCTCTCGTTTCCAGTGTCTCTATCTCCTGCATCCCACACTGACAGTCTCTCTCGTATCCTGCACGCCACACTGACAATCTCTCTCATTTGCTGCACCCTACATGACAGTCTCCCACGCCTCGTACACCCAGCAATTACAATATCTTACGTCCCCTGCACGCCACACCGACGGTCTCTCTCGCCTCCTGCACTCCATACTGACAAGTCTCTCTCTCATCCTGCACGCCACACTGACGGTCTCTCTCGCCTCCTGCACTCCACACTGACAAGTCTCTCTCGATTCCTGCACGCCACACTGACGCTCTCTCTCATTCCTATACTCCACACTGACAGTCTCTCTCAAATACTGCACGCCACACTGACGTTCTCTCATTCCTATACTCCACACTGACAGTCTCTCTCGAATACTGCACGCCACACTGACGCTCTCTCTCATTCCTATACTCCACACTGACAGTCTCTCTCGAATCCTGCACTCCACACTGACGGTCTTTCTCGCCTCCTGGATCTTAGGCTGGCAGTCCCTCTCATCTCCAGCATTCTACAGTGACACTCCTCTTTCATCCTGCATGTCTCAGCTGCCTTTTAAATCATCTACGCTCCGCGCTCCACCAGACAAAGGCACCACAAAGCTTTGCTGAGCGGCTATAACTGTCAATGCCTAGAGCGTGGAAACAAATGTCTGGAGCTCGTGTTACAAACACCCTACAGTTGTAGCTAACATGGCATAGCCTCCGGCAACTAATGGTATAATATTGTGCTCTCCATAGCTACACAGTCCTGGACGGCTGCATTGCCCATTGTTGCTCCACCGGGGCAAGAGCTGTGCCACCCTTTGAAGATCCCCGCTGGCTTTGTAAATAAGCCCCGTCTGGGTTATATATATGCCATTTGGCTATCATTAACATCGAGCAGAAGACCTTTCTGTGCCTCCCCTACTCTCCTCCCCCCTCCTCCTCCTACTCTCCTCCCCTGCCTGCCGTGTCGCACCTCTCCCCTCTCCGCCCCACCCCTGCCCGCCGTGCTCTCCCCTCCTCTCCTTTCCCGCGCTCGCCTCCTGAAAGTCGTCTTCGTTTTGTCTCACCGCTCTCCGTTTACTTTCCTGCCTCCCCCTCTTTCACCCCTTTCTATTTAATATCCCCAATTTTCTACTTTTTAGTTTTATTTATTCCAGTTCGTGTGTCACCTCTTTCTTCCTTTGCCCATCCAACCTCCGTTTTTGTTCTGCCTTTGTCCCTGCTCAGCAGCCCCGCATGCCTTCCCCAGCAGCACCGCACACACGCCCCTCCCCCGCTGTCCCCGGAGCAGCGCGCAGACACCCGCCCCCTCCCCCGGTGACATGTCTCTCGCTGCCTCTGTTTGTGTTGGTGCAGCGAGAAATGTTCTGTCACAATCCCGGGAAATATCACCACCTCCGGGGATTATTTATTAACAAGCGGGCTCCTGCCCCGCCTCTCTCCTCATTCGATCTCTCTCATTCGGCTTCTTCTGCAGCTCTCCCCTCCTCTCCTTTCCCACGCTCGCCTGGGAGCCCTAATGAAATATATTGACGCGGGGCTTAAAAAGTTTGAAGACTAGGGCTCTAGGGCCTATTGGCTTAGCCTGTGGCCAATGTTAAGCTCCAAACTCCTACGAAAGGTGATGTCACCCATCAAATACAGGTAGCCCCGCCCACACTCCACAAACACCCTCTGCCTAACAGCTGAACAAAGCCACACTTGCGTCGAAGTGGAAAGTCCCCGACGATCTCTGTTCGATCTTTAGTCTGCTTTGCTTTCACTTTCTTTTAAGACAGTAAAGTTAGCATTTCCAGGAAAGGAAGGACACCCACGCGCAGTACATGTGAATGCCCTCACCCTCACTCACCCTCAACCCCTCACCCTCACTCACCCTCAACCCCTCACCCTCAAACCCTCACTCACCCTCACCCTCACTCACCCTCACCCTCACTCACCCTCACCCTCACTCACCCTCACTCACCCTCAACCCCTCACCCTCACCCTCACTCACCCTCAACCTCACTCACCCTCAACCCCTCACCCCCTCACTCTCACTCATCCTCACTCACCCTCAACCCCTCACCCTCACCCTCACTCACCCTCACCCACCCTCAACCCCTCACCCTCACCCTCACTCACCCTCAACCCCTCACTCTCACTCACCCTCACCCTCACTCACCCTCAACCCCTCACCCTCAATCACCCTCAACCCCTCACCCTCACCCTCACCCTCACTCACACTCACCCTCACTCACCCTCACCCTCACTCACCCTCACTCACCCTCACCCACCCTCAACACCTCATCCTCACTCACCCTCACCCTCACTCACCCTCAACCCCTCACCCTCACTCACCCTCACCCTCACTCACCCTCACCCTCACTCACCCTCAACCCCTCACCCTCAATCCCTCACCCTCACTCACCCTCAACCCCTCACCCTCACTCACCCTCAACCCCTCACCCTCACCCTCACTCACCCTCACCCACCCTCACCCTCACTCACCCTCAACCCCTCACCCTCACTCACCCTCACTCACCCTCACTCACCCTCACTCACCCTCACTCACCCTTACTCACCCTCAACCCCTCACCCACCCTCACTCACCCTCAACCCCTCACTCACCCTCACTCACCCTCACCCTCACTCACCCTCACTCAGCGCAACCACAGCATCTTCACTAAATATATTTAATAAACTTTAAGCTATTGGCAATATAAAATAAAATCCATTTTATTTACGTATTAATTATTAATTGTTTTTTAAAGCCATTGAGTTTTTTAATATCAATACATATAAGTCCCGTTAATACAAAACATGTTGCTTTACAAATGCTAGAGGTGTCACATTTACAAAAATTATAACTATTGGCTTTGTAAAGAAGAAAGCTATTAATTTAGCCATTTAGAAAAAACAACACATAAATAAAAAACAAAAAAATAAATAACACCTATAGCTCAAACTCTACTACTGCGAGACCTATTGCATTTCCAATGCTTGTTTTAATTGGGTCAGGAATTTAGGTCTCAGAACAGTGGAAGTGGTTGAGGTAGTTTTATGGACAGCACAGGGGTATGTTTTAGGGCTCAGGGCGGGGGGTGGGGCTAAGGACGGCGTACTTTATGGGAGGGTGCAGGGTTTTAGGCTTCAGGGCAGGGGGAGGGGAAGGGGTATTTTTAAGGCAGGTCAGGTTTTAGGCCTCAGATAGGGGGATAGAATTTTAGGGTTTAGGGTGCCGATGGGGGGTCTGGGTAGTGGCGATCTTAACCACACATGCCCCTAACCAATAATGCATTTAAAACAAAATTGCATGGTAAAAGCATATGTAGTAAAGGAATGCATGATTAAGATGCATTCGTGGTGCGGACTGTGTGGTATTGGGGATGGGGTTTAGCCATGCGTGCCTCTGTCATACAACCACAAAATGTACTAATGAAATGTTCACAATTGGTGCATATTGCTAATTCTCACGCTTTTAGATTGCAAAAATGTATGTGCATGGGTCCGTGCTTGGTCTTATTTCCTCATTGGTTTAGTCTTATAATCTGTGCAATTTTGTTCCATGTGCTTTAAATATTTCAACAGAAAAAAAGTTATAATGATGATGATAAAAAGTGGTAACAAAACAACCAAACCTTCAAAAGAAAAATGGTGACTACTACACAACTGACAATTGTTCTTCGGATGCTCAAGAGTGATAGAAACAACACTACCGAAGAGGGGTCTAAATTTCTTAATCAGGACCTTAGCTTCTCAGCAGAATATCGCTCCAGCTACGGTGTAAACATCTCTGGGTTTCCTGGCAAATTGTACATTCTCTCATGAATGCTACCTATGTGCTAATAAAAAGGCAATTTTCAGGCCTCTGTGTTGTAAGTTGGCACTATTTAGTGGTGGTATTCGAAGGCTGCTGCTTTACCTCGCCTTCCAAAAGCGTTTGATTAGTATGACAGTGGACAATATCATCTTCATACAAAAGGTAGGAGAGTTGGAGATGGTGACAGCGCTTAGATACCCTTACGGGTAATTAGATGCTCTTTATAAGTCCTGTTTGCTTGATTGATGGTGTATTATTGCTATCCCTTGTGCTGTAAAATAATGCATGCATTCACTTGCTCTGCTAATCCACTTGTACACCCGAACCTATCAACCCCTCTTGCCTTGGCAAAGGATAAACTCAGTCAACTCTGCAACATTTAGGATGGCCTGCCAACATGGCAGATATGTCTCAACCTAAGTGTCCGTGACCCCCACAAGAGAAGACAGAACATTTTGCAATACTCCAATACCTCTCAGCACTTGGAATGTCTGACCAAAGTAGGGGTACACTGTCAACGCCCACATAGTTGTAGTCTTCCGAACATGATGGGTGGGGGTATACTTTAGCATGCCAGGGAAATTTGTCTACACTTGATTGACCACCTCAATGGTGGTCTTTCATGAAGGTAAATACGCCGGACACAGTGGACCGTTTTCCTTTGATTGGGTCACTGTTCCACCACCATCTCTGGACATGTCAACTCCCAACCCTGGAAGAGTCGAAGGCTGAGCCAGAGATGTCTCTGCCAGTAGCATGTGCACCACCTGGGCTACAGTAAAGAGAGGGGTAAGAAAGCCAAAACAGCTGGAAGTGGGATGGGGAGTCTGCTATTATTTAGCAGATACTCTGATACCACCCTTCTCAAAAAGAGGTTGTTATTTTTTAAACAGTAAATCCGCATTTTGTAGCATCCCTATTAAAAAAAAGTTATTTTACCTAGAATGTGGCTGCACCCTGACTATCCTGAGGTGTTCAAGGATAATGGACCAGTACCACTTCTTACCGTATCCCCAGTACACTGACGTACCTTATTCAAACATGCCTTATCTTCTACTGCCATGTCAGAATATTTTACATTTGTGAGTGATTCTTGGGAGCTGGGCCTGCCTGCTTCTTCCTCCCACAACCTTCAACAAATTGCTGGTTTTCCTGCCTGCCTGTCTGACCTCGTTGTATCTGTGTCTATCTCTTATCTCTAGAAAGTTGTAGTGTTGTGAAGTGAAAAGATCATTGTGACCCTCCTGAAATTTGACAATAAGTAAATGGGATGTCTGATGTGGAATTCCAAAGTATATGATAATTGGTGCAAATCGATATAGACAATGCTTAGGTGTGTGTGTGTGTGTGTGTGTATGTGTGGGGGTGTGTGTGTGGGTGTGTGTGTGTGTGTGTGTGTGTGTGTGTGTGTGGGTGTGTGCGTGTGCGTGTGTGTGGGTGTGTTTGTGTGTGTGCGCGCTGGTGGGTTCTGAGACATTAAGAAAGATCTGAAATTGGCCAGCAGGGTTTCGACCACTGCCAGTCATTGACCAGTACATATTGGCTGATGGTGTTAAAGGATTGTAACAGGGCATGACACAGCAAGTGTATCTATAAGGGAATACATTAGATTGCTGAATGCCCCTAATTTTGGGCTCTGGGTAGCATTAGGTGTGCTGGCCAAATCCCAGGCGCACATCTGCTTTGAGAAGAGAATTGTTATCACCCAAAGAAATTCACAACTGCAAAGTTGGTAAATGAACTGTAATTGTGCACAGATGCGTTGCCCACCCGCACAAAGTTCAATCCCGAGATTTAAGAGAGGGGGGCATATATTCTCACTTGTGCCTAAAAAGATAACATGCTTTTAAATAGCTTGTGTTTCCAGTAGTTTGGTGCATAACCAGTTTTTAAGTGTAAAACTAGGTTTTAAAAACATAGGTTCACTAATTTCAGTTGGGAAAATTAAAAGCACACCATGTAGATAATGCACTAAAAAATCAATGGCATAACTATAATTTGATAACTATACTGCATAGCCTCGTTTTACCGTTATTCAATACAGCCTGCCTGAAGCGTATCTGCGGTATGAAGCAATAGGTCATCACATGTCTGATCCACCTCCTATTGCTAGAATCTAATGTACTCGGTTCACATCTAATCTCCCCTGTGGAGGAAGGACACAAATGTAGCACTTCAAAGGAATCCCACACAATAGACTGCTGGATAAAGGAAAGAAGGCTTCATGGCATCTGATCCATGCTTCATTGACAATGGCACACAAAACGATGATGGACAGAACGCTGAACACTGTCAAACATTCACCCCAGTCACAGATTTGGGTTTAACCCATTGTTATTTTGCTCACCACGCCATTCTAGTTTAGACCTAGCCTGAACTGCCAAGCCAGGTCCTCCCTGGAGCGGAAAACAAGCCTCCTGGGACGGGTTTCATGGTATTACCCCTCATCAGTCAGGCTAGCTTGAAACTGATGGCAGAGTGAGCACAAGATCCGCGTCTGGGCATCCCCTTCCCACTTAGGGTGAAAATACAGCACAAAAAGAAGATGGTCGGAATGCTGAACATAGTAAAACAATCGACCCCAGTCACAGATCTGGGTTTAATCCATCGTTATTGTGCTTGCTACGCCATTCCAGTTCAGACCCAGCCATATGCGTATCAGTCTTGACCCTGCTCCCCATGGGAACAGTCCAGCCCGAACTGCCAGGCGAGGTCCTCTCTGGATCGGAAAACAAGCATCCTGGGATGGGTTTTGGGCTATTACCCTCATCAGCCAGGCTAGCTTAAAACTGGTGACGTAGCAAGCATGGCTCTTATCCATGCTTCATTGACAATGGCACATTCAACATCGCATTCTTCTGAGAACAGGACATTCCTCAGACCACTGATGCCAAAAGCACCAAGGACAGATTGGGGCTTGAAGACAGAGATTTTCTTGGGATTTTGGTGGGAATAACTGGTCTAGCTTAGACAGGGATTTGTATAGAGAAGCAGATGAGCCAAAGGGATAACAGGGTTGTCATTTTGTGTGCTGAAAGTAATACTGGGATAGCTTTTATCCTAACATGTATCCCTGGAACAGAAATTGAGTCACTTTGTTGAATAGGAGAGGTGGAGAACGCAAGTGAATTTTATTTTGATTAATTTAGGGGTCCTGACTCCTCACCAATCGTAGACAGCCTTCACCCTTTATAATGCCCTGCTTAACCAAGTCCCAACAGAGATCTGACTGGAACCAAAGAAGACAAAATATTATTCCTGCTGATGCATTAAACAACATCTGTGAATACCTGTGAGGCCCGTGAAGAGATCTTTCTCCAGCTCTCGCTTGAACTGCTGGCACTATCACACTGCTCGAGGCGTTGCTGGCACCAGCTTCTTGTTGACTCCTAGGGACATAGTGGCCAGGCCCGGTCAGTGAACTCTCCTTGCCACTTTAAAGGTATGTGGTTTGAGAGTGCAGAAGGGCCTGGAAACAGAGACATGTCGAGCCTGTATTGGAAGAAAATCAACGGATGTTTTGTAACCTGGCTTTTCTACTGCCTGCCTTGTGTAACATCTCCCCTATGCCGGGGCATTTGAGAAAATTCCATGGCAAAAATGCTTGTGCTGCTGCAAAGAAATCCGGAGGACTAGTTAGACCTGGACATGTTTCTGTGGCTCAAAACAAGTTTATTTATTTATTTATTTATTTATGCAATTTTATATAGCGCGGACTTTACCCGAAGGTGTCAGAGCGCTTCACAACAGGAACAGAAAAGATACAAACTGAGAACATTACACGAGCAACAGATTGCAGAGGCATACGTTACGTTACATATGGTAAAGTGATAATTGTGACCAAACAAGAATACATGAGGTAGTAAAAATTGTGAGAAACCAAAAATACATGAGGTAGACAAGGTAATTGTGACACTTGTGAGCAAACAAAATACATGAGGTAGTAAAAATGTGGGCTACCAAAAATACATGAGGTAGTAAAAAGTGCACAGGAGGAAAAGTGACAAGTGTGCAGGCTACAAGAGAAAATAGAGTATAATTTGCTGTATAATACTGCAATATATGTTAGACACTCAAGCACAAGAGCAGACGATTACGTAGGCAAAAGTGGCACTTGTGCAAGTATCAAAGGTAAAAAACATGTGAGAGGAAGCAAACCGTGTGTTACAGGGGCAAAGTGGTGAGTGCAAGTTGCAAGAGGGTACCAAACACAAGTACATGGATAATACTGCAATAAAAGGCAAACACTCTAACCGCAAGAACACACTGGGAAGGCACTTCCATGGATATGAGAAGTAGAAATTATCAGTAGTGGGAGATCTTCCTTCAGATAAAAGAGAGTTACTTTTGGAGGTGTCTCTGGAGGAGGAGAGCTTTGAGGTCCCTTTTAAAGGCCTGGGAGGAGGCGGTGGTCCGGAGCTGAGGCGGGAATGAGTTCCAGATTCTCACTGCGTTGCCTGAAAAGGATTGGGCCATCGTTCTTTCCTTCTTGAAAGTGGGAGGTTCAAGCAGTAGATTCTCCGCATTGCGTGAAGGTCTAGAACCTCCAGAGAGTTTCAGTTTATTCGCCAGGTAGAGAGGAGAAGAGGAGTGCAGGGCTTTGTGGGTGATACAAGCGGTCTTGTAGATAGCTCTAGCCTCAAAAGGAAGCCAGCGGAGGGTAGATAACATCGGTGTGATGTGATCGCTTCTTTTGGCCCCATAAATGAAACGAGTTGCTGAGTGGAAAACAGACTTAAGTGGGGACAAGTGGGATTTGGGGAGGCCAGTAAGAAGAGAATTGCAGTAGTCGAGTCTGGAGAGGACCAGTGCTTGCACCAGGGTTATAAGGTCCCGCTCCGCGAAGAAGCGACGGATTCCCCAAAGAAGGCGCAGTTGGTATCGAGCTGATTTCGCAATGGAATTGATGTGGGGAATTAGATTAAGTTTTTTGTCTAGTATGACACCAAGGGATTTGGCGCTGTCGACAATGATGGGTTTATTGTTTAGTAGATTCATCTGATCCATCCATGATTGAACCGGGGGAGGAGAGAGTGAGAAGGAGAAGAGGAGGAATTCAGTTTTGGAGGGATTTAGAATCAGTTGATGAGTTGACATCCAGTTTTGAATGGAGTCGAGAGTGGAGCTTAGGATGGAGAGATCGTGAGTAGAGGCAATCTTGAGGTAGAGTTGAGTGTCGTCAGCATAAAGATGATAGTGAATCCCGGATTTACTTAGGAGATTTCCCAGTGGTTCTAAATAGAGGTTGAACAGTGTGGGAGCAAGTATCGAGCCTTGGGGAACACCTTGACCTACCGCCACAGGAGGTGAAAGACTGTTCGCTATTTTGATCATTTGGGATCTGCCAGAAAGGAAGGATGCAAACCATTTAAGCACAGTGCCCTCCATGCCCATTCTCTGTTGAAGAATATTGAGGAGGGTGTTGTGATTGACAGTGTCAAAGGCTGCGGAAAGGTCAAGGAGAATTAGCAGACAGGACCCCCCTGAATCGAGTATCCTCAACGCGTCATCAACCACTTGCAGTAGGGCTGTTTCAGTGCTGCAGTTTTGGATGAAGCCGGACTGACAGTGGTCTAGAAGGTCATTGTCCTTGATATGACAGGAGAGTTGTTTTGCTACCCATCTTTCTGTGATCTTCGCCAGAAAGGGAAGGTTAGTGATGGGGCGGAAGTTGTTGAGGTCATTCGCATCAGCAGTGGGTTTTTTCAGAAGAGGGGTGACCTGCCCAGTTTTGAAGGAGGCAGGAAGGGAGCCTTGCCAGAGGGAGAGGTTGATCAGAGTGGTCCAATAGGAGAGGGAATGGGTATAGAAGTCAATGGCAATGGCACTGGGGATAGGGTCAAGAGAATGGTTGGATGGCTTCATTTCTCGTATGCACTTGAGAAGGGCATCTTCAGATATAGGGTCAAAACTCTGCCAAATGGCTAAGGATTTGCGCTCCTCTGGAGGGGTAGGATGAGCGACCTGATCCACAAGTGATTTCACTTTTTCATCAAAGAAAATAGCAAAATCCGCTGCTCTCTTTGTAGAATCATCCACCTTGGAGGTTGGTGGAGAGCAGTTAGGCATTTTGATGAGATCGAATAGTTTTTTGGGTCTATTTTTGGCAGAGTCAAGGAGGGTTTTGAAGTGTGTCGCTTTCCCAAGGAAGATGTGCTTGTGGTACTTGGATCTTGCTGAGCGAAGCTTGGCCAAATTGTCGGAGGAGGGCACTTGCCTCCATTGTTTCTCCAGGGATCTTAGCTGCTTCCTTTCCTCATAAAGGGATTTGTTGAACCAAGGTGCTGAGGGAGTGGGCCTTAACCTTTTGCTTTTGAGTGGAGCGACTTTATTAATTTCAGCTGCAAGAACTGTGAGGCTTTGAGAGGTGAGTTCGTCAACATCTAGGTTCGGGTCGAGCCTTGGAAGAGATAACAAAGCTGATTCACAGAGGGGACCGACATCAATATTTTTAGCATCCCGGAACCATGAGATGGCCCTCTTGGGTTGGCCAAGAGTTATAGAGTGTGAAAGTTGAAGAGAGAATGGGATGAGGAGGTGGTCAGACCAATCTACATGAATTGGGGTAGTGGTAGAAAGCATGCCTGCTTTAGAAATAACAAGGTCCAGGATTGCGCCCTTAGAATGGGTTGATTCAGTGCAGTGTTGGATAAGATCGTTAGTAGAGAGGAAAGTGGCCAGTGAGTTCGCAGAGGAGTCTTGCGGTACTCCCCAGTGGAGATTGAAGTCACCAACGAAGGTCTGATTGTCACTTCGCGAGTATTGGTCGCTGATGAAGTCGGTGAGTTCATCCATAAACGAAGGGCCACTACGAGGCGGGCGGTAAATGACATGGAATCTGAGGGCTGAACGGTGTTGCAATTGAAGCTCAAGAGAAAGGCATTCAAAGGTTTTGGAGGAGCTGTTAGGAGAGGCCTTGAGTTGGAGGGTGTTTCTAAAGATGACTGCAACACCTCCCCCCGTGTTGTCAGTTCTGTCATTCCTAAGTAAAGAGTAGCCTGTGGGTAATAGGAGATCAAATATAGAGTGAGATGTATCTTTGAACCAGGTCTCTGTGAGGAAGAGCATGTCAATATTATGAAGGGTGATGGTATCGGAGATTTCAAGTTTGTGTTTTACTGCAGATCTGCAGTTGTGAAGCATGCAGCGCAGCTCTGTCAAGACTGTTTTGGTGACGGGGGCACTAGGGCTCTGAAGGGTGATCGGGATATTGTACTTATGAGGGGGTGCTCGGGGGGGTTTAGGTGGATGCTTTGTTCTGACAGAGGTGATGATCGGAATGGCGTAGATAGTGGGGTTGCTAGGGTATGCCGGTTGAGGAGGGGTGGTGCTCAAGGGCTTGAGTGAGTTAACAGAGTTTCCCGACGATAGGTTAAGCTTGGCTGTACTGGGGTGAGGGGGCGAGGTGCATCTCGTGGGAAGTTGGGAAGGAGTAGCGGTGCAAGAAGGGGTGACAATCTTAGAGCATAAAAGTGAAATGGCAGCTGTAAGCTGGGAGACGGAGGTGATAAGAGAGCCTAGTGTGTTTTCCAGTGAGAATGGGGCAGAGCACGGAAGGTTGGGTTGGGGGAGGTTGGGTGGCTCTATTGAAACAAGGGGGGGGTGGAGTGGGTGGTGGCAGGCAGGGAGAGGTGGCAGGAAAGGAGGTAATTTTGGGTGTGGGGTTCATAAGTGGGGAAGGGTGGTGGGTGAGAGCGGGAGTTAGTGAAACGGAGGTTAAGGGAGAGTTGTCTATGTTGATTTTGTAAGAGGGAGAGGAATTAAGGACAAATTTAGGGGGAGAGGTGTGCGGAACACGGCGGTTGGGTAGAATGAGAGGGGAGGCCTGTGTGGCGTCATGAGAATGTAGGAGGTTTGGGAGGAAAAGAGGTGAGGTGTTTGTGGAGGACCTGTCAGCTAGGAGAGGTGGCTGCGAGGGAACGGGCATCAGGCAGAGTGAGGGGTGTTGGGAGAAAGGGGAGTTGAAGAGAGGAAGTGGTTCTGCTGGGCCCGAGGGAGGGAAGTGGAAGGGGTTACCGGGCGGGGAAGGGGAGTAGTGCAGCATTCCTGGCGGAGTAGGAGGGAGGAGAGAGATGCGGTGGGATTGAGGAGAGGACGGGGTGAATAACGAGGGGAGGAGGGGGTAGGGGGGAGGGATGGAAGGGGTGAGGGGAGCATAAGGAAAGTACACTTGGGGAGAGGGACGGAGGAGAGGTGGGCTAAAAAGGGGGGTGATGGGAAGGAAGATGGGGGAGGAGAAGAGATTGGAGAAACGGGATGGTGCAGATGGGACGAGGAGCGTATTGGCTTGTGGTAAGGTTGAAGTGATGTGTGAAGGGATATACTGTGAGGGGGGAGGAATAGGAGGGGAGGTCACAAGGGAGGGGGAGGGAAGGGGGCCGACCTGTGCTCCTCGAGGGAGCCGCCAATTGGAGTGAGGTGGGGTCTGCGGAGGAGAAAGGGAGTAATGGGTGGAGCTGGAAGGAGAGTGATGGGGGAATCCGGTTGCAGAGGAGGGGAGTAAGGAGGGGAAGAGGCAGTCAAAGAGCGAGAGGCAGTTGTCTGTGCCTTGGATCAGGACAGTACCGTTGTTATAGAGTGAGATAGTGAGGTTACCTTTGAAGCAAGCAGAGGGGGAAATTTTTTGTTTTTTCCCATGGGGGATAGAGGAGGAGGAGGTGACGTTGAGGGAATAGTAAAAACTGTTGGACCAGGAGGGGATGTCATGAGTGAAGAAAATGAAATCATTTTTTAGCCTCCCAAAACGACTATTGTAAAATTGATCCACAAAAAGGGAATCTGGGAAACGTTCAATAGTGTTATGTTTCCATCGTTTAGTTGCGGCTTTAGACAGGCTAGGAGGATAAATGATTTTGTAGCAATTAGTTCCAGCCTTAACTCGGGGGGTGGCCATGATGGTGAAAAGTGGCGAAGGAGTGTGGGGGGGATAAGAGGAAGGTGTTACTGGGAAAGCGGTGGAGAAGAGAAATAGAAGGGCATAAAGGGGGCACATAGTCCGGACGTTAAGGTGAGGATATCAGAGCTAATGTGCCGTTTGGGACTAGCAAAGCCTAGGTGTGCAAACCAGCCTCAACATCATAAGATAATCAGTAGAGGTGCTCAGGGCAGGGTGCGGAGAACATACTATATGCAAAGCGATTTCCAACACCAACAAATATCTACTGGCCTGGCGCCCTACAAGTCTTGCAGACTCCTAGTCCAGCTGGCCATTTCGGATGGGGACTCACATGCCCTAAAACCATAGTGTCAATAGGTGCAAGTGCACTTGATACACAATAGTAGCATACGGTATATACAGTGAATTACAAAGTACAAGGTGTAAGTGTAGGTATAGTACTGATAGTATATAAGGGCAGGATACAAAAAAAAATATGAGGTAGCACACGATACAGTTTACACAATGTACAAAAATATACGTAAATATATGAGGTATCAATCTGTGCATTCCAGGATAAAAGTGAGATATTCCAGGATAAAAGTGAGATAGGTGCAGCTTACAAAAATTTACAATAGACAACTACAAGAATGGTACTAATGATGTACTGCGAACAGGATACCGGTGCAACCAAGAAGCTGCATGATGGTATATGTGAGGTATCAGTTGCGGGGAACCCAAAATAAAATCTATGAACTTGTGTCAGAGGAACCCATTCCTACGCTTTAGACGCGTTCCATCAACACACTTTTTGAATAGTAATATGACAACTATAAGTGAGTTGAATGTAAACTTTTCAAAGGAATCGTTTCTTAAGTTCTTTTCTCTTCCCATCAGGCATTCTTTACTTTCACTACCTAAAAGACAAATGCACTGCTGCCACCTGGTGGCCATTTTGAAAAATGACCGTGTCACTAGAATTTCAAGAGCTTTTGTTTTGACCTGCTGCAATGCTATTTACGCACTGTGTGTGTCGAGGAAGCAATACAGGTTGGAGCACGAATTAGTGATACTGGGTCTTCAGATATATGGACAGTTAGATGGTTAGTATTGGTTGCAAAACATCTGCCTTGCATCTAATTTTAGGAGAGGCAAGACTATTGCTTGTTTGAAGTGATCCTGACTCCCATTGCAGTGAACGGCGAGACAATGGGCCGGTTGTAAAGAGATGTGATAGAAGTCAACAGGATTCAGTTTCTTTGACTGACAGATGTCTGACCAGCGTTTATTTTTTTGTCCCAGGGTTGGACTGGCGTGAGCTCACACAGCATTAGTTGATGCTTCAACAACGTTGCCTGCATTTAGCTAGCAGAATTTCTCCGTATGAAAGGTTTGCTCTGTTTGAGTGTATTTTTTTTTTAAAACATGAGCTTGTCATAGATGAGCCGTAAGTCACTCAACAATTAGAGACCATGGGGCAGATTTACAAGCCCCTTGCAAAACATTCAATTCTGTGACGCAGAGGCGGCGTAAACCATGCGCCATGTTGCGCCTTATTTACAACTTGACGCATCTAGGGAGATGTGTCACGTTGTAAAGACCTGCGCCATATTAAACCTGCAACAGATTTAATGTATGCAGGGTGGGCGTTCTGCCGGAAAAAGCCTTAGAAAAGTGACGCAGTGAAATCTATAAGGTTTCACTGAGTCACTTTCCGACGCTGCTGTGTCAAAACCCTGTGCCTGCTTGAAGCAGGCGTAAGGCGTAACGCAGCATGTTAGGTATGGGCAGCCCCTGAGCATTGCTGGAGTTGCGTCGTGCTTGCGACACGACTCCAGCAATGCACCGCCCTTACGCCATCAAATGCATCATGCATCTGTTTATCCTTGCACCACAATGCGGCGCATTGTAAATGCGGTGCATCTGTGGTGGCACAAGGGGAAACTTCCATGATGCATCTAACCTGGTGCAACCCTGCTGAAATGCAGGGATGCGCCAGTCCTTGTAAATCTGCCCCCAGGTATTCAACTCTCAAACTGGTGTTACTTACACTGGAAAGGTTTTTAGTATAGGCTTTACTAGGCGTCTGTGAACCACTAAAAACCTCGAGCCTGAAACCTGGCTCTGGACAGGGCAGTTTCTGCCATTAGGCAGGACTAGGCGGCCGCCTAGGGCGGCAAAATGGTGAGGGCGGCATTGTGTTGTGGCAATTGGCAAACATCATGCAGTGGAGAGTGCACTGACTGTCTGTGTCTGTGCAAGCTGCGCACGGCGCACCTGCTGCTAGCTAAGTTGCAACTGACATGATGTAACTTTTTACTTGCGCAGTTAGATCCGACAGCCGAGCTCACACCGTAGATTAGTGGCGTGTTTAGAGGCGCGGGACACACTAGGGTAAGTGTGGGTCCCCAGGGCCGTCAATCTTGTAGCGCTGGATAGCGCTACCAATGACGGCCCTGGGCAACATTTTGGGCCAATCCATGAGCAGTGCTTCGCGCCAGGGAGGGCAGCCCAGTGACGGTGATGCGCATGGCGCACCAGTGCCACCATCGATCTGTCTCGGAGCGCGCGGGGGACAACTGTGTGTCTGTGTGTTGGCCTGGCGACAATTAATACTGCAGCTGCCAGCCTGCCCGGTCCCGACTCCCGGTCCTCTTTTTTTACTGTCTCCGAGAGTCCGAGACGAGTCCGACTTGAGCACTGCAGCACCGTCCGGTGAGTGAGTCAGAGTCAGCGCAGTCAGTCTGCGAAGGCCGCTGGCTCTGGCTGTGAAAATAAATATATATAATTTCGGAATCGGATCGATCGATCGATGCAATGATTGCAATCTTAAATGTAATAAATAATGTTGTTCAGTCAGTCACTCAGGCCTGCTAATGTTGTAAATGAAAATGAGGCGGCGGCCTGTGAGTGAATCAATCATTATCTCGTGGGGACGTCACGTACGTGACTTGAGCAGTGGCACAGTGCAGTGAGTCAGCGCAGTCTGCGAAGGCCGCTGGCTAGGAAAAGAAATATAAATATATATTTTGGATCGGATTCGGAATCGGTCGATCGATGGAATCTAAATGTACCGTCGACGCTCAGGCCTGCTAATAGCTCATCCTCACGGTCATGGACGGACTGGCTAAAACACTGAGTGACAGAGTGAGAGCTGAGTAGCACTAGCAGCCAGCACTGTGAGGGGTGAGGTGACGGGGGTGATGATGATAAAAATGATGATAAAAATTTATAATGCGCAAAACAATAACCCGCAGGTATCAAGGCGCCTAAAAATATGATCAAAAGTTGAAACAGACGTCCTTACATATAGGCTTGCCGAAAGAGGAAAGTTTTTAGGGCAGTGCGAAAGTTCTGTAAAGAAGGAAGGGATCTCAGGTCAAGGGGAAGATCATTCCACCATTTAGGGGCTAGAGTGGAAAAAGCCCTGCCACCCCATCTAGCTCTTCGAACACGGGGGGCTGTCAAAAGCAGTTTCCCGGAGGAACGCAAGTTCCTTCCAGGGATGTAGTGGGAAATGATAGACCCAATGCCCGTGTCGCTATTTTTGGCGATGGCTCTGTAGGTCATGCATAAGATTTTGAACCGGATTCGGTGTTCTACCGGTAGCCAATGCAGCATTTTCCTGGCCGCAGTGGCCGAGGAGCGTCTGGGAATATCCAGAACAAATCTGGCTATAGCGTTTTGGACTACCTGTAAGCGCTGCAGGTGGCTCCTGTTTAGTCCGGCATACAGCGCATTACAGTAGTCCAACCGGGAACCAATGAGTGCGACGGCTATTTGTTTTCTAGCCTGTAAGGATAAATATTTCCTAATCCTTCGCAGGATGTGAATCAAGCCCCAACAGGTGGAAACGGTTCTGCTCACCTGGCAGCCCAGATCGAGGGCAGGGTCTATTATCACTCCGAGATTCTTAGCAAATGTTGTAGGGGAAGGGCATGTTCCTAGTGAGTCAGGCCACCAATTGGCTGACCAGATGTTTTCTTTCCCCCCAAACACCATCACCTCAGTCTTCTCCCCATTCAGTTTAAGAGAGTTCTGAATCATCCAATGACCAACCGCCTCCATACAAGATCTAAACTTGGAGGCGATTAGTACATCTGACTGGGGGAGAGAGACGAGTATTTGGGTGTCATCTGCGTAAGAGACTACCTCCATCCCGAAAGATCTTATTAGTCTGGCTAGTGGGGTCACATAGATGTTGAAAAGGGTCGGGCTAAGCGCCGACCCTTGGGGGACCCCACACAGCACTGGTCGGGATGGAGATAGGAATTCCCCCAGCTTGACTCTTTGTTCTCTCCCCGTAAGAAAAGAGGTCAAAAGATCCAAGGCTGCGTCCTTCACCCCCACCTCCCTCAGGCGAGATGAAAGTACTGAGGGGGAGAGGGTATCGAAAGCCGCGGTTAGATCTAGCAGGACCAGGAGGGATGTCTGAGTGAGGTTTGGTTGGTGGCGCGGGGGCGGGTCTGTTTGTTGCAGCAGGTCATGCAGCAGGCTAAAGATCATAAGACCTGTGTGGCGGCCCCATGTCCAGGCCTCCGGCCTGTGACTGAGTGAGGTGAGGTGATGTGATGCTGGAATCCATGTGAGCGAGGCTGGAGGCTCAGGCATAGCTGCCAAGGTTTCAGATTGCTATGTGTGACATTTTCCTGAATTCATTGTAATTATTAGTGACATTTCAACGAATATGAGTGTCACTTTCTCACAAGCAAAGTCTAGCAATGAAAACAAGAAAAATATATAAATTACAGATATAAATGACACCCATTTGAGCAACAAGGACCTCTAAAACGAGTCACATCATAATCTACAAGCTGTATTACTGAGAGCAGTGCGCCCCCCTGGTCCTGCATGCCACCCACTACCTGCTAAACCCTGCTGGTGACACCATCACCCCACTCGCAGTTTGTCACACAGAGCTACACTACAAGCTCTGCTGACTCTGATACTCACTTGGCGCACTGAGAAGTTACGTTGGCAAGCACCACAGTGGCTCTCACAATCAATCACCTGACCCAGGTGCGAGCAGCTACTAACACAGCTTAGGCGGATCACCACACTGAAATGCATTAGTGTCACACCCCATGCGTGATACTTGGCAGGCATGTGGAGGAGTAGTAGGACGCGGGAGAGGGGGTCAAGGAAGCGCGAAGAGAGTGTGCCTTAAAGAAGAGCAGAGGACCCCTTACCTTGAGCTGCATGGTGCAGTACTGCAGTGTGTGGACGGTGGAACTGAGCCTGGGGTCAAGAGTGCCACAGCATTTCACCACAGCCAGCCCTCGTACCTTGAGAAGAAGAGGCCCCCGCCCCCTGGGCCCTTCCCTTCCCCAAGCAGGCAGGGAAAGCATAAGTCTGCACTGCCCCAGGCATGTTAAGTGGAAGTGATGTTAAGGTGGGTGATTCGCAGTGGCATTGCTGGAGCTAGAAGGTGACCAAATGTGGCCTGTGTCAGTGCCCCAGCCGACTTTGTCCTGGCCACCCCTGAATGCCACCTGTCTGTGCGCCATTATACGTTGGCGTCCATGACATAGGGGCAGGCGCGTGCAGTGCTTTATTTGCTTTATTGGTTCCAGTAAAAAGCTTTTGAGGCCCAGCCATTTTGCAGCAGGCTTCATCTTTGCTTGGACGGCCAGGACATATTGTTTGGGGTCAAGGGCAACAAGTTTTCATGTGTGTTTTGTCCTTGGGACAAGGAGGCCCAACCCCCTGCTGTACAAACCCTTTTGCTGCCAGTTTGCAGTACCACAATATGGATCAGGGAAGGGCACTGCCTGCAGTTAAGTTAATATGTTGTCCATATGTTCATACTGTTCAAACTTGTATTTATGGTTCCTTAATTGAAAGCCTTTATTTTTAGGGTGAGTGCTCTAAGTAAATGTTGTAAGCTCTGACTGCACTTCTGACAGTGGTTACAGTATAAAAATGTGTACACATGTTTGCAAAGTTAATAACATTTCTTTTATATCTAATGCATTTATTCTTCTAGCCTGGATGATGGGGGAGAGAGTGATGGTAGAAAAAGGGAGGGGGCAGCATTTTTCAATTCTCGCCTAGGGCGGCACAACACCTAGAAACGGCCCTGGCTCTGGATCAGCTCGAGGTCCTGTTGGAACCTAGAGCCCATAACGAGCCAAGCTTTCATGTGGTTTCTGCCTGCCGCTCTCTCTCTGAACACCATGAGGCGTTATGGCCAGAAATTCCGACTGAGAAACTCAGGAACCAGGTTCGAATCTCGGCGTCAGTTATACATCTAGTGATTCTGGGCAAATCACTTAATTTCACCAGAACCTACAATCAATGCATGTGACCTTGTGTAATATAACTGGTTCTCATATAAAGTGCTCCATGACCGTCAGGTGGTGGTGTATATAAATATAAAAAATGCTGGGATTGCTGGGGGCTCATTGCGTATGTCAGGCTGGCCATAGTAAAACTGCTGGCCAACCGGACATGTGCACTGCAGGGGCAGCAGTAATCCTGCAATTGCAGGATTCAGCCCCACCCCCGCATTCACATTGCACACGTAAGTAAAATGGCATTTACGTGCCATTCCAACTATTTGTATGTGCCTGCTGCACTCGCAACAGGCTGGGTGATGCTCTTCTGCTCTCAAGGAGGAGCTGCCCCAGTTCAGGTGCGTTCACACTGTATTTCAAAAACGGCATAAGAAAGAACTAAGAGATTAAAAAAAAAAAACTCAATGGGAAAGACAAATAGATACCCATTTTCTGGCTGGTTTTTACAGAGTGAAAGCAGAACACCTGGATACAATGTGGCTTCCCTGCTAAAATTGTGAGATCCTACGCAAATATTGCATTTCACCAAAATGCTTTTTTCTTCATTATCGCGCATGAAAGCTCTTTCGGATATGTGAGTTCAGACTACCAGTTCTACAAAACTACCACTTTTAATAAGTACTTTTCAGGGCAGTGTTGTAATGTGCCCTATAAATCTCAAAGCTTCTACAGGTTAGAAATACATTTTTGTTCACAACTTTGAAAACACTTCATCCCATTTTACATAGTTTGTTGTATTATTTACATCACTCATATTTTCTGGGCTCTGCTTGTGCAGGGGCTCTAAGATAGGACCCAGATCCTGGCTGGCACCCGCACTTAATTTGTTGGCTCTCCCACTCCTAGCACTAACACCGCAAAATCAGAGTGGGGAGGAAGACGTCAAAGCGGTTCCAAACATACTGACCACATTTAAATCAGATTAAATGTAACCGTTAATGTTCGTGCACCCACTGTGGTTTGTATCCTGTGTACATTACCGCATATGCCTGGGTCAGTATATATCTCTGCAGACCACAGACCGCTGTGGGCACTGATTTTTTCTAGCAGCAAAGCTACACCCAGTCTTTTTAGGGAATGCTCATTGCCCGCTTCACATCCATTCCTGGCTCCCTGCATGGCAGCCTAAGCTGTGAAACTTCATTTTTGTGGCCTTGTTCAAATTAGGGTCCAATAGCTATGGGCAGGGAGGATCAACATGTCCAAAAACAAACCAAGACCACATGTAGCAGTGACCACTGACCCCAAATCCTTTAGAAAGGCAAAGCGCTATCCGATAAAATGTAGCAAACAAAAGAGTGAGATCAGAGCCGAGTTTCTGGTAAACGTTTACTGAGGTAATTTCCACAGCACCAGGGAATGCTTCACGCCAAGGGTTGCAGCATTTCAAACACATTCCATAGCAGTCTATCATACCAAACAGATTTCATGTTATGGTTAGGAAATGCAATAGGGAACAGATGTGGGTAGAAAACGTACTCTGATAATGCGGTTTAGAAAATAAACGTGACGCATGCTCAAATTCTACATTGTCACACTTGTAGAAAGAACGTGTTTAACATGGTGGCATACGAGGCAGTGTAATGGAAAATTCTCTCATTTGTGGAGGAAATTCTAAGTACAGAGAAGAGTTTGTATTATTGCTAGCATAGTCTATAATCTGATTCCCTCAGATCTCTCGCACTTTCTGCCAACGAAGCTGACAATCTCTGGAAGCCTACTCCATCTACGCAGCTCCAGCTCCCACTGCTTACTTCTAGAAACTGTTTTCACCCAAAAACCTATATCTACCCATCTTTTCTCCAGACGTGCACCCACAATCTGGAATTCCATCCCCCTGCTGTTCGATCCAATAGCTAATTGTCTACTTTCAAAAAGATCTAAAACATTCTCAACTCAATCACTTTTTAAGACACTCCTCCTCCCAGTTACCTGACTCATCTGGAAACAAACTGCTGAATGCCTTGTTTACACTAGCTATGTTTTCTGGCATTGGTCCTCTGCATCCGGTGCTCACTATAATGGTGGATGTGCACAACATATGTAACTCTCTCGCTCTATTCACTTACATCACATTAAACTTGTCAGCACTTGTCAGCAAGGTCACCTGCCTGAAAACTAGGCCCAGCTTTTGGCATGGGTATGCTGGGCCCAGGCAGCCATTTGTCAGATGGGTGCAGAGAGAAGGCTGCATTAAGATTGGTGTATCTGGCAAATTGAACTGGACCCCTCCTGAGGCGATAAGCCGGGAGGTAGACTGCTGCTGAATTTTGTATGTTAACCTGCTGAATGCGAGCGTGTGTTAACTGAAATTTTATACGGCCAATTTTAAAATTTATTTTCATTTACTTGCACATACCTTAGTATTCTGCCCTCGTTAATCCCTTTCCTCGCACTTTGACAGTCACAGCCGATTTTAGGGCTGTGTACCGAGTCCAAGGGAAAATATTCCCAACAGCAGACATCTTGGGTGGGAGGCGGCAGCTTCGACAGCGCTCTAGCCATCCCTACATAAGGAGCCCATTAGAAACAAACGCGAGATTCGTGTATCTGGCTAATTGAACTGGACCCCTCCTGAGGCGATAAGCCGGGAGGTAGACTGCTGCTGAATTTTGTATGTTAACCTGCTGAATGCGAGCGTGTGTTAACTGAAATTTTATACGGCGAATTTTAAAACTTATTTTCATTTACTTGCACATACCTTAGTATTCTGCCCTCGTTAATCCCTTACCCCGCACTTTGACAGTCACAGCCGATTTTAGGGCTGTGTACCGAGTCCAAGGGAAAATATTCCCAACAGGAGACATCTTGGGTGGGAGGCGGCAGCTTCGGCAGCGCTCTAGCCATCCCTACATAAGGAGCCCATTAGAAACAAACGCGAGATTCGTGTATCTGGCTAATTGAACTGGACCCCTCCTGAGGTGATAAGCCGGGAGGTAGACTGCTGTTGAATTTTGTATGTTAACCTGCTGAATGCGAGCGTGTGTTAACTGAAATTTTATACGGCGAATTTTAAAACTTATTTTCATTTACTTGCACATACCTTGGTATTCTGCCCTCGTTAATCCCTTTCCCCGCACTTTGACGGTCACAGCCGATTTTAGGGCTGTGTACCGAGTCCAAGGGAAAATATTCCCAACGGCAGACATCTTGGGTGGGAGGCGGCAGCTTCGACAGCGCTCTAGCCATCCCTACATAAGGATACGGTAACTCTCCGCGTTAGCGGACGCGATTTGTGGACGCGCCTTCTTCAGCACCGGAGTCACGCCAGAGTCAGCCCGTCTGCGCCTCGGACGAGCCCCGGACGAGCCCTACGGCCATGGCTCATACTTCATTGCATTCCAGGAACTTACTACAGGTATCATCCAGGGGAGTAACAAATAAACCCAATACAACTCCATTTCTCATAAAATATAGCTCCGAGCAATTAAAGGTTCTGAGATCCTCGAGACAACTGTCCTGCTGTCTCTTTGAGTTAGGCAGGGATCAAGGGTGCAAAATCTTTCGACATCAGTCCAAAAATGGCTTATGACAGCCATCTATTCACGTTTGCCTAAAATGAAGCTAAAGGGTCACAATCAGCGCCCCCCTGCTCCGTGGTTCAACGAGAATTTAAAGCAAGAAAAAACCAGATGTAAAAAGGCTAAGCGTCAGTGGAGGAAGACTTATTCTCTAGAAGCTAAGAAGGAATATAAAATAAAACTAACATAGTATCAAATGATGTGTAGCAAAGCTAAAGCGGAATTTGTATGTACCAAAATCACAGAGGCTTTAAATCGATCTAAAACACTTTTCAAAATAGTGAAAGAGCTGGCTGGCTCAAATACCTCACAAACCCCGCCTGACCTCAATAAAATACAGTGTGACCAACTAGCTACCTTCTTTGTAAATAAAGTGGATAAAATATATCAGGGCATTGAACAAGCACAAAATGAACAAAATAAGGCAAATATGGATGTTCCTAACACCTCCCCTGACAGAACGAGCAATCAAACTGACACACTAGGCCATAGTGTCTGCGACATTCCTACTGTCACATTAGAAAACTGGCCTATGCTTAACACCGATATCGTTATTGACCTACTCAATACGATCAAATCGGGCTTGCCAAGAGACCCATTACCATGTTCAGTCCTAAAACAACTTAGTAGGATAGCTATGTCTATTATCACCGACCTTCTAAATACATCCCTGCAGGAAGAACATGTGCCAGATGAGTGGAAACATGCAATGATTCATCCACTGTTAAAGAAAGCTGATGCTGACCCAAACTTGCCCTCTAACTTCCAGCCAATTTCCCTCCTGCCCATTTTTGCTAAAATTCTGGAGAAACACGTTCACCGGTCTCTCACGGAATTTATAACCACTCACGACTTGCTGCCCTCCCATCAGTCAGGCTTCCGCTCAGGCTTCTCTACTGAGACTACCTTGCTAGGTGTTACAGAGAGCATCCAAGCCTTGATAGATAGAGGAGAAACAGTGGCACTTGTGCTTCTTGACCTCAGTGCCGCATTTGATACGGTGTCACATGCGGTACTTATGCGGACACTCCATTCTATAGGCATTTGTGGCGCTGCCATAAACTGGATTAAATCATTGTTAGAGAATCGTACATTTCAAGTCTTCTCTCAATCTGCCTGTTCAGACACCCTGACTTTCAAACACGGAGTACTGCAAGGCTCGATTTTAAGCCCGCTACTTTTTAACTTATACATGAGCCCGCTCGCTAAAGTAGTAGAAGAGACTGGATTGCTAAAGTTCTCCTATGCTGACGATTCTCAGCTTCTCTTCTCTCTATCCTCTGCGGAAAGCGATAATCCTTCTACCTTAAAACTAGGTTTGGGAAAGATTGCAGGGTGGATGCAAGAAACCTTTCTCAAACTGAACGGTGATAAGACCGAGTTAATTGTCCTGGGAAAAAATAAAGAACTCTGGGGGCCCCAACACTGGCCATCCGAAGTGGGTACTCCCCCGATTCCAACTACACAGGCTCGTAATTTAGGTGTCATCGTCGATGACTCGTTGAATATGCACCAGCAAGCTGTGAAGACATCGGCCACTTGCTTTGCAATACTAAAATCGCAAAAAAAAATCTGCTGGATGCTACCCGAACACACTAAGAAAACGGTCATCAATGCCTTAATAACATCTAGGCTTGATTACGGCAATGTGCTATATTTGGGGGCAAAAAAGGCCACGATCCGCAGACTACAAACAGTGCAAAACGCAGTGGCGAGACTGTTATGGAAAATCCCTATTTCCTCATCCACCTCCAAATATATCCGAGAGCTTCATTGGTTGAGAATAGAGAACCGGATCAAATTCAAATCCCTGTGCTTCATGCATAAGATCTCCACTAAAAAAGCCCCTAAGTACTTACAAAAACTAGTCCGCCCTTATCATCCTTCTCGGGCTTTGAGATCTGCAACAGCCAATCATTTTGTTATCCCTAAAATAAAACTATCACGCATGGGTGGTAAATCCTTTGCATTTCTTGGACCCTCACTTTGGAATACTATGCCACATGCATTGCACTCTGAGGTGAGCTATATGAAATTCAGGAAGGCCTTAAAAACCTGGCTATTCAACATCTAAAATGCCTGTCCTGTTATTTACTACTGAATCATTAGCGCCGGGAAACCCTTTGTTGGGTAGCTGTTGCGCTATATAAGTTAAATAAATAATAATAATGTAAACAGCAGCGTCCCTTATACTTGGTCCGGTGACTGCAATTGAAATTGCATTTATATAGCACTTAATACCCCTGATGAGGCATCGAAGCACTTTTCAGTGAGTAGCACCCTACTGTGAAACCCAAAAAGGATTTGTGGTGAATTAGGATAGGGAAATATGAAAGTAATTTGAGTGGTGGACATGTGAGTCTGTTAGTAGGATTGAAAAGGATAATGAATGAATGATGAATGATGGGAGTCTTGTAACGCGAGACCTAGCCCAAGAGCATCAAGGAGCCTAAGCAGGTCCAGAAATATGTAGTGGCCGATGAGGTACTCTACAGGTACGCTTCAGAGAAAGCCAAGTTTTCAGTGCTTTACGAAACAACGCAATCGACGGTGGCCCCAGGATTTCAGGAGGAAGAGAATTCCATAGCCTGGGTACAACCGAAGAAAATGCTCTGCCTCCCCATTTGGCTCTAACAAATTTGGGTACCTCAAGAAAATTTTATTAGATGAGCGAAGGGGTCGACAAGGATAGTAGAGATGAATAAGTGTCTTGAGACCCACAACATGCGTGCCATGAAGGGCCCCATAGGCAAGACAGAGAATTTTAAAAGAAATCCTGGAATGAATGGGAAGCCAGTGTAGACTTCTCCGGGCTGCCGTGGCCGAGGTGAGTATAGGAAGGTTTAAGACCATCTTTGGCGCCGCGTTCTGGACCATCTGGAGACAATGGAGGAGGCTCTTATTTATGCCCACATAGAGGGCATTGCAGTAGTCCAGTCTTGAGGAGACTAATGCCACAGTGGCCAGTTTGCGGGCATCAGGGGAAAGATAATGGGCAATCTTTCTGAGGACCCTGATGATACCACAGCAGGTGGAGACAGTCCTGCTGACCTGACAGTCAAAGGAGAGAGCAGTGTCCACAAAGACTCCTAAGTTTTTAGCAACCTGACGGGGAAGAGGGCAATCCCCGAGGGAGGCAGGCCACCAGTCTTTGGACCAGATATCCTGGTTGCCCCCGAAAATCAGCAACCCCGTTTTCTCCCCGTTTAGTTTCAGGAAGTTCTGTACCATCCACTGAGACACGGCCTCCATACAATTCCTGAAGTTCAGAGCAGAATCCTTCAGTGGCTGCGTAAGGGAGATCATTATTTGAGTGTCATCGGCATATGGCAGTACTTCCAACCCAAAAGATCTAACTACCCTGGCAAGTGGGGCCACATAGATATTAAATAAAGTAGGGCTCAATGAAGAGCCCTGGGGGACCATACAGTGCACAGGTTTAGGGGCAGAAAGAAACTGGCCGAGCTTCACTCTCTGCTCCCTTTAATTTAGAAAGGAATCCAGGAGGCTGAGTGTAGGATCTCCGACCCCTATATCCCTCAGGCGAGTGAGCAAAATAGATGGAGACAAGGTGTTAAACGCCGCTGTCAAGTCCAGCAGGACCAGGAGGGTGGTGTAGCCTTTATCAACCTGGCAGCAGATATTATTAACAACTGCCGTAAGGGCAGTCTCAGTACTATGGGATCTCCTAAAGCCATGCTGGGAGGGGTTCAAAAGCGCTGAATCTCCTATAAATAAGCTAAGGTGCTGATTTAGATGAGATTTCAGTATCTTTGCAGGGGCAGTGAGAAGTGAGATGGGGCGGAAATTTTTCAGAACCCCTGGATCTAAAGTAAACTTTTTAAGAAGGGGTTTGACAACCGCCATTTTCCATAAAGAGGGAAACACTCCCTCTGAGATTGCCTGATTCATAACATTCATGAGGGGAGGGATAAGCACATCCCGACAAGCCTTCAGAATTTTCAGCGGGCAGGGATCTAGAGGGGAGCCAGATTTGGTGTTATCCAAGAGCTGTATCATCAGTTCAGGCGTAAGAGGGGGAAAGGACAGAAAACTTGGGGGTGTCCATCAGACAAAGTCCGATCTCTGGCGGAAGCACAATCAATAGGGAGGGCAGACCAAGATTCAGGGATTCAAGAGCGCTGTAAATATCGGTGATCCTTGAGTAGAAAAAGGCTGAGATATTGTTACACAACTCCTGCGAATCCGCTATAGGATCCACTACCGAGGGAGAGGATAAGGAGTCTATGATTTTAAACAGATCTCTGGGGGAGTTAAGAGAGGCAGTGATCTTGGAGAAATAGGCACTCTTCTCCTCCACAATGGCTAGTTTGTAGTCCCATAGGCAGAGTTTATGTTGTTCCCTCTCTGAGGGATCCAGCCGAGCCCTCCAGAGCCTCTCCTGTTTCCGGCATCCTTGTCTCAACAACCTAAATCTGTCCGAGAACCAAGGGGCCGATGGACTCTTTCTCACAGAGTAATGTAATTTGAGGGGGGGGCCACAATGTCCAAAGACCCATATATAGTACTTGCTGGTTCAAGGGCAGCAGAATCAGCATCCTGTAGTTCCACCGGCACCAAATCATTCAAAAAAGGAGAAAGAGCCACATTATTAATGGCTTTAAGGTTCCTTCTGAGTTACCACTTCTTAACATCTGCAAAAGAAGAAAGAGTATCCTGAAAAGACAGTTCTAGCAGAACGGCCGCATGGGCGGACCAAGCTAGGGGAATCGGAGGGCCCACCTTCAACTGAGGTCATTAGAGAAGACTCCATCGAGTGTATGCCCAGCCAAATGAGTAGGACCGACCACAAATTGAGTAAGACCACAAGAATCCAGGGTATCTCGGAGAATCTGAGTGTCCTTAGATACCGAATTTTCCAAATGGAAATTAAAGTCACCCAGGAGAGTGATATTGGGTCTCTCACTAAAAGGCTCTAACAACCTACTCAGATCCCGACTGAAAGAAGATCTAGGGCCCGGCTGTCTGTAAAACAGAAGGCCAGAGAAAGAGACAGAAGGAGTAGAGTTAATGGAAAAGTACAAGGCCTGAAAAGGGTCAGAGGGAGTTGAAAGAAACTCAGTACGACATATATGGGAATCCTTGTAAAGAATTCCTATTCCTCCTCCTCGACTACCAATTCTGTCCATCCTGGCCAGGGCATACCCGGTGGGAATAGCATCTATTAAATCAGGTCCCGAGGCATCAGAAGCCCAGGTCTCTGTAATGAACACCCACATAGGTTTCCTATCAGAGACAAAGTCCCTAAAAGCAATGTTATTTAATGGAGGGATAGATGAAGGATGGGTCTAGAAAGTATTTATTTGGAGATTATAGCAGTAGGAGGTGGTCTGGGATGAGTAAATGAGAGATGGAGGAGGGAAAAGTCTCTAGAACTGTATTAGGGAGAGAGATGCGATATCAGATGAGTCTAGGAGGGATACACGAGGGAAGGGTTTAGAAAGGCTTGTTTGGGAGATCTGAATAATAAAAGAGGTATGAGATGATGCAAGGAGGGGTAGAGGAGGTAAGAGCCTAGAAAGGGTTATTTTGGAGTTCATAGTAGTAGAATGGGGTTTGAAATTAGTGAGAGTGTGGAGGGACAGGATATATTGAGAGAGGTATAGGGAGAGAAATAGGGTAGTGGATTGGAGATGCTGAATTGGGAATAAAGCAATAAATATAAAGATACATAAGCACATGAAAGGAAAATATGTGTAAGGAACATATCTAGATATAAGTTGTATATAATAAACTCAGACTTTCAATTGTTGCTGTATATCAATCTAATTTATTTGTTTAAAAAAATATTTTTTAATAAATAAATAGTGAAATAATTATAGATAAATATTTATGATAAAAAAATACTTATGTATGCAGTGACCTATATACCAGTTAAACATACAATAATATAACCATAGGTAATATGTACATTTGTTAAGCAAACCTAACTAATATCTATATATTTATAAACATAATTATTATACACATGTATACAAAGGAAATAACCATATCGAGATATATACATATAATCCAAATAAATGGTTGTATACACAGGGATATGCTGTACATTTATATTTGAGTATAGTGGTTGTGTGGGGAAGAGCTAACTTCAGTGTAAAGTAGTTCCAATCATTTTCAACATAATGCCTGCACTGCTTTAAGACTTCGTCAGCCTCCTTCGTGGCACTCCCATCTCCCTCTCAACCCTGCCATCACACAGCAACAACACAACCAGTGCTTAATTTGAGCCAATGGTTTCCAGTACAGTCTTATTTTGAGATGAGTGCAACTGTGTTTATTAATTCAATGTACATTAAAAATGACAATTCAGATTATTCCACACCACTCCTATAGCTTTGGGGGCCTGTAATAGACTGAATTATCACAGCTGTAGGGGTGTGTTGGTTAGTAGTTGCATTGGTTCCATTATTGGCATCACTGGCAGAGGCAATATGTGGTACAGGCTTCAGTGGCGTCATAATAAGCGCACCGGCCCTTGCGGTTTAACAAATTAGGCAGTGAACACCAGCCATCCACAACAAACAACTTGGCATCAATATGACCAAATTAATCTGTGGGTAATTCAGGTAAACTAAGGGGCAGGAGAGTGAAGGTGTTTGGGTTCAGAGGCCAGTTGCAGCTGTATTTAGCCTGGGAATGAGCTGTGAACACAAAGCGCCTCCCTGCATCCTCATTTTATTCACAAGCAGCAGCGAGAACACCAGGTATCTTTACGCCCAAGGCACTGTCCGAGCGTGGGCTGGGACTGCTCAGAACTAATATATATGACCAGTGCTTAATGTGAGCCTGTGGTTGCCAGTGAGGGGCCACCGCCACTTATATTTGGGTACCAGCACTTATTTTTCCATGTCAGCTATTTAGCGAGTGTAGAAGAGGGAAAAAACACACAGATCAAAGAAACAGAGGAAGAGAAAAATGACAAAACTGTCACAAAGGAAGCAAGCAGGAACTTGCAAGAACAAGGAAAAGAGTAGAAATTGTCTAGTAGTGGATTAAAGAGGCACAAGGTGTATTTAAGATTACCAACCCAGGTACTTAGCGGGCCACGTTTAATTCCACTGCTGCCTGGTTCTCAGTAGAGCTTTGGGCCCTGACACTCATTCCTTTACAAATTAAGCACTTGAAGATTTAAAACCTGGCAAATCTCTGCTCACTTAAGCAACTTACAACGAAAGGACTTTCTTGGATTCGAATAACCATTCTGTCTGGGGCCCGGTGTGGAAGTTCTTGCATCATCAGTGCAGTTTTTAGCTATTCACAGTTATATTTTAAGGTTGAGGTAATATCCGGTCTGCCAAAGGCAGACCCGAAGTCCGAGATTTAATGTTTGTTAGTGTGGACTATTTGTCCCGCCTCGGTTTTTGCCTCTCTCCCATTGGCTGGCTTCCTAAACGGAGGCCAGCCATTGGAGGAGAGAGCCGTCCCTCCGAATAGGCTCCGTCTTTTTCGGATTTGGGGGCGTAAGTTTTGCTGTTCTTTAGACAGTGACGTCGTCCGTCACTCAGGACAGCAAAACCACGCCCCAATTCCGAAAAAAAATCGGAAGCTTGCAGCCGCCATTTTGCAGCTGTCTCTCCGAGCACCTACAGGCTCGCGCGGAAGTCCGCTCCCCAAAAACTGCTGCTGGTGTGAAGTTGCAGAATGGAATGCTGAAAGAGAACATATTTCGGTTTCTGGGTGTTTGTCTTAAAAATTGTTCAAAGGTTGGTTAAAAGACCTGCTTGTGTAAGATAGGGCGTAGTTGCTGGTTAAATGATTTATATGCACAGGCTGCTCTCGTCAGGCGGGTGCTCGTTGATGCGCAGGATGCCAGAGCGCCTATAATGAACCAGGTACCGTGGAAGACTGTGAGAGCGCAAGCAGCGCTGCTCTTTTCATCTTCCCTCATTTGTACATGGGAATATCGGGGGCTGTGGTCGGGGTTAAGTGTGGGGGGGTGTAAGTGTGTCGGGTGAAGCCAGTGGCATCACTTAAATTAATGGGGCCCTCTGTAAAATGTGATGATTCCATGGAGGGTTGAGGGGGCCCTTGCGCTATAGGGGAGTGAGGTACACCCCTGAGTGAAGCTGGGGACCGCGGCATGTACGTGTGGTACGGGGAGTAGGCAGAGAGGCAGTGCCTCGACAGCCCTCGGCTCATCGAGTGGCGCTAGATGACGCCCCAGTGTTAGGCGCAGGACGCACACCGCTGCCAGACCCCCCCACCTGCGTTCCCCGCTCTTCCCATAATCGAAGGCATAGCGGTGCGCCAGAGGATTTGATCCCCTCGGGGGAAAGTGTTGCGGTAATTAAAAGCAGATTCGCGTCTGGAGTTGTGCGAGCCAAGCATCTCGGTCCTAAAATAAACCTTTTGTTCCCCAACTTACAAATGGGAGCTGAGCGCAGCCCTGTGTGTAATGGTCATTAAAGTGGTTTCAGATCCAATTCACAGACGACCTCCGAGGGCACCTCTCCCACGGCGGGGTGCAGCCTCGCGGACAGTGTCTGCACGGGGCGCCTTCAACTGTGTGCTCTATTCCCTGATGTGTGGCCGCCCTCGGCTCGGGGTGGGAGGACGCGCGTGTCCTCCAGACAGTCGCGCGCTTGAGCCCGGTGCCGGCAGACAGATCGCATCTGTACGCGTGTCTGTCCCGGGTTACCTCGGTTTATCTCCTCTGTTCGTGGATGGAGGCGTTTATAAACTGCGTGTGCGAGATGTTTACATTAACCGGGTGTGGGGGAGAGTGTGCAGCTATCCCGACCCAGGGAGCACGGGGCAGCTCTCTGCCTCCGGTGCATTTGGAGGCTGAAACAAGGGCAGTTACAGACAGGGGCTGCTGCCTCTTCCCTTGATTTATTGCAACAGCAACAACAGCCGGCAAACTGTCTAAAGGTCATTTATTTCCAAGAGTGACTTCTTTTTAGTGCACACTTTAGAGCCCCCTGCGCATGTTGAACAGAAGTACTGCGCCAGGCTTATGGCAACTGGCACATAGAGCTAATGCCTCTGATGCATATAACTTGCATTACCCGGAGCCTTGTGCCGACTGGTGAATCGAACTTATATCAACTGGTGCAAGGAGCTTGTCAACTGATGTATATAACTCATATCAACAGGCGTATGGAGCTTGTTTCAACTTCAGCATGTAACTTGTATCTTGTATCCGTCGGAGGCTCGAGCGTGTGCAGACTGGTGCATCGGCTCGATGTCGACTGGTGCAAATAACTTGCATCAACCAGCAGTTCGAGCTTGGATCAGCCGGTGCTTCGTGTCTGGATCAACCTGTGCCATTTACGTCCTCTGGTGCTTCGTGTTCGGATCAACTGTGCTCGAAGTTTGCGTCCTTCGTTGCATCCATATGTGCACGAGAAGTCTGGGCCGTGGATGCCATAACCACTGTTGGGGACTTGCAGTGCGCCCCTCCTCGCTACAGTTCTGGCTCAGATGTCTTTCTTAAATTGTAAGTGATAGGAGGTACCCGACCAAAAACGACGGTCACGCTTGTCAACGTGGGCTTGTTTTCTTCCACGTCACAGGATGGCTGCTAAGTGCCCAGGTGAAGTTGCAAGATAATTTACCCAGAAGAGAGAAACCGTGTTGCAACAGTGTGCATAAAAAAGGCCACCTTTCAATAAAAGTCATTCACCCACTTCTCCAAACCAGAAGTTTTCGTTCACCCTTCTCTCTTCTCCTCCCTTCTCCCTTCTCTCTTCCCCATCCTTCCTATCATTTCCTCCTTCCTGTCTCCCTTGAGTCTAACCTTTCATCCCCTTTGCCTCCATCACTCTGTTCCACCCTTCTTCAAATTCCTCTTTCCCTCCATACCTTCATTGATTAAACCCTTTTCTCATTCTCCGTACTCTTCTTTTCTGCGTCCTTTTCTCTCCCTCCTTGTTTCACGTTTCTTCCCTCCTGCCTTGTATCTCTCCTTCGCCCCTTGTCTTCCGAGCCTTCCTTCTATCCCACCCTTCTCTCCTGGCACCCAGCATCGCCCATCTGTTCCTGGTCTCGAGGCATCCTTGCTCATTTTTCTTCCCACAGGCAGCCTTGCGCTAGTCTCGCGAGTGCTGGCGTGTGTGGCTTCAGCGGAACCTGCAAACAAGGCCTTCCTAAACAGCGACAGACATAGCGCCTTTTTTCCGTTTTAATGTTGCCGGCGTGGTGCCTAGCGCACTTTTTTAGGTCGAGGTAATATCCGGTCTGAAAACATCATAGGGGGGGGGTCTCATGAAGGGGCGACATCCCTCTCCCTCACTACCTCACTCTTTCACTACCTCACTCTCTCTATCTCACTATTTCACTCTCTATCTACCTCACTCTCTCTCTCACTACCTCACTCTCTCTCTATTTCAATACCTCACTCTCTCTCTCTATCTCACTACCTCACTCTCTCTCTGCTAATGCAATAGGAATCACATATGCAAAAAAAAACTAATGCCAATAGAAATAACAATGCCATTTATTTAGGGATACAAAAAATAAAAAAAAATAATGAGCAATACCAATAGCTCTACCAATAATATTGCAGAGACCATTGCATTGTAAATACTTGTTTATTGCTGGCTCTTCAATGTTTTAAGTTTGCAGTACCTCTTGCATTGCTTTGTTTATGTTTTACATGACTCTCGGTTCATGCAATGCCCTTTTGTCTAAAGAGGTGTGACCCTCATGGGCCATGTATGTGCTATATAGAAATATCAAACACATAAATAAAAAATAAATAAGATCCTTAAATGCATCTCTATTGCAAAGTCACACTACGAATAAGGCGTGGTCTGGATAGAAATCTTTTTCGGTTACTGTCGTAAGGTTGTGAAGTAAGTTACTTGAACATCTCCACCTCAAGCATTTAAACCCACATTTGAAAAACATTGTTTTGACTTTACCTCTCACAATCTACACCATATCATAATGTAGACTTAACCTTGTCCTGGAAGGTCTGCATTGCTCTCTATGACTACCCCTCCAGCTTTCAAACTTTTTGCCTAGTGCAGAAAGCAGCGCATAAATAAGCCTCATAAAAGACTGTACCAGCACCACCAGCCACCCAGATCACTCTGCGGCTTCTTTACTCACACTGTCTCTACGTCCAATGAAGGGTTAATCCTTTGGTGAAAGAGACATCTATGTGACCTTCTGGAATTCGCTTTAGATCTCAGATGCGACTTACAAATATGGAAAGGGACCCACAACACACGAAGTTACCACATTAGTGCAGGATGCTCCCGAGTTTTCTGATTGGCTCTCTATACTCGTGTCTTTTGGTTATCAATAAGCTGGTTCGGATGTACGTTGTTACAACGCATGCTTTTACCACGCATGCCTTTACAACGCAGATTTTTCAACGGAAGTCCTTACAACGACTTGCATTGGGGGGTGCTGGATAGTGAATAGTTTAATTTACTATTCCAACTCCAGTCCCCGTGGATAGTAGGGAGGGTGTTGGATAGTAAATTAAACTATTACCTATCCTACAGCGCCCCCCAGCGCAATTCGTTGTAATGACTTGCGTTGAAAAACCTGCGTTGTGAAGGCACTGCGTGGTAAAAGTTGCGTCGTAAAGGATGTTTCCCGCTGGTTCTTCACAGAAAAAAATGACACCAAGAATGTGCGCACAGACCTGTATTTTAAATATCCATGGAGCAGAGGGTGGTGTACTTAGATACCTGGGTCTGGTATATCTGTACATGGTACGGTGACAACTGTCTGGGCATTATTTGGGTGGAGTTTGGTGTGAGTTGGGAGAGTGTTTATCTTTGGTGTACAATTGGCTAGATTGCTGCCCTGTGTTTCCTTTATTCATGTACTGTGTGTATTACATTGACAAATGCCAATAAATAAATCCTTTAAAAAAAAGAGGGAAAAAAAAGAATTTGTATTGAAGCAGTGTATAACAACAGTAACATTAACCCCTTCCCTGCCTTACTATTTGCATAGTCCTATGTTGCATTTCTTGGGCAAACTTGCCTGCTGCAGACCCCTTATCATTTGTACACCTGACAGTGACGTATAAAGGGGCGGCTGCCACTAATGTAAAGTGGTAGAGCAAGGGGGTTGAATAAAAATTAAATCACCTACCTGCCGCTCCGCTCCCACTGCCAGCCCCCTCGTTACTCCTCTCGTCCTGGAAGCAGATGGGACTCAAAGCACCGGCTCCACACCTAATCCAGACGCGGCTCTCATTCTATACCTAGCATGAGAGCAGCACACGGATTGGTCTGAGCAGCCTGTTTTGACACTCAGACAGTGCTTGGGAGCCTGTGGAGTTTCTCATATCCGACTGTGCAACACAGCTAGTTTTGAGAAACCTAAGTGCGAATGTCTGTTTGACCGGCCTAAGATGGCCAGCCAAACTGACATGCGCACTTATAAGTGCCCACCACTCCTGCTTCCTGCCGAGGTCCGGCCCGCCCCTCCCTACTCCATTGTTTTCCCTCAACATCGGCTTGGCGGGCGACGTAGACAGTGATAAATGAAATGATAATAACATGGTTTTATCATTTTATTTATCATTGTATGGCTCACGCCCTAGCCTCCGAGAACTACATTCTTCTAGGAGACCTCAACTAACACCTTGAAAACAAACACGACAGCAACACCACCACCCTTCTGGACAACCTGGCCAATCTCGGACTCAAACAACTTGTGGACACCCCCACCCATGTAGCCGGACACACGCTCGACCCTATCTTCACATCCAGCAAGCACATCTCCTTCGATCGCACCACAGCTCTCCACTGGACGGACCACAGCTGCGTTCACTTCAGCTACAAAACCTCCCTAACCCACAATCGCCCTCAACCTATTCCTCGGAGAAACTGGAACAAAATCACCTCCAACCAACTCCTCACATCACTCAACCAAAACCCCCCCACCCTCTCACTGGACCCAAACCAGGCGGCCACCAAACTCAAGCAATGGATCACCCACAGTGCTGACGAATTAGCACCCCTGAAAAAGCACCAGATCAATTCAACCAGCAAAAAGGCTCCCTGGTTCAATGACGACCTTAAAAAATCCAAGAAGCTATGCCGCACTCTGGAGAAGATATGGAGAAAAAACCCAACCTCAGACAACATGGCCTCCCTCAAGTCAGCCACCCGCAAACACCACCAACTGATTCGATCCGCTAAGGAATCAGCATTCAAGGATCGGCTCGAAAACAAAGATCATAACAGCAAGGAACTCTTCAACATCGTCAAAGAATTCACCAACCCCACCGCAGCATCTAACGACATCACTCCCTCCCAAGACCTCTGCGACGCATTATCCTCCTTCTTCTACAACAAAATTGCCGACATCCACAACAGCTTTGAGAATTCTCCCAGCGATCAACCCTCCCCACCCCCCTCAGATCCTACTCCGCCAACTAACAACCTCAGCGCCTGGAACCCAATTACCACTGAAGACACCATTCGCCTCATGAACTCAATCCACTCTGGCTCGCCCACTGACCCTTGCCCCCACCACATCTTCAACAAAGCTGACTCCATCATTGCACCTCATCTCCGTGATGTCATCAACTGCTCGTTCAACTCTGCCACCTTTCCAGAAAGCTGGAAACACGCCGAACTCAGCGCCCTTCTGAAGAAACCCACAGCAGACCCCTCTGAACTTAAAAACTACCGACCCATATCCCTCCTCCCATTCCCGGCCAAAGTCATCGAGAAAGCCGTCAACAGCCAGCTCGCCGCCTTCCTTGAATCCAACAACTCCCTTGATCCATCTCAATCTGGATTTCGAGCCAAACACAGCACCGAAACCGCCCTCATTGCAGCGACCGACGACATCCGAGCACTCCTGGACAACGGAGAAACAGTGGCCCTCATCCTACTCGACCTTTCCGCCGCTTTCGACACAGTCTGCCACAGCACCCTTATACATCGCCTCAGCAACATCGGCATACAAGGAAAAGCCTTGGACTGGATCATCTCATTCCTCGCTGGGAGAACTCAAAGAGTCCGACTTCCCCCATTCTACTCAGAGGCCACCGAAGTCATCTGCGGCGTACCTCAAGGATCCTCACTCAGTCCCACCCTCTTCAACGTCTACATGAGTCCTCTCGCCTCCATCGCGCGCCAACACAACCTCAACATCATCTCTTACGCCGACGACACCCAGTTAATCCTCTCCCTCACCAAAGACCCCAACACCGCCAAAACCAATCTTCATGAAGGCATGAAAGAAGTAGCCGAATGGATGAAACATAGCCGCCTAAAACTCAATTCAGACAAAACGGAGGTACTCATCCTAGGATCTTCCCCCTCAGCTTGGGACGACTCCTGGTGGCCTTCCGCGCTGGGCGCAGCACCCACACCCACAGACCATGCACGTAACCGTGGCTTCATCCTAGACTCCTCTCTCTCGATGTCCAGACAAGTCAACGCCGTCTCGTCCTCCTGCTTCAACGTACTTCGCATTCTCAAAAAAATCTTCCGCTGGATCCCCCTCGAGACAAGAAAGACTGTCACCCACGCACTGGTCACGAGTCGACTGGATTATGGTAACACACTTTACGCCGGAACCACAGCAAAATTACAGAAAAAACTCCAGCGCATCCAAAACGCGTCAGCGAGACTCATATTAGACATCCCGCGCCAAGATCACATCACCGGACATCTAAAAGACCTCCACTGGCTTCCCGTTAACAAAAGAATTACTTTCCGCCTTCTCACCCACGCACACAAAGCCCTCTACAATCTAGGACCCGAATGCCTCAACACTCGACTGTCCTTCTACAAACCCACCCGCCAATTTAGATCGTCCAATCATGCCCTCGCCGCAGTCCCGCGCATCCGGAAATCCACCATGGGTGGCAGATCCTTCTCCTTCCTGGCTGCCAAGACCTGGAACTCACTCCCCACCCATCTCCGCCTTACTCAGAACCACATCTCCTTCAGAAAAGAACTTAAAACCTGGCTTTTCGACAAATAATGAACCCCTTCCCCTAGTGCCTTGAGACCCTCTGGGTGAGTAGTGCGCTTTACAAATGCCAGAACTTGAACTTGCACAGTGGGACGACGCTCCTCCCCCATTACGGAGCTGCCCCTGCATATAATGCATATGTACACTTCATCTGCATATATTAGAGCACCCTTTTTTTACATTGAGCAATAAAAATGTTAAACTAAATTAAATAGGCGTCGATTACCAAGAAATTCTTCCTCCTCTCCAGGAAACATCTTTTGGAGGTTGTTCCTTTCCTATTTTTCACTTCCTTGTCCTCCAAGGATTCATGATTTTTGGTTGCGAATTAAACAGCTCTTACATTTAAAGAATCCTGATCACAGCGGTTTTAAGCTCAGTGTATCTTCAAGTTCAAAAACACAATTGATTGTTGAAGTTTTACGTTATAGGGGGTTCGAACAGCCAAGAAAAAAACACTTGGTTTTGAAAAGTTACTGTTTTGTGCTCCAAAACATGAAAAATGGACAGGCTGCTGCCTCGGACCACAGAGACCCACCGAGCAGATTAGATTTAGCAGAGGGAGATAACGAGGGACTGTTTTCATTTATGAGTCATCTTTTAGAAATGTGTAATTTGTGTTTGTTTTATCTCACTGAGAAGCTCAAGGGCCATGCACGTGATGAGCGTGTTTGGAAAGAGCGAGTAATTGAAATATGACTTGGGGTGAGTTTCTATTCTGCACCACTCAGAGACACACTGGAACATTAAATTGGCCCTGGGGCCAAAAAAAAGTGCCCCCACCCCATAAGCGAATCAGATCGCTCAAAAGGAGTCCCCCTTTGGAGTAGTTTTGAATAGGTTAAGATAAGTTGCATAAGTATACATACACAGAGGGGCTTTTCTTCAGCAGGCTTCATCGATTGGTCTGTTAAACTGTCATTCACATGTTGATTCCACCCACCACAGCATGCAGCATGGGGCAATGGTTCCCCCAATTTACCCCTTGGTTTTCTTAAATTGAAGTGACAGTACAAAGTTTGTGCACATTATTCACATATGCCTAAAAACGTTCCTTTCCCTTTAACTGCAAGGCTGGGGCAAACTAAAAGGGAGCTTTTTTTATTTTCAATATTTTTAAATTAAGTTTAAATACCAGTTACATATTTTGACTGCACTGCTTCACAAAGTTTATGTTATGAAGTGTTTCGGTTACATTGTAATATTGTATGTTCCTGCAATTAGACGGCTGTGTTAAGCAGCAATGTATTCTTGTGTCCTTCATATATATAAAAAATAGCAATACTAAAAGACTTGTGGTTTAAAAACACCACTAGCTAAACAGTTGCATTGGTGAATGATTTTACATTCGAAATTTTTATTGTCAACTTATGATGGCAGAATTTAAGGGACAGTATATATTCATGGATTCCTTTATTATATCTGTGGCATATGTTTAGTATAAAAACATTCTAAAAATAGCTATTGCACCAGCTTATTAAAGCCAGGCCTACTGGCTTTGCTAATGCTTGTTTTTTCTTAATGATGTTTAGTTTTGATAGGAGGACATTGTAATGGCTGCTCGCCAATAGGATTGCCTCTGAGGGCCTGAATTCGAGATGGGCAGGAAATATGTGCGAGGACGTAAATTCACACATACACCCTAATAAATTCTGTCACACATTTTATATCAATCAATTGCTAATTCGTTTGCTCACCTGCTAAAAGTATACTAGAGTGTTAGTATTCTTGAGCTCTAGCACATATTTTAAATGCACTATGTGTTGCTGTCCCGTGATGTACATTGCGCATTTCAGCTCACCCTGCATAGCCTTGTTCTGAAGACGAAACAACACGATGAGGATTAGAGAAGTTAGCAAAGTGATCCTGTTATTTGTGAAAACTGTAAGAGAGTCCCAGTTTCTTCTTGCATTTCTTATACGAGAAAAGCTTGGCACCTGCTCAATGGCGTTTATCTGTATGTTTCTGTCCATTAAGTGTTCTTGCTTTCATTCACCTGCATTGAAAAAAAAGTTTCTAAATCTAACACTAAAATGAATATATTTTAGCACTGCATGCTCCAATCTTATGAAGTGGCGAAGCTGTGGTCCATTTATCTGACTCTTTGCCTTTGCTTAATTTGATGCTTGCTGGCCATGGTTTCATTATAAATGTGTTAGACTTTTAAGCGCTGTCTCGAGTGTGTTTTTGTTTACAGAGCGAGTACTGGAAATCAATAAAAGATTTACTGTACCAGAAAATGTAGTTTCGATTTGTGCATTTATTGTATATAACAGCTTTCTTTAGTGCCTACAAGGCCTAAAATAATTATTAGAATAATGCATGAATGCACCGTATGTTTTAACTACTTTCAAGGAGCGGCTTCCAATCATGAACCAGATTTTTGGAGTCGATGTGTTAATTATCACTGCTAGCAACTTTTCAGCTTTTCTTTGGGTAATCTTTTCCCATTCTTTTTTCCGTCAATGCAGTGTGTGGGGTTAATGAGGAAATGGAGAAAGTGTCACTACTCAGACACTATCATTCAAGGCACCAAGCTGCTCCTAAAGGACCATTTCACCATCAGGTAAAGTGTCACTCCGATTGTGCAGTGTCACTCTATGGCACAGTGTTACTCCTTCACAGTCTCACTACTCGCGGAGATTGTCACTCCAAGGCAAAGTATTATAAATCCAAAGAATTCCACTCTAAGGCCCAGTGTCAGTGCTCCATGGTATTGCTCATTCTGGAGAGTGCCACTCAAAGACCCAGTGTCACTCCTCCACGGATCACTCATCTTGAAGAGTGCCACTCTATGGCATAGTGGTATTTGCCCACACTGTCACTTCTGACGGAAAAGTCCACTCTAAGGCATAATGCTATTCATCCACATTGTGACTCCTCCTGGTGAGTGCCCCTCTAAAGCACAGCGTCACTCATCCTTGACAGAACTATTCTAAGGCATATTGTTATTTATCCATGGTTGTGTCACTCCTCAGGAGAATTCCACTGTAAGACCCAGTGTCAATCCTCAAGAGTGAGAAAGCAAAAGACACACTCCTCCAGAGTGTCGCTCTTACTGATGCACGCCACTCTAAGGCCCAGGGTCATTCCTCCATGGCACCACTCTTGAACAAGAGTGCCACTCTAAAGACCAGTGTCCCTCTCTCATGTGTCACTCAGCATGAAGAATGCCACTCTAAAGCACAGTGCCACTCTTCCTGAAAAATGGCAATCCAAGGCATAGTGTTATTTATCCATATTGTCACTCCTCCTGGAGAGTGCCACTGTAAAGCCACTGTCACTCTTCCACGGCGTTCCTCATCTTGAAAAGTGCCACTCTAAGGCACAGTGTTAGTTTGTAGGCACAGTGTTACTCCCATTGCACCCTACTATTGCTCAGATGCAATTGTATTTCAATGCACAAAAGCTGCTTTGTGAATCCGGTCCTTCATGAATTAGATAGAGCGCCTCATCAGTAATCCATAAGAGCAAAGATTTAGAACTCCAGGGTAAACTGGGGGATATTCAGGATCGAAGTGTATCAACAGAAGGAAGTGACTTGTGAAAGCAGTGTGTAGTTAGCCGTCCAGGCTTAAGGGTGAACCAAAACGCAGAAGTCTAAAGCAGGGAAAACCCAAGGGACTGCACCTCAGGACTATTTCTAGATGTGGGATTTGTTCACAAATGTCCCTATCCTCAGATTAAAGGGACATTGACATGGCTCCCTTGCAAGTTTTCATTTTGCAACTAGAAAGAATACATTTGTAATCTTGATAAAGATAAAGCAGTCTTTGCAGCGTCTGTGTTTTTATTGCTCCGTCTGGTTTAACTCATTGCCAAAGGAGGAAGTGAAAGAATAACTTTGTGTGCTCTAGCTCAAAGGTCAAAGGTCGTAGGTATTTCATCTCTCTAAATTCTTACATATACAGTGAGAGATCACTGCAGCTAGGATTTTCGCCTTAGTGTAAAGGTATCAACATGAAAATGTATATACAGATTTCCAGTTGAAAAACCTAACAATTAGAAGCTGAGTGTGAAACACTCCTCACAAATCATAGGGTGAAAATGTGAAGCAGTCGTAATTGAGGTTGAGCGATAGCCAGCTAATGCCACTCACTCGAGGTAAGACCTGACTCTGTGTCACTTCTGAAGTTTGATCTCTGCGACTACCGTGGCTGCTGGAAGCCTTAGACGTCATTTCTCCAAAAGGCCTGGGGTAGCGGAAGTGACTTCACATGCCCCTTGGCCTTCACTTTTATTCACACATACACACTAAAAACTGCAAGCACGCAAACAATATACATACATTTACAAGCATTTTATTTACTTACCTCAACTGCCAGGGAAAGTCATATTCCACCTATTTGTACAAAAAAATGTGTTAAACTAATACCGAATAATGTAATATTTTTCACTATTAGTAGAATGAAAAATAGGCAAAAGAACGAGGTGAGTGAAGCTCGCACTGACGTCCATAAGCTGCTTGTGTTCTTGCCACTAATTTTGCCATTGTTGACGCTGGGGGTCACAAAGGCAGTGGCAAGGGTCACAAGGGGCATGCCAGGGGTCACAGCAGCGTTCCCTAAATGACGTCCATGCTATAAGCCCTAAAGCAAACAAAGAAAATGGGCTCATCTTCCTCAGCTGATTGTTTATATTTGCAGAGCATTAGGAACCCACACTAGTGGACCCCGGTGCCTCTGCAACTGCTGCACTAACAGTGGTTGGACTCCGGTTTGCCTTGATGCAGGACACTGGAGCGGAATGTTTCTGCCAATCTGGCTCGCAGAATGCAAAACATTTTGAACCATCAGGATGGCCAATAAAGCACAAACAATTGTGATTGTTCCATCCAGGGCAACAATCAACAAGGCGATGGAAGGAACGATTGGATTAATCTCAGTCACTGGTGTTCACTTTAGGCGGTATTCCAGCTTTTTTTCATTCATTCTACTATTCTAACAGAGTCCAGCCATATGCCAATCAGTCTTTTGTCTCACTGCTGTGGGAAGAGTCCGGCTCAAACTGCCAGGCCAGGTCCCCAGCAGCCAGAAGCATGAGCAGACCCATGCTGGTTTTGACATACTTATGCCTTTATCAGTTAGGTGCTGCTTGAGCCTAATGGCACAGTGGGCTCTTAATGACATCTGGGCATTACTTGAGTTGCTGCAGTTAAAAATGCCTGGGGTTTCTTTTGTTCCTCTCACATTGGGCTTAAAGCTCGCCCATTGGTTCGCTTTATTGTCACTCTCATTTGTTTGCTTCTTGTTTGATGACTTGATTCTCTATCTTGCGTTTGTACCTTCCCTTAAGTGCTGCTCCTTTACTTGTGTCTTTCCGCTGCTCGTTTAGGGAAATATGTTTTCTTTTTGCTTAAGCACTCCATGTGAGTGCATGTGTTTTACAGTTGCTTACTTTGTGTGCTTCTCTCCACCCTGAATCTACGTTAATGCCTTCCACCTGTGTGCTTCTCTCCTCCCCCATGCTCTGTATTGCCATATGCTTCTGGCTTTGTCCCCATAGTTGTTCTCTTCCTTATGTGCGACTCCCCTCCCCATTCTTGCTGCTCCCTCCCGGTGGTGGGTGTCTGTTTTGGACTTCTACGAGGGCTCAAACCCATGCTTGGGTTTTTTAATTCGCAGACATGCCCGGTTATTATCCAGTCCACTATACTCTCCTGGTTGGACTATTGCAACACTATGGGGCTCATTATGGTTGCGGGCGGACATCAGTGCCATGTGAGGGCTCCTAAAATGTATAATGATACAATCCCCTAGTATGTTCTTTGGGGATTCGCCTACCCACCCTACCCTATGGACCATTAAAATATCAGCCTTATTTTGGGATTAAATCTTTCAAACTTGAATAACCAATCGACCGTTTTATTTCTGAGGTTATACCAAGATTCTTTCTGGTCTCTTTTTAGGGTGGGGACACCTGCTAGAATCAGGACATACGGGCATGCAGCCGAAGGTAGCTTTAGGATGTCTGAATTAGGGATTAGATCTGTTCCCCTGGGGCTATGTATAACCCCCAGACATTTACTCAGTTATATAGGATCAGCAACCAACTGAGTACAGGGTCTATCTCTTGTGTCGTCTTCACCAGTATCTGTTCACGCTGTCATGCCCCTTGTATTTCCACCCCTATGGCGCATGTCAACCCCTTGTGTTTCCCTGTTTTAGACACTACTTGTGTCCAGCCACGGCCCGTGGAGGGAGTTTCGGTGGGGCGGAGAGGAGGGGCAGGGGAGGGGCAGGGTGGGTGGTGCTAAAAAATGGAGTATGGATAATTGAAGATAAGTAAACAATTTAATAAATTTAAAAAAATTGTAGCGCACCCTGCATCGCATTTTGCGAAGCAGGGAGCGCTACGAAATTCGTTTTATTAATTACATTTTTTACTTACCTTCAATTATCCATACTCCAATTTTTAGCACCCCCGCCCCGCCTTTCCGCCCCACCGAAACTCCCTCCACGGGCCGTGGCTGCTTGTGTCTTTCCTTTTGTTGTGAACAGAAACTAATGTATCTTTAGCCTCAGCTATTTACTTTCCTCCCCCAGGGGCAGATGCCATCTGTGCTCATTTTTAGGTCTCGGCTGTCGATAGCAGCGCGCATGCGCTGCTCTCGGCATCCGAGAGCTTCTTGAAATCAATGCGGTCGAGGAAGGGGACTTGAAGCCCTGCCCCCTCTTGCCTATGGCTCGCGTCACAGCTTAGGCTAAATGTAGGCTTCTCATAGTAAAGGAGGTTTCTTAGTCCCTACACGTTGCCACCTTGTCTCCTTTTGGCCCCGCCCACCGGGATAGGATTGTTTACTAACCGCGTTAGACAATGCCCTTTAATTACTGGGTGAGCACTACTTGTTTTCTCCTTCCCTCTATCTCCCCGAGCAGACCCTCCCCTCAGACACAGCTGCTGTTTTTTTAACTTTGAATCTGAGCGCGGCCCCGCTTCACGGACACCGCGCTCAGTTTATTTATATATTTCTTAACTTTAACACTGATCGCAGCGCCCGCTTCAAGGACACCACGCTCAGTGTTAAAGTTAAGCAATATATAAATAAACCGAGCGCAGTGTCCGTGAAGCGGCGCAGTGCTCCGATTTAAACTTAATACTTGTTCTTTTTCCCCCTCGCAGTATAGGAGTTACTCTGACTCTCACATACAGACTCGCTGTAGTCTCGCCAGGAGTACAATTGAAGGACCCGAGTTGCATATTTCAGCCCTCATCCTGTGTCCCCCGGGGGGAGGTGGTGGGGGCTTGAGAAGAAGAGCCCACTCGTCACCTCCGACTAAACTGTTTACATTTTCTGTGCCCTTTTGTCCGTCCTACCAGGCTCAGCGGGCTGGTGCATGGCTCCTGGTCCTAGAGGGGCGGCGTGGCGTGACGGTGAGAAGTGCATTAAAGGGTCTGTATACTAGCCAAACCCTTTATTGTCCTTCCTTAAAACGTATACAGTAATATAAGAGTCATAAGCTCCCTGCCCAATATTGTTTCGGTTATGTTCACACAGATTATGTCCAGGGCCAGACTGGCTACCGGGCGTTTTGGCATGCTGCCGTGCTGGGTGCTGATGTCACTGAGGTGGGGCTAATTTCCTTGATGGAGACCTGCATGTGCTTTGAAATATACAAAGCACAACGAATTTCGTTCAGCACACGCAGGTCCCCATCAACGAAATCAGCCCCCAGCTCGGCAACATGCCAAAACGTCAGTTAACCAGCCAGGCCCTGATTATGCCCACATCTTATTCTAGACAAGATACTGTTTTATGCGTCTGTGAAGCTTTTACTAAAGGATAATCTTCTGCTGTATAGTGCACTGCTGCACTTGAACAAGGCCCATTTTGTATAAGATTCCTAAAATAAAAAAAACACGCTCCACGCAAAAAAGGAAAAAATGCATTTTTGTATTAAAAGTTTTTCGATGTTCTACACGTTACGACTCAATGAAATAAAAAATGTTTTGTAAAATTCACGTTCAAGCGGCGCTCTCTGATCAGTACCGTGATTGCCCTTTTAGAAACCCGCTCAAGGCAGGGGTTATATTGAAGTTTTGATAGTAATTCATAGTAAGTCCTCTCCCGCCTGTGCACTCACTCAGCTCTCAGACTTGGCAAATAAAAGTGTAAGCAATTGTTGTCTTTCACTTTCGACTCCTGTTTGAAGATGGAGAGGCTGGCGCTTAGTTTAAATGGTTTTGTTCTTTTGTGCTGCACTCTTAAAGAGGCACCACTTAGTTCAAATGTACAACGGGCGTTTCTGTTGCAGATTGCTGTCAAATAGAAGGGGGGTGGGGAGGGCTGTTTAAAAATAAAATAAACTACAAACTTTTTTTGCATGTGTCAATTTTGATGATCCTTATAGGTTTTGCATTTTCACTGCTGCGATACTGACGCTTCTTCCTCGGCATCTTTTGTTTTGTGTTGTTGAGTCACAGTGCATTGATAATACACTACTTGCAGTGCACACTGCAGAAATTGTGCTGCCTCTTTCCTTGAACCATGTATGCTGCAAGATCATCTGACATCAGTAAATTGCAGTCTAACTTCTGCCCTCCGTTTCCCCAACAAATGAGCATTTTCCTATATTTTTGGCTTTTGAAAGGTGAAAGTTACCAAACTAAACCAACACGCAGGAGGGGAACAGAAGAGACCAAATTACAAAGTTCCCCAACACCAAGAACAGTTACAGGGTAAGCAGCATTGTGTTTTGTTTCCCTCTAACACACAACGCATGTAAAGCTTAGCTAGCACTGGTGTACTACTTATGTACCAAACTGGAAATTGCAATGTTGTCACCAATAATTGCAGTCAGTTAGCAGATCTGTTTACGAGAGTAAAAGCTGACTAGCAGTGCCCTGGAGAACATTAGGGGGACTTTGTCCGCCCGCCATCCTTTCGGGAAATGCGATAACCCGCCATAAGGGCAGGGGTCCCGTGGGGGCCATTAGGATGCGCCCGCCACAGTGGCGGGCGCATCCTACATTCCTTTCATTGTGGCGGGTGGTGCACTCAGCACCGCCCGCCACAATGCCAGGCAGGCATGTTGTGCACTTCCATGCACAACATGGAAGGCACCGCGCGGTGCCTGCCATGTTGTGCATGGAACTGCAGGGGGGTACCATAGGTACCCCACATGTGCACCCCCCACCCCCCCAGAGTCCCTGGGGGCCCGCAACAGCCCCTGCTAGCACTTACCGCATGCCTTTCCGTGGCAGCAATGCCGCTCGGAAAGGCATGTTTCGCAACCCATGATAATGATCACCACCCCCATGTGGGCGGTGGCGATCCGCCCGAGATCCTAATGGGCCCCTAAGTCTTTGGCTTGTTTCGCAACCCATGATAATATGGCTGGCGGTGTCTGACAGACACTGCCACCATATTAAACTCTTTTCCACCCGATCAACTTGTTGACCGGGCGTAAAAGCGGCGAAGGGTCTTTTCGTCTGCTGCGGTCACCCCACCGTAGTAATATGGCGGGGGGAAATGGGTGGCGGGCGGGGACAGATCTCAGGCTGATCACCACCGCCATGCGGGTGGTGGCGATCCACCCGAGATCCTAATGGGCCCCTAAGTCTTTGGCTTGTTTCGCAACCCATGATAATAACTGCCACCATATTAAACTCTTTTCCGCCCGGTCAACTTGTTGACCGGGAGGAAAAGCGGCGGAGGGTCTTTTCGTCCGCTGCGGTCCCCCCCACCACAGTAATATGGCGGGGGAAATGGGTGGCGGGCGGGGACAGATCTCAGGCTGATCACTACCACCATGCGGGCGGTGGCGATCCGCCCGAGATCCTAATCGCCCCCTAATTCTTTGGCTTGTTTTGAATTCTCAAGATATCCGTATTGACTGGTGCATTTCTTTCGATAAGGATTAGGATATTTTATATTTAAAGGGGGCTGATGGCCTGTATTTTGGTGCACTGGAATTTCAGAGATTCTTAATGGAAACTAAGCTACGTGCTCTTCTGGACGCATTGAATATCAGGATTTGGGTCCACTGTCTGTGTTTTATTGAGCATCCTCTAATAGAGGAAACTGTCAAGCCTGGGTGTGATTTCAGCTTTTGTTTGAGAACCTTCCTGACAGTATGAGGCCTGAGACATTCTAGTCTCTTCCCTGTCTCGTTTCATATTAACCTATGGCATGAGGTTGTTAGTACAACCCTAACCAGAAACAGAGAAGGACCTTGAGGGTGTGTGTTTATTTCTTACATTTTAGCGTAACGGTGAAACGAGTTGCCTGTATTTTTCAAAGCATTGTCTGCTTGACAAATACAAGCAATGTAAATGCAATCGATCTCTCATTTGTTAGAGCGTTAGGCATTGTAAATGGCAATGTATTTTACCTATGTTATGAAGTCTATGTATGTGGTGTGTAGTGGAATTATGTGGGTTGGATTAGTTATTTGTGGAATTGTGTGGCGTGGAATTGCATGTTGTGAAGTGGATTTATGTGGTATGGTGTGAAGTAGAATTACGTGGCTAGAGATTTTTTGGTATTGAATATACTGGTATTATTTGGAGTGGGATTATGTATTATGGAGTGTACTTATGTGGAATGCTATTTTGTGTTGTGGAGTGGACTTTAAGTGGTGCACTGTTGAATTCGGCACAAGTTGTGTGCTTCCACACAAAAAGGGCTTACCATCCAAGAGCTGGAGTTCTCGGTAATCAAGTTCTCGGAGGTCTTTATCAAGTCTAGCTGTTGTGTAACAACATTGCTTCACTTCTAACCCTAAAAAATCCTTACTGCCCCTTAGTGCTACCCTTCTCTAATCCTTCAATCCCCTTAAAACGACCCTTCCCTAAACTCTAAAAACCCATTACTACCACTTAATGCTACACATCAATAAATCCTAAAAAAACAGTATTGCCCCTTGCAACTACCCTTCACTGAATCCTGCAACCCATATGACGATTCCTTCCCTAAACCATACAAACACCTTAATATCGCTTAATGCTACCATTCCCTGAAAACCCTTATTACCCTTTAAAGCTGCCCTTCTCTTAACCCTAAAAGCCTCTTCCTGCACCTAATGATATTCTTCCCTAAACCCTAAAAAATCCTTACTGCCCCTTAACACTACTGATCCATGATTCCAAGATCCCCTTACCATTCTCAGTGCTTGCCTAAATCTTAAAAACCCCATACTATCCCTAAGTGCAACCCTTCTCTCAACCACAAAAACATACTACCTTGTAACACTAACCATCCTTACACTATAAACATCCTTACTACCCCTTAATGCTAACCATCCCTAAATCCCTTCCATGACTCCAAAAAACCCCTTCCTACCACTTAAGGCTGCCCATGCCTAAATCCTAGAAATTGTTACTACCCATTAATGCTACTCTTCCTCGAACCCTAAATAATCCTTACTATACCATCACGCTACACTTTGCTGAACCTTAAAAACGACTTGCTTTTTCGTCCCACATAAATCCCTGGGGACTCCCCACCGCAAAAACACTGGGACAAGCTCTAAAAACTCCCCCCGCGACTGGATCCGTTCACCATGCAACAAAAGTAAAACAAGCATAAAAAAATGCAATAGGTCTCGCCTTTCATTAAGTTAAAGCCATTTGCTTTGCTATACAATACCATTAGCAAAGCAAATGGCTTTAACTTAATCAAATGTGAGACCTGTTGCATTTTCAATGCTTGTTTATTCTGCTACCAAAGACAGCTTAGGTCTGTATTTCTTCTTTAACACATATATCTGTACATGTCCTTCTGCTTGTGCTTTTATTGACATGAGTAGGCCTTCTTCATTTTCTACATTCATTATAGCAGGGGCGGCCCTCGATTTTAGATGAACCCAGGGGAAACAATGATGCTCTTGCAAATACACATCAAATGTCTGCCAAAGACACAGCTGGCTAACACGCACTGGGAAAAGAAACCAGTCTGACCATAGAAGCATGCAATGTTGTTTTTAAATATTTTTTGAAGACACAGCAATATGCAAACAAAGTTTGGCAAACATAGAAATTATAAAACTAAAACAGTGGCTTAGCACCCAGGCACACCAGCCTAGACACTAAAGTAAACACCTTTTCAAGAGGTTATGCACATGTGAAAGAGCAAAAAGCGGGGCCGGACTGGCTGTAGAGTGGACTGAGCATTTCTCAAGTGGGCAGACAGGGTGGGGGCCGGGTTTTGACACCTGGGGGACAATTCTGTTACCGAGGGGCAGGTTTTGCAGCATAGCATGTAACAAAAGCGGGCTGTGGTGAGTGGTGCTTCCAACAAGGTGTTTGCCAGGGCCGGTTTCGGTTCCCAGTCTGGCCTTGGCAAAAAGACAACCAACCCATGAAGTTGGTTGATCCATTGCCCCTTGCTGTATGCTATGGTAGGCAGAGGAAAAATGTGAATGACACTTTAAGAAACCAATTGAGGAAAAAGGCTGACCAAAAACCCAGGTATGTATTAATACATGTCTATTTTCATATCATGATTTTTTTTAACTTAAGGCTAAGTCAGCTAAAGCCATCTCTAGGTTAGACAGAAAAATCATAATACATAGGCATAAAACAATAAAAGAGTACAAACTTAATTGGTGGACACGAAACAAAAGTTAGCTAGAGCAATGAATAATCATAAGAAAATATAAATTAATGTTATAGGCACCTGCACATCCACTGGTTAGTCTACCCCACAGTGAACCTCCTGTACACTTCACTACAGGACAGATGAGGCTGTGGATGGACTTCGTACAGTGGGTGCTGCAATCAAAAGGGCGCCCTGATACCATTAGAAGACTTAGTGGGAGAATACGGCCTCCCACTGGGGAAGTTCCTTACATATAAAGCACTAGTGCAGACATTCGGAGAATTGTGGGTGGGGGACAAAGAGGAACCTGTAACGCATGAAGTCCTACAGCTATTGGTTACCTTTGGGTCGACCAGAAATCTAATAACATGGATATACAAAGCCCTAGCGGCAATGGTACGCTCTCCATTGTTGACCAATGCGCGAAAAATGGGAGAAGATATTGGAACAAGAATTAATAGACCATGAGTGGAAGAGACTCTTGGTCTCCACGAGAAAGATCTCTAGAAACACAAGACTAAAATATAATGATAATTACGCACTTATATAGCGCACGACTACCCAGAGGCATCTCGGCGCTTGTACGAATACCGCCGAGGAACCCTTCCTGGCCTTTCCCTGTGAGGAGCCCACTCCTGGGCACCCCCAAGGTGAAGTCAGGCATCCTCAGCGTTGTTGGGGCCGTTGTAGAGATTAAGCAAGCTATTGCCCAGAGGTGCAGAGTGGGGCTCATGATCAGAATAGGCACCGAGGCGAGAATTATCAGGTCCGAGGAAATTGAGCCCAAGACCCGCCGAGGCAGGAATTGAACCCTGGTCCTGGCCAGACTACTGCATCAGGGTCTGCCGCTCTAACCATTGAGCCACACTTCTCTACTAAACATGAACAATTCAACCATGTACACATGACTTACATGACACCACACAGGCTCTAGGTAGTATATGGAGGTGAACCTAGACAATGTCCTAGATGTGACCACCCGGATGCCGCCTTCACACATATGGTACGGTACTGTCCAACTTTAAGACCCTACTGGGAAAGTGTTGTTAAAGCCCTAAGGGAAGTCATTGGACACCCCTTGCCTCTACCCTAGAAGCATGCATTCTGGAATTATTCCAAGGACCAGCCTTGCGAAAAGTAGGTATACGGTTTATAGACCTTGCGCTAGCATTAGCAAAGAGGCGAATAGCTATGACATGGAAGGCAGCCAGGGGCCTGAGACTGCAACACTGGAGTGAAGACGTCATGAAATGGGCAAAGCTTGAAGAAAGGGCACTAGTCTGAGAGGCTAGGGGAGTACAGATTAGACCTATAGCAGACCTATGGACAGAAATCCTCGTAGTATGAATCTACCTAGAAATTGACCGGGAAGAAGACTCCATCAATAGCAATGATGAACCAGAGAGTGGACAGGATGCTATACCAAGGGGAACAACAGAGGGGGAGGACCCAAACTAGCGAGAGACCCCTAGACACACGAACAAGTGAAACCCACGTAGGATCCTGGCTAATAACTGATTAATTAGGCATACCTCATGAAACATACATATCAGAAACCACTCACACCCCAAACAATAATATTTACCCCCAGATAAGACGAGAGGCCATCTCGTCTATGGGCCCACAGTTCAGAAGTATATGACTATTTTAGGGAACCTGCCACAGGACAATAACACCGTACTGAGCAGAATCCAAATTATTAGCTCACAAATGCGCAGCCCCCGGCCACCTACATAATTTTTTCTGATTTTGTTTATTTCAGGTTCAATTATATTGTTTGAATTTGAAAATTGACAACGTTATTTTGCTGTATAGTTGGCAACCAGGAGCCTATTTTTTGATTAACTGTAATGTGGACACAAATCTTATATTCCTGTTTCTTGAGTAAAAATAAGAGGAAATCCGCAGACGTGAGCCATGGAGATATTCACTAGATGATATCCACTAGATGAAATACCACTAGCGATGGTATTTCCCTTTAAGGATGTTGACTAATGTATGAACAAAAGCTGTAAGAAATATGTTTTCCTCACTGATATATTTGGTAAATTACTGCATTGATAAGTACTATTTAAAAATGCCAATAAAAAGAATTAAAAAAATAAAGAAATTATAATAAATCTATCATCCATCAAGTTGATCTCATCGTTCTCTTGCATCTTTGAAAAAATGGCATATCTCCAGTAGGTTTCGGCAGATCGTCCAATGTTTTAGGGTCTAGCATGGCAAGCCTTCATATACTGTGCTTTTGCTTATACTTTGAGGTAGTATTTACAATGCAACGCTTTCTACATTCGCCAACCACCACTATTTAGTATCTTCTTATATCTCTCTGCTTTGAAAGTTCAACTCTACTATTGAACATTCAACCCTTGACGGAGTTTTCATCCTCCTGGAGCAAAAAACTGCCTACATCTTTAAGTGCTGGATGCACGCAATCTTAGCTACGCTGCTGATTAGGTGTACACAGGTGAACCAGTTATCAGATGTCACTACCAGGTTCATCGCTGACTCCAAGGATGTAAATGATTTATTATCTATGTCTTCATCGTCCCTTGGCATACATGTTGAAGACCAACTGTCAATGGCACATTTTTCTGCTAGGAACGACAAACGGGTCCTGCTCCTCCTCTACATACAGGCAAGGATGCCTCTAACCATGCCTGTTTCCTCAGCCTGCTCTGCATCCGCCATGCTCGGCTCACTCCAGCTTGTTCCCGTCTGCTTCCACTCACTCATCCACTCACCTGTCTACCTTTGCTTAGTTCCAGGCTCTTTTGCTTTGTGGTTACCCTCGGCCCCATCGTCGTGCTGGAGTAGGGCGTGTCCAGTTCTTGGTGATGCTCCAAAAAACTCCATGAATGCTTAAATTACTAGGGGCATTGTTCAAGTTTCTGGGATGATTCTACGCCCAATATAGGTTTCACCAACACTGTTACTCTATCAAACTTTTGATAAGTCACGTGTGATGATTGCTAAGAAGTTGTGCGAGCACACTATTGTTGTGAGACGTATCCTTTCTCTGAGAAATAGGCTCTTTAAAGCTGTTTTGGAGAAAAAAAACCTAAGGGATCATATTCAATATCAAATTACTTCAAACGGTCTCCTAATGTGACAGAGACACAGGACCAACAAATAGTAACCACTGCAAATGGGAAAATGAAAGCATAGGCACAGATTAAAGAGACTACGAGGACTGCCTCCGTCACTCATGTAGAAGTCTTCTATTCTGCAGTTGACAAGTCAGCTAATTCTCTCCGCGTTTCACCCTTGCTAATAAAGTCCTAGTAACCATACTGAAAATTTCAATGGAGTATTTTTTCCTCATAATTTCACTCTTCCCAATAAAAACTTCCAGACATTATTTTCAGAGTTCAGTCCTACTTGTAAGGCTCTATCAGTTTTGCACTGAGGGACTTCGGCCCCACAGTTAGTAGATAATAAAGGATTCAATGTGTCAGTCAATGCAAAGCAGGAAAAGGACTGGTCTAATTTATCGACACTTACCATTTTGAAAATATCCAATTCTCATCGCCTGCCTGGTGTACTCAACTCTCTTTTAAACCTGATGGAGAAAACCAGGTCTAATTCTGCCTTCACATTGAATGCAGCAATTTACAGTTGGAAGTTTCTTATATATTCTTCGACCTCTCAGAATAAAGTATGTCAATTTACGCTGGATTCAGCAGTGTGGTTAGACAGGGTATTGATAAATGTGAAAGTATTCTATCTTATTATGACTCTAAATTGGGAGGAAGTTACTCGAAGCAAAAAAATAATAATTGGAAACCCTTAATAACTCCGAGATAAAGTCTGTTAATTTTGTCAACCTTTTGATGGCTCTGATAATGAATGTAGGAACGAGTCAAAATTACCTCTAGGTACAATCACAGAGACATTAATAAATGCTGAATGTGATCTATTAAAACATTTTAAACAAGCAAATTGGAAAAATAAGTAATCTGCTAAAAGGCAGAAAAAAGTGTTTGGTAAAATCAAAGAGATCACTAACTGAGATAAATCAATGAACTCCCAAAGTTAGCTCTTAGGATCAGAGAAAAAAATCACCTGGAAATCCACAGAGATACCAGTGGTCTAGAAATGGACATGTATGAATATCCCTAGAAGAGTAGACCAGGAATGATTGGAGTGGCGGCTGGCATCAACGAGAAAGAGGGGACGAGATCACTCAAAGAAAACTAAAAAATATCAAAATAAATTGGCAGACTCGCCCAAATATAAACAAACCTAATCGTGCAGCACCCTGACCACCAGGAAACTCCCTTGACCAATAAGGGTGCTGCTCTCACCAGCATGATAGCAGCACCCTGATTGGAGGGAGCAGCCCATCTTGGTGCTTCCACAGCGCTATGGAGGCCTGCATTTGCTGGTTAGAGGTTTCAAATTGCGTATGTCTGGCTGGCCGTCTCAAGATGGCGGGCCAAATAGACATGCACATATTGAAAAGTGGAGTGAAAAGTAACAGCCAAGGCACTTGAACTACAGACTAGTTCTGTTTCAATGAACTAAACAAAGGAAAAGGGATGTAAGTAGGTCTAAAATCAATTTTTTATTATTTACCAAATTAAAAGGGGGCACAGACAGATATGCAATTCAATTCATATATTTTCAAAAAGAAGAATTTAAGAAATCAGCAAAATATCAACAAAAAACATTCAATATACAATTTAAAACATTAAGTGAAAAAACATATTAACCACATGCGTGCGGGGACTATTTTTGCGCTGTGCGGCTTTTTTCGAAAAACCACGTTACATGACGAGCTCAGCTCGTCATCCGTACACGACCACTGTGGCTGATGACGAGCTCAGCTCGTCATCAGCATCGAAGGGGTTAAAAAAGTAGCATCAACAAATTAATTCTCAAACATTAAGTAAAAGGACATATTAAAAAAGTGTCATTAACAAATTAATTCTCTACGCGCGTTTCGGCGACCAGCGCCTTCTTCTGGAGTAGCCACGTGTATCACAATTTTAGCAAAGGCACCGAGAAGTAAAGAAATCATCAAATGCAGTCTTGTCTTTTATGCAACAGTATTCAGGATGAGAAACTAATGATTATTCAAAACGGTCATGAAGCCGTGAGTCGTTGCTTCAAATTAATGGCAGTGGCGCTTTTGTTACTGGATAAAAAGAGAAAAGGCCGTCGTATTTTATGTTCTTTATTAATGATTCCTGTTTATTTTGAGGCCAGCCAGGGTCCTGATCTGGTTTATTAGGTATCAACACTCGCTCTTCAGGTCGTTTTATAGAAATCTCGTGAAGTTAAAAGTTCGTTCACGGATATTAGTCAGCAAGGAAGCCTTCTTAATACGAAGACTCCCTTTTGGCAGTACAATGCTGCAGCGGAATATGCTGTTTTACGGACACAAACGATCGAAGCGCGGGGTTCTGTGGCTTCTCAGGATGAAAAGTGCACATGCAACTCACCCTCATACCAGTCCCTGCTGCGGTCATTCAGCAGCAGCTCCAACCCCGTCCTGAGCGAGTCAGGATGAAAAATATAATGGTAATGAAAAATTACCATTTTATTTATCATCTCAGGGCTCGGGGCATTTAAGTGGGCCAACGCTCCTCCACTCCAACAGAGGAGTCACCACTGAATGACTGGACACTATAATCACAAGTATACAGTGACTGCCTTTTCACCCTGGAAAGAACTCTATGTGGCATATTTACAAGAACTGACGCATCTGCATCGATGAGTAAGATGTCTTGTGCCTGCCGCAAATGCCCTAACTACGCCATGAATGTGCTGTATTCACAATACAGTGCTCCTTGGCACAAGGATTCATGGATCCGTCAGAAATGCTGACACGTCATTTGTCATTGAAGTGACGCTTTGCTGGAGTTGGTTGTAAGACTGATGCAACTCCAACAATGCGTCAGAACACTGTGGGGCATATTTACATTATTATGGAATACAGCAGTGCCACATGCCTTCTAGCTGCGCTGCCCTATGTCACGAGAAAAAGGCAGGAATGTGATGTATCTACCAGATACAGCACATTCCTGTCATTTCTGCCAGTACTGGTGCACACACTGCAGATGAGCAGCAAGCAGGCAACCTTTCACCATGGTGCAAGGGTGTCTGTGTTGTTGGTATGATTGTTTTTCTGCAGAAAGGGACACCTTACTGTACAAAAACGATCAAAGGAGGCATTTTCCTTTGTGCTGCAGAGGACTGCTTTGGGATGGTGTTTGTTTAGGCGCTGCCTTAGATTTACACTATGCTGTAAATCTGGGGCAGTGTTACACCCAAAGTAACACCCATGGAATGCCCTTTCCATGCAGTGCAAAGCAGTGACTTACTCCATATTTACAAGGGCATGAAAAGGCACACAGGGTGGCTTTGCATGGCCTTGTAGATAAAGGCCGGCGCACTGCGCCTCCGCCCTCCGGAGTGTAACAAAAGTGACGTTCCGGCTGGGCAAAAGTGCTACAGAGGCATTATAAATATGCCCCTAATTATTTTCTACTTGGAATATGCCTGTTACGTGCCTTAAGTTACTTTTAGACTCTGAAATGAAAATTGTGATTTGACTCTAAGGAAACCCTTAAGAAATCAACGACTCAGCTGATGAAATAACACAAGTGTTAGTTCAGTGGGTCAAAGAAAGACATAACAAACAAGAACACTGTCTGAAATGCTAGTGGTGAAGATAATGAGCTTGACCATTACAAAAAGGCCTTTGTCCTCTTTATGAGTTAGAAGTGAGCGAGCCCTTGAAGGATCGAACCTGCTTCTGGGTCATCTCAGATTCCTCTGGGACCCTCGAACCCAAAAGGTTCGTTAATTCTGGCATTTGGCATGCTGAAACTTCACGCCCCATCTTCCTCTATCTCCTATTCCCTTCTTTCTTCCCGTGTGCCCTCTACTGTTCGTTCCACTCGTTGTGACCCTGATAACAGTAGGCCTCAGAGCTGCACTACAAAAGAGTGCCCGGTTCTGGTGCCACCCAGGTAGCTATGCCATTTACAGTTCCTTGCCAGATGCCACTTGAATAGCAGGAAAAGGTAAGGAAAACAATTGCTACTGATTACTGTTTTTACTATTATCAAACTACCTGGAGCGTATGTTGGTGACCGACCTTGAAAGTATAAAAGTCCGAGCTGGCCCCAGTGACATAACACAAAATGTTGAGACCCACCTGTATGTGCAGACGGGCCCTTGCGAGTCTCATATCTTACAGATATTAATTGATATTTGGCTGAATTGGGCCCCCTGATGGGTGGGAGGGGGTGGGTATAGGGTCAAAAGCATCCTGCACTGTAGGGGCTGTTGGTATCTCCATTACAGCCAACTTGGCCCTTCTGCGATTTTGATAAGAAAAAACTAGAGGGTCCCTGAGTGTATAAATACTTGAGGAGAAGAAGGCAAGGAAAACAACAAGGTATATAACAGAAAACACTTCTCCCAAATCAGTAATTTAGTACAAGGTAATATATCCAATATAAAAATACAATTGTCCCACAATGGTTTTCAATTTTTGTATATCAAAAATATATATCATTTTTATAAATGTATGTTTTTCATTGATATCATACAAATACATCAATTATAAAAAATTATGCCAACATACTTTAAAGAATCAATGTTTAACACATCAAACGTTGAGGAGTCCCAACAACATGTCAAAAAACAGCTGACATAATACATATTTGTCAATTAGTGAAACATGACAAGCGACATAACAAATTGTCAAGGCAAAATAGACAATAAACAAAAAACAGTGGTAACAATAGAAAAATACATACACCCACCAAATCACGATACAGTCTTTGCTCGATAAATTGAATACTTATTTATACATATTTGAGATAGAAATGCGCCTATGCATTCAGCGATTTTGACCAGGGCACTGAAGCTGAAACACAAACTTCTATGGCAGGTGCGTTAACCAACAGAGGTACCTATTTTTAACTATTATCCAGCTCATTGGTACGTACAATGACCCTGAAAGTGTAAATGTAAATCCGTCCTGTGAGGATTGAAACCAGTGACTGCAGCGTACACATATGCTCCTGTGGCAGGTGCAGTAACCCACAGAGTTGCTTTTCCCGTTCATGAGCTACGTGCTTAACAAAAACATTTGAGTCAACACCAAAACGTCAACACTATGTCATTTCGCCAAGGATGCCCACTTTCGCATCTCCTCTTCACCTTAATCTTGGAATAAATGGTTGCCTTGACACGCACAACGCCACTATATCAAGGGATAACCTGGGAGGCGGGCTGGGAAGACCGTATCTCCCTGTATGCCGATGACGTTTTGCTATACATGACATCCCCGACAGCATCCCTACGGACCCTTCTGGATATACTAACCGGCTTTGGGGAGAAATCCAGCTACACAATTAACTGGGCTAAATCATTGCTCTACATTTTGCGCTGCCCGGCCCCGACCCTGCCCCCAGACTGCCCACTACAAATAGCGGCCAGGGGATTTAAATATTTGGGAATCTTCGTTACACCCCAGGCCACCACCTTTATGGCAGAGAACCTATTGAAACCACTCCATAGACTAAAATCAGATGTGGCACACTGGCGATCTCTCCCGCTTACCCTGTTGGGCAGAGCGGCGCTCTTTAAAATATTGGCGCTTACCAGATTTCTCTATGCACTACAGAACACTCCTTTACCGGTCCCACTCTCATATTTCCAATCTATCAATGCCAAAGTGGCAACCTTACTATGGGATGGGCGTCCGGCCCGCATAGCGCAACCCAAACTGAATCAGAGCTGATATGATGGGGGCATAGCACTTCCAAGTGTGAAATTGTATTACTGGGCGGCTCAACTAGTGGTAATCAATCAGTGGCTGCATGCACCCTACGACGACCCAGCTTACAGACTGGATAGGGAGGTACTACCGGCTGACCGCCTGATGAGAGCTCTATACACCACTAAGAGACGCCTGACGCTGACTGGCCCCACGGCCCACACGATTCGAGTATGGCACACGGCCCAGAAGGCATTGGGGTGGGAGGGAGTGCTCACATTGGCTACTCCACTCTGGGAAACACGACGCTTGGGCACACTAGCAAACACCAAAGGGTTTAGACACTGGGACATCATAGGTATTACAAACATTGGGGACTTATGGGTTTAGGGGGAAATCCTCTCCTTCGCTGCGCTCAAAGAAAAATACGGTATGGCAGACACGGAGTTGTACCGCTACTCCCAAATCAGGCATGCACTCCAAAGTGCCAATTCCCCCAGACACCACTTTGGTGGACGCCTCACCACTGGAAGACAGGCTCCTCACAGATCATTTAGATAAGAAAGCCATTTCACTAACGTACCGGAAACTGGTCAACAACCTACCTGACCCCACAGAAGTGCTGCGCAGCAAGTGGGAAATTGAACTGGGGGACATAGACGACTCGGATTGGATGGAGGCACTTGCATCAGCGAGAGAGGCCGCAATCTCCTCCCGTTTGAGACTGGTGCAGCTTAAAATCCTCTCTCGTGTCTACTACTCCCGCACAGTGGTACATAAACTAGGGCGGGCGTCTGATCCACTCTGCCTCAGGGGATGTGGTCAAGCAGGTACTTACTACCATACGTTATGGGCTTGCCCCAACATACAATCATACTGGGAATACATCCTGGAGCAACTCTCCGAAGTAAATGGGGTGGAGATATTGGCAGATCCCCGTTGTTGTATCTTGAACATATGGCAACCGACAGATCTTAATGTGGCACAGAAAACATGGGTAACGTTGGGTATGGCCCTGGCAAAACAGAATATAGCACAGAACTGGGGCTCTGGGGTGACACCCTCACAAACACAGTGGGAAGAGGATATGGACATTGCTATGATAGCCGAGAAGGCGGTTTACACACATAGGGGTTGCCCTAAGAAGTGGATACGGGTGTGGGGGAAGTGGAATGAAGCCAGGGGGAACTTATGTGAGCCACCACGCATAGAACTCACACCAGAGAGCAGCCCATGAAAGAGACGATCCTAGTGCTGCAGAGGGCTTGATAATGTTGACGGGATTGAGGGGCGGCGGGTGGGGTACTGGGTGGAAGGATCTGTGGGGTTTCAACTGGAGATGTACTGTCCTAAGCTCACATACGGAAACTGATATGATGTTGTTTAGCCTGGATTACTGGAACAGGAGATGACTGTATTTGTTTGATTTGTTCTAACAGCTTGCTCAATTGAAAATAAAAACTGTTTAAAAAAAAAAACAACACTGGGTCATTTAGGGTGCTGAAAACGATGGCAGCTTGATTTCTCAGTGAAATGTGTTTTGCACGGAGGGGGGGGGCAGATAGAAGCAGAGGGGAGCAAATATGAAAACATAGATGAAATTGTTAATGTGGGCCCTCACCTCGTGAACCACCATTACATTTTGTGTGGGTATTTAAGGGGAAATCATGTGAATCTTGAATTTGTACAATTAAAGACAGCTCTGGGGGGTTAAGTGCCTACTGCAGAAGTCTAGGAGTAAGAGGAATGTCATCGCTGTCAGACTGGAACAAAAAGTAGGCCCGGACACCACAATAACCAGATAGCTAAAAAAGTGGCCAACATTTGCAAATAAAGCCAGTTTTCAAATTGTAAAGGCACACTTTATGGGTATTTTGCAAGGTATGAGAGGCTGCATGCATTGTCTTTGCATCAGGCAATGTTTGGGCTATTATCAGGAAAGCACGAAAAAGCGGCCAACCTGGCCATAAAACAGGTCCATAAACTGCTAAAAAAGGGCCACACAGTAGTCTGTCAGACCAGCCTGACGGGCACGGCTTATAGGCCAGTACGACACTGCATATCATAGATTTAATGCAGATGTGGGCTGACTCAGTATGTCATTGCAGCCGCGGTCGGTAGTGGGAGTACCTGCCGGGCGGTGACGTGTGGAGGGGGAGCGGCAGGGTGGGGGGTAGTAATCTATGGATTACGGAGGTTTACAGGTAAGTAAACATTTAAATAAATAAAACAAATTTTGTTGCATGCACTGCATCCCCAAATACGATGCAGTGCGCACAACGAAATTTGTTTTATTTATTTAAATGTTTACTTACCTGTAAACCTCCGTAATCCATAGATTAGTACCCCCCACCCTGCCCCTCCCCCTCCCCACGTCACCGCCCGGCAGGTACTCCCACTACCAACCGCGGCTGTGTCATACTAGTAGGACTATCCATTACTAAAAAGGGGCAATAATTTACTAGAAATATATGTTGAACCGCAGGTGCCAACAAAAATGCAGAACGCAGCATAAGCAAGCAGCCTGATTAAACTTTAAGCCTGTGCATAATATTCATTATTTCCATAAGGATTTATGTTTTTTTTTGCTGGAGCCATTCATATTTAGGCTCCTAGAGCCAAGCAGAACCCCTAAATTTGAGCCGGTGTTTTCCAGTGCTCGGCACCCGCACTTAATTGTCAACACTGGCGCTTGTAATGGTCTGCCACAACTGGTGGCTCTGTCTGGCAAATTTAGAGATTACCACAACAACAGTTAATTATTAATTTGAAAATACATTATAAATGACTATTAGCTGCCACCCAAGCCATTTTTAAAGCTTTGGGGGCCTATAGCAGTCTGAATTGTCACACTTGTAGGAGTGTGATCATTAGTAGTTGTGTTGTTACCATCATTAGCAGCGCTGGAAGGGGCAATGTGTGGTGCAAGCCGCAGTGGCTCCTGACAAGAGCCACTTACAAATTAAGCACTGCCTGGTTACGCTCTGGCTCGGCTCTTTCAATTAATTTTCTAGCGTGCCCACCTCTATTACGAGTGGCCACATCATTCTGAAAGTGCTGGCCACGGCGGTTACTGGCCCCATAGGCATTATGCGATCGCACATCTGTTTACTTTCACTCAGAGGTGTCGCTGCTGAAAGTCTGGGAGGAATGAGGAATCACCAATTTCCCAAGTAATCGCTCTTTCCTTGGTGGACCCTCATGGTCTCACTCCTTATGGCCCGGCCTTTCCCCGCTCCCACAATAACCCTATGTGGGAGGAAATACCAACCCATTTCCCAGGGCACTCATAACTATGAAGTGAATGCGTTAAGAATTTTTAAGTAAATGTACTCATTCCTTTGGTGCGATTATATCTCTTTACTTGCCTGAGAATACTTTGATCATTTGAAACTGGAATTGACCCGAAAGGGCTGGCACCCTCGCAGCCAGCCACGTCTCTAGACTCTTCGGGAGGCCAGTGTAAAGGGGCTGGCAATAGTCAAGGTTGGCTCGGACCACTGCCCGAATGAGCTCATATGTAGTGTGTAATTTCCTGCTCTGACAAGGGCCTCTGTGTGGGACTGTAACACTGTGTAATAGCAGAATTGTTGCTTGCATAGTATCGACAGTGTGTAATATCCTGCAGTTGATGTTGGCGGAACCGAAGCAATCATCTCTTTATGACTGTTCTATTGTAAACAGACCGCCTGGAACACGCCACGGCGCAATTAAATATATAGATATTTCAAAAGCAAAAAAATCACATCTTGAATGTGCAGGCATGGTGACTGACGCAAGTTAGGATAGCATGGAATCGTCCTTTTCCTGCAGACAGACAGACAATTTACAGGACACCAGAAATCTTCTTCCATCTGAACATTGAAGACACCCTGCTATTAAGCGGTGGGAAATCCAGAAAAAAACTAACAGGAAAGGGAAAGCCTAGCCAAGGGTCTCGCTAGGCTCTAGGAGCCATAATACAAGCTGAGCCATCAACATATTTGGCATGTAATTAGTTCAACACACGTTGTATAAAAATATAATAAAGAATCTTCCAAAGTTTAAAAAAGTGTCTTTTTTAAGCTGCAGAAGCATTTTACCTTAGTGATAATTCCTAAATATGAACTTAGAAACATGCCTTTTCCTCGCTCCACTGGGGCCTCACGACAATACCATTATTGAACCAAGTGGTAATTCAGATGTCAGTGTACCCTATATGTGGCATAGGCTGTTGTTCTGGAAGGAGCAACATTATTCATATAATGATAAATGCAAAGAACACAGTAAAATAAAGTAAAAAGCGCTTAGGGGCAATTACACTACAATACATTACAATATATTGTTAGGTCAAGCAGCAAACCTGGGACTGATCACAAGTTTCATGGTTTCACTTTGCACAGTGAGGCCCTGGATGTGTCTCTCATCTTTTTCCCCATTGTGCATATAGTTAATGCTTTGTCTTTAATGCTTTGAAAAGCTGCATCAGTGCACTGTTGAATAAGTGTAAGTCTTTCTTGTTAAATCAAGTTCAAACAAGAAGTATTTCTGGAAACAATTACAAAGTTAAGTCAGGGATCTCTTATAGAAATATTGATTTTTCCTGCTACTCCTGACTTTGAATAAAGATATTCTTTCATTGAGGCTCAATACCTTTAGTAAGGCAATTACATGCTTTAACAAAATAAGGTCTGTAAGAGCCCACAGAGTACACATGACAGGAGTAAAGTCCAGAGCCAGGCTTCAGGGATACTACCACACAGAGCCGGCACCTTGTGGGGTTTTCCACCTTTCATAACCCTCTGGGATGGGCAGGCATTTCAGATGGGCTGGCAATCAATTGCCAGCAGAGGGCAGTGAGAGTGCTCGAAAAAATCATTAAGGTAACATCCCTCTTCCAGCACTTTCACAACACTCTGCAGTGTATACACTACCATTGGATTTGGCAAACGTGCACAGCACAACGCTGGGCAGCACCTCCTCCGCTGCAGGAAGGACGGGGAAATATGGCCGCCTTGTTACAAAGGAAAGCATGAGAGTAGTACAAGCCCCATGAAGGTACAACTCGTTTTTTTGACTCGAGGTTCAAGTGGACCATGAGTTATTTGACTGGCTTGAGCCTGAGTCAAGCCTTCATGGCGCACTCACACCTACCACTGATGTATGGAAGGCCACCATGATTTGGGGTTGAAATCCTTCAGTGCATGTTTACCTAATGTTCTCTTCTCTAAGTCACTGACTTTTAAAGCATCCAAACATTTGTCCAAGCAGAACTTGTGAGAGATGCATGCTTGTCAGCAATGAATGACTCTGGTGAAGTGCATGGAATGCGCTGGTGTTAAGAGAGTGGTCTCTAGAAATCAATGACAATTCAACAAGTATTTATTCACGTGTTCAACCCTGGATACATCTCATTCCCACCAGATCAACCAACTGGCACGCCACAAGTCACTCATGGCAATCACTGGAGAGAGGCTGGCGGCCACAAAGGGCAACGTGAGAAAGCGGGTGGGTGCTGGTACCAAGTGAGTAGGCTCTGTGTGAAAGAGGAGGTGGGCTTTCGGCTACTGCCAGTAGCTGATTTGTCCTGGTGGTTCCCAGTGGTGGACACAAATACTTATTTGTGGGGACCGAAGCTTATGTTTTATCATCAAAAGAAGTCAGACCAGGCACCCCCACCCCTAGCTTTTACCTCTTATGTCACCTAGACACTCCTGCTCTCCCCAACATCTCCACTGCTCCAGCCCTTCCTCCTTGCTGCTAAAATATCTCAGGCCATCCACCCTACATGATGTTGCTCTGTTCAATGTGATACTTATGATTTGAAGAAGAGCACTCCAAGCACAGCAGTCTTTCCTCATTTCTGCCATCTTGTCCTTTCCTCACACTGACCCCAACTTTTCTTCTCTCCAGCCTCCCCCTACTCTCTATAACATTAAAACACACTTAACGTGACAAAAAAATGATTGTATATATTCAAATTGATAAAGACCACTGGTTAAACACACCATGTCCTACTAACTAATATTACCTACAAAAGCAGCATGTTGTCTGCACTCACGGTCTGTGATAGAATCCTGAACCCCAAGGTGTAAACGTATCTGAACCCTGAAAGTACTGCACGTTCATACTAAAGGCAGAACACGCACCGTAGATATAAAAACCATAAAATAACAAAGAACTGTTCGACGCTCCAATATAATATTGGTACAGAGCCACTCCACCTCTTCAGATCCAAGGCAAACGTTTATTTGTTTTCACAGTATGGTGTTTGCTCATATATCACTATTTAGCCTCTTCAGAGCGCTTTATTACCAAAGAGAGAGAGGGGAAGATGAGTTCCTCTCGGGGTGGGTGGAAGTATAGATGCCGATCACGCCAGACAGGGGTGGAAAATAGACCCATTTTGTGTATTTGTAAAGCCCACATTCGTTCCTTGTGGATCTTGGTGCTGAATTTCAGATTATTATTTTTACCGAACTCAATGGTACTCATTTTATCAACTTTGAAAGATGAAAGGCTGAGTGAACCTACCAGGATTTGAACCTGTAACCGGGCCATCGAGCAGAGATTCCTGGAGTGGGCCCATTAATCACTAGCCCCTCATTAGAGAGTGGGTGAAACAAAGCGAAAGGAGTGTTTAGACACGGCTTGGAGGGTACAGATGGGAATTTGTAATTAAAGTTGCCTCTTTTATTCTGTGTGTCAAGGCAACTTATTTCCAGTCCTTGACTCCCATTTGCTAGCCAAGGACATTCTGGTAGTAGTATCCTTGTTCTGCTTCCACTAATCCAAAAGCACTAGAGCATCCGAGAGCAACAACTTCTAAAGGAAAAGCACAGGATAAAAAACTATACATTCCAACCATTTGCAGAGAGGCGGTAACCCCAAGGAGCTAACTTTAAATTCAAATGATTTATTTTGGGTGTTTTCGATGGCGTCATCATATTTGCTTATGTCTGCTTCAGGGCGCTTTGACAATTGATAAAGAGAGGGAGAAACGAGTATAAAGTAAAGATGCACGGAACAAAAGAGTAGTTGGGGAGGACTGAAGTAAACACAGGAAGAGCAGCTAAAGGGAATAGGGAAATGAAAGGCCGGTGTACGAATACACATATGGAATTCAGAATATAAAGCCAGTCCGTAGACTGAGTGAGCATTGTACTCAGAAGCATATGCAGAATTGCTCTGTGTCACTGTGTGCTCTGATGCACTCTTAAGTAATACCAATTCCCTGAGAGAGTTTCTCCAGAAAAAAAGATTCCCAGCTCCATCTGCTCAATCCATTTCTCCAGCTGGTGTTGACACCTGGAAAGTCTATTAGGTGCCTGGCTTAATTAGGCTGTCCTTCAACTGCTGACTGACCGTTGTGAAATGTAGTTCATTTTGAATTTTCACTTCAAGTTTTGTGTTGCACTTCTGCCCCCTGTGCTCCTCTTGCTAGCCACCAGTATGCCACCAGACTTCGCTGTTGACGGTGTTGTTTTTAAATAAAATAAACTCTGTATTTAAGCCAGTAAGAAATATTTAGCATTTACTTATTTTAGGGTTTTTCAAATGTTTGGTGATAGAGGTCATACAATAAAAAAAAATGGCCACCTCCCTAAATTGACCCTTTGCCCTCGACCTGCTGTTATCCTCTTCCTAGTGTTCTATCTCTGCACTTCTCCTTCATGTGTGATGTCTTCTTTAACTTCCCTGTTGTCCCATTATACCAGTTCAAGCTCATCCATTACTGCAATGCACCTTGCAGGCCTTCCCAATTTCATCTCCCGTAATCACTTGCTGTTCCCAACTCTGCCGTCAAGGTAAATCTTACAGGAGTAATGCACCCTCAATGCAGACTATGGGTTTCTGAATTTATCTCTGCAAACATACGTAGCACTTGGGTGGACCTCACAGGAGTACAAGTACCAATCCTCCTCCAGCTGGGCTCCAGGACCTGTGTTATGTCTCAGTTTTCCCTACTTTTTGGTCAGGTGCCCTGGACACCACCCCCCCCCCCGCAGGGCATGTAACTTACAACACTAGTACTTTTTGACAATGTGTCTGCATCCTTATAGATATCACAAAATAAATTTCTATTGGCCATACGTCGGGTGAAAATCTTCCCCTTCTTTAGGTTTGTGGCATGTAAGTAGACCCCAAAAGTTGGATTCTGTGCAATGGATTTGCTCATCTGTTTCATTATGACAAACGTGAAAGCCTGACTTTGCTAAATTGTCTGTATTTAGTACTTGCTTCAGATGAATACATCTCAGCTGACTCTGTATCTCTCGTCTGGGTGGGCATTATCAGGGAATCTGAGGCCAGAGGAAGTGTCAGCTGACCAACACCCTGATAATCTGGGTAAGAAAACATGGGGTTTGTGGACTAAATAATTTTCTGTTGTACTTGTATCTCACTTTTGACAGCCCTATTTATGGGATATCTCATCTAGGTAAAAGTCACCTGGGTGCAATGAATATGCGATCTTTGGACAGACTCCTTCTGAGCGGCTTCATTCTAATACTTGGATGGACTAGATCATGGAATTTCTCTTCAGAAAAACTCTCACCTAGATGATCTAACTAGGGCTGCAGGTATGAATAATTCTCAGATATCTTCACATTTGGGTGAACTTGAGAAAGGATCTAGAGTTTAACCAAAAACTCCCTCCTTTTCAGGGAGGGCCTGAGACTGGAGCAGTAATCTTATATAGATTAGTGATTTGAGTGGCTTTTTAACACCCCTCAATTTACATATGGGCCAACGTGGTCAGTTGTCTGTTGGCCCGCTTACAATAGAAGTCTGAGTAATGTTTATGATGCCTCTTCTTTGATTCCGAGTGAGTCTGTCTGTTCATCTATTCGCTTCTTAGACTGTCCTGTTTAGAAAGCCATTGTGGATAATGGCCGTGCACTGCACTTTCTATTTGGTGGTTTAGGGCGTGAGTCGTGCTCCTTCGGAGAACCTTTCAACTCCGGTAAGCATTCTCTCTGAGCGCTAAACTTTAAAATTCTCACCCTTAAGACGCGAGCATAACAAACTAAGCACCAAGGCGTTTTTATAAACAAACGCGGCAATTGTTAACATCGTATAAATGCCGATTCCGGCAAGCACGTAGCCGTTATTACGAAGTAACTTAAACCACGTATTAGAAGGCCATTTGTATGCCGATTAGGGTGGGTAACCCGCAGAGATAGTCACATTTAATATCCCAGCGCGTAATGGGCATTAGCTCCGGGTCACATTTCCAAGTAGATTATAACAATGCGCCACGATAGGAGATTAAGGGGAAGTCATCTAACTTAGTTAATACAACAGTGATTGTTTTGCTTATATTTATATTTTTGTTTCCGTTTATGTTCAATGTAGACATATGGATATATTTTTTCAACCAACATTACCCAGTTGTACGTTGTTACAACATACTGTTCATTGATAAATATTTGTGAATATGCAAGATAGTGATAGATACAACCTTTGTTTCACAGATTTCCCTGATGAAGGCCTCATGGCCGAAATGCATTGGAATGTATTTGACAAATAAGTCAAATACATGATAACCAAGTCGGATATACATGATTTATGGTTGAATAAATCTCAAGCATTTACACAGAATAATCTCTACGAGTATGAATAAAATACTTATGAAAAGTTAAAAAGAAAAACTTTGGTGAAAACTTTGACTATAGTTCTGCTGGTTGGTCCAGCACCTCACCGTCAGTGCCCTAGGAGACACTTGCACATCCAGTGCCAGCGCAATCCTTACTGTTTAGAAAGCCCTCATGCTATCAATGAACGAGGTGCAGGACAATAACATGATAGAAAGCATTATAATGTTTGTTTGTTTATTTATGTACCACTTAAATATATTGCAAATTGCAATGCAAAAATTTACTGGAACATATAGCAATGTGATATGTAGTGCAACAACCTTGTAAAACCCCATATGCTCCAGCAGTGTGGATGCGCAAAAATAAATCACAACGAAAAGAGTGTATGTTACACAGGCTTTTCATCTCCTGAGGCGCACAACTCAGTACCAGAGCCATATTGTTGAAAACACAAAGATTCAGTATAACACTGTAGTCACACATAGTCACACCCACTGTAACAACAGCCACATTGTACACCAAAGCCATATAGCCAGCAAAATGATACCGCTCCATCAAGCACATCCCTTTCCACACAATCTTCTCTCAGAGCACCAATAGAATGTATTTGTTTCACCCACACACACACAACACAGCAATGTAGCCAGATATGTGTCAAAAAGGCCTCCTGACTACACAAACCATCGAAGCAGGGAATAGACAACAATTTGCCATCATAAAACGAGATGAATCTACAGTTCGCTCATTATAAGACAAGTTTACACCTCAAATACTCCGAGCAGAAATCATCAGTACATAGGACAATGAACGCATGCACCACTACACAGATCACACGTGATGAAACCATACCCCAATAACTAAAGGAAAAAAAACCAAGGTTGAATGAAGGGCACCAGTAAAAAACTAACGGGAGAGCCATAAGGCAATTTGTTTATTTGACATTAGCACACTCACATTTTGATTTGAAGTGCCAGGCTAAAGTGGAACAAATACAATCGGAAGAACTTTGCTTAGCAAATGCTGATAACTGTATAAATCACATGCAGGCTGATGCAGCAGAAAGTCCCAGGTGGCACAGTTTGCACACTGTTCAGAGGGCATGTAAACGCCATCAGTAAGACACCTTCACATGGAATCACAATTATATTCACCACACGTGACTGTTGCTCTGTGCGCTAAACAAGGAAGCCAAGGATTGGATGAGCATAGGCCTAATTCACAAAGGGCCTCCACACTCCTGAGGGAGGTCCCGCAGTCGTGGGAGTCTTAGCACTGTGGGCAGAATCCCTGCAATGAGAATTCACATTGCAGAGATTCCACCCCAAGTGCGGAGACTCCCCCACAACTGCGGGACCTCCACCACGAGTGTGGAGGCCCTTTGAGAATCAGGTTCCATGTGTTCTGAACATCTTTATGACCCACAGAAAGACACTATGAGTAACTTGCACTACCTTCAGCCTCAACCCCAGAGAACTAAATCCTGGCCCATTATAAACAACCGCCCCCAACCTGCACTTACACAGACACCTAGAGACCACCATATGCTGTAGTCAAAAGGAATTACACACTCGATCTGACCTTTTACACCCCCACCCGCCAACTACGATCGTCCAATCAAGCCCTCGCCGCGATTCCACGCATCCAAAGATCCACCATGGGAGGAAGATCCTTCTCCTACTTAGCGGCCAAAACCTGGAATTCCCTCCCCACCCACCTCCGCCTTACACAGAACCACCTCTCCTTCAGAAAACAACTAAAAACTTGGATATTTGATAAGTAACGTACCCCCCTCCCTCAAGCGCCTTGAGACCCTCTGGGTGAGTAGTGCGCTATACAAATTTTAACTTGACTTGACTTGACATGAATACAGTGCCTGTTAGGGACCCGTTTCAAGGTCAGCGGGTCTGGGAACTACTGCAATTATAGCCCCTTTTAAAGAACAACTTAGGTAATTCAATTTGTCTCTTTCATTGCAGACTTCCCCTGCCCATCTGTCACTTTGGTGCTTGCATTTTTGCTTTCCACATAAACGAAGGACTACCTGCGTGAGAACATTTCGTAGTAAAACGCGACTGGATGAACTACTTACGCCTGATATGGAACAGCTTGGGATATCTGCCACGAGTTTGTTTCTACCTCACAACGTCTTTCCCAGCCACAAACACACGAACCTTTAGCCACAAACACACGAACCTTTCAAAAACCTCAAGGTAACCCAATAAATACATTAGGTGCACACCTTTCAAATGCCTTCTGCATTTAACAATAACACACACTTTTGCTGCCTTAATCTGGTCTATTTTTGTAACGTCCACCGAGCACCTCAGAGTTTACAGATGCCCCCAGGTGCATGTGTGCGTAGCTCACCCAGCCCAGGTCTTATTCTCCTGTTCATTCCGAGACATAGTATTATTATAGCATCAGGCCTCCAAGTACCAGAATGCGAGGAAATAAACGCTGAACTTCATTAGCTACTAAAACCCAGGCCAGGGAAGCGTAGGAGCTGTGGCCCTAGGTGCAGGGGTACTCACTCAAACACCCTTCTTCCAGCAGGAGGAGCAGCACCGCCAGCGCGCCGGTGACGTGCATCTCGAGAGCCCAGGTAGCGCGTGCGTTCGAACGTTCGAGACGCCGGGAACAAGCGCTCTTGAGGGCCGCGGCTCGCGAGCTCAGGCGTGGCGCTGGATGCGGCGGTCCAGCTGTGCACTGAGAGCGAGGGGCGGAAATTCTCCTCAGCCGAGCAAGCAATTCGTAAAACGTCAGTATTTCTCTCTCTCCCCAAAAACTCTTCCCACTCCACTGGCTCCGATTGGTAACTCGGGCGCGTGCTCCGATTACCCAGCGTTGTTGGCTGGTCTCCAGGCGCTGCGCTGGTGATGCACTTATTTATACAGGGTCTGTGTGGAATGCCAGAAAGGGGTCAGAAATAGCAGAACATTGTAGCGGAAAACAGGACCTCCTGGGATTTTCAAACATGCTGTGTCTAAGAACTTCAGTTGGTGGATGGGGCGTGGGTCGAACATGTCAGCCGGTTATCGTCGTTTGTAGAGCCAGTGCGAGAGGGGTGGTGGGCCTAGACAGGGGTTCAAATCGCTCTCCCTTGGAGGGGGGAACATGGGGGTGGCAGGGACAAAGTTCTGCACTGTTATCTCCACAACAACCTCCCTTCCTAACCGAGACATCCTGTGCAGAACAATAAAACATGGTTTCTCTGTGCCACCTCACCTGATAGATTTTCGGCTGGACTCTGTCAGCTAGATGTCCCATTGGGAGTAAGAATAATTATATAGTGTTCTGTTACAATATCTCTAGACGTTATGAACAAGGTTGTACGGGTCAAAGTCATAGGCATAAAACACATGATGACATAACCTTTTGCATAACGTTATGAAACATAAGACAGCGATGCAAAATATAACGTGTTACGAAATCACACAAAATTAATGAAAAATAAATGGAGACAAGTGTTTGCAGAGGACGAGGACCCGGGACCGAAATTTGAATTTTGGGAAGTAGAACATGCTTTTCATCAACAGTCTGACCCGGCAGACAAGAGAAACACAGAGAAAGAAGGAGGGGGAGACCGCTAGGAAAACAGAGACATAAAGGCATAAAGGATTGATAAAAAGGCACCTGTTAGAAAAAAAAGACAGGAATTGTAGGATGGTGGAAGAAAGAGGCATGCAGTGAAATCAAGAATATGCAGCTTTGATATTTAGCACTGTTGGCATTTAGCAGCATCCGCAGCTAACTTCAAAGAAAAACTTTGGGTCCAACGCTTATTATTTATTTATATATATATATTTTAAATGAAGCCCTATTTGAGGGCATTTTCATTGAAGAAATACACATAGCACAGCATTTCCCAGACATAAATGCAGCGGATGGCCTCCACAGATGGGAACAAAGTGTCGTATTTAGAGTTTGGTGGACAGGATACTCTGCCACACTTTGTAAAACAGGAGCCCATATTACTATCGATGCCCAGGCCGCTGGCGCAAACCGCCTCTTAGTTCCCATGTTGAATAGTTACCAAATGAAGAGACGGGCGCTGGAAGCAGGAATCAAGAACAGAGTTTATTTCTCATGAGGAGAGCCAGTCATTTCGGACACGAAGCACAGTGTCTTTCGGGAGTTGCTCTAACAAGTGAGCTGAGACTCCTTCTTTTATACCCTACAAAACACTCGACATTACAATCAGGGCAGTGTGACGCAAAAGAAAAGACATCCCTATAATCCTCGTGTCAATCCTACCCCATATATGTTCACAATAGGGACCCTTGACCTGCTGATAAGAGGGGAGGGCGATCACGCAGCTGAGTGTTCCGTCAACTGTTTAGGATGTGTGCGCCTGATCATAGCCCAGGGGGTGGGGTGGCCAGGATCAATAGTGGGTCCTTTGAGGAGGAGTGACTTCATACAATAAGGGCCGTAAAGGGTATCTCCTGGCTCAGGCGATGGCCTCGGACACGTGTGGTCAGCCGGACTCGGGGGAAGGGGTCATCAAAGGAGTGGCATTCATGCCGCATGGACAATCGAGCGCAGAGGGAAGGCTTGTCAACAGAGGGGCATTCATGGAAGGAAAGGAGGTGTTGGTCAGGCGCGACCGTGGCTCCCAAGGACAGGGTCTTGCAGAAGAAGAAGGTTTATGACTTGCCCATGTGAGGAGAAGGGAGGGGGGGGGGAGGCCAGGGTGGACACAGAGACTGAGTCACATAGAGAGAGAGAGAGAGAGAGAGAGAGAGAGAGAGATCTTATGACCCGTACATGAGAGAGCGGGGGCAGTCAGGTGTAGCTGGGGAGGGCTATGTCGGCTAAGGCGAAGGATGCCTCTTCAAGAGGGAATGGGGGGGTTTGTGCGGGTCAAGCAGGAGGGTTGCCTTTCGCAGCAGGGTCGCGCAGAGGGAGAGGGTTTCATGGTCTATGCATGAGAGGGGGTTTAAGATACGCGCAGGCGGGAAGCCGGGGATTCCAATGGGAAAAAGGCCATGGTGCCTAGAATGGCTGTACATATGCATATGGGTACGGGCTCTTACTGGCAGAGTGATACAGTCAATAATTTACGGTATTCATGGTGCTCACGGGGAGAGGAGTGTGAGAAGAAGGGAAATGAATGCTGTTTATGTACATCAATTTCTTCAATTTCCACAGTCGCCCCTTTTTACATTACAGCGTTCATTTTTGCAATTGATGGGGTTACAGATAGATAGGCATCGTTGAAGAATTAGCATTCGTTGATACTAACATTTGGCGTACAATCATAGACAGTTGAGGTGATGGGCAGAATGCAGCACATAGGAAATTGCATTTCGTTGAGTTCCTAACAATTAAACGCACTACATAGCATAAACATTTCTGACTAAAAAATGTGACCATTGAACAGTTTTGACCAAGTAGTTGAGAGCGGAATTCAGTTCAATACACAAGATCTCTTCGTCACAGTGTTTTTTTATCAGTGAGCCATCACTGGTAGGCTCTAGTCCGTGTACTTTCGTTGGCGCTGTTGAGCACCGGCGGTGGAGCTATAGGTCCAGCTCGGTTCTATCCTTATGCGTTGCAGGGTGCGGTCAGTCCTCTGCTGTTAGACCACAGTCCTGTTCCCTAAAGAATCCGTTTGGTGGCGCCTTATGCTCGGCACCTACATTTTCCGTGGCAACACCCTATTCCCATATGGATGCAGTTCTTCCTTTTGGCAAAAAGTCACGTGGAAAAGAGGGTGAGCATGGTTCAAATAGTCGATAGGAGAGAGAGCGGAGTTGGGTCAGAGTTCCTGGGACACACAAAAGGGACCAAGGGAGCAAAGGATAACAAGCAGGCAGGCCCATCAATCGGGCCCAAAGAAGGGGGACAGAGACTCCAGGCGTACGTGGGTTAGCAGACGAAGGGCTTCAAGGCGGCCCATCATTTTTCATTTTCCACGTTGAAATTGCGGTCTCGTCCCGTATCTTGTTGCTCTGCAGCTCCACCTTTGGTCGACGTCACACGTGTCTCAAGATCTGCAGCCAGGCTGTACGTCACATCTGACCCTTCTCCTTCGGTGATCGTGAATCTTTGAATAGGTACAAAACAAGCTTTAGAGAACTGGTCAGGGGAAGACATTTATGCATGTGAATTCCTCCCTCACTCCAACGCACTTGGGAGATACGCTCATTGGTCACAGTCAGAGGTTCATTTACCAAGCAGTGCATATGTCGGCGTTCCTACTGAGTTCATGCCAAGTTTTATTCATTGTCTACACAGGTCACATATGGAGGAAAGTCAGATTCTTATCAACTGTGTATTTCATCAAACTCTACATTTCGGAGCCTCCAGGGAGACTCGTCTTTCTAACCTGAGCCGTAACAGTCTAACATTTCCCTTCAAGGCTGGCTAACTTTTTCAAACAGGGCGGGGGGGCGCTATCATCGAGAGTCAGGGTAAAACAGTTTTTCCTTTTTCGAGGGACAACAGTTGCGCAGGGTCATTATGTTTACATCCGGGGCAGTAGCTGGGGGTCGATCAAGATGGGGCGGGGATGCATCGGGTGCTCGCGCTTGGATGAAGAAGGGGGTGGGGCAATCTGGGCGTTCGGGGGTCAATCTAGACGTTGGCGTTCGTCTCTGAAGCACAGAAATGAGGTGCCATTGACATACAGTTCCCCTATAAATGGCCAGATTTTGGGACCTTAGTCGTCTTACCTGTCCTTTCCTTCTCAGCCAATTCAAGTTCATTCATTTTGCAGAAAGGAGAGGTAGTAATATGGCGAGATACAATCATTTTAGTTTCGGTCAATTTCGCTGAACACCTTCGCGTTCAATAAGTATCCAATCAGACTGGTGCCGGAGGGGCGCAATTTTACCACAAAGAGGGAGAGAAAATAGGGAGACTCTCATAGAGAGTGAGAGTCGTCCGCAATCTAAACGAGCCATTCGGTACACGTATGACATATAGAGAGAGAGAGAGATAAGGGGGTGGTGAGAGAGAGAGAAGACGTGTACGAAAATAGGTCATTTAGTGCGCTCACAACACAGAACAGCAAAGGTCAGGTAACACGTAAATACAGACAGAGGGAAGACATAAATCCGTACATTACATACACACAAACTCAGACAGGGAAGACAGCACATGCATTACATATATATAAGACATTCACGACAAAACAGAAAACAACAGGTGGCCAACAAAATCCATATTATATCCTACGTATCTTTACTATCCTATTTATCTACGTGCTTAGCTCTTTCTACCCTTCCCTCCTTCTCATTCTCGCCAGTTATCTCTGCGAGCGTTCTCACTTGCCAATACTTACACCTCGGCTAGTCGATCAGAATTTAACCTGGTCGCGCTATTTTACCCATGGTTGGATCTTAAACCATTTTTCAGTTCCTTCCTTTGGTGGGAAGTTCTCCAGGCTGAGGCAACGGCAGGTATTGATCTGGAGAACTGTCGGACAGCTTGGCTATATTTATAAGAGTGTGAGAAAGGGGGCAGTGCATTTTGAACATCAGCAGCATTTCTAACTTCCCAGACGGGTGGTGCCGTGGCAACCCTTACCCACATATTTTTCTTTGTCCTTTCCCTACCTAGTCAAATGTCTAGTTATACCATCTAACGTGTTATTTCTAGTCAATTTTCGTCATACAGTACCCGTCAAGTTTCTATGTCAGTCCATCCTCCCAGTCGCTATATTCTAAGGAGGAACAGTCAAGTTTAAGTCTACGTCTTTTGAGAAACTTATCGTTATAAGGACTATGCACATATTCCCTCCTTCCCTTTTCGTCGGTGGTTTGACCATCGCTCTCCCACACTTCAGCCGACGTTCTGACGTGACCTGCAGAAGGGAGGAGAAAGAAGGGGTGGGGCGCAGCATTCAAAGCACATCAGCATGCAGTAGTCCGAAAATGTTTTTACCTACCACATACTCGACCTATCTCCACGCACTGTATTTCTTTACCATCTCGGCGTTTAAGCCCAGAGGGACCAGTGGTCAGATAGATAATCATTGACGATCCGCGTATCTACATGAGTTACTTGGTCGCAACCCCTTTTGCTGGGTGCAAGGGTGGCGGTCAGGTGGCATTTCTGTGGTGTCGTTTTAAGGGCGTCTAAAACACTTTTCCGGCTACCTGTGACACATAATGTAGCTGCTAAATATCTGATCCTTTTTAACCTTCATCTTTCATCATACTTATTCTTTGCTCACAGTAGCAAAACATCCAAAACTCATTAATGCAACTGCTACAACTATGCTTTCTTTTTCAAAATACCTTTAATAAAAAGTGTTGATGTACAAATACAGGCCTACAACTCAGTGGGCCGGCTACGAAGCAGATTGAAACTGTACATAAGAAGAACGAAGTTGGTGGCAGTCCATTGCATAAAGTGCAGCAGTGCAATAAGATCGTATTAAACTTCCCTGCGAAGCAAGCATGATGCATGTCAGTAATTCATTTTTAATAAATTCATAAATTCATTATCCAATGTTCATTCATTACCTAAATTACACCAATTCATTTTCCACATCATAATCAGTACCCACCCTAAGTCAATTCATTGTCCAAGCACATACTCAATATCCTTCATATCTACTTTCACTGTCCAAAGATTGCATACATATCTCGGGACAAAAAAACTGTGCGGTCAGGATGCAACAAAGTTTGCTCAGAAAGTCTCATTTCGTGTCGGCGCCATTTTGGGCGAGGTCAGGCTGATTCCAGCATAGTCAGAATGTCTCCAGTCACGCATGGTTGGACCAGAACCTTCCGTTGGCAGTTCAAAAAGTTTTGTGCTATGTGGTTAACAGTCTAACAATATGGACCGTTAGTCAAAGAGTGGGGAGGGCGGCAACATTTTTCCTACCGGGTCATTCTGGTGTTCCACCGGAACTGAACAAGTCTGTGCCGTGGCTTCATTTTAGCCATTTCCAATCCGAGGCTGGCGCCGGCAGGAGTTGCACCGATGTCGTGGTTCCCAGTGAAGGGGGCGGGGGCGCCCATGCGGAGGGATCGGGGTGCCCCCCGGCTCTTATAGAATCTTCAAAGTTGAGGAGAGAAGGCATGGGGCGTGTGCCCGCCCTGGGCAAAAGACCGCTTTTTGATGTTGACCCTCTTTAAGTAAGAGCATTGGGGTGTCGCTGGAAGCCTCCACCTGGAGGGAGGTGGGGGAGGCTCGTTCGCGCCGCCTCCCCCTTCCAGCGACCCCGCGCCGTTCTTCGGCTCCAGCGATTCGGTATTGGCCGTGCCGGCCATTGAAGATGGGGGGGGGGGTCGGTGGCTGTGGCAAGACATCCCCCCCTTGACATGTGGCGGGACTACCTGCAACTATCCGGGCGTTGGGTGTTGTTGCAGCCATTATTGCACAAAGAAATGCCGCCATCCTCGCTTTGGCTTCGTCCTTCAACGAAAGCCGGATCGGGTGAGAGAGAGGGGTGGTCGGTGGCCGAGGCAAGACAGCCCCCTCTCTCCCCGTGGCCTGCAGGGCGGCAGAAGAGGAGAGATGGAGAGGTCCTTGTCATTCTTTAGACCGCCTGCCCAACATCATCTCCTACTGACCGTGGCCAGGCGAGCCCCTCATGCCTCGAGGCCTCGCCTTCCGGATGGGCGTAACCGCGGACCTGTTGCACTTCGGGAGTTTCCGGAATGGGGGTAGGTACCTATTGAATTGTTTCTATTTCATGTGACCGTTATTTGGGCGTGGTGGGCAATGAGGCAGACATGTTGGGAGCAGGAACAGGCAGTGGAGCCTAGCTACCTCGTGGCTATTTTGCTGTCAAACTTTTCGCCATTTTATATCTCTTATTACGAACTATTTCTAATGTTTCTTATTTTTAGTGAAGTCAAAAGCTCATCAGGGGTTACTGACTTAGCCTGATTCCTTTTTATTTTTCTTTCTCTTCCTTAGCGTGTTTCGAGCTAAAGTTTTTGTTAGTCGGGAACGGTGATCACTTCATATTTTTATGTGTCCTTTTCACTAGGGGGTACTTCTGGACGGACCAGACGAGTTCCCTCCAATAAATGGTCCGGGGTGGAACGAGATTATCGATCAAAAGGGGAACATATATTCCTTCATTAGGGTATCATCCTGGACGGACCAAGCGATGTACTTCCACTTACTAGGGTAGCCTCCTGGACGGACCAGATGGTCTACTTTTACTAAATGGCCCATGAGCGCGGAGCATATGTCCTCCATAAGGGTAGTCTCCTGGGCGGACCATGCGAGCTACCCCCCAAATAACCAAACAGTGGGGAGTGGGTAGGACTGACGAATTCACAAAGGGGCATAACCTACCCTTTACTACTTGCAAAGACTAGATAGAATATTTCTACTCCACGTTGTTTGCAGGCAGAAAATACCTCAAACGAAACAATTCCTGGAACAACAATGTCCAGGCAACCAACCAATCAGTGGGGAGAAAAACAGGCATGACGGATTACAACGGGGACAAACGTCTGCATTACCTGCCCTTCGCTATCCAGAAAGGAAGACAGAATATCTCTACTCGTCTCAGTTTGTAGACAGGGAAGATCTCAAAGAGCAACAATCGATTATTAATCGATTTCAAACAATCAGTGGGGAGAAAAGTAGGCATGACGGATTACAACGGGGACAAAAGTCTGCATTACCTACCCTTATCTATCTGCAAAGAGGGGCGACGTTCCTATTCGCCGCTGTTTGCAAACAGAGAATGTCTCGTTCTCCAGAAGAGAACCAATATGTCAAGTAGCATTCAAAGCTAAATGAACCAATACCAACAATATCAGTATACAAATACCGATTTCAATACAATCAATCAATCAATCAGGTGGATAGAACCACCCTACCAATCAGGCGTAAAAACACCCTACTTAATCTTACCCGGACCGGACCATACGGACAGTTCTTCATCTTCCTCCTCCAGCGCCCGATCGTTCTCTTACTCCATGTAGCATTCCTGTGGGATTCCAGTCAGGACAATAAGTCACTCAAGAGAGGTCCGTTCAGAATTGGTGAAGTTCTTTCGATCGGCAGCCGGGCGAGGGCCCTCTCAAGGCAGGCATACCCCGATCATTTCAGATGTTCACTTCTTCGTCTGGATCTCTCTTACCGAACCTTATGTCACTGATGGGCCCCACGTGGGGCGCCAATTGTAAAACAGGAGCCCATATTACTATCGATGCCCAGGCCGCTGGCGCAAACCGCCTCTTAGTTCCCATGTTGAATAGTTACCAAATGAAGAGACGGGCGCTGGAAGCAGGAATCAAGAACAGAGTTTATTTCTCATGAGGAGAGCCAGTCATTTCGGACACGAAGCACAGTGTCTTTCGGGAGTTGCTCTAACAAGTGAGCTGAGACTCCTTCTTTTATACCCTACAAAACACTCGACATTACAATCAGGGCAGTGTGACGCAAAAGAAAAGACATCCCTATAATCCTCGTGTCAATCCTACCCCATATATGTTCACAATAGGGACCCTTGACCTGCTGATAAGAGGGGAGGGCGATCACGCAGCTGAGTGTTCCGTCAACTGTTTAGGATGTGTGCGCCTGATCATAGCCCAGGGGGTGGGGTGGCCAGGATCAATAGTGGGTCCTTTGAGGAGGAGTGACTTCATACAATAAGGGCCGTAAAGGGTATCTCCTGGCTCAGGCGATGGCCTCGGACACGTGTGGTCAGCCGGACTCGGGGGAAGGGGTCATCAAAGGAGTGGCATTCATGCCGCATGGACAATCGAGCGCAGAGGGAAGGCTTGTCAACAGAGGGGCATTCATGGAAGGAAAGGAGGTGTTGGTCAGGCGCGACCGTGGCTCCCAAGGACAGGGTCTTGCAGAAGAAGAAGGTTTATGACTTGCCCATGTGAGGAGAAGGGAGGGGGGGGGGAGGCCAGGGTGGACACAGAGACTGAGTCACATAGAGAGAGAGAGAGAGAGAGAGAGAGAGAGAGAGAGAGATCTTATGACCCGTACATGAGAGAGCGGGGGCAGTCAGGTGTAGCTGGGGAGGGCTATGTCGGCTAAGGCGAAGGATGCCTCTTCAAGAGGGAATGGGGGGGTTTGTGCGGGTCAAGCAGGAGGGTTGCCTTTCGCAGCAGGGTCGCGCAGAGGGAGAGGGTTTCATGGTCTATGCATGAGAGGGGGTTTAAGATACGCGCAGGCGGGAAGCCGGGGATTCCAATGGGAAAAAGGCCATGGTGCCTAGAATGGCTGTACATATGCATATGGGTACGGGCTCTTACTGGCAGAGTGATACAGTCAATAATTTACGGTATTCATGGTGCTCACGGGGAGAGGAGTGTGAGAAGAAGGGAAATGAATGCTGTTTATGTACATCAATTTCTTCAATTTCCACAACTTGGCAGAGAACCCTACTCGCCAAACCTGTGGCTTCCATGCTATTTTTAGAGTCATGTAACCGCCATGTTTCTGACAGCAGAGACTCTGCTAGCTCCATCGGTGGAAACCTTTGAGTGCCAGAAAATTGAAAATTATTCCAGAAATGTGAACAGTTCCACAAAAATTAGGACATGTGCCAAAAACAAAGTTATATCATTTTTTTTAAAACATATAACTAATGTCTTCGAAAATGTGATGTGGAGGTGCTGCTGAGGTGCGCTTTTCAGTTTGAAACCTACCAGACAGTACATTTGTCTTGTTTGCTATAGACATCTTGGGGACATTTTGAAAGCTTCCTTGGGAATGCATTCTACCAATTGCTTATAATTAGCTTTGTGTTTTGTAACTCCCAGTTGTTTTCTTTCTGTTTGCTGGCTTTATTTGTTTTAGGCTGTCCAGCTTTGGTTAGTCCCTCACATGGAGGATAGCCTTTTTACTGTATTCTTCAATGAGTGCTCACTTTCTGTAAACAGGCCTTTAAATAGTGATCTTATCTTGTCACATTTGCTGTGCATTCTAATACAGAGGTCCAATGCCAGGCTTTGCATTCCAAGGAAGCTTGGTGTTTACCTTTCTTTCTCTGACTTCAAAATGAGAAGATTTATCTGACAATCTTGGGTGTAAAGGAAAGGCTTTTTTCTAGCACACAATTCAAATGTCTGTAAATGAACCGTGCAAATAGTTCAGAATTTGGAAAGCACATACTAAGCAAATGTTTTTGTAATTCTGAAGTTTGCCGTAAACAAATGTTTTAATACAATCAAAACAAATCAATATACTAGGTGATGCCATTTCCACACATGATCATTTGTGCGGTGAATTATTTTATCAGTAAAACTGTATGTCTGTGCAACTGTAATGGTCATTTTAATTGAAAATGTGTTCTCTGTAATGGCAATGCACTACCACACCATGCATAATCTACTCTACTCTATGCCACTCTACGCACCTCCACCCTATGATATTCCACTCTATGCAACTCTATTCTACTCCATGCCACTCTACATCAATTGACTCTACGCCATGGTATTCCACTCCTCGACACTCCACTCCACACTCATCAACTCCACTCCACTCTATGCTGCTCCTCTCTATCTTCTCTCTATGCCACTCCACTCTATGCCACTCCACACCACTTCACTCTACACCACTGTAAGATACTCTATTCCAGTGTACAAAATTCCACTCTACGCCACTCCACTCTACTCTACTCCATGCCACTCCATGCCACTCTATTCAGTTTCACTCTATGACCCTTCACTACTCTCTATCCAACTCCACTCTAACCCACACCACTCTATGCCACACCACTCTACCCTACACCACTCCAATCTAAGTCACTCTACTCCACTCTAATTTGTGACAGACACTCTAGGACTATCCACTCTATGACACTTCACTCCACTCTGACACTCCACAACACCCTACACCCCTCTACTCCACTCTAGAACTCTCTACTCCACTCTATGCCACTCCACTCTACGACACTCCACAGAACTCCCTCTATTCCACTCCATGCCACTTTACTCCAATTTAAGCCACACCACTCTACAACACACTACTCCACTGTAACTCCATTGTACACCCTTCCACTCTACACCACACCATTACACTCCACACCACTACACTCTACATGACACTCTACTCCATGACACTCCATTCCACTGTCCTCCACTCTATATCCCTCCACTCTACTCTACACCACTACACTCTACACCCCTTCAGTCTACTTCACGATACTCTACTCCCTGATACTCTACTCCATGACACTTCTCTCCACTCTGTCAGTCCACACTCCTCCATTCTACGCCACTCCACGATACTCTGTGCCACTGCGCTCCAAGCCACGCTGCTTTGCGCCACTAACGTTTAGCCATGCTGAACAGCAGCCACATTGGTGTAGAACATGGCTAAAACACATTGGCAAATCCAATAGCTCTTGCATAGGCGAGCCCCATTGGCTTTGCCAAAGCTTGTTTTACTAGTGTGGTAGCCATACTATTAATCATTTAAGGCAACTGGAGCTAATCTAGCCTGGCTCCTCTCAATACTGTCGAAAACCAGGTTTGGATCACACTTGGAGGCAACAAGGTAGAATAATATTCAAAGATGTGCTTGTACTGGTAACTGCCCAGATGCTGGTGTCTTAAACATGCCTTATAAGCAATATATTCAGCTGTATGACAGAGGCACGTGTGGCTGAACCATACATGCCTTTGTAAAGCAGTCCCAACCATGCATTTGTTTATCATACATATCTTTACAACGCATGCATTAACAATCATATTCGTTGCAAAGGCTTGCTCGATAAAGGAATATGTGTAGTAAAATCAAAACTAGAGGTTCTCAGCTACTTGCCCATCCCAGCTGATCTGCTTGGAACCACCTGAAACACCCTCTAATCGCACCCTAAAAACGTGCAAACCGCTCATTTCCATAGGCCGCAATGCACGCAATTTCCCATTTACAAAACAAAGCCCCAAATCACCCTTCCCATGGATCAATTTCCTCCCAAAAAATCACAGGCACAGTAGAGATATCCCTAGCCATCTGTAGCAGAAGCTGTTTTCATCTGGAGCCACTGGAACCCCCCCAAAAAGCATTACTCGACAACCCCCAAAACGGGCCCATTGGATAACATTGCAAACTGGACCTTCAAAAAAAATTGTGTTTCGACCCCTTCCACTACATTGATCAACTTGGAAGGACACTAGTCCTACTATTCCCAAGTACCTCACTAAGCTTATCTTGATCGAATCACTGGAAGGGGTACAACTTTTGACCCAATGACCCCCTCATTCCCACCCCTTGAAAAACAAGCAAAAGTCAGACAAAACAAGTCAAAAACACATCAAATCCCAGTCAAATCTTGCCAACTCCAATATGCATGAAACTAAAACGGGCTCCAAGCCCTAGTTTCTGGGACCCCTAGCCCAGACCTACCCTTACTCCTAAAAACAACCCCAACCCGACCCACCCCCCACCCTGAGCCCTATAACCGACCCCCCTAAAAACTACTCACCTCCCCAAACCTGGCCCCAGCCCCTCTTACCTGTGTGTGTCGAGCCTTCTGTCCCAACGCTTTCAGTTCCTCTCCACGCCCATCCGTGTATCTAGACCACACATTGCATTAACCACGCTTGCATGGTTAAGGCATATCCGTGGTTAAGGCAAGCGTGGTAGCGTTTGCGTTGTTGGAACATGCGTGGCTCTGCCCTCGTTGTTCCGACTGTTTCCCGTTCTGTTCTGGCACATTTAAATAGTTATGTAACAAAACCCTTGGAGGAGCAATAATGAATTTGCCACTCAGCACTTTTTTGGAGAGTAAGTCATATAATTCCATGTCTAAAACTCTGGAAGTCATTCAGAGTTTTAGAAGAACGTCTACATTCATGTCTACAGCATTGGGTGGATGTTGCGTACTGGCTAGAGCTGTCAACTTTGGAACGGAGTAACTAGGTTCGAGTACCAACGTCATCTAAAGATGTGATTCTGTGATTCTGGGAAAATACTTTAATCGCCTCGTGCCTAAAATAAACCATGAATCTGACATTTTGTGATGTAACCTCCAGCACTTCTAAAGCACTCCAGTGGTCTTGTGCTGAGTTTGTTCTATATTAACTGCAAAACAATTGACTCTGGAAAATATTTAAGAAAATAAAATGTATCAGTATTTTACACAGTACTGGCATACTCAAGACAGCACAGCACAGTATAATGCAGGTGGACTGTCATTCCTTTCTCACTCGTTTTTAGCATCTCAAATTTACCCTTCCACCTGCTTACCCATCGCCCCACCCTTGAGCCGCCTCGCTGTTACACCTCAACATCTAACTTTGTGAAGCTGAAACAGAAGGACAAGCAAGGGGGCAATATTATGTTGGTGGACAAGAAGCGATGAGCTGCTACCAGGAAGGGCAGGACATGAGCACAGTGACTGGAAAACAATCAGGAAGAAATTAATAATTTGCTCTCAATACAACACTCTGTGTTCCGACTAGAGCTGTACGAAGGATATGGGTCCGGAAGGCCCTAGGGAAGTGTGATACTTCTTTGCTAGTTACTCTGACACATATCTACACTGCAAGCACATGAAAGTCAGGTCGAAAAGGGATTGTATTCCACTGGGCAATTTCCTCATGGGCAGGAGCCCCTAGAGGTCGGGGTTGAAAGCAGAGGGCTGCTCCTGGTGTCTCAGGGGCCGATTCACAGAACTAACTTAAGACAAAATCCTAAACTTACTACCATTTTGGAATTCACAGAAGGCACTTACTCATTTTGGTATTCACAGAAGGCATTTAGGAGTCCTAAAGTTAGGAGTCCTAACTTTACTACTACTAAATTGAAAAAAATGCTAATTTTAAGACTTTCGGTATTTACAGAAGGCATTTAGGAGTCCTAAAGTTAGGAGTCCTAACTTTATTACTACTAAACTGAGAAAAATCCTAATTTTAAGAATTTCGGTATTCACAGAAGGCATTTAGGAGTCCTAAAGTTAAGACTCCTAACTTCTGTGAATACCGAAATGAGTAAGTGTCTTCTGTGAATACCAAAATGAGTAAGTGCCTTCTGTGAATACCCCAACGTAAACTGGAGCAGGCAATGGGAGGCTTCAAGAGAAAGAAAGAGAGGGGAATGGGGGGTTGTAGTCTGAAAGTGACCAGAGAGAGAGAATAGAGAAGGAATGAGGAGAGAAGATAAATGGAAAGAGAGATGTGGTGTGAGGAGATAAAGGGTGCATGGCTAATTTAAGCATTTTCGCCACTGCTTCTTTTGGTTTCCCTGTCCAGCCCTAATGAAAGTAGCCCAGATAAGTGGATTGGGGCTCGACCATTAGGAAAAGCAAGACAAACCTCCATAGGTCTAGCTAAAAATGGGCCGTGAATCCTTCCTATAAAAACAGCTTCCAGTACTTGCTCAAACAGAAGGCCTTGTGGAAAAAATACAAAACTGTCAATCCTGGACCCAGTCGCTATGCACATGAATGAAAATAAGTGCATGTTGAGACGCCATTACACATTAGAAAATAAGCTGGAGCGTTAGTGCAATGAAAAATATACTTTAAGGGTCAACCTGCGTATTTATCTGGTAGCCTATGCAGAATAAAAAAAACCTATAAGTCAAAGCTCTAGAAAACAAGCATTGGCATAGCCAATATATCTTGCCTTTGGGACTGTATAAGTGGTTGGTCATGCTGCACATTATCCTGGGTGCTTTGCCGCTGTGCAGAAATAGTGATCACAGTCACGGTGTGGGATGGCTGATAGAGCAAAGGAAATGCAGACAACAGGAGGGGGGCGGGAGCATGGTGAACACTGCGGGAAGGGGGGCGGGAGCATACTGAACACAAGTATAAAGAATTCATACCCAAGTCTGTTTGAAGCAAGCTGCGTGCAACCAAGTAGTACTGATTAATGTTTTACATCTTTCAGTCCATGCAGACCGGTAGCAATTTGAGGCCCAGTCCAGGTTACGGGAGCGGACTGAACCAATATAAACAAATGCATGCCTTTGGTGCAAGGTAATCTGGGACAGGTCAATGGTAAAATGGTAAAGTTCCACAGCATTTGGTTTGTTCCAGTGCAAACAATTATATTTTGGTTGCTGGGACATGCAGACTGTTTACTTCTTTCTTCATGGTCTGTGGCTCGGTGGCTTCGAGCGGAAGCAGGACAGCAGCTTCTGCTGGGTGAGATGACCTAAGCTGTGGTATTCTCTCCCTGCTCGAGAGGAGAACCCCTTTGGCCAGGACACAAGTGGCATTCGCAAAGAGATGAGAATTTTTGGGCTAAGTGTGTGATCTGGGGAAGAGGGTAACAGGATGCTTGTGGATTCGAACATTGCAGTTTATCTGTGGTATTTTCCTGTCCAAAGATACAGCTATGATAGACACATTCCAACGTATTGTACATCTGTCAGGTAGCAGTAAATGTTTCTGCGAGTGGCAACTAAAACAAGCATTGGAAATGCAATAGGTCTCGCACCATTAGAGTTAGTGCTTTTAGAATTGTTTATGGGTTTTTTTTGTAAATCTTTAGCATTTTTGTTTCCTGTAGCCAATGCTAAAGAATTACAAAAAAAAAAACCATAAACAATTCTAAAAGCTCTAACTCAAATGCTCCGAGACCTATTGCACTGGGTGAGGGTGAGGGGTTGAGGGTGAGTGAGGGTGAGGGTGGGTGAGGGTGAGTGAGGGTGAGTGAGGGGTTGAGGGTGAGTGAGGGTGAGTGAGGGTGAGTGAGAGTGAGGGTGAGTGAGGGTGAGTGAGGGTGAGGGTGAGTGAGTTAGGGTGAGGGGTTGAGGGTGGGTGAGGGTGAGGGGTTGAGGGTGAGTGAGGATGAGTGAGGGTGAGTGAGGGGTTGAGGGTGAGTGAGGGTGAGTGAGGGTGAGTGAGGGTGAGTGAGGGTGAGTGAGGGTGAAGAGTGGTATACAATTACAATAGGGTGTGGCTACACCCAATGTTTAGCCCAGGTACCACCTTGCGGGCCTAGCAGCAGTGCGCATGGAGGACTGCATTGCCCCCAGCGCGATGGTTCATATGGCAGCAGGAGTGGAGCAATATGCGGGAGGGTAGGTTAATGATGTGTGAGGATAGGAGGGTTGAAGTGTTTTGTCTGGGGCTGGCTCAATGGTTGTTAGAAAATTGCAATTCGTGAGTGGCAGGCTAAGCTCGGAGGGCGGACAGGATCACAGAAGACGCAAGTTAGTCAATGGGGCCCGCTAGGCAACCGTAGGCTATAGTGGGGACCATAGGGGAAGTGATGTGGCCAATGCACAGAGCTGCCGACTTGGGAGTGGCTCAACATCCTGTGATCCTGCGCAGATGATTTACTCTTCTCGGAGTAAAACAAACCAGGTATTTGGCATGGGGTGACGCACGGAGTATCAGGAAGAAGGTTTCAATGGGGAGTCAGGTTAAAGGGTAGACAAAGGCGCACGAGGGGCGAGCGCGAGTGGCGGGGGGCTGCTGCAGGAGCCTCAGCTTAGGAGTTGTCTCCCAGAGTACTGACGAAGAGTAATTTGGCCTGGAGAGACGCAACGGGGGGAGGGTGGGGGGCATAAAAACGCTTCAATTTCGGAGGCAGGTTAGAGGGAGACAAAGCACAGGAGTGGGAGCGACGAGAGTGGAGGGGTATGGGGGGCCTCGTTTTGGTGGCTTAAGGAAGGGCAGCAAAGCGTCTAATTACAAGGTTAAGGCGGGGAACCAGGCTGCGCACGAGGAGGCTCGTGCAGATAAGAATGGAGTGGGTCGGTCGGGTTACAGTACATTGGGTGTTCCCCCACATGGGGGGTGGGGGGGCGTTGCGCCCCCACCCCCATGTCACATGACCGGGGTCTGCTGGAGCAGGTAGGAGCCCTTTAAACTCCAGCAGTTTCATTAGCTGGATGCCTGCTAGGTGAGTCACCGTTGAGGGGGCGGGCCCTTAAGGAGGATGAGATCTGGGGGGAGGGGAGAGAGATGTACGTGAGAGAGAGAGAAGGCACACGAGGCAGAGAGACACCAATCACACGCACTCGATGAATCCTGATGAGTGGCGCTAAGTTTCCAAGGCGTTTCTTGCGACAGAGCAGCTCTGCAGGGGCCCCTGGCAGGGGCTTTCCTGCCGCCTCGAGGCCCGGGACAGAGACTCACTCCCTCCAGCCCGCAGTGAATAACAAGCGTTGCAGTGAAAATAACGCGCTTATGTTATGCGGGCCTTGCTGTTCAGAAGTAAATAAGTTGTAAGTAAATGGGATGCACTGACCCCATTCTGCAATTTAAAATCCTGTAAGAGATGGTCTCACACTGCCGCTGAAAATGGACCCTAAAAAGGGACTAATGTCTTAAAGAAATGTCTTAAACTCTTTTAACCTAATAAATAATGGTTCCGCTGTCACCTCTGGTAGAAACCTCTGAGCTAAGAAATCACAAATGTTAAATGCAACTACGGTGATGTGCGGCGACTTAAGGAGGGGTAATTTTATGCGCTTACCTATTCCCAAACTAGTGGTTCTGCACTCGTGGCTGCTGGCCTGCGACTCCGTGTCTGCTGTTGGGAGTCGAATCAGCGTGTGATGCAAGGGGGCGTGTTTAGATCCGGAAATGGCGTTGCGCGAGTGGTGTGTATAATAAAGTTATGTGCGTACATATAAATTCACGCAGACACACGCAGAAATGGTGTGCGGATATTTGTGTCTATATTTGTGTCTAGTCTACTACTGCAGACTAGTGTCGGTTTCATGAGTGCAGCCCCATACTTCATGTGCATGCACACATATGTGCTGTGCGCCTGGCCACATGCCACCGAAGTTATTAGCTTAACCCACGACAACGGCGTGCACTTGTGCAGTCCCAGAAAGATATTTCCAGTTACGTTTGGATGTATCACTCGGAAACAAGATTTGCAGTGTTTACGATTTGGAATTGAGTTGTGGAGTGGAGAGCGGGCGGGCAGAGAGAGTGAGGGGGCGGAGCGGGGGTGTGGGAGGAGTGCGGGAACAGACGGGAGGGGAGGAGAGTAGGAGGAGGAGTAGGGGAGGCACGGCCTAGCGGCCGTGCAATCAAGAAGTGAGGGGGCGGGAGAGTAGGCAAGGCAGGCGGCTGGGGCCATGTGCACGCGCTTTTAAGCTCAATGCGCATGCGCATTGAGCTTAAGAGTCACGGGCACTGCAAGGAATCGCCACGATTCCTTGCAAGCTGGATAAAGAGTCGATGAGCCCCCATAGTCTCGCTTGCTCGATGCGCATGCGCATCGACAGGCGAGACCTAAAAAACAAGCCTGTGAGACCTTGTCATTTTCAGAAAACAAGCTTGCGTTTGGACTGGAATCATCACACCATGGAGAGTGGGCAGGGCTTGTGGTGGGGTGCGGTGCCAAATAAGGAGTCAGGTATTGGAGGGGGCACTAGTAAGACTTGTCAGGAATAGTTATAGAGAGAACTGTGATGCATAAATCTGGCAAATAAAGCATAGCAGACACAATTAATTTAGAAGAATGGAAACGGCGAGAGAGAGGCGGTAAAAGAGAGACGCGACAAGGTGCAAATGACAGATCTTTAAAATAACGCACCAGAGGAATGACATGCATACACGTGCAGTCTGAAGGTGGTAGGTTCGAGCCCGCGTGAATGGTGAGGGCCAGTCCGACCGCCATCTGTTTACAATTAACGTGGGCGTGATAGTTGGAAACAGATGGCGCTGCTGCTCGCAAGCCATAGGCCGTGGGTAGATACAAAGGTGGGACGTGCACCCGCCTTTGTCCAATTGTGTGCTGTCTTTTTATAAAGACGCACGCAAAGCCCAATAGCGTGTGAGCACCACACGCACGAGTTTCAAGGAAAGCTGTAGCGATGCCAAGAGGCCCTCTCCTAGGCAGCGCATGCGCACTACACTCTAGACGAGACCTAAAAACGGAGTGAACTGTAGCACACTAGTGACTAGAAACAATGAAAACTGTAGCAAGCTGCAGTCTAGCGACAAGAAAATCGCCTGATGCTGTAGAACAGAAAAAGAATAGCAAGCTGTAGACTAGAAACGAGGCAAAATGTAGCCACCTGTAATGTAGGGGCAGCATATATTGCAGGTGGGGGGCTCATTGAGTTAAATGCTTGTCATGCTATGAGCTGCATGTCCCAGGCTCGGATTGCAGCAAACTCAGCCTCCCAAGGTAGGACCACAAACTACCATTAAATTGAGCAATTGTACCACCTGGAGTCTACTGCTCTTAGAAATGGTAGAATGTCCGCACGGAGTGCTATATTAATGCATTATTGTTAAAATTATCAGTATACCTGATCAGGTAAACACTAATGTGTAGATAGGGAACAAGGTAATAAACAAGTTGCAGAATAAAGACAAGGAAAGTTGTAGCATTGCACATAATAGAAGTAATACAAACTGTGTTAAGTTGCACAATAGAAACAAGGACACATCTGGTATGGGACTAGGACAAGCACAATTTAAATTGCCTGAGGCAAGAGATTCACAAGCAGGTAGCTGACAGGAAGATAACCAAATTAGAAAATAAAGGTAGAAGATACAGACCAAAGAAAGGGGTAAAAGACTGAAGAACGCAGTGACCAACCATTTTCAGATAGAACATTAGGGCTAGGAATAGTATTAGACTGGACAAAAAAGTTGTTGAAAATTGAGCACCTTGTTTTTGTGACCAGCTTTTAATGTTCTGGCAGTATTAGGCCACATTGTAAAATTTGCAGTTGCAGAGTGAGCTGTCTAATGAACATTATTAATTCTGACAATTGGCACAGTGACAATTCATCGGGGCACGTTTCTCTTATTCTCAACGCTCTCACACTCTTCATACACATGCCCCCTCTTTCAATCTTCAATGCTAACTGAATCTATTATTTACACTTCTGTGACCCCAGTCATTTAAGAGGGTTGTCTACACACTTGGGCTTAAAGCAGAGGGCTACAACACTACCAGTCATGCACCAAAGCCCCACAATAGAGTATAATGTGCTGAAAACAACACGGGCCCCTGAAGCCCATGCGGCTCAGGGGTGGGGAGCAAACCTTCAGGGGGTCCCAATCCCTTCAGAGAGGCCCCATTCCACCCAAGGTCAATTAATATTTGTGAGATGTGGGAGACGCAGGGCCCCTCTTCTCATTATTCAGGGGAGAGGGGCACTGTTTTACAGTATGCCACTTACGATGCACTATATAAATACCATAATACCAGTGGTCCAAGTGGACATGATCAGCGGGGCACGACGTGCCATACTTTTTTAATTGAAGGGAAACATTTCCTCTACTTTCTGTGAAAAGATAACCGTCCCTGGACGGTTAATTCTGAGAGATTAAATGCTTCAGCTGCAGTGTAAGGCAAGGAGTCTTCTGTGCTGTGAAACCGAAGGCGGGCAGAAAGATAACCAAGCCTTTTTGGCAGGGTGCCTGCTCACAATGGGTCGATCTGCAAATGTAAAGGGAGCTCAGATACCAGTATTGGGTTTAATGAATGGAATCACTTGACACTTCCTGGTGACACAGATCTCATATTTTTTAGTTGTTTTGTAAAGGAGTTACCAGCTGAGCTGTGAAGTGTGTGCTTTTTAAAATGGCATAACACAGGCCTCAGTGCTGCAGAGGCTTGTGTTACACCCCTATGTATTCTCCACTGCTCCAACCAGGATTCAATTCTGTGGCTCTCTGGTTACACACAGACCTCTAATAAATGGTTCATAAAGTACAATAGTACATTTTCCACTGATTAACTTAACTTGCTTTTATTTTACATTTAAGCTGTGTTATTTTATATGCACATACCTGAAGCTGAAAGACGCAAAAAAGTTACAGAATATTTAGTTTGTTTAGCCACAGCTTTGACACTGCCCCACACTTATTTGCCCCGCTCCCACTGTGCACAGCATCACAGTTCTGTTACTTTTTTTTAATGCACTTCGACGCTTCATAATACAGTACATTACACAGTGTTTAATGGCAGCTGGTGGTGACAGGCTTAACTCTAGGTAGACATGTGAGTGCATTGCCCTGTACGAAGGGCACGAGATGGGGGTCCACGCGGGTGGACGGCATCCCCCACTTCTTTCACAGGGTGGACGCCATTCACCCCCCCAAGAAGTTGGGCCCCACTAAAAAAGATGCTGAATTCGTCCTGGTGTCATTTCCAAATACCGGGACACATTCAGCAGCCAGGCCCGGACTGGCCGTTGCGGGCAACAGGCAATCCCCCGGTGCGCCGCAAGGGTGGGGGCCGGTTTTGGGCCCTCGGGACCGTTTTTGTTACAGGGCCGTTTTTGCAGCATAGCTGCAAAATCGGCCCTGTAACAAAATCGGCCGAAAACCGGCCCCGGCAAAGAGCTCGGTCGCCCTCCAGGGGGCGGACGAGCACTTTGCCAGGGCCGGTTTTGATTCTCAATCCGGCCCTGTCAGCAGCACCTGCACGTTGTTTTCTGCTTTGGATAACAACAATGTGCAGGCGGGGACGAGGCTCTCTTACTTCTAACTCCTGCTGGGATACTCAGCCATAACAAAGGCCGAGTCACAGGGGTCATCATCAGGCCTCCTTTTGTTGGAGTTTCCTGGCTGGCAGCAGTCAGGAGCCTCACACCTGATGCAAATGCAGCAGAGGCAGGGCTTTAAGTGGGATGAAAAAACTGGGGGGCCTCTAAAAGGGGCGTGGCCAGTGTCATTAGGGGCGTGGCTTTAAAACACGTACGCTAAAAATCTGTGTTTAGCATAGTGTGCCGCCCGACTTGTATTCTGCTGTTTCTGTCATTGCATCCAGATATGTGATACAACAAGTAACATCATACCTACAGCAAGTCAGGACTATTGAAGTTGATAATCGGTGTTAGTTGCATAAGATAAACAAGCTGCAGCTATGGCTTGTTACATATAATATTGAAAAAGCTTCCAATTAAAGCCCTGGTGACCCTACCACAATGTTGCTCGTCTTGCGTTTCAGAAAGAGAAGGGAAATCCAGAAAGAAAATGTCTCTTTAAAGGATTTCCCTTCCCCCACAACGCTCACCTGGCATGACGTTATGCCGTAACTTCTCCGCGAGAGAGCAGTGAGGGCAGCACAGATCGATTTGCCTGCTGTCTCGAAACGGGTCTCTATCGGGCTGTTTTGCGCACTGGCACTTTTTTCCGGACAGCAAACTGCTGTCACTGCAGTCCGGAAAAAAGGGACAGCCGGTGCCAGGGCTCAAACAGAGCCCGATAGAGACTCGTTTCGAGGCCCCCTTTAAAAAACTGCCAGTGCTCAGACCCCTTGAGACCCGGCCCACTTAAAGCCCTGAGCAGAGGGGAAACAAAGGCTCGCACCTTGTTAGTACTGCACACACTTAAGAGGCAGCTTTTCACTTTGTTCAGGTCCTTAGGAGATTTGCATGCACTGTTAGAACGTCAGATATGTTGATCTTTCCCAGTATTAGCACAAAATAAATTGCATTTATATACGCTTATTACTCTTGAGGAGGCGTTGTAATAATTTAAACATCACTATTTCTTTTAAAGCACTATGGCTATAGAAAGCTTAACGCTGACAAAAGGTAACATTGCTTTATGTGTAGCGTACAAACGTGTGAATCTTCTGCCTAAATCAGGAGGGTTTGCAAGTTTACTAGAAATGTGCTCCACTGTACTCATGATACACCTGCTAAACATATATGTGAGGGCTTAAGATCTGATATCACTTCTTGTGATGCCAGCTCCTGTGATGTCACACGCTGTGATGTCACATGCTGCGATGCCACACGCTGTGATGCCACTTGCATACTGATTAACTAGGTTTGTCCCCCCACTTCTTTATTTTAGGACTTGTGCCCTGTACAAAGCGCTATATTAACCTCAGTGCCCTCTAGGCGCTTGAGTGCATTTTGGCTTCGGATCTGGTGCTGCTGAAAAACTGGGTCCACAGGAACTCACAACCACATAGCGATGGGAGCCTCTCCCACTGCCTGTCAGTGGATCTCGGCCCTGCACAGAGATGTTTGCTACTGTGGGCTTCATACTCACTCGATACTGGGCCTCTCTGTGCAAATTGCTAGTCGGGCTGTGCAGTGTGTGTCTAGTGTGCATGTGGTGACGTGGCACGGAAAAATAGGCCTGAAGCGTTCTAAGTGGGAACAAAGGGTGTTATGGCAATGGTGACTCAGTACTCTGAAAGTCCAGTACTTTCCCATACCTCTCGGAGCTACCAAATGTAATTCAGTGCCATGTATATGTAACGTCGCTGAGTTTTCCCGCCCCCTTGGCAAAATGAAAGAAACAGAGAGGGGTGAGTCTAGACCAACACGTTCTTCTCTCGGTGGGCCAAGCTGGACAAGCGAGGTCCCCATTAAACTGCATGAAACACTTGGAATTTAAAATCTGGCAGCGGCTACCCTGAAGCAGGAAGAGCGCAACATCGTGAACGGAAGCTCCAACCGCAATAAAACGAAAACTATTTTACAAATCACATGTGAAAAGGGCGAGTCTTGCATCTTGTGTGGTGGTGCACGCGACCATCATTGGAGAAATGCAACTGAGGATATTTAGAGGGTCCGAAGGGAAATGTCCCAGCCCTCATCCCTGCGTACATTACAAGGATGGTTTCGTCCTCAGTCCCACAGACAGTTCGAACTCTAAAAACAAAGAGGCGAATGTCGAAAGACTGCCAGAACATAAGAGGAGTCCTCAACTTCAACGAGTTCAAGCGAGTTGAGTGCTGGTGGGATAGCACTGTGGGTTGCATGCATGCTTCAGAGATCTGAGCATGGCCTACAAGACATTACCTCCAAATGAAGTAAGTAGGGTTTTCTGCTTTCAGCCTTAGTAGCTCAATACATTGAGAATTATTTAGTTGAGGATTAATCAAATCATTTTTTTCGAGGAAAGAGGTAATTTAGGGGCAAGTCATTGTATCGATAATACGATGACATTTTCAGTACTAATGTTTTTCTTGAAAAGAAGAGGGTCAGGAGACCTAATAGAGCACATTTTAGGCAACCCCTTATCATGCTGGTTCTCCAGACAGCACCAAGGAAACAGCTGTGCTATACAAACCCACTGGAACATAACAAAACACATAGGGGAAATTCGGCGTGCTGCTATCAAGCGTTTAACGACAAGTTGCAAATATTATCGTAGACACGCCACATGAGACAGTATAATGAGCACTTTCTAGTACAGGGCATAACATTAGTAGGCCTGCACAACGTTTTTATCACTGTTGCACAACTTTCAAATTTGTGAATTTTGAAATTCTGCATTTTCACAGCATTGACGTTTCATACAGCTGTGTTCCTTGGGAGGCTGATTTGAGAAGAAAAATGTCTTGAGAGAACAAAAATTATTCTTCCCAGAGATACGTTATCTGAAGCAAGTGAATCGAGTCTCGTGGATTTTAAATTCACGGTGTGCTCTTCAGTTGAGTTTTCATGCTAGATGCCGCTAAATTAATCCTGGAAATCTTTCTGTAATTTCACATAATTTTCATAAAGTTGCTTTGGAAAAAAATGCAATTTTATTGCAATTACATTTCAATCGTAAACCCAAAGTGGGGTTCTGGGCTTCCTGAGTGGGCTGCATTGCACAGTATCTGCTCCAAGGCTTATAGCATAAGTCATGGGGGTTACTTCACCATAGTGTTGTTTAAACATTAATGTCACTCCTGGCCAATCATTATGCAGAGAACTGACATGAACGTTCGGGTTATGGCATAACTAGGTTTCATTCCTTCAATTTCGGGACTGGAGTCTCACTCCTTCCGTAAGGTCTTGAAGGCCTGGCTCTTTACCCATTCATCACTGTGAGCCCACACATTCTTTTTGGTGGCCCTTTCCATAGCGCCTTGACGACTCTGGGCAAAGTTCACGCTTTACAAGGCTAATATTCATACATACATTCAGAACTAGCAAAAGCCTGTTCGTAGGAGGCACAGGGCTGTGGTGAACAGAGCATATTCATGAAGCTTGTGATAGATTTCCACAGGGATAAGTTCCATATATTTTGCCTAAATTAGTGGAAAGTGAATGGTTGAAGGATGTGGCGAAACAGCAGATGAGGGGAGACAGCCAGACAAATCAGTTCATGAAATACTTCAGGATAGGCAAAAAGAGAAAAAACGGACATACAGGTGATGGCAAGCAGATGTAAGACAGGGCTACAAAAAGCCACAACTCAGATATTTGCTGCCGTGCAGCTGAAATCAGTGAATGAAGACAGACAGGTGGACCACTCTTGATTGTAGACCAATAAATCAGCCAATCATAGACACACAGTTGATGATGGACCTTTGGATAAATTTGATCAGAACAGACAGATGAATTAGCTGAAGACCAACATACATTCAAACTATACAGCAACGGAAAGCCCGACATACTAGTAATGCATGACAAATTGGCATGCAATATAAAGAGACAATGTGAAGATAACGATGTGTGGATGGAAATGTCAGAATTCAAGTATTTCAATGAATGAATGCATAGAATGAAAATAGCAACCTTCTGGTGACGTCCAGCCTTGCTTCCGCCCCTGTCGTTGGTCAGAGTCATGGATCATTGGTAGCTAGCTGGGATGATCCCAAGGTGCAGGTGCACGGGGTGGAAGCTGCTGCCCTCCCACTGTTTGACCTTTTAGTAGCCTTCGACACAGTTCATCGCCGAGCTAATTTCCTTTCCATCTGTGAGGCTGGCATTCAGGAAAAAGCAGTGCACTGGAAATCTTTCCCTCCCCTCAAACTCTCTCCAGATCATCTCAACTCCACCTTTCTCGTATTTACCGTGAGTTTTCAATTTCTTTGGGACTCTGCAATTGCTCCTATCTTGGTCATTGTTTACACAAAGCCCCATCAAATTATATTCAAGCCAACAGATTCTTCTGCTGGAGTGTGAATCACAAATCTTTAAGGCTGACAAAAATGTTTTTAACACAAGTCAAAAAGTAATTCCCTTTGGGCGAATTAACATTCATACATAGATACTAACAGACAGTGATATTACAAGTACCAACCATATAACAAGGAAGCAATGAAAATAGGTAAAAAACTACAAAATATGTGAAAACACTCTAGAGAAATGAATTATTAAAACAATTTATTAGCATACATTACATAAATAAGAAACTAAAAATCGGGAAACACATACAGGATGAAACAATAATCAATAAAAACAACATTCCAATAAAAAAGGAGCTTCAAGGAAAGAGGACTAAATTCAAACACTAAACAGTTATTTTGAATTTCCCTCAGTTTATCATCCCAGATTGACTCCTTGCATCGACGCGTTTCGGCGGTATGTTCAGATACAACCCGCCTTCATCAGGAAAAATGTGTATAAATGTTTCCCAGTACTTCTGAAATTTAGATAAAATCAGTTTTTAAAACATTTTTGTTTTTAAAAGTGTTTGTAGGGGAGTGTTCACTCAGTCAATGCCAGACTGCTCTTCCTGCAAGCTACAAAGATGTCTGACTGTTGTATTCTTGCTGTTTATTAACAGGCGATGTCTACAAGACCTTACATTTCTACTCCTAAACAACCACTTCAAGACGCAAACAAGCTGTTCTACGTTCCCCTCTTCGACTAGCTCCTTCAAGATGGACACCTGACACTTTCAGTCTCCCATTCTATCCCCGATGCCATTCCTCAATGCATCCTTGTGTTGTACATGTGTGACTTTATAACCACTTAATGCTGTATTGTTCAACTATGACTCTTATAAATCCCCTCATGTACCTCTTGTAAACTCTATCACATAACATGTAAAGTGCTATGATACCTTCAGGTCAAACTAGCGCCATATAAAACTCAAAAGGGGAGAGGAGTTGGCCTAATGGCTGGGGCGGTCGACTTCGAATCTGGGGAACCGGCTTCGAGTCTCGGCAATGACGCTGAACATCCTGTGATTCTGGGCAAGTCACTTAATCTCCCTGTGCCTACCAAAAATGAATGTGTCCTCGTGTAACGCAACTGGTGCTATGTAAAGCGCTCTGATACCTGCTACCGGGTCAAGTTTGAGCTATATAAAACTCTAAGAATAATAATAATAATAATATCACCGGAAGACCAGTGCCAGCAAGATGTAATGCCTAACCTGCAGGCTTCTACCACCTGTGCTGTCCCTCTTTCCGAGCTGTATTAAGCTGCCCTATCAACCCATTTCTTAATGTACACTCTCTGCTTGCTCCCCCAATCTTATCCTTTGTTCTTTCTTGTCATTGCTATGCTGAGTCCCAGACCGTCTTTCCATTTCATCATTTCATCACTTCCTTAGCATCCCTGTCTCCATCGTTCTGAGAGTATGCAATACTTCAGGCCATATTTACTCATTTTTCACACAATGCAACGCAGCAACCAGATTTTCTGTGCTGCATTGGGCAAGGGCGAAAAACAGCTCAGAGCCATATCTACTGAGATGAGCCTGCTACTGCTGTCACCTTCTGCATTGGGGCTCTAATAAGACTGCTACACGACTCACAGCCTCCCACCACGGTGCAGAGGAATGTATGCACTGCCTGGCATAGGTTTTGTAAGGCAAGCATACCATACTAATACAATTTCCTACTCTTAGACAATCTCTAATGAATCCCATGCATTGTGTGTCCTGTGAACTTCAGTACACATGCAGAAGATTGCCTTTTTAGGGAAATAAACACGTTCCCCCTTGTTAGGGCTTTCTGTGAGAAGGTATTACTTTTTTGATGCAAAGCTCAGTCTGACTATCTTAGTAAATTAGGCAAGCAGGTCAGTATCTGCAGTCATCTGCCTGTGTAACATATTCTTGATGCAAAGCGACACAAAGCAGCTCAAAAAACGTCTTGCTTTCAGGTAAGGGTGCCTGTCCTACCACAAATTTCTTTTATGGTGGAAAGTAAATGCCAACGTGTCACTTTGCATCACTTTGCATCAGGGGTGCAAAGACTTAGAAAATCTAGTCCTTCATGTCTCCACCTCAACCCATCCAAAAAGAGATTTTCTTTTATTCCCTCACTCTCATATGTTCCCTTTCCTCTACATCCCTTCCACCAACATATCTTCACTATCTACTTTGGCTCATACCCTTGACTTTATTTGGGATATTTCTCTCTCTTTATCAAGAGAAGTCTCCTCTAAGTTTTTTTCCTGCTGATACAAACAGTACACTCTCCTCAAATTGTGCTCATTCATTACCTTTAAAGCCACTAAAACCCCCAGCTCTACCCCATTCTGTCCCAATTCAACCTTTTCTCCTATCTTTATGGTGGTCTTCCTGTCAGTCGTCTCGCTCTCTTTCACTCTTTCTGTAAATCTGTATCTGCCTTCTCTTCTGTCTCACTCACAGACTCTACCTCCCCTCTCTTAAAACTCACCATTCGCTTCCATTACACTCATTTCAATTATTCAGTTTCTTATGTCTTTCCTTCACATGCTTCCATGGTCTGCCTCCACCTATATATTCTGGGCTGTCATTCTTTATGCCCCCACCTGTACACTTCACTCTGCTTTTCAATTTCTCCTCACAGCTCCTGGTCCCTCCTGCGCCTAATTCCAGGCCTTCTTCCTTTTATCGTCTAAACGCTAGGATTCCTCTTTCTATTTGCTCAGCTTCCTCCCTACATTTCTTGTTCTACTGATTGACTTGTATTTTATTAACCATAGATTAGTTACTTTTTGTACTGCTTTTTACCTTTCCCCGGCACTATGGCTAAAGTGCTATATAAATAAAATTAAAATGACCCCAAAACTACACAAAAAAGGTCTTTGTGTTAATTGGATGCTTGCTTCATACTCATATCACAAGTTGGTACATCCAAATGTTCAATGTCTACAATTCGTAAGGGAAGTCTCCCCATTTCTTGATATTCCTCATCAGGTTAAAGCACTAAATCCAGTGGTGGCTGTCATCTACCTCGAGGGGGGGCAGATACGCACGCAAAATTAAATTAAAAAGAATTACAAAAATAACCTATGGAGCTATACCTACCAATAGCCCCCAATTATTGTCTTACCGAATAATCAGTCAGTTGGCAGTGAAGGAAACTCAATCATTTATTAGTCAACCAATACTCTATAGAGGAGCCTCTCCGACATCACCCATTGTCACTTTTTTGTTTTGCTTTACAGCCCTTTTTTTGTCTTAGTTATTTTTTATTACTTTTGACATAATGCTTTACTTGATTGTTAATATTTCTTTTCTGCATTGCTTTTATACTTTGTATTGACACCTTGCCCTTAGCCAATAAAATTATTTTTGAACTTAAAAAAGAATTACGGAATGATGTCCTCGGCTGCGGAGTTCTTCTTTCACCAACGCCCACAGGAACTGGATTCTGGCGCTGCTCTCATGCTTAGAGAAGAGCAGCGCCCTTATTGAAGGGAGCGGCTTTACTCGGCACTCCACGCCATCCTGGAGGCCTGCACTTACTCTAACCCAGCTGTCTTGAGACAGCTGGGTTAGAGTTTTCAAACTGCGCATGTCTGGGTGGACATCGCAAAATGTCCGGCCAAAAGGAGATGCGTACTTTGAAAAGTGCACAGACAGACCACCCTCTTCCATGCTGCTGTCCCTCAGCAGCAGCCTGCCCCCTCCTGACGCTCTGTTCAGAAGGAGGGATGAAAATGAAATGATAATAAATTACCATTTTTTTTTCATTTCTGGGTGTTTTGGGGGGAATTTAAGTGGGGCGACCGAGGAGCTCCCCTGACTAACACACTAAAGGTTTTTCACTCTGCACACCTGAATACCTTTTGGATGTTGCTTACAGGTCCATAATATTCCCCCACGACTGCATCTTCACTGACTGTTACAGGCCAGAGTTCAAGCTTGCACGGTAACCCGAAGGGTCTCTGCGAGGGCCCTCTGCATCACCTGTTGGGTCCTACATTGCACCGGATCTCTTTCCTCCAAGGAAGACATTGGATCCTTTAGCCCAGATGCAGTTTTCAGCTGAGGACGCAGTTCCAAACAGAAATCCCAAACTTCTACCGACCTCATCGCGGAGGCACGAGTTTCTGGATCCAAAGCGAAACTGTGGAACTCTCCACCAGCCCATACCAGAATCAAGCAATGACATTGCTCTCCAGAAGGATCATCAAGATAGGGGTCCTCCCAAATAAATGAGTTAGTAATGACCATAAGTCACTTAGGGCCATATGTATCATTATGACCATTTGCGATTTCTAAATAGCGATTTTTAAGGAATCGCTATTTAGAAATCGCAAAATGGTATGTATGTAGGAAATCGCTTCTTTTTAGCGATTCCTTAACATTCCTAAATTGTGATTAGCAAATTGCTAATCGCAAATTTCTCATTCATTTTTATGGGCCAGGAGGCCCATAGGAATGAAGGGGAAATTTGCGATTAGCAATTTGCTAATCGCAATTTAGGAATATTTTCAAGGGTGCAGGGGTGTCACAAGAACACCCTGCTGCACCCCTGAAAATGACATGTGTGGGCATATGGCGCACATACATGCCCTTAGAGCATGTATGAGCGTCATATGGCACCTTTGGATTTTGAATAAATTGCTTTTGTAAAAGAATTCGCAACTTACCACCAACTAGAAGTTGGTGGTAATTTGCAAATCCTTATGGGCATTTTTGAATTAATTTTTCTTTGATACATTGCATTTAAGGAATCGCACAATTTGTGATTCCTTAAGTGCAATCGCAAAATAAGGAATGGGAAATTTTGCGATTCCTTATTTTGGTGCAAAAATGTTTCATACATACCATTAGGTCAGGGGAATCTGCCTGCTGCACCGGGTGCCGACGCGCTACGTAGAGTCTCCTCCGATCCAACTCAACTGCATCTCTGTACCTGGACTGGGAGAGACAGATTGGTTGGTTGGATGGGGTTTAAGAGTTTTATTTTATTTTTAATGTTTAAATATGAAAATCGACATTAACCTATTTTAATGCGTATTATTTGAAAAATAATATACTTTAATTGTATTTTTTAATGTTTATTGTTAAAAAGAAATCAAATTAGGTGTGCGCCCTTGTTCAGAGTTAATTGTGTATTTTAAAATATGTAAAATCATTGGTCATGCAGTCATTTAACCCAGCAGCAAAATCCATTGCTGCATGTTTGGTTCACCGAAAAGTAAATATAGCTTGGGGCAGTTAAAACTGTGCTGGTTTGCACTTCACTGTGCAACCTTGAGTTCCCGTAGAGATGCCTGCACCACAGACTACGGGTGATTTACTACAATTTTGAGAAGCTGTTAAGGATGAGACAAGCAGGGAAAAGTTATTTTTAATAAAGCAGACAATAATGTATCTGTTTCTTAAAACCACATAATGTTGCCATGTGGGTTCATTTTGTAACAGAACCATACGAGGGCAATTGCGGTGAACAATGTGGCGTTAATACAAAATGCTGTAGAATCTGAAATAAATTCAAGAGTTTAGAACTATTTTTAGACGGGAACGCTCTCCGACTATTTATGGCTAACCTTTAACCGGATACTGAATGTCTTTTTGAGGCCTCCATTACTTCTGTAAACTGAAGCAGGCAGAAACGTAGCCTGCTGCAAGGATTTGTGCAGGATTATTGAGGTGTTTGTCCTGTAGTGTGACACGCAGTCTTGGCACGTTCTGTTGGGTAAGTCAGTGCTCTGGGGTTCTGTTAGAGTTGTGTGATTTTTGCCTTGAATCAGTGGCAAGTGAAGCCCCAAAAAGTCTCTTATTTCCTCGAGCGGATTCAAACAGGGTTGGAATGTTTCTAACCTTTTCGCCTTAGAGTGACAAATGGTCAATTGACTTCAATCTAAAGTGAGACCCCATTGTTGTAGAAAATCTGAGCCAGTTTTGGAGCTGTTAATGTTTGCATGTTGTGCTCTATCAGCTATTATCGTTTATTGATTAGTTATTCTACGATCTTCTCTCTCCAGCTCCTTGCCAACCCATTACCCCCATCATCATCGATAGGTGGCCATGTACCCTTTCCGCAACATCACCCCAAGCAACCAGGTGGGATCCTGGTCCATGAAACCCCTGCAGACTTTGATTGTTATCTACTTCAGACATAAAAGCCTGTTTGACTGTGAATATGATACACATTCATGGCTGGTTGAGGTCTGTAGGAGAGTGAAGTATTATGTAGTGATATTGGTTAGGCTACGCTATGTAATAATCTCACAGTGCCCCATATAGGGCCTTTGGATTCACACTAATAAATCCTTAGCTCAGTCCTGGTAATGTGGCACAGAGCAGTCATGCTTCACTAGTGGAAAGTGTGTTAAGCATTTCACAGTATCAACATGGATGATACGTAAATGACATAACTCGAAAAATATTATACGCCAATTTATAAAAAATAAAGCAGATTTTAAAATTAATTTTAGACACCAAAATGAAGACAATCGAATGAGCAAAATCAGAGTTATAGTTAAAAAAAAAATCTTTTTATTAACATACTTCGGCATCTTAGTTTCAATACAGAGGAAGTAGCTAGGTCTGGCATCATGGAGACAATAGGTGAGAACAATAATAATAATACATCATATGGAAAATCTATGGGGAGGGGGGAATCATCAAAATTGACATTGCAAGGCGGTTGGCAAATATCCCCACGGTAGGAGTTCCACAAGCCCCATATGTGAGTCCATTTTTTAGGACAGCCCGAGCCACAAACACTATCTTTTCCCTGTGCATGAACCAGTCAAGGTCTTTTTCCCAGGCCTCTACTGTGGGTGGATGGGATGCTCCTCATAACTGTGCAATATTGCTTTTGGCAAGCATTAGACCCAGAGTTACCCATTGTGTCAGAGAAACATTCAAATCTCTCGGCTCCCAAACATTCAGGAGGCACCTACGGGCTTCAGGGTAGAGGTGTGTGGTCAGCACTGCATTGAGGGTGTCATGAATCTTCCGCCAGAAGGGACGAATAAGGTCACATTCCCAAATAATGTGCATGCATGTCCCCACTTGGACGCATCCCCTTCTACACTCCCCCCGTCAGCTCTCCCCATCTGCACCAGCCGGGGTCCTGTCATGTATACCCTAAGAATGATTTTGATTTGTACCAGTCTAAGTAGCGCTGGAATAGCAACGACTCTTGGTGAAGATACTGCTTTGTGCCATTCTTCGTCATCCATCTCGATACCATCCCTCGTCCATCTCTCCCGCAATGCTAGGAGAGGATTAGCCATATTGTTTATCAGTTTTCTATATATCAGGGAGATAGCTTTTTCAAGAAGGTGGCCATCTAGTACCCTGTTTCGGGAAGGGTGCTACCCTGCGTCAGAAGGGATCGCAAGGCGTGTTGGGTCTGCACGTAGTGAAAGTATTCTGTGTCAGCAAGATCAAATTGCTGTTGCAGGGTGGTGAATGGTTTTACATCCGATTTATCACAGAGGTCTTGGATGTGCGAAATTCCAATAAGGTCCCACTTGTCAAACCCTTTCGATTTCCATAGGTTACCTAGCTGTTCTGAGTCCCACAGTGGAGTCGCTAGCGTCAACCGTCAATCCCAGTCAAGGCATTTAGTAGCAGTATGCCAAATGTGGACTGAATGTTTGGTGGGGCCAGTCAATCTAGAGCGGTCAGGTTTGGATTAGAGAGCTCTATTGTAGTTTCCCCCAGGAAGACACCACCTGTCCATGGCTTAACCAGGATCGCTCGGCCGGGCATAGATGCCATGGTTGAAGGCTGCTAGAAGTGCCGTCCAATGATATTTTTTGATATCTGGAAGGCTAATGCCTCTGTCATACCAATTCAGGGTAAGTTTGGTTAGGGCAATACGTGGCTTTCCATCCCACAGCAGGTACCGTTGAAGGCGCTCTACCTCTTTGAAATAAGACATCGGAACGGGATCCAAAGAGTTCTGTAGGGCGTACAAATACTGGGGCAAGGACATCATTTTAAAAAGGGCTGCTTTACCCAGTAGGGAAAGAGGGAGAGACTTCCAATTATTTATATCCTTCCTCGGCCTGGTATGGGGCCGGAGTAAATTCCGAGCATACCGAAGTGATGGGTCTAAGGAGAGGAAAATGCCTAGGTACTTGAAGCCCTCTGTGTTAATTTGTATAGGGCAGCCCTTCGGTGGTATAGGTGGATCCGCCAGGATGAACAACATTGACTTACTCCAGTTAACGGAGTATCCGGAGTATTCACCGAAAACCGCCAGGATGTCCAAGACCGCTATCAGGGACCTTCTAGGGGAGGCCAGATAAAGTAGGATGTCTTCCGCATAGAGTGAGATGCGGTCTTTCCACTCCAGTGATCATGCAGCCCCCTTAAAACGGGGTCCCTACACACCCACGCCGCCAGTGGCTCCAAAGCCAAGGCAAACAAGAGAGGGGAGAGTGTGCACCCCTGGCGTGTCCCACGGCTAAGTACAAAAGTGGCCGACTTTTTATTATTAACCATTACCTGTGCCAAAGGTTTAGCATATAAGAGCAGCACCCACTGGATATACTTTGGGCCAAACCCCATTTTTCCCAATACTGTCCAGAGATAGGGCCATTCGAAGGAGTCAAAGGCCATGGTAGCATCAAGGAAGACTATTATGGCTGGTTCTTGGATTGTTTCTCCTCTGCCCAGTACCCCATAGACTCTACACAAGTTAAAAGCTGTATTACGATGAGGGATAAAGCCAGATTGGTCTGGGTGGACTAAGTTTCCAATTACTTTGATCAAGTGGTTGGCCAAGAGCTTAGCCAGAATCTTAGGTTCAGCATTCAAGAGAGAAATTGGTCTATACGACGCACAGTCAGTTTTGGGTTTCCCTCCCTTATGAATAGTGACTATGGTGGCAGTCCTCTGATCTCTAGGAAGTGTCCCTCTTTCCTTGGATTCTTCAAACATGGACCGCAGATGTGGGGCCAGTTTGTCAGGTCGAAGTTTATATAGCTCGATGGGAAGACCATTAGGGCCGGAGGCCTTCCCTGAATTTAATGATCATCATATCGCATTCGCTATCTTGTCATTCGATATTGCGCTCTCCAGACAGTCACAGTCCTCCACCGAAAGTTTGGGAAGTACAATGTCTGTCAACAATTCACGGGAATCATCGACAGTATAGGGGGCGACGGCAGAGTAGACAGTATTATTTATTTATTTATTTATAACAACATTTGTAAAGCGCGAACAAAGGCCCTTGGGCATCTCGGCGCTGAAGTTACTGCAGTGTTTAACCAACAAGGGGGGCTGAGGTTCATTGATTAAAAAGCCAAGTCTTAAGTTGCTTGCGGAAAGACCAAAGGGAGGTGCTGGTTTTGATTGAGTGTGGCAACGTGTTCCACAGTTTCGGTGCGGCTACAAGAAATCTTCTGTCACCCCATGTGACAGATTTGGTTCGGGGGACCACCAGTTCATGTGAGCTGGATGAACGTAACGTTCTGGATGGGCAGTAGGGGATGAGGTTTTGGGTAAAAAATGCGGGTCCAGTATTATGTAGAGCCTTGTATACCAAGCACAGAGACTTGAACTTGATCCTCATTCTCACCGGTAGCCAGTGAAGCTGTCTTATGGTGGGTGACACCGGTTGGTATTTGGGAATGCGCCCTAGGAGCCTGGCGGCTGCATTCTGAATAGCCTGCATTTTCAGTAGCACTCTCTCCTGGGCACCTAGAAACAAGGCGTTACAATAGTCTAGGGTAGACAAGACCAGGGAGCTTACCAATGTTTTGCCGGCATTCTCGGGTAGGAAAGGCAAAATTTTCTTGATAAACCTTAATTTGTGGAAGGCTGAGGAGGAATTCTGGTTTGCGTGTGGTAAGAAGTTCAAACGATTGTCGAACATGACTCCCAAGTTCCTCACCTTGTTGACCGGGTCTGGGGGCTGGCCCATGGATGATGGCCACCAAAGGGGGGACCACTCCGGGGATAAGTTGCCAAAAATTACAACTTCCGATTTATCGGAGTTCAATTTCAGGCAGTTAAGAGCCATCCAGCTCCCGATTGCCAACATGCCCTGATTGAAATTGTTGGCTATTTTAAACCCGTCATTCTTGAAGGCGAGGACCAGTTGAGTGTCATCTGCGTAGGAAGTGAGGCTCATCCCGTGTGCCCTGATGACTTTGGCAAGGTCCGACACATAAATGTTAAATAGTGTCGGACTTAGGGATGAGCCTTGAGGAACTCCACATGGCAGTGACAGGGGGGAGGATTCAAAAGGTCCGGCAGTGACGACCTGGGTCCTGCTTGCCAGGAAGGAGGCAAGGAGACTCTTAGCATTGCCTCGGATGCCTACGCTCTCGACACGGTCGACCAGGGTGGCATGGTCGACCGTGTCGAAGGCCGCCGATAGATCCAACAGGATCAGAACAGCTGTTCCTCCCGCATCCCGGATGGATCTGATGTCATCCGCCGCTTTGACCAAGGCGGTCTCAGTTCCGTGGAATTGGCGGAAGCCAAACTGTGATTCATCCAGGAGTTTGTTTTCCTCGATGAAGGAAGAGAGTTGGGAGTTCATGATTTTTCCTGCTATTTTCGCTAGCAATGGGAGACTGGCAATAGGGCGATAGCTTTTAAGTTCTTCCTTGTCGAGGTTGGGTTTTTTAAGGAGTGGTTTTATAAGGGTCTTTTTTAATGTCTCTGGGTAAATGCCTGTGCAGAACATGGAATTACAAATAGCAGTCATGGCCGGGAGAACTGCTTCCGTAATGGACGACACAATGTTCTGTACCTGCAAGCAAGTGACCTCTCTGAACTGCGGAAAGGTGGGACCCTGGTAGTGAGTTGAAGGCCTTGGGGAGGAAGTGGCGTTGTTGGCAAAAACCCGATAGATATCATCAACTTTGCTAAAGAAAAATTTGGACAGAGCGTCGCAAAGAGCTTGGGAAGGGGGAGGTGTCAGATCGACGGAGAGACCAGCTAATTGTTTAGTGGTCTCGTAAAGTGATTTATTCGAGTTTTTAGCAGTTTCTATTCTATTGCAGTAATACTTTTTCTTAGCCTCAGAGATTAAGTTTTTGTATTTTGCCACTGATTCTTTGTACATAGATTTGGCTTCGTCTGTATAGTCTTTTCGCCAATATCTCTCTCTGTTCCTGCACAGCTGCTTTTGTGTGCGTAGTTCCTCAGAATACCATGGGGCCGACGGGGTCGATCTATTGCGGGACCGTTGTTTGACTTGAACAAAGTCTGTGGCCGCGGAGCTCACCCAGTTGTAAAATTGGGAGGTAGCGGCGTTGGGGTCGGTAGATAGTGTAGGAGAAGTGTCCTTAAGCAGAGTTTCCAACCTAGTTACGTCTATGTCGTCCCATGCCAAATAAGGTTGGCGGGGATTGGGGTTGGATTTGTCAGCCAGGGAATCCTGTGCTGACAGAGATGCCAGGATAAGATGGTGATCAGACCAAGTTAGGGGAAGTATTTGAGTGACTTGGAAGCCCACGGCATTGGTGAAGATGCCGTCCAACGTGTGACCTCCTTCATGCGTGGGGGAATAAACCAGGGGAGAAGACCAAAAGTGGACATGTCTGCTAGGAGAGTAGCAGTATCAGAGTTATCTGGGGTGTCAAAGTGAAAATTAAAATCACCTAAAATAGTGAGGGAGTTGTCAAGCGCAGATGCTTCCAAAAAGGACCTAAGATCAACAATGAAATCGTTCCTGGGCCCAGGAGGTCGATAAAGGAGAATCCCCTTGAAGGTATGAGATGGGGACAGTTTGATCGCAAATTCTAAGGCTTCACAGGAGGTTTGTGTAATAATTTTGGTCCTTACTGCGAAGGTGTCACGGGCAATAATGGCAATGCCGCCGCCTTTTTTCTTTATTTGCCTATCCAGTCTGTGTGTGGTAAACCCAGTAGGAACGGCAATAACTAGATCTGGATCGGACGCCTGACCCATCCATGTTTCTGTCATGAACAGTAGATCTATTTTGTGATCATGGATCAGCTCATGGATGTCTTGGCTGTGTTTGCCGAGCGAGCGGACGTTCGTGAGAGCGATGGTGTAAGTTTTCTTAGGGTTGTGCTTACCAACAAGAGGTGGTTTATGGATAGAAGGTATCGTAGCATGAAAGCCTGAGCAGTGCATGATTGGGCTTGTGAACAGGGAGTACGGGTTGGATATGAGACACGCCTGACGAGTCGGGGGCGTAATTGCAGGAGCTGGGCAGCGGAATAGTATATACGTGGGGGCAAAGGATGTGAATCAGGGGGAGTGGCCCTAGGCTCGGGCCAGGCGCGGACGGGCGCAGACGGGCTTGCCTTTGGCGCGCCGCCGGCGCGCCCGCTGCGCCCGCTGCGCCCGCCCTCTATCGGTCAGGCGGATCTGTTGTTTATATACATAAATGGGGAGGGGCGGGAGGAGGGTGGGAGGGGCGCAGAGCTATCCGGCCAGCCTTCCCTATTGAAGATGGCGCCTGAAGTTATGCTGAAGGCTTCCCAGCGCCTGGTAACAGCGGCGCTGTGGGAGGCAGAGTGCAAGAGCCTCGGCGAATTAATCTCGGCTTGAGGTGGGGGGCGGATGTATTAAAATAGCACAAGTTAAAATATGGTACAGGTTTTAAAAGCGATTATCAAATCAATCGTTACAATTATACACAAAGGGCAAGAGAGCGTAGATTACCTCCGGCTTCCGCCTCAGAGGGAAAAACAACAGAACCTCGGGGGAATGAAGGGTAACGCCCTTAAATACCCTGGGAGGGCGGGAGGGGCGCAGAGCTATCCGGCCAGCCTTGAAGTGGTCGGCAAATTTGTCCGCAATGTCTAACGGATCCGTAAGAGGGTTTTCTCCTCCATAACGGAGTTCAGGCACCAGTCTGCTTGCCCCTTCTTTTACTTGCCTAATCCCCTAGGTCGTATATCCTTCCCTGTTTGTTTCTTCCCAGGGTTTTAGCCTTTTCAGTCACTAATGCTCTATATTCCTGCTGTCGGAGCTTCAGATAGTGGAGTTTGTCTGGTGTGACTCCCAATTCCAGGTCAGTCTTTAGGCGACTAATCTCAGTCTCAACGTTAGCGATATCTTTTTTTTCTTTTTTTCTTTGCTCTGGAGATCAGGGACAAGGCTTGACCCAGGATCACTGTCTGAAAGGCCTACCACGTCTGAGAGTAGGTCACTGATCCGTTGTTATCTATAACATAGTTGTCTATGGCTTTGATGAGTTCCCTGCGAATTTTGGGGTCACAAAGATACCATGGGTTAATAGGGGCCAAACTTCCCACCTGCATGTAATTAAGGACTAAGTGAATCCATAACGGAGAGTGGTCAGAAATACCTCTAGCTAGGTGTTTAACCTCATGTATGCGGGTGGCCTGAGATGCAGGAACTAAAAAATAGTCTCTGCGTGAGAGGCTTCCATGAGCCCCGAGTGAAAGGTGTGCTGCACTTTACCTGGGTTGTAAGTCCGCCACCCATCCACCAACCCCATGGTCTTACAGAATTCAGGAAGCCAGCATGCAGTTGACCCCACCTCCTGGGGGATGTCGGTCGAGTTCACCCGAGACCACTGAGTTAAAGTCATCCCCAAGTATTAGTAGGCCATCTGGAATAGCGAGCAGGATGGTTCCAAGATCTTTAAAAGTGGTGGCCTGTAGGCCCGATGGCACATAGATTGACATAAGCGTGATGGGGTGCCCCTCCCGCGTGCCCGAAACCGAGATGTAGCTACCCCTATCGTCTATCCAAGTGGCTTGTACTGCAAGTGGGAAGGATTTTCTTATCATGATACCAACTCCTCGTGAGCTGGAAGTAAACCCTGCATGTGCTAACATGGTGTATCCCCATCTGTGCATTGCCTTACATGCATTACTGATCAGATGAGTTTCTTGAAGCATGACAATATCAGGGCCCTGGGGTTTAATGTATTGGAGGACTACACTGTGTTAGATCTTGTCCCCTAGCCCACTTGCGTTCCAGCTCAGCATCTTAACACTCTTGTCCCACTGTGTAGCCATGAAGAATTAGAAAAAGTCATTACGTCCTCTGTGAGCAATATCCTACTTGTTGTCGATGTAAAAAACTACAACAAAAAACAAACAAAGTTCCCCCTCCCAACAACTCCCCACCCCGCTACCCTGCACTCTGGGCATAGAACTGCCCATCGAAAATCTTGCAGAGTGCCTGTCGCCCTAGTGAAAAACTAAAAGTAGAAGAAAAGTGGGGGTGGAGCGTTCCGTTTCCCTGCCCCCAACCGGGCTTATGTATATATCCCCAACTGAAAGACACGTACCAAGTTCGTACGAGTCAACAGCGATGGAAAGGGGTCCCCTTTTTTGTCCCCATTAGTAAGGCAACCCGCCACCTGACCCAACCCCACCTTAGGCCCAAAGTACCCAACTCAGTTTCAAATGCAGACTCGGCCTCGTCATCCGGGAGATTGCAGAGTTCCTCTTCCCTGCCGCTGCGGTCATGCGGGCTCCTGACTTCCCTGTTCTCAATCCAGTCTGCAGCTGATTCCGAATGTTCAGAGTTATAGATTTTTAAAGGAAAAAGAAAGCAGTGCATTTTAATCTTGCAAAAAAATAACATTGAGGTAAATGGGGAAATATACTAGTGACAATCTGTCACTTGCAGGTCGAGTTCAGCAGAAATCACTGGGAGTTAGTGATGCGGGTTTTAGGACCAGGCTCCGACAGTTAGTTGATTTTTACCTGGCTTGTAGGGCCTGAGTGCAGAGTAGTCTGGGCTGTCCCTGGTGCAGAAGAATGGGAGCTGCAATTGTTGGTTTTACTGCTTAGCTGGTGAGTAAAGGGGTGCAAAATCTCGACAAGGGGCCACAGAGGCATCGTACTTAAGATGCTGCTGGGATCTCATGAGGCACAGCATCAAACAAAGGTAGTGGTAGCCGGATTGACCATCAACAAGCCTTAATAGTGGCAAGCTCAGCTTTCGGTCACTAAGGCGTCCCGGAGTCTAGGGGGAAATGGTAGCTGCATGAAACTTGCTGGAGGTCAGGGCTACATTTCCAGCAATGTACTAGACCATTTACTTTTGCACGATTCTCTCGGCGGGCCCAATGGCCAGTGATTCTTTAGATATTGGTGCGGTTCTTGCCTGCAGACTGGCAAGGACTAGTATCGCTAGTCCACGGTAGTTCTAGTTTTGCCTTTGGCTTCCAGAGGTGTACCTCTTTTCTTTGGAATCGGTCTCTGGTCGGGAACAAGCCTCAGTCATGCAGTTGCAGGCAGGAGTGGCCCGTGCAGGTAAGAGCGGTGGGGTGGTGGGTTGGGGTGTGGGGGGGACTCTACAGACGGCGATAATGGGAAATTAAAGAAACTATTAAGTTTCCCTCATCGTCTGTCAAGTCCCCCCTACCCCACCGCTCTTACCTGCACGAGGTTGCCATAGGTGCAGTCTTTGGCGCCTTTTCTTTGTGCAGGTTTTGAAGTCACAAACTTGAATCTCTTGTTTGTCCTTTTGTTGTAAGTTGATTAGATCTGAGGTTCTGGTGCCAGGTTAGTCCCTGTAATACTTAATTCAGAGGCATTAGAGGTGCGTGAGAAGGTACCTAATGGACTGCTAGCCCCAGTGGCTAATCCGCTCCTGAGGTGACCACTACCTGTGGTGTGTGTCACTTTTATACGCAGAAGCCTCTATTCTGCCACTTTTAAAAATGGCAGAACCCTTCTTCAGCTGTACAGAACAGGTAGCTACCTTAGGGGTGGGGCTAGCCTTCTGGGGGGTATATGCCTCCTGGCTATCTAATTTTCCCACCTGCCTGGGTTGAAAATGTTAACTGACGGAGGGGTGTCTGTTCCTAAAGAAGACAGAAGAGAAGATGAGGCAACCTATTGAGGTTGAGAAAAAGTGTGAAGGTGTTCTCTCAATAAAGTTGGGTTTTAATGAAGGCAGGGGAATTCCTCCTTTTTAACTTAGTTCCCTCACACACCCTTCCGAGTGTCATGCTTCATCATCTGGTGGTGCTTCTCGTAGGGGTGGCGCTGCTGTCCTCTACGGGCCCCACAAGAGGGCTCTTTATCGGAGATCTTTTAAGGAGACGCCGCAGTTGTGCATGTGGGTGTTTTGGCATGGAGAAGTGAGTGGGTGAGTTAAAATTACCATCATGGTACCCAGAACCAAGTTTTAATCAGGGGTCCGAATGATAAGGTTAAAATACGGGGGATACGGAGCACCTCCTTGAAACAAATATAGATGCGGAATGACTGTCTTCCTGCTGCTCTCAAATCCGTGAAAATAAGTGAGAATAAAGTGAGGTTAGGTCAACATGTTTCGCGCTTCATGTAGGTCCCATAAGGTCAAATTAAGTGAAAGTAAAACTAGGAACCGGGAGGAGACACCCTATAATACTACTGTACCTATGATCAGGTGTCGATGCGTCTTGGCGCTAGTTGGACTGTCTGAATTGAGTTCCATTACCCAACCCCTCTATTTAGACTGGTTAGCCTCGCCGGTAAACATAGCGGGAATGAGGATGAATATAGTAAAACAGCTCTCAGGAAGCCCATTACCTGCCTCTCCGCCTGTGGATCACCGGTCGATCCACAAGCGGAAGGGCAGGAGTAGAGCAGCAGGACGACACTCATTCCTCATCTATATTATTTTAAGGAGGTGCTCTGTATCGCCCGTCTTTTAACCTTATCTTCCGGACCCCTGAATAAAACTTGGTTCTGGGTACCATGAAGTTAATTTTAATTCACCCACTCACTTCTCCAGGCCCACATACCCACATGCACAATTGTGGCGTCTCCTTAAAAGATCTCCGATAAAGAGTCTTCTGGCGGGGCCCGTGAAGGACAGCAGCGCCACCCCCACGAGGAGCAATGCCCGATGATGAAGCATGGCACGTGCAAGGGTGTGTGAGGGCAATAAGTTGAAAAGGAGGAATTCCCCCGCCTTCATTCAAACCCAACTTTATTGAGAGAACACCTTCACACTTTTTCTGAACCACAATAGGATGTCTCATCTTCTCTTCTGTCTTCTTTAGGAACAGCTACCCCTCAGTGAGTATAAAGATAGTTTTTGGGAGCATCGGTACTGGCCCTTTCCTTTTCTGACTGCTCCCTGTCCCCCCTCTTCATAGTGTGTTGTGGGTTGCAAATGTGCCTGGGGCAGGGGGTGGGCTTCTTCCTCCTCTGGTACAGATCCTGGTTCTAAATAATGGGCAGTAGGAGCTTTGGAGCTCAGTAACCTGATGTTCCACTTCACTTGCCATCCTGTCAGGGAGGGGGGTGACATCTCCTGCTCGGGAAGGCCTTTGTTTCTGACACTTGGGAGTGTTCACAGCTCCTGTCAGGGAGTCAGATTCCTGTCTTGGTGGCAGCATCTGCAGGCTGTCAGCCAGAGCACAGGCAAGGCTGGGGCAACAAGGTGGGAAACCTCTAGGATAGCCACCTGGGTGCATGCCACATTAAATACGACTTAGGAAAGCAGTTGAGTTTGGTGAGGCAAGTCGTTTGATACCAAATATGACACTTTTCAGTGAGATCATAATGGAGCTGGCAACCTGGGATGCCCAGGTACCAGCCCATGTTATCCTATGGCCCCCTGAACACTTATAGTAGCCCCTAATGTTAGTAGCCACTGGTGGACGGAGGCTACTATAGGGACAAACAAGCATGCACTTATATGTCCATACCTTTAATATAACACACCCTGCCCCCTAGGCTCAGGAAGCCTACCTTAGGGGTGACCGACAAATATTGCAGATAGTGCTGTGGCCCTGCCCCTCATTATGAGGGAATAGTCGAGTCTAAGCAGCTTGCACTGTTCCTACAGTCTGCAATAGCAGCCCTGCTGTCATCTCTCTACTTGGCACAATCAGTGCTGCAGGCCTGGTGAACCCACTAGCACCATTTACCAGAGAATTATAAGGGGGTTAAAGTCCTTGCCAATTGGGGTTACAAATACACAGTTATCATATGTTAGGGAGAGCACTGGCACTGGGGCCTCTGGTTAGCAGGCTCCAGTACACTTTCAGAGTCAAAACCATCAGCATTGGATAAAAAAGTGTAGGGTGACCATACGAAAATAACACTTCCCAACAAGGACACAAAACGTCTATCCATATGGGGCTACAGGGGGCCATTGTTCAATCCTCACTTCACAATAAATGGTGTCCTCACTTGTACTGACAAATGATTCCATTTGAGGGTCACCCTGGATCATGGGGAGGCTGTAGGGATGTATGTTTTTGTTCATTAACTCATTTTCCCAAAATACATACATGCTGTTTTTGTTGTTAAGATGGCGAAAATGATTGAGTCACTTGGGGATGTGTTTCTGATAAACGGGACATCTTTTTAGTATGTTTTAGGCATTAGGAAAGACGGAACAGAGCTCCTAGAAATTTCCTTTTAAATTTCTGTTAAATATATTGGGTTCCTTGAAGTGGTCGAGGTTGAAAAGCTGCATTTCTCTTCTCTATAATTAGTAATGCACATTCTTGAGAATAGAAGTTTTTATTTGTCCATACTATCCTGCCTTGACGTATCCTGAGGAGTGACGTTTTATTATGCCATTTAAGTTATGCAGTAACATCCCATTACTCTAAATAAAGAGAACCTGATAGGATTTGTTTTATCAGATACCACACCTTTCTGATGTTTTCCACACTCCCCAGGTTCGTCCCAAAGTAAAATTTGGGGCATATTGGCAAACACTATTTAATCTGTGAACTGATTGAGATTCATTGATAAATTGCTGCAGGTAGAGATGTAACTGCAAAAAGGCAAAATGGCGGTTGTCATGAAACTTGTTAACTGTGATTACAAGTCGTTGAAGATGAAACTGCAACCCGAAAACAGCAAATAGGGTAGAATCCTACCCCAGATGTGTTTAAATACCAGAACAATAAAAACGAATATGGCTGTCACAAATTATTATGGTATGTTGTAAAATAATCAATAAGATAATGAGACCGTAAATCAATACTATAAGAGATTTCATGATCAACCAAGCAGAATGATCACAGACTCCGCCTCTGAGCTTTTGGCCAGAGCAGAATGGAAAAAGATCCACAGAAAGCTATTGACTCACTTGGCGCTTCTTTAATGGAAAACATACAACCACAACAATCAGACAGGTAAATTTATTGATCCCTCAGAATCCCTGTGAATTCTTAATTTACTTCCTCCTAGGATGAGAAACTCTCATACACTAGTGTTACTGAAGCCTCATAAAGTTAGCCAAGATTATGGTTCACAGAAACCTTTTCCTATAGTTAACCTGGACGCTAGAATCTTTAGAAAATATTGGCCGGTCCTCTAGCAGTATTTGTTCGGGCGCAGGTCTCTGATTATCAAGGCATTTTATCCCCAGGCATAATGTCTCATGCACAGATTGGATCAACCTTATGCTGGGCAACCATGTAAGTTGCTAACCTAAAAGCCCCCAGCCTTTAAATGTATTGATTGGTGTTGCATGTTTCAGTCATTGCTGGGATATGGTCAGCACTCATAGTCTGTGAAATGGGTTCTATTTCACTAGAAAAAATCAATTGCCATAATTAAAACAGAAAGCCTGCCCATTAAGTGTGGTTTGTGGCAATAATGGCCAATGGCGCTTCTTATTTTACAGTGTCCTTGACCCACTGGCATCTGTCCTACAGACGGGCTTTTACAATAAGAGCATTGCACTGGAGAGGTGTGGGCATGTTATTAGATGCTTGTGACATAATCCTGTATTTACACAATTCAAAGGAAATGTTCCTTGAGATGCTAAAGACTCTTGTGGAGTCTGGTGTTCAGGTTTTGGTAATGCATGATGTGTAGCAGTGGCATGCCCTTTGCCTGAGTGCTATTCAAGTCTTTCAGGTCTGCCCATTCAGGTAACTGATCATTCCTTCAATATTTGGGTGCAACTGAGGCATGGATAAAGTGCACAAGTAAAACGTATTTGCCTTGGAGCACAAATTGATGTTCTCTGTATAACTTGGGGCAAATTATGTTTATTATTGTTGGGGGGAGGTAGAAGTAGCTATAATGATCCTGCTGTCTTGACTACTTTACCTTTTCCAAGCGATGCCAATGCAAATTTCCAGTTTTTTAGGTTGTACAAGCTCCCAATCAATTTTTTGGTGGCAAAAATCTACTAATTCTAGAACCATGTGAATAGCAAACCAGTTCCAAAGATGGTGAGATAGAAGGAGTGGCTAGCTTCTGGGCCACACCATATGGTGAGTTGATGGGTGTGGGAGGGAACAGAAAGGCGGGAATATGACTTAGGAGGCTTTGTTAATTTACGAATCTTGATTGTTTATTGACCAAGACTCAAAAAATAAATCACCAAGAAAATGTCTGGTATATGTAGAAGTATCCTGGGATCCAGTTGTAGGGTCCTTTTGAACATTTGACAGGTGCAGTGATGATTCTTCACTCCTTTTCCTTTAGAGAGGCCCAGAGATGACTGCCGCTGCCAGCACCCTCAAACCAAAGGAGTACGAAGAATGCGGTAAGTAGTGTGTTTCTGACTATCCTAATTTTGCCGTCACCGAAGCACCCGTGACTCCCCATATGGGTGTGTCTCTCCACCATTTCATTTGTACTGGAGTGCTAACTATCCTAATCCTGAAGAGAAGAGTGACGAGCAAAATTATCCACTTTTTTAGTCACCAAGAACAAATGCCAGTGAGAAACAAGGGTAGGGAGATGCAAAACTAACACAAACTTCTCTGTTCTTGAGCACTTAGGCTTCTCTTCGCCTCCCCCATGGCAATCAGGTTTTAGCCTCACTCACTCGTTGCACTAGCTGCAACTCTCAAGAGTTGCGGCAGGCAACTGCATCCGCCACTCTTCTGACCAGGTCTCTGTGGCGTCCTCCGTCTCTCTGTCATCCCCGTTCTCACTGATGGTCAGGCCGTCCTCCTCCTCGTCCTCTCAACGATCCAGTTACCTCTGCCGTCTGTCGGCGTTGGTGTGCAGCGTTTCCGAAGGGACCATGGAAGTTCATGCCTTCTCCAACAGCCAATCCATCTCCTTATCCAGTTGCGTGGCCCCACGTCTCTCCTCCTGAAAGGAGAGGTCTGGCATCAATGGTTGCGGAGTGGTCCCTGCCTGCCATCATTCCTCTAATAGTGTGTCCATCTTTTCTTTCAGGTGCATAGGATCCTGGTATGTTGAGGAGCTGACTATGAATTTACCCGGTAAGGAGAGGGTGCGGGAGGGTGTCCCTTTTCAATGGGATATGGCTTAATTACATATGTTTTTGAGGATGTTTAAGTACCTGGCCTCCCTGATTATTCGCCCCCTCTATCCCTATTGCTAATAACCCCAGATCCCTCCACTCCAGGATAGGGGCGCAGTGTTGAGGGAGAGGCAGCTCATGACTATCTCAGACCTATACCCTGAGGTTTGCTTCAACCTCCCCTTCGTGGCTACGTCCAGCCAAGCCCCAACTTTTCTAGACGCTCTTTTTTTTACTATCAACTTAGCGCTGGCTGGCCCGATATTCACAAAACATTTCCATCTCCCACTCCCCCTCTCCCTGCCTTGGAGCTCATTGATGCCTCCCCATCGTTGGCCAAACTAATTACTCGCCTATACAATAATATGCAAACCACTTCACCTATTATTTCTTCAACCACACGCAGGGCTTGGCGCGGATCTGGGCATTTCCTTGTCAGATAAACAATGGGGTTTTTGCTGTGGCCAGCTGGAATATCTTTCCCTCAACTATAAACTGAGGCTTATACACTTAAGTTTTTACTCCGTTTATACTGTCCTCCCGTTCATCTTTTTAAGAGGAGGTTTGTCCCCAACCCCCATTTCCTCAATCAATCAATCAATCAATCAATCAATCAATCAATCAATCAATCAATCAATCATTTGTAAAGTGCACTACATACCCACGAGGGTCTCAAGGAGCTGGGGGGGAGGGGACACTACTGATCGAACAGCCAGGTCAGCAGGTCTTGGGTCTGTCGTGGGCTCAGTAAGAGGGTGTTCCATGTCTTGGCGCGAGGTGGGAGAAGGATCTCCCACCGGTGGTTGTTCTTCGGATGCGTGGGACGAGGGCGAGTGAGAGGCCGGAGGAGCGTAGCTGGCGGTTGGGGATTTAGAAGGAGAGCCGTCTGTTGAGTTAGGCTGGGCCGGTCTTGTCGAGTGCCTTGTGTGTGTGGTTGAGGAGCTTGAAGGATATCCTCTTGTTGACGGGGAGCCAGTGCAGGTTTCTCAGGTGGGGGGTGATGTGGCCCTGGCGTGGTACTTCGAGGGTCTGTCGTGCCGAGGTGTTTTGGATGCATTGTAGTCGTTTGATGAGCTTGGTCGGGGCTCCCGCGTAGAGGGCGTTTCCATAGTCGAGTCTGCTGCTGACGAGGGACTTGGTGACTGTCTTTCTTGTATCTGAAGGGATCCATCTGTAGATCTTGCGGAGCATGCAGAGGGTGTTCAAGCAGGAGGAGGAGACGGCGTTGACTTGCTTGGTCATTGAGAGCGTTGAGTTGAGGATGATTCCCAGGTTGCGTGCGTGTTCGGTGGGTGTCGGGGCTGCCCCCAGTGCCGTCAGCCACCAGGAGTCGTCCCAGGCTGAAGGGTTGTGGTTTTATGCAGGCCTCTTATATAGACCTGGCATGGCTATGTCCGAAAGTGGCATCGTTCTGGGAAGACGTTTACATGGCAATACACACTATCACTGGCCAGTTGCCTCCTTTCTCCCCCGAGTGTGACTCCTGGGGCATGTGGCAGGCACTACTGTTTCGACCCGATGCCTCACTGCTATGTTCTTATTACTAGCAAAAAGAAGGGTGCCATACACTGAGGGTGACAGCCGGGACCTACAAGCAAGGTATGGCTGGGTGATGTCACGTATTGTCAGGAACAGTTAACATACTTTTCGGAGCTGGTGCCCCTGCTCTCCCGCCCCATTTGGGAACCCTTCCTTTCTTTTCTTAGACAAAAAAATCCCTCTATGTTGGGGACAGCACCTCTCACTACAGAAAACGGGGATTCAATCATAGTTTTAGCCTCTCAGTAGAGCTACTGCAAGGTAACTACTATTGTAACATACGTGTGCAAAAACAGCACCGCAGAGGTAGTACTGAATTCCTGTGGGACCGAAGGTGGGTCAATACACAAGTAAATGCATCTTATCGACATATATTTGCCTGTACTCGCCTTCATATCATTAATACTATAGGTGTTTCTATACATATTATAACAAATAGAAATGTGTAACATCTACACATACTGTGCGACTGTGACTGTGCTCCCGTGTTGTTGTATGTCTTGTTTCACTGAAAATGGCAATATATCTATATTTTTTAAAGTACCTAGCCTCCCTTCTGTGAACTATGAGCTGAGAGGTGTCCGTTGAATACCCTTCCTGAATAAAATGCAGCCTAATGTGTAAATGCTCTTATTCACACAAGGACTTGTGCCTTGTTCTTCTGTCACAGTGGTCCTCTACATGGCAATAGATGCTGTCAGTTGTACTATCAGATCATACTGAAGAGAGTTGTGGCATCTCATATACTGCTTATACTGGAGGTACCCATGTAAAATCAAGTCGTATTTTTCTGCATTTTGTGAGGAATGGGCCCTTGAGAGTGGTTAATGTTTGTTTTGCCAGTACAACCAAAGAATAAGTTTGCTCAGAAGTGGTGTTAGAAAGTGTACTGAGATATATGGACCTATAAAGCCACATTGTAAAATCTTTGGTCTGATAAAGGTGGTAAGGTGGCTAAGAAGCTGTCATGTGTGACACAGCTCTTGTGTGCTGCTAATGCATGTTAAATGTGACAAAACAGGACTGATTGCCTGACAATCTGACTGCGTTTAATATTAGAGAATGGCTGTGAGTGGCAAATGATTGAGAGAACATGATAGCTGTTAGACTAACAATGTTAATGAATGTAATATCTATTAGAAAAATTAGCAGCAGATGGGCAGTACAACCAGCACAGAAACCCCCTCAGAGTGTGGACAGTAGATGAACTGCTCAGGTGCTACAACAGACAGCACTCCTGCTGTAAGAAAGTGCAATCGTGTGCATTGCCCAAAGGCAGTGCCATGTAAAGCATCCGACACCAATCTGGAGCACAACACAATTTGAACTTACAAATTCATGACTTCTTGTAGTTATAAAGTCTCTTTACAACATAGTTTTGTTAAGCACGAAGAGCAATAAAAGATGGGGGTACATATACAGTTTTGGCAATATTCAATGTATTTTACATGGAAAGAATAAAAAAGTTTGACAGTATGTAGTACAATTTCAATTTTTCTGGGATCCGACTTGGAAGAAAGAAAGTACATTATTATTAATTCCTTTGTGATTCTGCAAATGGACTCTGTTCGCAAACTATTGTAACAAAGAAAGTCCAAGCAGGACTCCCTCCATAAGGGGGAACATCCTTTTCAACGCAACTTGTACGACGCATGCCTTAACATCGCAAGTTTTACAATGCATGTCATTACAACGCATTGCGATGGGGGGCGCTCTAGGATAGGGAATAGATTTAATTTACTATCCAACACCTTCCCTACTATCCACGGGGACTGGAGTTGGAATAGTAAATCAAACTATTCACTATCCAGCATCCCTCAACACTATGCGTTGTAACAGCGTGCGTTGTAAAACTTGCGATGTAAAGGCATGCGTAGTAAAAGCATGCGTTGTAATGTCATACAACCCTCCATAAGATACCATTAACAATAAAAGTATATAAGGTACCAGTGCAGAGGTAGGGTTAGACACAAGGACCTGTAACTGAGTGGTGATGCTGAAGGGCTGAATTCTGACTGTTGACTCAATAATAGCATAAGGCGTGGGAAAACTATTCGTGGCTTGGCATAATTCTGGGTGAGTGAACTGATGCATCCATTTACAGTAAATGTCTCTAGCCACTATAGAAACATTGAGTAGGGAATGGTCCAGTAAGTTAAGGATGTGTAATGAAATATGAATGGAAACATCTTGACCGTCAGCCTAATTTGCAAATTATCTGATGAGTTTATAATAATCATACAAATACAAATACATTCATAATTTAGACCAGTATTGTATAATAAATAACCAAAGAATTGTGAAATACCAATCTGTGTCTCTGAGTACTGATTTGGTATACCGGGTGTGGCTTCAGTCCATTATCATGTACAGATGTGAGATTCTCTGACAGATTGGTCTGCCTTCCAGCACTTCCTGTCTAGTAGAGCATACATGTCTAGAGCATTATTCTTTTTCTTCACAAGATCATGGTGATAAGAGACTAGAATCAAGAAAATTGTTCATTCTTCTAAAAGACCTGACAAGAGACGAAACTGTCAGCAGGGAAAGGGGACAACTGGTGATCTAGACCACCCAAGCAGCACTTTAAAAAGAAGCCACTATCTGTAGAGAGGATGAGTTGCAGAAAGTGGATATTGTTGAAGAATAGGGAATGGGAAGTGATCTTCCCAGACAGAGCAGAGCAAATAACAATACCCCGCCTAAAGCGCAAGTCCATCCTAAACGTTGATGCTGCTAATTACTTTATTCACATAGATACACTGACTGGGCATTTGAGTGAACTTATTTGGTGTACAGAGTTTATAATCAAATTGAAGGGGGTCTAACAGCTGGAGCTGCCGACTTTGGAGCTGGAGAACCAGGTTTGAGTCTTGGCTTCGGCTCAACACCTGTGATTCTGGGCAAATCACTTAATCCCCCCCCCCCCCCCATCCGAATGTGTCCCTATGTAAGGTAACTGGTGCTCATGTAAAGTGCTCCAATACCTACAGGTCGAGTTTGCACTTTATAAAACTGCAAAAAATAAAAGAGACATTTAACACACAAGCTAAATGACATTCTGGACTCAGTTGACAATTCCTTTGATACAAGCACTGGCGTTGCCAATAGGTCTCGCAGTAGTAAAGTTGGAGCTATTACAATTGCAAATAACAATGCCTTTTATTTTTGTTTTCATTTCAAAAACATAAAGGCCTTTGTCATTTACAAAACCAATAGCTCCAACTTTCCTACTGTGAGACCTATTGGCAACGCCAGTGCTTGTTTTACCTTTTATTATTGTACTTTCCTTTGTGGATAGTTTTCATGTGAAGTCTTAAGAACTCATACCCTGTACTTCCCTATAATACTGTTCTCCACCTATTCTATCATAGTCATCACACTTCGCCTACATTATTTTAAGATGGCCACGATCTCTGCACAGCAGCCCCGACATACTTATACCAACGAGAGTGGTAGGTGCCTGCTGCATGAACTGGCAGCTCAAGCACCCCAACCTCCCTTTGGCTCATACAATTCTACAGACTTAAATTATGTTTTCCACACTGCTGCATGCTCCCAATATGCTGGCAGGCTTAGCTTCTAGAGGTCAATAATTATGAAGTTGTGCATGAGTGCAACGCCACTCCTGATTTTGTGTGTGTGTGTGTGTTTTTAAATGGGGTGGTGTGTGTTGTGTGTGCAAATGGGGTTGTGTGTTTTGTGTATGTGTGTAAATGGATTGGTGTGTTTTGTGTGTAAATGGGGTGGTGTGTGTGTTGTGCGTGTGTGTGTAAATGGGCGGTGTGTGTTGTGTTTGTAAATGGGGTGGTGTGTGTTGTGTGTGTGTGTGTAAATGGGGTGGTGTGTGTTCTGTGTAAAAGGGGTGGTGTGTGTTGTGTGTGTAAATGGGGTGGTGCGTGATGTGCGTGCGTGTGTGTGTCAGTCAATGGGGCAGCCTAAATTTACCAGTATCTTAGTTGGAAGAATGGGGAGGCGACCTGTAAACCATAGTGCAATTGTCAAACTATTCGGCTTGTTTTTATAGTGCAGCTATATGTCAGGTGGAGAGCATGTGTATGGCGCAGTCTGCCATTAGAAAGGTACTGTAGCACTTTCTTATTATGGGGGCGCTTGCCGTCTATTGGCACAGTAATTTGTGTGGGCATGTAATGTGTGTGAATCACTTGCTGGGTTTGCTGCAGAGGAGAAGGCTTGAGGTTGGCTTGCCCAGCCCCTTCTTCTTCCCCTTTTGAAGTCATGCAAATTGAATACACTTTCTTCCCATAAAGAAGTCCACAAGCGGACGATCGGGAGGAGAGGGCCTAGAAGACCAGCAGAATTCTGTGAAGCGCTATATTTCAGTTAGGCGGGAATACAAAGAAAGTGATGTTGTTAATCTTGCTCTTCATGATCATTACGTATCCAAGGATGTTAGTGTACTTTAATTACCCCCTGTTACGGGATAAAATGCTGACATGTTAAGAGCTGTGTGCACTGTCCATTAGTAAATGAATTTATGCTTGTTGGCGTCCTCCTCTTCGAATTATTTAAGCACCTTGATGGATAATAAACGAGGGGGACATGAATAGATCAAACGTTCAAAATCGATTCCCCTCACTCTGCATGTGAGTGGTCTAATCTTCTGTCATCCGAGGTCTATGTAAATCAATGCTGTAAAAACGACACTCAGGGATGTCAACTCGTGCCCTAGCCACCGCCTCACCTCTGTTTGGAAACCGGTGTATTTTACAGCGTATCACAAAACAGAAAATGACTGGTACTTTTCGTTTAAACGTGCAGTGCTTCTGCATCTTTGTAGTGCACAGTTTATTTGCCTGCAGTTGTCACTATTCTAAAAAAAAAGGGTTTCGTTTATTGGGGTTACAGCAACCGAGCGGTGAAATCTAGCATTTTGGAAAACATTTTCACTCGAAAAACATTTTTTTTTCCAACAAATACGAAAGGAAAATCTCCCTGGCAAAATTTGCACGCGGAAAGATGCTAATAATTATAAAGAATTGTGGAGGCAGCTGGGAAATTAATAAGCACATAAATTGCGTTGTAGATGGCGAACCCTCGCTCCACATGCTCGGTTGGTGCCCAGACAGTGGATGTCAGGAATGTATGGCTGCCGAGCCTGGCTCCGGGCGAGAGTGCTAGTTTCATTCAAGACGGAGGGAAGGCAAGGCAGAGAAGGGGAGGGGGGAGGAGAAATGCGACACGGCGGGCATGGGAGGGGGCCGAGCGGCAGGAAATGTAGCATTTTGGAAATAATTTTCACTCGATAAACATTTTTTTTTTCAACAAATACGAAAGGAAAATCTCCCTGGCAACATTTGCACGCGTAAAGATGCTAATAATTATAAAGAATTGTGGAGTCAGCTGGGAAAATAATAAGCACATAAATTGAGTTTTAGAGGGCGAGCCCTCGATCCACATGCTCGGTTGGTGCCCAGACAGTGGATGTCAGGAATGTATGGCTGCCGAGCCTGCCTCCGGGCGAAAGTGCTAGTTTCATTCAAGACGGAGGGAAGGCAAGGCAGAGAAGGGGAGGGGGGAGGAGAAATGCGACACGGCGGGCATGTGAGGGGGCCGAGCGGCAATGAGGGTGTGAAGCAGCAGGGGCCTGGGGGAAGCTGGCTGGGGAGGGGGAGGAGAAAGGAACAGATGTCCGTGAGGTGTGGGAGGAGTGCCTGATGCCGGATGGGGGCGGGAGAGCCTGGGATTGCGAGAGGCTGGGCTTGCATGCGATGCGCGTGCTGAACAGATGTCCGTGAGGTGTGGGAGGAGTGCCTGATGCCGGATGGGGGCGGGAGAGCCTCGGAATGCAAGAGGCTGGGCTTGCATGCGATGCGCATGCATGTTTGCTCACGTGATTCACGTGAACTGCAAGAAAACCGTGGGGCTGAAAGCCCTTGGTTTGACTTGTATTTTGCCCACATGAATTCTCGCTCCACTCAATGCGCTTGCGCGCATTGATAGGTCACGAGACCTAATAATAATTTAAGAAGAATATTGGCTGCCACAAATTTTCACCAAGGCCCCTCTTGGGGAAGAAGTTATGATTGGAGCCTATTACCCATCATTGCCCCAGCATCTTAAAGGCTGGAATCCCAAGAAATGGGAGCTACAATTGGTTCCAGCACTATACAAAAATCAAGCAGTCTGAGATAAAAATTAATTTGCATATGCAATTCCCTTATGTGATAAACCGCAGGTCCATAGGCAAATGCGCTTGCAGTAACCTCATCAATTGCACTGTGGCTTTGGGGGCTCCATTGTGAGTGCTCCCCTATGTTATTTGTCATTTGTCTAGTAAACATATACACCTAAAGAGGTCTTACAATGCTTTTTCATTGTCCGAATTGAATCAATTTTGGGTAGTCGATCATGGGTATCCTCTTATATTTAACATCTGATTTCCATGAGTACTGAGGTTCCTTCCTTTTTTTGTTCTTGTGTTTTTTGCGACTTTTCACACTGTGAATGGTTTAGATATAGTTTATGGCGGGCACCATGCAGATTGCAGAATATTTTCTCAATGCATTTTTTTCCAAATATGCATTTTAAATGTTTTTAAGCAATATTCGCCTCTTTTGAAATTCACATTAGAGTTTGGCTCATTTGTGAATCCCAAATGCTTAGTATTGGTGGAAGTCAAATGCCTCACTTTCTCGCTGTGCCAGTGCGTTTGAGCAATACATGCTATGTAAGCTGGCGACTCATTGGGCTATCAATCCAAATGTAAAGTAGCTGATCACTAGGATCTGCAGAAATTCGACCTCATCAATATTCACAAAGGACTCCTTCGGTGGTTACTTATGACTGGCTGTGACCCCAGGGTGTGTGACTCTTGAAGGGACAGGGGTGCAATGGCAAAAAGTCACACATTGCTAAAGGGGCATGACTGAGGGAGCCTGCAGCAACGAGAGAGCACCTTTCTGCTCCCCCATGCCCAGTGTCATTCGAACTGTGAAAGTTGACCCTCACACACTGCTCCCAATGTGTGAACAGCTACTGAGCTCGTAACGCAGGGTTTACATTTAAAAAAAGAAGTGCAGGGCCCACAATGGCCTTAGGAGCACGCTGCATGCACTGGTGAATGCCAGGGCTACTGAACACCAAGGGGGATATCAGCAAGGGCCATATCACCGCTTTAGCTGCACTTTGCATCGCTAGAGCGGCGATATTTCTATCGCCCTTTTAGTACGCTGTCACTAACAGCTGTTAGCGACAGCTTTATGGCAAAAGCAACCGTTTTGGTGCCACTTTGCATGTCAGCGATATATATCGCTAATGAAATGCAAAATAGACGTTCCCAGCTTAAAGCGACTGAAAACAGTCGCAAACACAGCTTCCCCCTATTAGCAATGCCTGCGAAGCGATAAAAAAATGTGCGCTAACCACGACCATCGCTGGAATCTTTTAAAAAAATATATTTTTATTTGCATTTTGTTCATAACTCAACAGTACAGTCATGTAATTAGCAACATTTATCCCCCTACACCCCCTCCCACCCCCCCACAATCGTACTTTGCTGTTATGTTTCATATCATACAGGTGCAGTGTCCATCTATCCGATGAACAGATATCTCTCAGCGTCCCTTCCCATGCCCTCCCTCCGTCGCCCGTGTGGACTTGTAGACTGGTAAGGAGCTCATCTCTCTCCCAACCCCCCATCCAGACAATGATAGTGTCTCCACCTGGACCAAACCTTTCGAAACTTCCTAGGGCACCCTCTAGATTTATAGGTCACTCTCTCGGCAGCCATGTAGAGGTCCAGCCCTCTTCTCCACTCCTCCAATTCCGGGGAAGTCGGTGACCCCCAGTGTCTCGCTATGTTTCTTTTGGCCACCACTAAGGCTAGAACTGTAGAAAAAGGTACGGGCAGATGACCTTTTTCAGAGTTGCCCGGCGTTAACCGCCTCTATACCCATTCAAGTTACCAAACACAGAGGCAGGCGCTGGAGACCGGAAGGCAGGAAACAGAAGTTTTATTCCGACGGAGCAGAACACATCAAATCAGACAACAGGGGTATCTTCTCGAGGTGCTCTAACCGCATCTCTGAGGCCTGGCCTCTTATACACAGGTTTATGATCTTTATTGCATGTGACACATTCTTGCAATATTTTGAAGTATGAAAGGACATCCTCGGAATCTCCCCTTCAGGCCCGTTCCCACACACATTTACAGTTGAAGTCCCCACCCCGGTCACAACAGGTGATGATTATCGCGCAGTTGGACATTCCGCCGATTCACGGAATGTGTGGGGTTGATCGGATCTCATAGGGTGGGGGCTTTGATCAGCTCGAGGGTCCTTTGATGGGGGGAAGCTTCCTACTGTACGGGGGGGGGGGGCAATAAACAGTATCCGCAGGGCCAGGTGGCGGCCTGGGAACAAGGGAGACAAACGGGCACACAGGAAAAGGGGGGTTGTATCAAAGGACCCGGGACCATGAAAGGAATGAAGGGAGGTGTCGCGCTGGGAACAGGATGGGATTCCGAGGCAGAGCTGCGCTGGAGAGGGGTTTATGACCCAAGGCATGAGAGAGCGGGGGCTGTCAGCGTGCGGGGGATGCTTGCGAGGTTAGGAGAGAGAGAGAGAGAGAGAGACGCGCTGGCTATTAGCGAGGGGCAGGGAGGCCATGGTGCTCAAAATGGCTGCCGCTTACGCGCACGAATGGGCTCGAAAAGGGCAAGATGGCGCCGATAATGTTGACGTTTGCGGCCTAACTTTTAACAGTCCTCCCTTTTCAACATATCTAGCCAACTTGCCTACTCAATGTCAATCTTCATCAAATTCCTAACCTCGGCATCATATAATGCTCCCATGCGTTCGTTTCCAAAGTCCATGGTCTTAGGGCAAATACAATTTGTACATAATGAACACAGAGGTGGCAGACATTGGATTCCTAAGCATAGACCGCATATTACAACTACAGGAATCAGGATAATGGTGAACAGTCTCCAGCCCCAGTTCTTAACGGTGTTCCAGAACCAACCACCAAGCGACCATTCTTCCTGTTCCTGGTGGACTTCTGAAGAGAGTCTGTGGAGATGTTCGATGGCTTTGTACACTGAGGGTGAATTGTCCGGTATGTATGTACAGCAGCTGGACCCAATAATGCGGCATGCTCCACCACGGTCCGCAAGAACCACATCTAGGACAAGGCGGTTCTGGAGTGCCACCAAGCGGACCGCTTGAAGCTCGGCGGTGTTGTTAGCAAGGATACCAGCTGTGATGTTCATTGTTGTCTCAACTGCCTGGGTCAGATGTCGGATGGCACGGCTGTTTGCCATCGGGCCCCAGAGTGGAACAAGTCCCTTCATAGCATCGAGGAACTGCGCTCCTGTTGAGTCGGCCTGTTCAATATCCTTGGCTCGTTTTTGTCTATGATGATTCGCTGGAGCCACATAAGTCGGAGGAAGGATGAAGGAGATGAAACAAGTGCCCCCCCAGCCTTTGGGGAGCCAGGTGTAAGCCTTTGTGCCGCAGACGAAATACATATTTGGAGAGGATACAAAGGAAGGCGGATCGGTGGAGTCCAAAGTTCTGGTGAAACGGCAGGCGCTGTGGCCTACTAGCTGTGTCCCAAGCCCTTCTATGCACATGTGGCCTGTGACGTTGATGACTGACAGGGCCACAGTCAGAGTGGCAGCCGTTCGTTTCCGCAAGTAGGAGAAGGTGGGTCTGGTTGGATTGTTGAACACCTGCATTTCAATTCGTTCTTTAGCAGGGATGTCCATGTGGATTGAGTCGTTGGAGGTCTGCGGGCAGAAGTGTGTCTTTGTTTTGTTTCGCCAGACCCCATGATAGAAGTGCGTCATGGTTTTGCTGGAGGTGGCATTGTCTTTATAGCTTTCTTGCAGGAGGATCAGCCAAGCAAGGCAGGAGCCATGAACTGAGAAGGGTGAAGGGATGAATGGTATTGAGTGTCCAGTGGCGTGGGGTAGCAACCCACAGATCCAACAGTTGGTGGCATTGGTGGCGAGATTGTGCTGGTGAAGTAGCTGTACAAAAGAGTTATTCCAAAACTCCTTTCGCCTCTCTCTGAGTTGAGGAGAGAGCGAAATCAGATAATGTTCCTTCATGGTGGTGGGCTGAGCAGTGGTCAGGAATGTTTCGTGAGCAGGTGCATTTTCTTCCACAATCCAGAGTGTGGTCATGAGGAGAAAGCAGAAAAGGATTGTGATGAAGAGTGCAATTGTCTTTGAGCTGTGGAGTCTGTCTGTTCTTGGGTTTCTGTAGTGGGTATTTCCTGTTGCTTCCATCATCTTCTTATTTGGCGCTTCCATCATCTTCTTATCTGGCGCTTCCATCATCTTCAAGGTGCTCGGTAGCAGGCAGAACCACAGACTTCGTTTAGCTTCTCTCCGGGTGACCCTTGGTGGTGTTTAGGTCACCGTTCTGAGATTTAACTTAGTCCGTGGTCTACTTAGCCGAAGCTCCCTCCTTTCGACGCAGGAAATACCCTTCTCTGGATGGCACAGTGGGATCAGGGAATTTTGAAAGTTCAAGTGCTTCGGTATCAGGATAGCAGGTTAGTGACGGTCGGTCCTTGTTCAGGAGCTCTTCTTGGTTGTCGATGTTTTCTGTCGTGGCCAGGGTCGAGGAGACCTTCTTACAGTGGTGTGCGTGCAGCCAGTGCCGTTTCCCCTCCACACGAAGAGCCGTCCGGGTGGTGATTAACACTTGCCAGGGGCCCGTCCACCGGGGTTCCAACCTCTTCGACCGCTGAAAATTCCGGATCAGCACGAAATCCCCAGGTTGGATGGCATGACCCGGACCCCTGGAAGCATCGGGGATGGCCTGCTGCACCTGCTGATGAATGACAGACAGAGTTTCAGTCAATTTATACAGATAATCAGACATTAGGACGTCCGGGACGTCATGAATGGAAGTTGGTTTCGGTGCAGACCAGACACTCATGGGTCGACCGAAAACAACCTCATAAGGTGTCAAGTGATGTTTGGTGGGGGTGGAACGCATCGATAGCAATGCCAGTGGGAGGGCGTCTGGCCATTTCAGACCCGTGGTAGCCACTATCTTGGCCAGCTTTAGCTTTAGTGTGGCATTGTGTCGCTCAACAAGTCCAGCAGACTGGGGGTGGAAGACTGCGTGGAACTTCTGCTTGATGCCCAGCCCCTTTAAGATGAGCTGGATGACTTCGGCTATGAAGTGGGGGCCATTGTCGCTCCATAAAATTCGACAAAGGCCGTAACGGGGGAAAAATTCCTTTAACAGTACTTTTGCAGTGGCCATAGCAGTGTTGTCACGGGTTGGGTATGCTTCCACCCATTTGCTAAATGCGCATACCACAACAAGTACATATTTCAGGCCTTGGCATCTGTCTAGCTGGATGTAGTCCATCTGCAGGACTTCAAACGGGTGATTTGGGACCCCAAACCCTCCCCGGGGTACTACAGTTCCTTTCCCGGGGTTGTGTTGCAGGCATATCAAGCATTGTTGGACCAGACGTTTGGCGGAGTCTGTGATTTTATCATTGTGCCAAACTCTGGAGACAAGTTCAATCATGGGGGCTGATCCTATGTGGGCAGGGGAGTGTGCCATAGTCAGTATGGGAATCAGGTATGAGTCGGGTAGCAACCATTTGTTTGTGTCTTTTGTCCGCCAGCAGCCTTCGTCGTCTTTTAATCCCACCCGTGTCCATTCAGTCAGTTCGTGTTGTGTGCTAGCCATTTGAATGTCTCTAATAGTGTCCCTAGCATCAGTCCATTTTTCTGCTTGTGACCTGGTCACATACATACGTGTTGTCGTCCTATTTTCAGCTGTCGTTCGAGCAGTGATGTCGGCTAGCGCATTTCCTTGTCCAATAATGTCTGTCACCTTTTTGTGTGCTTGGCATTTGACGACTGCAAGCTTTTTGGGAAGAAGGACAGCTTCGATCAAGGCGGAGACTAGATCTCCGTGTAAAATGGGGGTGCCGTGTGAGGTCAAGAATCCCCTTTCCCTCCAAAGGAGCCCAAAATGGTGAACCACCCCGAAGGCGTACTGGCTGTCGGTGTAAATGTTCGCTGTGGTTCCTGCTGCTAGAATGCAGGCTCGTGTCAGGGCAATCAGTTCTGCTGCCTGGGCAGATCGTTGCGTGATGCGGGCTGTCTCGACTACAGTTCGAGCCGTGGTGACTGCATAGGCAGCTGAAGTGGTGCCATCGGGGAGTTTGATGCAAGAACCGTCCACCCACAGCTCTCCGTCAGGGTCAGGAAAAGCCATGTCTCTGAGGTCAACCCTACTTCTAGTCTGTTCGTCCGTAAGAGTCACACAGTCATGTACAGGGGGCACATTGGGATCGTTCTCTGGTAAGGGTAACAGAGTTGCCGGGTTCAGTGTGGTGCATCTTTTCAGGGTGATATGGGGTGCAAGCAAAGTCAGCTCGTATCCAGTCAGTCGTGCACTCGTCAGGTGTTGCGTCTTGGTTTGGTTCAGGAGGGTGTCAACTGCATGGGGTACTAGTACCGTGAGGGGATTCGAGAGTACGATCCCCTCACTCTGTCGGATAGAGATAGCAGCGGCAGCTACAGCTCGAAGACAGGCAGGCAAGGCTCTGGCTACAGGGTCAAGAGTGGCAGAGAAGTAAGCGCACGGTCGTTGCTTTGGGCCAATGGACTGGGTCAGGACAGATAAAGCGCACCCCTCCCTTTCGTGAGTGTAAAGGGAGAAGGGCTTTGTGTAATCAGGGGTACCTAGGACAGGGGCCGAACAAAGGGCATCTCGTAGTTCCGTGAAGGAGGTTTGACATTCAGGGGTCCAATGGAGTGGGAAGGGGACGTCTTTAGCTAGCAGAGAAAGCAGCGGTTTCACAATGAGGCTAAAGTTTGGTAACCACTGTCGGCAGAAGGAGGTGAGGCCTAGTAGGGAGCGGACCTGTTTCTGAGTCTTAGGGACAGGAGTTTCGAGAATGGTTTGGATCCGGTCGGGAGTAAGTTTCCTTCCGTCTTTGGACAAAAGGTGGCCTAAGTAAGTGACCTGGGGTTGGCAGAATTGCAACTTCTTCTTGGAGACCTTGTGGCCAATTTCCGCAAGGAAGTGCAGGAGTTGAATGGTGGCTGTGACTGCTAATGGAGTGGTGTCGGCGGCCAAAAGGATGTCATCGACGTATTGCACTAACACCACTCCATCGGGTAACTGGACTTGATCCAGCTGTCTCTTGAGGGCCTGGCTGTAGATGCTAGGGCTTTCTGTGTAGCCCTGGGGTGCTCAGCAGAACCTATATGAGCGGGCTTGTAGGGTGAAGCCGAAGAGATATCGGCTATCTGGGTGGATGGGGATGGAAAAGAATGCGTTTTTGAGGTCAATGACAGTGAAGGTGGTGGCAGTAGAAGGAATCAAAGTCAGGATGGTGGTGATGTCTGAGACTACGGGGTACTGGGGTACAACTACTTTGTTGATCTCTCGAAGGTCGATGATGAAGCGGTACGCTTTCTCATCTCCCTCTCCTTGTTTCTTGATGATGGGCAAGATAGGGCTGTTGCAAACGTTGCTAACCACTTCCTCTACCACTCCTGTGTCTATCAGTGACTGAATAATCTTTACCAATGCCTTCTCGCCCTCGGGCGATATCCGATATTGTGGAAGTTTTGGGAGTGTTGCGTCTGGTCGGACAGTAATGTGCACTGGGTCAATCATCATGCGCCCTACGTCCGAATCCGTCTTGGCCCACAGATACTGAGGCAGAGTGTCAAGCAGGGATGTGTCAGCGTCGGTGATGGAAAACATGCGTCGGGAAGGGCAATGTCTAAGAAGAACGGGGTTGTCGTAAAGGAAAACTCGAACTCCGTCTTGGGAACATCTAATTGTCGCTCGGAAGTGTTTCAATAAGTCAAGTCCCATAATGGCGTCAGGGCTATTGGAGGAAAGCAAAAACGTGGTGTCAGTGGTGTTGTTTTCTAAGTCGAAGAGGATCGGAGCGGACAAAGGGTTAGTGGAGGGCGTTCCATCGAAACCTGTCGATGTTATAAGTGAGCCAGACAAGGGTGCCCTTGGAATCAGTTGTTTAGATAACGCACTACGTGTTGCGCCAGTGTCTACCAGAAATGGAGACTTTGTACCCAAGACCTTAGCAGTGACATAAGGGCCTTGCTGGTCAACATAGAGCTCGACTGGATCCCTCCCTTGCCCTTGGCAGTCCTATGCAAAGTCGTGGGCGTCATCGTAGTCAGATTGCTGGCACTGGTTCTGTCTGGGTCGATCAAATGTATTTGGTCTGCCTGATCTGTCGTTAGTCGTGTCAGCTAGGGGCCCTCGCTGCTGTCCCCTATTTCTCGGTCCACTTGCTGTGTCCTTGGGGTCTTTGTTTCTGATTATTTCCAAAAGAACCGGGCACTGGGATTTCCAATGGCCAGTTCCTTTACAGAAAGCACACTGGTCCTCTCTAATGTCTGTACGTCCAATGTGGGGAGTCAAAGTGCGGTCCTTGGGAGGTGCAGTCTTAGGAACGTTCGTCTGATAGTTTCCCCGGTATTGGTCTCGTCCTATAGTCACCCCTTGCAGTTGTGCAATCATCACCCTCTCTTTCAAGTCCTTCTTCTTTTTCTCTGTTGCTCTATCGTTTTCATTTTTCTGATGTTCATAATATTGGGCCATCTGGAGGATAGCCGTAGGTTTGGAGGCTGCCCAACTACTCTCGCTGGCCTGCAGTTTCTGGGAGACCTCTGGTGTCAAACCCTTAACATAATTCTGGACAAACAGATGGTGTCCGGTTGCAGTGGTCATGTCCTGGCCGCTGTAATCGGAGAACACCGTTTCAAACCGGGAGAAGTAGTCCGATACATCCTCCTGGGGTTTCTGGCGACAGGCCGTTACTATCGACCAGTCCACTTTCTTCTCTGGAATCAGGGTTTTTAATTTCTGTACGATTTTATCTGGGAGGTCTAAGATGGATTTCAAAGGCTTTTGTCCAGGTTCTCGTTGTTTATCAATGCCATCGAGTTGTGACCAGGTATGTCCAAACAGCTCAAGGTGGTCGACTTTCCGGATTTGCTTCCACACATCAGCTGGTAGACATAACCCGAAGAACAAGTCGATGTCAGCCAGGGTCATAATCGTTGAACCTAGGGCTGTACCCAATTCAGTATAGAAGGCAGTGGGGTTTTTACGTAGGTCAGGCAGAGATTTCCGGAACGTCAGAATCTCTTGCCGGTCCCATGGCTGGTAGACCCAGTTGTACACTACCCTTCCTTTTGCATCTTTGTGGTTTGCATCATCGTTAGTCCCTTCACCTCGTGGAGGAACCCAGTAAGGGGCAGCCTCTCGTATCGGCATCATAGCGTTAGATTGCTCAGTTCGTGGTTCGGTCGCTACGGATGTCATGGTTTTAGCTCCCGATTCTTGTTCTGTGAGGTGGCGGAAAACCTCAAGCGTACGCATAAGGAGGTCCGTCACATCACACTCGCCCTCATCCCCGATATCGACCTTCCGGTACAGAGTCGTTAGGCTCTCGGGACCTTTGTCTCGATATCGGTCCTCGTATGCGTTCAAGACATGGTAACACAGTCGTACGGTAAAATGTCGTCTGTGACTCCCTGTATACGAGTTAAACATATCCGTGACGTACTCTTCATCTTCCTTCCTTTCTACCAGTGTCCTTGCTATCTTGTCAACCCCTGCTCGCTCATCTTTGCCTAGTCTACTTGTTCTTGCAGTATCAACCCTTCGGGCCTCGGGGTCACCTAACATTGTCGTTTGTGTAGTATCTAATACAAGGAGTTCGGCCGGCACAGAGGCCATGGGGGCCGAAGCTGTGGTGCTACTCTCGTTTGTACCTGGGGGTGGTGGGTGCTGTGCTAAGGGTTGGGAAGGGGCATATGGAGGGGGCATGTAGATGATCGGAGGACCTAACAAAAGATCATCGTTTGCTCGCTGTTTCGAGGGTAATTCAGGGTAGAGCGTGGAGGGTGTTCTAACCGGACACTGGTTTGATGTTTCCATTTCTAGTTTCTGTTTGGCTTCCTCTCTTTCCTTTATCTCTTCTTCTAGTTTCTGAGCAGCTAGGTGGGCTGCTTTTCGCAGCTCTTTTCCCAACCTACTCTCAGTTCTCTTTTTACGTTGTTCAGTTTCTTTGCGCCACATGCCGAAACTATCAAGCATAGTGGGCGTTGTCTTGTTTTTACCAAGGGCTGTTTCTAGCGCGTTTATTTTATCATCATCGAAGGATCCTATCAGTGGCCACTGACTTTCTCGATCCTTTTTCGTATATTTATGCCACAGCTTGCTATAGGCTATAGCGATCAATCCATGCTTCATGAACATGTCCTTATTAGGGGTGCCTTCCAGTGGAGCCGGATGGTTCATCTCTAATAAGCGGTCCGGGCTAAACAGGCTACCAATCAGTGGGGAGAAGACAGGCATGACGGATCACAATGGGGACAAAAGTCAGCGCTACCTATCTTATCACTGCGTGCAAAGACTAGACAGAATATTTCTATTCTACGTTGTTTGCAGGCAGTGAATACCTCATGAACCAATATCGAACAGTCAATGTTCGGTCAATCAAACAATCAGTGGGGAGAATAAGTAGGCCCGCAAAGGTCTGCGTCACCTACCCTTTCACTATCTGCAAAGAGGGAACCTGTTCTTTCCTGTTTGCAGACAGAGAATCTCCAGAAAACAATCCGCGAACAGTAGTTCGGGTTCAATCAATCAATCAGTGGGGGAGAAAGATAGGCACGACGGATTACAATGGGGGCAAAAGTCTGCGTTACCTATCCTTCACTGCTTGCAAAGAGAGAGCCTGTTGTTTCTCCGTTTGCAGACAGCGAATCTCCAAACAAATCAACAAAGAGTAATACTAGTATTTTCCAAACAATCAAACAATCATTTCGCAATTCGTCGTGTTTACACGACCTTACCCGGACCGCATGGACAGTTTCTTGTCTTCCGAATCCAGCGCCCGATCGTCCTCTATTCTTCGTAGTCCTCGCGGCACTCCTGATGGTTCCCAGTCAGGACCGTAGATCACTCGAGAGAGGTCTGTTCGGAACCAGTGAAGTTCGGATGATCGGCTGTCAGACGAGGGTCTATCGGACAGGAGCTCTCCCGATCGTTGCAGTCGTTCACTCTGTCGTCAGGACCTCTCCCACTGGATCCACAAATCGCTGATGGGCCCCACGTTTGGGACGCCAATTGTAGAAAAAGGTACGGGCAGATGACCTTTTTCAGAGTTGCCCGGCGTTAACCGCCTCTATACCCATTCAAGTTACCAAACACAGAGGCAGGCGCTGGAGACCGGAAGGCAGGAAACAGAAGTTTTATTCCGACGGAGCAGAACACATCAAATCAGACAACAGGGGTATCTTCTCGAGGTGCTCTAACCGCATCTCTGAGGCCTGGCCTCTTATACACAGGTTTATGATCTTTATTGCATGTGACACATTCTTGCAATGTTTTGAAGTATGAAAGGACATCCTCGGAATCTCCCCTTCAGGCCCGTTCCCACACACATTTACAGTTGAAGTCCCCACCCCGGTCACAACAGGTGATGATTATCGCGCAGTTGGACATTCCGCCGATTCACGGAATGTGTGGGGTTGATCGGATCTCATAGGGTGGGGGCTTTGATCAGCTCGAGGGTCCTTTGATGGGGGGAAGCTTCCTACTGTACGGGGGGGGGCAATAAACAGTATCCGCAGGGCCAGGTGGCGGCCTGGGAACAAGGGAGACAAACGGGCACACAGGAAAAGGGGGGTTGTATCAAAGGACCCGGGACCATGAAAGGAATGAAGGGAGGTGTCGCGCTGGGAACAGGATGGGATTCCGAGGCAGAGCTGCGCTGGAGAGGGGTTTATGACCCAAGGCATGAGAGAGCGGGGGCTGTCAGCGTGCGGGGGATGCTTGCGAGGTTAGGAGAGAGAGAGAGAGAGAGACGCGCTGGCTATTAGCGAGGGGCAGGGAGGCCATGGTGCTCAAAATGGCTGCCGCTTACGTGCACGAATGGGCTCGAAAAGGGCAAGATGGCGCCGATAATGTTGACGTTTGCGGCCTAACTTTTAACAGAACCAGGAAAATTAGGAGAGGGCGCGGTAGGTCCACATCGTTAGTCATCCCCAGTAAAGCCAGCTTGGGCTCCTGTGCAAGTGGAACCTCTAATATCTCTCTCACTTCCATAAAGATGCTATTCCAGTAGGTTTGAATCACCCCACATGTCCATAGTATGTGATAAAAATCTCCGCCTTCTCTGTGGCATCGAAGGCATCTAGTGTCCTCTATTTTCCCCATTTTACGGAGTCGCACCCTGTCATAATAGGTTCTGTGTAGTACGTTTTATTGAATGAGGTGGAGCCTAGACTTAATCGCCACCTCTCGGGGATGCATTAACACTATGTCCCAATCTAGGTCATCAAAAGCTCCCACCTCACCCTCCCAAGTATTTCTAAGTATCGCCAGATCCCCTAGCATATTGTTGGTTACGGTTTTGTAGGTGATTGAGACCGCCTTCCCCTGCATCTGTTCTTGCAAAAGCCTACCCTCCAATGGTGCATATTCTGGAAGCCCTGACAAGTGTATGTTTTGTGCTCTCGAAGCATGGCGCAGCTGGGTATATTTGAAGAGCTGTGAGTGTTGGAGCCCAAACTCTGACTTCAGAGCCTGAAAGGATTTCAATTACCCCTAGGCGATCACATCTCCAATAGTGGAGATTCCGATGTTTTCCCACCGTTTAAATCCCTTAAGTTTATGAAGTTCAGTTAGCCACGTGCAATGCCATAGTGGCGTCTGGCGGGTGGGTGTCTTATCCCAGCCTGTACGTTTTGTGGCCTTGTTCCATGCACGTAATGTAATAAGAGTCGCTGGAAGCAGTGGCTTTCGTGCGGAGCCTCCGTATAAGTATTGCAGTAAATTGTGCGAGGACAGTTTATGTCATTCTAGGGCATATGTGGGGTGTTCTGCCTGGGTATGTAGCCATTCATCTAAGAGTGTAAGTGGTAGCCGTCTCCAGCGCTCCATGTCAGCTGTGGAGTTCAGCGTGACCCTCTCTATATTTTTCTGAAGCGAGAGTTTCCTATCAAGGGTGATGTAAATCCCGAGATATTGAAAGCCCTCAGCTGTCGTGATCAATTGTTCTGGCAACGTCGTTCAGAGGTTACCGCCCCTAGGGTCGTATAGGATCGATTTATGCCAGTTTATTTTGTAACCAGAGTGCTTACCATAGCATTCCAGTTCCAGGAAGAGCTCTGGGACAGTGGTTTCCGGGTTGGTGATGTACAGGAGGACATCATCTGCATAAAGGGACAGCTTCTCCTGGGCCATTTCCGTATCGGTTCTTTTGAATCCGGTAATCTCTGGGTTTTGCCGGACCCTGGCTGCTAGGATCTCGATGGTGATTGTGAATAGGAGGGGTGACAGAGGGCAGCCCTGTCGTATCCCTCTCTGGATCTGGAATTCACGTGACAGACTCCCATTAACCCTCACTTTAGCTCGCAGCGTGGTGTAGAGGAGCCAAACCCTGGTCTGAAATTTAGGGCCAAAACCAAATTTTTTTAGGACTCCCTCCAGGAACGGCCAGTGGACCGCATCAAAGGCTTTCTCTGCGTTGAGGGAGAGAAACCAGTGCGGTGGCTCTCTATCTCTCACCTCCTGCAGCGAGTTGTGGGTGCGTCTAAGGTTTAGCTTAGTGGCCCTGTCTGGTAGGAAGCCGGTCTGATCTAAGTGTATCAGGTCCGGGATCACTGACCTCAATCGTAGTGCCAAGACAGTCGCGAGGAGTTTCACCTCAGTATTTAGGAGGGATATGGGTCTGTAGGACGCGCAGTCCTCCCGAGGTTTGCCCTCTTTATAGATTGGGATGATTGTCGTCATGGAGAGGTCAGTGGGGAGCCTCCCTTCCTGATATGCTCCTAAGAAGAGGTTCCTCAAGTGGGGAGCCAAGATGTCCGCCGTGCACTTGAAAAATTCTGCTGGGAAACCATTTGGTCCCGGTGTCTTTCCAGATCTTAGTCTAGCAATAGCTACAGAGATATCTTCTACCGTGATGTCAGCCTCGAGCGTCTTAAGGGCCTCAGGATCTAATGAGGGAAGCTCGGTCTGTCCCATATATAGAAGAGCAGTTTCGCATGTGCCTAAGTCTCTGGCGGTGTAGAAGTGTTCATAGTGGGCAGCGAAAGTCTCTGCAATGTGTGCATCTGTGCTAACAAGCACCCCTTCCGCATCTCTAACATGTTCCACCCATCTTGCTGCCCGTTCCTTTCTACTTAGCCACGCCAGGAGTTTGCCCGATTTATCCACTACGACGTACAGGCGGTGGAGGGTCACCAGGTTTTGAGTCTTTGCCTCATCAGTCACTAGTTCCCTATATTGGCGCTGTGTATCCACCAATTTCCGTAGGGTCTCGGGACTTCTCGTATTCAGATGTTCTCTCTCTAAGTCTACTATGGCCTGTTCAACTGCAGCCACTTCCCCCTGGAGTTTTCTCCTTACCTCTCCCAGTCTATTTTGTATTCTGTCTCTCATTACAGGTTTTAAGGCTTCCCACAGGGTTACCCCTGAGTCAACTGAACCCTCATTCTCGGCTATGTACACCCGCACATCTGCTTGTACACCTCTCAGCACAGTTGCATTTTTAAGGTCCCAAGCAGCGAGTCGCCAGGTAGCCCCCGCAGCACCCCGGTTCTGACCCACCTTCACCAGCAGCGGCAAGTGGTCAGAGATTCCCCTCGCCTTGTACTTCACAGCAGCATCTACGGTCAAGTCCTGTCTGGACATGAATATGTAATCTAGTCGTGAGAATACCCTATGTGCGGCCGAGTAAAAGGAGTAGGTCAATTGGCCCGCGTGCAGCCACCTCCATACGTCAGTGAGGCCTATAGTGGTAACCATCTGGGCTAGGGGGGGTCTGGGTCTCCCTCGTGGGTGGCACCCCAGATCGGTCCATCTCTCTATTCATCACATCGTTGAAGTCTCCACCTACTATTTGAATGGTGTCAGCAGTGTCGAGAAGTATGTTGGCCAATGTACTAAGTGTGTTGGCCTGTAGTTTGGGGGGTGGGTAGACTGATATCAGCGTGTATGTGCGTCTACACCATGTCCCTTGAACCCCTACACAGGTCCCCTGCGGGTCCACCCAAGTGCGCGTGGTACAGTACGGGGAGGTGTTCTTTATAATGATTGCTACCCCTCTGGAATCAGTTGTGTACCCCGCATGTGCCAGCACTTTATGGCGTCCCCTGGCTATGAAGGAGCAGTTAGAACCCTTAAGATGTGTTTCCTGTAGGAAAGTTATATCTGGTCCTATTCTTTTAAGGTAGGCGTTTACTAGTCCTCTTTTAACCTTGTTACCAAGTCCGTTCCCATTCCATGTCAGGACACTGAGTTTCCTGTGTTCCGCAGGTTGTGTTGCTAGTGCACTTGCCATTCTGGGGTATCATCAAGACAATGTGGGCGGTCCCTGGTGTAGGAATGTAGTATGTCGCGCCCATGTACATGACTGTGATCAACCAACTGTTTCCCCTCCCCTCCCTCCCAACTTCCCTTCCGCAAAACTGTTCAAACATCCACAACCCCCACCTCCCCCTCCCCACCTTTTCCTCCCGGCCATCCCTTCCGTGCAACAAATGAATCACAGGACTTTCAGGTGGTAAAGGTCTGTCGCCCTCCCACTAACAACCCCAACTAAGTTGTCTCTAGGGCTCCAGCTGTGGCTTCCACTGGGTCCCTCGGGACTCGACTGTCCAGCTAACAGCGGGACGGGTCTAACCTTGCCACGTGGGCCACTAAAGGGGTCAACAAATCAACCAAGTAACAATGGTATAAGTCAACACACAAAGGGAAGAGCTTGTAACTTGCGTGCCCTCAGCATTGGTGTACTGCTGTTTCGGATATCGGTTCCGTACTTCCTCAGGAATGGGAATCTTGCGTTTCCATGTCATGTTCGTCTGCTCCACCAGTCGCTCCTTGTTCCATCTCTCGGATTGCTGCGACTAGAGGGTGTAGCGAGTGGTCCGTCGATTCTTCCACGTCAGACATATGTTCACTTCCCATGTTTTCCACCTCTGCGCCAGTACGGTGTGCCAGACAACTGAACCTGGACCCCGGCATCGGATTCTCCTCTACAGACGCATTCCGGCCCCGCTCCCCCCGGTCTGTCGCGGGGCGCTCCGGACAGGGCGGTGAGTGCGAGTATCTTTTCATTCTCGGAATTTGGGACCTTTGCGCCTTGGGCGGGCTTCTCCTGAAGTTGGCTGCCGCCATTTTGGATCGGATCCTGCGACCTTCCTCCTCTGCCTCACGGAGCAGGGGACGCTCCTCTAACCACTGCCAGGCCTCTTCAGGTCGATTGAAGAAGTGGGACCTGCCTTTGAATAGTACTTTCCATTTCGCCGGAAAGAGCAGCATGTAGGATATGTGCAGATCTTGCAGCTTTGCCTTTACCGAGTCATAAGAGCGACGTTGTTTCTGTACATCTGGCTATAGTCCGGGAAAATCATGATATTTGTGTTTTCCATTCTAAGTTCCCCTTTTTTTCTGGCCTCTCGCAGGATGAGGTCTGTGAGAAGTTGGCCTGAGATGCAGTGCTCACTATTCTAGTGATCACTATGCATCAGTCCAAACGACCCTTATGGTGATTGGTTGTAAGTCAACCTTAGACCAGCTATCCTAGTAGCGTGGATACGAGCAGTCTTCGGGCTAAACTCTAGAGGGCGTGTTAAGCCAGCTGTTATACTATCACATACCCCTTGAACACCAAGTGAAAGGACACCACACAAGTGTTATGAAAATAAACAGTGTATTTATTAGAATCACAACAGCCCTGTACTCTTTATGAGGACAGGGTACTAAGCACACAACAAAACTCTTAAGAAAATACTTCAAGTGCACAATCAATACAAGTGCCCGAGGGCACGGAAAGTTTAGTGGTCTCGGGCGGACCCGATAAGGCAAGTCGGAAGCGGTACGGACTCGGGACCCTTCAATAAGGAGGCTATGCGGGGCACCGAAATGCCGAAATTACCTAGCCCAGGGGCTGCGGCCGCACAAGTCTTTACAGACGTCGGGAGTCCTCACTGACGAGCCAGGAGCCGGAAGGAAGGAGTTGCTGGCCGGCGACCAGTTGAGATAGTTCGTAGAGATCCAAGCCTGGATCAGGGATGGATGACACCTGAAAGCAGAGGGGACCAAGTTCGTACTACTAGCCAGTAGTCAGAGGGTACCAGGAGGGCACCGGATGATCATCACCTCGACTAGGTGAGTGGGCGACGCTAGGCTCTGCAGTCTCACGGACCAGGAGGCGTTGTCGGCGACCAGGATGGAGGTGCGAGCTGTCCTACGTAGGTTGATGCTGTCGGCGTCGCTGGGCCCAGGATTGGGGCAACAAGCCTTGGCAAATTCAGGGCCACGAGGTGGACCTAAAATGGCGTCTTGAGTGGACCAGGAGGGTTCGGGGTGCTCCTCTTTCAAAAGGGGGCAAGGGTCAGTCTCGAGCAACCAGACCAACAGCGTTGTTGTCGGACGTCGTCGAGAAGGCCACAAGCCAGCGGCTAGTAACCAGACAACGTGGTGTGCGGCAAAAGCAGAAGGGCCCTACGCAGATCGTGGAGATGCTGGGAGGCTGAACTTCGGTGCTGGAGCTGCTCAGGGTCGGGGCTTCTCGGACCCCAAAGCACTCACCAGATGATCCCTCGGCGGTCGTGCTGGTTAAGAAATCGTGCAGGTTTTGATGGTGGCCGGTCCCTCGAGGTCTCGTCGCACCCACGGATCTCAGCTGAGCTGACGATGTGGGTAGAGGTCAGAGGTGCCAGGGAAGCCGGTTCTCGTCGAGCTGGGCAGTCGGATTCCTGAGGAAGGACTTGCAGCAAACCGCAGAGTTCTTAGATGGTGCCTGCGGATGCAGGGTGACTACTCCTTAGCCACAAGGGAGAAATCTTGAGAAGAGTCTTGAATGTCCTTTCGCAGAAAGTAGTTCTTGATTCAAAGATGATCTAATTTGGAAGGGTCCCCGCTCCTGCCTTTATCCTAAAGAAAGGGGTGGGTACGTGACTAGGTCCTGCCCTAGGGGTGGGACCAGAAAGGGGGGTGGTTACACCCCTCTCCCATGTCGGACTTTCCCCAGGTCAGGGGCTGGGGTGCCCCTGGAACTGGTTCTAGCCGGCAGATGCGTAGTGAGCACCGGGGTGCCACTCCACAGTCACCTTCCTGTAAAGCCCTGCCTACCCAGGATACACAAAACCCTGTCTGGGATGGTGCGAGCACCGCCCCGGACAGGAAACCCTTTGTCCAAGCTCTCCTCGCTGGAAGGACTCCCAGCAGCAGGAGGTCAGACTTGTGTCTGTGGTGGCAGCGTCCATTTTGTGGAGCTGAGGCTTCAGTTAACTTTAACCGGGGTTCACAGTTACGTACATGTCGTGTCCCTCTAGAAGGGCGGAATGCTAACCCCATCGCCAGCATTGGTGAGGGGTCAGTATCCCGATTCGTATGACACCTTACTCGACATGTCTTGATAACGCGATACCGAAGTTAGCAATATGTGGTACGCGTTATCATAGAACAGCCATTGGGACTTGGTTCCGCAAGCTGCAACCGGGCTCGGCTCGTGCCAGAGCCCAATTCACACGATTCCACGTACTCTGCCTTCAGGATTGTCAAGGCCTGCCATAGGAGTGACTGATAGGAACTCGGGTGTCCATTTTAGGGTTAGATATAGGTATACTATATCTAAAGCAACGGGCGAGTACGCCACCTTGCCCCAGCTGTCGTGCAGCCAGTTGTGTCAGATTTAGATGGCCATCCAGGGGTGGCATAATACATGCTTCAGCCCCTGGTAGGCCCTGGGTACACCGATGCCCTGAGTGACAGGGTCTAACAAGGTGGCCCAGTTCCAATTGGGTAATGCACCTAAGGTACACATGTCAATTTAGCGAGAGAACAGCTAGGCTGTGGGTCTGATTGGCAGGCCCACAGCCATAGAAAGTCGTAAACCAGTGAAACAAAAGCAAAAAATCTGGGTGATCATCGGATTGCAGACCCTACTCTCCTACATGACCCCCCCCCCAAACGTTGGGACAATAAACTAACCTTGACCAGGTGAGTCTTCTTGTTCTAAGTGGAAATACCTGGAGAGCCCATCTGCATTGCCATGATCAGTGCCAGGTCTATGCTCCACTGTGAAGTCCATCCCCTGTAGGGAAATGGACCACCTAAGCAGTTTGGGGTTTTCACCCTTCATCTGATTTAGCCATAAGAGGGGCTTATGGTCGGTCTGAATCTTGAAATGAGTGCCAAACAAGTATGGCCTCAGTTTCTTCAGGGCCCAAACCACAGCAAAGGCCTCCCTCTCAATAGCTGACCAATGTTTCTCTCTGGGGGTCAGCCGTCTGCTTATAAAAGCAATGGGCTGGTCATTACCATCAAAATTCAGTTGAGATAGAACAGCTCCCACACCCAACTCAGAAGCATCTGTTTGGACAATGAATGGTTTGGAGTAGTCTGGACTCTTGAGGATAGGTGCCGTGCACATGGCCTGTTTTAGGTCATCGAATGCTTTTTGACAGCTCGCTGTCCACTGAACCTTTTTTGGCATTTTCTTACTTGTCAGTTCATTAAGCGGAGTCACAATCGATCCGTAATTTCTGACAAACTTCCGGTAGTAACCAGTCAGGCCCAAGAAAGCTGGAACCTGAGTCTGGGTGGTTGGAGGAGCCCAGTCCCTGATTGACTGTATTTTGCTCTCCAGTGGTTGAACTTGGCCTCCACCTACAAGGTGGCCCAAGTATACAACCTGTGTCTGCCCTATCTGGCACTTGGTGGCCTTGATAGTGAGACCTGCTGCTTGCAGAGCCTCTAACACTTTCCGCAGGTGGACCAGGTGATCCTCCCAGGTGGAGCTAAAGACAGCAATATCGTCAAGATACGCCGCACAGAAGTCATCCAGCCCAGTGAGAACGTGATTCACCAACCTTTGGAAGGTGGCAGGTGCATTTTTCAAACCAAAGGGCATTACCACAAATTGATAATGCCCACCAGGGGTAGAAAATGCTGTCTTAGGCTTGGCGTCCTCAGCTAACCTGATTTGCCAATACCCAGCTGTCAGGTCAAACGTACTTAAGTAGTTGGCAGAAGCCAATCTATCTATAAGCTCATCTGCCCTTGGTATTGGGTGGGCGTCAGTCTTAGTGACTGCATTGAGACCCCTGTAGTCTACGCAAAACCTCATCTCTTTCTTACCACCCTGGGTGTGAGGCTTTGGCACTAGAACTACGGGACTAGCCCAAGGGCTATCCGAGGGTTCAATGACTCCCAACTCCAACATTTTCTGCACTTCAGTTTTGATGCAGTCTCTAACGTGATCGGGCTGCCTGTAGATTTTACTCTTGACGGGCAAGCTGTCACCAGTGTCAACCTCATGGGTGCACCAATTGGTCTGACTGGGTGTTAGAGAGAACATATGTCGGAAGGATTGAAGAACCTGTTTACAATCCTCCTGTTGTTGTTCAGAGAGGCTGCCACAAAAGACAACACCGTCTACTGATCCATCGTCAGGATTCTGAGTGAGCAGGTCTGGGAGAGGGTCACTCTCTTCCTCCTGTCCCTCATCTATGGCCATGAGCAAGCTCATGTCCTTCCTGTAGACATATGCTTTGAGCCGGTTAACATGGAGCACCCTGTGGGGGCTCCGGGGAGTTCCAAGGTCCACCAGGTAGGTGACCTCTCCCTTTTGCTCAAGAATCGTGTGAAGCCCAGACCATTTGTCTTTGAATGCTGCTGGGGCCACTGGCTCCAACACCCACACCTTCTGTCCAGGCTGGTAAACAGTCAGGACAGCCTTTTGGTCATGCCAAGCTTTTTGGAGTTCTTGGCTGGCCTTAAGGTTTTCAGACGCCTTTTCCATGTACTCAGCCATCCGCGAGCGGAGACCAAGCACATAGTCCACTATGTTGGTTGCAGGCTTTTTGAGAGGTCTCTCCCATCCTTCCTTCACCAAACACAGGGGTCCCCTTACAGGATGTCCATACAAAAGTTCAAAAGGGCTGTAGCCAACCCCCTTCTGTGGGACTTCTCTATAAGCGAATAAAAGGCAGGGAATCAGGACGTCCCATCTACGCCGGAGCTTTTCAGGTAGTCCATGAATCATCCCTTTTAGGGTCCTGTTGAACCGCTCAACAAGCCCATTGCATTCTGGATGATAGGGTGTAGTGAACTTGTAGTTGACACCACATTCCTTCCACATAGCAGTCAAGTAGCTCGACATGAAGTTTGCACCTCTGTCCGAGACAACCTCCTTAGGGAAGCCCACTCTGGAGAACACTCCAACTAGGGCTCTTGCCACAACAGGTGCTGTAGTGGTCCTAAGGGGAGTAGCTTCAGGATACCTGGTGGCATGATCCACTACCACCAGTATAAACTTGTGCCCTGATGCTGTTTGGGGTTCCATTGGACCGACAATGTCAATCCCCACTCGTTCAATGGGCACCCCCACCACAGGCATTGGTATAAGGGGGGCCTTTGTTGTGCCACCTGACTTACCACTGGCTTGGCAAGTGACACAGGAGCGACAAAACTCCTTGGTATCCTCGTTCATGTGAGGCCAGTGAAAGTGTGAGACAAGCCTGTCCCACGTTTTCGTCTGGCCTAAGTGTCCTGCTAAGGGAATCTCGTGGGCCAAGGTAAGAAGGAAACCACGCTGAGACAAGGGGATAACCAGCCTCCTGGTCATGCCAGGCTTGGGGTCTCTTGCCTCAGTGTACAGGAGTCCATTCTCCCAGTATACCTTGTGGGTACCTGTGGCGTTCCCAGCAGCCTCAGCAGCAGCCTGCTGTCTGAGGGGTTCAAGGGAAGGGCAGTCTAACTGGTCCTTCCCCAGGTCTTCTCGTGAGGGTCCCCCTGAGCCCAGAAACTCAACTTGATCAAGTTCGAGTTCTTTAGGTTCAGTTTCCCGCAATTCCTGGAGGTCAGCCTCCTCTGAGACTTGATCCTCGACCTGGGGCAAGGGGGAAGGCGATGCCTTAACCCGACTGCTCTTCTTCTTGGGAGGTGTCTGGTCCATTGTTCCAGGATCCAGCACCAGTTCAGTGGGGCATCTTCTGACCTGTGACCTAGTCACAGCAAGCACATGTGCTGGCAAGCCTAACATTTCCATGTGAGTCCGGTGCTCCACTTCTGACCATTGTGATGACTCCAAATCATTGCCCAACAAACAATCCACTGGGAGGTCTGAACTAACAACAACCTTTTTCTGGCCATTTACCCCTCCCCAGGAGAAAGCAACAATCGCCATACTATGACTGGTAGTGACGTTGCTGGCATTGGTCACCAGGAAATCTGTACCTGGCATGATCTGTCCAGGGTCCACAAAGTTAGGCGTCACCATGGTGACACTGGCACAAGTGTCCCTATAGGCCTGAGCCATTTTTCCATTTATTAAAGGCGTCTGTCGGTATTTGCCCAAAGTATTGGGACTGACATCAGGGGACATATCCACATCCCCTGTACAGACAAGGACAGCCTGAGTGAGTGTGCCAACTAAGTTGTCACACCCCTCAGAACCCAAGGTTAACCCAACTAGTCCCTTGGGAGGTGCACTACTACTGCTGGCTGTACTAGGGGGCACAGGTGCCTTATGGGCTGCAGTAGCAGGAGTCTGCCCTCCTTTCTTGGTGCACTCACTAAACCAGTGAGTTTTACTCTTACAGTATTGGCACCACCTTTTCGATTGGCCTTCTTGATTCTTCTTTTTCTGGGAAGCCTGACCCCCCCCCCTTTGGGTTGTTGGGGACCTGTCGAAGACTTCTGGTCATTTTGCTCCCCTTTAGAATCTTTACCCTTCTGGTCTGCTTTCTTCTGACCACCCTGGTTCTGGCCCTGGTTTTGCTTAACCCTTGTTCTGACCCATCTGTCTGCCTTCTTTCCCAATTCTTGGGGAGAGGTCAGATCCGAGTCGACAAGGTGCTGATGGAACAACTGGTTCTGACAATTGTTTAAAATCTGTTCTCGCATGATCAAATTATACAATCCTGTGTAATCAGTAACCTTACTGCCCAGCAACCAGCCCTCCAAAGCCTTAGTGGCACAATCGACAAAATCAGACCAGTCCTGAGACTGAGTTTTCTGGGTATCCCTGAACAGCAACCTGTCCTGCTCAGTGGTTAGGCCGAACCCATCAATCAGTGTGTTCTTCAGGACCTGGTAATCGTTAGCGTCCTCAGCTCTAGTAGTGAGGAGCTTATCTCTACCTTTACCTTCAAAGGAGAGCCACAAGATAGCTGCCCACTGACTTTGGGGGACGCACTGTACAGTGCAGGCCCGCTCCAAAGCAGTAATCCATTTGTGGATGTCATCCCCTTGCTTAAAGGGGGGCACTATTTTACTCAGGTGTCTAGTGTCTAAACTCCTGTTTTCCCGTGGGGGAATGCTGCCACCAGTGGGGTTCTTCCCACTCAATTCTTGCTCTCTAGCAAAGGCGAGTCTCTCTTTGGCCAGGGCAAGTTCTTCCCTTTCGATCCGCAGATTGACTTCCCGCTCCTTAGCTTCGTACACTCTCCTCTGAGGGGATGTCATCCCTCTTCGAGAAGAGCCTCAAGAGCCATTGGTTCGAACGGATCTATTAGAGCCTCTCGATAGAGACCTAACTCGTCCATTCCCAATGTTAAGCTGGCCTGAGAGGGGCCCCAGGGGTCTCCTAGTACCATTCTCGTGCCGGCTTAAGTTGTCCCTAGTTAGCTGGCTAACTATTACTGGACCTTTGTCTGCCTCGTCCCCAGATGTCTCTGGCTCCTCGTCCTCCTCTTCACCTTCTGCGGAGAGATGGATAAGGTCAGGGTCACCTAGGGTTCCCTCGAGGGGGGGCATATTCCCTTCTGGATGAGAAGGGTCGGTGTTACCAGCCCTCCTAGCATCATAAGTCTCCAAGAGACCAATCAGAAACGGAATGGTAGGGTTTGGACCCTGTTTTAGCTTCCGAGATGTACAGATTTGTCGCATCTCTTGGAAGCTAAGTGCAGCATACCTGGAAGTGACCTGTGGAAGGTCGACTGACACAAGGGGAGACTCAGTGTTTCCTCCTTTGTCTGACATGCTGCTTCTAGTGTGGTGTAAGTGATGCACCTACCTACACTATATGTTTACCTACTGATCCCTTGCTAAGAGTTGCAGCCAAGGTGTGCTAAGCCTTGAGGAGCTACAACAGCTGGTTCAGTAGAACTCAGAGTATTCTAAGCTAAGTTATATGTACCTGGAGTACTTATGCGATCTTTCACAAGATATTCTTAGGATACGCGTGGTAAACAACAGCAAGCTCAAATCCCAACCGCTGCTCACCAATGTGAGAAGTTGGCCTGATATGCAGTGCTCACTATTCTAGTGATCACTATGCATCAGTCCAAACGACCCTTATGGTGATTGGTTGTAAGTCAACCTTAGACCAGCTATCCTAGTAGCGTGGATACGAGCAGTCTTCGGGCTAAACTCTAGAGGGCGTGTTAAGCCAGCTGTTATACCATCACATACCCCTTGAACACCAAGTGAAAGGACACCACACAAGTGTTATGAAAATAAACAGTGTATTTATTAGAATCACAACAGCCCTGTACTCTTTATGAGGACGGGGTACTAAGCACACAACAAAACTCTTAAGAAAATACTTCAAGTGCACAATCAATACAAGTGCCCGAGGGCACGGAAAGTTTAGTGGTCTCGGGCGGACCCGATAAGGCAAGTCGGAAGCAGTAGGGACTCGGGATCCTTCAATAAGGAGGCTATGCGGGGCACAGAAATGCCGAAATTACCTAGCCCAGGGGCTGCTGCCGCACAAGTCTTTACAGACGTCGGGAGTCCTCGCTGACGAGCCAGGAGCCGGAAGGAAGGAGTTGCTGGCCGGCGACCAGTTGAGATAGTTCGTAGAGATCCAAGCCTGGATCAGGGATGGATGACACCTGAAAGCAGAGGGGACCAAGTTCGTACTACTAGCCAGTAGTCAGAGGGTACCAGGAGGGCACCGGATGATCATCACCTCGACTAGGTGAGTGGGCGATGCTAGGCTCTGCAGTCTCACGGACCAGGAGGCGTTGTCGGCGACCAGGATGGAGGTGCGAGCTGTCCCACGTAGGTTGATGCTGTCGGCGTCGCTGGGCCCAGGATTGGGGCAACAAGCCTTGGCAAATTCAGGGCCACGAGGTGGACCTAAAATGGCGTCTTGAGTGGACCAGGAGGGTCCGGGGTGCTCCTCTTTCAAAAGGGGGCAAGGGTCAGTCTGGAGCAACCAGACCAACAGCGTTGTTGTCGGACGTCGTCGAGAAGGCCACAAGCCAGCGGCTAGTAACCAGACAACGTGGTGAGCGGCAAAAGCAGAAGGGCCCCACGCAGATCGTGGAGATGCTGGAAGGCTGAACTTCGGTGCTGGAGCTGCTCAGGGTCGGGGCTTCTCGGACCCCAAAGCACTCACCAGAGGATCCCTCGGCGGTCGTGCTGGTTAAGAAATCGTGCAGGTTTTGATGGTGGCCGGTCCCTCGAGGTCTCGTCGCACCCACGGATCTCAGCTGAGCTGACGATGTGGGTAGAGGTCAGAGGTGCCAGGGAAGCCGGTTCTCGTCGAGCTGGGCAGTCGGATTCCTGAGGAAGGACTTGCAGCAAACCGCAGAGTTCTTAGATGGTGCCTGCGGATGCAGGGTGACTACTCCTTAGCCACAAGGGAGAAATCTTGAGAAGAGTCTTGAATGTCCTTTCGCAGAAAGTAGTTCTTGATTCAAAGATGATCTAATTTGGAAGGGTCCCCGCTCCTGCCTTTATCCTAAAGAAAGGGGTGGGTACGTGACTAGGTCCTGCCCTAGGGGTGGGACCAGAGAGGGGGGTGGTTACACCCCTCTCCCATGTCGGACTTTCCCCAGGTCAGGGGCTGGGGTGCCCCTGGAACTGGTTCTAGCCGGCAGATGCGTAGTGAGCACCGGGGTGCCACTCCGCAGTCACCTTCCTGTAAAGCCCTGCCTACCCAGGATACACAAAACCCTGTCTGGGATGATGCGAGCACCGCCCCGGACAGGAAACCCTTTGTCCAAGCTCTCCTCGCTGGAAGGACTCCCAGCAGCAGGAGGTCAGACTCGTGTCTGTGGTGGCAGCGTCCATTTTGTGGAGCTGAGGCTTCAGTTAACTTTAACCGGGGTTCACAGTTACGTACATGTCGTGTCCCTCTAGAAGGGCGGAATGCTAACCCCATCGCCAGCATTGGTGAGGGGTCAGTATCCCGATTCGTATGACACCTTACTCGACATGTCTTGATAACGCGATACCGAAGTTAGCAATATGTGGTACGCGTTATCATAGAACAGCCATTGGGACTTGGTTCCGCAAGCTGCAACCGGGCTCGGCTCGTGCCAGAGCCCAATTCACACGATTCCACGCACTCTGCCTTCAGGATTGTCAAGGCCTGCCATAGGAGTGACTGATAGGAACTCGGGTGTCCATTTTAGGGTTAGATATAGGTATACTATATCTAAAGCAACGGGCGAGTACGCCACCTTGCCCCAGCTGTCGTGCAGCCAGTTGTGTCAGATTTAGATGGCCATCCAGGGGTGGCATAATACATGCTTCAGCCCCTGGTAGGCCCTGGGTACACCGATGCCCTGAGTGACAGGGTCTGACAAGGTGGCCCAGTTCCAATTGGGTAATGCACCTAAGGTACACATGTCAATTTAGCGAGAGAACAGCTAGGCTGTGGGTCTGATTGGCAGGCCCACAGCCAGAGAAAGTCGTAAACCAGTGAAACAAAAGCAAAAAATCTGGGTGATCATAGGATTGCAGACCCTACTCTCCTACAAGGTCCCTGTCCGCAAAATTAAGGAAGCGTGCAATGATCGGTCGCGGCCGCGCCATCTCCGGTGGTTTCATGAGCAGGGCCCTGTGTGCTCTTTCAATGACAAAACAGTTAGAAAATTGGGCCTGTGGAAACGTCGACGTCAGCCAGGTACGTAGGAAGGCCACTACATCAGTCTTCTCGATGCCCTCTCTAAAGCCCACAAAGCGTAGGTTGTTGCGCTTCGCCCTGATTTCGGCATCGTCTACCCTCCACAGCAGCTGTCTCTGTGACGCTTGTATCTCCGCCATATCTTTTCAGAGAGTGGTAAGGGAATCTTCTGCCTCGCCAAGTCTGGTCTCCGCTGCAGTCACCCTCTCTGTCAAATTTCGGAAGTCTTGGCGCAGCAAGAGGACTTCAGAGCCCACCTCATCTATTTTAGTCTCCAGCGCCGCTCTAGAGTCCTGTATATCTGTCCTAGAGGCCTGGATCGCCTCCAGAAGCATGGCCGTGTCAGTGCGCGTGCCTAGCGCCACCGGGGTTGCCTCCTTCCGCGCCCGTGTCGTGGCATAGCTCTCCATGGTTTCCTGTCTCGCCGGTCTCGCCGTCGGATCTCTTTTCCCCATGTCGTCTCTCTGTCGTGGTAGGGAGCTGCCCGGGGTGGCCGGATAGAAAAGGGGGGAGGAGGGGAAGCTCGCCCCACTCGCCCCTAGACCAGTGGGTCTCCGCAGGCGGAACGGAGGCCGAGCGGCGAGGGCAGGGGGGGGCCCAGGATAGTATCCGTGTGTCTCTGTCGCACCAACCGTGGGGCCATTCCACCTTCTCAGACCCGCCACAGGTAGTGGGCCTCCTCCCACGTAGTCAGCAGCATTGGATGGCCCTCAAGGAATACTGCTCGTGGGAACCCAAGAGGATCGATCCCCAGGCACCTAAGGCGGTTGGCAAGCCTAGCGGGTTACCCCAGGCGCTCTCAGTTGCTTTACTCAGAGCGGGCCTCTCCTTAAGGGGCGCAGTCATTCAGGGTCGGACTCCGGGGCAACAGGCACTGTCGCAAATCAGGCCCTTATATGTTGTAGTCCAGGGTCTCCATATGGGATAGAGGCCTCCTCCTCTTCTGCGCGTCTCCCCCCAGACGCTCGTGAACAGCCAGCAGCGGCTCAGGATATTGTCCCTGATTGACTCGATCGGGGGCCGCAACCAGCTTCTCGTCAGTGATGGCGGGGGAGTGGGGGGGGAGGGCACCTGTTCACTCACCAACCAGTGTAGGCGGTGCGATGTCCGGCGGCAGTCTGTTGTCAGGGCCCTTCGCGATGGGTGGTCTTCAGCGCAGTCGGGCCCCTTTCAACCAGCCGTATGCCCCACCAGGGTTGGTCGCAACAGTGCAGGTGGTCTAGACACTGGTCCAGGGGGGGAGGTCACAGTCAGAGCCGCTGGGTATTTCTGTCTCTCGGCCTCTCCCGGACCGCAGGTCCCGCAGCTCTCCCCTGCGGCTGCTCTCCCGCAGTCTCCGCACGCTCCGCCTCTAGGCCCCAGCCGAGCGGCAGTCCTCTGTCGGATGCCTTCTTCGGCCACCGCAGGCACCCGCAGCCCCAGCCCCTTGGACAGCAGTTACCATGAGGGGGAGGAGGGGAGGGGAGGCGTGGGGGTCACCTCACCACCGGCTGGGCTCTCACTCAGGTCCCGAGGGCAAGGGAATACCCAAGGCCGTAGGCTCTGAGGCCCGGGTAGAGTCACACTTGGGCCGAAGGAGCGGACCCGGCCGCCATCTTGAAGAAGGGAGTTCGCGCCAGCCAAATTTTCCGGCGCCGATCACCGCCCTCAGCCGACAGGATTTTCGGGAGACCTGAGCTGCAAAGGTGTTGGAACTGTTCCGGTTTTCAGGTTCTTGGAAGTTTTTGGCAATGTTAGAACGTCGGATTTGTGCAGGACACCGGGAGCCGAGCAGAAGCACGTCCTACTCCGCCATGCTGCTCCATCGCTGGAATCTTAACACCTGAACCATTCTAGTCAATGGGAGGTGGATTGTAAGGTTAAGTCCTCACCTGCCTCTTAGCAAGCTTTGCATTAGCGCATCAAATTTATCACTGGATTTCTCGAGCTATTGCTGGGTTTCGCCGCTATCCCCGGATTTTCTATCGCCTTGGAGATAAGTGTTGATAGTAACGCATCATCTCCGCGATGAAATCCAGCAATAAAATAAACAGAGCTAAGTGCGCTTTGCGATAATTATCGCAATTTCTTGGTAATATCCTGATACCGTCTTGTGCTTCTTTCTTCCACAATTCCTCTATCCTTTTTGTCATTCACTGTGGCATGTTGTTGTTATTCCCTGCTTTTTAGGTCTCAACCTCTGCCAATGCCTCTGGCATTGCAGAGGTCGAGACATTTAGAGGTGAAATGGGAAAGCTGAACTAGGCGGATTACGCCGAGTGCATGTGCCCGTGCACGTGCTTGCCATTTGCTGCCACAGCAATGCCGAGAGCTTCACACTTCAAAGGAATGCTCTCCCCCGCCCCCCTCTGTGCAATGCCTCTTCTCTCACCCTTTCGCTATCTCCCCCGCCCTCCCACCTTCAGCCTCTTCCTCTGCAGTGCACTCTCTCCCCCCTCCCTCCTCCTCACCCCAACATTTGTCTCTCACACCACAGGCAGCTGCTATGTAATTTGGGGCATAGCTTTAAACCTGTTAACTAAAATCTTGTGCATCAAACGTGCCACTTGCGCTGTATTTGAATGTTCCTTTGAGCTGTCTGTTGTATCTAGACGTATCACATAACTAAAACATATGCGTAAATTAAAACAGGCAGACCTATTGTCTTTGCCAGTCCTTGTTAGCAGTGTCTGCCTTGCTGATTGGGCCTGGGATGAGGCATTTTTGCTGAACACTTAAGATATTCTGCAGCTTTAACAAGTTCATTGTATTTTTCTGGATCATTACATTAACTGACGTCCCACGTTTGGGCAATTCATTTTACTCTCCTGTACCCTCTAGCCTGTGCTCGGCAGTAGCCTAAGATGACCGTAAAACCAATTGCGCCATATTTGGCAGAAACATTATCTGCACTGTATTTTATTGACAAACTGAACAGTGAAAAAAGATTACCCTAAGAGTAAGGTTCCTTGATCAGCACTTGTACTTGTACTGCGGTTTACAGACCTAAAACTACTGTGGTAGAAATTGCTCTTGTGGAACATTGCTGGGAAGCAGCGGCAAAGGTGGTAGATGTCTCACTTCTTAGCTTTTGCAATTTAATTTGTTTGCAGGAAACCTTTACAACTTTATGAATTTCGAGCTTTCAAAGATTTTGCATTATTTTCAGCTAAAGGAAGTGTAAAAGGTGGCATAATGACAGAGTTCACTAAACATGGGCTACTGGAACACAGCATAGTAGTGTCCAAGGACTAGGCATCCACAAGCATCACCCATCAGACATCCACAAGCGTCGGGCATCCAAAAAGGGTCTGGCATGCACAAGCATCAGGCATTCACAAGCTTCAGGCATCCACAAGGGTCAGCCATCCACAAGCATCAGGCATCAGACATCCAGAAGCGTCAGCCATCCACAAGCATCAGACATCCAAAGGCATCAGGCATCCACAAGCGTCAGGCATCCACAAGCGTCAGGCATCCACAAGCGCCGGGCATCCACAAGCGTCAGGTATGCACAAGCGTAAGGCATGCACAAGCGTCAGGCATGCACAAGCTTCAAGCATTCACAAACATCAGACATCCACAAGCGTCAGACATCCACAAGCGTCAGACATCCACAAACGTCAGACACTCACAAGCATATATCTAGCTCAATGGTTCTGCTTTTAAGCTAGTGAAACAGTCGACTCACCATGGGTTGGGAGGGACTGATGTTAAATACAAACACCTATTGCACTTTGCCAAAATGGTACTGATTGCACACCCATGTTCTAAAGTAAAAAATCGGGAATCGATGCTGTAGTTTGGGATATCAATGTTGTCTGGCTTCTCTTCGCATTGAAACGGGGGCAAATAAACTACGATTAATCACAAAGAACTACAATCATGGTGTCTATAAATCACGATGTCCCACGATACCTAGGAGTCACGTAATTAGAGCTACATAGGAATATAGTGGTACGGGTCGATATATGCAGGGATAACATTTGCCGCTGCTGATGATAGTCGAAATAAGCTAGGTCTATCATCAAAAGTAGAGTGAATCCTTCTGTTTTCACACGCATTGGAAAAACTACAAAAACTGGACAAAAGAACTACAATTCCCGTCATGCCTGTGAGTCACATGACTGACGTCACGAGCTCTGGACGCATTAGAGTTAAATATGGCGCTTTTCCACCGTTCGGCGCCCCCCCAGACAGTTTGGACGACTGCCGGGAGACCCCGACGGATAGGTGAGTGAAGCCGAGAAAGATAGAGATGTACTTAATGCCTCAATGCCCTGTAACTAACATACCGAGGTGGCGTATCACTTGTGACGGCTCACACGAGCTTCAGCTAAATAACTATGAGATAAGCTCGGCGAGGTCTGCGTGCATGAGATAAAACCGCAGCATGCATACTTTCATACCAACTCCGATTTGAAAACAAAAACAAAAAAGTGAAGTAGAGGCTAGAACTACAATAGTGGGGTTTGGCGTCATTTCAGAACTTATAAACTTTGTCTGCCATACGAACATGCAATAATGGGTGATTGCTGTACTTTACTGATGCAATATACAATTTGAAATGTGCTGTAATCTTAACAGGGGCACTCATCTAGACGCCATGATAGATCATATTGAGTTCTGGACGGTTACATTTGAGACCAGGAATTTGAACAATGCTGTCCATTTAGAATATAAACACAAGGACACTATAACCATGATCTGTGCATTTAAATTTGCTACAATAGCGGTAAAGAATATGAGCACAGAGTTGGTTTACAAAAGTGCGCATGGAGACTGGATTTAACAACGCTGTTTTCATGCGCGAATTTACTGACACAAATAAGAAGCCACGATTGTCATCTCTATTTTTAACGTTTTTGATTTAGAGCGGTGCTCCTCTAAACCTGAGCTGCAGCCAGGTGGGGTGAAGCGCAACAACCACAACTAATGGGTGAGTGGTTTTGAATTAATGCAAACCCACGAATGATATGATTTAGACATACTGGGAAATTGAAAGGATGTAACACAATAAGGACACCTTTCTTTGAATGTGACATAATGTTGTCATTTGTTGTTTGTTTTTACATGTGGCTCCTGTGGGTGTCGTGTCTCCAACATGATGCGGTAATAGTATGTGGTTGAACATACAACCTGAACATTACAGGTGATATCTTTTTATTTCTCACTTACAAAAGCAGTAGTTAATTCACAACGGGTCCTGAAGAAGGCATGGAAACTATTTCATTGATATGCTGAAACATGTTGACCACTACTGATCACAGATATTATGTCAAATCTGTGTTTGCACTTGGTTTTTAGGTTTTGCCTGGCGAAAAGATGCGCTCTGCGCATCTTTTTCGCGCAGGCGAAAACCTCTTGAGATGTATACGGGAGACAGGAACGGCCTCCGTCTTTCATTGGCTAGCTCCATAAATGGAGGCTAGCCATTGGAAGACGGGCCTGTCCGTCAATGCCGGACCAGATTCGGGGGCGTTCCCGAGAATTTTTGGCTTTTGGCTACGTCACGCGACGTCAGCCAAAAGCCGGGAACGCCCCCGAATCTGTTCCGGCATTGCCGGCACCCGCCTTCCTGCTCCGGCCGTCTTCTGCGTCTCTCCTCCCCCTTTCCTGCCCCCTCCCGCTTGTTTCCTGATGCTGGCCTCCCCCTTTCGCCGTCGCCGTGCGAAGAGCTGCCCGAGGGATTAGATGAGCCAAGATGCCCTGTCACGGCAGTTCTTGTTCCCCCCTGTGTCCGCCATATTGAAGTCCAACTCTGCTTCTGGCGCTGAGGCTGGAAGTTCCTGTCGTGAACCCTTGGCTGCTGACAGCTTCTTCTGTCCGGTCTCCTCCAGCCGGCTGAATCCCAACCTCCCCGCCCGCCCCGCCATTGATCATGAGCCCTGCTGACGCTAAGCGAGGAGCCAAGCGCAGGAAGAACAAGAGGGGCGGCGGCAGCGCAGGCACTGGCGCCAGTAGTAAGGCCGGGGCTGTCGTCCGCAGCCAGCAGCACAGTAGTCCCAGCGCTGCCGGTATGCATCCTGGAGAGGTAAGCCTTCATTCGGGAAAGGGGCAGGGAGGGAGAGACGGGACAACGGAATGGTTTCTGTAGAGGGAGCGGAGACTTGGAAGCGCATACCCACAGGAGACTGAAAGAAGGACGTACAGGGATAGAGGCTGAAGGGGGCACTTCGGGTGAGATGGCAATAGACTGGGTGAACCTGGAGGGTCAGGAAGGCAGAAAAGAGCAGATCTGATCAGACTGGGAACTGCTTTCTGGAAGCCAGTTTATCTGGTTTTGTTTTGGACCTTGGTGCCTTAGTATAAGTGCACCCCTGCCTTGGAGAGGCGTTGTCCCGTGTGCTTATGTGTGTGAAGTACCACCTTGGAGGGATGTCGTGAGAGGTGAGGTGCTGTCATCTCAGCTGGTCTGCAGAAATTCTCCTTCTTCGTCATCTTTTGTTTGTGTAGTGCCGTGAGTTCTGGATGGAGAAGCATTTTTTGGGTGTATTGAGGAGGGAGTAGTGGGAGTTTGAGGAAGTTGCTGTCCTAGGTCCTGTGGAGGACGTGGTGCTTGCTTTCGGTGGAGTTGTTGGAAGCAAAACCGTTATTTCAAGTGTTGTAGTAGGTGCACCTTTTTTGTGCAGTTATTCGTTCAACTTGAACCGTGCATTAACGTGAAGTAGATTATGTAACCATCGACATGGTTCTCATCAGGAAACGTGTAATTTTCATTTACAGCGATATGCCTGCAAGTCGAATTTTCAAACGACATGGTTCTCATCAGGAAACGTGTCATTTTCATTTACAGCGATATGCCTGCAAGTCGAATTTTCAAACGATAAATTCTAGCGGCCTCGGATTCCGTTGTAAGTGTTGTGGGTCTCACTTGGATACTGCACAAGTGAGGGGGATCATTTTGGGGTTGGGGGTTGACAACAAATGCTGCAGGCAGAGGGAATGTGTCTTAAATTGGTACGGTGGACATGGGGCTAGGTTCTGCAATTGTACTACAGAAAATGGCTGTGACGTCACTTGGTGCAGCAAGAGGGCTAAACACTTAAACGAGTTGTCAACCTGGATAGGTTTTTACATCGAGTCTGTGACTGGCGTTTTAAGTGTAATGGAGATGGCGTTAAGAAGGATGGTGTCTGAACGTGATGGTGGTTTCAGTAATTGCTGTAAACTGCATGCATCTAACGGGGCTCAATTCTTTTTGGATTATTAGATACTAGCATTACCATTCGTTCCTTGGGTACAGAGCCCGATGCCGTTTTTGATGAGCCTTAACCAGTATAATGATAAATCTGTCAGAGAACTGCACCCAGTTCCTGCATTATGAGCCTGGGAGGGCTTAGAAGAACAACAAGTGGACCATTAAGTTACACTGGGTAATGGGCAGAAATCACCAAGGGGAACCAAGATCTGCTGTTTTATGAACGCCCCCGAATCTGGTCCGCCATTGAAGGCACCCGGAAGAAGTCCAGGTGAGTGCTTGCTTTTTTTGTTTGCTTTTTACCGCTGCGCGGGCGAGCTTGGGTTGCTCTGTAGGTGTCTCTCGTTCTCCGTTATGTGGCTCCTCCAGCAGATGGGCAGTGCGTTCGCACCTCCACTGTGCGGCTGGGTAGGCGACGCAAGCAGCGGGTGTTGTAGAGCCCTTATTTCTGACCGTCACAGACTCTCTGAAAGGTAATTGGTGCTGCAGAGCCCGTGACGCCCCGACCCGAAGCCAATGTAGGGCATAGGCGCGTGTTGAGGAAGATACAGCCCCGCTGCTGGACCTGCGCCTTACTTGCCTCGCCACAGCCAGATTTCGGAGCTCCCAGCAGGTATATGTCGTCCGTTCGCCACCCCAACCAGCACACCCGCTGCGCGGGTGACAGCAGGCTCTCTCCAATCCCAGCCCGACCGCCCGGCGCCTTGCCGCCAAGGCCGCAACCAGTCCCGGCACCCAGCAGGCTCGCTGCTGCTTCTGTTGCACTACCAGCGGGTGTTATTGACTCTCCGGACCTTCCACCGCTTTATGCTGGTGATTGCAGCGAAGGTACCTCCGCAATTTCAAGGTATTTATGCATTTTCCCTCCAGGGCTGACAGAGCCTCACTACAGTGCGGCAATCATGTTAGCCTGCCCTCTAGTCCCCCCGCCCCTCCCCCCGCTGACAGTGTCATTGAATCGTCCCCTCAGAAATGATTGTTCATTAACTGTAGTGTGAGGCCTGCCTAGTAAGCTGGTACCTGGAGGCTAATGTGGCAAAATGCTAATACAAGTATTAATTCAAAGGAATCGTTTGGGCGTGCCCTGCTTGTCATCGCTTGAACTGTTAGTAATGCGGTTTGCCACTGTAGTGCTATGTTACGCGAAATGCAAAAATGAAACTTATGTTGATACTGTTACTTTTGTCGTTGCCCTTGATCTGCATTAATCCTTAGATGTGGTTGCTAACATAAACATTGCCTACATAACGCGCAGCATATCTGTTAATAGATTCACTTTATACTATTTAAAGCAGGCACATAAAAATAAATGGTGGTGTAAACTTACTTCTGGGAGAGCAGCTTGATGTCCAGTGATTCGTCATATTTTAGCCACATTAATAGGGATATTTTCAAAAATACGTTTTCACCTTTGTTTTGGAGGCAGTCCCAAAAAAGATCCAATGGTCTGTAAACACTGGACAAATCACGGATTCCGAAGGTCTGCTGGTCGGTAAGCTTGACATAAATGGTGACCCTTTGAAGATTATTTTCGGAGCAGTGCTCTGTGCGAATGCTCCATTTTAGAGCCGGGCTTCTGAGGACACTCTGACCTTGTGCCGTTTAGATTGCGGGTTTTTCTGTCTGCGGAGTCCTAGAATGCGAGCATTATTGCCCAGGGGCATAGCTATTGCATCAGGCGCGGTGGCACTTGGGGCCAGATCTATGAGAAATGAGTGGTCTCTACTACCGACAGAAGGGCAGGGAGCTCTTACGCCTTGCTTGCTGTAGGGTCCACAGCACCCTGGCTAGATATTAGTGCCACACATTCCCACTAAAACCCATATGTAAGAAGATAATTGCATTTTACATTTAAGGTTTTTTCTCCTTGTTTGCACACAAATTCCTGCAGGTAACAGCCGAAGTAACAGCCCTAAAGCAAGCAAGAAGTACGCCCCCTCTCCCACCAATCCCTGTTAGGTAGTGGAAACTGTCCAAACTGGGGTGCAGACAGCCCCTCTCACCTTTCGGCCTGGTACCACTGCACCAACCGCACTACTTCCCTACTGACCGTTCTCCACTTCACCTCCGTCTAAATTACAATTCATGCTTGTGACCCTTTTGCCTGCTTGTGCTTGTTTTCATGACCCTGTTGCCTGCTTGTGCCTCCGTGTGCCCATGTTGCCTGCTTGTGCCTCTGTGTGCCCCTGTTGCCTGCTTGTGCCTCCGTGTGCCCCTGTTGCCTGCTTGTGCCTCCGTGTGCCCCTGTTGCCTGCTTGTGCCTCCGTGTGCCCCTGTTGCCTGCTTGTGCCTCCGTTTTCGTGCCCCTGTTTCCTGCTTGTGCCTCCGTTTTCGTGCCCCTGTTGCCTTCTTGTGCCTCCGTTTTCGTGCCCCTGTTGCGTGTGCCCCTGTTGCCTGCTTGTGCCTCTGTGTGCCCCTGTTGTCTGCTTGTGCCTCCATGTGCCCCTGTTGCCTGCTTGTGCCTCTGTGTGCCCCTGTTGCCTGCTTGTGCCTCTGTGTGCCCCTGTTGCCTGCTTGTGCCTCTTTGTGCCCCTGTTGCCTGCTTGTGCCTCTGTGTGCCCCTGTTGCCTGCTTGTGCCTCCGTGTGCCCCTGTTGCCTGCTTGTGCTGTGTTGGTGTGTGTGGAGGGCTCTGTGTGGCTGTGTGTGTAGGAAGCTTTGTGTGGCTGTGTGTGTGGGGGGCTCTGTGTGGCTGTGTGTGTGGGGGGCTCTGTGTGGCTGTGTGTGTGGGGGGCTGTGTGTGTGGGGGGCTCTGTGTGGCTGTGTGTGGGGGGCTCTGTGTGGGGGGGCTCTGTGTGTGTTTGTGTGTGTCATTTGCGATAGATAAAGCTAGTGGCATTGTAAATGACAATGCCATTTATTTATGTTAAAAAAAACATAAATAAAAATAATGTCAAGAGCAATGCCAATAGCTCCAACTTTAACAAAGGCAAAACCATTGCATTGTAAATGCTTGTTAAATTTGGGAGACTGGGAGATAACAATAAACTATTAACATCTACCCAGCCTATCTAATTTTAGGTTTTCCTCCACTAATCACCTTTCACTTACCTTCACACTGCTTTTTCAGTAGCCACATTAACATTGAAAATTTCTGACTACCTCCTTCTACTGACACATTTTATTCACATTTACAAACGGTCATGGTAACATCTGGCAGGCCGTTTTGTTTTGTTTTGCCTCCTGGGCAAGGAGTACCCAAATGATGTGAAAGAGGGCGGTACAGTGTGGCTTCTGATGGGAATTTTTCCCTATGCCCTTGAGTCTTAACTCAGTAATTATCACACTCAGTTGCACTGTTTGTTCCCACTGTGTTATTTGTATGGTGCTAGGGTCTGTATCCACAGTTGAGTGACAGATATGTTTTGACCTCTAGGTACTCTTCGTATTATGAGTTATATGGTTTGGGGCATGTACCTAGTGTGGGTCACTAAATTTGCCCTTGGACCCTCCGATTAATTGGTTTGGTTTATATCCACAAGCATCCACAAGCATCAGGCATCAACAAGCAACAGACATCCACAAGCAACAGACATCCACAAGCATCAGACATCCACAAACATCAGACATCCACAAGCATCAGACATCCACAAACATCAGAAATCCACAAACATTAGACATCCACAAACATCAGACATCCACAAGCATCAGGCATCAGACATCCACAAGCATCAGGCATCCACAAGCGTCAGGCATCCACAAGCGTCAGACATCCACAAGCGTCAGACATCCACAAACATCAGGCATCAGACATCCACAAACGTCAGGCATCCACAAGCATCAGACATCCAAAGGCATCAGGCATCCTCAAGCGTCAGGCATCCACAAGCGTCAGGCATGCACAAGCGTCAAGCATTCACAAACGTCAGACATCCACAAGCGTCAGACATCCACAAGTGTCACACATCCACAAACAACAGACATCCACAAGCAACAGACATCCACAAGCAACAAACATCCACAAGCAACAGACATCCACAAGCATCAGACATCCACAAGCATCAGACATCCACAAGCATCAGGCATCAGACATCCATAAGCATCAGACATCCAGAAGCATCAGACATCCACAAACATCCAGAAGCATCAGACGTCTAGAAGCATCAGACGTCCACAAGCATCAGACGTCCACAAGCATCAGACATACACAAGCATCAGGCATCCACAAGCATCAGACATCAGACAACCAGGAGCATCAGACAACCAGGAGCATCAGACATCCACAAGCATCAGGTGTCCACAAGCATCAGGCATCCACAAGCATCGGGCATCCACAAGCATCAGACATCCACAAGCATCAGACATCCACAAGCAACAGACATCCACAAGCATCAAACATCCACAAGCGTCAGGCATCCAAAAGGATCAAGCATCCACAAGCATCACACATCCACAAGCAACAGACCTCCAGAAGCAGCAGACATCCAGAAGCATCAGACATCCAGAAGCATCAGCCATCCACAAGCATCAGGCATCAGACAAACAGGAGCATCAGACATCCACAAGCATCAGGTGTCCACAAGCATCAGGCATCCACAAGCATCAGACATCCACAAGCATCAGACATCCACAAGCATCAGACATCCACAAGCAACAGACATCCACAAGCATCAGACATCCACAAGCATCAGACATCCGTAAGCGTCAGGCATCCAAAAGCATCAAGCATCCACAAGCATTAAACATCCACAAGCAACAGACATCCACAAGTATCAGACATCCACAAGCATCAGACACCCACAAGCATCAGGCATCCAGAACCATCAGACCTCCATAAGCATCAGACATCCACAAACATCAAACATCCAGAAGCATCAGACATCCACAAGCATCAGACATCCACAAGCATCAGGCATCCACAAGCATCAGGCATCCACAAGCATCAGGCATCCACAAGCATCACGCATCAGACATCCACAAGCATCAGGCATCCACAAGCATCACCCATCAGACATCCACAAGTGTCAGGCATCCAAAAACGGTCTGGCATGCACAAGCATCAGGCATTCACAAGCTTCAGGCATCCACAAGAGTCAGCCATCCACAAGCGTCAGCCATCCACAAGCTTCAGGCATCTACAAGCGTCAGACATCTACAAGCGTCAGGCATCCACAAGCGTCAGACATCCACAAACATCAGGCATCAGACATCCACAAGCGTCAGCCATCCACAAGCATCAGACATAACAGCTCTTCTGCCGGGCCTTCCTTCCCTGTCCATTCTCGTCTCTGAGCCCACAGCAGAAGGCGTGCAGTGTGTTTTATTTATTTTACTGTCCATTTCAAACTGACTTTGTTGGTCAAAAAAGGATAACCGTCTAACTCGTCCCGACTGGAATCAGACCCCAGATACTTCTTGTTGCACGCAGAAATATGTGGTGTAGTTAACTTACTGAGGCGCCTTCACTTCATGGCTGGACAGAAAAAAAACTGTAAGGAGGCAGTCAAAACAATGAGCAGACTGGTAGTCCGGCTTCTCAGCACTCACTGTGCCCGCCCGCTCAGAAAGTACAAAACTGTCAGATAAGACGCTTTGCCTATGTGCAGGAACTAAGATCTGAACTCAGGTTTTGTGCCTTTGAAGCCAGAGGCCACATGTCAGCCTCCTTTTGTTTGGTTACAGTGATTAACCCCTTCCATGCTGATGACGAACCCAAGCCGTCATGCACTACGGTGCTCGTGTGCTGATGACGGCTGCGGTTCGTCACGGCCCGCCCCTGTTCGTGCTGTTTACAGCACACCAGGGGAATCGCGGCCGCATGGAAAGGGTTAACATCTGCGAATTCATTTATATTAGTAGCATAACACAGGTGCTCGAGGGGACGCATTGAAACGTTGAATCAAAATAAAAATTGCACACAGTAAATTCCTTGAATACGGGATGTTTACTGTCGCCCTCTATCTATCTATCTATCTATCTATCTATCTATCTATCTATCTATCTATCTATCTATCTATCTATCTATCTATCTATCTATCGCCCTCACTCTATCCATCTATCGCCCTCACTCTATCTATCTATCTATTGCCCTCACTCTATCTATCTATCCATCTATCGCCCTCACTCTATCTATCGCCCTCATTCTATCTATCGCCCTCTCTCTATCTATCGCCCTCACTCTATCTATCTTTCGCCCTCACTCGATCACCCTCACTCTATCTATCTGTCGCCCTCACTCTATCTATCTATCGCCTTCACTCTATCTATCTGTCTATCTATTGATCGCCCTCACTCTATCTGTCTATCTATCTATCGCCCTCACTCTATCGTCCTCACTCTATCTATCTATCACACTCATTCTATCTATCTATCGCCCTCACTCTATCTATCTATCGCACTCACTCTGTCAATCTATCGCATCAACACAGCATCACTCAGCCACCCCACAGCATCACCACTCAGGGGCACCACAACATCACTATGCGCTACCACAGCATCACCGAACGCCACAGCATCACTCGTCACCACCACAACATCACTCAGCGCCACCACAGCATCAATCTGTGCAACCATTCAACAACAACTGGTTCAAATATGTCCTCTCAATGTTTCAATCTTTATTACAAATGTCACAAAAAGATGTTAATATTTCACTTCTGTTCTTGGATTTTCGTCACAAAAAAAAAAATACACTGAACATAATCTTTACAAAAGTTATTTACAAACGTTTAAGCTATTTCCATTATAAATTACAATAACTTTTAAGTATTAATTATTTAAAAAAATTAAAAGCCATTGTTATTTGTAATATCAATACATCTAAGTCACGTAAATACAACACATATTGCATTACAAATGCTACAGGTGTCAAATTTGCAAAAGTTAAAACTATTGGCATTGTAAATGACAAAGCTATTAATTTCGCTATTTTTAAAACCAACACATAAATGAAAAATGTGTAATTTACAATACCAATAGCTCAAACTTTCCTAATGCGAGACCTATTGCATTGCAAATGCTTGTTGACTTTATCTCCTTTGATCAATATTTAATTTCATCAGTCTAGCTTGTAGCTTCCACTCAAATCTCCCTCACTCTGGGTTAAAGTCTGATGGCGAAGAATATGCATAGATCCCCAAAAATCTGGGCTTGTGCCCACCTTACTCACAACCAGCAACACAATGTAAACACTGACAGTCTGTGACCTTTCAGTGCCTTGTGACAGTAGGATGCCATTGACACAGACTCACAAGCATGGGGTATGACCTTTTGAAACCCCCATTCCTTGCAACCCGCTTGGAACCACAATGTTGACACTGAAAACTTTCCATGCGTTGACACAGCGCCAGCCTCCAGGGGCTCTAGTTATTGAAAGACCAGAGTGGTCATGACTTTGAATCATGCAGACAGGAGTGCTGAGCAGTCAGACATAACCAGTGGTTTTAGCAGGCTTCCTGAGCTGGGATTTCCGTGGGATTGTTGTCAGCTGCTTTTCCAGCTTTCTTACACTAAGATGCTCAGATCAGAGACCGTGCTGTCTCTTTTAATCTCTGGTTTGCGCTTTGAGGGATATTTTGCTTGTCTTGCTTGTTCAGCACGTGCACAAACTATTACCCAGAGGCCCTGCTGTGTTGACCCAGCTTGATGACTGGAATTTATTGCACCGCCTCTTCTGGCATAGAAACAACACAACTTTGATTGGCCAAAATAGGTTAAAGACGTTTGTGAAGAAAACAAAAATGTGGCACAAAGAAACTGAGAGCATTTAGGAATAGTATACGAGACGAATTTCGAATTCAGTGCATGGAAAACGGATTTTTTGCACATGCCCTTAAATTTCAATTTAGGTGCCGAAACAGTAAAAATTGTAAACATCAAAACCAACCAGTGAACCTCTCTGTCTCTCTCTTGCATTCTTATATGTATCACGGAGTACCAGGATGGTCTGGCGCGGACTCCCTCTCAGGCCCTGCAGCAGCTTACATTTCCAGGAGGGTTACATCAACAACACTTCGTTATCGCTTCTATCTAGATTGTGTATGCCCCTATTCAGTCTACTAGAAGGGATCCCCTTACTTCTACTTCATCTCCTGTTCCTTGACCCCTTGGCAGCTGTCAATCATGCACTTTGGACCATTCCTCCATCTTGGAAGAGGACTTGCTTACCCGACATTTACAACATCAATGTCCCCTGCCCCATCCTGTGCATTCTTCGCTGGATTGAAGATGACAGTAGCGGCTGCTACCGGACGGGGATGTTGGAGTGGTGGGGTGAGGGGAGTTAATTAATATATATATTTTTTAAACTATCTTAGAACAGCCGGCCGGCTGCTGCCTCCCTTACATCCTCTTCCTTCTTCCTCTGCAGTCCAGCTGGCAGCAGGAAGCACCCGCACATAGGCTCCCCATAGCCATTCACAACGCTGCAACGCAGCAGTGTGATTGGTCTGAGAGCTGTGGATCGGTGTTCAGACTCGAACAGGGAGCCTGTGTATGTTCCTGACCAGGCTCTGTAACGCAGCCTGGTAGGAACATGCAAACTGCGCATGAACTGTTTTGTCGACCCAAGAGGGTTGGGTAACCAGTTCATGCGCACTTTGGGAGTGCACACCACTCCTTCCCTGTGCTGCCCAGCCCGCCCGCCCCACACTGCAACATGCAATAGGAAAAATAAAATGAAAATAACAATATATTATTGTCATTTTATTTTTATTTTTTGCTCAGTGAGGCAATGCTCCTCCACCTTAGCGGAGGAGCCGCCACTGGGAGACTAAGCTGCTCATCTTACACCTCTCACCAGTCGACAGGCTCAAGCACAGCTCTACAGTTTGCCTCAGATCTACCTTAGGCTTCAGGTGTGGTTTGCTTCACTGACATGGTCCCATGGCCACAACTATGATCACCAATGTGCCCAAAATCTAGAAAAGGATCTGCACGGAAGGGAACTGGGTACTTTTTGCTCCTGTCAGAGAAGGAGGGAGCAATAGAGTTAATTCAGCATTCCCCCCTGACCCTCCCGTGCTGCTTCACTGTTGGTCTCCTCCATCCTCGCCTTGTTGCTTTACCATTCCCCGCACCCTCCCCCATGATGTTTCTGCTCAGATTGGCCACCCACTTTATGAAAAACTGCTTTTGCACCGTATTATTTTCTTTTTAGTAACCTATCCAAATCGGCTCAGTAACTGAAAAGTAAAACAAGCATTAGAAATGCAATAGGTCTCAGATTTTTTTGAGTTAGAGCTAATGGAATTGTAAATCGCAATGTCTTTTAGCCATGTATTATGAAGTGTATGCATGTGGTGTGTAGTGGAGTTATGTGTGATGGATTGGAATAGTAGGAATGGTGGCATGCTGCTTTTTAGATGAATATGTTTCAGAGTAAAGGGCACCATATTGCGATTGCTACAATAGTTAATTGTGGATGCGTTAACAATTGATGTGTGCACTGATGGGTGGTGGTGTATGTGCCTGTAGAAATTGTGCACTGATGGCTGGCGGTGTGTGTGCTTGTTAAAAGCGTGCACAGATGGCTGGTTGTGTGTGTGCTTGGTGAAAGGGTGCACTGACAGCTGGTGGCGAGTGCGCCTAGTGAAAGCATGCACTGACGGCTGGTGTTGTGTGTGACTGGTGAAAGTGTGCACTGACGGCTGGTGGTGTGTGTGTGTGTGTTTGGTGAAAGCATGCACTGACATTTGGTGTTGTGTGCGTGGTGAAAGCCTGAATTGACGCCTGGTGGTGTTTGTGCTTGATGAAAGCGTACATTGATGGCTGGTGGTGTTTGCGCCTGGTGAAAGCGTGCACTGATGGCTGGTGGTGTGTGGTTGTGTGTGTGGTTGTGTGTGTAGTGGTGAGTGTGTGGTGGTGAGTCTGTGGGGGTGAGTGTGTGGTGGTGAGTGTGCGGTGGTGAGTGTGTGTTGGTGAGTGGTGATGAGTGTGTGGTGGTGAGAGGCTGGTGTGTGTGTGTGTGAGTGTGGTATGTGTGTGTGGTGTATGCGTGGTCTTATGTATGTGTGTGGTGGACTTAGTTTGAGTGTTCGTCTCCTGCACACTCAGACAGTGCCCCTACACACTCATACACTGCTCTCCCTGCACACTCACACTGTTCACCCTGCATAGTCACACACTGTTCATCCTGCACACTCACACACTGTGCACCCTGCAGATTTACAGACTGTTTACCCTGCACACTCACACACTGTTTACCTTGCACACTCACATACTGCAGTCACAGTCACTCTGCAGTCACTGTTACTCTGCAGTCACACTCACCCTGCAGTCACTCTGCAGGCACTCTGCAGTCACACTCACTTTGCAGTCACTCTCCAGTCACACTCACTCTGCAGTCACTCTACAATCACGCTCACGCTGCAGTCACTCTGCAGTCACACTCAATCTGCAGTCATTTTGCACTCGCACTCGCTCTGCACTCACTCTGTACCTGCACTCACTCTGCACCTGCACTCACTCGACACTCACTCTCCAATCACACTCACTCTGCAGTCACTCTGCAGTCACACTCACGCTGCAGTCACACTCACTCTGCAGTCATTTTGCACTTGCACTCACTCTGCACTCACTCTGCACCTGCACTCACTTTGCACTTACTCTGCAACTGCACTCACTCTACACGCACTCTGCACTGACACTCATTTTGCAATTAGGAAAGGGAAGAGTTTTCTAGTACTATCAGTTTGTCCAATTTAGCTGTATGTGGCTTTCAGATTATTACTTCTCAGACCCAGGAATAACGAACGTGGGGGAGCTAGGATACGGAATGGGTATGGGTTTTAGATTGCGCTGACTTGACCGAAGGCGTCAGAGCGCTTCACAATAGAAGCAGAGCTGATACATGGGAGCATTGCAAGAGAACAAATTATAAAAGGAACGCTAGGACGCATGGGAAAATTGATAAGAGTGGACAGCGAAAATATTGAGGTAGCAATTGGTACAGTACAGGAAGAAAAGGGATTGCGCGTACTTGACCTGAAGGCATCAGAGCGCTTCACAATAGGAGCAGAGCTGATACATGGGAACATTGCAAGTTAACAAATTACGAAAGGAACGCTGATAAACAGCCGAAAGGCGTCAGAGCGCTCTTGCAAACCTCTGTACCATATATTGAAAAGGACAGGGGTGTTAAGTTCTTACAACTAACTCTTTGATATCATAAATTTGTTTTCTAAGACACTAGACAACAATGTTCCATTCAAATAATTTTTCTCGTACTGACTGGTACATCCTGCCCACAGCTTTCAGCCGACCTTGTAGCCGTTTCTCGTACTGAGTGGTACATCCTGCCCATTGCTATCAGCCGAGCTTGCAGGCGTTACATAAAAATGTAATAAGTTTCAAAGCAGCTGCCGCGTTTTATATTACAGTACAGGAGGAAAAGGGATTGCGCGGACTTGACCGGAAGGCGTCAGAGCGCTTCACATTAGGACCAGAGCTGATACATGGGAACATTGCAAATTAACATATTACGAAAGGAACGCTACGACGCATGGGAAAAGTGCTAAGAGTGGACAGCGAAAATATAGAGGTAGCAATCGGTACAGTACAGGAGGAAAAGGGGATGTGCGGCGGTTGCCAAGATTACAAAGTACAAGTAGGGGTAAAATACTGCAATAAATGACAGACTCTCCAGCACAAGAAATTTTTTTTACGTAGGCAAGGTTGGCCTGGGGCGAGTGCAACGGGGGTGGCCGCGCAGTCATCGTGCTCAGCTTTCCACTACACAAACAAGATTTGGCTGGGAGCCAGCATGTGCACACACACAGCTGAAATAAAACAAACTGGAGAGTGGTGTATGCGCGCCCAGCATCTGTCTTCAATTACCGCGGGCCCTGACAGCTGGTAATTGAAGAAATATGCCCTTCTGCTGCGCGTGTCCGCACGGAATATGCACTAGGCGGAGCAACTCTAACGCCTATGGCCTATTGCGTGCTCTCTTGTAAAAACACATGCATGCGAGGGCCAATTGCCATGCAGCTGGCAAAAAAAAAGCAGCAGAAATCACAAGCTTTCTGGAATTCAGTAGGTACGATTTTCGAAGCCCTCAGAAAAGGACTCTTAGGCCACGCCCACTTCGTGGGACGTAGGCCGAGCCCTAAAAACACCCATGTAATTTTGTAAGAGTGTACCTACAAAATGACACTGGTGGGTGCTTCAAAGGTTTTCTATGTGCATTGTATCTACAAACCATTGGCAAAGTCAATACGTCTCAAAGGTAAGACCTACTGGCTTTGCCAATGGTTCTTGGTGACTGGGACTTATTTATTTATTTATCATTAGACACTGACAGAGAGCATGAGAAAGGGAAAAAAGTAAGAAGAGAATGATAGAAAAACAGTGACAAAAGGAGATGACAGGGATTTAAAAAGCCCACAAGTGGAAGATAAAGAAAGATATGCGGGTGGTGGAAGAAAGAATCAAGGGATGGGATCAAGACTATGCAGCCTAGGTACATGGCAAGCCTGAATTTTGCAGCGCCGGTGATGGGCTACTAAGAAAAACAACTGGACCTTGAATTTATTTATTTATTTTTACAATTAAAGAAAATTGTTCCCTACTCGCTTAATAACCCACCACCACCACCAAAGGAGGCATTCTTTTCTATTTGTTTGTCTTTTATGTGCTACTCTGTTTGTGTGCTCCACAATTGTGTGTGCAATGCCAAGTGTATTTATCTTTAAGGTATTATTTTGATAGTTAAAGGCACTCTCCTCTGGCATCCGCCAGTAAGGTTGGGAACCCTGCGTAAACTCCTCTAAGGCTCTATTCTGCTACTTTTTTTCTGCTTGCCACCCCTTTCTCTTCCTTTTACCAAGCCATGTTCTGGCCCGGAGAAAGGAGTGTCTGAGACTTCTGTTTTTCAATAAAACCCCAAGAAACTGGCAAATCTACCAACAAGAATTGGCAGAGCCAATAGGTCCCGCCCATCCAAGATCTATCAGCTTTGGCAATGTATTATTGCTATGTTATACACCAGCGTGGCTAATGTTCAGCATGGCTAAAAGTTAGTGGTGTGGAGTGTTCTAGAGTGGAGTGAGGGGAATAGATTGTCATAGATTGCAATTGTGAGTGTTGTAAAGTGGTGTAGACGGAGCAGTGTCATTGAGTAGACAGAGTGGAGTTCAGTTGCAGATAGTGTTGTGGAGTGCAGTGTCATAGAGTGGAGTGGTGTAGAGTGGAGTGGGGTGGAATTGGGTAGAGTGGGATGGAGTGTATTGAGGTGGATTGGACTGGAGTAGATTGGGGTAGATTGGACTGGGATAGAGTGGTTTTGATTGAGTGAGGTAGATTGAGTGGGCGGAGTAGATGGAGTGGATTGGATTAAAGTGGGGTGGATTGAAAAGGAGTGAGTTGGAGTGGGGTGGATTGGACTGCAGTGGAGTAGCGGATTGGAGTGGGGTGGACTAGATGGGTTAGTTTAGATTAGCGTGGGGTGGATTAAAATTGGGTGGGTGGATTGCATTGGGGTGGGGTGAGATGGGGTGGAGTGGGGGGAGTGGGTAGGAGTGCGGTGGACTGGAGGAAATACATTGGAATAGTATGAATTGGAGCGGGTGGATTTGATAGGATTGGTTGGGCTGGGTGGATTAGAGTGAAGTCAATTGGATTGCAGTGAGATGGATTGGATTGGAATAAGGTGAATTGTATAGAGTGGGGTAGACTGGATTGGGTGGATTAGATTGGGGTGGGATAAGATGGATTGGGGTGGGATAAACTGGATTGGGGTGGGCCTGAATTGGATTGAGGTGATTGGATTGGACTGGACTGGATGGGGAGGTTTAGATTGGGTTGGATTGAAATGGGGTGGGTTGGAGTGGGGTGGATTGAAGTAGTGTGGGGTAGACTGAAGTGCAGTGGATTGGAGTGGGGTGGATTGGAGTGGTGTTGAATGGATTGGGGTGGACTGGAGTTGGGTGAAATGGAATAGAGTGGGGTGAAATGGAGTGGGTGGATTGGATTGGTGTGGGGTGGGGTGGATTAGAGTGGAGTAGATTTGATTGCAGTGGGGTGGGTTGGATTAGAGTTAAGTGTATTGGATTGGATTAAGTAGGGTGGACTGGATTGGGGTGGAGTGGATTGAGGTGGATTGGATTGCTGTGGGGTTAACTGGGCTGGGGTAGAGTGAATTGGATGAGGTGGAGTGGATTGGATTGGATTGGGGTGGGGTGGATTGGAGTGTGGTGCTTTGTAGTTGAGTATATTGGATTTGGGTGGATTGGGGTGAATTGGATTGGTGTGGATTTTAATGCCCTCACACACCCTTTCAGGTGTCATGCTTCAACATATGGGCTGCTCCTCGTTGGGTCTGCGGTGCAATACCCAACGGGCTCACTTTATTGGAGATCTTTTATCCATTGGCCGTATGGTGAAGTGCGGGTGTGGGGCCAGAACTGTGTAGATGTAGGGAAGTGCTTAAAATAGGGTTCGGAGTACCTAGAGAACCAAACTTTATTCTGGGGGTCTCCTATCCTTAATAAAAACAAACAACAAGGCTCATTCCAAGCGTAATGTCTAGGGCTAGAGTGTCCTTATTGAGAAAGTGTCGTCGGTCAACATGTTTCTCGCTCTCAGTGTATTTTACTTTGCGATTCTTCAGGACCAGAAAGATGAAACTATCTACACTTAAAAAAATATTTTGTGACATGGAACTTTCATCACAATCAATATCTACTTATTAGTGTACCTGTTGGAACCAGTATCTACCTGGGAGATAAAAAAAGTGGCAACATTCAGGCCATTTGTTGTACATAACAAAATCAGGTACATTCCTTACGGTGACTCTGACGTCTTATCATTATTATTGTGTAGTGAACGCTATTGCATCGAGGACTCTAAAAACTGTTAAACAGTGACAAGTGGTGAGTTCCCACAGTGAGCTATTGTGAATTATTGCCCATGTGGAACTTCAGTGATGCAGCAGCGATACATTAATACGAACTCACCCAATTCTGTAATAAACCAGGCTTCAACAGTACCCGGTAGGTCACGCATAAGGCTTTGCTCCTATGTGTAACTAACTGTAACCAGGAAATGCTTTGGACTACTGCGCAGCCAACAACCTATCCTGGGCCTCTTTGATGCCCAAACACGACAACTGATTATCTAAGCCTCTATACTGGCTCGCCTGGACTACTGCAATGTGCCTCTGCTCGGCTCTAACAGATCGGTGCTTAGTAGACTGCAGAGGGTCCAGAATGGGCTGCCAGAATGTGGCAGCACGTACTATTTTTGCCCTCCCTAAATTCCGCCATGCGTCCAATCTCCTCTGCCGTCTACACTGGCTGCCACTGGAACAGTGTATTCACTTCAAGACGCTCTATATCACGCATAAGATATTGACAGGCAGTGCTCCTAACATCCTAAATGATCTCTGTACCCGTACACCCCCTCACGTGCCCTACACTCGGCAAACCAGAGTCTTGCCTGTATCCCTCACATTCACAGAGCGAGATCCGGCAGTCGCTCTTTCAGACGCCTGGCCCCACTCTCTGGAACTCTCTCCCCTGCCATATCTGTAGCAACCCTGACCATCAGGCCTGCAGGCGTCTCGTGAAGACGTGGCTCTTCTCCCAGGCCTAACCCTCCCTTTCCGTCCTGTTCTGGTCCCGTCCCTGGACTATTTTCCTTTGCTCTAGCTCCTGCTTAGTCTGGCCTTTAGCGCTGGGATGCCTTTTTGCCGAGGCAGCCATGCGCTTTACAAATTTTCTAATCTAATCTAATCTAAGGGGAGAAATACAATTACCAGCAAATGGCTCCAACATCACTCAATATTTGGAGAGCTCACAACATTGTTCGTGTGTATTTACATGGATTGAGTGCGCATTCATATATGCATTGGTTACTCCTGGAGGTACAGAGGTGATGGTTCTTCACCCTGGCATGTGTAAACAAACGTATCAAGCTGTACATTCTCTGTTTGTTCTCCATGTAGGCAAAGGTCTCAACTGGTGGTCACCCTTGCCCTTATATCATTATCATGCTTAACAACATGTTATACACCATCACTACACATACTTAGCAGTGTAGCCAACTCATGTTAATGCTCAACTGTACATACTCTGTTTTTTCTCTGTTTAAGCAAAGGTCTCAACTGGTGGTCACCCTTGCCCTTTTATCATTATCTTGCTGAGCATCAAGTCGTACACCATTGTTACACCTAATTAGCAGTATAGCCAGCTCATGTTAATGCTCAACTCACTCCGTTGGAGGTGCGCTAAATGCGTGTTGGTGTGTGTGTTTCGACTAATTGTGACCACCGTCCTTGGTGTTTCAGCTAGCAACTGGCGCCTTGGAAAAGTACGCTTAAGCGGGGGACGCAAAGTCAGTTGTGGTTAAACCGCGCATCGTCAAAATGCGCGCATTAAGTTTTACATTTAGTTCAATGCTTAGCCGCTGGTTATTCCAGTGAACGCTCCTCTGCCGGTCAAAGAACCATTGGTAAGACACATACTACTGTGTAAAATTGTTACGTGCATATCCTAATCACGCTGTGATCCCTTTGAGGTGCGGCCTCTATCTCCCTCATTTGGGTCGCTCAGGATGTGAAGCCGCCGCTTTTTAACTTATTCTTCGTGGCTTGGGAACCCCTCACGTTAATCTCATCAGGGAGGTATGCTTTGTTATGGCGTAATGTTAAAGTGCCCTTGCTAACCCCCCGTTGGAGCGGGAACTGCTCTACTATAGTCAGTTAACAATCACACAGCCTGTCGACTCACAAATACTCACAGTTCTGCGGTTAGCGCACAATCCATGACCTACCCCCTACTACCGGGTCCGGGAGGTGGGAAGGTCAGTGTCTATGCTGTTTTTGTCCCACTAGTGCGTCATGTGACAGGGGGTGGGCCTTCATTACGTGGGTGCACAGTCAAAAAATTGATTCCCTATTATCGACCTACAGTAATATCGAGTCCAAAATATCGTAGGTGAAGAATATCGAGGTCAAGAATATCGTTGGACAGAATATCGACCCTAAGGTAAGTAATGTCGATTTTTTTATATCGATGTAAGTAATATCAAAGTTAATAATATCGATATCAAATATATCGATGTCACTAATTTCTATGTTACTAATATCGATATTTGTTTTTTGTTAAGTATTTTATTTGTTTTAAATTATATGTGTACTATTTTTTATATATTAACATTTTTATTTTAAATTTAATTTTATGTTTTAGTACTGGAGCGGGTTGTGGGTTTATAGGGGAATAGGTTGGGAAGTAATTTAATTATAGTAAATTAATTATTAATTTTTAGTAATTGTAAATTAATTTTAATTAATTTTTGCTTTTAAGTTCTGTAGCGGGTTGAGGGTTTATAGGGGAATTGGGTGGGAAGTAATTTAATTGTAATTTAGTAATTATTAATTTTTTATTGGTATTGATAATTTTTTTCCTTCTAATTAATTATTAATTGGTAATCAATTATTTTAATTGGTAATTCATTTTTTTAATTGGTAATTAAGGTTTGTAATTGGTAATTAAATTGTTTATTTGGCAATTAGGTTTTTTAATTGGTAATTAAGGTTTGTAATTGGCAATTACATTTTTTAATTGGTAATTAATTTTTCTAATTGGTAATTACATTTTTTAATTTGTAATTAAGGTTTGTAATTGGTAATTAAAGTTTTTATTTGCCAGTTAATTTTTTAATTGGTAATTAAGGTTTGTAATTGGCAATTACATTTTTTAATTGGTAATTATTTCTTTTAATTGGTAATTAAAATGTGTAATTGGCAATTACATTTTTTAATTGGTAATTCATTTTTTCATTGGTAATTATGTTTTTTTAATTGGTGATTGATATTTTTGATTGTTAATTATTTGGTAATTTATATTTATTAATTAATATTTATTGGTATTTATTGTTATTTTATTGCTAATTAATCAATTATAATTATTTTTCTAGTAATTATTAATGGGTATTTGCAAATGATGTAGAGTTTATTTAAAAAATAATTTTTTAATTATTTCATTTACAACAATTATTTATAAGTATGTTATATTTAACTTCTACACTATCCAATGCTTTCCCTACTGTTGCACTCTCTGGAGTGGGAATAGTAATTGTTACCCCTACGCTATCCAACGCTTTCCCTTCTGTTGCCCTTTCTGGAGTGGGAATAGTAATATTTACCCATACGCTATCCAACGCTTTCCCTACTGTTGCACTCTCTGGAGTGGGAGTAGTAATTTTTACCTCTATGATATCCAACGATTGTTCTACTGATGCACTCTCTGGAGTTGCAATAGTAATTTTTACCACTACGCTATCCAACGCTTTCCTTACTGTTGCACTCTCAGGAGTGGGAATAGTAATTTTTACACTTACGCTATCCAACACTTTCCCTACTGTTCCACTCTCATTCATTCATTCATTCAAAGATTAACTTTATTTGGTTTATCACAACCCTAAATTGTACACAATAAGAAAGAGAATGGCAATCTAGATTAAAAAATTAAAAATACATTTTCTTAAAATTTTGCGGTTTAAAAAAAAAAAAAAATCATCTTTCCAGTCCCAGCTTTGACTATTCCTTTTTTAAGAGTAAAGTCTCTACTAATGTCATGAATATTACATCACGGCATATTAGAATGTTCGAAGTGGCACCCATCCAAGTTGTTACCGCCTGTCTGCAGGTATGAATTTTTAGGTTATTTAGAACTTGTTTCACAGTTTTCTTCTTTCCTCTTTTACTGCCTCACACGTGCACATTAGATGGAGTAAGCTTCCCGTGTGGTACCCGTATAGGCGGCATGTCTTGGCTTGCTGTTTGATTTTCCAGGAAGGAATCAGGTCTTTTGAGCAGTGGTCGCCCAATCTGTATGCCATGAATTTCGCTTTTAACGATAACCGAAAGTGAGCTTCTAGATAAAATTGGGGTTTTAGTCTTTTATACGAATTAATTACGATCCATGCATGGCGGCGTTTGGCTAATCTCCTTTAATCCTCTGCCAGGGATAGCAATTTTGCATTTAAATTACAAATTTTATTGAATGATGTTCATTCCAATTGGCGATTCCAAACTTCCTCGATGTTTAGTGTTTCCAATGCAAGTCGCAAGTAATTGCCCCAAGTGTTTGGTTCTTTTTGCTCATATTGTATCTTGATTTCTAACCAGCATAAGTGATTTAATGATCCTTTTTCTGATGCTCTGAGTTTCCATCACCATTTTGTAAAAGTTGCTTTCCTTTGGTAATCTTGGTTTTGTAGACCGAATTCTAAACTTATTTGTGCTGGGGATGATCCTTTAAAAAGATTAAAAACTGATTTGTAGACTTTTATCTGTAGTTTGTTTAAAATATCAGTTTCTTTCCCGTGCCAGATTTCCAACCCGTATGACAGGGTTGGGAGAAGTTGAGCTGCCATTATTTTTAAGAGCTGTCCATATGAGGGGCAGTATAATTTCTGTTGTAGCTGTTTGTAGGCAAAGGTAAGCGATTGGGCTTTGGTTGTGATTTCCCTTTTTTGGTGCACCAGAGACATGTTTCTGCTCAATTTAACACCCAGATATTTATATGTAGTTGTCTCCTCAATTTGTATGTCCTTTGCGTACCATTTAAATTTTCCTCGTCTTGGGCCCGCTAATCTCACTACCTTGGTTTTTGTTTTATTGAGTTCCAGACCTAATGTGTCAAAATAATCGATTAATTTATTTATGACTCTTTGCAGGCCAATCGGAGTTTGACTTACTACAACGATATCGTCCGCGTATTGCAGAAATTGTATTGGCTCATTTGCCAATTTTGGCAGATGACCATTTACGTGTTGCAGATAGGTGTTTAAATCCGCTAGATACAGGTTAAATAAGCTTGGAGACAGCACACAGCCCTGTTTTAGGCCGTTTCTTATTTTTATTTGTGATGATATTCTTTTCCAATCCCCCAACTTTACTTTGGCCCATGTTTCCGATATAAGGCTATAATGGTTTCTATTAGTTTCTGCGGGAGTCCCCATGATTCCAACTTTTTCCACAGGCGGTCTCATGGTACTCTATCGAAAGCTGATTTTAAATCGATGTAGCATGCCAGTAATCCTACCCTCTTTTTTTCTGCGGTTTCTATTAACATTGCCAATACTGATAGGTTTGTGATTGAGCCCATGCCTTCCCTGAAGCCGGTTTGGAACTTAGGGATTATTTTATTGATGTTTGTCCATTCCTGTAGATGACGTAATATACAGGATGCAAAAAGTTTTGCCTCTACATCAATAAGGGCTATTAGCCTATAGTTCCCTGGTTCCATTCTACACCCATTTTTGTAAATTGGGTGAAAAAGATTTCCGCCCCAGGACCGTGGCATCTTATTGTCCCAAAACAGTTGGTTAAAGAGTGGTGTGAGATAACTTGCCCAGAATTCAGGATCTTGTTTAAATAGGGCATTTGGTAGTCCATTTGGGCCAGCGGCGCCCCCGGCTTTCAATTTTTTTTATCAAAGAGAGTGTTTGTTTCACTGTTGTTAATGGAAATTGATCTTCCAGGTCCCAGCTCGTTGTTTCTTCTTCCTGTTTGTTTGTTTTTTTGTTGAAGGTGACTGCGCTTCTTAATTCTTTTCCCAATAAAATGTCTTTTCTTGCATCTTTGCTTGGGAATTGGTCCATGTGAATATTATACAGGCTATCGATGTATTGTAGCCATGTTGTTTCACTGATTCCTATATTCTGCCGCGCTCCTGTTCCTTTTGATAATTTATTGATTATACCCCAAAATTCACTGCTATTTGGTAATTTACTTGTCCATAGCAGGTCTTCCCATAGTTTTTCTGTGTGTGCCCTTTTTGCTTTTCGGCATTCATCTTTATATTATTTTCTCATTTTTTGTATCTCACTATTGTCAAATTCTTTTCCCATTCTGTTTGATGCGGCCTTTTGTCTCAAAGCTTTAGCGATATTCCTTTTTTTGTCTCTTAGCTTGTAGGTAAACCATGCCTCTTTGTTGGAGTCAGGAGCACGGGTCACTACTGACTTTGCAGGGAATTTGCCTAGCACCAATGTGTGTAGATTCTCCCAGTCTTTCACCAGTGAATGGGGTTCCAGGAACGCTGTATTCTCTACGTACATATACACTGTTCGCATTATCTCATTAATTATGATTCCTTTCCATTTTAGTTTCCTTTGGTTGAATACTTCCGGAATTGTAACCAGTGATGCTGTGGTAATTTTTTGATGGATGTTTAAATTTAGTATGGTTTCTTGAGGAAAATGGTCGCTCTCCGGTCGTAATACAATGCTGAACTGATCAGTTTGCTTTATGAGCTCTTTGCTGATTAATGTATATCTATTGTGGAGGATTTATTTCCACGCAAAAAGGTGGTACTTGCCGGTTGATCACCCCTCATGTTTCCATTTAGTGTCACTAATCCCAGTGCTTCTGATTCGTTCCATGATAATTTGATATTGCTTTTCTTTCCCTTAATACTTGTCAGATTGCAATTGAAGTCTCCTGTGATGAGCATCTCGTGATATTGATGTGTTATTTGTAGTGTTTTTATTATGTTGACTAGTTCAGACAGTTTTTTGACTTTTGTATGCTTCTCAGGGTGTATGTATACGTTTACAACCAACAAATTCCACCGACTCCATTTATAGGCCAATTATTTTCTAATTTTATAACTTGTATCCAATTTACTCCAGCGTCCATTGTCTCTGTCTTCCAGTTGAATTTATTTGTTATATATGTAGATAAATCCCCCCCTTGGATGGCCGTACCTAGAGATCTTTTCCGCCATTTCATGATGTTCCTCATATCCAACAATATGTCTTGGGGTGATATTCCATGTTTCCTGCAGAAGGATTATATCATAATTACACAGAAAGGTAATGGTTTCTTGGTCTTGTTCCATTTCATTGAAACCATGGACATTCCAGGAGCAAATTTTTATTTTTCTTTCACATTTCAATTGTACCTGGATGTTTCTCACTTTACTCTTTTCGGTCCCGATTTTTCCATCGGGATCGGTATGGGTTCAGTGCGTGGGGAATCCAAGACCAATCCTGATCATCCTCGGACTTATAGTTTAGGTGTCCTTTTAAACTGTTGAGCCTGGATTCCCTGCTAATTTGTCGATTTATTGACCTGCTTCTTGCTCCTATTAAAATAGAGGATGTTTTTCCTTTTACATTTGGGACTTTGGATGCCACATTGTTCAACAGAGGATATGGGTACTTTGTAGGCATTGGGTATGCCAATATTATTCCCCATGTTGCAAAGACTGATCTTGTTGAGAAGATGAGGTTGGTTATCTCTTTTTATGCCCAAGTTGTACTACTTATTTCCCAGTCTGTATCTTTATTCATTTGAACAAATTCTACTGCTTTGAGATCATACGTTGTTATTTCCCTTAATTCTGGAATCTCTCTGAATAGCCGCAATATGTTACCCCGGTTCAGCGTGTCCATCATTCCTTTTGTCTGATATTCTGGTTTGAATAATAATTTACAACCCGACTCTATTGGAGTCATTTGATTTTCCTGGTTCTGCCTAGGTTCACTATTTTCCTCTATTTTATTCCAAGGGTTGTTTTGTCTTAAGCACTCGACAAAGGGTGCTTCTAATGGGCTGGACCCCGGTGAGATCCCCTCTCCCTTTTGGTGCCATGTTTCTGGGTCAAATGTTCTGAGACTCGTAATGGGTCTCCCCTTGTCCGTTTGTGTATTTCCTGACGGTACATTACATGTCCTTCCATTTTTTCCTACTTTAATTTTTAGATTGGCGTTCATATTTGTGCGTTGTTCTGCTTCAGTCTTGAAGCTGGTTTCTTTTTTAGGTAGGTTACGTTGTATTTCTTCATTTCCACCTGCAATTGGTTTTGCATGATCTGGCGTTTTTAAAACATCTTGAATTTTTTGTGTTTGATCATTATCAGATGATTTTTGCTGTTTGTGGTCTAAAACCTTCTGATTGTTTACTGGTTCCTCTTATATGCTTTTTATTTTATTTGTTTCTTTTATTCCTGCGTTGTCTTCATATTTTGATTTGCATTTGACGTTTAACTGTGTCGTTTTGTGGCTAGAATTTCTCAGCGGTCCCGTATGTTCTGATGTGAATGCCGTATGTTCTGATGTGAATGCCTCTTGGTTGTTTGTTTCTATTTGCTCGATTTCTTCTGTCTGGTCAATTATACTTTTTTTCCTCTTTTGAGAAAATATGGCATAAGTTTGACTTTCATGTTTGGTTCTAATAATGTTCTTTTTGGCTTTCCGCGCTCGTTTCCTCTGTCTTTTATTTTGCTTTTCTATTTTATCTGTTAACCTGAATGTATTTCCTTCGCCTTGTCTGTTTTCTTTTATTTCGCTTTGTTCCGCCAAGTTTGCACCAGTTTCCAAATCGATAGTTGAACTTGTTTTATTATGCTTTTCAATCTTTGAGACTTCACCCTTGTTTTCTTGGGTGTGGGTTCCACCAGGTGACCTTATTGTGCGAGTAACGCATAGGATTTCTGACAGTATTTCTGGTAGTGAAGCCAGTTTGTCTATTATCTTCCCGCAAACGCAGTGTTGATCAATTAGTTTCTTATTTGATTCGTTTTCATTGTTTATTCCTTTTAAAATGTGGACTGAGATTGTATCCAGTTTGGTGTTTATTCCCACTATATGTGTTGCGATTAAATTCATTAAATCCACCTGGACATCTAGTTTATTCGATTGAAAGTTCAAAACATCGATTGCATGCTGTAAACTTTTTAATAACGATTCACTCCAGGGAACTGACTGTGTGGAATTTGGTTGCATCGGCGCCCCTGTCATAGAATCAAAACCACTGGCGGAGGAAATTGTGATTGGCGATTGTTTTTTTAAGTTTCCTTGGGGGTGGCCATTTTTTCAATTTTTGTGTCTATTCCATCGGGTTGGGCTCGGAGTAAGTTTTATGGGGGTTAAAATAACTTCCCGTTCACCCTCATTCCTTTTTTCCGGTGAGTCTATATCTATGTTTTCTTATTTTCTATTTACCCCCAATTTCTCCTCATCATTTTGTGTGTTTATTTCTAACACCTTCATGAGCTCCTCTTCCTCAGAAATTGAGAAGGATCTTGACCAGACTGACTTTTGTACGCTTCCCTGACATTTCCCTTGACATCCGATTTGACTTTGATCGTTTTTTAAAGACAGACTTTTCCCATTTGCTTCTTTATTCGCCTTATCTGGTGTGGACATAAGTTGGCCCATAGGTGCATGAATCTGTGCTGTAGTTTTTAACAACCAATTCTTAATTGCTAACTTTTCTTGTGACAATGATCCAGTGTTGCCCTCCTGTTCTTATCTATTTTTATTTTGCAATTGTGGTCGTTGTGAGTGGTGTGATTTTTCTTTCAGCGGATCCCACTGTGCCTGGGTTTTTCCTTCCATTTTGTTCGGTGTAAATAAGTTTATAAGTTTTATTGGGCTTTGTAAACCTTTTTCTTCCTCCGTTGTCGAGTAAATTACCTCCATGGGTTTTTTTAGAAACTGAAATTTATGCTTTGAAGTGCTCTCCCCAAACTTGAATGGTTCTGGCGTGGGGATTGGGATCAAGTTCTTTTGCTCCGTGCTTAAAGACTCCTTTGTTTTCTTCTTTGGACCCTTGATTTGTTCTCTTTTGACCCCTCTTTTCTTGTTTTTATATATTGGTGCTTGTCGAATTTTGCCTGACCGCATAATCCTGGTTCGTGTTGTCAATCTGGTTCCTTCTGGTTGGCTGACCTGTGCTGCCAATTTCTGTGCTGCTAATTTCTCAAATGTTTCTAATGGTTCGATGAGTCCTAGCGCCTGGAGTAGATATTCCTCATTTTGGGGGGGGATATAGTTCAAACCTATAATGCTACCGGGACACAAGCTCGACAGCGCCTCCCTTTTGCTCCCTTACTCCAATATAACGCCTGGCTGGTAAAGGCAGGGGGCTTCCTGTGGCTTCTCACCGCCTCTAGCTACCCTACCACCCCTGTTTTGCTCTATGACGAGCTTTTCTTAAATACTATGTGTGTTTGTAGATTATTTGTAGATTATTTATTGTCTCTTTGCTGCCTGCAGCTAAGATTACTCAAGTCTTTTGCCGGCTTTGCCGCTGCTCAGATGGTTTCCGCTGCTGACACTGAAATCCGGCTGTCTGTCCCCCACTGCTGTCTCTCCAAGTCTCTCCGAAATCTCTCCAAAAGCCTTGCCGCTTCCAGTGCCGCTGACACCATGGGGGTAGGGAGGACTTCGGTCTTCGAGGTTTTGATGGAAGTCTGGGCTCCTAGCCCCTCGCTCCTGGCTCCTCGCTCCTCTACTCAACTCCTTGGGACCTCCTTGGGACCTCCGCGTCCTCTGCACTCCACTCGTGTGCGGGTGCAAATGCAGGTGTGGGTGTGGGTTTTTGGTGTAGGGTGCAGGATATGGGTCTGGGTACAGCTGCCACTCGAGCGGGCGGCGGGACGTGCACCAGCCGACAATCTCCTTGCAGCGGCTCCGCCCAGCTCTCGCAGCTCTCACCGCTCTCTTGCGGCACCCCAGCGGCTCCTTTGCTGGCTCCCGAAATCCGCAATTGTTTGCTTGGGGGGGGGGAGGGGGCCACTTGCTGCCGCTTACTGTTGCCTGCCGCGGGTGCCTTCACCTCGGCTGCGACTTTCTGATTCTTGCGGACCCCCACCCCCGACAGCTCCGGCAACACCGCGTCTCGCCCCTCGCCTCTCGCCTCTGCTCTGCTCACTGCTGCTCGCTGCTCTCACAGGTGTGTGCAATCAAACTGTTCCACTCTCTGGAGTGGGAATAGTAATTTTTACCCCTATGCTATCCAACGCTTTCCCTACTGTTGCACTGTTTGGAGTTGGAATAGTAATTTTTACCCCTACGCTATCAAACCTTTTCCCTACTGTTGCACTCTCTGGAGTTGGAATAGTAATTTTAACCCCTACGCTATCCAACGCTTTCCCTATTGTTGCACTCTCTGGAGTGGAAATAGTCATTTTTAACTCTACACTATCCAACATTTTGCCTACTGTTGCAATCTCTGGAGTTGGAATAGTAATGTTTACCCCTACGCTATCCAACGGTTTCTCTACTGTTGCGCTCTGTGGAGTGGGAATGGTAATTATAAGTTATATGCTATCCAACATTTTTATTGCTGTATTTTTTTTACTTATGGATTTTGAAAAATATTTTTATTTATTTAGCTATTATTTTTTTTGTATAAATGTAGATAATGTAGTATATAATTAATTTTAAAAATATTAAAAGTATTTTTAATTTTTTTAATTTATTACACATAATTCTTTATTTTTTATTGATGTTGTTGTTTTATGTTTGTAAATGTATTTGTAATTTATAATATTTTTAATAATTTATAAATTATTAAAATAATTATTACAACTTATTTTTAAGTATGTGTATATTATATATTTTCTGTATATGTTTAATGTATTATTAATATTATTACTATATATGTATTATTTATTCATTTTAAACATTATTAGATATTTTTAACTGTTTATTTTATTTATTAGTGTTATTTACTTTATTTTACATTTATATTTTTATAGAAAAAAAACGATATTTTTAACATTGATATTTTTAACATCTATATTTTTTTCCGATATTTTTGTACTTACCATGTTGTAGATAGGATGTTGATATTCTTGCCTTCGATATTTCTGCATCGATATTCCTGTAGGTCGATATTTTCTTGGTTGATATTTTGTCAGTGATCCCATTACGTGATGGTAGCTAATCCAATCAGTGCAGTGCCTGGTGTGTGGTGGCCATCTTATAGTGGTATACGGGCTTTATGTGATTCATAATTCCTAGTGGGGTTAGGTGAGCATTATATCAGAGCCCACGTGTGCAATCCCGTTTATACATAATTAAATGCTTTTTCAATATGTATGTTGTATTTTCAATATTTAGGATGTGTTCTCTGTATACTGACATTAGTACCTGTAAATGATCACTGCATCAAAACAATCCACTTTTGGTCTGGGTTGGCAGCCATATTGGAGTGGAGTGGTAGTTTCGAATCAACCTATGTCACTGCATTAAATTGGGCCCCTTTTGGACTGGTCTGGCAGCCATTGTGGGGTGGAGTAGTAGCCTCATTTCTACCTATGTCATTAGGGCAGCTTTTTGTTTCATAGGTAGGAATGTGGTGCGTGTTAGCGGAACATGGGTTGGGGGCACTCTCTTAGCTTTCCCTGTATAAAGTGTTGATAAGGACCTACTTTATGTAGTGTGTCTGGCTGTGGTGGATACAGATGTTACGCAGGTGGACTATCTCTACATAATTAGCACCACTTACACCCAAAAAAGTTAGATCCTAAATGAGATCCATGGTATATCCTCATTCAACCCCTTGTCATTTGTGGATAACCTATGTATCCATCTCTGCTCTTTTGCAAATAGGTTTGTTTTTGTTATCTCGGGGATTGCTTTAAAAATTACCCATTTCAAAGATTCTGGTGTGTGGTTTTTTCCAAGGTAGTGGGAGCACATCTTCGTGTTGTTCTTATGGCATCTGAAATTACTGCGGTGTTCTGATATGCGTAATTTCATTGGGCGGCTGGTCATCCCTTTGTAGTATAGATTACAGGGACATATGATCAGATTTATGCAATTGGATGTATTGCAATTCGTATGTGATCTCATCTCCCATGTGATTGTATTGTTCAGTGTGGTGGCCTTTTCTGCAGAAGTGAATGCGCAGGCTGTGCACGCTCCACATGGGTAGTGGCCTTTTACCACTGGTAAGTTCCACAGTGTTCCCTGCTGATTCTTAATCGCTTTTGTTATGTGGTTGGAAGCAGAAGTGAAGGTTGTTACGCAGGTTAAGGTATTGGTTGTGGTTTGTTCTCTGTGTTCTAACATGCCTTCCCTGTTATTGTTTCTTGCTCTCTTCCTAGAGAGTGCGATACTCCGAGGTGTGTAGTCTCTTGCAGCCAGGCTTTTGAAAGGATGGCTGATTCTGACTTATATTCTTCCACTGTGCTGCAGTTTCTCCTCACCCTCAAGAACTGCCCGAAGGGTAAGTTCTCTTTCAGTGCTTTGGGGTGATGGCTGTCAAAAAGCAGGAGGCTGTTACGATCAGTGCTCTTCCTGTGCATAGTGGTCATCAGATGCTCTCCTTCAAGTTTATTGTGAGGTCCAGGAAAGCTATTTGTTTGGGAGGTACTGTGATGGTAAATTTAAAATATGGGTTCAGGTTGTTGATCCATTTGAAAAAGTTACTGTAGGATTCAGAGTTCCATGTCCAAAAGATCTGGATATCGCCAATGAATCGTTTCCACAACCATATAATGTGGTCGTATGGATTTGACTTATGGAGGATATGTTGTCCCTCAAAGGCAGCCATGTACAGGCAGGCCACACTGGGAGCGAAGGTACTTCCCATGGAAGTACCTTGTGTTTGATGATAAAGCTGACCCTGAAACTCAAAAAAGTTTTCTGTAAGCGCCAGTGTGGCACATTCCATGATGAAACTAGGCGGTGTTAGTGATTCCCATGTGGCTGAGTTGAGCTTGTCCTCTATCACATCTAGGGTGGCTCTCTAGGGGAAGTTGGTATAAAGAGCTTCCACGTCTAGAGTGATGAGGAAGTCAATCTCATTTGTTTGTTGAAACTGCTCAAGTAAGCGCAGTATGTCAGTGGTGTCTTGGATGTATGATGGTATAAGTTTCACCAATGGTTGTAGAAAATGATCACAAAATTGTGACAAAGGCTCCAGAAAGGAATCGATTCCAGATACAATAGGGCGCCCAGGTACTAGGGTGACCCCCTTGTGGATCTTCGGTAATATATAGAAATAGGGGGTCTTGGGTTCTTTCTTGTTGAGGAAGGAAGCCTCCTTTTTACTCAACCACCCTTGGTTCTCTGCGCAGTCAACCAGACCAGTGATGGTCTTTGTCAGGCCCTCTAACGGGCTGCCGGGGATAGGGGTGTAGTACTTCCTATTGCTCAATTGTCTCAAACATTCCCTGTCGTAGTCAGAGGTGGCCATTATGACCATAGCCCCACCTTTACCGGCTTGTTTCACCGTGATGATGGGGTCGTTGGCCAGAGATTCAATGGCCATCATCTCTTCCTTAGAGATGTTACAGTAGTGCCTTGGGTCAGTGGCTGTTTTAACCTCTTTTAGGACGGCTTGTTCAGGTTATCACTTCATTCTGTATCTTTACATTGTTGGGGGTGAAGGTCGAGGGGTTATGTAAACCTGAATCGTCCACTGGTTGGGAAGGTTTACCATCAAAATAAGCTTTTAGGCGAACTTTGTGAAAGCTCTGGTGTAGTTCACATAGTTGTTTGAAGTGGTCCACCCTGGGTGTGGGAACAAATCCCAATCCCTTCTGTAGGACTTCGTCTTCTTGTTTGGTCAGTTGTCTGGGTGACAGGTTGACCACTAAGTTCTCTTTTTTGTGTAACTCCCGGTTTCCACCACCCGCTATTGTGGCTCCTCCCATTGTACCCTCTTTTCCTGTTGGTTTCCTCTTCTTCGCCCGCACCCTCTGCCCTAACCTCTGCCTAAAAAAGGCTGGCTGGGGGTCCGAATTGGGGTGGGCCTTTTGGGAAACATAGGGTATTGCCAGAATGCCGGTCCCTGGTAATGTGGTGGTTGGTAGGTATTGTATCCTTGCCTCCCACCCCTTCTGGGTTGGTTAGACTTCCAATTTTCCACACTGGAGTCACTGTTAGTGGAGGACCGCCTCCTGGTGGAATTAGAGCTGGTGTCCGAGAAGTTACCCATTCCTGGTGGAACAAAGTCTGGCTAAAGGTATGGGTATACCTTCTCTTTGTCAAAATGATTGATGTCTTTCTGGAGTTTTACAACTTTTTGCTTCATAAGGTACTCCTTATGTACAGCTATCTCACCGGTCAACTCCGTTAATTTGGATTTGAAGCTGGGGCCTGGTACTGCACTCTTGAGGGTGCTCTCTGCTATTTGGATTCAGCCCAGTAATTTGTCTGCTAGCCTTTTGGCTGTATTCATAATCAATATGAGGAGCTCTCGTACACTTCCATGATAACTGTGACCATTCTGTCTTGAATAGGCCATCTTCCCTAAAGATTCTGGGGAAGTTGTTCACGATAAGGCCATTAGGTGAAATGTTGGCCCTCAGGTATTCGGTCATTAATGCACCGTGCAGGGAGATTTTGCCCATTCTCTTTTCATAGCTGATAATGATTGCCAGTCTTCCGATTGGCTCCCTGTGGCGCCATCGAATTCAAGGCCCAGAATTGAAGGGGTTCTTAATATCTCTGCTGCTTGGTCCTCCCCATAACTTAGACCCTGGCCTTCCATGGCGTGATTGAGGGTCAAGTTGGATGGTTGGATAAAAATTCTGTAAGAATAAACCACTCAAATGTAGTGGAATAGGGTTTTCAAAGGAGGGGCACAGAAGAAATCTTACCTACCGAGACAGGTCCCACGGGGTTTAGCCATGCTTGGTCTGTACACAAATTAAGGAACGGGGGGGGATTTTTACTCTCTCACAAGAGTGGGTGGCCCAGCAGAACAGCCCCAAAGTCAAGATTACTTTCAAGATCCTCAACCAGGCCTACAAGTGCCTAAACAACACCAGACCCAAATACCTCAACGACAGAGTCACCCTCGGAAGATCCTTCTCTTACATCGCGGCCAAGACATGGAACGAGCTCCCAACAGACATCAGATGCGCCCCCTCCCTGAACACCTTCGGGAAGACTCTCAAGACCTGGCCTTTCGGCTGAACAGCATTGCTTCCCCCCCCCCCCCCCCCCCCCCCCCCCCCCCCCCCCAGCACCATGAGATCCTCACGGGTCAGTAGCGTGCTTACAATTCCCTGACTGATTGACTTTATCTTAGGGACAAAAGACTTAAGGCCTGATTTAGAGTCCTGCAGATGGGTTACTCCATCACAAGTGTGAAGGGTATCCCATCCGTCATATTACAAATTGCAATAGGACATAATGAGCTTGTAATGTGGCAGGTGGGATATTCTTCAAGTTTGTGACAGAGTAACCCGGTTCGACAAACTCTAAGCCAAGCCCTCAGTTCTGGTGTCTCGCCTGCCATTAAGTTCTTTCAAGAGGAAATACGCAAAGTTATACGGAAATCCCAAACTGTCTGAATTCAGTGATGACATACGGTAAATGGAAGAACTAAATCACTAAATTCCAGTGGCCTTGCAAATATCCCAGCTGAAATCGTTTTTGGGGTGAAATGTGGTGCAGACTGTGGGCCTTCTGTGGAGGTTCATGTTCTATCATGTAACACGTTTTCTTTTCTTCTGTACTGAAACGGGCTAAAAGCAATACCAAAACAGAACACTTTTTTAATGCTTTTATGGATTCATCTACATTGCTTCCTGATCTTCCTTCCTGCAAACTTCACCCGACTCTAATAAAGCTGTCATATCCTGTGCATTAGTGGTTGCGTTGTAGATTATACATTTGGAAACTCATGTACAAAGGGCTTTAGCATTCACAAACTCTCCGAATCAGTAAATCAGCAAATCGGAGGATTTACGAACACTAAAATCCTATTTCCTATGTTCTAAAGACACAAAGCAATCAGAAAAATGTTTCTAAATCACTGACTGTGTTTAGAAATGGAAACCCATTCGATATTTGAAAAGTGGGTGTGGTTGGGGTCTCTTCCAAATTCCGAATGACTCACAACACATTCACGTCACAGGAGGTGGTAATTAATTTGCCAAAAAAGAAGGGGTGCCCTTTTGAATGCTTAAAAAGTTTGCTAGAGAGTAGACAGTGTTCCATGAGACAAATTGAAAAACAAATGTTAACTTTTCTTTTTTAAATTATTTGCCTTTTCCTTTAAGAAAATGTGCTGCATTTTTTTTTTAAATTTTTATTTTGCAGTATATCAGACGAAATAGAAAGGGGAGGGAAAACAGTAAGAGGGGAACAGGAAAGAAAAGAGAGGAAGATAGGCGACATACCGCCATAAAGCCCCACACAGGGGGAGCAAAGACAGGGACGGAGTCCTTGAAGATAAGGGGCGACAAGGCCCCAAAGTCCACAAGAAGCCAGCAGTATTCCGATAAGGCAGCAAGGAAAAGTCTGCTTAGGTCAGTATTCGTGCAGGACTGACAGCCTAACAGTGGACATCGCATCTTCAGATAGAAAGGGCAGCCCAAATAACATCCAGAGTCCACAGGTCATCCCTAGGCAGATCTAGTCGCAACAGGAGAAGAAACAGAAGGAAATAATCCCAACTAACCCCCCCCCCCCTCGTCCCTCCCCAACATCTCCCTCCCCCCCAGTGGTGGCGATCAGCAAGCACACAAAGCAAATTAGGCCTTCAGGAATTCAAATCTGGAAGAGATGTAGGGACCGCACCGCCGATGGACAAACTGCCGAAGGCAGGCCTCGGGACAGGAACCTCACAAGCGGGCCCCAGTTGTACATAAAATTCTTGAAATTCCCCAGAAAGATATCAGAGAGACGTTCCATGCTCAACAGACGCCACAGTCGGGCGTGCCACAAGGAAAGAGCGGGAGCAGACGGGGACTTCCAAGCGGCTGCAAGTGTCATCTTAGCCGCCCCTAGGCATAACCACATAATACGCTTATCTGCCCTAGTCTGGTGCTCAAGCAGCGGGTCCCTAAGCCCTAATAAGACAAAAGCCATGGTGTCCGGGATCGGGTAACCCAAAATGTCCTTAATGTGGGATAAGATCTCATTCCAGAATGGCTGAATGGTAGGGCATTCCCACCATATATGGCTAAAGTTTCCCAACAGCCCACAGCCCCTCCAACACCTATCTGAAGTAGTGGGGAATATGTGGTGTAATTTAGAGGGATATAGGTACCAATCAAAGACGAGTTTCATATGTGCCTCCCTGAGGTCAGTAGAGTGATTATGCGCCGACACGTCCCTCCATAAGCCCAGCCACTCACTAGTAGAGATGTCCCTCCCCAGGGTGGACTCCCAATGATCCTGATATCGCGGCCGCGGCGCCACAGTAGAGTCCAACAGCAATTTGTATAGGAACGAGATTGCTCCCTTCATGGCAGAGGTGTGAAGAAGGAAAGATTCAAATTTCGATAAGGGTCTAGTAGCAGCGTCCACCACCGCCGGTGACGTCGCCCAATGTAGGAGTTGAAGATGTCTGAAGCGTTCCGTCGGGAGAACGCCATAATCCCTCATACAGTTGTGGAAAGTAAGGGGTTCGGCGCCATGGAACAAGTGGGTAAGGGCTCTGCAGCCGCCTTCCTTCCAGGCCCTAAAGGGACCTTCCTTCAGAGCCGGGGGAAAGGCCGGGTTGTAGTGAATCGGGGTAAACGGGGACGGGAACGTGGTCCAGCGGTCGTCGCTGCTCACCGTATCCCAGACCTTTAACACTGTGCTCGTGGGAGTGCTGATGTATGCATTTCTGGGTCGATCTGTTTTAGGTAACCAGGCCAGATCCCAGATGGAGCGGCATGCTACGCTCCGATCCATATGGAGCCAATGTTTCTCCGACATCTGCTGAGACCACTCCACGATGACCCTCAGTTGGGCGGCCTTGTAGTACAAATGCATGTCCGGAAAGCCAACTCCCCCCTCTAGCCGCGGACGTCGCAGAACCGAAAACGGAAGCCGTGCTCGGCCACCCTGCCAGACATATCGCAACATCACGGTCTTCAATCGGCGGAAGTAGTCTAGCCCTATCGGGATAGGCAGGGCCTGAAACAAGTACAACAATTTAGGAAGGAGCACCATTTTAAGGGCGTGTATCCTGCCTAGCCACGAGATGAATTTAGGTTTCCAACGCTCCAGTTCAGTTTTAATGGAAGTTAACATTGAGGGGAAGTTAGCGTGGAACAAAGCACCCACTGTGGCGGTCAACCGTATGCCCAGATAAAGCAGGGACGTCGACGCCCAAGCGAGTGGAGTAAGCAGCCGGGTTCGCTGCACCTCCCCTGCCGGTAGGGTTAAATTTAGGATGTAGGATTTGTCGAAATTAACTTTGAAGCCCGCCACCTCCTCGTAGGTAGAGAGCACCGAGTGGACATGGGGCAATGATAGCGCCGGGTCCTTGATGGACAGCAGGACGTCGTCAGCAAAAAGCGAGATCTTATGCTGCTCGCCTGTAAAGGGAAGTCCAAGAATCCGCTCGTCCTCCCGCACCGCCAACGCTAATGGCTCTATACTAAGGGCAAAAAGCAGGGGTGAAAGGGGACATCCCTGGCGCGTTCCGCGGGAATGGCGAAAACTCGCTGATCTGTGGCCGTTGATTAACACCCGAGAGGCAGGGCCACTATAGTTGGCCTCGATCATTCTAATGAAAGAGGCCGAGAATCCGAAGGCCACCAACGTCTGGTGCAAAAAGCCCCAGTCGACGCGGTCGAAAGCCTTCTCCGCATCGAGCCCAACCAGCACCGCAGGTATACGAAACCGTTCTGCCTTTTCAATGAGATGGACGACTCGACGCAGGTTATCGTGAGTCTGCCTGCCCTTAATAAACCCCGATTGATCAGGATGGATCAAGGCAGGCATCAGGTCCTGCAGTCTTCCCGCCAGAATGGAGGAGTACAGCTTGGCGTCCAAATTGAGAAGTGCTATCGGGCGGTAGGAGGCACAAGAAGTAGGATCCTTCCCTGGCTTGGGGATAACAGTGATTAAAGCTTCGGCCATAGAATCTGTGGTCCTACCATCACTCGCCATTGCGTTGAAAAGGGAGGCTAAATGGTCGCAGATGTCAGAGGCGAATGTTTTGTAGAAGAGGGCTGTGTAACCGTCAGGCCCAGGGGCCTTGTGCGGCTTCAGGGCTTTAATGGCATCCAAGACCTCCTCCCGGGTGATGGGGGAGGACAATAGTTCGTTCCATTCGTTAGAGACTTTCGGGAGGGGCAGGCCCTCCAGGAATCTGGATTGGGCCTCCGGATCAAGCGAATCACTCGAATAAAGCGTAGCATAGAAGCGCCCGAATATGGTAGCCTTGTCTGCATCTCTATGCTGGACGGAGCCCGCATGGTCGCGAATGCCTCCGATATAATCTTTCTCGCGTTTGTCCCGAAGTTGCCGGGCAAGATGGCGCCCGATTTTATTGCCCTGGGAGTAGGAGGTGCGCCGAAGACGCAGGAGAGTAAATTCCGCCCTGTTATTATAATGGGCCCTCAGTTTCCCACGTACCGCCGTCAGGGGGCGCAGAGTCACCCTAGAGGGGTTCGCCTTGTGAGCCTGTTCTAGAGAGGCCAGCTCGGATTCAAGAGCCTCCCTCTCCTCTCGCCTCAGTCTGTTCAGGTTCGCGTTAAGAGCGAGGCACGTGCCCCTTAAAGAGGCCTTGCACGCGTCCCAAGTGGTATACACCGATGTGTCCGTAGGTGGATTGAGGAGAAAAAATTCGCTAATAGCCTTGCGTAAAGCCTTACAGGATACCTCATCTCGCACTAATGCAGCCGGGAAATACCACTTCCGCCAACCGTCCCCCCCAGTGGCCCAATGTAAACTCAGAACCACGAGGCTATGGTCCGAGAGTGAGAGTGGAAAGATGTCAGCTAATTGTATGTCCCCCTGAAGAGCCTGGCTAGTCAAGATGTAGTCTATGCGGGAGTATGAGTGGTGAACGCTGGAAAAAAAGGTGTAATCCCTGGTCTGAGCATGAAGAAAGCGCCAACCGTCAATCAATCCCATGTCACCTAATTGACGTAGAGTTTCGTCTGAGAAGACGCCAGCGCCCGCCCTGCGGCCCCCAGAGCTATCCAAACCCATGTCCCACACCATATTAAAATCCCCCAGCAAGAGCAGGTGACCCTCCACGAAGTTCCCCATCCTGTCCAGCAGACCCTGCAGGAAGGCATTCTGACCCGCATTAGGAGCATATAGTACAACAAAAGTACACAGACGACCATGCAACAGTCCCTTCACCATGAGCCACCGGCCTTCTTTATCCGCAGACATCCCCGTGGGTTGAAAATGCAGGGAAGCCCGAAAAAGGAGGGCCACCCCTCTATGCTTCGTGGTCGCAGACGCCCTGTAAATAAGAGGGAACTGCCTATGACGAAGCCTCAGCTCATCCCTTCTAGCCAGGTGGGTCTCCTGGAGGGCAACCACATCTAAGTGGTGATCTACAATGTACTTCCAGAGTTTCTGCCGCTTCTGCGGGGAGTTAAGACCCTTTACATTCCAAGTTCCTACGCTGACAGGCATAAGGGAAAGTAATAACTCCACGCCATGCATACATCCAGACAGCCGCACGCCTTGTACTGTACCTGCATACACTGCAGTCTACAGAGCAACATATGAAGCACAGGTGAGACCATCAACAAGAGCTTAACCTCCCCACACACCCTTCTTCCTCTCACCAGGTCATTCTCCCTCGTGGACTGGAGGTCAAAGCGGATCCCCAATACCAGAAAGTCAAGAATAAGCAGTAAAACACACATCCCTCCCCCCTCTCGGCAATCCAGACATACCACACAGAGCCGCCACCACTGGTCCCCCATGCCCCCCATAAGTCGCACTCCCCCCAACATCCCCCCCACCCCCATTCTCCCCCCCATCCCCCCCAAGAACAAGAAAAAAGAAAGAACAAAATGCAATACAGTGCACTGAAAGTGCAACTCAAGGCACTGAACCTGAACCTCGCAGTCTTCAGTTCCAGTAGGTCACGGTTCAGAAGTCTCCCACTGGACTGGGGTCGGGGCGGGGGGGTCCGCCTGGGGACCCCCAGGTCCAAAGTCCGGGGCGTCTTCTCCAAAAGTACCATTGTACCCCGGGGACCTCAAGCCAAGAGCCCCTCCGACGCCACTCCATACGTATGGGGTCACGCTGCTCCAGAGCTCGTCTGGGAGTCTGTCATGGTGGCGGAGGCCACCGAAGCCACTGCAGCTCCTCTCTCCTGCTCACTAGTCGCCGAATCCGGCCGCCGCCGCCGCTCTGTGGTTGGGCCCACCCTGTGCCATGACGAAGAGCGCCGCCGCCTCCGGAATGGAGAGCCACGCGCCTCCTGCGTCGGTTCCGTTTCCTCAATACCTAGGACAGGGTTCTTCAAACTGTGGGGCGCGCCCCCCTGGGGGGGCGCCGCACCATCCCAGGGGGGGCGCAGCTCCACTCCGATCTTCCCTTTGTAGAGACTCTGTGAGGGCAGGCGATTTCCGTCCGAGTGGGGCTGCAGGGGCCTAAGAGCTGAACAAAGCTCATTAGCATGCGAATGGCCTCTTAAAGAGGTGTGAAGTGCTCGGGTGCGGCTGCCTGGCAGAGTGTGTGCGTGCCCAGAAGCTGTGAAGCTGTGTCAGCCCGGGCACACACAGGCATGGTGAGATGAGAGGGAGGGAGGAAGGAGACAGAGACAGACAGACAGAGCTGCAATTAGAAGTTCATTTGGACCCATATCAAAGGATTCTTTATAATAATCCCTAACATATGAAATGTTCACTTTGGCGGCTTTAAAAACGATGGTAGAATGGCGGAGTATATGTATATAACTCTAGAGTTAGCTTGTGCGTGTTACCAGTTGAACACTGGTTTCATTACAAGTGGCTGCTTTATAAGTCCATGATATTTTTTATTTTCACGCCTTCACTCTCCTGGATATGTATTTGTCTTTAGATGCACCTTAACATGAATGGCCACAATCATGCTTCGATTTGTATTTCCAAAATAATTTAGTAAAAAAAACATACAAAATTGCTATGTAACATGATTTTGTTCTCAACAAAGAATTACAACACAAAAAAATGTGCTAAGTATTGGCAATAGAGTATGATACATTGCGTGTGAAGCAGGTTGGAATGGAAGAGCACTACATATCCTATAAGTGTTGGCCATTGGCTGCTGAGGAAGGAGACAGGCAGACAGAGGGAGAGCGAGGGAGGCAGAGTGAGGGGGAGCGAGGGAGGGAGACAGAGGCTGACAGAGCGAGAGCGAGGGAGGCAGCGCGAGGGAGGGAGAGGGAGACTGAGGCTGACAGGGAGAGCGAGGGAGAGTGAGGGAGGGAGACATGCAGACAGAGGGAGAGCGAGGGAGGGAGACAGGCAGACAGAGGGAGAGCGAGTGAGGCAGAGTGAGGGAGAGCGAGGGAGACAGAGGGAGAGCGAGGGAGACAGAGGGAGAGCGATGGAGACAGAGGGAGAGCGAGGGAGACAGAGGGAGAGCGAGGGAGGGAGACAGACAGAGGGAGAGCGAGGGAGGCAGAGAGGGAGAGCGAGGGAGAGCGAGGGAGACAGAGTGAGAGAGAGCGAGGGAGACAGAGGGAGAGCGAGGGAGACAGAGGGAGAGCGAGGGAGACAGAGGGAGAGCGAGGGAGACAAGAGGGAGAGCGAGGGAGGCATAGCGATGGAGACATAGGGAGAGCGAGGGAGACAGAGGCAGTTAGAGGGAGAGCGAGGGAGGGAGACAGGCAGACAGAGGGAGAGCGAGGGAGGGAGACAGAGGCAGACAGAGGGAGACCAAGGGAGACAGAGGCAGAAAGGGAGAGCGAGGGAGAGTGAGGGAGGGAGACATGCAGACAGAGGGAGAGCGAGGGAGGGAGACAGGCAGACAGAGGGAGAGTGAGGGAGGGAGACAGGCAGACAGAGGGAGAGCGAGGGAGGCAGAGTGAGGGAGAGCGAGGTAGACAGAGCGAGAGCGAGGGAGGCAGAGTGAGAGAGAGCGAGGGAGACAGAGGGAGAGCGAGGGAAACAGAGGGAGAGCGAGGGAGGCATAGCGAGGGAGACATAAGGAGAGCGAGGGAGACAGAGGCAGCTAGAGGGAGAGCGAGGGATGTCGGGTGGAGCCGGCCACCAGACGTCCGTTATGTTGCCATGTGGGTGAATAGATGTATGGGTGGAGTGGTGGATGTATGGGTGGAGTGATGGGTGGAATGGTGGATGTGTGGGTGACATGGTGGATGTATGGGTGGGGGGTGGATGGATGAGTGAGGGGATGGATGGATAGGTGAAGGGGTGGATGGATGGTGGGAGAGAGGATGGATGCATGAGTGGAGGGATGGATGGGAATGGATGGATGTGTGTATGGTTGGAAGGGTAGATGGATGGGTGGAGGGATGGATGGATCAGTGAAATGGTGGATGGATCGATGGGGGGGTGGATGGTGGACGAGTCGGTGGATGGATGAAAGAGGTGATGGATGGATGTATTGATGTATTGATGGGTGAAGGGGTGAATGAATGGATGGATGGATGAGTGAAGGGGTGGATGTGGGAATGGATGGGTGATTGAGGAGGGTGGATGGACGGGGGGATGGATGGAGGAGTGAAGGGGTGAGTGAGAGGTCAATGGATGGATTCATGAGTGGATGAGTGGATGGATGAGTGGGTGGATGGGTGAAGGGTGGATGGAGGGATGGGTGGCTGGGTGAGGGGGGAATGGAGAGAAAGGGGGAGGATGGATGAATGGATGAGTGAGGACATGGATGAATGATTGGCAGAGTGGATGGGCAGGTGTGTGCATAGATAGGTGAGGAGAGGAGCATGGAGATGGATGGGTCAGAGAGTGCATGCATGAGTGGGGGGAGGGTGGAGAGCGGGAGGGATGGATGGGTGGGTGGATGGATGAGTGGGGGGTTGAGTGGGTGGACGGATGAGTGACTGGGTGGATGGATGAGTGGGTGGGGGGATGGCTGGATGGGTGAGAGGGTGGGTGGTTGGATGAATGAGTGAGTGAGTGGATGGGTGGAAGAGTGGATGGATGAATAGAGGAGTGGATGGATGGATGAATGAGGAGTGGATGGATGAATGAATGGAGGAGTGGATGGATGAGTGGGAGGACAGCTTGGGTGAAGGGGTGAGTGGTTGGATCGATGAGTGGGTGGATGGATGGGTGGAAGAGTGGATGGATTGGTGAGGGGATGGATGGGGTGACGGGATGGATGGGTGAGGGGGTGGATGGAGGGATGGATGGGTGAGATGATGGATGGAGGGATGGATGGTGGATGGGTTTGCAAGTGGTTGAAGGGGTTTGAATGTGGATGGGGCACAGATGGAGGGAAGGAATGAATGGTGGGGGAGTTGGTGGATGACAAGGTGTACATGATGGATGGGGAGGGTTGTGATGACTTCCTTTGCCATGGAGGATTGTGTTTAGAGCTGTGTGGTACGCCTCTGTCGTTTCGCCACACCCACTCACAGGCCTGCAGTTTGCTAGGCACTCTTGTTGTGTTGAGCATTGTTTGCCGGATATGGCCCGTGGTGTGCGCGTTGCAGTCGATCATGTGGTGTGCCGGATTCCCGAGGTTTCGGTTGGGTGGTGGGGGGGCCCAACATCTAGGGGAATTCAGCTGGGGGGGCTCAACCTGGAAAAGTTTGAATACCTCTGACCTAGGAGATCCATTGCCTCCCTCAGGGAATTGATCTGTCGCAGCCGATTCTCCCAACGAAAGATGATCCGGAAGGGATGGCCCCAGGAGTAGGATACTCCGCGTTCCCGGAGGAAGGCAGTCACAGGTCGGAAGTCCCTCCGTTTCTGCAAGGTCGTCGCCGCTAGGTCCTGGTACAGCTGGGGGCGATGGCCCCTAAATTGCAACGGGGTAACAGTTCTCGCTTTGCGCAATATCTTTTCCTTCATCTGAAAGTCGTGTACGCAAACAAGAATGTCTGGAGGCGGTCCCCCGCCCCTCCTGGGCAGCCCCACTCTGTGCACTCTGTCCATCTGGATGTCACGCACCTCTTCATCCTCCAGGATCTGGAGAAACAGGGCCAGGACGTACCCACGCAGGTCCCCCGCTTCACCGTCCCATGGCACTGCTTTAATACGAATGTTATTTCTCCTGGAGCGGTTCTCCAAATCTTCTGCGTGGGTTTGTAAATCCAGATTTTGCTCCGTAAGGCGTATGATGTCCTGTTGGAGTTGGTGCACATCATTCGCCATGCTAAGGTCATGGTCCTCCAGCGTCGCCACTCGTTCGCCGATCCCATCCACGTCCCTCCGTACCTCTCTGAGGTCCGAGGCCAACTGCGTACGGAGTTCGGAAATGTCGTCCTTGATAGTTGCAAAGAGTTCTTTCATGAAAGCTTTAGTCGCCGGCGCCTCATCATCTGACTGTCTGGAGGAGCCACTGGCCCCCGGTGAGGCCGGTTGCTGCGGCGGTTTGGGGACCACTTCCTTCCCCGTCTTCCCCCCTCTGCGTTGCGAGCCGGACATGGCTGGTAGCCGCTTCCCCACTCCTTCACTTCGGCCCTAGATAGCCGCCCCCTGGAGGGTGAGATTCGGGACGGCGACTCACCGCGTCAGGTCAACCCGTCGATGGTGCTGTTTGCCTTCTCCAGTAGCCAGCCAGGTATACTCCGACTGCGGTGCGGCCTCGCTCCTTCCAGGCCACCTTGACTCACCGATGCTCCAGCGTCCAAGATTCTGTCTAGCCCCAGGGGCAGGGAGCGGGCGGGAAGACTCTCACCTCAATGCAGGCGGCCAGGCATAGGGCTTATGGGACCCCAGTACTGCACGCGTCTCCGCCAATGAAAAATGAAAAATCAGGGACAGTCCGGTCCGGTCCGCCAACGTCAGGGCTCCTCCAAATTGGCGCCAAGTGCTCGGACGCAAGAAGGGCCCGCCACCCAGGTAGGCGGCAGTTCCAGCGCTCTGCCCCTCCAAAATCCGTACTGGCAAGTTGCGAGCGCTCCGCTTCCTCCAGGCGCCACTGGAAAAGCCCACCTCATATGCAGTAGCAGGCCTCTCCACAGTCTCTACTATCAGTGCCAAGTGACCCCGGTGGAATCCGAAGCTCCGCCACCACCGTGGTCCGGCCGCCAAGCTTTATGTCTCCCCCTGTGTTATGCAGGCATGTGTAAGGCCTCGCGCTGGCCCACCAGCTACTTGCACGCATCAGGCCCGGATCCGGCAGTTAGTAATGCGGCGCGCGGTCCTGCGCAAATATGGGGCCTCGCCACCTCGCAGCCTCGCTTGTCTTCCCCCGCTGGCAAGGTCACCGGTTTGCCGCTCCCTGCGGCAAGGAATCCCCCTGCTCCTCCCCCGTCGGGCCGGTGTCACAGCGCTCGGATCTGCTCCGAGTCTCAGGGGGCCGCCCCTCGATCCAACGTCCGGATTCCTCCGTCGACTCCAGGTGTCGTCCAGCCACCGGTCCGGGCCGCCGAGTGGTCCTCTCAGTGCCCTTCAGCCAGCGCTCCTGCCGCCGGCGGGTCCAGTGCCTCACCTCACCCGCTCAGCGCGATGCAACCGGCGCCGGCGCTGCGTCAAGGCCCGGGTCCGCTCCGCCTCCTCCGGCCTCCAGATCACGCGAGGCCGCCGCCTCGCAGGCCGCAGCTCGGCTCCTGTCTATCGATTCCTGCCGGTCACCCTCCGCCGAGATGGTGACACCGGAGCACACCGCCAACAATCGGCAGCCCCCGCCTATCGAGCAGCGCAGGTAGGATGCCTTGGGACCCCGCAGTAAGCTGCTATGCAGAATCGGCGTCGGAGAGGCTCGAGAAAGCGTCCCACTCCGACGCCATCTTGGCCACGCCCCCAATGTGCTGCATTTTTAAAAACAGTGCTGTAGTTATTGGTTGTCACACACATGGTGGTCTTCTAACCGAAGCAGGCTACCATCCCTGTGATGGCCAGCAATCGGAGTGAACTGTAATTTAGGACCTATTTTATTAATTTTCTTGAGTTAGGTCAGATTGCAACCTACTCCAGTTCCTCATTTTATGAACCAGCCGATCATACGTAGGTCGTTTCACAAAAATAATTTAGTGGTGGCAAAAAGTTGGTACTTAAATTGTGACCACCTTTTGCCACATTAACAGCACAAGGCCTTTGATTCTTTGCTGAATTCGCACAATTGTTGTTCCACATAATCATATTTCCTTACCGGATTGAAGCGTTTAGTTTCTTTACCCATTTCTTAGGAGAAGCCTTAGACCGAAAAATGACCAGTGGCGTAGCTAGCCAGCCTGTGGCGGACCCTGCTTTTGCTGCAGCATTGGAGAGGGGGAGTGGGGGTGCTGCCGATATTTTTTCTCCTTTCCTGCTCCGCGGCAAAGCGCATTGAGGAAATGGGGGGTGCTTATTAGATAACAGCGGGGGCACCCCCAATACTGGAGCCACCCGGGGCGGTCTGACCACCCCTCCCAGTACGCCACAGAAAATTACCAGCTTTGTAACTTTCAGAAAGTCTCCTTTCAGGGTCGGCTTTAGGGCAGTGCAACTGGTGTGACCGCACTGGGCGCTGACCTGTGGAGGGGGTGCTTTGATTAAACAATAACTTATGATTGAGGGGGGTGAGGGGCGCTTTTGCCCAGTGGCTGTGAGAGAATCCGAGGAGGAGGTCATGTGGTGTGGGGGCGCCAAAAATGATTGTCGCACCGGGCGCATCAGCGACAAAGCCGGCCCTGTGTTCTTTTGCATGCGTGCGTGGGCTGATTTAAAGCAAATCTGAAATTTCTTCAATCCCTGATGTCCTTCTGAGACCTCACATCATCCAAGGAAAGAACGATTTTATGGCTTAAGCTGTAAAAAAAATGCTGGGCCCCAGAATAATTCTTGGGAGACCACTGCAGCCAATTGCTGGCATTGCAATACTGAACACCATGACTGCTTGCTTTGGATTCTACCCCATTCCTCTTTCTTCCACTACCCACCACTTCTTCTATCTTTATCTCATTTTTAGGTCTCGCTGAGATAACGCGCATGCGTTCTCAGCAAGACTTAAGTAAGGGGCATTCAAAAATGCTCCCAAGCAGGCGGATTGCCTAGAGTGCATGTGTACTGGCGCGTGCACATCGAACACCATTTGGCAGCCTGTGAGCCTCTCTCCGCACTCAAACTTCAAAGGAATCCGCTCCCCCGCCCCGCCACGCAATGCCGAGAGCTTGTTGTTTACACACAACACCCCAGCTGCTTTTGACCCACCACGTCCATCTCCCTGCTCTGTTGTTTCACCCAGCCCCCTGCTTCAGCCATGTCCTGCACTGTCCTGTCCTCCATTTTAAAAATTAGTTGCTATGCTTTCGGAAGCATTCTTACATTTATTGAGAACTTTACCCTATCCAGTGGTCGAAGTGGGGAAAGAAAAGTAGGGGAACTGTGGGTGGAGAATCAGGGGGCGGGAATAACCGAAGATTGAATCAGTGGGCGGAGTCAGGGGTGTGGCTAGAAATAGGAAACCATACCAATTTTTAGTACGTTTAGCATTTCACTGACCAGTTACAGCTTTTAACGTTATTTAATTAAAACAATGGATAAACATGTTTATTTGAGGTTTAATTCAGGAAAAAGCAAACACTCATAGGGAATACAGGTTTATGTAAAGCGTGTGAAATATAAGCAGGAATCCATGATTATTTTTTGTCTCAAACATTGAGGTCATGAATACAGAGCTCCTCCTGTACACATGTGTTAAGCAGGGCTCAGAAGAGGAAGGGACTCTTCAGGAGAATCTAGACTCACGGAAACCCACAAAGGCTCCTTCATATTCATGTCAGCCAGCTAGCTGCTCAATCATAATATAGCAAAAAGAACAACTGGTGGACAGAATGCAGAACAATATCATACATTCACCCCAGTACAGAGATCTGGGCCTAAATCCATTGTTTCTTTGCTCACCATTCCATTCCAGTTTGGACCCAGCCATATGCAAATCAGTCTTGATCCTGCACCCAATGGGAACAGTCCAGCCCGAACTGCCAGGCCAGGTCCTCTCTGGACTGGAAACAAGCATCCTAGGACCGGTTTCGGGCTTTTAGACCTCATCAGCCAGGATATCTTGATTCCAGTGGCATGGAGAGCACGGGACTCATGTCTGAGCATACCTGTCCCACTCGGGTGACAAATGCAAAAAGAACAATTAATGGACAGAATGCAGAACAATGTCATACATTCACCCCAGTTCAGAGATCTGGGTTTAAATCCATCGGTTTTTGCTTTTTGCTCACCATGCCATTCCAGTTTGGACCCAGCCATATGCAAATCAGTCTAGATTCTGCGCCCAATGGGAACAGTCCAGCCCGAACTGCCAGGCCATATGTCACAGCTTTCCAAACTTTTCATGTTGGTAACACACTTTTTGGAGATGCAACATTTTGGGACACAGTAAGGCAGTGTAGCGAGCGATCGTAGAGAGCGGGCCCTAACCATCTAAGGGGGGTTCTCACTCACTCTGTCTGTCTTCCTTTCTCTCTCTAACTGTCTCGCTCTCTCCCTCTGTCTCCCTCTCTCTCCCTCTGTCTCCCTCTCCCCCCTCCCTCCCTCTCCCTCCCTCTGTCGCCCTACCTCTGTCGCCCTCCCTCTGTCGCTCTCCTACCTCTGTCTGTCCCCCTCTGTCTATTCCAGACAGTAGACGGAAGGGGTATGTCGGTTAGATGGGCACATGCCAACGCATTTTTTAGAGGCCAAAATATGTTTGTTAAGAATAAAAGAAAAGAAAAAATTGACCCGGTGGGTAAGGAGGACACGGAGAGTTCTATTAAAAAGCTAACAATATTTGTTAAAAGAAAATAATAATTTTATTTTCGCTTCCAGCAGAATATATGGTCGGAATTCTTTTTCTTTTCGATACACAGAGCAGACATAAGCTTTGCACACAGACGAGCTGATCGCGTGCCCTGCTGTGTAGAAAGCCTGGCACTTTGCACTCTAACAGCGTTTTGAATTTAAATTTCCCTATCACAGGCTCTAAAACAGTCAAACTATTCTGAAACTCAGCAGGTCCTTCTGGTGCCCTCCATTGTTCCAACATGTCCGAGTTTGTACTCGGCATCTGGTAAATTCTTTTGAATGTGCATTCAGCACAATTCTGGGGACATACTGTGCATCAAGCTGGTTTTCCCGGACCACACTTTCACTTAATGATCAGACCGAGGTTTTAGGAGCACTGTTTGCAGAGTTTGTTAACAACCATTGACAAAGCCAATAGACCCGACTTATTGTCAGTCTGCTGCTACTCGTTGTATCATATATCTGGATGCAATGACAGAAACAGCCAAAATACAAGTGGAGCAGCACACTAAGGTAAGCACGAATTTTTTTTTTGCACGTTATTTAAACCACTCCCTTTATTACATTACCCACGCTGTTGGCATTATCCTTTCAATCCACTTTTTCCTGCTTTACTGTCCCTCAGATTTGAACAAATTAAGGCGTTATGTGGGGCTGTTAGTGCAGAACGATGGTAGGTGGTATTGCAAGTTATTTCACCCTTCACCCCCTCTCAACCCATTGTAAACTTCAGCGCTGTGCATCCCTTCACACACTCGCACATAGCTGACCATCGCTGCGTGCTCTCTTTCAGAGAGGCCAGGTATTGGATGGGCGTACATCAGCTGTGTGTTGTGACTACAGGCCAGGTAATGTCCCCCAAGTGTCTTGTGTTCCCACTATCTTTCTGCAGCTTGCGCCTGTTTAGTATCCCCATGCACCCAAATGTGCTGCATTACACCGCATTATTTGCCATCTTTTAAAAAAAAATGTTTTAATCCCAACCCTGCCACATACTATAGCCCAAGCCATTGTTGCTGCTTATTTATCTTATGCAACTAACAACCATTGACAAAGCCAATAGACCCGATTTATCGTCAGTTTGCTGCTACTCGTATCATATATCTGGATGCAATGACAGAAACAGCCAAAGTACAAGTGGGGCAGCACACTAAGCTAAGCACAATTTATTTATTTTTTTGCACGCTATTTAAGCCACTCCCTTTATTACATTACCCACTCTGCTGGTGTTATCCTTTCAATCCACTTTTTGCTGCTGTACTGTCCCGCACATTTTAGCAAATTAAGCGTTATGTGGGGCTATTAGGGCAGGACGATGGTAGGTGGTATTGCAAGTTATTTCACCCTTCACCCCCTCTCAATCCATTGTAACCTCCTTCAGTGCTGTGCACCCTTCACACACTCGCACATAGCTGACCATCGCTGCGTGCTGTCTTCAAAGAGGCCAGGTATTGGATGGGCGTACATCAGCCGTGGGATGTGACTACAGACCAGGTAATGTCCCCAAGTGACTTGTGTTCCCACTATCTTTCCGCTGCTTGCGCCTGTTTAGTCCCCCCATGCACCCAAATGTGCTGCAATATACCGCATAATCTGGCCTCTTTTTAAAAAAAAAAATGTATACCCTTTCCTGCCGCATTCTATAGCCCAAGCCATCATTGCTGCTTATTTATCTTATGCAACTGACAACCATTGACAAAGCCAATAGACCCGACTTATTGTCAGTATGCTGCTACTCGTTTTATCATATATCTGATGCAATGATAGAAACAGTCAAAGTACAAGTGGGCCAGCACACTAAGCTAAGCACAATATATATATATTTTTTTGCGTGTTATTTAAGCCACTCCCTTTATTACATTACCCAGGCTGCTGGAGTTATCCTTTCAATCCACTTTTTGCTGCTGTACTGTCCCTCATATTTTAGCAAATTAAGGCGTTATGTGGGGCTGTTAGAGCAGGAAGGTGGTAGGTGGTATTGCAAGTTATTTCACCCTTCACCCCCTCTAAACTCATTGTAACCTCCTTCAGTGCTGTGCATCCCTTCACACACTCGCACATAGCTGACCATCGCTGCATGCTCTCTTCAGAGAGGGCGAGTATTGGAGGAGCGTGTCTCCTGTTAAGGGGCGTCATTCATTCCAGTTACCTTACACGAGGTCACATTCATTTTTATTGTCCCTGCAATATTATCTTATTTGTCCAGAACTATAGGATGTCGAGCACCTTCATGACTCAAACCCGATTCCCAGTTCTAAAGTCAGCAGGTCTGGCCATTACAACGCATCATGGGGTAAGGGGAGAGGGGCAGGCAATGCCAGATGGAGGCTCAGCTCGTCATGGGCTCGAGGTGCCAACAGAGCCTCGGGCTGAGCCAGAGGAAGGCTCCCCCCCCCCCCCCTTCAGTTTTCAGGGAGCTGAGCCAAGCCTGCCAGGACCGATCTACAGGCCTCTGTTCTGCTGATGTGGACGGCATTAAACGAAGAGTGTGCTGTAAGGTGATGCCATGAGTCCTCGCTTCCTTCCTAATGGCTCTGCTCACAAGGCGTCTCTTCTCCTTCTCTGTACATCTATCTCCCATAGCGCCTCGCTCTGCACACAGCTGCTTTCTCCTAGCGCTGCATGCTTCTAGCTCACTAAATCCTCACTAAAGCTTGACGATGAGTTCAAGCGCAGTGAAAGACCTTTTACAATAGTTCACTAGTTATCTTTGTTTTGTTTATTGGTGTATTTGGATGATAAACAGGTACTGCTAATAAGGTGAAATCTTTGCCCAGATGGTGTTACCGTGAGTAAAAAAGACAAAATAGTTAAGTAATATAACAAAATGTGTTGCATTATGCCGCATAATTTGCCTTTTCTTGACATATAATTTAGCGGCATACTTTGGTCCATCACTGCCACATAATCCCAGTGGTCCTAGATATAATGTTCTAGTTAGACCACTATTTCTATGTCAGGAGAGTTTAAAAGCTCAGAAATAGACATGTGTATACTTTTGTAATCTTCTAGCGTAGGGGCGGCATGTCGGGGTCTCGCACATGACCTATTTTGCTTCAATTTTCTCACATTTTGGTAGTTTTTGTAAATACAGTTGGGTAATTTAGGTGGCTCCTGGACATGTCACAGCACCTTCTTTTGGCGTCTCAGGTATAATCACCCTTGGATCTCAAGAGGCTAACTCTCGGGTCTCACCGGAGGGTCACTTTATTATCTCACATGAAGGTCATTTGAGGATATAATGTGAGGGTCACTTTAAGAGCTAACATGAGGGTTATTTTATTAAATGCTTTAGATTTCACAGGAGGGTCTCCATCAGACGGCCAATCAATCAATGTACTGGTACTCTGCTTTTTCCCAGTGGTGATAGATGCAAAGCAGAAGTGTGCCTGGGATTTATTGAGGCTTAACAGCAGTGCAAGGTATAACTCGGACCGACCATCAAGGGGGAGCAGGTAGTCTGGAAGCACATGCTTCAGAATATGAGCATAAACTGTGTGCTCCTCAGAGCTGACAACATTACGCTTATCTGCCCCCTCACCCGCCCCACACACACACAGCCACACACACAACCACACACACACACCACCACACACCAACCACACATACAACTATACATACAACCACACACAACCACATAAAACCACACACACAACCACACACAGAACCAACCGTCAGTGGACACTTTCACCAAGCACAGACACCATCAGTCATCAGTGCACACTTTCACCGGGCACAAACACCACCAGCCGTCAGTGCACGCTTTCACCGGACACAAACACCACCAGCCGTTAGTGCACGCTCCCACCAGGCACACACCACCAGCCGTCAGCGCACGCTTTCACCAGGCACACACACACCACCAGCCGTCAGTGCACGCTTTCACCAGGAATACACACACCACCAGCCGTCAGTGCACGCCTTCACCAGGCACCCACACACCACCAGCCGTCAGTGCACGCTTTCACCAAGCACACACACACACCATCAGCCGTCAGTGCACGCTTTCACCAGGCACACACACACCACCAGCCATCAGTGCACACTTTCACCAGGCACACACACCACCAGTCGTCAGTGCACGCTTCCACCAGGCACACACACCACCAGCCGGCAGTGCACACTTCCACCAGGCACACACACTAACAGCCATCAGTGCACAATTTCTATAGACACACACACCACCAGCCATCAGTGCACACATAAATTGTTAACGTATCCACAATTAACTATTTTAACAATAGCAGTATGGCGCACTTTACTTTTAAACATATTCATTTAAAGTACTTAAAAAATAAATACACATTTTTTTGGCCTACAATTTATAGACTTTTGTTGCAATTGGTGTTGCAATATTTAGCAATGCAATAGCTCAAACTTAATTAATGCGAGACCTATTGCATTATAAATGCTTGTTAACAGTTTCCTTTTCATCCATGCTTTCTTCCTTATGCAGTTTTCCTTCCCGTTTATTTCTCCTTTTTCCTTCCTTTCTCTGGGACAGTGTCTGCAAATTTAAAGTAAGTCTCGATCTCAAACAATGAGTGCTGGTACCCAGCATTACCCAGCATCTGCAGACACCACCACAAATTAACCACTGCAAAATTGAAGAGCCAGAATAGTCCCAGTATTCAGCGCTGTATAAGGCGGGAAGCTGCTCTTTAAATCTAAAATGAGGTTCTGTGCCCACGAGACAGCTGGAAGCCCTCGGCAGACAAGGCTGTTATTGTAACTTGTGCACTCACTTTCCAGCCACAGAAGAGCTGCCCATTAGCGCGGAGCTGAACGTAAACTGTGCGGAACATGATCCCAAAGTGGAAGGAGGGAGTGAGGGGGGGGGGGGGGGCGAGGGGTGCAGGAGCACGCTGGGGGTGAGCAATCCAGAAAGAAGGCTCAATGTAGCAGTGACCCTCAACCTATTAAATGCTCGACCTTGAGGCTGATGAAGCCGGCTGCGGGCAAAGGGGGTTCTGCGCCCCAGTCCTGAACTTTCCACTGGACTAAGGCGTTTATTTATGGCCTTTGAAGCTTTTCATTGGCTCACAGGCCTGCTGAGACGCCCTACTTGCAAGCCACCATTTCAAACAAGGGATCTCTGTCCCGATCCGCGCTATTAACAAGCAGGGACAACGCAAAACACATTTGACTTTTGACCAGTGAACCCGCATACATAAGCACAGCCCACACATGCTTGCACACGTGTACACAGCGTAGCCCCCTTACAACCCACTCACACACACCAACAGACATTCATGCACCTAAGCACAGACAAACAAGCACGTGGGCCCTATTGAAGAGAGAACAAAAAAAATACAAGCACACATGCACTTAACTTAGGTCAAAAAAACATACCGGTTGCCATGTGCATATAGGAGTGAAGTCCTGTGCAGCAGGAGCCATCAGATGATGTATCGGTGAGGAGGGCAGGGCCTTGTGTGCCAAGTATCAATGCGGGCTGCCCCGGGTCCACGAAGGGGACCCTCCTAAGAGGCCCCCCCCCCCTTCGTACCACATAAGGGCACACGAAGTAGCCTTTCAGATTTTGCGACCCCCTAGGGTCCACGTGCGCATCACTTCCGGGCAGGAATTGGCGGAGCGATGTACATATACCTTTCACACCCACTGGGCACCCTCTTTTCCCGCTACCCTGATGCCGTTTCCCTCCCTACCGCTTACCTGGCGCACAGGCAGGGGGTGAGGGTTGTGTTGTCTAACTTATTATTTTGAGTTACAGGTGGAGTTACAGGGCGATCCAGAGGCTGCAAGGTACAGAGGGGTACCCTCTGCACTAGCACAACCAGATTGCAAGGTCCAAATTTCCCCAGGGAGGTCCTCGCATTGGACCCTGGAGGAGCTACGGCATCCCGTTAGTCCTACAGGCGGTTGTGGACTTGAGCAACCGGGCGTTGCCTGGAATGCTCCGCCCCCCCTTCTGGGGGGCGTGAATAAGGGGTTGACTGGCAGTCCACCGGTGGGGGGGGGGGGGGTTATCCCCTCCCCCAAATCTGGCAAACACTGATTGGCTAGGGCCACGGTGTAATTTGGCTCATCAGGTAGGCAGGCGACGAGGGGCTGCCTGCCCGGGATCGCCCGTAAGATAACCCACCATGTTGGCATATTTGTTTTTTTATTTCAAAGTATTTTATTGAAAATAAATTTTGCAAGTATAATACAATGCAGTATATCAAAATTCTTGGCTGCGGTGGAGAAAGAAGAAGAGAAGAGGAAAAGAGAGAAAGAGGAAAAAAGGGTGGGCTTTATCGCTCCAGGTGAGCGTGCAGGGCGGCCCACATTCCCCCTTTGGCGGTGTGGTTCGCTGAGTGGTGATTTGCGGTAATATTGTTGGCCCCCCTCAGGAAGGTTACCCAGTTGAACTATCGCTTGAAAGTGGCTTTGCCAGTGTTTTTCCAATTAGCTAGAATTGTTTTGGCCGCCGCTGTTAGCAGGAGGTCAACTAGGTCGCAGTCTTCTTTGGATTGGAGCTCTGTGGCCATAAAGGCCGTGGCAAGACCAGGTAGTTCACGTTTTGTGTTACTTCCTCTGAGCGTGTCAATGAAGTTGTGTACTTTGCGCCAGAACACCATGACCTTGGGGCACTCGTATAGGAATAGGGACAGGTCGCCCTTTGCCTTGTGGCAGTTCCAGCATGAGTTTGTTTCACTGGCACCTACTGCTTCAAGTTTGGCTGGTGTCCAGTATAGTCTGTGTAGTAGCCAGTACTTTGTTTGGGCTAGCTGCGGGGTTACTTTGTTTTTTGAGGCTGAGACCCAGAACTTGGCCCTCTCTTCTTCACTTAGAGGTCTCCCTAGCTTCCCTTCCCAGAATGCCAAGGTTTTGTTGTTCAGTGTTGTGGAACGAGGGGTGATGAGTTTGTATACATGTGCGGTTTGATGGCCAATCTTGTTTAGGTTGTGTGTGTACTGTATGATGGAGGTTTTGTGTTTTGAGAGGTTGGCTTTGGTGATTGCCGCCTTGATCTTGAGGAATCCGTAGAACTCCTGTTTTGGTAGATTGTGTGTGCGTTGTAGAGATTTGAATGTGAGCGGGTTGTTCCCTATCTCCAGCTGGGCCGGTGTTGTGATGCTCCTCCCATACCACTCTTTGCTCGCTAGTGTTTTTCCCCGTTATGTTATTCTGGAGTTATGCCAGATTGATTCCCATTTCGACCCATTAATACTGAATTCCATATCTCTGTCTACTCTGAGAAGCGCCGCTTTGGTATTTTTGATGATTGCATCTTTGGCCTCTGGGTGTTTGTTTGCCGTCAGTGCCATTAGTGGGTCGGCCCCCCCCAGGATGTCTCTTTCCAGATCAATCCAGACTGGCGTGTAGTCTGGCGTAGGGGAGATCCAGTGTATGCCTTGTTTCGCCAGGCATGCTGTTTGGAAGGCCTTATAGTTAGTCATGTTCAGCCCCCCAGATCTTTCTTCAGTCTGATTTTCGAGAGGCTGATTCTGGCTTTTTTTTCCCTCCAGAGGAATGACTTGATTGCCTTGTCTAGTTTTTTGTGAAAGTCTATGGTTAGGGTTAGTGGTAGCATACTTAGCAGGTAATTAAGCATTGGTGTGATCATCATCTTGATCGTCCGACTCAACCCCACCAGCTGATGAATTTCAGGCTCCAGGCCTCTAGTTTGCTTCTGATCTTCTTCAGCATTGCCTCCTCGTTGTGGTCCAGGGTCGACCTTAGGTCTCTTCCAAAGAGGAGACCCAGGTATTTCAGGGGCTTCGTTTGCCAGGCTAGTCCGGACGTGCCTAGCACTGTTTTTGTTGTGTGGCAGTTCATTGGCTTGCATTCAGATTTGTCGCAGTTTAGTCTGTATCCTGAGACATGCGCATATTCCTCAATTGTTTGCATCAGAGCTTCGATTGAGGTTTCTGGGTCATTTGTGGTGATTAGGATGTCATCGGCGTATGCTGCCAGTTTGAACGCGTTCTCTCCGACGCGTACGCCTATTATCAGTGGGTTGTTCCTAATCATGTGGAGGAGTGGTTCTAGTGCGAGTAGGAACAGCCCTGGTGAGAGTGAGCCTTGCCTTGTCCCCCTCTCTAGGGTGAACACTGCCGACGTTGTCGCATTGACCACTACCCGTGCACGGGGGTTGTGGTAGAGTGACATCACCATACCTCAGTATTTGTCGCCTAGGCCAAATTTGCGCATGCATTCGTCGAGGAAGGGCCATGAGACTCTATCGAAGGCCTTTTCTGCATCCAGCGCAATCATTACTGCCTTTTCCATGCTGTTGGCCATGCTGTTTATGAGGTGGCATAGTAGTCTAGTGTTGTCTTGTGAGAGTCTGTTCTTCAGGTAGCCTTCTTGCGATTTGTGTCTGAGGTGAGGCAGGTAGGTGTTCAGCCTTGTTGCCATTACTTTGGCGTAGATTTTGCAATCCACGTTTATTAGTGAAATCGGGTGGTAGTTCTGCGGGAGCTGTGGGTCCTTCCCCTCTTTGGGGATGACAATGATGTTCGCCTCCGCCATCGAGTTTGTCATGCTACCTCTGTTTGCGCATGTTCTGAAGACTTTGACCATGGTACCCTTAAGCAGGTGCTGAAATTGTTTGTAGAAGGCGGCCGTGTACCCGTCCGGGCCCGGCGCCTTGTTTGGCTTTAGGGAGTCTATTGCCATCCCTACCTCGGCTTCAGTTATGTCTTGCTCAAGTGAGTCTCTTTGTTCATTAGTGAGTTTGGGAAGTGCGAGTTTGTCTAGCAGGTTAGCTCCTCGGTCTGTCGTCAGTGATTTGTCCGCCGTATATAGTTCCTTGTAGAATTCCCTGAAGGTTTCCAGGATTGTTTTGTTAGCTGTGTGTGTCTTGTTCGCTTTGTCTGTTATCGCTGCAACCGAGTGTTGCCTTTGCTTTGCCTTCAGATATCCTGCTAGTGCTTTGCCTGCCTTGTTTGCTGAGCACAAGTTTATGGATTTGTACTTGTTAATCCAAGTACCTGCCCTTTCGCTTAGTGTTTTGTTAAGTTCATACTTTTTTTTTGTAAGTGCGGTAAGCGTGTTCCTGTCTACAAGGCTCGCACTGTGGTTCTTTTCTAACTCCTTTATCTGGTTTTCTAGTTCTATTATTTTTTTGTTCCTGTTTCTGTTCATTCTAGCTTTTATGCTCAGAAATTTCCCTCTTATCGTGACTTTTAGTGCTTCCCAAAGGATTGTGGTGTCTGTCTCCGCAGTGTCGTTAAATGCTAGGTACTCTGTTATCGCACCTTCTACCTCCGTTATATTTGCAGGGCTTTCTAGTATGTCGCTGTTGAGACGCCAGCTACGACTCGGCCTCTCACTGTGCTTCCCGCTGATTGAGAGGGTTATGTGTGCGTGATCTGAGATTGTAATAGGGCCGATCTCCGTTGAATCTGTGAGGTGTGTGTGGGTGGAGGACATGAGCATGTAGTCAATTCTGCTGTATGAGTTGTGCAGGTGTGAGTAGAATGTGTACTCTCTGGCACTGGGGTGTTGTAGTCTCAATGGGTCTGACAGCTCTAACTTGGCACATATGTTCTTGAGTGTGTTTTGCTCTTGTGCTGTATGGCTAATTCTGTGCGGGTGTCTGTCCGTGGCATTGTCAATGGTCTGGTTCATGTCTCCCGCTAGGATCAGCAGCTCTCCCTGAGAGATGTTGCTGAGCTCGTTCTCCACATCCTCCCAGAATTCCCTGTCTGCTGAGTTCGGGCCGTATATGTTGGCTACATGTATGGTTTCTTCCCCTCTCTTAAGGCATGTGGTTAGCCTTCTTCCTTTTGTGCCAGCTTGGTAGTCGTGTAGCGTGAGTTTGGCTTTTTTGCTGATAATGGTTATCACCCCCCTTTTCTTGTTCACCGCTGGTGAGCACACTATCTCGCCCATCCATCTTGCCTTGAGGCGATTCGCGTCTTCCACTGAGACCCTAGTTTCTTGGAGGACATATATGTCGCCCTTGAGTTTGTTTAAATATTCTAGTGTTTTCCGGCGTTTTATGGGATGGTTGAGGCCCTTGACATTTAGGGATACTATTTTGATGTCCAAGGCTATTTGTGTTTGGGTTGGTGTGGTCATGGTGGTTTGTGTTTCTCGCTTGCTCTCGCGCAGATGCTAGAGTTTGGCCACACTTCTCGCTCCGTGCTCATGCTGACTGTTTGCCCCAGTCTGTTATCGGTCTTCCCCCCTCGGGATTGATTTAGAGTGTGGAAAGGGTTGTAGATAGAAATTGTGAGTGAAAGACAAAATGGATATCATATTTATAAACTTCCCCATGTCCATTAGGACCCCCACCAATGCTGCTCCAATTTAAGAAAGAGTTGAAGATGCACCACTTAAAAAAACACTGCATCACAGTGCATTAACCCCTTCCATGCTCTTGACGAGCTCAGCTCATCATGCAGTACAGTGCCCCTGTGCTCATGACGAGCTGAGTTCGTCATGACCACATCCGTTTTCATTGCTGTCCAGCACAGCAGGGGGAACTCTCAAGCAGCAATGAGGTTAAGAGCTCACAAACCATATGCCTCTCTTCTCACTCATTGACTTTATGCTGGTCTTTGACACTATAATGTGCGCTATAGAAGTGTACTACATACACATATGCAGTCATACTGAGGCAGAGGGACTGCATCAGGGGTCTATATAATTATACATCACGGTACTAACTGAAGGTGGGTGTAATCAGGGTCGGACTGGCCTTAGCGGGCACAAGGCATTTTCCTGGTGGGTCGGAAGGGTGGAGGCTGGTTTTATAGCAGTGGGGGCCGGTTTTGTTACTGAGGGCCAGTTTTCAGCAGTTTCGCCCCCCTGTAACAAAAGCAACAGCCTGCTTCTCACTAGACAACCCCGCCCCCAGCCTCCCCCGGGGGTGGCCCACCAGAATTGCCAGGGCTGCTTTGTGTTCCCAGTCCGGCCCTGGGTGTAATTCACTTTACAATCCTGAATACAGCACATCTGCATATATTTAAGTAATGCTTGATTTGGAACGTGCTGACCTTAGCTGTTAGATGAAGGAAGCATGTGTTTAGCTTGCAAAAAAATGTAGATTGTATGCCAGTGTTCGTTTACGCAATACCAAATTCACAGTGGCTGGCCAGAAGATGTCCATTCACACTCAAATCATACACTTAGTTTTTCTGTTGGTAATTGTTTCAAATATTTTTTCCTCCTTCCCAGTGAAAGTACATCTTTGTGATGATTTTTAATGACTTGTGTTTATAGTTATCTACTGTTGGAATGGAAGTGTCCTCTGCATGGAGATGGATGAGCGCCCCTGCCCTGAGTGCCCCAACTTAATGAATATATGGATTGCGGGTAATGATTTCTGGTCATGGGCGAACACAGATCATGTGTGTCTGTAAATTGTAAAAAAACTATGCCTGTTTCATTGTAATTAGGTCTATTTAGACTGGGAGGGGCACACCAAGTGCTTCCAATGTTACGGTAGAGGTACGGTCCATACCTGGATTTAAGTGGCATGAGCACAGTGGTGGCCGCATACCTGTTTGGTGGTATGTAACTGTTACCACGGATTTTTTACAACGCATACCATTACCACGCATACATTTACAACGCAGGTCATTTTACAACGCATACCTTCACAACGCAATACACTACAACGCACATACTATTACAACGCATACCATTACAACGTAAGTATTATTATAGGTAAGTTTAACATTTTTTAGTGGTATTTGGTTATGGGGTACAGGGGTATTTTTAGGTTTTAGGGCTGGGTATGGGTTTTGGGGTACAGGGGTATTTTTAGGTTTTAGGGCTGGGTTTGGGTTTTGGGGTACAGGGGTATTTTTAGGTTTTAGGGCTGGGTTTGGGTTTTGGGGTACAGAGGTATTTTTAGGTTTTAGGGCTGGGTTTGGGTTTTGGGGTACAGGGGTATTTTTAGGTTTTAGGGCTGGGTATGGGTTTTGGGGTACAGGGGTATTTTTAGGTTTTAGGGGTGGGTTTGGGTTTTGGGGTACAGGGGAATTTTTAGGTTTTAGGGCTGGGTTTGGGTTTTGGGGTACAGGGGTATTTTTAGGTTTTAGGGCTGGGTTTGGGTTTTGGGGTACAGGGGTATTTTTAGGTTTTAGGGCTGGGTATGGGTTTTGGGGTACAGGGGTATTTTTAGGTTTTAGGGCTGGGTTTGGGTTTTGGGGTACATGGGTATTTTTAGGTTTTAGGGCTGGGTTTGGGTTTTGGGGTACAGGGGTATTTTTAGGTTTTAGGGCTGGGTATGGGTTTTGGGGTACAGGGGTATTTTTAGGTTTTAGGGCTGGGTTTGGGTTTGGGGTACTGGGGTATTTTTAGGTTTTAGGGCTGGGTTTGGGTTTTGGGGTACAGGGGTATTTTTAGGTTTTAGGGCTGGGTTTGGGTTTTGGGGTTCAGGGGTATTTTTAATATATATTTACAAATAATAAAATTTAAATTAATTTCATTAATATAATTATTTAATAATTAAATAATGAATAATTAAATTAAATATTACAAAAATAATTATTTAAAATATATATTAATATTATATACTTACCTATACTTACGTTGTAATGGTATGCGTTGTAATAGTATCTGCGTTGTAGTGTATTGCGTTGTAAAGGTATCCGTTGTAAAATGACCTGCGTTGTAAAAAATCCGTGGTAATGGTATGCGTGCTAAAAGTACGCGTTGTAACATCATATATCCCTGTTTGGTGTTCAGCAGAATCAGTAGGATGAACAGGCCTTTTTACCTGTGCCACTGGAGTAGGTCCACTAGTGTAAAATGCTGTGGCTCTGTTCTTACACAGAAATTAACAACAAAAGAGTGTTTCTGTACAGATAAGATAGAGGTATGCACAGAGCACAAGGAATCAACAGAGCCCATTTGGTTTGTTTTTAAAGCCCTCACTCACCGACCTGGTCGGTGACTTGCTTCATCATCGGGCCCCACCGGGTGTGACCGAATGTCACCCCGGTGTGCTGCAACGCCAGAATTACTGCGGTTCTTACACACCCTTGACTTGCATGGATTGTGTGTAGTGCTGGACAGATGTGATACTTGCTTGTGCATGCTGGGATACATGTGTGTCTCTGTATGTGATACATAACATGGAAGCATCAGGGTTCCGATTTGAAGCACAGGGGCTGGAGAGGGGAGGACTGCAAATCGCAGGCAGGAGAGGTACATTACTGACATTCCTGAGGGCTGGGGTGGGATACACACACTGAATGGAGAGGCGCAAGGCATCCTCTATGCAAATCAAAGGTGTCTTTGATTCCAGGAAGAGTTACTTGTCAGTGGGGCCTGGGCTCATTGTTAGGGAGATAGTGGGACTGCTAAACCAGTCCCTGTGGCCTAGTGAACCTTGATAGAGAGGAAGGCTTGTACCTTTTAACCTTTACGGGGCATGTTTCAGTCAAGGTAGACAGCCCGGTGTGATCCCCAGGTACTCCGTTGGCATGTGTTGCGTGTTAATCCGAACTGGAGCCACTGCTACTCTGGAAGACTGTCATTTTGACAAAGGACTAAGCAGAGGAGCAAGCACTTCAAAGGAGCTGACACGACAACATGAATTTCAAAGCCCAGACACTAAATCACAGAAGTGTCAGGGTTTGGACTATAAAGGTGGGATCATGAGTCTCATACTTGGTTGAATGGCAGTGTCTTCTCAGGAGAGGGATTATCACCAAGACTGCTGGAATCAGGACTGGTAACCAAGGTCTGCCCGTGTCCTTGCCGGGTGAGGAGAAATCATACAGGAAGTCAATACCACTTGCCCTAAGCCTGGAGCACCAGCCTTCTGACTGCTTGCCAAGACCACAGTACCTTGTGAAGAGGAGAGTGCCTAGAGTCTGAGTGAAAGGATCTGTGGGCCCTGTGAGGAGGAGGAGATCTGTGGAGGGTGCAAAGCCTTGTAGGAATCCTGTCAAGTGCAGCTCAGTGAGCGAAGTTTGAGACGTTGTGTCCGGGCCGGGGGGCCATTAAAAAATGTGGCCCGTAAGCCTGATTCGACCAAGTCATGACCCACCCCATGTATAAAGTGGCTACAATAAAATTCAGGCCACGCCTGGGGTGCTCCAAGCCAGTTGATGCCCCTGTGGTGCTAAGAGTGGGGCCCATCATGAAATTCAGGCCGTCGCCCTTATGTACACCAAGTCAGCTGACACCTCGTATGCCGGGCAGGGCATTACCATGAAAGTCGGGCCATCGCCCATGTGTGGCCGGAATTGACTCCCTGTGTGCTGGGAAGATAGTCACTGTAAGTGTAAGGCTGCCGCCTGTGTGCAAGCTAACGTATGTGACTCCTGTGTGTCAGGAAAGGGGCCACCATGGAACCAGGGCTGTTGCCCTGACTTGTGCCAAGAGAACTGCCAGGAACACTTGCCAATCATTGGAGAAGCTAAGCAGGTCATCATGGTCATTAACGTGGTCATCCAGAGGCTGATGCCATGATGGGGAAAGACTACAAGAGTTCACAGGCCCTCAGCGTGTGAAAGCCAGAGCCTCCAAAGGAGAATTATGGTCCTGTGGAGTTGCCAGCTGCCTTCAGGTCCTGTAAGACTGTTCAAGGCCATAAGACCTACAGACAACTTGCACGTACTTAGCAGTTGAGCAATGGTGAATTAACTCCTAAGGCCAAGCATACACTTTGTTTGTTGTGGGCTTGTGTGAGCGGCATCTGGGAGCTGCCTCCAGAATCAAATGGGGAATAACAGACTGATGTTTAGACTAGGATGACGCGCAACCTTAAGAGGCTGTGAGGCTATTAGTGTATTGATGCACTGTAAGGGTTATCTAGTAGGACAAACATTTTATATACCAACCTTCACCAGGAGGAAAAAGTGGTATACTGTCTTTTTCCTGAATTTATTTGCACTTTGTCCGGCAGTGAGGAAAAGGTTGAGAATTATTGAAGAGGTTCTGAGTATACACTAATCCTCAATCCTTGGGCTACACCTACCTAATGATTAACTGGGATTTTAGAGCTATTTTAAATTTCTATCTTGTTTTGGACAGAGTTGCATTGAAAGCAATACCTATTAAGGTGTGCGTGTTGCAGTAATATAAATCTGCAACGTTTTTTTGAAATGTAAATCTGCAATGTAAACGGACTGTTCAATTCAAGGAATCAGAAGCAATATGGAGGTCATCAACTGAAGTACCAAATAATACCAACATATTTCTGACATTCAAAACTGAGTTCTAGTGGCCCTATAGTCCAGATGAACTCAACTTCCTAAATGACCTCTTTGCCTGCGCCAACATGTTGATGCTGTCTGCCGTCATGAGCGACCAGGTGTTCATTTCATTTTGAAGAGAAGCTCTTAACGATGTTTGGGTTTGAAAAACGGTCATTACAACAACAGCGTTGTTACTACGCAAGTCATTACATCGACTTACAGTAGATGGCGTGCTGACATTAGAAATAGATAATTTACTATTCCAACTCCAGCCTACGCAACAGTAGGGAAGGTGTTGGAATAGTAAAATATACTATTCCTAATATTAGCAAGCCATCTCCTGCAAGTTGATATAATGACTTGCGTAGTAATGGCATTGCGTGCCAACAACGCGGTCGTTGCAACAACCGTGTTGTAATGGCATCGCGGTGTAATCACCCCGATGTAAAGGTTGTTTCCCGCAGTCGCAGATGTCCGTTACTGCTCGCATTGAGAAACCTATTGTTCGCTTTGAGGAAGCTGCCCCTCGAGTAGAACATCTACTCAAGCGGCAGAAAGAAGCAACACCCTCTTGCACTGCACATTGTGCCAGTCGCGCTGATATTCCAGTGCAGGACAAAGACCTGGTGCTAGAAATCCGCGTGAGTGGTGCAACCTAACACATTCCACCACTTGTAGAACTCTGCGTGATGCGGCTGTGTTTTCTGGTCACTTCGTGGAGTTCCGAGTAGCGGAACTCAGCAAATTCTGCCCAAGCCTACTCTTAATGCACACTGTGGAAAGCAGACATTTGAGGGCTTCTTTGCACATACATGATGCCTTGGGGGTGGATCACGTATTAATACTAATTCTATATGTTCAATGTCACCTAGCTTCATAAATCCAGCATTTCAAGGACGAGAGGGGTCAGAGACAAAATGTGTAGTGTGGCTTCTATTCCCAATGCCTCAATTTGAAACAAAGGGGCATATTCTCAAGGATTTATCTCTGAGTTACCGGCACTTCATCGCAGCCAAAATGGCAATAAATTTATTGCCCCATTCACAAGTTGGTGCTAACAGCCGATATCACCAGTTTACCTGCGATAGCAGCCGCAAAAATCATCACCACATATGACCCGGCAACTAACGCTAATGAGATGCAGAGTAGGCGTTCCAGTGCAAAAAGCTGCAACAATACCACACGCAACATTCTCAACCACCAGCCAGTTCGGCGATAAGATCACAAAACATGCGATAAGGTGCGTTAGCAGCAGGAATTTAACAACTGCTCTGACCTGGTGTAAAGTCGGACGACAACCTGCACCAGAACAGGTAGCCCAGCCGAAATCCACACCTGAAGACCAACAGATGCCATGGAGCCACTGATCATGCAGCTCGGAACCCCAACAGGGCCACAACACCCACTGCCACCACCCCCGGGTCTGGCCAACCCTCTCCCCCAGGGACCCCATCCCCCTTCCCCCCGGACCACCACAGAGGCAGCGCAGACAAAGATAGCGGACCTTCAGAAAACGCACGACCTTCACAGACCCAAACCGCAAGAGAATGTCATTGCCCACTACAGGCTCAAAAGGACAACCATCCTCCACATCCTGACCATCATTGCCCACATGCTGACGGTACCAACACAGCGGACAACCAACACTGCCCCTCAAACAGAGCTGCTGTCTGTGCTGCATCTGTTGGCCTCTAGTACCTTGCAACCAACAACCGCCAGAGTCAGAGGAGTCTCACAGCCAGCCCAATCCAAGTTCCTCACAACTGTCTTGGATGCCATCATCAGCTTGGTACCCCAGTACCTATAATTCCCCCACACTGCGCAGGAAATGCTGGAGACCAAGCAAGGGTTCTACGCCATAGCTGGCTTCCCGCACGTGTTAGGGGGCAACTGACTGCACACATGTCCTACTTGTGCCCCCTAGCGACACTGCACACAATTACAGCAAAAGAAAGCACACGCATTCCATCAATGTGCAGCAAACAGTGGATCACCAACGTCGTTGCCAACCACCAGGCAGTGTGCATGATTCCTACATCTACTGACAGTCCATCATCAACCAGTGCTACCAGGATGGCACCCATGGAAATGCACAGCTCGTTGGTAAGTACCAAATGAACACACCTCAACTGCACAATCATGCAACTCACAACACTGGGAATGCACACGTTACAAACTCACATACAACATGCCAAACAACATGCCCACCCACAAGATAACAACAGCACAACTTACTGTGAGAACCTGGGCCAGCCATGTACTTAAGCCATCAAGGGCATGGCACCTCAGCCACACAATGGCAGATTGTGGAAAGAGGTGGGAACCAAGCATGTGTGAAGGAGGCAAGTGACCCATGAATGAGAATGTATGCAATGCCAGGGGTGGCATGGAAGTGATGGCCAGACTGCAGTATGCAGACCACACATATATCCTTGTCGACATACACCACTGGTGTATAGAGTGTAGTGGACAGTGGACGCAACCATGTCACCCCAGCCAGTGGGAAAGATCATGGAAATGTACCTGGTTACGTCCTCCCTGTAAGCGTGAGCGGTATGGGCTGGGCCGGCATACGCCAGGCCAGCGTAGTGGTGTGAATAAAAAGCACATAGGCGTGGTTCTCTTCCGGAAGGCCCAATGTCTCTGCCAGGGTGGCGCCTCTCACCCTGCCACGAGGCTGACGCCGTCATCGTGAGCGGTGTTGCCTGCGATCCTGTGCGCCTGCTGTACCCCGGGCCGTTGGTCCCCGAACCCATTTTGCCATCCCCTACGCACCCAGGCCTCACTGCTCACCTGCTGACACCGGCGTGTGTCAAAGAGGGCCCACCATGTGCTGGTGCAATCTCCAAGCCCGAGGCCGGTGACCTTGGCAGCCTGCTCAGACCATCACTGCCTCCTCGAGCAAGGCCTGCAGTTCTCCTTTCTCATTGACGGACTCCACCGGCATACACAGCGGACAAGTAGGTCTCCCATTTGGAACTGAGTCTTGATTACACTATGGCAGAGTACATTTTATATGGCAGAGTTTATATCACTATACTCCCTTCGATGTGGTGCCACCAAGTCTGCGTATAGCATTCCAACTACAAGTGTCTGTGGGCCCTCGCGGACTTCTGTGCTCGGCGCACACTGCTCTCGAGTAGGTCCCACATTTGGAACTATGTCTGGATTTATTCATGGCAGAGATTATATTGTACTGGCCTCATCGCAGACTGCATTCCCTGTTAGCCACAGTGCCACTAAGTCTGTTTCCTGACATTCATGGATACTCTCTGGTTGAACTTTGGTGGAGTCTGAGTCTATTGCCTGGGGTTTGTCTTCATCCTCATGTTGCTGATACCGACTTGGTGCTAAAAACGAGGCTGTAGCATTCCTCTCCTCAATTTGCCGCTTCCAGACGGCTTATGCCCTCTGCATCATGCCCTGGAGGACACCTTCCACTGTCCCCCTCAAACCTCCTCTGCATTCACCTTCGACATCGACGAGGACTTGCTCAGTCCGCGTGGGCCTACCTCAGTGCAGCGCAAGTCATCGTCCTGTGGCGGTGGGCTGGCCGCAAGGCATCTGGGGCCACTAACTCTGTCCAGCTCAAGTTAGGGACCCTGTCTGATAGGATATTGGATGGCCTCTGGGTCGATGGCCTTGGGGTCATCAATACCATGTGTCTGTGGCCCTGCGCTGTCCGCTGCCTCTGGCCTCAAATACGGTCCGTCAGGGTTCACACATCAAATCGAGTCCTGACCAGCCAGGACATAGCATCACCGCAGGGGGCACACACCACCACAGCCAGGACCACCTCCAAACGACAACTGCCAGAGTTGAAACAATCGTACTGGCAGACTAACAGAGTTGCTCACACCTGATGTGGATGCCATCATCTGCCTGATACCCTGCTTAGCTCTTCAGGTGACACTAACTCAGTGCACCACAACTCATGGACCATTTCTGATGGAGTTGTGTGCTGTGGAGAGCTCACGCAGCAATGTCACATCAGGCAGTGTGGGAGACCTGGGATGATGATGAGGAAGATGATGCAGGTGTAACACACCTCACTGCAGCTGCATCCGGAATATCCCGAAGGGACACAAACCTAGACAATTTATTCACATGAGCACACTCAGCTCTAGTGCCCCAGCCTGAGTGCACTGCAACTCACGGACACTTCTGTTTGCATATTGGGTGATCTCTGTACTTGCTACAGCTACCACCATGATGCTTCGCAGTATTTTCTGTAATGCTGGTGTTTTCTGTTTCCGTTTTAATAGTGGTCACTGTTCAAGTTATTGCCAGCATCAACCACTCCGTGAGGGCTGGCTGACAGTCGCCCCACCCACATCCAGCAAAGGCGTCACTGTACATGTGACCCTGCCAATATAGGGGCCAGGTGCACGTGCCCATAGCCAGTTCCACAAATTATCTGCGTGTGTCCGTGTGGTCATAATGTATGCATGAGCCCCGGGCCCTACAACGTTACATTGTGCTGTGTACTGCGGACGCAACCATGTCTCCACAGGCAGCAGGTAAGACCTTGGTCATGTAGCTTTGTCGTCACCCAGAGGAGTGGACTGGGCCATCGTTCACAGGTCCAGCGTGGGTATGTGAATGATAATTCCGAGGCTCTGGGCGTGGTTCAGTACAGGAAATGTGAAAATGCATGTGTCTCTGTCGCAGTGTGGGTCTCCTTTGTGGGGTTAGGTGGTCCCTGATGTAACTTAGACACCCACGTATGTGATCCAGTTCGGCTTCCATGAGGTCGGACCCCACACACACCTGTTCGGCTACCTCCTTGTGGCATTCTAACACCTGGCATTGGAATGCGATGTGTGCCTCAGTGAAGTGTTGGGAACCAGCCTTGGTGGGGGGTGCTTCCTGCTGTGGGGTCTGTGCAGGGTCTGGGATCTCCTCTATGTAGCTTGGCTGCCCTTTTCCTGGAGGTGGGTTGCCTAAGATGTCCATGAGCTGCTGTAGGGCATCGGTGTCAAAGGTGTGGTGATCCTCTCCAGCATCACTGATGAGCTGTCTGGTCTGCTCTGCTGGAGGTGTTGTTTGTCCCTCTGCAATGTGAAGGGGAGATGCATTTTGACATTGTGTTGACATGTTTGTTTACGCATTGGTCTTGTTTACATGCAGACTGTATGACATTGTACATTGTGACTATTTGGGAGGTGCTGAATATTTTATGCGGGACAGTGGACATTTGGACTACATGACGGATGTGAGGTTGTACACGTACATTTCAATCTCACAGTTTCCTGCTATATTAGATGTGATTGGCCTGATTCTATACTTGAGGGGACTAAGTTGTGTCCTCTGCTCAGCAGTGTAGGTGTTTCACTTTGTACCACATTGTCGTCAATGTGTATGTGCTGTTATTGCTATGTGTGTGTGCAGCATTGTGGGAAGGTCGCCCCTGCAACTGTGATTTTGCTGCCCCTTATCCCTCTGAGGTGGTGTGCCTTTGACTTTTGTGCTTTTACAGTGCTGAGATGTTGGCGGCTTGGGTCATTTGTCCTCTTGGGCGGTTATTGTACTCTTGTGCATTGTTTGTCTGCAGATGTGTTGTTGACATCAGGGGTTGTTTGTGCACGTGGATGTATCAGAGTGTGACCTGCTCCTTTCCGGATGTGGTCCACACTCAGCCACCTCAGTGTTTTGCGTGCACAACGTCATGATCATTGTACTGCAGCCATGCTGATCTTCATGTAGTGTCACTTGCATTGTCAGTGTGACTCACAAATTCGCATCTGTGAAGGGTTTCGCACATGAGCACGTGTTGGTTGTGGGATTGTTGTGTGTGGAATGTGACCCCTTTGGGCACATGGTGGACGGGGGCCTACTTACGTTTGTGTGTTCGCTGCAGTGTGCCACGGGGATCAGGGACATGATCCCGGGTCATTGTTGGTGTGCAGTGTGCTACAAATCGTTGCGCATGTGTGCCATTGTGCCCATCTCCCCCTTCCCCCAGTCCCTGGTTGTTACTCACCATGTTTATGTTGTGTCAGGTCCTATCAAGCTGTGTCCGGACTCCCAACTCCTTGCACCGTCTCAACCCCAATGACTGTGGCTTCCATTTCCTCCAGCTCTTCCTGTGGCGCAGGACTCCCACCTCCTGTTGCCGTTGCTGTCTTCCTGCTGGCAGCGGGTTTGTGCTTGGTTTGGCTTTTCACATCATGCCAGCGCCTCTTGGCCTCCTCCATTGACCTCCTTGACACTCCGACTGCATTCACATTTGTCAAATTTAAGTTCAGTTGATTGGCAGTGTTCTGTCACCTCCGTGACGCTGATCTGGTTTTCCTGCGGGCTGCACCCCGGCTTCCTCTTCCTCTTCTCCTTGGCCTTCCCCGACCCTGAGGTTCCTTGCCGGGTGCATCCATGGTGCTACGCAGTTTATTTTTGTTTCCCTTCGTTTTTGTTCTGCTTTTATGGTGCCTTCTCCTGCTTGACGCATGGGAATTGCAGGCCTGTCGCTGGTTTTCGCAGATTTTTGTATCGCGATTGGCCTCATCGAAACGTTTTTTGCGTTCATGTTTAGGATTTTTAACGGTGTCACGTTGCTTTTATCGCTGACATTTAACGCGTTATCGTGAGCCTATCGCATGGTACCGCCATGTTGAGAATACAACGTTAACACAGCGTTCTTTTCCCACGATAGTCTGCGATGTGAAGAGTTGCGTTAAGCTAATTTTGTGGTTACTATCACACGTTCTTGAGAGTATCCCCCATAGTAAGCACAGAGCTTGCAACACCAATTTGTTCGAATAGTGTACAGATTCACTCGACACCATATGTATGATGCTGGAGACAGACTCCTCAAATCACCACTGTAAAATGTTTAAGTGCACAATGCTCCTGTGGGCTTATACCATGGGTGAAAGATACTTCAAACAAGCAAATGACTGAATGCACCTGACCCAAAATCCACTCTATATATGTGATGATGACACGCTCTGGGAGAGAGCTTAAGCTGCCTGTTGTCAGACTTAAAAAGGGAAAATGTGCAGTTGACAGCTATAGCTTGGCTGTCTTTTGTTACTGACATATAGTGTGATAGAGATGTTCCAGCTGCACAAGCTACAGTTCCTCGTAGTATGTGGCTGCAAGTCGATTTTCCTTAAATATTCAAAGGTTTTGGCAGAAATTAATGCCATGAATAGTATTGTTTAAGCCAAACCTAAAAAGCAATGAAAAAAGACACCACACATCTTTGATCTCTTTATTCCCATTTTCTCTCAGCCTTGGCATTGGTTTCTCTTTTGCTGTTTGTTTTGTCCTTGTGCCATATCTGAATCCTGTCTTAGAGGTTTCCGTTCTCACTGATCCCTCAAAGTATGAATGATATATTCATAACCTGAAGGGGTGCATAGGGGCGGGGACGCTTGCTGTCTTAAGGAAAGTGGCCAATGTATTTAGCTTGTATTTATGTTTTATTTCCTAGTATAGAGCGTGTCTACCAGAAACGTTGCACAGTAGTTGTCAAAGAACTCTTCTACTATGCAGTCAGTAGTTCCATAAACTGGAGGCTTGGCAAAGGAGGGTATTCAATGACGCGAGGAGCATTAGTGTTCAGAGGCGAGAGTGAGTCTGTGACCCAAGAAAGCAAAGAGTTGGGACCTGTACTATTCGAATAATGTTGTCAGTACACAGACAAACCCCTAGTAAACTACAAACTTTTAGGGGGTGTGTTTGGGAAATTGTGCTATAAATGCACTATTTGAAACAGATGAGTCCAGAGAAACGTATTGTTAGCTGTTGTACTGTCTAAAAGACAGTTTTGGACCAGAGCTATAATCAGAACCTACATGAGAATAATTCATCAGCTGCAGGCTGGTGCATAATTCTAAACGAGTAGTACAGCAACTATTTATAAAAGCCCCATTCTCCAGTATTGGGGTGTCTTTCACAGATTCACATGCTTGAATATTCCCCGTTGTCACAGTGGGAGCCCCCAGTAAATAAAATAGCAATAAACCAATGATATATGTATCTAAAAACATAATTACATACATTCCAAAACCATAAATACTTATAAGTAGTAAGGTTAGCATTAACACATAGGAATACATAGAAGACAAGAAAACCTATATAGCATATCCATGTCATTATGTTAGTCCAAACTAATGCCAATCAGGCACCAGCACCCCTCTAGAACTTCTCCTCAGAGGTTCAGGCCCTCAGATTTTCTACTGCACGTTGTGTGAAGGGAGTCTCCCCGAGCTCTGCTCAGTTTTCAACAGTTTTTCTGGGATGTCTTCAAGTAAGAAGTCTTTGTTTAGACCATGTGCTTCTTGTGGGAAATTACGGCTCTTCTCAGAGGACCCTCACAAGAAGTGTATTTACTGCCTCTATCCAGAGCATGAGGTAGGAAATTGTAAAGTTTGCAGGACTTTCTCCACCAAGACCCTTAAGGACAGGGAAGGGCGTCTCCTCCTGTGGTTGCAGAGGTTGAAGGATAAGGATTCACCTCTTTCTGACGCAGAAAGCCTTGCATCAGGTGTGTCTAGAGCCGCTTCTAAACGTAGCAGTGTGCAGGATTTGCCTTCTCCTTTCCTGAAAAAGAAAAAACTTCACCTTCAGAAGGCTCCTGCTGTTTCTCCACCTCCTCCTGCTATGCCTACGCCCCCGAGATCTGACTCTCAGGCGTCCACAGCTCCTTCCACGCATGTTTCCACTAAAAAATGTGCAAAATCATCGACGGGAACGTCGACGGTCGTTCCGGCGACGAAATCTGCCGTCTCCAGCTCTCTGACGACGACGGTGACGATGACTTGTACCAGTGGGTCGTCGACGGCTGCAGCGTCGACGTCGTCAGTGTCGGTGATGGTGTGTGTGAGCTACAAATCTGTCTCGTCGATGATCCCAATCTCATCGTCGACATCTAAGAAGGCAATCTCGTCAACATCGAAATCTTGATCACCGCTTACTGCGAAGAGAGCCTCTTCGTCGGCGGGTGCTCCGTCGGCGTCAGCTACGTCGACGGTTGTTTCGTCATCGGCAGCCCCGTCGATGCTGGCTCCGTTGACAGCGGCTTCGTCGATGGCTGTGGTCTTGTCGTCGACGGCTTCGTCGACGGCTGCTTCTTCGATGGCTGTGATCTTGCCAACGATGGCTTCGTCGGCGATGGTTGTCCCGTCGACGATGATAATGTCGTCGACTTCTACCTTCCATTCATTACCTCTGGTGCCATTTTCTTCATCCGGATCTGGGGCTTCTGCTGCTGACCCTCTGCACCAACGGCGACATATGCCTTTGGATCAGCTTCAACTTCCACGTCATACTCAGCCTCCGTCACCTCTTTTTGCCACGGGTTTGGAGCACGACTCTGGTTCTGATGAGGAGGAAAATGATAGGTTTCTGGCAGCTCGAAGCCCTTCGTAGCTCGTCATTAAATGTCAAGACTAGGAGGATGATCAGGTCGATCCTTATTTTCATGAGGAGGAACCTTCTGTTCAGGTTCCCACCGCTCAAATACCACTCTCCCTCATTTCTAATCTCCAATATATGCTTGAAGATTATAATAGACGGTTTCCACCGTCTCACCAGGGGTCTCCTCCACCTACGGTGCCTGCAGCTACCGCAGCTCCTCCCCCTGCTCCACTGCCAGAGTCAGTTGCGCCCCTTTGCATCTCAAACAACCTCTATTCAGGTCCATGCAACGGTTTATGAGGATGATGACCCTCGCCCAGATCGGGAAGACGGCAAAGTCGATGATGATGATGGGAACATGGCGGACTGGGATGACTATCAGATCTAGACACTGTCTCTGCCACCTTCGGGTCCGGGGGATTCCCCTCCAGTGCATATAGCTGGTTTTCACCAACTCATGGAACGAGCGGCGCAGCGTTTTAAACTTCCTATGGTTCTGAAGGATGAGGACTGTTTTCTTTATGACTTCAAGAGTCAACCTTTTAAACAGGTCCGGACAGTGCCCATAATTGACTTCATTTGAAATGAGGGTGTCAAACTGATGCAGACGCCAAATTCTATTCCGGCACTTCTTCCTCGTTTGGAGAAGAAATATAGGGCGCCCCAGGGTTCTCCAGCTTGCTTGGTAGCGCAGCCTAAACCCGATTACGTGATCACCCAGGCCTCACAGCGCAATTCCAGGAACCCATCTTCTCCAATAACGGCTCCTCCTGACCGTGAGAGACGGCGTCTTGATGCCATTGGCAAAAAATATTCCACAATGGCTTCTACCATCGTGAGAGCTGCAAATTCTCTGGCCATTCTAGGGCGCTACGACCACCAGATGTGGTCGGATATGTCTTCTTTTATCGACCTCATCCCTGAGCCCTCCAGAGCAGAGGTTCTCAAGATTCTTCATGAGGGAGAGAGAGCGTCATCAGAGATTATCAACTGCTCTGTGGACATTGCGTGCACTGGTTTTCGTCAGATGGCGGGGCAGCTGTTTTACGTCGTCAGGGCTGGCTTCGTTCCACCTCTTTTCACCAGGAGGTTCAGGCGAAAATCCTCGACATGCCCTATGACGGCGAATCACTTTTTGGCCAGCATGTGGACGATGCACTTAAAACAATAAAAAAGGACACCGAAATGGCACTTTGCAGTTTCGCAAACAGCCTTTTCGTGGTGCCAGCGGACGCGGCACCTCCTCTTCTTTTCGCGGCAGATCCAACCAGTACCGCTCATACGGCCAAGGAAATCAACAATATTCCTCCAAATCACAGCAGTCCTATCGGCAGCAGTCTACCAATTCTTCCTACAGAGGCTCCGCTTCTAAGAAGCAATGACCTGCCTTCCCCGCTCAAAGTTGGAGGTCGAATCTCCCTGTTCTATTCCAATTGGTCTTCAATCACCTCGGACCGTTGGGTGCTGGACATTGTATCAAAAGGCCATGCTTTGGAGTTCGTCAAGTTCCCTCCAACCACACCACCAACTGGTCCACCTCTGGCTCACCTCAGGGAGCTCTTTCGACAAATTCGACTCATGATTCAGAAAGGTACCATCGAAGTGGTTCCCAAGTCTCAGAAGGGGATGGTATTCTATTCCCGGTTTTTCCTCATCCTCAAGAAGTCTGGCGAATGGCGTTCGATCCTGGACTTAAGAGCCCTGAACAAGTACCTGAAGTGCCAATCCTTCTACATGCTCACACTCACGGAAGTTCTCCGTTTTCTCTCGAAGGACGATTTCATGACCACCATCGATCTCCAGGACGCTTATTTCCACGTGTCGATACTTCCAAGACACCGGAAGTACTTGCGCTTCCGGGTAGGGCGCAGAGACTTTCAATTCAAGGTTCTGCTTTTCGGCCTTCGCTACACCCCTCGCGTCTTCATGAAAGTCCTGGCCCCGGTGGTGGCATATCTACGTTTGAAGGGAGTTTCCAATTTGTCCCTACCTGGATGACTGTCTCATCAAGTCGCAATCTCGTCATCAGGCGTTTCTGGACACTCGATTCTGTCAGACTCTATTCCACTCTCTCGGTCTCTCCATCAACACCGAGAAGTCTCAGGTTGATCCAGCTTCATGCAGGACTTTTCTAGGGGCCACTCTGGATACTTCACTGGCAAAGGCATTCGTGTCTCACGAACGTCAGCTGCGGATTCTGCGCATAGTGGCTCTCATCCGTTCAAAAGGGTCCGTTTCAGTTCGTGTATTGAAGTCTTTTCTTGGGATGGTGTCCTCCTGCATCTCACTGGTCCCAAATTGCAGGCTCATGAGTCGCCCAATTCAGGAGGAACTGGACAAAAAGTGGCGTCAGGTCACCGGTTCTTTCAATGATCTGGTCCTGGTGACCGCTCGGATGAGATCCGCTCTCCAATGGTGTGCTCAACCGTCAAACATCGCTGCCGGTACTTCTTTCCTAACCATCGCGCCGGAGCTCGTCCTTACCACGGATGCCTCCCTGGAAGGTTGGGGCGCACATCTTCAGGGGCTATCCATAAAGGGCAAGTGGACCCTGTCTCAACGTTCCTGGCACATCAACAGACTGGAACTAATGGCCATTTTCCTGGCGCTCAAGTCTTTCCATCTTCTCCTCCAGGGAGAGTCAGTGCTCATTCAAACCGACAACACTACCAGTATGCACTATGTAAACAAGCAGGGCGGCACCAGGTCACCGCTCCTTTCTCATCTGGCACAGAACATCTGGGACTGGGCACTCCGTCACCAAATCACTCTAACAGTGGTTCACCTACCAGGCATCTCCAACATCCTAGCGGACTACCTCAGCAGGTCCGCGTCCTCGACCCATGAGTGGGAGTTGCATCAGCCGACTCTGGACTTCAGCTTTCGGCTGTGGGGTCACCCGGACTTGGATCTTTTTGTGAGCCCTGTGAAACGGAAATGCCAGTCTTATGCAAGTTGGCTTCCCCATCAAGGGTCGTGCAGGAATGCCCTTTTGATGGATTGGTGCAATCTATTTTCCTACGCTTTTCCGATGATTCCGCTGGTTCCTCGAGTGTTGTGGAAGATGCGGAGACAGCCGTGATACATTTTCCCGAAAAGGCTCTGGTGTGCATCTGCCAACATCCATCCCATGCACTCCTCTCCTGCTTAGCTTCTGACGTTCTTTCTCCAGTTGGCTCAATCAGGACTTTCCCACTCCTCTTTGAAAGTCTTCCTAGAGTCAATATCTTCTTTCTGACAGGATGGTTCTTCCTTTCTCTACTCTTCCAGAGTCATTCGGCAGTTCTTCAAGGGGCTGTTCAGGATGTTCCCACCCATCAGGCGTCCTCCTCCTACCTGGCATCTCAATGTTGTTTTGGCGCAACTGATGAAGGCGCCTTTTGAGCCAATCCACAAAGCGGATTTGAATTTTTTGACCTGGAAGGTGGCTCTTCTTCTTGCTTTGACCTCCTCACGTCGCGTGAGTGATATCCACGCCTTTACCATTCAGCCTCCTTTCCTTCAATTCAAATCGGACTGTGTTGTACTTCGCACCAACCCGGCATTCATGCCTAAGGTGCCAACTGATTTTCACCTCAATGAACGAGTGTTCTTAAAGACTTTCTTCGCTAATCCCCAATCTCCAGCAGAGCAGCGTTTGTATTCTTTGGAAGTTAAAAGATGCCTTAAATTCTACATCGACAGGACAGCCCCCTTTCGTAGGTCTGATCAACTGTTTGTTGCTTATGGACGCATCCGTAAGGGGTGTGCAGTTACCAAGCCAACTATTGCACGTTGGATTTCTTCCACTGTTTCCTTCTGTCATCAGAAGGCTGGCAAGCCTCATCAGTCTACTGTGAGGGCTCATTCCACCAGGGCGATGTCATCCTCTACTGCCCTGTTTGCTGGTGTGCCGATTCATCAAATATGTTGAGCAGCCACGTGGTCCAGCAGGCACACTTTCACGAAGCACTACTGCCTTGAGACCATCAACGAAGCTGATACAGCAGTGGGCCAAGCGGTGCTTCATAATCTTTTTAAATAAGGTGAGCCTCTTACCTTCCCTCCGCCTGTACAGTCTTTTTACTATTATTGGTCTGGCAGTTTATGTCATTTCATTGCAATTTCATGCTAATGCACTGCTATTTTGTCTTGCGGCCAGCTATTACTGCTTACTATTCTTTTCAAGCATGTGAATCTATGAAAGACACCCCAATACTGGAGAAGAAAAATTGTTACTTACCTGTAAACGGTGGTTCTCCAGTATTGGTGTCTTTCATAGATTCACATGCGATCCACCCACCTCCCCTCAGAGGCTCGCTTCTCCTCCTAGACTCTTTTGTCACTCTTGTGCTACGAAAATCTGAGGGCCTGAGCCTCTGAGGAGAAGGTTCTAGAGGGGTGCTGGCGCCTGATTGGCTGTAGTTTGGACTAAAATAATGACATGGATATGCTATAAAGGTTTTCTTTTCTTCTATGTATTCCTATGTGTTAATGCTAACCTTGGTACTTATAAGTATTTATGGTTTTGGAATGTATGTAATTATGTTTTTATATACATATATCATTGGTTTATTGCTATTTTATTTACTGTGGGGCTCCCACTTCGACGACGGGGAATATTCAAGCATGTGAATCTATGAAAGACACCAATACTGGAGAACCACAGTTTACAGGTAAGTAACAATTGTTCTTAATGTGCAGCAAACCTGGGGACCGCCTACTGAGACGCCCACCTCCAGACTAACCTTTCTGCTACCTGCATTTCTGCCCTGCCCGTTTCCATAGATGGATCACAGAAAGTGCATCTTAGGTTGACATATGGGCGAAGACTGATATTAGGGGTTTTCGTGTTGTACGTGTGGAAATTCACGAAATTGATGTACATAAGCAGCGTTCATTTGTCTTTTCCCATTCCCCTCCCTGTGCGCACCCTGAATGTCATGAGAGGTTGACCGCATCACTCCGTCAGCAAAGGCCCATGCCCGCATGTACCTGACAGCCATTTTAGGCACCATGGCCTCTTTGCCCGCTCATTGAAATCCCCGGCTTCCCCCCTGCGCGCATTTGAACACCCCCCCCCCCCACTCTCGAATGATCCTCTCCCTCTGCGCGACCCTGCTCTGAGAAGTAACCCTCCTGCTTGACCCACGCACCCCCCATCTCCTCCTGAAGAAGCATCCTTCGCCTCAGCTGACAAACCCCCCCCCCAGCTGTACCTGACTGCCCCCGCTCTCACATGCACAAGTCCGCATGACCCTGTCCTTGGGAGTCACGGCCGCGCCTGACCAACACCCTCCTTTCCTTTCATGAATAACCCCTCTGTTGGTAAACCCTCCCTCCACAATTGACTGTCCACACAGCTCCGAGGCCATCGTCTAAGCCGGGAGATACTGTTTACTGCCCCTTATTGTATGAAGTCACTCCTCTTCAAAGGGCCCACTATTGATCCTGGCCTCCCCCACCCCCTGGGATACGATCAGGCGCACACATCCAAAGAATCGGCGGAACACACAGCTGCGTGATTGCCCCCTCCTCTTATCGGCAGGCTAAGGGCCTCTATTGTGGATGTATGTGGGGTGGGATTGACACGAAGATTATGGGGATGTCTTTTCCTTGTTTCACAATGTCGTTATTGTTATAAGGAATGTTTTGTAAGGTATAAAAGGCGATGTCTCAGAGAACTTGTTAGAGCACCTCCCGAAAGACACTGTGTTTCGTGTCCGAAATGACAGGCTCTCCTCATGAGTAATAAATCCGGTTCTGGTGATTCCTGCTTCCAGCGCCCGTCTCTTTATTTGGTAACTATTCAGAATGGGAACTAAGAGGCGACTTGCGCCAGCAGCCCGGGCATCGATAGTAGTATGGGCTCACTTTCGACAATTGGCGCCCAACGCGGGGCCCATCAGTGACATAAGGTCCAGTAAGAGAGATCCAGACGATGAGGTGAACATCTAAATGATTGGAGTATACCTGCCTTGAGAGGGCCCTCGTCCGGCTGCCGATTGAATGAACTTCACCGATTCTGAACGGACCTCTCTCGAGTGACCTATTGTCCTGACTGGAATCCCACGGGAATGCTGCATGGAGTAAGAGAACGATCGGGCGCTGGAGGAGGAAGACAAAGAACTGTCCATATGGTCCGGTCCGGGTAAGATTAAGTAGGGCGTTTTTACGCCTGATTGGTAGGATGGTTTTATCCATCTGATTGTTTGATTGATTGTATTGGAATCGGTATTTAAATACTGATATTGTTTGGTTATTGGTTCATTTAGCTTTGGTTGCTACTTGAAATATTGGTTCTCTTCTTGAGAACGAGACATTCTCTGTTTGCAAACAGCGGCGAATAGGAACGTTCGTCTCTCTTTGCAGATAGAGAAGGGTAGGTAATGCCCCTTTATGATTCGTCATGCCTACCTTTCTCCCCACTGATTGTTTGATATCGATTGAATATCGATTGTTGCTCTTTGAGATCTTCCCTGTCCACAAACAGAGACGAATAGGAATATTCTGTCTCCCTTTGCAGATAGCGAAGGGCAGGTAATGCAGACGTTTGTCCCCGTTGTAATCCGTCATGCCTGTTTTTCTCCCCACTGATTGATTGATTGACTGGACATTGTTGTCCAAGGAATTGTTTGTTTGAGGTATTTTCTGTTTGCAAATAATGTGGAATAGAAATATTCTGTCTAGTCTTTGCAAGTAGTAAAGGGTAGGTTATGCCCCTTTATGATTCGTCAGGCCTATCCACTCCCCACTGATTGACTATTTATTGGAGGTAGCTCACCTGGTCCGCCCAGGAAGCTACCCTAATGAAGGGACATATGCTCCCCACTCATTGACCATTTATTGGAGGTAGGCCATCTGGTCCGTCCAGGAGGCTACCCTAGTGATTGGAGGTACATCATTTGGTCCGTCCAGGATGATACCATAATGAAGGGACATGTGTTCCCCACTGATTGATAATCTAGTTCCACCCGGACCATTTATTGGAGGTAGCTCATCTGGTCCGTCCAGGAGTACCCCTAATGAAAGGACATATAAAAATATGAAGTGATCACCGTACCCTATTAACAGAAACTTTAGCTTGAAACACGCTAAGGAAAGGAAGGAAAAATAAAAGAAATCGGGCTAAGTCAGTAACCCCCTGATGAGCTTTCGACTTCACTAAAAATAAGAAACATTAGGAATAGTTCGTAATAAGAAATATAAAATGGCGAAAGCTTGACGGCAAGACAGCCACGAGGTAGCTAGGCTCCACTGCCTATTCCTGCTCCAAACATGTCTGCCTCATTGCCCACCACGCCCAAATAACGGTAACATGAAATAGATACAAATCAATAGATACCTACCCCCATTCCGGAAGCTCCCGAAGTGCAACGGGTCCGCGGTTACGCCCATCCGGAAGGCGAGGCCTCGATGCGTGCAGGGCAGGGCCTGGCTGGCCGCCATTGGAAGGGGAGGCTGTAGGGCGGACGGCCCGAAAATTGTAATGGTCTCCCCTTTTCCCCTCTTCTGCTGCCCTGCAGGCCACGGGGGGGGGGATGTCTTGCCTCAGCCACCGACCCCCCCCCCCCTCTCTTGCCTGGTCCGGCCATCATCAAAGACCGAAGCCAAGGCGAGGTCGGCAGCGCTTTTTCAATTATGTCTTGGACAACTCTGGAGAGTTGCAGGCAGTCCCGCCAGTGGCAACCCCTGATAGCTGCAGGTAGTCCCGCCACGGAAAGGGGGGGATGTCTTGCCTCTGCCTCCGACCCCCCCCCCATCTTCATTGCCTGGCACGGCCAATACCGAAGCGCTGGAGCCGAAGAACGGCGCGGGGTCGCTGGAAGGGGGAGGCGGCGCGAACGAGCCTCCCCCACCTCCCTCCAGGTGGAGGCTTCCAGCGACACCCTAACGCTCCTGCTTGAAGAGGGTCCAGATCAAAAAGCGGGTTTTTTTGCCCGGGACGGGCACACGCCCTGTGCTCCTCAACCTTGAAGATTCTAAAAGAGCCGGGGGGGCCAACCTCTCCACGAGGCGCCCCCCACCCCCGTCCTCCGATGGAGCCACGAGACGTCGGCGCACTCCTGCCGGCGCCAGCCTCAGTTTGGAAATGGCTAAAATGCAGCAAAGATACAGACTTGTTCAGTTCCGGTGGAACACCAGAATGACCCGGTAGGAAAGATTGTTGCCGCCCTCCCCACTTTTTGACTGATGGTCCGTATTGCTAGTCTGTTACCCCATTACGAAAAACTTTTTGAACTGCCAAAAGAGGTTCTGGTCCAACCACGAGTCAGTGGAGGCAATCTGACTATACTGGGACTTGCCTGACCTCGCCCAAAATGGCGCCGATACAAAATGAGACTTTTAAAAATCCTTGTTGCACCCTGATTGCTCAGCTTTGATGCTCCAAGATATGTATGCAGTTTTGGGACAATGAAAGTAGATAAGATGGATATTGATTATGTGCTTGGAAAAGAAAGCGATATAAGATGGATATTGATTATGTGCTGGGACAGTGAACTGATTTAGGGTGGGTACTAATTATGTTTGGAAGCAATGGATTGGTATAAAATAAGCACTGATTAAACATTTGGACAATGAATTGATAAACGTTAGGTCTTGAGTAAATGGTTGGACAATGAGATGATATTATTGAAAGCTTGACTTCTTGACACGCATTATACTCGCCCCTTAAAGAAAGTTCGATACGATTTTATTGCACCGCTGCACGTTATGAAATGAATGGCCACCGACTTCGTTCCTCTTATGCACAGTTCCAGTCTGCTCCGTAGCCGGCCCCCTGGGTTGTAGGCCCGTATTTGTGCGCCAACATTTTCATTAAAGTTTTTTGAACACGCAAATATAATCGTAGCGTTTTGTATTGATGAATGTTGTCGAAATGTATGGCTACTGTCACCGACATAAGTAAAATACATGCAGCATGATTAAGGTTGAAGGTTAAAAAAAAAAAGGCCCGATACTTAGCAGTTACATTATGTGTCGCAGGCAGCCGGAAAGTGTTTTAGACGCCCTTAAGCGATACCAAAGAAATGTCACTTGACCACCACCCTCGCACATGACCTAAAAGGCCACGATCAAGTGATTCATGTAGATACGCAGACCATCGACGATTATCTATCTAAACACTACTGGTCCCTCTGGGCTTAAACGCCGAGATGGTAGAGAATGCACCCCGTGGAGATAGGTCGAGTATGTGGTAGGTAAAAACATTTTCGGATTTATGCGCGTTGATGTGTTCCGAATGCTGCCCCCCCCCCCCCCACACCCCCTTCTTTCTCCTCCCTTCTGCAGGTTGCGCCGGAACATCGGCTGAAGTATGGAGGAGTGATGATCGAACGACCGACGAAAGGGGAAGGAGGGGATCTGAGCATAGTACTTATGCTAACGAGTTTCGAAAGACATAGACTTAGATATGACTGTTCCTCCTTAGAACATAGCGACTGGGAGGATGGACTGACATAGAGACTTGACGGGTTATTACTGTATGACGGAATTTGACTCGGACCAGCACGCCAGATAGTGCACCTATGACGTTTAATTAGATAGAGAAAGGACAAGGAAAAGTCCCGGGGTAAGGGTTACCTAGGCACCACCCGTCTGGGAAAGTAGGAATGTTGTTGATGTTCAAAATGTACCACCTCCTTCTCGCACTCTTATAGATATAGCCAAGCTGTCCGACTGTTCTCCCGATCAATACCCTCCGTTGCCCCAGCCTGGAGAACTTCTCACCAAAAGAAGAAACTCTAAAGTGGTTTAAGATCCAACCATGGGCAATAGTCTGACCAGGTTAATTTCTGACCAGCTGACCGAGGTGTAAGTATTAGTAATCGAGAACACTCGCAAAGATAGCAAACGAGAGGAAAGAGGAGGAAAAGGTAAAAAGAGCTCAGCCCGTAGATAAACAGAATATTAAAGATGCGCAGCATGCAGAAAGATCTTTTTGGCCAATAACTGTTCTATGTTTTGTCGTGAATCTCTTGTGTATGTAATACGTGTACTGTCTTCCTTCGTCTGAGTTTGTGTTCATGTACTGTATGGGTTTATGTCTCCCCTCTGTTCGCGTCTCTTTGTTACCTGACCCCTGCTGTTCTGTGTTGTGAGCGCACTAAAATGACCTATTCCCATACACGTCTCTCTTTCTCTCTCTCTCTCTCCCTCTCTATCTCTCCCTCTCTCCCTACATGTCATACGTGTACAGAATGGCTCGTTTAGGTTGCGGACGACTCTCACTCTCTATGAGAGTCCCCCTGTTCCATCTTCCTTTTTGTGGTAAAAATTGTGCCCCGCTGGCACCAGTCTGATTGGACACTTATTGAACACGAAGGTGTTCAGCGAAATTGACAGAAACTAAAACGATCGTAACTTGCCATATTGCTACCTCTCCTTTCTGCAAAATGAATGAACTCGAATTGGCTAAGAAAGAAAGAACAGGTAAAACGACTAAGGTCCCCTAATCTGGCCTTTTATAGGGGAACTATATGTCAACGGCACCCTATTTTTCAGTTCGTTAGAGACAAGCGCCAATATCCAGATTGACCCCCCCCCCCAATGCCCAGATTGCCCCACCCCTTTGCACTCAAGCGCGAATGCCCGAAGCATCCCCGCCCCACCTGATTGACCCCAGCTGCTGTCCCCGATGTATAACTAATGACCATGACCAACTGTCGCCCCTCGAGAAAAGCCTGTTTAACACTGTCTTTCGGTGATTGCACCCCTGCCCTGCTTGAAAGAGTTAGCCAGCTCTAAAGGGAAATGTAAGACTGTTAAGGCTCGGTTTAGAAGGACGAGTCTCCCCTGAATGTTGCCAATTTTGGAGTTTTTAATGAAATACGCAAGTGGTAGGAGTCTGACCTCTGTCCATATGTGTCATGAATGAATGACTTGGTGCGAACACAGTAGAAATACCCACATACTTACTTCATGGTAATAGACTTCTGACTATGACCAATGAGCATAACCCCCAGGTGCTAGGATTGCGAGTGGAATTCAAATGTAAAAATCTCTTCTCCTGCCAGTTCTCTAAAACTTGTTTTTACCCATTCAAAGATATACGATCATCGGAGGAGAAGGGTCGGACGTGGCGCACAGCCTGGCTGCAGATCATGAGACACATGCGACCTCGACCAAAGGTGGAGCCGCAGCGCAACAAGATACGGGACGAGGCAGCACTCTCAAACGCGGTAGACGAAAGGATGAAGGGCTGTCCTGAAGCTCTCTGTCCGCTAACCCACGTGTGCCTGAAGCCTCCTGCCCCTTTTCGAGCCCGATTTATGGGCCTGCTTGCTTGTTATCCTTTGCTCCCTTGGTCCCTTTGGTGTGTCCCAGGAAATCTGACCCCACTCCGCTCTCTCTCCCATCGACTATTGAACCACATACCCTCTTTTCCACGTGACTTTTTGCCGAAAGGAAGAACAGCACTTAGGTGGAAATGGGGTTATGCCACAGAAATATAAGTGCCGAGCATAAGGCGCCACTAAAAGGATTGATTAGGGAACAGGACTGTGGTCTAACAGCAGAGGACAGACCGCACCTTGCAACGCGAAAGGTTAAATCCGAGCTGGACCTATAGCTCCACCGCTGGTGCTCAACAGCGCCAACAAAAGGACACGGACTAGAGCCTACCAGTGATGGCTCACTGCTAAAAAGACACTGTGACGAAGAGATCTTGTTGGACTGAATTCCTCCCTCAACTACTTGGTCAAAATGTTCATTGGTCACATTTTTTGAGAAAGTCAGAAGCATTTATACTATGTAGTACGTTTTGCTGCATTCTGCCAATCGCATCAAACTGTCCATGATCATATGCAATGTGTTAGTATTGACAAATGCTATTTCATCAACCACACATGTTTATATGTACACCCATCAATTAGGAAATGAACTTTGTTATGTAAAAAGCGGCGACTGTGGAAATTCACGAAATTGATGTACATAAGCAGCGTTCATTTGTCTTTTCCCATTCCCCTCCCTGTGCGCACCCTGAATGTCATGAGAGGTTGACTGCATCACTCCGTCAGCAAAGGCCCATGCCCGCATGTACCTGACAGCCATTTTAGGCACCATGGCCTCTTTGCCCGCTCATTGAAATCCCCGGCTTCCCCCCTGCGCGCATTTGAACACCCCCCCCCCACTCTCGAATGATCCTCTCCCTCTGCGCGACCCTGCTCTGAGAAGTAACCCTCCTGCTTGACCCACGCACCCCCCATCTCCTCCTGAAGAAGCATCCTTCGCCTCAGCTGACAAACCCCCCCCCCCAGCTGTACCTGACTGCCCCCGCTCTCACATGCACAAGTCCGCATGACCCTGTCCTTGGGAGTCACGGCCGCGCCTGACCAACACCCTCCTTGGTGGTCTCTTTAGACCACTCTGAGGGATCGTCCCCCACCTTAGGCCCCTGTCTAGAGGCTGTCGCCAGATGGATGCAATCTTCCTGCTTAAAGCTTAATGGGGAGAAGACAGACATCATCTTACTGGGCAACCCTTCTCCCTCTGCCCTTGTATCCATCTGGCCTCCATGTTTAGGCTCCTTCCCCGTCCCCAAGTCCCAGATAAAGAGCCTTGGGATCTGGCTCGATGGAGCACTCGATTTTTCGGTCCAGGCTACTAAGACGGCCGCCACCTGTTTTGGGCTAATGAGGATGCTGCGGAAGGTGCTCCCTTTGCTCCCATTCCAGGCGAGGAGGGTCATGGTCCAGGCCCTGATACTCTCACGCCTGGACTATGGGAATGCTCTTTATATGGGAGTCCCCATCTCCGTTACTCAGAAGCTCCAAATCACACAAAACAGTGCGGCGCGCCTACTCTACAACATCCCCCGCTGGCAGTCAGCTAAGAACGCCCTGAGGGAGCTCCATTGGCTCCCTGTGGCGGCAAGAGTGCAATTTAAAGCCATGTGTATTTTACACAAATCGTTCCATCGTACGGGCCCTGTAATTCTACACCCTATGGTCACGCCATATGTTCCGTCCCGTTCCCTTCGCTCTTGCACCCTCCAGCTGGCAACGTCCGTCAAAATCAAGAAAGCTCGCTGGGGAGGCCGCTCTTTCTCTCATACGGCGGCGAGACTTTGGAACTCTCTCCCGCTCTCTCTTCGGGAACATAACAATCACATGTCCTTCAGGAAGGCCCTGAAAACGCACCTGTTTGCTAACACCTGCTAATCTACCCCAAGCCCGCACTAAGTAATCATTCACAAGCGCTGCGAGGCCTCCGGGTAGCTATGCGCTATACAAGTGCAATTTTCATTTCATTTCATTCATTTCTTTCCTTTCATGAATAACCCCTCTGTTGGTAAACCCTCCCTCCACAATTGACTGTCCACACAGGTCCGAGGCCATCGTCTAAGCCGGGAGATACTGTTTACTGCCCCTTATTGTATGAAGTCACTCCTCTTCAAAGGGCCCACTATTGATCCTGGCCTCCCCCACCCCCTGGGATACGATCAGGCGCACACATCCAAAGAATCGGCGGAACACACAGCTGCGTGATTGCCCCCTCCTCTTATCGGCAGGCTAAGGGCCTCTATTGTGGATGTATGTGGGGTGGGATTGACACGAAGATTATGGGGATGTCTTTTCCTTGTTTCACAATGTCGTTATTGTTATAAGGAATGTTTTGTAAGGTATAAAAGGCGATGTCTCAGAGAACTTGTTAGAGCACCTCCCGAAAGACACTGTGTTTCGTGTCCGAAATGACAGGCTCTCCTCATGAGTAATAAATCCGGTTCTGGTGATTCCTGCTTCCAGCGCCCGTCTCTTTATTTGGTAACTATTCAGAATGGGAACTAAGAGGCGACTTGCGCCAGCAGCCCGGGCATCGATAGTAGTATGGGCTCACTTTCGACATACGCAATACAGGCCTAATTGCATGTAAGACGTGCTAAGATAAAAACCGCTTCTTGCGAAGGTGGTGAAAGCGCAGGGCTCAGAAAGCAGGCTACCTTGCTTTGTGTGGCTAATAAATGTGTGACAATGAATGAGAACTGAACCTTCTCGCACACAAATTTCTAAGTTTTGGGTAAGATAGTACAAACAAGTGGTTAGGTGCTACCTCGGTTCCTCCTTCTGAGTCTTGGAGGTAGAAATAATACTTATGATAGTGCCATTCCAGTCGGGAATGGCGGCCCCAGACGCACACTGGATCAAAAAATTTCTTTGAACTTGGTATTTTTCAAAATAAAGTTTTATTAGAGCATTGAGTTTTTCTTGATGTAATCCTTAATTATTCACATGATTTATGAATCAACATTATAATTGGCCCAATGCATTTCGGGCAATGCTGCCCTTCATCAGGGGCATTTAATTTGCTAAAAAAAGATGAAACACAACTGTCATATATTCGTTTTCAATTACGTATGGATATCATAATATAGCTGTTCGCATGTTATTAAACCTGTGCATGGACATGTATAATCAACTTTCCCTGTGAGATGGTCCCTTTCTGGGTATCTCCAGGGTGAAACCAGGCATCCCCGGCGTCAGTGGGGGGCCGTTGTGGAGATGAGGTAAGCTTAATGCCCAGAGTTGCCGAGTGTGTTCCCTGGTTAGAGTAGGCATTGAGGCGAGAATTATCGAGTCCGTTGACCCTGGTCTAAGACTCTGCCGCGTCGGGAATTGAACCCTGGTCCCGGGCCGTTCTCTGCTTACAGGTCTGCCGCCTCTAACCAGTGAGCCACACCGAGTAGCTACTTGCGCATAGAAGCAGGAAACTTTAGGATTCTGACGCAAGTGACTTGTGTCCTCTTTCAGAATGGGTGGGGTTCAGGTGCCTATCTCTAGAGGCAAATCATTAAAAGATCACATTCTCTAAAAATAACCATATTTGAATGAGCACGTTTTCTTGTGCCGGGCACTAAACCGCTTCAATGTGATTGGCAGAAGATGGGAGCTTGTACAGTATTCTGTCATCTCAGGCCCTGGCTTGTTTTAACATGATTTTATGGATTACATAATCTGAAATAAACTAAATTGATGGGGTCTTCTGTTATGTTGTATGGCTTTAATAATGCACACAATTACAGTCACACCGGAGCAGCACAGCACATTATATTTTTGTGTTACCTCAAATTATTGGGTTCAAGGCCAGTGAATCACATAAGCCCCAAAAAGCTAACCATGACCTTTTCGGAAAATGGCGGGTGTCTGTCCCACCCGTCTCGTAGTGTTATCCCTCTGATGAGTGTTAGGAATCAGATATTCCTATCAGAAAATCTTTCAAATGCAGGTGGTATACATAGAGACCGCCCTGTATCACAAAATCAATACTTCAACACAATATTTGGCATTTCACACTATACATATTATATTCTTCTATAAATTATGTGAATTAGAATGCAAATTTTCCTTTACCATCTTGTAAGCCTGAAACATGAAAACATGGAAATCATGGCACACATTTATTAGCTTATGATAGCGCCATTCCAGTCGGGAATGGCGGCCCCAGATGCGCACTGGATCGAAAAATTTCTTTGAACTTGGTATTTTTCAAAATAAAGATTTATTAGAGCATTGAGTTTTTCTTGATGTAATCCTTAATTCTTCACATGATTTATGAATCAAAATTATAATTGGCCCAATGCATTTCGGGCAATGCTGCCCTTCATCAGGGGCATTTAATTTGCTAAAAAAAGATGAAACACAACTGTCATATATTCGTTTCAATTACATATGGATATCATAATATAGCTGTTCGCATGTTATTAAACCTGTGCATGGACATGTATAAGCAACTTTCATCAGTATGCACAAACATCGTTGTTAACTCTGTACATGGACATAAATGCGCAATTTTCATAAATATACACAAACATTACCAATCATGTATAATGTGTGGCATCAAAATCATCAAAATCCATAAAATGACACGGGTTAGTGCACGTAATGATAAATGAGATTATTTAACAAAAACATGTATGCTACGGTAAATGAATCAAAAAGTAAATGAGCAGGATTTAAATGAGCATTAAACATACCTTCCAAATTGATGGAAGTATTTGACAAAGTGTTAATTCGATGCGTTTAAACCCAAGACAGCTGACCTGTGGTAAATGAAAATTTTACAAGTACTTAATGGTATGCGTACCAGTGGCGGTGAGTATCAACTGAAAATCAGTGGTGTATTATCGGTCGTACCTGAAAGTGTAGAAAGCCACCATCAGGCTAGAGACGTAAACTGTGTCGGTCGGGTTTGCGAACCATACTCTGTAAAAAGAACCAAAATGGTTCAATTTCAAGTACCGATACCTTGTAAAGTTAACTAGCTATGTGGAAAAAATGTCAAGGTGCTGGTAACACTCACCTAATGTCTGGCGTTTCGTTAGACATTGAGATAGTCCTGCCGTGTATTCGGAAAAGTGTTTGGCAAAGTTCTTCGCCGGAGTCGGATGTATAACTCGCCCGACCCGGAAATGGTATACGAAAAACTAGAAAAGGGACTGTGTGTAGTTTCTAAACGAAAAACGGAAAACGGACGCTGTGTAGTTTCTAAGCGAAATGAGAGAAATGAGAGAAGGATATTCATGTTTTAATAAAAAAAATCTACAAACGCGATGTATAAAATGTAAAAGAGTGTGTGCATAAAAGAATTACATACAAAATGCGCGTCAAGGTGTCAAAGTCTTCACATGTCAGGGTATCAAAGTGTTACATGTCAAGTACTCGTAATCAATCAAAAGCGCAAATCATATTGTTCAGAGCGTGTAACGCGCCTTGTGATAATAGTCAAATACCATACCAAATCCTGGTGCGTGTGTCCAACAAAACAGCATGTGAATGGTTACTATATACAAAATGGTGAGGGAAAATGTTGCCGTTTTTTTGTTCACGCACTTTTCAGTCAAGTTCAATATTGGTGTATACTATTTACAAGAAGCAGTTTAAATCCACACGTTCTTTAAGACCTTTCGGTTGTGCCGTATTTAAATAGGAGATCCAGAAAATTTCTCTTCTTAGCAGGTGTTGAGTATTGTCTCTGCCTGGTAGAAGACAACAAAATTTCTCATCAAACAGACAATCTGATGAAACATCATCTTCAGATGATTCCCAATCCAGGAGACAGCCTCCAAGATCTCAACCTCCCCCCAAAAAAATGCAAGAGCAACCAACCACATCTAGTGGCACAAATAAAAATGGGAATTCTTTTTTGGAGAGAGGCCAAAAATCAACCGAAGAACCAGGAGGGGCAAAAGGCCAAGTAACGGAAGACTCAATTTCAAGAAACACCAGGAGTCAAAAACCCTAGTTATAAACCTTTCCAATCAACCAATATCAAATGCTGAAATAAAAGTTTTACAAAAAGGAACAACATTCGTATCAACATTCCACTCTAAACTTTTGGATACACAAATATGCATTTACCAATTCATGAGAAAGTTACGTTTGAGACACTTTTTTAGTAATGTCATCCAAACCACAGATGAACCTTCTAAAGATACCCTAAAGGGTCTCAGAAACAAAAGCAAATTCACCCCTCCGGTGAGCCATAAAGTCCTGGATGCATTTGAAAAGGTCATAAGTAAAGAAGTAGAGAAACTTTACAAACAGCCCAAGTCGAGAGTTACCAATCTTTCAAACAAAGAACAAAATATTTTGAAAAAACTGGCAGAAAACCCTGAAATCACCATACGTCAGGCAGACAAGGGAGGCGCCCTTGTTATCCTAAATACAGACTACTATGATAATCAAGTCAATGAACATGTCAATGATTCAAACATCTACTATAAAACAGACAGAGATCCAACGAAAGAATTCACAGAGATACTGTCCACACTAATAAACCGCACAATGGACCTAGGTGTAATTGGATCCAAAGAAAAACAATACCTCATCAAAACCAATCCATCAGTACCATATATATATATGATACCGAAAGTACATAAACATCCCACCCATCCTCCATGCAGACCCATCGTGTCCACAGTCAACTCCATCCATGAGCCAACTGGAAAGTATATTGATCGACATCTACAACCATTGGTTCAATCCATGTCAACTTACATTAAAGCCACAACCCACTTTCTAAATATACTTGAAGATCAGAAAGCATTATTCACCAATGAAATGATACTCTGCACCATTGACGTCCAGTCATTATACACCTCAATTCCGCATAATCTTGGTTTAGACGCAACGGCGTCATTTCTCATGTCATCAGAGATGGAAGAAGGCTTGAAGGTATTGATTATGGAACTCCTAAATTTCACATTATATCACAGTTACTTCTCATGGAAAGAGTCATTTTATATTCAAAGCTCAGGTACTTTTATGGGCAATTGTGCCGCACCTGCCTACGCAAATCTCTTCATGTATAGGTTTGAATTGGACGATATTTTGAGTAAAGAACAGTGGTCAAAAAATCTCATTACGTACAAGAGATACATTGACGGCATATTCGTCTTATGGAAGGGTACGCAAATGGAGCTAGAACAAGCTATTGAAAATCTGAATGAGGTCAACGACCGGATCAAATTCACTCACAATATACAAAGAGCCAATTTACCATTCCTGGATGTATCCATCCAGAAGATTCAAAACAAACTTGAAACCAGTGCTTTTACCAAAAAACGGACAGAAACAACCTATTACATTTTGCAAGTTTTCACCAACATTCCTTAAAAAGACATTTACCATATTCACAACTGTTGCGAATAAAAAGGATCTCATCAACGACTGAATCATTGAACCAAAGCATACAAATCTGCATTGACAAATTCCAAGAGCGAGGCTACCCAATGGAGATTCTAGATGAAGCCAAAACTAAAGTATCCAAAATTGACAGAACATCATTATTACAATCTCCACCAAAGCCCAAAGATGAGGAGAGAATGGTATTTGTTTCAAAGTATTCAACCGAAAGTACCAGAATCAAGAGAATTATATTGAAAAACAGGTCACTACTGACATTGGAGGAAGATTTCAGAAATATTTTTCAACAAAATCCACGATTTGCATTCCAAAGAACTTTAAACATCAAGGAGATATTAAACAGAAAACCACAGTGTTATACCAACAAACACAAAGGCACGTTACCCTGCCACAACTGTGGCAATTGTAATGCAATCATAAAAGGCACTGAAATTAAACATCGCAGCCAAGGGTTTTCCATCAAACTGAGAGTCACAGCAACGTGTGATAGACGGAACATGATTTACCTGATTAAATGCCCTTGCGGCTTGGCTTACGTGGGAAAAACAGAACGTAAAATAAAGACACGCATGATCGAACACAAAAGTAACATTCGAACTAAGAACGCAAAATCCCCTCTGGCATCGCACTTCAACAACTATAATCATTCTCCAAGTAAAATACGTTTCCTTGTTTTGGAATCAGTCCCGGTTCTACCAGGCAGAGACAATACTCAACACCTGCTAAGAAGAGAAATTTTCTGGATCTCCTATTTAAATACGGCACAACCGAAAGGTCATAACGAACGGGTGGATTTAAACTGCTTCTTGTAAATAGTATGCACCAATATTGAACTTTACTGAAAAGTGCGTGAACAAAAAAACGGCAACATTTTCCCTCACCATTTTGTATATAGTAACCATTCACATGCTGTTTTGTTGGACACACGCACCAGGATTTGGTATGGTATTTGACTATTATCACAAGGCGCGTTACACGCTCTGAACAATATGATTTGCGCTTTTGATTGATTACGAGTACTTGACATGTAACACTTTGATACCCTGACATGTGAAGACTTTGACACCTTGACGCGCATTTTGTATGTAATTCTTTTATGCACACACTCTTTTACATTTTATACATCGCGTTTGTAGATTTTTTCTAAAAACATGAAAATCCTTCTCTCATTTCTCTCATTTCGCTTAGAAACTACACAGCGTCCGTTTTCCGTTTTTCGTTTAGAAACTACACACAGTCCCTTTTCTAGTTTTTCGTATACCATTTCCGGGTCGGGCGGGTTATACATCCGACTCCGGCGAAGAACTTTGCCAAACACTTTTCCAAATACACGGCAGGACTATCTCGGTGTCTAACGAAACACCAGACATTAGGTGAGTGTTACCAGCACCTTGACATTTTTTCCACATAGCTAGTTAACTTTGCAAGGCATCGGTACTTGAAATTGAACCATTTTGGTTATTTTCACAAAGTATAGTTCGCAAACCCGACCGACACAGTTTACGTCTCTAGCCTGATGGTGGCTTTCTACACTTTCAGGTACGACCGATAATACACCACTGATTTTCAGTTGATACTCACCGCCTCTGGTACGCATACCATTAAGTACTTGTAAAATTTTCATTTACCACAGGTCAGCTGTCTTGGGTTTAAACGCATCGAATTAACACTTTGCCAAATACTTCCATCAATTTGGAAGGTATGTTTAATGCTCATTTAAATCCTGCTCATTTACTTTTTGATTCATTTACCGTAGCATACATGTTTTTGTTAAATAATCTCATTTATCATTACGTGCACTAACCCGTGTCATTTTATGGATTTTGATGCCACACATTATACATGATTGGTAATGTTTGTGTATATTTATGAAAATTGCGCATTTATGTCCATGTACAGAGTTAACAACGATGTTTGTGCATACTGATGAAAGTTGCTTATACATGTCCATGCACAGGTTTAATAACATGCGAACAGCTATATTATGATATCCATATGTAATTGAAACGAATATATGACAGTTGTGTTTCATCTTTTTTTAGCAAATTAAATGCCCCTGATGAAGGGCAGCATTGCCCGAAATGCATTGGGCCAATTATAATTTTGATTCATAAATCATGTGAAGAATTAAGGATTACATCAAGAAAAACTCAATGCTCTAATAAATCTTTATTTTGAAAAATACCAAGTTCAAAGAAATTTTTCGATCCAGTGTGCGTCTGGGGCCGCCATTCCCGACTGGAATGGCGCTATCATAAGCTAATAAATGTGTGCCATGATTTCCATGTTTTCATGTTTCAGGCTTACAAGATGGTAAAGGAAAATTTGCATTCTAATTCACATAATTTATAGAAGAATATAATATGTATAGTGTGAAATGCCAAATATTGTGTTGAAGTATTGATTTTGTGATACAGGGCGGTCTCTATGTATACCACCTGCATTTGAAAGATTTTCTGATAGGAATATCTGATTCCTAACACTCATCAGAGGGATAACACTACGAGACGGGTGGGACAGACACCCGCCATTTTCCGAAAAGGTCATGGTTAGCTTTTTGGGGCTTATGTGATTCACTGGCCTTGAACCCAATAATTTGAGGTAACACAAAAATATAATGTGCTGTGCTGCTCCGGTGTGACTGTAATTGTGTGCATTATTAAAGCCATACAACATAACAGAAGACCCCATCAATTTAGTTTATTTCAGATTATGTAATCCATAAAATCATGTTAAAACAAGCCAGGGCCTGAGATGACAGAATACTGTACAAGCTCCCACCTTCTGCCAATCACATTGAAGCGGTTTAGTGCCCGGCACAAGAAAACGTGCTCATTCAAATATGGTTATTTTTAAAGAATGTGATCTTTTAATGATTTGCCTCTAGAGATAGGCACCTGAACCCCACCCATTCTGAAAGAGGACACAAGTCACTTGCGTCAGAATCCTAAAGTTTCCTGCTTCACGTAGCTACTCGGTGTGGCTCACTGGTTAGAGGCGGCAGACCTGTAAGCAGAGAACGGCCCGGGACCAGGGTTCAATTCCCGATGCGGCAGAGTCTTGGACCAGGGTCAACGGACTCGATAATTCTCGCCTCAATGCCTACTCTAACCAGGGAACACACTCGGCAACTCTGGGCATTAAGCTTACCTCATCTCCATAACGGCCCCCCACTGACGCCGGGGATGCCTGGTTTCACCCTGGAGATACCCAGAAAGGGACCATCTCACAGGGAAAACCAGGACGGGTTCCCCACCGGTCTATAGCGCCAGGACACTCGGGTAGAGTAACAGTGCGCTTTACAAGTATCCCACATTTACATTTACTCCTGTGCAGGCGTTTGCTTTACATTCTGGGGCTGTCATCATGTTTATATTATCATACATTAATGACTAGAAGTTAAAAGAAATGATGTACGGCAGCCTAAAAGACCACCACTTTACTATGACTTCCTCAATCCCTTTAATAACTCGTTCACTAACCTTGCTTTATGACAATCTATGGTATTCTGATGCTTTTTGGCTACATATGTGGTACATGCACCACATACACACTTGAAATCTCTGTGGCCCCGCCCCGGGGACCAACTTGTGCGAAGAGCTGTTTCATGTCCCACAAAAAATATGTCAACAGGCCAGGTGCCATATGCGACACGCTCAATCAGTTCACGCTTTTATCGTGCACTGTTTATTAATGCTCAGATAAACCTATACTTCTAAAAGGAAAAAAGGAAAATTAGAAGTCACATAGAGCCAAATGTTGTTGGGTAAAACTGCCAGGCCCATTTGAGGGTATCACAAATGACAGGAGAACTGTTGCCACCTGCGCCACTATATTGTGGGAGTTGTTTTCATTGCAAATGAATCATATTTGGGTTATATGCAAGGAATTAGAATGATTTATTAACTGAAGTGACACGCCAGGAATATATGGTCAGCATATGTGAGGCACTGGAAAGTTATTGAGACAGAAATTTGTTCCAGGAAGGTAAAAAAAGACAAGCACCCTACTGAAAGGCAGTGGAGAGAATTCTAGTTTTGGATGGGTCTCAGAGCAAAATACTTGAACCGTGGCCATTTATAGATTTCAAATCCAAGGACATTGCCTCTTAAAGAGAAGCAGCTGAGAAAGATGCTGGGGCAGTCCAGGAAAGCATTCTGGGCAATATTACAACCTCCAAGACCATAGCACATAGTAATAAAATCATAAGAATTGATTACATTATCAGCAAAGCTGTTTATTCTCTATCTACCCGGTTCCTGTTGTAATCCTTGAATGTTTTACTACTTACTTGCCACTGGTACCATCTCATTCATGACGCTTTCAGAAAGTCTCGGCTTGTTAGCCAGTAGTCATCTGGCACAGGGGAGCCAGTGCTTTATGAAAGAGGTTGCATAACCTCAGTTTTAAACACTATTTTTCCCTTACCTGTTTTCCAGCTTGACAGCACTGCTTGTGTGGCGCTTGCCACTCGCCCTGTACGCCTTTCTCGTGATGGGCCTCATACGCCACTTCACAGCACGTCTGCATAGCGGAAACATGCAGAGGGCATGCCCAAGGTAAGCCTGTTTGTGCCTGGATCGCGCCCAGCACCCGTTCATCTGGTCGTTTGAACCCTGACCAGTCATGGCGATTAATATACTCATATTGCTTACAAATATGTCCTGTGGCCTCACATGAGTCTGTTTAGCCAATTTGTCAGACCTGCAAAACTAGTCAAGACAAGTCAAGGATATGTTTATTTAGACCAATGGCCTTTAAACAATACAACAATATAAAAATGATAAAATACATATGTAACACTAAAACCATATATACATTATTCAGGTAAAACATATCTTTCAATAAAATTCTGCCAGAAATTTTATAAAGCGCATCCACATCCTACTCCAAATGAACATTGCACTAACTGCCCTCATAAATCTTCCAATAACACATGCTATATCTAAAAAATACCTCTCAGCTAAAAATTCTATGGCATGCCCTCAAGTCCTAATTTCATATTTCAGGAATATTGGGCGTAACCATTCCCTCCGCTGGTGTTTGAGTTTTAAACAATCCAACAAAATATGCAGCATGTCACATTCGGTGTTCAAACCACAAGCACAGTTTGTTCCTGTACCAATCATTTTAGCTTTTGCATTAGCACTTATCTTACAAGGGTTGAGTCCAGTTCTTACTCTCAGTACTTCATTTCTTAGCAGTAGTGGTCGGTGGTGGGAATGCTGTCGGGCGGTGACGTGGGGCGGGAGAAGGGCAGGGTGGGGGGTAGTAAACTACGGAATACGGCCAAATACAGGTAAGTAAACATATAAATAAATAAAATGAATTTTGTTTCGCGCACTGCATCACATTTGGCGATGCAGTGAGCGCAACAAAATTTGTTGGTGACGCATTTAGGAACTGCATGAGTGTAGTAGGTAAATGGATGGAATATAACTGTTTGATTTTTTTTTTAACAGTTTTATATAGCGCAACCTTGACCCGGTATCGGGTATCAGAGAGCTTTACATAGCACCAGTTGCATTACATGAGGACACACATTCATTTTTGTTAGGCATGGGGAGATAACGTGATTTTCCCAGAATCACAGGATGTTCAGGGTCATTGCCAAGACTCGAACCCGGTTCCACAGATTCGAGGTCGACCGTCCAAGACGGAGGTCATTTTGTTTGGGAACAACCCATCTTTCTGGTTCCCAGTTTGGTGGTCACCCAAATTAGGATCGCTCCCCACCCATAGCTAGTGAATGAATGAGGAAACTTGTTAAGCTCAAACAAATACCCGGAGGCGTATTGGTGCTGAACAAAACAAGAGAAGGCCTGCTCTAATTATCTATTTCTGTACAAAGAGCTTCTCAAAACGGAAAAGGAGGCAGCTGTTATAATTTCAAAAGGCAGGCTGTTCCAATGTACGGTATTGGACCTACAATAGCTACTGCTGCCCCAAGAGTTTCATTTGAAAGCTGGGACCACCACATTTTTTGCAGAGCTGGACCTCAGGGTCCTGCCGGGCATGTACCACCTCAGATTTTTCTTGAAATAAGAGGGGCCATGCCCATGACGTGTCTTATAGGCCGTGCAAAGAACTTTAAAGACAGTTCGTTGCCTAACAGACAGCCATTGAAGTTTGCTAATGGCCGCTTTTGCTGAGTGCAATTTGGGGATCTTTAGAAGGAAACATGCTGCAGCATTTTGAAGAGTCTGAAGCTTCTTCAGTGGATCCACCGGAAGGTTCAGATAGAGGCTGTTGCAGTAGTCTAGTCTCGTCAATACAAGGGCAATGACCACTGTCTTTAAAAGATTGAATGGTAAGTATTTCTCTATTTTTATATGATTCGGAGAGCGGAACGGAAGCTGCGTTGACCTTATTAACTTTTTTTGACTTTTGATACCGGGCATTTCATTTTATGACTCGTAAGTTCTCTTTTTAGCATTGTAAATATGGACTCAAAAAAACATGAATGCCAAGGGCTTCTGGTTCAGAAATAAGGTCTCTGGATTGCTCCATGTGATTACGAACACCACTTTCCAATTCTGGCCTTCCTTTAACAGTGGGCTGCATTTTGGGTGTTGTAGATCTGGTTCATTCCAGTTGCACTAATAAATATACTAAAGTACCTGAAAACAATTATTTGTAAAAGGAAAGGCCAGGACTGAAACATGATGTACCCGATCATACAGAGTCATCTGGTAGCCAGACTAAAACACAGCTTCTCTGCACCACTGATGTTCAGATCTCCCATCTTCCGCATAATAGATCAGAAAAGAGAGTCTATTCAGCAGTCATATTTGCTCTCAAACGTTTGTGAATAGGACCTTTGCGCTGCCCACAACAGACTCATGAAACCTTGGAGAAGAAGGTGCAGCGCCCAAGGTTCCAACTCGAGCTCATACAACAGACATTAACACAACCCTATGAAGGGACCACCAAGCAAAGGAACTCAGGGGCATATTATCAAGCCTGGGCGATAAAATTATCGCTGCTTTATCGGCAGGAAACTGCCGATAAAGTGGCGATAATGGGCTTGATTATGCTCTATGGAATTCCAATCTAAGCTCATGTTAGATGTCATTCCCATCTAACATGAGCTTCGATTGGAATTCCATAGAGCATATTATCAAGCCCATTATCGCCACTTTATCGGCAGTTTCCTGCCGATAAAGAAGCGATAATTTTATCGCCCAGGCTTGATAATAGGCCCCTCAATACCTGAAACCTTACGCAGATCTAACCACTACTCACACAGTTAAAAGTAGGATTTCACTCCTTAGTGGTCTCTGCATGCGTGCTAACTTGTACTTGGACCTTAGACTACACCAACTGTACAAAACCCCCTCCCTCACTGAGCTACACAGGGCCGGCTTTAGGGCATTAGGACCAATGCAGCTGCACCTGGCACTGACCCAGAGAGAGGAGCTGTGTGCAGAAATAACTTTTGGCTTTAATAGCACCTGCAGTAGGGTGTGTTCAGCAGTTTTCAGGCAACAATAAAAATGTCAAGATAAGGCGGGTGATTAATGCTTCTGCTGGAGAGAGAAGGAAGTTTTGTCTAGTAGCAGTTTTGACTGATCATAAAGTAGAGTGGAGAGTTAATATGCCTGCCACAAAGAACGTGTACATGCAAATCACAACAAGCACTGGCACAGTCAAAAGGTCTCGGCAGTGCCCGAGCTATTGGCCCTTTCAATGCCAATGTCTTTTAGCCACGTTGTCTAGCAGCACATCTGATGTTCAGCATGGATGAAAGTTACTGGAAGCCCAGACTCACAAGATGTTGAGCCAATGTCAAATCTTCCCCCCCCCCCCCCCCATTGAGTTTATTGTCCTGCGCCACCTAAAAAAAAGCGCTATGACGTGGCCTGCACTGGCCACATCATAACACTTTTTTCAGTGCCATGCTGAACAGCAGATATACTGCTGGACAAGATGACATCCACATTGGCAAGGCCAATAGCTCGGGCATTGCTGAGATCTATTGGCTCTGCCAATACTTGTTCGGTATTGATGGAGTCTTGCTGAGCAAATGTGGAAGAGATAGTGAGCTACAGTTAAAGTGAAGTGAGGTTGTGGCATAAAGGCCAGAGCTGCCGACAGGGGAACTGGGGGAACATGTTTTCTTTAGACTGATTTACACAGATAAGATTAATTGCCTCTGTATAACAAGTGTGTGTTAACATAATTTACTCTGACACCCTATGGCTGGTATATGTAGTGCTATAAAACAATACAATACCCAGAAGGCAGTCGGTTGTTACAAAAACCCAGGACATGGAATGACGTCTCCATCCTAAATTAGCCGCACAGCTCAACTTTAGCACTCATGGGCAACCTCCTTAGAGACTCATTTGCCATCCCTGGATGGTACACAACATCTGTGACAACCTCATGCCGAACCAATTCTACAAATTATCTACACTTTTCTGAGACCACCCTGCCATCATAATTTCAGAGCTGCCACGTGATATGCCAATGACTGAAGAAAAAGAGGCGGGCAAAAGAGTACCATGAGGCATGTGCTTCCACTGATTATCCACAATCGGGGTTTTAAATGGAGCAGTATTGACTAGTGCTTACTAGGGATACATTTCTTTTTTGACCACTTTAAGTACCAGCCCTTCTCATTGCAAAAACAGGGTATTTCCAGTGCCAAGATCTCAAGACAACGTTCATTTAGTAAACCCTCAATCTCTGCTGAGGAATGTCCAGCCTCAAACCACAAGACATAGTTATATACAGTTTTGTCTGTGGGGGAGTTTTTATCAGAAAGTCTCTCAACGGAGCAAGGCATCTTGCTGCGCTACATTGTGTGACAGGGAAAGAGCAGAAATATGCCATATCTACTAAGAAATTATGCATTTCTGTGCTCTCCCTGTGCTAGAGCACTGAGGGCTGCCTAGCACCAACGCAGGCAACCTTGCGCTATAATGCAAGTGAACCTGCATTACAGGCTGGACTGTTTTCGTGCAGAAGGCACAACTTCCTGCACAATAAGAATTCTTTGATGCATTTTCCTCTTTCCACATGTGCTGCAGAATGCAACGCACATGAAAAAAGGAAATAACGAGGAGATATAAAGATACTTCTTGTTACGTTGTCGTCAGGTCTGCACACCATTTTGACGTAATCCCAGGTTTACTAACCTTAGCAAACCTGTGACTGCGTTAAGGGTGAATGCATGTATGTATGTCCATGTTCCACCAATGAAATGCTTTCTCAGCACAGATTAACTCAAGGAAGCGACTTGCACTACCTTGTGTTACTCTGGATTTACTAAGCCACGTAGAGCCAAACAAGGTGTTGTTGCATGGCTTAGTAAATCTCACGAAAGGATTTTAGTTGCCTAGCATTACCTTGCGTAACGCAAGGCAAGCCCTTTGTAAATCTGCCCCTTTGTGTTCAGATATTGTGTTCCACACCCCTTGCATGGCTGCCAGTCACTTCATAAATATCCATGGCTGGGTTGTGTTTTTCAGTGGGAGTGTAGGCAAGGTGTGGGGTGAGATACCGCCTCTGTGGTGTCATTTCACTTAAATTATCTGGTTTGTGGACACATGGTGGAGTATGCCTTACCACCTGGGTTTCTCTGTTCCTGCAGAGCAGTAGTAGCTGGCAGCGAGTGAGGGTGGAGGAGTGAGGGGGAAGAGGGTGGTGAGAGGGACAAAATAATAGAATTAAAAAAATACAATTTAGTAAGTCTGCCAGCCGCGTCTCTCCTCTGCTTCTCCGGAACTAGGAAGCACCCAGGCTCCCCATAGCCAATCACAATGCTTCAACGCAGCAGTATGATTGGCTCCCCTAAGCCAATCACAACGCTGCAATGCAGCGTTGTGATTGGTCTGAGTGCTGTGGATCTGCACTCAGATGGTGACTGGGGTCCTGGGTATGTACCCCACCAGGCTGTGTAATGCTGCCTGGTAGGAAACATGCAAAGTGTGCATGACTGTTAGGCTGCGCAAACCACTCCTCCTTCTGTACCTCCACCCCCACCCCACGGTAACCCAGCCTGATCCTGCGAATAATACAATTATAATAACTACGCAATCATTTTTTTCCCTGCTCAAAGAGCACTGGGGCAACGCTCCTCTGCCTAAGTGGAGGAGCTGCCCCTGCTGCAGAGTCTCTCAGAGATTGTATGCAGTGTTCTGAATTTGTTGAGGGGGTGGTGAGGGGGGAAGTATGGCATTAAACATTCTGGGTCCTGTTACTGCAGGGAGAGGACAGGGCGAAAACTCTACCCACACCTAGCCCCCTCTGCAAAGGTTCTCACAAGATGGCTACTTGATGGAAGAAGCAAAGGTATCTGTGAAAGTGCTCCACTTTCTGAAGCTCTTTGTGATATTTGCATGGAAGAAGTGAACAATAAGGAATGGTGAAACAAAAGTAAGTGTCTATACAAGACAAGGGAAGCAGGCAGAAATACTTTTGGCATTCCTGGCTCCAGGCTAAGCAAGCAAGACAACATTGCTACTTCGTGCACAACATATGTTAACATGTGAATAGGTCTTGGGGTGGTGTAATAATAATATGTATTGCCATTTCTGCAGCATCAAGCATAACCTGGAGATGTCATTACATGCCTGCCTGTATACCACAGCCCCCAACTCTATGGCCCTTACTCTTAAATCCCTTATGCCTACACCTTAAACCCTGCCTGCTCACTTCAGTCAGAATACATGCCCTACGGTTGGTCAATTTAAGGCCCTTCCCACACTTTGGCCAATGGACCTCCTACCGAAAAAAAGGTCAAAGAACACCTTGTCTGAATCCTTTGCAAACTTGCTCCTCCCAAGAAGACAGGCCTTGAGACAACTGAATATGCAGAGCTGTTCTATAACTTCATCATTCATTCATTTATCCAATTAAGCCCAGAATGTGGTTAGTTGTGTTTAAATTCTTTGTGTAACATTTATGTCACCACATGTTCACCTTAAAGTAATTAAATCAGTTGTGAGAGTGGGAATCGTGGAGTCCAGCACACACTTTCTTATCATATGTTATACTGGATTCCTAATAAGAAATCTTTGAACAGAGGTGCTTACACCACGGAGTAAAAATCACCCATGGTGGAGGCGGTGGGCATGGCTAGTAGACAGCAGCATAGAAGGTGGCTGCTCCCAAAATATTAGTTTTATGTTTGTATGCAGCATATTGCCAGGGGTGTCATTGTACTGTACAACATGAAAGGTGTATTCCGCTCCGTTCGTGAAGTTTACGGAGAGTATTTTTCCTCATTCGCACTCGTCAACGGTAAGCTTGCAAGAGCAAGCAAGGAAAATCCAAAGCTAGATCACTTCCTAGCGAGATTTCGGTAAACAGTCAAAATATCGAGTTTTTTATATCGAGTTACATTAATATCGAGTTTAAAATATAGAATGGACACAATATCGAATGGACAGAATATAGACTACAAAAATATCGAATAGAATAGCATAAATATCGAATCAAAAAATATAGAATGGACAAAATATCGAATGGACAGAATATAGACAACAAAAATATAGAATGACAGAATACAGACAACAAAAATATAGAATGACAGAATATAGACAACAAAAATATAGAATGGACAGAATATAGACAACAAAAATATCGAATTTGAGGTAAGTTAATATAAATTTTTAAAGTATTTTATATGTTAGTATATGTGTGAAAAGTGTATATTTATTTTATAATTTATTTAAATTAATACATTTTATGGTATTTCATTTTTGCGTAATATAATTCTGTAGCGGGTTGTGGGTTTATAGGGAAATAGGGTGGGAAGTAATTTAATTATAATTAATTAAATATGTTAATTTATTTATTGTATTTAATTAGAAATAATTGTTAATTGATAATTAATTGGTAATTCATTAAAATATAATTGTTAATTATTTTAATTAATTGATTAATTGATAATTATGTCAATTTTATTAATGTATTTTCTGTAGCGGGTTGTGGGTTTATAGGGGAATAGGGTAGGAAGTCATTTAAATATAATTATTTAAATGTTTAAATATATTTATTGGTATTTATTTTGAATTAATTGATATTTAATTTTATAATTGGTAATTATTTAAACTATAATTGGTAATTAATTTTAATTAATTAATTGATAATTATGTAAATTGTATTAATGTATTTTCTGTAGCGTGTTGTGGGTTTATAGGGGAATAGGGTGGGAATTAATTGAATTATAAATAATTAAATACATTTTTAAATTTATTTTTTGGTATTTATTTGGAATTAATTGATATATACATTTTTAATTGGTAATTAATTAAAATATAATTGGTAATTAATTCTAATTAATAGTTTAATTGTTAATTATGCTAATTTTATTATTTATTTTCTGTCGAGGGTTGTGGGTTTATAGGGGAATAGGGTGGAAAGTAATTTAATTGTGAATAAATAAATATTGTTATTTATTTATTGGTTTTGTCTTGTAATTTTTAATAATTTTTTAATTGTTCATTAATTAATTGTTAATTGGTAAATAATTTGTATTAATAGGTAATTATTTGCAATAATTATTTTCTTTTGTATTTATAATTGATTAATTATTATATTATATAAAAATGTTAATTACTTTTAATTAATTTGTATTTGCTATTAATATTTAATTTATTTTTATTCATATATGAAGCATTTACTTTCTCTACTGTTGCACTCTCTGGAGTGTGAATAGTAATTTTTACCCCTACGCTCTTCAACGCTTTCCCTACTGTTGCACTCTTTGGAGTGGGAATATTAATTTTAACTCTCCCACTATCCAACGCTTCCCTGCTGTTGCACTCTTTGGAGTGGGAATAGTAATTTTTACCCCTATGCTATCCAACGCTTTCCCTACTGTTGCACTCTTTGGAGTGGGAATAGTAATTTTTACCCCTACGCTAGCCAACGCTTTCCTTACTGTTGCACTCACTGGAGTGGGAATAGTAATTTTTACCCCTACGCTATCCAACACTTTCCCTACTGTTGCACTCTCTGGAGTGGGAATAGTAATTTTAACCCTCCCACTATCCAACGCTTTCCCTACTGTTGCACTTTCTGGAGTGGGAATAGTAATTTTTACCACTACGCTATCCAATGCTTTCCCTACTGTTGCAGTCTTTGGAGTGGAAATAGTAATTATTACCCCTACGCTATCCAACGCTTTCCCTACTGTTGCACTCTGTGGAGTGGGAATAGTAATTTTTACCCCTACGCTATCCAACGCTTTCCCTACTGTTGCACTCTCTGGAAAGGGAATAGTAATTTTTACCCCTATGCTATCCAACGCTTTCCATGCTGTTGCACTCTCTGGAGTGGGAATAGTAATTTTTCCCCTACGCTATCCAACGCTTTCCCTACTGTTGCACTCTCTGGAGTGGGAATAGTAATTTTAACCCTCCCGCTATCCAACGCTTTCCCTACTGTTGCACTCTTTGGAGTGGGAATAGTAATTTTCACCCCTACGCTATCCAACGCTTTCCCTACTGTTGCACTCACTGGAGTGGGAACAATAATTTTTACACCTACGCTATCCAACGCTTTCCCTACTGTTGCACTTTCTGGAGTGGGAATAGTAAATTTAACCCCTACGCTATCCAACGTTTTCTATAATGTTGCACTCTCTGGAATGGGAATAGTAATTTTTACCCCTACGCTATCCAACGCTTTCTATACTGTTGCACTCTCTGGAGTGGGAATAGTAATTTTTACCCCTACCCTATCCAACGCTTTCCCTACTGTTGCACTCCCTGGAGTGGAAATAGTAATTTTAACCCTCCCGCTATCCAACGCTTTCCCTACTATTGCACTTTCTGGAGTGGGAATAGTAATTTTTAGCCCTACGCTATCCAATGCTTTCCCTACTGTTGCACTCTTTGGAGTGGGAATAGTAATTATTACCCCTACGCTATCCAACGCTTTCCCTACTGTTGCACTCTGTGGAGTGGGAATAGTAATTTTTACCCCTACGCTATCCAACGCTTTCCCTACTGTTGCACTCTTTGGAGTGGAAATAGTAATTTTTACCCCTACGCTATCCAATGCTTTCCCTACTGTTGCACTCTTTGGAGTGGGAATAGTAATTATTACCCCTACGCTATCCAACGCTTTCCCTACTGTTGCACTCTGTGGAGTGGGAATAGTCATTTTTACCATTACGCTCTCCAATGCTTTCCCTACTGTTGCACTCTTTGGAGTGGCAATAGTAATTTTTACCCCTACGCTATCCAACGCTTTCCCTACTATTGCACTCTCTGGAGTGGGAATAGTAATTTTAACCCTCCCGCTATCCAACGCTTTCCCTACTGTTGCACTCTTTGGAGTGGGAATAGTAATTTTTACCCCTACGCTATCCAACGCTTTCCCTACTGTTGCACTCACTGGAGTGGGAACAATAATTTTTACCCCTACGCTATCCAACGCTTTCCCTACTGTTGCACTCTCTGGAGTGGGAATAGTAAATTTAACCCCTACGCTATCCAACGCTTTCTATAATGTTGCACTCTCTGGAGTGGGAATAGTAATTTTTACCCCTACGCTATCCAACGCTTTCTATACTGTTGCACTCTCTGGAGTGGAAATAGTAATTTTAACCCTCCCGCTATCCAACGCTTTCCCTACTGTTGCACTTTCTCGAGTGGGAATAGTAATTTTTACCCCTACGCTATCCAATGCTTTCCCTACTGTTGCACTCTTTGGAGTGGGAATAGGTATTATTACCCCAACGCTATCCAACGCTTTCTCTACTGTTGCACTAAATGGAGTGGTTATAGTAAATTTTACACTTTCCCCTATCCTACGGTAAAAATATTGTAAATATTTTATTAATATTACGTTTAAATATATGTATATATATATATATATATATATATATATATATATATATATATATATATATATATATATATATATATATATATATATATATATTAACACATTTTTTAACTTACATTAATTATTTATTCATTTTAAGATTATTTAAGTAGTTTAAGTATATTTAAGTTAATTATATTTATTATTTCATTAATTTTTAAATCATTTAAAGCATTTTAAAATATTCAATATTTTGCCTAACTATATTTTTTACATCAATATTTTTGATTCGATATTTTTGTACTTACCTGTTTGGCGATAGGCGGTCGATATTTTGTTATTCTATATTTTTACCTCGATATTTTTGTAACTCGATATTCTTGACCTCGATATTGTTTCAGTGATCCCAAGATTTCTCAACGCAGGTGGTCACGAATGGTTGCTACAGCTTGTGCTGAGAAACCTTCCATTCGCATTGATGAAGCTGCTGTTCGAGTCGCAGAAAGAAGCAGCGCACTCTTGCACTGTGCGAGATGCTGTTCGTGCTGATTTTACACGAAGGGACAAACACCCAACACTAAAAATCAGTCCGAACAGCACGAAGTAGCCCACTCCGCTGTTCGCGGAACTCCGTGTAGCTTGGCAGATTTGTATTGTCATTTTGTGGAGTTCCACCTAGCAGAACGCGCCCAGGCTTAGAAAGGATACAGCTACAGTAAGCAACAGATGGTACTTTTCTTGTAGGCACTTATCCTTCAGCATATTCTGAGGTCTACAAAGCAACACAGTACCACACAATATTATGCTTGCATCGCAGCGCAAGTACCCCAGGGTGCTTCTCCATGTGATGTTATGCTCCTCACAGCTCTGGTGCACCTGCAGTACAGCACACTCTGTCCACGTGCTCACTGCTCACATGCACTTCACTTTCACGGAGCCCCAAGTCCTCACACTGTCTCTACGTAGGGTCAGATCTCTTTGCACAGTTGGCCCATGTGTTCCAAAGTCTGGCTTACCGTCTGTTCACAGTGATTGTGCTCATCAGATCTGGCGTCAGGAGCTGCCCCAGCTTCTTGATGCCCAGCACGAAAAGCCTTGTCTTCTGGTTTTGTACTTTTTTTTGTAAGTTTATACTCGGTCGTTTAAAAAAACAAACATGCATGCAAAATATTCAGACAGTGTACCACATTTCATTGAAAAAAATACAATAAAATTTCACTTTCATCCAACATTGCTTCTATGTCTTTAAAAATTGAATAAACATGCACACAAAATATAGATTTATAAATTCACAATAAACCAAATAGGTTTTTAATAGAAGATCACAGTCAGTCATCAACTGTGCCAACTGATGCATCAGTGACCTTAAAATAGACATTAGTTTTCCACAGAATAAACACCGGACATATCTTGTTCTTCTTCTTCCCAAGCCTAGCCAAGGCTGCTGGTGCTGCGTTGGAACGCGGATCTGCGTGTGTTCTTCAGATAGGACTCAGCACGTTTTGTGGTGATATGGCTGCATCGCCAATATGCATCCTTTTCTTCATACAATCTTTCCACGTGCCCTGCTTAAACAGCCCCAGGTGTTGCTTAGAGCGCAAGGATGTATGAGTTCCAAAGCCCCGTCATCAATTTTATTTATTCGCATTAATAATGATGGTCCTCACACACTGACCTCCTGGGCCAGCTTGCACTAACCATAGAAAGGCATTGTAATGGAAAAACCATTTGGAAGGTCCCTCGGCAGCAGACTACTTGACACATTGTGTAGCAGAGATTACCTGGAAATGCTGGTCACATCTGCATAGGTCAAGGGTGTGGGATGAGGATGCTCCAGTCGCTAGCCAGGGCTGGGCAGAATCGGACAATCATCGCATTGCAGCCAAGGGGGGCTTTTGCAGGAGTGAATATACACAGTATTCTACAGTTTCAACCACTTTGCACCCTCCCACCAATCCACTTCTTGTATTCTCTCTCTCTCTCTCTCTCTCTCTCTCAATATATATAGATAGATAGATAGATAGATAAATAGATAGGTAGATAGATATAAACAAGGATAAATAAATCATAAATTATAACAACTTCCATATAAAGCTCTTGGACATTCCCTCTCCATTTCAGAGGCATTGGTCTTTCAGTAAACATTCCAGTGGCAAATACCCTATAATTTAGCCCCCCCCCCGCCCCCAACACAGTCTTCGTTTCTATCTCACACATTCTCACTCTTATGCACCTCTCCGCCACCAATGCCCTTTTGCAGCAGTGCTGAAATCGCTGTAAGATTAGACGTCATTTCTGTAATGGGATTAAGGCTCGCCAGTGACCTTAGCAACTTCAGTTGGGCTGTGATGAGCTCTGAGGGTGGCAACTCAGAAGAGGATGAAGAAGAAAAGGCACACAAGACTAAGCGCCATCGGGTGCAGTCTCCGTGCCCAATTAAAAATATCACTTAATTATATTCGGTGCCATAGCATAAATCCTAAAAATGAAGTTGGGCGACTAACCAAGTTAGGCAGTATGCAAGTACATCATGGAGCGAGAACTACATCATGGAGCGAGACATCACAGCATGTAACATCGTGCTGCCTGACATCACAGCAGGTGGCATCACAGGAAGTGGCATCACAACCCATGGCCTCACAGGAAGTGACATCTTAAGAAGTGGCATCGGATCTTAACATCTCACACATATGTTTAGCAGGTCTACCCATGAGTACATTTCAACGCATCATCATTATTATTATTAGTAGTAGTATTGAATTTGTTACATGCAGAGAGGACAGAGGCACCCACAGCAGTTAGAAGTACCAAGTCCTGAGTTTCTTACAGGAAACTTCAAGATAGGTGGCAGTTCGAACTTCGCAGGGGTGATCGAGGGGAAAGCAGATTCCAGCGCTTAGGGCCGAGATATCTAAAAGACCGGCCTCTTGGCCCAGCTAACTTCACCGGAGGACTACCTGCAAGGCTCAGGTTACATGAACGTAAAGCACGCTTGGGAGTATAGGGGGAGATTGTGCTTGTTGATGAAATCAGGAGCCTTCTGGGGCATTGATTTATACATAATACACAGTGACTTAAACTGAATCGGTTTTTCAATGGGTAGCCAGTGTAGCTCACACAGGTGAGTGGGCACTGAAGTATGACGAGGGATGTGACAAAGTAAGCTAGCAGCCACGTTTTGCACTATCTGCAATCTGTTCAAGAGGGACTTCGAGATACTCAAGCACAGCATGTTGCCTTACTCTAAAGGCAATGTAATTAGGGCCTACACCACATTTCTCTGTGCAGGAACTAACAGGTGCACCAATATTTTACTGAGACTTTTAAGTAACCAAAAAACATGTGGCGGCAACCCTTTGAATTTGAGACTCTATCCTGACATTGCAATCTAAATATACATACAGATTCTTCACCACCTGTTTAGGGGATGTAATGGGACCTAGAGCTTCAGGCCTGTAAAGTGAGCCCCAGTGGCTTAACAATAGCCCAAGCGGTGCAGGGGCCCTAGCTCCAGCGGGCCCCCCCAGGTACCGTGCACAGTCAGGCCTGAGAGCTACAGACTGGCTCTAGAGCTTTGGGGGCCCCCCCTCCATGCACTTTGCAGGGGGGCCACCTCAAGTTTTGTTACGCCACTGGTGAGCCCCAAATCTGAGGCTGTTTACCCACACCAGGAACTCAGTTTTATTTCAATCCAGTTTTAGGCAATTATTTTCTATCCAGAGTGCCACTGCAAAAAGTAGTGCTGTAGAGGGGGTGGGCTTAAGAGTTGTGTAGAGTGACATGGAGTGGCTTAAAGGGGTGTAGAGGGGCATAAAGTGGCATAAATTGAGGTGGCATAGAGTCATAAAATGTAGTGACATGGAGTGGTGTCGAGTGGCATGGAATGGCGTAGAGTGGCATGGAGAGGCGTAGAGCAGGGAAGAGTATAGTGGCCTAGAGTGGCATAGAAAAGAGTGGTGTAGAGTAGAGTAGCGTAGAGTAGGGTAGAGTAGAATGGAGTGGGGTAGAGCAGCGTGGCATTTTGTGGCATAGAGTAGAGTTGAGTAGCGCAGAGTGGAGTGGCATTGAGTGGAATGGCATAGAGTAGAGTGGAATGGAGTGGAGTGTCATTAGTGGAGTGGCATAGAACGGCATTGAGGTGAGAGATATCGAGTACCGTAGAGTATTGATGTACAGTGGAGCGGCGTAATATTGAGCAGGGTAGAGTAGTGGTGTACAGTGGAGCGGCATAGTGGAGTAGAGTGGCATAGGGTGGTGTTGCGTAGAGTGGAGTGACATAGAGTAGAATGGCATTGAATGGAGTGGAGTGGCGTAGAGTGGAATGGCATAGAGCAGACAAGCGTAGAGTGGCATTGTGTGGAGTGGAATAGAGTACCACATAGTGGCATTGTATAGAGTAGAGCAGAGTGGAGTCGAATGGAGTGGAGTAGATTAGCGTAGAGTAGAATGGCATAGAGTGATGCGGAGTGACATAGAGCGGTTTGGCATGAAGAGGAATGATGCTGAGTGGAGTGGTGTAGAGTTGAGCAGCATTGAAAAGAATGGAGTAGTGTAGAGTGGAGTGGCATAGAGTGACACAGAGTAGCAAAGTTGTGGGTGTAAGTAACTTAAAACTGAACCAAACTTAAGCTCAACACAAAGGTATGAGACATAAAGGGGATACTTGTCTGAAAGGCAACAAAATTATGCATGGAGCGGCAAGCATAATGAAGGTGTCAATGTGTTGTTAATGTGACATTTATACATTATAATGGCTTAATCTAACCCCTGTCAACGTGATTTAATTTTAGTTGTACGAGTAAGGTAAAAGATGTATGCATAGAAAAACAATGTTAAAAAATGTGTTTATAAACAGAAACGAATGGAGAAAGCTGTATGAGAACTGAAAGCTGAGGAAGTGTCCTGAAATGCATACCTCAATCACAGCATGGTCAGCACACTATTAAGCTGAATCAATCTGTGCTTGGTCCATGCTCCATAGAAAGAAAAGGAAACAAAGCCTGGCACGCAGTGGCCAATTAGGGGGCAGCGAAGAAGAGTGGCAATGAAGCCAACCAATGGTAAGCAATGGTCAAGTGTCAAGTGCTTTATGTTAAACAATATCCTTAGCAAAAGAGAGTGCATGCAGCACATGCGCTGTCTTAGGCAAGAACTAAAAATGAAGGCTTAAGTAGCATGTTATAGTGTTTCCTACTGGCGACTCGAGCGGAAACATGTGTCTCCATTGCCAATCAAAAGTGGTGGCTCATACCTCTCCATGAAACGATTTGGAAAGGTAACTCATCTTTATCCTTCAACCAAGTGAAATACCCCCTACTCCCCATAAACTTTAAAGGGATCACACAATCTCTAATCCTTCCCCGAAAATGTTTCATGTCAATGACCTCGCATGCCAAAAATTTTAAATCTCGCCCTACTTTGGGACTCCAAAAGGATGGCTGTGAAATGCAACTTTGTCTGAAAAGGCTTCCGCCCCTCCACCTGTCAGTTTCAGAGTGGAGGACCGAATGGGCTGGTGATGTCGCCGTGCACGCTAGAACTTATTACACGTATTTCTCTTGTTCTTGCAAGGACATTTATACATTTGCTCATTTGCTGAGCTTCTGTTTGTTTTTTATTGTTTTCGGAGACCAGTGTTATCATTCTCTCACTTTTCCTGTGACAGGTGCGGCCCGGCACTCTCTGGGTAATGGCCTCGTCTCAACAATAATGGCCACTTATTTGATGTGCTTAAAATGTCTATGGGACAGTTGTGAAATTGCAGCAAGGACAACAGTTGCTGTCACAGCAGATCCTTCACAAGCAAACAGTTGAGCGCCATGCACTACTGTTATTACAATAAAAGGCAGGATAAGATTCCATCCAAGGGCGAAATAAAGGCAAAGACAGTGCTACGGAAGAAGCATTTTGGTTTGAAAAGGAGTTTTTTTGTACGAAATTGAAACAAACATGCAAATAGAAGTTTATTAAATTTTCTCAGTGATTAGAGGTCCTGCATAATTGCAGCATTATTTAAAAATATACCGAACAAAAGAAATGTTATGTTTTAACAGCAGGCAAAAACTATTCTATCAATTCAGTTTAATGCACGTGATATATAAATGTATATGGATGCTATTAATATGCCACTTAAAGAGATCTATGTGTAATCTGTAGCAATTTTGAATTGCATCTCAGGTATTTCAACCAGTGTATCCACTATAGAGGGATGAAACGATATAGTTGTTCAATAAAAAAAAAAAGAAGGGCCTATTCATGAAAATAAATATAAAGATATGGGCACAGATTTCTTCCACCGCTTAAACCTATTTTTATGTTTAGTCTATATTCAGTAACATTCCCGGTAATAAGACTGGAAAACTGAACCAGTTTACAGGCAGGAAGGTCCGGTGATTTGTACGACTGCTCCTATTTCCGTTATGCAGAGCTCTCCATGGCAGAGAAGGCCTCACAACATGCGAGGAGAATTCTAAACCGAGGGATGAAAGGAGAAGTTCGACCTTAAGGAGTAACTGAGTAGGAATTGATGGGAAAGGTGTATCAGTAGTTTTTGGGAGGTTAGAGAGGTAAGGGTTAACGATGGGGGGGATGGTCATGGGAGGAATGGGGGGAAATCCTGGAGGAGGGATGAGGGGGGAATTAAGTTGGGTGGGAAGATCATTTTTGGGGGTAGGGGGTATATAGGAGGTAGCATATAGTTACATGAGGTGGAGAGATAGTAGGGGTTGGCGAGTCTAATGTATTGTGGGATATTAGGCCGAATGAGGGAGTGTGAGCAGGGGGTATCGGTGGGGGTTAAGGGGGGTGTAGGGGAGGTGTGGGGGCTGGTTAATCAAGGGGGGAGAGTATGAAGGGCAACAGAGGGTGAGGGGGAGTGGGAGTGAGAGGGAGGGGGGAATAGAAGAGAGAAGGTAATTTGAACGGGGATATAGGGGGGTAGGTGGGGGAGGCAAGAGGCATCGCTGAGGCGTTGTATGGGGTGGAGGAAAGGGGGGGATTGTTCAGGAGGAGATCAACAGGAGGGGAGCGTGTATCCAAGCATAGGGAATTCAGGGTTAAGAAGGTAGCCTGAGTAGGCGTGGGAGTATTAGGGGAGTTGGGCAGTTCAGAGGAATCAATCAATGGGGTGGGAGAGTCATGGGTGGAGGGGGAAGAAAGGGAAGAAAGGGGGACATGTACCTTGTAGGACTGGGAGACATTAAGGGATTGGGAGATATTAGGGGATAGGGAAACGAGTGTGTTGTAACAGGTAATAATGTTGAGAGCGAGTGAGTTAAGTAGAGATTGGGAGTAATCAACTTGATTTGGGGAATGGGAGTGTGAGATAGTGAGAGGGGATAGCGGTGGGAGAGGGTGAAGGGAATCAATGTTTGTAAGGGAGATGGAGGCAAGGGATGTTAAAAGCTGTTGGGTAAGGGTAACGATGCAGGGTGCACAAGAGGGGGTGGGTAAGTTAGGGAGAGGAGATAAGGGGTAGGGGGATGATGGGTGAAGGAGGAAATGAGGGATGGGGTAAGTCCGAGGGAGGGGACAGGGGGCAATGGATAAGATTGAAGGAGATGGGTTTAGGGGTTCAGGAGGAGAGGTGGAAGGATCGTGGGATTGGGGAGAGGGAGGCAGGGGATGTAGAATGCTGTTGGGTAAGAGTAACGATGTGGGGTGTATAAGAGGGGGTGTATAAGTTAGGGAGAGGAGATAGGCGGGTAGGGGAGATGATGGGTGAACAAGGAACTGAGGGATGGGGTAAGTCAGAGGGAGGCGACAAGGGGGCAAGGGATAAGATGGAAGGAGTTGGGTTAAAGGGTTCAGGAGGAGAGATGGAAGGATTGTGGTCGTGTGTGAGGAATTGTGTGAGCGAGCAGAAGTAGGATTCAAAGATGTGGAGATGATTTTCAGATGCTTGGATGAGAATGTTTCCAGACTTGAAGATGGAGATATCGATTGCGCACGGAAAGGAGGGGGGGGAGTTTCAGACCGTATGGGATATTGCGGGAATTTGTGATAGGGAGGTGTCGGAGGAACAAGCTTTTCCATTTCGAGGTGCGTTTGGTGAAGAAGATGTAGTTGGTGATGATGGAGGAGTTAAGGCTATTGTGGTGATCGGCAAATAAGGTCTCTGGGTGGAGACAGGGAAGTTTGTGCTTGAAATTCTTCTTACCGTGTTTCGAAAGATAGGAGGGGTAGAGGATAGACCAAGAGTTGGGGCTGAGTTTACAGATGTGTGAGGCTGAGAAAATGGATGGAGGTGAGCGGGGAGGCATGATTAGGGGTATCGGGAGAGAAAGTAGGAGACAAACAGATTAGACCGTACAAACCAACTAAACAAAACTATACAAAAGCGGAATGGGGGGTAGAGAGAGTTAAGTCAAAGCAGATTCAAAAAGTGAGGGGAATGGGTGAGCCAGACAGAGGGACACCTTGAGGAGGGGTAGAGTATACAAAACAAATATAAAAGGCAATGTCAAAAATGGGCCGCCAAGGAATAGAAGGAGGAGGTAGGAAAAGGGAGAAAATAGTTACGTTTAGATAATGCACAAATAACAGCAAATGTGAAAATTCAAAATGGATATAAGCTAAAACCTAAAATACAACATCTAAAATAAAACAGATAAAATGAAAAAGGGACGTATCATACATAAAGTACAAAAAGCTAAAATATAAACGAAAAGGGGAATATAGTTACGTTTAGACAATGCAAAAAAAACCATCAAATGTGACAATTTACACGGATATAGGCTAGAACCTAAAAATACAACATCTCTAACCTCCCAAAAACTACTGATACACCTTTCCCATCAATTCCTACTCAATTATTCCTTACGGTTGAACTTCTCCTTTCATCCCTCGTTTTAGAATTCTCCTCTCTCAGAAACGATATCTCAATCCTTGTTAAATCCCTCTCTGTTGTAAATAAAACAGCGATAGTATTAAGCATTCGCTGAAGACATGCTATCATGTCTTCGTTCTAGTTTTCCCGCCCATACTTGAAATACGGCCAGACTCCATTTTGTTTTCTGGCATCCATCTTGTGTGCCATGCATTGCTATGTGCTCGCCACAAGGCGAGTCCTACCTCATTGATTATCACCCCTGGAGTCTGCCCAGCAACTGGCTATAAATTGTTCCTTGTGCGTCTAGCGCATGCTCAGTAGGAGTCACATCTGTCTCTGATTAGCGTAGATTGGAATGTGCATTCCGGCAGGTCTCAAGAACCGTTAACCCACCCATGTATCGATCATGTTCAAGAAATGTCCATATATGGTCGTAAATCATGTTTTGAGCTGTAACCGCCTACTTATGAGCCCCTTCTTTGGTATATAAAAGGGGACCGCATGTCTGAGTTCTTTGTGCTACCTTGTTCAATGCTGTAGAGTGTTGTGTGTGCTGTAGTACCACCTTGAAAGGTTTATTAAACTATGTCTTTGTATTTCCAGTTTCCGTGCCAATTTCTTTGTGTAGTCTGAGGACTCCGTGCACAGAAGGGCGAACCCTTTGCATTCACAGGCCTGGCTGAGGCCTGTACTCATCATCTCCTCGGATCTTAGCCACACATCGACCACATCACAACACGCCCTACCGTCGCTCATCGACACTCATCTCAATCCACCCACTTACAAACCTCCTATTCGTTTCACCAATACCGACACTCCCCTCCTACATTTACATGTACATTTATATAAACACACTGAACCCTCCTTAAGCACCCCACCCTGCAAGATCAACTCGACCTCCCCTCCTCAAAGTGATTTTTGCTCTATAACCCCGGGAGCTAACCTATCTGGGAACCCCACCTATCTGGGAACCCCCCTGTCTCTCCTGCCTCTGCCTCATCCACTATCCCCCCTACCAATCAATCCACTATTCCAGTTCTCTTAGGAACGAACCGACTCCCCCCCGCTTCTGACCTCTCCCAGACCCCCCAACTTCTTAGACTTGTCTCTCCTGCCCCTTTCTCTGCTTCACCCTCTATCCCCCCTACCAGTCATTCCACTATTCCAGTTCTCTTAGGAACGAATAGACCCTCCTCGCTTCCGACCGCTCCCAGACCCCCACAACTACTTAGACCTATCCCCCCCTGTCCATCCACCCCTTTACCTGTCCCCTCTCCCCTCTGCTGCATGTTGATAAACTGCAGATCCGCCTCCTGCCATGCAATTGAGATTGCGGAAACCATCCTTAACGAAAACATTGACATCACATTCCTTACTGAAACATGGCTCAAAGCCCACTCCACTCCTATCCTCGACTTGCTCATTCCACCAGGCTACTCTATCATTAAGAAAGATAGAATCGATCAAATAGGAGGAGGCCTGGCCATAATCTTTAAAGATGAACTTGACATCTCACTTGTTCAGCTCCAAGACCCATCGTCCTTTGAATACCTTTGCGCTGACCTCACTTTTCCTGGTTTTCCCACAACTCGGCTACACACTATTTATCACCCCCCTGGAAATTGCCTCCCCTTTACTGAAGAGATGACTGATCATATCATTCAAGCATCTCTCCCCCATTCCAAAAATCTTTTCCTTGGTGTTTACAACATCCATTGGAACAGAAATAATGACCCTGCTGTCATCCTATTTAACGAAGCCCTAGACATCACTGACTTGACCCAACTATGCCATGCTCCGAATGACTCTAAAGGCGCCACCCTTGATGCGATTTTGACAAGCAAGGATCTGGCCTCTCTCTCCAATATACTCCCTGTAGACTGGTCTGATCACCACCTTATCCTTTTCACCCTGAATAGCCCTACTCCAAGCCCTTCCACTGTGATCACCTTACCTATGAAACCTACTCGCAACCTTCACCTTATCCCACATGACGAACTGGAATCAAAAATCAAAAATCACTTACTCGGGGGAGGAGCTTCGCGGGCAACCAAGATGGCCGCGTAAGCTCGGAGCTCCGCGGACCTTCCGATCCTCCGCAACCATCCTGCCCGTAATCCTGATCCACGTGGGTGGATACTTGTTGCTGATGGTCCACTGAGGCGAGAACCGTTTTCAGATCCCAAATCGGTGTCTCCTACGCTGAGCTACGTCGAGTGGGACTCCGTGCCAGCTCAGTGCCATTGTCTCTCCGGACTCCGCCACTACGCACTGCCGATCTGCGGAGTGCCTGCCTGCCCTCATCAGCGGCGAGGAGTACTGGACAGCGGAGCGATCCTGTGCCGGCATTCTACGCTCTGTCCCGGACGAATCCCCGGCTCCCTGGGCTCGGACTTGCCTGGCATAGCCCTTTGTTCTCTTGGACCTAATATGGCGGGCAAGGGGGACCCCGATAAGACATCGAATAGAGGCGTCCGCGGCAAATCACAGCAACAACAGAACAGGATTGAGCGCTATACTCAACCAAAGACGCCGCCTGTTACTGGGACCTCTGCCAAGGACATCCCGCACTCGGGCTTGCCGGACGGCTCTGAGCCCACTTTGAGTGACATTTTGGGGGCCATTACAAGTTTCCGGGCGGACATGCAGCAACAGCATGAAGTCCTTACGCATAAGGTGGATGGCATGGCCGTTGATCTGACTCTCATTAGAGCCGACCTGGGTAAAACTAATGACCGAGTCAAGAATCTGGACATCAAGACGTCCAGTCTGACGGGGGACGTCTCGGACTTACAAACTGAAGTCCGGAACCTGCAGAGGTCAGCGGAGCAATTTGCAAGGCGGCTGGATGACTTTGAGAGCCGTGCCAGGCGGCAGAACGTCCGCATTGTCGGTGTACCGGAGGGTTCGGAGGAGGCGGCGACGGACCTCCTCGTGGAAGACCTGATCAAAACTCATCTGGCGCCGCCTGGCCTTAGCAATTTTTTCTCGGTGGAGCGTGCCCACCGAGTGCCGGGTGGCCCGCCGAAGTCGGGCGTAGCACCCAGACCCATCGTAGCCCGGCTGCTCAACTACCGCGACAGAGATGCGGTCCTGCAGGCTTCCAGACGACATGGACCGCTTAAATTCCAGAATGCCGATGTCCATTTCTATCCGGACTTCACCAGGTCGGTTCAGCGACAGCGCCAGAGCTACGCGGGGGTGAAACGAAGACTACGGGACCTGGGACTCAAGTATTCCATGATGTTCCCTGCCAAGCTCCGGATCGAGCACGAGGGTCGTGCCCTTTTCTTTGACTTTGCTGAAAATGTAAGTGACTGGCTGGACACTTTATCGACGCGCCGAGACGCACAGGAAGACCATGAAGGCGGCGCTGCTGGCGGCCCGGACCTATGAGACTTGGCTCTATAGTGGGTGATTCCTCGCCTGTAATATTTGCCTCTATTGACTATCGAATGTGGCTTTTAGATGCCGTATTACCTCTCCTGTCAGTTCATGGAGGGTGGCGGGGGGTGTTCGCGGTGATTCCTTACTCCTCTGGGTTTCTTCTTGTAGAGTAGTTATGGGGCGACAGGCACACTGCTGGTTGGGGGGGCTTCTTAGTCATATGCAGGGGTGCAGGGTGGGGGGTGCAACTATGCAAGTTCTATTGTTTGTTTGTTCTATCTCTTTCTCTTTCTTGAGGCAATGGGTCGTGTGTTTTCATATGCAACTGCTACTTGAGCTGGATGGAGTTGGGTGGGGCGGGATGTTGGATGATGGGGGGTAGGAAATTGAAAGTGCTTAACTGGAATGTCAATGGACTAGGTGACCGAGTTAAGAGAGGGGTGGTAATTCAATTGATAAAGAGGCACATGCCTGATGTTGTACTTTTGCAAGAGACGCACTTGGTGGGAAACTCCTGTAGGGCCCTGAATCGTAAGGGTTACAAAATGGTTGCCCACTCTGGGTTCTCTTCGGGCTCCCGGGGGGCGGGCATCCTTGTGCGTGCGTCCCTTCCTCTTGAAATAGACGTCACACTACTTGATGACAGAGGACGCTACGCAGCTGTGGCGGGAAGATGGGAGGGGCGTTCCTTGGCACTGCTTTCGGTTTATGTTCCCCCAGGCCTCCAATCTAGCACCTTCCAGGACCTTGGTAGCGCCATCTTGTCCCTGCCTTCGGGCTTATTGATTCTAGGTGGTGATTTCAACTCAGTCTGCTCTGGCACCCTTGATCGCCAGCCACCGAGGGACCTACTGGGCTCCCAAATGTGGCTGCCGACCTTCCTTGACTCTATGGGTTTGGTTGACTGTTGGCGGCTGCTGCATCCTGCGCTCCGTCAGTTTTCGTTCCTTTCTGGTGCCCATGGGAGCCTGTCCCGCATAGATTACGTTCTCACCCTGGCGGCACAGTCGCCTGCCATCTCCGAGGCCCGTTTTTTGGCAAGGGGCGTCTCCGATCACTCGCCGTTGTGGGTCTCCTTTGACTTCGGTGTCGTCCTGTCCAGCCGCCCGGCAGCGGTGAATCCTTGGTATTTCCGCAACCATAAAACGCGCTCACTCCTGGCTAAGGCCATCGACCTATACTTCGCTGAAAATGTGGGCTCCGTTGGCTCTGCGGTCACCCTGTGGGAGGCATTCAAGACTGTGTTGCGAGGTGAAGCCCTAGCTCTCATTGCAGAGGCTAAGCGAGCTCGTGATGCCGACCTTTTGCATGTGGAAGAAGAAGTCTTGGATCTTGAGTCCCGTTTGGGGCCTGAGCCTGACCCTTCTCTCCTACACGAACTCTCCCTGAAACAGTCAGAGTATCATGATCTCGCTACGAATGCCGCCCTGGTTTTGGCCAAGGAACAGCAGGGCCGCATTTATGATGTCGGTGACAAGGCCGGTAAATTGCTTGCCTGGTTGGACAGGCGGGAGATGGCGAGCCGGGTGGTCCCGGAAATCCTGGGCGAAGACGGAGTGGTGGTCACGGACCCGAGTGCCATTGCCGAGTCTTTTGCGGATTATTTTCGGGGTGTTTATACAGCCGGCTCGGATCGCTCCGAGGCCGATTCAGCTGAGTTCCTCTCGGCAATTGTCTTTCGGAGGAGGAAAGTGTCGATATGGACTGGGATATTACCGCGGATGAAGTTGCTTTGGCGATCCGCGCCCTACGAGCGGGTAAAGCTACCGGCCCCAATGGCATACCGGTTGAATTGTACAAGATCCGGCCGGATGTGATCTCTCCTTATTTGAGGGATATGTTCCTCCGCGCCCGTGAGGAGGGTGTCCTTCCCTTGGACCAGCGGCTGGCCACCATAGTGGTCATCCATAAGGAAGGCAAACCGCGGGATGTTTGTAGATCCTATCGCCCCATTTCTCTCCTCAACGCGGAGCCCAAGATCCTGGCTAAACTACTGGCTAACCGACTGGTCGGGGTTATCAGCGACTTGGTACACCCGGACCAATCCGGTTTTATTCCCCGCCGCAACACTGCCCTCAACCTGAGACGCCTGCACGGGGTCATGGCCAGAGCTCACACCTTAACGGAACCGGCGGTACTTGCCTCCCTTGATGCCACGATGGCCTTTGATTCCCTAGAGTGGAGCTACTTATGGGCGGTACTGACAAAGCTTGGGTTTGGGCCGGGCTTCCTGGGCTGGGTGCAACTTCTATATGCTTGCCCTCTGGCTGCTGTCACGGTTAACGGCCGCATGTCTGCTCCTTTTGCGCTCCACCGCGGCACCAGACAGGGTTGCCCTTTGTCACCACTCCTGTTTGCGCTGGCCTTGGAGCCACTCGCGGCTATGCTACGCTCGCACCCTGACTTGCATGGGATCTCCTGGTCCCCGGGCTTCGAGGACAGGGTCTCCCTGTATGCGGACGATATCCTGCTTTACCTCACCTCCCCCTGTAGGTCGCTTAATGTGGCGTGTGACGTGCTTAGGTTGTTTGGGCGCTATTCTGGCCTGATTATTAATTGGGCCAAGTCCTCCCTCTACATCCTCAGGGGTGACACGCTGCGCCTCCCTAGAGGTTGCAACATACAACTTGCCGGGCAGGGCTTCAAGTACCTAGGGATCTATATATCAAACAATCCTAAGGCGAGGTATGACCACAACTTACTCCCGCCGCTCCACCGGTTGCGGAGGGATGTGGAGAGCTGGCGCAAGCTCCCTCTTTCACTCCTGGGCCGAGCGGCATTATTTAAGATGATGTCCCTGCCCAGGTTCCTGTATGCCTTGCAGAACACTCAGGACCTTGTTCCGGCTCGTTACTTTAGGGAGGTTGAGAGCCTGCAGCGTGCCCTGCTTTGGGATGGTCGACCTCGAGTCGCTGTCCAAAAGCTTACGATGCCGTGGTATGATGGGGGCATTGCGTTACCAGATGTGCGGAGGTACTACTGGTCCTCTCAACTTACCGCTATTAACCATGGCCTCTATGGTCCGGCGGACAGCCCGGGCTATGCCATGGATAGATGGCTCTTGCAAGGCGGCAACTACTATCGCGCCCTCTATTCTAGATCCTTCGATCGGCGCCTCACTGGCCCGACCAAGGCGGCGATCCACACGTGGCGAACGATCAATAAAATACAGGGCTGGCAGGGCAGACTGACGAAATTTACCCCTCTATATGATTCAGATATCTTAGGCAAGCTCTGGCATACCAAGGGATTCGACAAATGGGACCTCATAGGCATTTCAAGGGTGGAAGACATGCTGGCCAGGGGGGAAGTCAAGACTTTTTCGCAGCTCCAGGTGGAATACCGACTGGGTGGAACGGAGTTTTTCCGTTATGCCCAACTGAAGCACGCAATAACTGCCGCTAGACCGGAGGAGGGCGACATCCCCGAGAGCTCCCCCTTGGAGGACAGAGTTCTGGACGGACATATGCCAGATAGTGCCATCTCTCTGTCCTACAAGAAGCTGATTAATGTTAGACTCGACCTCCTCCAGCGCTTGCGGGAGCAGTGGGTGGCCGATGGCCTGGAACTGGACGACGAGGACTGGCAGAGTGCTGTGTCCTCCCCTAAGGAGGTCGCCATCTCCTCGCGTCTGCGGCTGGTGCAGTTTAAAATCCTCCACCGGGTGTATGTTACCGGCCCCCGGCTTGTACGTATGGGCTTCTCGCCTGATGGCTTTTGTCGTCGTGGCTGCGGAGCCCTTGCTACTTTTATGCATATATTATGGGAGTGCCCCGTTATTGCCCCTTATTGGGAGAGAGTACATCGAGTGATGAGGGAGGTGACTGGAGTTGAGTTGGCTGCAGAGGCGCGCAGGTGCCTCCTCAATGTTTGGGAGCCGAATGACTACAACACGGCGCAGACTCGCTGGGCTACACTGGGCAACATGGTCGCTAAGAGGGATATAGCGCAGAAGTGGGGATCCAACGCGGCCCCCCTGGTGGTGCAATGGAAGGCCAACATGGATTGGTGTATGCTGCGTGAGAAGACTGTGTATACTGCCAGGGGGCGGCCTCAGACATGGAATAAGGTGTGGGGGGCATGGAATGCTTACAGAGGTGACTTGTGCCTGCCACCAGAGCCACTTCCCCGCGATGAACACCTGTCACCGTAGCCGATGACACCAGTTGTGCTACTCGTGTGTAACTCTCCTGTTCCTTCCTACCCCCCCCCTCTCCTACATCCTACTTCCGTCCTTTCTAAGTCTTACTTGGCCTCTGACGCCTCCTACTGACTCATGGGCATTTCTCCTTCTCCATTGCCTTTATTCTGCGCCCTCGGGCGCCTCTGTTTAGGTTCTTGTTATCTATAAAATAAAAATCAACCTGCATTGTCCTGATATGAATCGCTTTGCACACTACTTCTTCTGATACCATGCTGCCTTGCCTCCGGGATGTTAGGCTGAATAGCTGTGTGCACTACTACAATAAAGGTTTTAAAAAATTTAAAAAAAAAAAAAAGAAAAATCACTTACTCCTCCCCCCTCCCTTAACACCAACGACATTACTGGCCATTACAATAATTCCATTCAACCTAATTGCCCCAATCAAACTTAAAAAACAAAAATACATCCCTCCCAAGTCCTGGTTTAATGCCGAACTTAATTGTGAAAGGCGGACCCTCAGACAATCTGAACGTGCCTGAAGGAGTCATCCTATCTCTGATAACCTGGCTCTCCCGAGAACTACGAGAGCCCAATATAAAAAACATATCTTCAATGAAAAGGCCTCCTTTCTCCGGTCTCAACTTGACCAGGCTAGAAACCGCCCCAGAGAATTCTTTAATATCGTCAAAAGACAAACTACCTCCGGCCCTCCCAAATTAGAAGCCTCTGTGGACAGATGCGTGGAAATCGCCAGCTTCTTTATGAATAAAATCAACAACATCGAACTATCCTTCTCTTCCCCCCTCTCTCTCTCTCCAACCTCCCCTTAACCATTGCATCCTCCCTAACTTTCTTAACTCACCTTCATTCTCCCCTCCACCACATCTCGACCCCACTCAACCCACCCATGCCCTCCCCCACCTCGATTCATTTCGGACAGAACCCCTTTTGAAAAACAAGGCTTCATGGAGTGAATTTAGTCCAATCTCTAAAAACCACTATCATCAACATCATTTCTAAACTCAAACCATCCTCACACTCCAAAGACCCTCTTCCCTCCCATCTAGTTCAAGATCTTAAATTTATCATAGTTCCAATCTGGACCGATATCATCAACTCCTCAATTTCCACTGGTTGTGTTCCTGTCTCCCTTCAGCTAGGGCAAATCTCCCCGATTCTTAAAAACTCTTCTGCTGACCCTAATGACCTTACCAATCTGCGCCCTATCTCTAACCTTCCCTTCCTCTCTAAAGCTCTTGAAAAATGTGTCCTATCCCAGCTAGATAGCCATATCAGCTCCTTCAATCTCCTCGACATTTTCCAATCTGACTTTAGAAAGGGATGCAGTACTGAAACTGCTATGCTCAATATTACTGACGACATTCATCGCTCTCTAGACAAAGGTGAATCCTCTCTATTAATCCTCCTTGACCTTTCGGCTGCATTTGATACTGTCCACCTTCCCACTCTTCTTAATACCCTCAAAGAACGCTTTGGTATTGAAGGCACTGTACTTAAATGGTTCTCCCCGTTCCTACAAAATAGATCTCAACAAATTAAGCTTGGTCACTGCCTCTCCAAACCGCAACCTATCTCACTGGGTGTCCCCTAAGGGTCTATCCTTTCCCCAACCCTATTCAATCTTTTCATGGAACCACTCACCCTCGTTCTCAAACAAGCCAAAATCAGTTATCACCTCTATGCTGATGATACTCAACTTTACTACAAGATCAAGTCTCACAATGACATCCTTCACGTCAATGATACTCTGATGAAAGTCGAAACCTGGTTCCATCTCAACCATCTCAAACTTAATACTTAAAAAACAGAAATCATCCTGTGCACTCCCAAAAATAACCCCCTTCCCATTCAACTCTGGATTAATGATATCAACACACTTAATTGCACCCTCTCCACCTCTAATTCTGTCAAATCACTAGGCATCAGCATCAACCAAAATCTTAATCTCATCCCCCACATTAAAAATGCAGCCAAAAGTGCTCTTTTTACCCTTCACCACCTCAAAAAAAGAAACCTTTTATTCCAGCTGATGATTTCAAATTGTGGTACAATCACTTGTCCTTTCCAAGATCGATTATGGCAATGCCATGCTTGTGGGCACTCCTAAAGTTCACCTTGCACCGATCAAATCTGTTCTCAACCTAGCCGCCAGACTTATTTCTGATTGTAAAAAGTTTGATCATATCTCCCCTGTCCTCAAAAATCTAAACTGGCTTCCAGTTGAGGGACGATCCACATATAAGACTGCTTGTATCATGCACAAAGCTCTTCACCAAAACACCCCTTCTTAACTTTCTATCAAACTTCAAAAAACAGGATGCTCCAGGTCCCTGTGGAGCACTAACTCCCTTACGCTGATCCCTCCTAAATGAAAACGTAAAAAAACCCAATCTCGTGCATTCCCTGGTACGGCTCCGATGATTTGGAATTCTCTCCCCAAAGACCTTCTTACCCTCTCTTCAAAAAAAGACTCAAAGCACTTCTCAACAAACACTGGGGTTCCTAATTTTTTTTACTCTGACCCCGCTCATTACCGCTTTACTGTGATTCACATTTTACCCATCTCCTCTCCTTCTTTCCATTCTCTCATTCCCCCTCTCTACACCCCCTTCTCTCCCTAATTGCAACCCCCCTGTATCTCTCTTTTTATCCCGTTTCTTCTCTGCGCCCATCACGCATTCAATGCAATGTTTTACCTTTCTGTTGAATCTTCCGGCACATTGTAAATTGTTTATTATTTCTGAATATGTTTACCTACCTTGTAAAGCGTTCTGATACTCTTGGGTATAGCAGTGCTATATAAAACCTCATAAATAAATAAATAATACAGCCTATTGTGAAAATACACATTTCTTATGTTTTTTATTCTGCATGGGGAAAGTTCTTCTACACCCCACAAATCTTGGGTGATCTGTACCCTCCTTCCATCCTAGGAGGGGAGTTGCTCAGCCGGAGAGGAGTTTGGGAATGCCCAAACAAAAACATGATTGTGGTTGTATCCAAATTTCGAAGCACCCTTGCCTTTGAGCCCCATTTCAACCTCTTGAGTGGGATTTACGAGTGGAGACATCTCCACACTCTTTGTGTAGATCTCCACCCTTGTAAAACTATGAGGCATATTAGCAAGAAGAGGCGATAATTATCGCTAACCCAGGTTTGGGGCATTTTTTTTATCGCCGTCTATCGCTGGATTTCATCGCCGAGATAGCGCGTTATTAGCAACACTTATCTCTAAGGCGAAAACCAGAAATAGCGTGAGAATACCAGCGCTAAATTAACTGTACTAATGAAAAGCTTTCTAATAGGCAAGTGTGTACTTAACCTAACAATCCACCCCCCCCCATTGACAAGATGGCTAAGTCACGTTTTTATCAGGTGTTAAAATCAAGCGATAATCTCGGTTAGCAAGACTTTTTTATCGCTTCGCGGGCATTGATAATAGGGGGAAGTTGTGTTTGCAACTGTTTCCCTTTACTTTTAGTGAGGAACGCCTACTCTGCATGTCATTAGCGATAAATATCGCTGACATGCAAAGCGGCAAAAAAACAGGCGCTATTGCCAGTAAACTGTCGCTAACAGCTGTTAGCGACAGCTTGCTAATAGGGCGATAAAAATACTGCCGCTTTAGCGGCAAACGTGCCGCTAAGCGGTGATACAGCCCTTGAAAATATGCCCCTATGTCTTTCCTAAATCCCTTTGTGAAAACATAAAAAAGATAAAATTGGTCATAAACATACTTTTAAGCTTACATTTACCTTTGTGGATATGCCCAAAGATTTCAGTGAAAGCTAAGATTCAAGGGAACTGCAAACCTAAAAAATAAAACTCTCACATTTTAAGGTGCTATTACTAAAAATGAAACATGACAAAATAGTAAAAAATATCTTAGCTCTTCCTGAATAATGCAGAGGCCTGTCATGTGTTGTGGAGTGCTGGTAGTCAGTCAGAATTAGATAATGGTTTTGTGTAGCAGTATTGTGAGTTGTATTAAAAATCGTGTTACCTGAAGTGTTTCAGTACCTTTGCAATATATTTTGTGCTGCAATCTATAATAATGATGCCTTTGAAATGTTTTGAAAACTTGGCATTACCTGAATGACAGCGCTCCGAAAACACCTCTGGGGCCAGCTCACACTATATAAAACCACAAAAATCAATCAATAAATAAATAATTAGGTGAAATTATGTAGCGTATATTACATTGTTGCCCCAGCAGAATATGTTTGTCTGTTAAAGTTCATGTGCATGCAATACTATGTTCTTCTAAATTAGTTTGGCTTCATTCCTGGGGCCGTATTACGTAAAGTGTCCGGTGGTCGCTTCCCGGGCACTTTTGTATTATAGAAGGGGCAGCAGATGCTTGTCCTGCCCCTTCTGTAACACCGATAGCTTGAACACATGGAGCGGTGTCGTAATCGTCTGAGGGAATTCCCTCATTTGCAAAGGGCTGGGCATCGTTTTACCTCTGTGCCCTCATCGTATTACCAACAAGGGTGCCGAGACAAACATGCCCTAAGGAGGTGCATTAACAGTGTAACATACAAGATGATGAACGGAATGTTGCACAATGGCAAAACATTCACCCCCAGTCACAGATCTTGGTTTAATCCATCGTTATTTTGCTCACCACGCCACCCCAGTTCAGACATGGCCATATGCAAATCAGTCTTGACCCTGTGCCTCATTGGAACAGTCCAGCCCGAACTGCCAAGCCAAGTCTTCCCTGGACCGTAATCAAGCATCCTAGGACCGGTTTCTGGCTATCAGCCGTCATCAGCGAGGATAGCTTGACTCCAGTGGCGTAGTGAGCACGGGATCCACGTCTGGGCATACCCTTCCCACATAGTGCATTAACAGTGTGCCACAAAAAGGTAACGCACTGTCAGTGCATGCGCCATGAGGATAGCCCCTTTGATGGGGAAGTTGTTCCCATGGACACCCCAGACATCCCCCTGCAGATGGGGGCAGTCACTCACTGCCCTCACCTGCATGTGGATCTCTGAGCAGGCAGGTTGCCACCTACACAGAGAAACACAAAGTGGCTTGGAAGCAGCCACTCCATATTTCACTGAATGTGCTGCCCCCACAGTAGTTCGAGTTTGCCGCTGCCAATGGATGCAGCACAATCATTGTAATAGATCGCACTATCCCAGTCTGTCCTAGGCTTACCTTTTGAAACGTGTGCCGGTGCGAAAACAAGGACAGTGCATCCTATGTATAATATGAGCCCTTGTCCGTCATGTTTAGTGGCCTTCTTTAAGTGTGTTGTTGTAAGGATATTGTATGGATGCACATTTCTTTCAGTGAATGTACGTTCACATGTCTAAATGTCCATTCTTTAGTGCAACTGTTAAGTCCAGATTGGAAACCAAAATGCACCCTAATAAAAATATTCGAACCAGTGCCACACGGCAGGAGGAGGCAACTACAATTAGGACATGAGGGCTTGGTTGAGTCATGGCAGAGCAGTCCCTATCCAGCAGCCTACTGGGGAAATGCCACAGTGGCAGACATGCCAGGATATCTCTGGCAATCGTACTTTTTAGGTTCAACATACTTTATATATTTACAAACAACCACCAGTGCGCATCCTTTTTAGTCACTATTATCCAATGGGCATCCGGCCACGTCAATCCAATATCTCAAGTGTTCTTTTCATCCACAATATAAACGGACAATGTTCATTGATATTCAGTGTTCTTTTATTAATTCTTTTCTTGTCACAGCCGACGCGCATTTCGCCCTCCGCAGGCTTTTTCAAGGCAAGTACTTTTTAGGTGAGCAGCATGTATTCTAAGAATCGATACTTAATAAAAAACCTTTGGGCATTGTTCCTCTAAGCCTTTCACTTTCACACATCAAGGTGCTGTAAGTGTAGTTCCTTAATCTAGGAGCCATCCACATGTTCTGTTTCAGAGTTTAGACGCGCTACTTGGAGCCTTGATAAGTTCCATCGCCATTGCGCGTCTGTTGGCGTCGGAAAGGTAGCCTCCTTCCGCTTTATATATTGTATGGAAAAATACATTTGTTAGAATAAATTCACATTTGATTTTCTGAATGTACTTTCATGAAAGCAAATGTACAATTAATTAAACTCAGTTCATATTTTGCAGATACTCGGATACTCAGACATGGAATAGTCATTAAGCAAGAAGGGCTTCACCGCCCCCCACCATCCGTCGTGTGCCATAGCCCGGGCTACTCCAAGTTCAAATGAAACAAATGCACAGTATTCTGACTGACGGCTGGGGCCTAAAAGTCTGCCATGTTGGAAAAGGTTTTTCTGGGCTACTAAACACCATTTTCAAGTTGATATGGCTCTGTTTTGTTTTCTTTACTTTCCCTGGCCCTTAAATCCGTGGCTCTCCCATCTCAATCAGCCCACTTCCTGGGGTGCCATCAAGGCATTCTGCTCACTGTAACCATAGTACTGTACTGTGTCCATAACTCACCTTGTTTAACCCTGCATTCTGTACCCATAACTCTTGATTCTCACTCGAGGTGTGGAAGAAAAATATCATCAGGGATGAAAGTCCCTTTTAGCACTTCTAGCCCCTATGTGGGCACTGAAGAGCTCTTTCAGATGAGTAGCATGATACATCATGAAGGAATTGCAGTGGGTTGTTGTTGTGACCCTATGTGGGAAGCATTTTGATGTCCTGAGGGACTGACCAGACCCGTACTCTATCTTGGCTTGGCCCTAACGGCCTAGCAGTGTGATGCAGGAAGAGGTGTGAGAGGCTGGCGCGCACAGCTAAGAATACAAGGTTATGAGCACAGGGCTATGACTACAAGGATAACAATGCAGGGTAGATAATACAAGGATAAAGGCAAGGGTTATGGGTGCAGGACTAAGGATAACAGGTTTTGGATACTGGGTTCTGGGTGTAGGGCCAAGGGTGACCGGCTGTGGCTGCATGCTTATGGGGGAGGGAAAAGAGCAGTTAATTTAGGGCTAGGGCTACAATGCTAAGGGCGCTTCATTATATATACAGGGTGAAAGCTACAGGGTTAAAATAGCGTTAATAGTATAGGTCTTGTGTAGAGGGATAATAATACCGGCTAGAGGATACATGGATGAAGCTGCACATATAAGAGAGTAAGATTATGTGTACATATTTTAGGGTTAAGGTTACAGGACACCTGGTAAAGAGTACATGGCTGTGGATGTATGGTCCTTGTTTATGGCTACAGGACTAAGGATGCAGGATTATGGGTACAGGGCTAATGATTTGGGGCACAATATGTTGGTGTATAATTATGGTTAAAGTACTAAGGGTTCAGGATCATGAACAAAAGAATAAGAGTTATGGATACAGCATGCAGGGTTAAACAAGGTGAGTTATGGACACAGTACAGTACTATGGTTACAGTGAACAGAATGAACTGTTATGGCAGCAGGGCAAAGGGAGCATATCTAAGGGTACATGGTTTTTGACAAAGGGTAAAAGATAAGTGTGCAGTTATGGACACAAGGCTAAGGGTTATAGAAACAGGTTAGCAAAGTTTATAGAAAAAGTTAGAGATTATTATTTTTAACTAGTAACAACCTCATATTTAACTTGGAAGGAGGCTCTGGTCTATCCCCCTCCTGGCAAAAAAAAAGATTATAACTCTAAGCTCATGGTATGGCTCACCTTGCATATCATAGCAGCAGACAATTTTCTGCTTTTAGGAGATTTTGATTATCAGGCGGATAAAAACTCTGATCCTGATACTATCCATCTGCTTGCAGATTTGGAATCCCTTGGACTTCATCAAAAAGTAGTAGGTCCTACTCATATAGCTGGACACACACTGGATTTAGTATATCCTAACGCTCTTGATCTAGTGGTTGATCCCCGGGTAGCTCAGGTGCGGACTGACCACTTTTCTATAAATCTCCATATGGTCATGTAGAAATCTGGAGTTGTCAATCTTAATGTTTTAAAATCTACTAGACCTTGGAGAAAGGTAGTTCATTCTCTCTTCTTTCCTGTCTTAGCCCCCTCCCTTGATGGAGTATTGGGATATGAATCTGGCTTTAAAGGATTTTGAGGAAAGGTTTACGCAGGCATTCAACATTATAGCTCTTCTTAAAATCGAGTAAAATGAAAACAAAAATCCTTCTTCTCTTTGTAAAGTCCAAATTAGAGGAGGACAAACTCATTTGTAAATCTGCATTAAGTTCAGACAGATCCATACACTGCTAAATGGGTTCCTGTGGGGCGGGGGGGGGGGGCGGGGGATGTTAAGATTGGCGCTCTGCACCTGTTTTCTCTCCACCTATTGCAGGGGCATTGCAGCTGCCGACGTACAATCGTACTATTCAGCCTTCCATCTACAAGTTCTCAATGATTGGTGGTATTGTCCGAGGACCGAACCGGCATATGACTTAGAGAGATGGCTACTGGAGGACCCGTTACTTTATAAATACTTGTATGGCCGTGCTGATACCCACACCCTCCCTCCGACTACTAATGTGGTGCTGGCGGTGTGGCATCAGTCCCTTCGCCTCATTGGCTGGCAGTAGCGGCTTACGGGTGAGGCTCCGCTGTGGTGTAATTGTTAGCTTCCACAATTGCAAAGCTTACAAGGTTTCCAGGGATGGACTGGATTGGGATCTCAACATTGGGTGATGTTCTCTGAGGTCTCAGATTTACAGGAAGAATTCTCTGACGGGTACCCAATTTTGCAAATACCTACAGTTTCGCCTTGCACTCGCCCCATGTTTGAGAGACCTTACAGCTCTTTCCGAATTCAGTCCACTAGAGGGGCGGCTCCTTATGGGGGACCTAGAGGACCACAACATTTCCAAGATATATCAAATACTGCTCACCCATAGCGCGTCAACACTTGAATCCCTCCGGGAGACCAGGCAAACAGACATAGGAACCATTGATAATGATGACTAGAGGGAGGCTCTGGAGTCCCCCAGGTTGGCAGCCATCTCCTCGCACCAGCACCTTATACAGTTGAAATATCTACACAGAGCATACTAGTTCAAGTTCAGGCATTTGTATAGCGCACTGCTCACCCAGAGGGTCTCAAGGCGCTTGGGGAAGGGGTTCATTATTTGTCGAATAGCCAGGTTTTAAGTTCTTTTCTGAAGGAGATGTGGTTTTGAGTAAGGCGGAGGTGAGTGGGGAGTGAGTTCCAGGTCTTGGCAGCAAGGAAGGAAAAAGATCTGCCACCCATGGTGGATTTTCGGATGCGCGGGACAGCGGCGAGGGCTTGATTTGACGATCTTAGTTGGCGGGTGGGTTTGTAGAAGGACAGACGAGTGTTGAGGCATTCGGGTCCTAGATTGTAGAGGGCCTTGTGTGCGTGGGTCAGAAGGCGGAATGTAATTCTTTTGTTGACGGGAAGCCAGTGGAGGTCTTTTAGGTGTCCGGTGATGTGATCTTGGCGAGGGATGTCTAATATGAGTCTCGCTGATGCGTTTTAGATGCGTTGGAGTTTTTTCTGTAATTTTGCTGTGATTCCGGCGTATAGTGTGTTACCATAATCCAGTCGGCTCGTGACCAGTGCGTGGGTGACAGTCTTTCTTGTCTCGAGGGGGATCCAACGGAAGATCTTTTTGAGAATGCGAGGTACGTTGAAGCAGGAGGATGAGACTGCGTTGACTTGTCTGGACATCGATAGAGAGGAGTCTAGGATGAAGCCAAGGTTACGTGCATGGTCTGTGGGTGTGGGTGCTGTGCCCAGAGCGGAAGGCCACCAAGAGTCGTCCCAGGCAGAGGGGGAAGATCCTAGGATGAGCACCTCCGTTTTGTCTGAGTTGAGTTTTAGGTGGCTATGTTTCATCCATTCGGCTACTTCTTTCATGCCTTCATGAAGATTGGTTTTGGCGGTGTTAGGGTCTTTGGTGAGGGAAAGGATTAATTGGGTGTCGTCGGCGTAAGAGATGATGTTAAGGTTGTGTTGACGTGCGATGGAGGCGAGTGGACTCATGTAGACGTTGAAGAGGGTGGGACTGAGTGAAGATCCTTGTGGTACGCCACAGATGACTTCAGTGGCCTCGGAGATGAATGGAGGAAGTCGGACTCTTTGAGTTCTCCCAGCGAGGAATGAGGTGATCCAGTCCAAGGCTTTTCCTTGTATTCCGATGTTGCTGAGGCGTTGTATAAGGGTGCTGTGGCAGACTGTGTCGAAAGCGGCGGAGAGGTCGAGTAGAATGAGGGCCACTGTCTCACCGTTGTCCAGTAGTGTTCGGATGTCGTCAGTCGCTGCAATGAGGGCTACACCCGGGTGCAGCTTTAAAGGGCGGGGCTCCATGCTTCCCCGGCATGTTTGCGCTGTGGGGTGGAGGAAGCCACTTTCATCCACACTGTGTGGACATGTCCAGTCTTGGACAGGTTTTGGAAGGGCGTTCATAGATGTTTGGCTGAGGTACTGGGGTGGACAGTACACTGCACACAACTGCTCGAAATACTACACACCACGCAGGACATCGGGGGCAATAGATATAAATGGATGTATGACGTTACAACGCATACTTTTACCACGCATACCATTACAACGCGGTATTTACAACGCATACCGTTACAACACATAGCGCTTAGAGGTGCTGGATAGTGGTAAGTATAATTTTATATTCCAACTCCAGTCCCCGTGGACACTAGGGAACGTGTTGGATATAAAATTATACTTATTCTCTATCCTAGAGCGCCCCCCAGCGCAATGCGTTGTAATGGTATGCGTGGTAATGCCTGCTTTGTAATGGTAGTGCGTGGTAAAAACTTTGTTGTAACAGTTGTATACCGATATAAACCCACCTACTGTTTTTGGGTTTGATCTTGGCCAAGCATGATATAGCCCGTGCCTAGAAATCACAGTCCCCTCCCCTGCTGAGGGTTTGGAAGAGTGGTCTAGATTTTTGCATGGGATTGGAAGAACTGGTCTTTAGGGCCCAGGTGTGCCCCCAAAAACATACACGTATATGGCAATGTTGGGCAGACTACAGGGGTACTGTCCTGACTCCTCCGACCCACAGCCCGCGTTATTGGATCCGTAGGTTCTGCCTCATGTATAGTGTAATACTTGCATGCACCACTACTGAGTTGATGAAGTGGATGATTGAGGGGACAGTATCCGGGGACATGATCATACTTCCAAGATTCTACATCTTCTCCATCACTAGTGCAGCCTGTTCTTTTCTTTCTTTATTTTTATTTTTCTTCTCTTTCTCTTCGGTTCCCATTATTAATGTACAAAATGTTATTTTTATATATGTATGCCATGTCGTGTCCTGTTTCACATGCATATAATGGCTCTTCAAGCATGTCTTTGGCAGAGAAAATTCAATAAAGTTTGTTTATAACACATCTGCATTAAGAATATACTTAAAAACATTAATATTGCAAGAAGGACCTACATTGTTGATTGAATGAACTCTGCAAATAATTCTTCAAAAGAGCTTTATAATATTTTAAAAGAATTTACCACCCCAATGATGTCTATCTCTACTATTCCAGCATTCATGGCGTTCTGTGATGAACTTGCAGTACACTTTGAGCAAAATATTAATAATATCTACCAATCTCTCTCAAATAATGTGGCATTGACAAAACTCACCCTTCCTAAAATCTTTCCTAGTACTCAGCCCACCACCTTGGAGTTTTTAATTCTGCTGCTCCTGAACAAGTACTGGGCATAATCAACAGGATTAAATCTGGATCTCCCGAGGATCCCTCCCCCCTCACATTATCTTCACCTTGGCTCCAATACTTCTTGCTCCTATCACAGACCTATGTAACCACTCAATCAGTTTGGCAGCTCTTCCCATTAAATTTGAAGCCGCTCAGGTCTTCTAAAAAAAAACCTAAGGCCGACCCTACAGATCTGCAAAACTACAGACTAATATCATTACTCCCTTTTCCAGAAAAGTTACTGAGTCCCTGGTAAATCAACAATTGGTATCTTTTTCAGAATTTGATTCACTTTTAGATTCCTTCCAGTCAGGCTTCCATGCTTTTTATAGTGCAGAGTCAACCTTGGTGGAGACCACTGACACAATCAGGCTTGCCTTAGATCAAGAGAACCCAGGGATCGATTTTGGAAAGGGAGGACAGGATGGGACAGAAAATATAAGGAAGGAAAGGGGTAGAAGAAGATGGGGGGAAGGGGGGGGGGGGAAGGATAGGAAAAGCTAGAAGGGATAGGGAAGAAAGGGGACGAGAAGAGATGAGAGAGGAAAGATAGGGAAGGGAATATAGAGGTGTGTAGTGGGGGAAAAGGAAAGGTAAGGTGAGGGGAGGAAGAAAGTATGGAAGGGGGATAGGAAGGAGAGGGGAGGCGAGAGGAGGCAAGGACAAGTGAGGGGGATATAAGGAGAGAGGATACATGGGGAAGGGGAGGGAAGAGGATGGTAGGGAATGGGAGGGTGGACAAAGGGTAGAGGAGAGGATAGAAGGGATAACAAAAGAAGAGGAGGGGATGAGATGGGAGTGGGGAGGAGAGATAGGGGAGGGAAAGGAAAGGGAGAGGACAGGAGATGGGGGGAGGGGAGTGGAGTGGAGCGGAGCGGCGAGGAAGAGAGGGAAGGGAGGCGGAATGAAACTGAAGGGAAGGGAATGGTAGAGGAGAGAGTGATAGGGCAGGAAGGGAAACTAAGAAAAGAAAGGCAATGATTGAGGAGAAGGAGAGAAAGGGAAGTGTAGGGAAGAGAATGGAGGAAGGCGGTAAGGAGAGGGGAGAAGGAAGGAAAGTGGATGGGCAAGGTGTAAGTAAAGGAGGGGAGAGGAGATATACAGAAGGAAACAAGTAGGGAAGAGGGATCGTGGGGAGGAGAGGAGGGATAGGGCAGGAAAGGGTTAGCGAAGGAAAGGAGAGGGGAGAGGAAAATGAAGAAGTAAAGGGAGGGAATGAGGCGAGGGGGAGGGAAGAGGGCAGAAGTGTGAGTTAAATGAAGGGGAAGAGAGGAAGGGGAAGAGAGGAAGGGGAGAGGAGAGGGGATATAGTGAATTGAATGGGTAGGAAAGGGTAGGAGAGGAGATCTAGGGAAGGAAAGAGGTGGGAAAGGAAAGGAAAGGAAAGGAAAGGAAAGGAAAGGAAAGGAAAGGAAAGGAAAGGAAAGGAAAGGAAAGGAAAGGAAAGGAAAGGAAAGGAAAGGAAAGGAGGAGGAAATGTAAGCAAAGGAGCGAGGTGAGGGAAGGGAGGGGTGTGGTGGGAATGGAAAGGGGAGGAAATATATGAAATGAGTAGATGAAGTTAGGGACGAGCATGGAAGGGGTAAAGGGTAAAGAAGAGGCTAGAAGGGATAGGAAAGAGAGGGGAGGAGATGGGAGAGGAGCGGTAGGGAAGGAAAGGGGGAGGAAAGGAAGTGCATGCGAAGGGTAGAGGAGGAAAGAGGAGTGGAAAAGATATATAGATGGGAAAGAAAGTGGAGCGGTAGTAAGGGGAGGAGAGAGGAGAGGAGAGAAATGGAAAGGGATGGGAAGGGGAGGAAGGTGAGGGGATGGAAAAGGGAGGAGAGGAGAAAGGAGAAGGGGAGAAGAGGAAGGGGAGGGGGTGGAGAATGAGTAAAGGAGAGGACAAACGGCATGGGGAGAGGTAGAGATTGGAAAGAGAGATAGGGAAGGGAAATGGAGAGGAGATGAGATGAGATGAGATGAGATGAGATGAGGGAAGAGGAGTGGAGTGGAAAAGTGGGAAGGGAAGCGGAGGCAGAGGCAGAAGGAAACAGACAGGAAGGGAATGGTAGAGGAGATTGCAATAAGGGAGGAAGGGAAAGAAGAGAAAAAAAGGGAGTGATTGAGGAGAAATAGGGAAGCGTAGGGGATTGGACAGAAGATATGTAGAAAAATGGAGGGGGAGAGGTAAGGGAGGGGGGAGATAAGAGAAGAGGAAATACAGGGAGTGAATGGGTAGGGGAAGAAAGAGAAGGGGAAGGGGACAAAGGGTAGAGGAGAGGATAGTAGGGTCAGGTAATGAAGGACAGGAGAGGGAAGGGAATATATAACAAAGGGGATAGGAAAGGTGGAAGGGGAGAGTAGAGTAGTGGAGAGGAGAAAGGAGAAGGGGAGGGGTTGGAGGATGGGTAGAGAAAAGGATTGAAGGTATGGGGAGGGGCGGAGATTGGAGAGCAGAGGGAAGAGAAGAGAGGAGAAATAGGGAAGAAGGGAATGGTAGAGGAGAAAGCAATAGGAAGGAAAGGGTATGGGAAGGGGAGGGAGCGATATCGAGAGAAGGGTATGGGATGGGAAGAGGAGAGGAGAAAGTGACAGGGTAGGGGATGAAAAGGGAAAAGAAGGGAGGAGGAGGGATGGATAAGGAAAGGGGAAAGGAAAGGGCAGTGTTGCGGTGAAGGAAGGGAGAATGGGATGGTACAGAAAAAATAAGGATAGAAAGGCGTAAAGAAAAATATGCAAGGGAAGTTATAGAATGTATAGAAGAAAGGATAGAAGGGATAGGGAAGGAAGGGATGGAGATGGGAGAGGAGGGATAGGGATGGGAAGGGGAGAGGAGCGGCTATATAAAAGAAGTGTTGGGGAGGGAAAGGAAAGGAAAGGAAAGGAAAGGAAAGGAAAGGAAAGGAAAGGAAAGTGGGCAAGGTGAGGGGAGGGAGGGAAGGGGAACGGAAGGGAAGGGAATACGAAGGAGATGGGAGGAGAGAGGGAAGTGAAGTGGAAGGAGGATGCACGGGGAAGTGAGGGAGAGAATTTGAGGGGAGAGGACATATGGGAAAGAAAAGAGGCAGGGGAAGGTGGGGAGGGGGCAAAGGGTAGGGGAGAGACTAGAAGGGAGAGAAAGGGAGGAACAAGATGGGAGAGGAGAGGAGAGGGCGGAAGGGAAGGGAAAGGGACCATGGAGGAGACAAGGGAAGGGGAGTGAACTGAACTGAAGTGGCAAGGAAGAGAGTGAAAGGAAGCAGAAAGAACCTGAATGGAAGAGAATGGTATAGGAGAGTGCAATAGGGAAAGAAGTGAAAGGAAGAGAAAGGAAGAGAATAGTAGAGGAGAGAGAGGTAGGGAAGAGAAGGGGTGGGAAGGGGTGAAGGGGAGGGTAGAGGAAAGGAAAGAGGAGGGGTGGGGTGAGGTTAGGTGAAGGTAAGGGAGGCGAGAGGAGGTATATATAAGGAAATGAGAAGGGAAGGAGGGTGGGGAGGAGAGGAAAGGAAGGATAAGGCAGGAAAGGGATAGGGAAGGAGAGAAAGGGAGGGAGGGGATAGAATGAGGCAGGAGGGGAAGGGAAGGCAGGAGTGTGAGTAAGGAGAATAGAGGGGGGAGAGGGGATGTAGTGAACGAAACGGATAGGAAAGGGAGGAGAGATAGGGAAGGAAATGGATGTGGAAGGAAAGTGGAAGAAAGAAGGACATGGGGAGGGGAGGGAGAGAAACCAGTAGGGGATAGGAAAGGGAGGGAAGGAGAGAGGATAAGGAAGGGGGAGGGAGAAGGCAAGGGGAAATGAGGGGAAGTGAATGGAAAGGATATATGGGGAAGGAAAGGGATAGGGGAAGGTAGGGAGGGTGGACAAATGGTAGAGTGGTGGATAGAAGGGATATGGAAAGAAGGGTAGGGGAGGAGATACGAGTGGAGAGAAAAGGAAGGAAAAAGGAGAGGGAGGAAATGAGATAAGATGAGGGAAGGATAGTGGACAGGGAGAGTGGGAAGGGAAGCAGAATAGAACAGTAAATGTTAGGGAAGAATACGATAGGGGAAGAAGGGAAAGGAAGAGAAAGAAAGGGAATACTAGAGGGGAGAGATAGGGAAGTGTAGGTAAGGGTAGGGAAGATAAGGGGAGGCAGGGAGGGGGCAAGGGGAGGGAGGGTAGAGTAAAGGAAAGGGGAGGAGTGAGGTGAAGGTAAAGTATGGGAGATGAGATATACAGAAGGAAACGGGTAGGGAAGGGGAAAGGTAGGGAAGAGAGGAGGGACAGGGCAGTTAGGGGATAGGGCAGGAAAGGAGGGAGGAGAGACGAAAGGAAAGGGAACAGAGGGATAGAAGGGAGAGGAAATATATGGAAGGAGAGATGTAGGGAAGGGTGAAGGCTAGAGAAGAGGACAGAAGGGTTAGGAAAGAGAGGAGGGGAGGAGATGGGACAGAAGAGATAGGGAGCAGAAAGGGAGAGGATAGGATAGGAGGGAAGGGGAGTGTATGGGAAGAGTGGAAAGTAAATATGGAGGATGGGATGGAAAGGGGAGCAATAGGAAGGGAAGAAGAAAAGGGGAGGGGCGTGGGGAAAGGAATGGGAGGGGAGGGGAATGGCAGGGGACGGGAATGGAAGGGGAGGGAGGGGATGAAATGGAAAGTGAAAGGAAGGAAGGGGGAGAGGAAAGGAAAGGCTATATAGAGGAGAGGAGGTCAGGGGAGGGCAAGGAAGGGGTGAGGAGAGGAAAGAGAAGGGGAAGGGAAGAAAATTGGAGTGGAGGGGAGGAGAAAGGGGAGGGGCGAGGTGAGAAAAGAGTAGGGAGAGGAGAAGAGAGGAGAGGAGAAGAGAAGAGAAGAGGAAATATAGGGAAGGAAAGGGATAGGGAAAGAAAGAGAAGAGGAATGGGACAAAAGGTAGAGCACAGGATGGAGGAAATACGGAAAGAAGGGGAGATAGGGAAGGGAAGGGGAATGGAGAGGAGTAGATGGAAGGTAAGGGAAAGGTCTGGAAGGGGGTGTATAATGAAGGGGAGGGGAGAAGGGAAGAGGGGGTGCGGAATGGAAATGGGAGAGGAGAGAAGAAGTAGGAATGGATATGGTAGGGGAAGGTAGAGTATGTGAACGAAGGGTTGAGGAAAGGATGAAAGGCATAGGGAATGGGAGGAATTGGGTAGAAGAAATAAGGAAGGGAGAGGAGAGATATAGGGAAGAAGGGAAGGTAATGGTAGAGGAGGGAGCAAAAGGGAGGAAAGGTTATGGGAAGGGGAGAAGAGAAAGTGACAGGGAAGGGAAGGGGAAGAGAGGGGAGGATGGGAGATGTGGAAGGAAAGGGGAGGCAAGGAACAGGTAGGAGAGAAGAGAGGAGAGAAGAGTGTGAGAAGGGAGGGAACTGTATGGAACAGAAATATAGTGAAGGAATGGGATGGAGGAAGGAAGGGGAGGGAAGGGAAGGGGGACAAATGGTAGAGGTGAGGATAGAAGCAATAGGTAACGAAGGGGAGGAGAGAAGTAGGGAGAGAATGGAAGGGGAGTGGAGAGGATATCTAGAGGAGGTGAAGGGAAAAGAAAAAGGAAAGGGGAAAAGAAAAAAGAAAAGGGGACAGGGTGAAGGGAGTGAGAAAATGAAACTGAAGGGGATATGAAGGAGAGAGTAAGGGGAAGAGAGGAGGCAAGAAGAAGTGAGGGGTGGGAATGTGAGGTGAGAAGATATATGGTGAAGAAAGAGGTAGCGGTGGCCTGGGGTGGGGCGGGGGACCAAGGGTAGAGGAGAGGATAGAAGAGTAGGAAAAGGGGAGGGGGGAGGAGGAAGGAGATGGGAGAGGAGGGGAAGGGAAAGTGACAGGAGATGAGGGAAGGTAGGTGGAGTGGAGAGGAAGAGATCGAAGGGAAGCAGAAGGAAGCGGAAGGGAAGGGAATGGAACAGGAGAGCTCAATAGGGGAGGAAGGGAAAGGAAGAGAAAGGAAGGGAATGGTGGAAGAGAGAGAGATAGGAAGTGTAGGGAAGGGCAGGGGAGGGAAGGGGGTAAGGAGATGGGAGAGGAAAGGAAAGTGGATGGATGAGGTGAAGGAAAGGAAGGGGAGAGGAGATATGCAAAAGGAAATGGGTAGAGAAGGAGGAGGCTGGGGAGGAGAGGAAATGAGGGATAGGGCAGGAGTTGCATAGGGAAGGAAAGGAATTGGAAGAGGAAAGGGGAGGGGATGAGTGGAGGAAATGTGGTATATAATGAAGGAGAGGGGAAGGGACGGGAATTGAAGATTAAGGAAGGGAAGGGAAAGAAGGGAAGGAGAGGAGGAGAGGAAAAGGAATGGAAGAGAAGAGGAGAGGAGAGGAGAGGAGAGGAGAGGAGAGAAGATAAGTAGGGAAGCAGACGGGTAGGGGATGGTAGGGAAGGTGTGGAAAGGTGGGTGAAGGGTAGAAGAATGTATGGAAACCTAAGTGAGGGAAGGGGGGATATTGGAGAGGAGAGATAGGGAAGGGAGAGGAGTGGAGAGGAGAGGGAGGCCATAGAGAGGGAAGGGAAGATGAGAGAGTGACAGGGACGAGAGGAGAGGATGGGAGATGTGGAAGGAAAGAGGAGGGAAAGAACGGGTAGAAGAGAAGAAAGGAAAGAGGAGTGTTGAGAAGAGGGAAAGAAGAGGACGAGAACAAACAGAAAATACAGGGAAGGAATGGGGTAGAGGAAGGTAGGTGTGGAAAGGGGACAGAGGATAGAGGCGAAGATAGAAGAGATAGGGAAAAAAGAGGAGATGAGATGGGTGAGGAGAAGGGGAGTAGAGTGGAGAGGATATATACAGGTGGTGGAGGGAATACAGAAGGGAAAAGAAAAAGAAATAAGAAGAGAAAAGGGGGCAAGGTGAGGGGAGGGAGCCAAAAGAAACGGAAGGGTATAGGAAGGAGAAGGGAGGAGAGAGGGAAGGGGAGGAGGCAATTGGAAGTGAGGGGAGGAAATGTGAGGAGAGAGGATATATGGTGAAGGAAAGAGGAAGGGGAAAGTAGGGGAGGGGGACAATGGGTAGAGACGATATAAGGGATAGGGAAAGAATGAGGGGTGGAGCTGGGAGAGGAGCGGAAGGGAATGAAGAGCAAGAGAGCGAAGGTAAGCGGAAGGAAACTGAAAGGAAGGGAATTCTAGAGAACGAAACGGGAGAGGAAGGGAAAAGAGAAAGGAAGGGAATTATTGTGGAGAAATAGAAAGTTTAAGGAAGGGCATGGAAGAGAAGCGGGGAGGAAGGGCTAAGGAGAGGGGAGAGGAAAGGAAAGTGGATGGGCGAGTTGAAGAAAAGGATGGGAGTGGAGAAATACAGATGGAAATGGGTAGGACGTGGGAGGGTGGGGAGAAGAGGAGGATAGGGCAGGAAAGGGATAGGGAAGGAAAGGAGTGGGGAGAGAAAGGGGAGGGAAAGAGGCGAGAGGGTGGGGTAAGGGAAGGGAAGGTGGAGGGGTGAGTTGAAGGAAGAGGGTGAGGAGAGGAGAGGAGAGAAGAGGGGATATAGTGAATGAAACGGGTAGGAAAGGTGGAGGAGCAGAGAGATAGTGAATGAAATGGGAGGGGAGGGTAGAGGAATTGTAAGTCAAGGGGAGGAGCGAGGTCAGGTAAGGAAGGGAAGCGGATGGAAGGGAGGGAAAATATATGGAATGAAAGGGGTAGGTGAAGTTAGGGAAGGGCATGAAAGGTGTGAAGGGTAGAGAAGAGGATAGAAGGGATAGAAAAGCGAGGGGAGGATATGGGAGAGGTGAGAAATATAAAGGAAAGGGATTGGATAGGAGTGAAGGGGAGTATATGTGATGGGGAAAGGAGGGAAAGAGAGTTAAAAGGTTATATAGAGGATGGGAGAGAAAGGGTAGAGGGTAGGAAGAGGTGAGGAGAGGAATGGAAGGAAAGGGGGATTGAGAGGAGTGGAATGACAGGGGATGGGAATGGAAGGTGAGGGAGGAGATGAAAGGGGAAGAACAGGGGGGAGTGGATAGGAGAAAGAGTAGGGGAGGGGGCCAACGGTTTGAAGAGAGGATTGAATGGATAGAGAAGGAAGGTGAGGAGATGGGAGAGAAGATAGGGAAGGGAAGGGGAGGGGAGACGAAAGGGAAGGGGAGGGGATACATAATGAAGAGAAGGGGAGGGAAGAGGAGGAGAGGAGAGGATAGGAAGCAGAGAGGGAGGAAAAGAAAGGAAAGAGAAGAGAAGAGAAGAGAAGAGAAGAGAAGAGAAGAGAAGAGAAGAGAAGAGAAGAGAAGAGAAGAGAAGAGAAGAGAAGAGAAGAGAAGAGAAAGAGAAAGAGAAGAGAAGAGAAGAGAGGGAGGGAAGGAGATGGCTAGGGAATGGTGTGGAAGGTGAGGGGAGGTGGACGAAAGGTAAAGGAGAAGATTGAAGGCATGAGTAAGGAAGGGGAGGAGATTGAAGAGGACAGATAGGGAAAGGAAAGGGAGAGGAGAGATAGGGATAGAAGAGGGAAGGGGATATATAAAGAAGGGGAGGTGGAGGAGAGGGGAGGGAAGGACGGGGAAGAAAGGACAGAAAGAGAGGAGTGATAGGCATTAAAGGGGTAGGGAAGGTGGAAGGGAACCGAATGGAATAGAGCACAAGAGATATAGGGAGGGATGTTCGATGGGGAGGATAAATAGGGAAGGGAAAAGAGAGGAGAGGATGGGAGAGGAGATGCGATGAGAGGAAAGGAGAGATAGAATAGGGAGATAGGGAGGGTAAGGGAAGTGGAGTGGAAAGGATATATATGGAAGGGGAGGGGATGGGAGAAGTGGTGAGAGAAGAGAGATATGAAAGGGAAAGGAAAGAGAAGTGGGAATGGATGATAAGGAGGCGGATGGTATGGAATGGTATGGGTAAGGATAGAAGACATAGTGGAGTAGAGATATGGAAGGAAAGTAGTAGGAAATGGAAGGAGAGAGAAGGGGAGTGGAGAGGATATATAGGGAAGGGGAGTGATGGGAAGAGTGGGGAGGGAAAAGAGAAGAGAGGGAAAGGAAAGGAAAGGAAGAGATACACAATGGAGGTTATTGGATGGAAAGAAGGGGCAGAGAGGGGAGAAGGGGAGTCAATATTGGGAAGGAAAGGGGAATGGAAGTGGAGAGGATATATAGGGCAGGGGATTGGAGAAGTGGCAAGAGGAGAAGAGAGATATGGAAGAGAAATGAATGGAAAGAGAAGTGGCAAAAGAAGATAAGGAAAGGAAAGGTATAGGATGTATGGGTAAGGATAGATTACATAGTGGAGTAGAGATATGGAAGGAAAGTAGTAGGAAATGGTAGGGGAGGGAAGGGTAGTGGAGAGGATATATAGGGAAGGGAATGGATTGGAATAGTGGGAAGGGGAGAAGAGAAGAGAGATAGGGAAGGAAAGGAAAGGAATTTTATTGGATGGAAACAAGGAGCGGAGAGGAGAGACGGGAAGTCCATATTGCGAAGGAAGGGGAAGGGAACGGAAGTGGAGAGGATATAAAGGGAAGGGGAGGGGATGGATGGGAGAAGTGGTGAGAGGAGAAGAAAGGGAAAGGAAATGAAAGTGGGAATGGAAGATAAGGAAGGGAAAGGTGTGGGATGTATGGTATGGGTAAGGATAGAAGACATAGTGGAGTAGAGATATGGAAGGAAAGTAGTAGGAAATGGAAGGAGAGGGAAGGGTAGTGGAGAGGATATAAAGGGAAGGGGTGGATGGGAAGAGAGGGGATAGCAGAAGAGAAGAGAGATAGGGAGGGAAAGGAGAGAGAACAAAGAGGGGAGAGATAGAAAAGGAAGGTTATTGGATGTAAAGGAGGAGTGGAGATGAGAGAAGGGAAGGTGAGAAATGGAAGGAAAGGGGAAGGGAATGGTGGAGGAGAGGATATATGGGAAGGTGAAGGAATGGGAAGAGTGAGGAGAGAAGAGAAAATAGAGAAAGGAAAGGAAAAAGAAGCAGAGAGGAGAGATAGGAAAGGGAATGATATGGATGGGATGGAATGGCAGGAAAGGAATGGGATGGGTAAGGATAGAAGATATAGTGTGGGAAGGAGTGGAAAGCTATGGAAGGGAAGGGGAGGGGAGCAAGGGAAAAGGAAGGGAAATTAAGGGAAGTGGACGAGTAGGGGAGATGAAAAAAAGGCAAGCAAAGGAACATAGTAAAGGGAATGGACGAAGGGAAGGGAAGGGAGAGGAGAAGCTGGTGAGGAGAGATAGGGAAGAAAGGTGCATGGGGAGGGAAGGGTAAAAGAGAGGACATGCGAAATAGGGATAGAACTGGAGATGGAAGAGGGGAGAGGAGAAATAGGGGACATGGGGAAGGGATTTGGAATTTCAAGTCAGTTTCAAGTTCGTTTTCAATTTGTTTTAAAGTTCAGTTATCAGTTCACTTTCGTTTGTGCTTTTTCACTCACCTTGTCCCCTGGGCCCTGACCCACCCCAGGCCCCATCCTTTTTGGAGCCTGCTCATCCCCTGCAGCTTCGGCTTCTCACTGTCCCCAGCTCCAGCCGCCAGCAGTGGTCCTCTTCGCCCGGTGTCCCTGAGCGCAATGCTGCAGCTGCCTGGTTACCAGCCTTTTATACCAAGGACACGTCACAATGGAGACTTTCAACGTGTCATCATACATCGCGACTTTGTGGGTGATGCCATATGTTTCCATTTAACCGGGAGGAGCAGGCAAGACACGGGTTTAGTGTAATTTCTTAAGAAACCTTAATTATTTGTCACAAAAAAATTATCCTGCGGTGAACCTGAAAGAAGCTCTCATCCTACCCGACATCTTTTTCCCAACAGTGGTCTCTCCTTTTCTCTCGGCTGCGGCGGAGGCCTCCCCTCTGCCTTACTCTGGGCCTCGTGACGTCACACTGGATTGCCTGTCACGTCATGCGTGTTCTGTTCCCAGATTCTGCTTCTGGCATTGCCGGGGAGGCAGGGAGCTTTCACATGAACTCAGCATTAATGTTTTTCTTAGTTTCAAATAAATGATATTTAGCCTTTGGTATAACACATTTGCCGCCCAAAGAGCTACTTAAAAAGAGCTTTATTTTCCTACTTGCAGGGCCGAACCCTTGGCCTCTAGGTTACACTTCTAGGCAGCGGTCTTTAACTCAGTAATTCGCGTTAAAACTCGAGGAGAGCCAGTTACCGACGCAGGGCACATTTACTAATTCCAGCTCTGACGCTTTGGTGGCGGTGATGGTAAGAAATAATATTATGGGTGGTGCGAAGACGGGAGTGCCTCTTCGGGCCCGCAGAAAGAGATCTGAGCATCTTGTATGCTTTGATATGTGGGATGCAGAAATCCGTCCATTAAACATATGCCGCGGAAACTAAAAGCCCTTTTCGTGCTGCCCTCGGTACATTAAAGCAGGGGCGGCTGGTGACATTTGAAAGTGGTGGGGCGTAAACTAATTTGCATATTGCACCGCAGTGAGCGAGCACAGCGAGCGAGCGAGCCCGAACCACCTTGCATCCATCCATACATCATTCATGCATCCACCCATCCATCCATCCACCCACCCACCCATCCATCCATCCACCAATTCTGCATTCATCCTGCATCCATCATTCATTCATGCATCCACCCATCCATCCAGCATCCATCATTCATTCATGCATTCACCCATCCATCCATCCTGCATCCATCATTCATTCATGCATCCACCCATCCATCCATCCACCCATCCATCCTGCATCCATCCATCCATCATTCATTCATGCATCCATCCATCCACCCATCCATCCACCCTTCCACCCATCCATCATCCATCCTGCATCCATTCATGTGTCCACCCATCCATCCATCCTGCATCCATCATTCATTCATGCACCCATCCATCCATCCATCCACCCATCCATCCTGCATCCATCATTCATTCATCCACCCATCCATCCATCCATCCACCCATCCAGCATCCATCCATCATTCATGCATCCATCCATCCACCCATCCATCCACCCATCCATCATCCATTCCTGCATCCATTCCTGCATCCATTCATGCATCCATCCATCCAGCATCCATCATTCATTCATGCACCCATCCATCCATCCTGCATCCTTCATTCATTCATCCACCCATCCTGCATCCATCCTGCATCCATCATTCATTCATGCATCCACCCATCCATTCATCCACCCATCATTCATCCATCATCCATCCATCCATCCACCCATCCTCAATCCATCATTCATTCATGCACCCATCCATCCACCCTGCATCCATCATTCATTCATTTACCCATCCACCCATCCTGCATCCATCCTGCATCCATCATTCATTCATCCACCCATCCATTCATCCACCCATCATTCATCCATCATCCATCCACCCATCCTGCATCCATCATTCATTCATGCACCCATCCATCCACCCTGCATCCATCCTGCATCCATCATGCATTCATCTACCCATCCACCCATCCTGCATCCATCCTGCATCCATCATTCATTCATGCATCCACCCATCCATTCATCCACCCATCATTCATCCTGCATCCATTCATGCATCCATCCATCATTCATGTATTTTTATGACCCTATAACTTGCACACAGCTTGTCAGTGTTTAATACCAGTCTCGAACCTTGTACTCCAGCACCAATGATACATGATTAATATTAATTGTTTTTAAAAACATGTATTTATTCGACACCAATTTCACACCTTAGTCGGAACATCATTTTTATTTGTTTTTTAAAATATCTATTTATTTAACACCAGTGTAAGTCATGTATACATTTTTATGGTTCGATAAGAGGCTCGAACCTGGTTTCCCATCACCAAAGTCGGCCGTGCTATCCGTCAGGGGTTATGTAACAGGGCTATGTAGTGACCAGCCAATCCTGCGCCAGGATTGGCTGGGGGGGCACCATGACTCCTCGCCCAGTCGCCCTGTGTAACCCCGGGGGCTGCGGCCCGCCCCCTGGTCCTCTCTCTAAGGGGGAATTCACAAGAAAACGATCTGCGCATGCGCGGGCATGTTTGTGCCCAAAAATACACTTGCGCAGCTGCAGCAGCCCGATCCTTCCCCCCAATCCCCCCCCCCCCCCCCCCCCCTTGCGCACTCCGGGAAGGTCGGGTGTCTCCCGGTTTCCCGGCCGGCAGATAGCGCGATTTTTTTAAATAATTGTGTTTGGCTTCTAGTGACGACGTGGTGGGTCCATGGGGCTTAGTGGGGCTTCGCCCCTACGCCCCAATGGACGCACCGCGCCTGCATTAAAGGCTAAAAACGGGGGAGTCGACATCGAAATCCATGGTACCAATTTGGTTTTTCTGAGGGCGGAAAGAAGAAACAAGTCGGAAAAGGAGAGAGTCTTCCCTAATCAACCCAGAAAGGACTGGGAAAAGTGTAACAAAAGGAGGATTCCTTTCTGTGGTTTTTTACATTTAATTGTCTTTATGTAAATGTAACTTGTAAAGCCAAACACCTGTCTACAAACTCAAATAACCTCAGTAACACATATGCCAACAGACCATAAAATTATATTAAAAATGTCACATTTATTTAGAAAAAAGGGTTGTATGTTCTTACCACGCATTCCGTTGCAACGCATGCCTTTACCACGCATGCGTTACAACGGAATGGTATTTCAACGCTTAACCTTTTCCTCTATTCTGCCGTGGTGACGTCGTACGTCGTTAAGAGGAAGCGGAAGTTTCTTTCCGTTTCCTCTCAACTGACGCCGATTGCCCGCACATTCTGACATTATTTCAGGTGAGGTTTTTGTTTGGGGGGGGAGACCCCCCCCCAAGCCCCCCTTTTTTAATTTGAACCTTTACCACATATCCCTTTACTACATACCTCGTAGTAAAGGTATGCGTGGTAAAGACGTTCGAGGTAGCCACGCATGCGTTGTAATGCATGCGTGGTTAATGTATTCGTGGAAACGGCCTCGTTGTAGTGGCCGTTTCCCACTCAAATAACCTCAGTAACACATATGCCAACAGACCATAAAATTATATTAAAATGTCACATTTATTTAGAAAAAAGAAAACATTTCTTATATCAAATAATTAGACATAAACAGTTTCTTGCTATAAGAATACATACAATTAAGCAACATATAAAAACAATTTAAAAACACTGGCTTTTTAAATTGTTTTTATATGTTGCTTAATTGTATGTAATCTTATAGCAAGAAACTGTTTATGTCTAATTATTTGATATAAGAAATGTTTTCTTTTTTCTAAATAAATTTGACATTTTAATATAATTTTATGGTCTGTTGGCATATGTGTTACTGAGGTTATTTGAGTTTGTAGACAGGTGTTTGGCTTTACAAGTTACATTTACATAAAGACAATTAAATGTAAAAAACCACAGAAAGGATAGAAGAAACAACACATAAAAGAGCCCACAATGTGACAAAATCAGGCGTGTGGCTCCAAGAGGCCAAAGGCGATAGACACAATCTTCATGCAGAGGTGGAAGGAAGTCTCCAGCACGCCTCCTTCTAGCTGCTATTGTACGCTCAAGTGGCAGGGATTTGTAGCGCTGGGCTATATTTGTCCTGCTTCTAAACACTTCCAACTTGAGCCTCAATGAAGGGATAAATCCCGCACTAGTCCACAAAATGGTCAGATGATAACATTGGGGTTTAAACCCACGGTCCAACTTTACAACAATGTCACGCATTTCACAGCGCAGCACCAAAAGGCTGCCCTGTGTTGCGTGACTGAGAGAGAGAGCAGAAAGCGCCATTCCTCCAGAGCTACGCCACCATCCTGCTCTCTCCCTTCTTGCTGCTGCTCAATCAGACTGCCGAGCGCTATGCACACATCTTTGCACCACAGTGCAAAGGTGTCTGTGTGAGTCTAGGAAAGGTACCCTTCGAGTTCAACATACAGTGCCTCATTTAGGAAAAGTGGCACATCGCTGGGCAAAAACAGCGTTACGTCACTTTTCATAGCGCCATCCTTACGACACCCTGGATGCGCCTTATTTACAGTACAACGCTCCATGTGCAAAGATTTACAGATTCAGGAATCCTGGCGTATCTAGTGGCGCAAAAATAAAACATTGCTAGAGTGTGCCAGATAACTGGTTCAACACCAGCAATGTGTCATTACACATGGGCAAGTCGCACTTGAAAAGCCCTGCGTCACTCCTTATGCCTGCTTAAAGCAGCATAAGGACTGTGACGCAGTGAAGTCGTAGAAATGACGCAATGAAATCTCGTAAATTTCACTGCGCCACTCCTCTGAGGCTTTTTCACGGGGGGGGACCCACCCACACTGCATACATTATATCCGATGCAGGTATAATGTACCGCAGGCCTCACACTTTGTGAATAAGGGGCAGTGTGGCACATTGTTTCGCCTCAGCAGCATCACAAAAAAATGATGCAATGGTGCCGCAAGCCCTTCATAAATAAGGGCCACAATGCTTAGGCTAACTTTTCCCACTTTGAATGTGTTCTGTACAGTGTAACGCACATGCAAAGTGAGAAAAGCTAGGAGAAATAAAAGTGTTTCTCCTTTTTTGTGACATAAATTTTTGACGGAAAACCCTGTTCACTGTTGTTAGTAGATAAGAGTATTGTGTCAAAAACCATGGATGGTTACCACCAGATGGTAACGCCCCATACCATACCCCCTCTCACCACCCCGCCCCAGTGGGCAAACTGTGCACAGCTGGGACCCTCCCACCAACCTTGCTCCTTGGTGTTCACCCATCAGGACTAAGATTTCAGGTTCTTCGCTGTATTTATATGTTTCAAAGGATTGTTTAGTAAATATAAATAGTGGTAAAATGACTAGGGAGGCGGGTGGGAGCCCACACATATACATTCACTCACACTTATGATTCACAAACGTGCACACACATCCCCCATTCGCAACACTCACTCACAAATACACATTCATATATACATACATTTACCATAAATAAAAAACACATAAATCGTACCTTCACTGTCGAGATGGAAGCCTCGGAGGTCCCAGGAGGGTTGGGACTGCTGACTTCCTTCATTGGCTGGCCTAAGGTCAGCCATTGAGGGAAGGCATCAGTCTCAATCTCCTCAGAGTGGGATGGGGTCAGTGAGACTGCTGACCCCAACCCACTCCGTGATGAGGTGTCACCAACTGACACTTAACCCTGGGCATTTCAGGGTTTAAAACTGATGTGCCCAGGTCTGAGGCTTAGGAAAATAATAAAAGCGTTCAGTCTTGTATTTTTTAAAAATTTTAATATGATTCAAAAACCATTGTTGATGGTGCAATTTAGAAGAAAAACGAGTTCAAAGAAAAACATGCATAATAAAAACATCAAAATATGTAAATGGTACAATTGAAAGGACCTTACAAGCAGGAGCACCCCACTGCTTGGCGAGTAGTGTAAAACGTTATTATCATTTTAGTTTTACTTCCTGCTCGGGTGCAGGCGGGTGGGTCAGGCTGGCAAGTGCAGGGGGCGGGGAAGAGTGTAAAGCACACTTTGTGGATGACGGTTTGACCGGCCCAAAAGGGCTGGCCAGTCATGCGCACTTTGCACCTTCTTCACCAGGCTGCATTACACAGCCTGGTGGAGAACATGCAAAGCTTCCAAGCCCCTGTCTGAGCGCCGATCCACAGCGCTCAGACCAATCACAACTCTGGCAGTGTTGTGATTGGACAGGGGATTCTGGGAGACTGGGATCTTTGGACTGGGTAAGAGTGGTCTGCTTAATTCAGACACTCTGTTCATCACCACCCCCTTTACTGAATCATTTTTGTCCACCATAAGCGTGGAAGGGTATATTCAGATGTGAGTCCCTAGCTCATTGCACCATCAGGATTCAAGCAAGCCGGGCCGAAGACGGCTGAAATGCCAGAAACCGGTCCCCGGTAGCTTGTTTCCTTCCCAGTATAAGAATTGGCTTGGTAGTTTGGTCTGCCCTGTTCCCATGATGCACTGGGCCAGGGTCAGACTAATTTGCATATAGCCAAGTTCTGAGCTGGGATGGTGCAGTGAGCTAAAAAACGGTGATGGATCAAGCCCTGATCTTTGGACTGGGTAAGAGTGGTCTGCTTAATTCAGACACTCTGTTCATCACCACCCCCTTTACTGAATCATTTTTGTCCACCATAAGCGTGGAAGGGTATACTCAGATGTGAGTCCCTAGCTCATTGCACCATCAGGATTCAAGCAAGCCGGGCCGAAGACGGCTGAAATGCCAGAAACCGGTCCCCGGTAGCTTGTTTCCTTCCCAGTATAAGAATTGGCTTGGTAGTTTGGTCTGCCCTGTTCCCATGATGCACTGGGCCAGGGTCAGACTAATTTGCATATAGCCAAGTTCTGAGCTGGGATGGTGCAGTGAGCTAAAAAACGGTGATGGATCAAGCCCTGATCTTTGGACTGGGTAAGAGTGGTCTGCTTAATTCAGACACTCTGTTCATCACCACCCCCTTTACTGAATCATTTTTGTCCACCATAAGCGTGGAAGGGTATACTCAGATGTGAGTCCCTAGCTCATTGCACCATCAGGATTCAAGCAAGCCGGGCCGAAGACGGCTGAAATGCCAGAAACCGGTCCCCGGTAGCTTGTTTCCTTCCCAGTATAAGAATTGGCTTGGTAGTTTGGTCTGCCCTGTTCCCATGATGCACTGGGCCAGGGTCAGACTAATTTGCATATAGCCAAGTTCTGAGCTGGGATGGTGCAGTGAGCTAAAAAACGGTGATGGATCAAGCCCTGATCTTTGGACTGGGTAAGAGTGGTCTGCTTAATTCAGACACTCTGTTCATCACCACCCCTTTACTGAATCATTAAGAAAATAATAAAAGCGTTCAGTCTTGTATTTTTTAAAAATTTTAATATGATGCAAAAACCATTGGTGATGGTGCAATTTAGAAGAAAAACAAGTTCAAAGAAAAACATGCATAATAAAAACATCAAAATATGTAAATAATACAATTGAAAGGACCTTACAAGCAGGAGCACCCCACTGCTTGGCGAGTAGTGTAAAACGTTATTATCATTTTAGTTTTACTTCCTGCTCGGGTGCAGGCGGCTGGGTCAGGCTGGCAAGTGCAGGGGGCGGGGAAGAGTGTAAAGCACACTTTGTGGATGACGGTTTGACCGGCCCAAAAGGGCTGGCCAGTCATGCGCACTTTGCACCTTCTTCACCAGGCTGCATTACACAGCCTGGTGGAGAACATGCAAAGCTTCCAAGCCCCTGTCTGAGCGCCGATCCACAGCGCTCAGACCAATCGCAACTCTGGCAGTGTTGTGATTGGACAGGGGATTCTGGGAGACTGGGATCTTCACTGTTGCAGAGCAGAGAAGAGGTGCAGAGGTGGAAGCACCCTGCAGCACCCACGTAAGTCTGTTTATTTTTATTTGTTTTAATCGCCCATTGTTAGAACTGGCTATTTCTGGTTGGCTAAGGCTGACGCCAAAGCTAGGCAGAAACCACCATTCTAGTCAGGGCAAGGGAGTCACACGCCAAGATAACCCCTGCTCACCCCCTGGTAGCTTGGCACGAGAAGTAAGGCTAAACTCGGAGGCAATGTGTAAAGCATTTGCGCCAGCACACAACAGCAACAACATACTAGGCACACCACAAAAGGAACTCCAGACAGGTTATTTATAAAATAACTTTTGTATTGTAAAAACACATCAGATAGTATCACACAATATACATGGTGCCAACTGGCACGGGCAATATTCACAAAGGATTATTTACAGGAGACAGGGCCACGTGGGCCAATGTCAGAATCAGAAATAGCACTTCTAGAATAAAGAATAATAAAGAATAAAAATCAAAGTAGCACAAATTAGAAATTATGGCACACAACCAGTAACCACTGGTAACAGGAACCAGGACCTCACTAGGACCACCTGTACTAAAAGAACAACCACCTAAGAATAAAATACATTTAGGGGTATAAACAAGAACACATTACCCATGATGCATGAAACACATTCAGAGGAGTAGTAAAGGAAAAACACATGATGCCTAAACCTACACATTCAGCGGTGTTAAGAATAAAGCACATGATGCAATAAAATACATTCAGAGGTGCAGCGCAAGAAGGCACATGATGACTAAAACATTCAGAGGTGCAGCGCAGGGAAAAGGAAGACACATTATGCCTAAAGAGGCTCAGTGGTTAGAGGCGGCAGACCCGGAAGCTGAGATCGACCGTGGACCAGGGTTCGATTCCCCGCCTCGGCGGGTCTCGGGCTCAAAATTCCACAGACTCGACAATTCTCCCTCTGGTGCCTACTCAACTCACGGGGTCACACTCTGCGACTCTGGGCAATAGCTTGCTTAATCTCCACTGCGGCCCCTCGCGGCGGGATGCCTGGCTTTCACCTTGTGGACACCCTGCCGTGGTTTCTCACAGGGGAATACCAGGACGGGTTCCCTAAGCAAGCGCCGGGACGCTTACGGGCAGCTGTGCGCTTTACAAGTCCAGCACATTTACATTTACATTTACATTTACAAAAACATTCAGAGGTGCCACGCAGGGAAAGAAAGATACATGATGCATAAAAACATTCAGATGTGAGAAATCAAGGAAGACACATGATGGATAAACACATTCAGAGGTGCCAGAACATAGCTCAATAGCGCAAAAACACCTTAGCAATTACTATTAAAGACATAGAAATCACATTGCGCAGAAATCACACACCAGCCCCCATCTAATAAAGGGACTAAAGAGCCCAGTGTCCAGAATGTCAGGGCACGCTGCCAAGCAGCGCCAGTTAGGGGTGCGCCACTGGCGCAAAACCTAAACGTAGCAGGTGCCCACTTCTTGCTGGGCACCTGAGAACATCCCAAGACCTAAACGGTGCAGCTGCCCACTAATTGCTGGGCAGCTGGGAGTCCAAACTGCGACAGGGTACTCACTGACCCTTTGGCGCAAACTGCTACCACTGCTGGAGCCACACAGGCTCTGAAAACACTCTAGGCACGTTGGAGCCACACAGGCTCTTAAAACAACTGTGCCCCCTTGAGCCTCTCTGGGCTCGAGATCAGTGGGGCCTTTGAGCCTCTCTGGGCTCTGAAATAGAGTTGGGGCGACCCACTGTCAACCGGGGCTGCCCTGCTTCACCAACTATGCCCCCCTAGACAGAGGGCAGGACACGGGTCATCGGGAGAGCCTACGGGGCTCTAAAACACGCAATGCCCCGAGCCCTTTTAGGGCTTTAAACAATAAGTATGCCGCGTTGAGCTTCACGGGCTCCCAACCACTCAGGCCCTGCACTTGAGGGGAGGGGCGGGCACAAGCAATGTGCCCCGACTGCCCCCTCCCCTTTGCAGGCACTCACCGGGCTTTTGTGGATGCTTCCACGGTCTGCGGCTCTCTCCTCGGCGGCGGCATGGCGGGGCTCTCTCTCCTCATGGGAGCCCTGCCTTTACGAAACGCCCGCTTCTCTGTTCACCCGGTTCCCCCATCTCGGGGCTGGGCCTTCACTGGCTCACGCTCTCCTTCGTTCCCGGGGCTCCCTCAGCACACGGGAGCCCCGCAAGCACCAGCAGCCTTCCTCCTTCGTGCCGTGGCCCCCGAGGGCGGGACTTCCGGTCCTTCTCCGGGGGCCGCGCTAGGATTGGCCGGCCGGCCCAGCACTTCCGGGTTGCCACGGGCAGCGCGGCGGCCCGTTTCAGGCACTCAGAGGCTGGGGAGAATTTACAGAGGAGTGGGCTCCCTCGAGCAAAAATATAAAAATAGCAAATAAGCGAGGTGGGCACTTGCTAGGGCCACCATAAGCAGGGTGGGCACCTGCAAAGTAAATAAAGCGCTCCCAGCGCTGAATGACAATCCACAGCGCTCCCAGGCGCTTAGAGCAGGAATAAAGCGCTCCCAAGCGCTAAAGGAAATTTAAAGCGCTCCCTGCGCTAAAATCAGAGATAAAGCGCCCCCAGGCGCTTGGGGTGAAAGCAAAATCAACATATACAACTTGCTCCCCTCACACTTCTTTTTTGCTTAATGATTTGAAGCACATAACTCAGGTCTACTTCTGAATATGTGGGTTTATTTAGTTTCACCCTTTGCTTTTCAATTTCAAAATACAAAAAATGTATGTTTGAAAAAGACACGTAACATATAACACTTAATGACAAATATGCAAAACACAAAATTACCAACACTTTCAATACATCAAAAAATGAACAGAATTCTAAACATATATGCACATGATTTACAAATAGCGGCAATTGTTCGAATCATCAAGTTCAAAATGCCAATATAAAACGATACTTCTTTCTATTTACTGTAAAGTCAATGAAGGACAAGAGTATTTCATGTGAAGAAGGCCAACTGAATGAAAATAAATGATTCCAGAAATCGCAATTAATCCTGTTTCTTTTTAGGCCTTCTAGATGCCGACGCGTTTCGAACCCGTTGAATCAATAAACGGGATCTCGTCAGGGCTTTGTCACTTCTGTATATTAAGGTTCTGTGCACAAAAGAAAAGAGAACAACACCTTAGTTCTGTTGCTCTCGCCCATTTAAAATCACTAGACCTATGCTTTTTAGGAAAAGATTCTATACCTGTAGCTTTTTATGTGGCCGGGTTCAGGTGGGTTCAACAACCTTCTTGTTTTACTTCCGTTTCTAGGAACCCTATGGGGATATTATTACTGTTAGAAAATTAATGTTAGAGAGTTGAGGGGTGACAGATGATCTCTCTAGTTAGTAAGCGGTGCTTAGAAAGTTGTACCTTATTTGAGCACCGCTGCCCCTTTAGAGTGTGTCCTCCTTCCAATTCGGTTTTCGTCTCCTATTTATTTTTGTCTCTGGCTTGTGCTCCCTGTGTGTGAAAAAATCGGATTCTTTATCAGAAGCGCGATCCCTCCCGTTAACATAGTATTCAAAGAAGCGTTCTTAAAAACAAACTACCTTGGAGGGGCATCCCTCGACAGGCGTGAGTTTTTCTTCTTGATGGGACGTTGCCGTGTGTCTTGAGTCTATTGAAAGGAAGGGGGAGGGGGTTAGGTACATCTAGTTGACACTCGCGTTGTGTTTGTGCCTGTTGGCGAGCCACGCCAGTGTTTGCTCCTACCTTTAGTCACAGGAGAGGGTTCGGGGCATCTGTCGCTGTCTGCTTCCGCGTTGAAGCCGGCGTTCAGTGAAGAACGGCCATCTGATGGTCGGCGTCATGCGTTATTATTAATGACGCGGCCCAGGCATTGTGGGATATGTAGTTCGGGACGTTCTGGGGCCGCATTCATAGAGAATGCCTTGTGGTTGAGTTTCTTTTAGGACTTTACACTGTGGCAGTGGATCGCGTGGAGCACTATTTCAATGGTAGTTTATGTGGGAGTTAGAGCCTAGAGACTTCTGACAGTGTGTTCAACCCACTTTGGGCGCTGTTAAATTTAAGAATCAGATATGCCTCTTTTGTTAAGAGGACATTTTCAATATCTGGGGGACATTTCGACTGATTGATACTGTACAATACTGTCCATTTAAAGTCAGTTTCTCGATGGTTAGCCTCTGTGAAATGCTGCGCCATGGGCGCATTGGGTACCTTGTTTTTAAGTCTAGGATAAGGAGAAATTGCTCAGAAATGGCAGAGTATGACCAACATGCTCATACTTTCTGTGGAGAGATAACCAACAGAGGTTACCCCAAAAAACTCCTTAAGCACTCATACAAACGGGCACGATACACTCCCCGTGAATGCTTATTAACACAGGACAAGAACAAACCAGAGCTTGAGAAGATGGTATGCGTGACCACATATGGCCCAGACACGCATAAAATCAGACAGATGGTCCTAAAAAATTGGCATCTCCTTGAGGAACTAGAATGTCCCTTTCCGAGGCCAATATTTGCATACAAAAAGAACCAAAGCCTAGGTCAGCAACTAGTCCGTGCTGATGTGCGAATTCAAAAGCCCAAAAGTGACCTCCTCTCCCAATGGGGACTGAAACCCATATTGGGACATCACAAATGTGGTAACTGTGCCTCATGCGATACTACGATCGAAGGCACTGAATTTACCCACAAGAACATCAAATGGAAGAATGTAGGTTTTTCCAATTGTCGGACAAGAAATGTTGTATACGTAATTGCATGCCCGTGTGACAAAATTTACATCGGGAAAACAAATCAACAAGTAAATACCCGCATCACACAGCATAGATCTAGACTTAAAAACAAGGTACCCAATGCGCCCATGGCGCAGCATTTCACAGAGGCTAACCATCGAGAAACTGACTTTAAATGGACAGTATTGTACAGTATCAATCAGTCGAAATGTCCCCCAGATATTGAAAATGTCCTCTTAACAAAAGAGGCATATCTGATTCTTAAATTTAACAGCGCCCAAAGTGGGTTGAACACACTGTCAGAAGTCTCTAGGCTCTAACTCCCACATAAACTACCATTGAAATAGTGCTCCACGCGATCCACTGCCACAGTGTAAAGTCCTAAAAGAAACTCAACCACAAGGCATTCTCTATGAATGCGGCCCCAGAACGTCCCGAACTACATATCCCACAATGCCTGGGCCGCGTCATTAATAATAACGCATGACGCCGACCATCAGATGGCCGTTCTTCACTGAACGCCGGCTTCAACGCGGAAGCAGACAGCGACAGATGCCCCGAACCCTCTCCTGTGACTAAAGGTAGGAGCAAACACTGGCGTGGCTCGCCAACAGGCACAAACACAACGCGAGTGTCAACTAGATGTACCTAACCCCCTCCCCCTTCCTTTCAATAGACTCAAGACACACGGCAACGTCCCATCAAGAAGAAAAACTCACGCCTGTCGAGGGATGCCCCTCCAAGGTAGTTTGTTTTTAAGAACGCTTCTTTGAATACTATGTTAACGGGAGGGATCGCGCTTCTGATAAAGAATCCAATTTTTTCACACACAGGGAGCACAAGCCAGAGACAAAAATAAATAGGAGACGAAAACCGAATTGGAAAGAGGACACACTCTAAAGGGGCAGCGGTGCTCAAATAAGGTACAACTTTCTAAGCACCGCTTACTAACTAGAGAGATCATCTGTCACCCCTCAACTCTCTAACATTAATTTTCTAACAGTAATAATATCCCCATAGGGTTCCTAGAAACGGAAGTAAAACAAGAAGGTTGTTGAACCCACCTGAACCCGGCCACATAAAAAGCTACAGGTATAGAATCTTTTCCTAAAAAGCATAGGTCTAGTGATTTTAAATGGGCGAGAGCAACAGAACTAAGGTGTTGTTCTCTTTTCTTTTGTGCACAGAACCTTAATATACAGAAGTGACAAAGCCCTGGCGAGATCCCGTTTATTGATTCAACGGGTTCGAAACGCGTCGGCATCTAGAAGGCCTAAAAAGAAACAGGATTAATTGCGATTTCTGGAATCATTTATTTTCATTCAGTTGGCCTTCTTCACATGAAATACTCTTGTCCTTCATTGACTTTACAGTAAATAGAAAGAAGTATCGTTTTATATTGGCATTTTGAACTTGATGATTCGAACAATTGCCGCTATTTGTAAATCATGTGCATATATGTTTAGAATTCTGTTCATTTTTTGATGTATTGAAAGTGTTGGTAATTTTGTGTTTTGCATATTTGTCATTAAGTGTTATATGTTACGTGTCTTTTTTCAAACATAAACTTTTTGTATTTTGAAATTGAAAAGCAAAGGGTGAAACTAAATAAACCCACATATTCAGAAGTAGACCTGAGTTATGTGCTTCAAATCATTAAGCAAAAAAGAAGTGTGAGGGGAGCAAGTTGTATATGTTGATTTTGAAAAAGGGTCCAGCCCCCCCCCATGTCCCGGGACCTAACTCCTTAAGCTTTGGGGTGAAAGCAAAGCACTCCCAGCGCTAGGGACAAGTAAAGGTCCACAAGTCCAGCAAAAAGTACCATTAAAGCGCCCCTCAGGCGCTAGTGCCCCACAAGTCTTCCACAAAGTCCTTCAGGAAGGTGAAATAAAGGGGACCCAGTAAAAGGTCTCCAGAGTCCAGGAAAACAGCAGGAATCCAGGGTAAAGCAAAATCCCCCATCCTTCCAGGACAGGCAGAGGTGTCCCCAAGAAGTCCTCCAGGCACCCAGGGGCTGGGCAGGGCCCAGGGATTCCCCTGGGCCCAAGCAGCAGCACGCCCCTGGCAGATTCAAGTCCAATAACAAGAACAAATTGTAAGGGGACACAGCCCCTTTTTATACTGTAAATTCCTTTGTCTAAAGGGTGCAGGCAGTGTGAGAACCAGCTAGAACTGGTTATAGGGAATTCCTTTGACTGTGAGGGGCAGAGGTGACAGCCACCCAGCGGGAGTTGGAGCCAGCATTGTGGCAGGCAGGCACAGCCTCATTCTCTCCCAGGTGCCATCTCCTCCCACTTCCCTGGCAGCAGATGCAGCCTTTCATCCACGGGCTGACTCAGACAACCTCCTGGGGCTCCCCAGCCCCTGTCACCCTCAAACCAGACAGTCAATCCACAAGCAGGCCCAGGCACTCCTGGACCAGGCTCACCAGCCAATCACACGCCAGACACAAATTACACAAATATGCCAACTTCTAAAAGTGGCACTTCTACACTAGACACAGTCATGCCGCATATATCATTACACAGCATTCAATCTCACGAGTTTGTACATATCAAACTCGACCCTAAACTCCCCACACATCAGGAACTACCATGGGCATACATATTCCCCATTCATTCCTATGGGAGGGCAGGTCACTCACCACACATACACAGAGAGCTGAAGCACTTTACACTGTACCACAGTGAAAAAAGTGCGCAGAGGCCTAAAATCACCAACACCAGGTTCCAGAAACAGGCTAGGAAAAAGCAAAAAGTCTCGGGGTGAACCTGCCAAAAGGGCCGGGTCCAACACCCATCGTCTCCTTGCCCCACCACCAACGCTTTGGAGCTGCCACTACTGCTTACAAGAAAGACATGGCGGAATTTGCAAACCATGGAATTAACCGTTTCGGACTATACAGAGTCGAGTTAGCTTTCTGGCTTTTCCTGAACATCCTGTGATTCTGGGCAAATCGCATAATCTATTTCCACTAAAGTTGCTTTGCTGATTTCAATGACCTCCTGCGAGGGATAGCTGGCAACAAGCTGACAATTTGTTGCTAATTTTAATACCAAGATTATTCAGTGAGTTAAACTGCTGCTTCTGACCTACATGTAATTTACACTTGCACATTGGAATTCAGGCAAGGTCAACTTGGCCTTTCATCCTTCCAATGTTAATATTAAGTAAAAGTGCCTCCTGTTATCTACACTCTCATAAACTCTCCCACTTTTCACCTGCACACATCCAGGCATGGGTACAAATCACTGTGCACACAACTTAAATGTGAATACTTTTCTCAGGGTTTGCTGTGTTTCCCTTTTTCCAAAGCTGCATTGAACTTTCTCTTAATCCGCAGGAAGCAAGGGCAAGCTGTTGCAGCTCGTTTCAATCATACAGACCAATAAAAAGCTTGAAAGCCTGGGATGGTGGTGAGGGGGCAGAGTGGAGGGGACGCCAACAATAAGCTACTGGAGTGCTGACTTTACAATGTTTTTATTGGAAAGTGCAGGTCGATCAATTCTCAGCCTTTTTTAGGTCTCGCCTTTTCCATCCCGAAGGAATGGAAAATGGAGAGAATTCAAGCGCTCAAAATACTCGTCAAACCAAGGGTTTTTTGGTGCGGTTTTCTTCGAGTTCACGTGGCCACAGGCACGCGCTTTTGGGCCATAAACTTTCACTGCCATCTGTTCCCCAGCTCCAGCACCTCTCCTCTCTCTCCCTGCACACAGCCTTACTTGGATTTCTCCTCCCCCTCCCCAGCCAGCTCCCCCCAGGCCATCTGTTCCCCAGCTGCAGCACCTCCCCTCTCTCTCCCCGCAACCGTGGGATTAATACCCATTCGGTCGTCGGTCATTTCTTTCAACCCGCAACATGCAAAACAATGTCCGTTCTTCAAATCATCAAGTCGTTGGCACTTAAGAATTGTTCAAAACTATGTTTAGCCATCCATTTCTGTCATAAAACCACATTCTGATCTAAAATTCGTCCTTTTCATTATACTTAGGGCGGGTAGGTGAAATTATAACTCAGACCAAATCGCTGTCTAGCCACTGTGCTGCGTGAACGAGGCCAGGCAAATATGAACTCAAACAAAAAACACGGAGTCGTGATATCTCTTTTAAAAACCCAGCCACCCCGTTCGCCTAACCTCTCACCTCCGCATGTTTACAATAATTTTATGGTTTTGATGGCGACCAGTGTCCCGGAAGTAATGGGAAGAAATTCTAGAATACACATGGTCCGAAAATAATTGGAAGAAACACTAGAATACACACAGATAAAATATACTAATGAGCAGCCATATTGGGTGAACAAAATCGCCTCGCTGGCGGCCATGATTAGGAGGCATGTTTGGCGTGCTCTTGTTATGTTCGTAGAGCGCATGCGCATTTCTGACATAGTACCAACTCCGTCCGGATCACACGTCTACTTACGTTTTGTAGGAAGCCCTGACGAGGTTCACGCATGCACGATCTGGTACTATCGGAGGCATAACTTCTTATTAACTGTACGTTAAATGGTGGTTGAATCTACAGCTCAAGCACAATTCTGTACGAATTGCTGTAGACGTTACTGTTGATTTTCTTTACAGCTGGCCATTATTTCTCACATGGGGACTTCAATTTACGACTTACCGCTGGGCTCTCATCTTTATTCTGACAACCTAGAGTGGCATAGCCAGTTCCAGTAGGTCGGTCTTTTCCGTAAATCGTCCTCAGGAGATTAAATTTTTTTCTGCACAGATTTTTTGGGGAGTGATGGGCGGTGCCCTGGGCAACAAGCATTTTCAATGCAATAAGTCTCACAGCTGTTAGAGTTTGAGCTATTGGCATTGTGAATGACAATGCCTTTAGCTTAAACTCTCGCAAATGCGAGACCTATTGCATTGCAAATGCTTGTTTGGTTTTGGGGAGAGGATGTGGCCTGTCCCTAGAGCAGTCGACCTCGAAGCTGGAAATCAGGTTTGAGTCTTGGCAGGGACGCTCATCATCCTGGTATTCTGGACAAATCATTTACTGCTAGATGCATCAACGTTCGATTTTGCGAGTCCTTAATTGCGAAGTTGAAGGATTCGCATTTAGGGATTCGCAAAATCAGATGCATGTAGGATTTGCTAAAATATTAGCAATTCCTAAATATTCCTTATCTGCGACTCGCAGAGTGCGATTAACATATAAGGATTGACATCTGATTGATTCCTATGCGCCAAGAGGCCCACAGGAATGAATAGGGAGGAATTCTCAATTTGCGATTAGCAATTAGCTAATCGCAATTTGAGAATGCAATCTCAAGGGCGACAGGTGTCCAAAGGACACCCTATTGCACCCCTTAAATTGACCTGGACACTGGTATTGTGCACACACATGTCCCAACGACATGTGTGTGTGTGCAACATACAACTTTGGAAGATGCATTTTAGTGCATTTTTCACAGTTTTCGCTATTTACCATGAAGTTTGATTTTACTGTAAATAGCAACCCCTATCAGCGAAATCGCTAGCTATTTTACATTCATGCATTGCATTTAAGGAATCTCAATTTGAGATTCCTTAAATGCAATCGCAAATAGCGATTTATGCATTTGGGATGATGCATCCCAAATCCATAAATACGGGTCGCAGAGGTGCAGATTCTGAGAATCTGCCCCTTTGCGAACGGTATTTCACTTGATGCATCTAGCTGTTAATCTCCCTGTGCCTAACAAAATGAATGTGTCTGTCTGCAATGTAAAAGTTGTTAATGTAAAGCGCTCTGATAACTTCGGGTCGAGTTCCTGCTATATAAAACTCCCCCCAACCAAAAAAAAGTAGCCATTCATGCATGGGCCTGTAAACACTACCTCCTGTAGCAGAACCGGTTTAGAGTTGTTCTCTTTTAAGTGTCATTTTTAGGCTACCTCCCAGACATAGGCTTTGTGTAAACCAAGGCTTCTTGCAGCAGAGAGCTCCGAGGATGGCTCCAAGAAGGAGCACCCACACTGTGAGCACAATAAAGTGTGAAATCTCTGCACAGCTGCCTTCCTTCCTAAACCAGCAACCATTACATTGTCTGTAGAAGCCCAACTCTTCCCCAGCTTGTGCCATGCTGAACCAGGGGCATCCAAACAGATCCACCTTGCTTTTGAAACTAATACAATAATACAAACTTTAAGGGTTTAGGAGGACATCTGCTCCAGCATTTGCGGTATCTCCCCCAAAGCGAACCTGCTGCAATTATAATTAAGTGTAACTGCAACAATTGTTGTTTTTGCATTTGTTACCCCGAGTGGGACGGGTATGACCAGACGTGGGTCTCATGCTCTCCATGCCACTGGAGTCAAGCTATCCTGGCTGAAGAGGGGTGAATCCTTGAAACTGGTCCTAGGATGCTTGTTTCCTGTCCAGGGAGGACCTGGCTTGGCAGTTCAAGCTGGACTGTTCCCATTGGGCACAGGTTCAAGACTGATTTGCATTTGGCTGGGTTCAAACCGGAATGGCATGGTGAGCAAAAGCAAAATAACGATGGATTTAGGCCCATATCTCTGTACTGGGGTGAATGTATGACATTGTCCTGCATTCTGTCCATCAATTATTATTTTTGCAGCAATTATGATTAAGGCTCCCAGTTTTCCGTTGTTACTGATATTTACAGGTAAATACAAACAGAAAATCATTTTTTCCTGTCTCTATTTATTTTTAAATGCATATAAAAACTGAAATTGTGTTGTTTTTGGGTGATTCTAAATGCTGTCAATCATGACTACGAAGGCCAATAGCGTGTGGATTGAAAGGTAAGGGGGATAAAAAAAAGGAATTTTAGCCCTTTAACAGCAGTAGATATGCACAGCCTGGATAATAACAATTGCATGTTTTCTTATAAAGCATACTTTATCATCTGAGTGTGTTTATATCACTGAAGCCGATCAGGCATTCAGGCATGAGTGCATAATTATTAGTTAAATAAATGTGGAAATATACTCGTTTCAGCTTAGTTTTTGGGCAAAACCCAAAATAAATATGGATAAATACAGATACAATCAGGGCCACTCGCTAACTGACTTTGCTGCTTGTGAGAACCTGCCTGTCCTGCATGGTCTGCGCTACTGGAGTAGCAGAATTTACCCCTTGGCTGGCTGCATTATCGGCTAGGAAGCCGGATTCCACCGCGTGAGAGCAGAGGAGTGAGAGGCGCTGGCCCCGGGACTGCGAGGACCAGCATACCACATCCACAGCTGGTCCTCTTCCCGCGAGTGCCGCGCCCCCCCTCTGTGACACGCCCCCAGCCGAGCCCTTGAACTTCTCGCGGCACCCGCTTCGCGGGTGCCACTCGCTAACTGACTTTGCTGCTTGTGAGAACCTGCCTGTCCTGCCTGGTCTGCGCTACTGGAGTAGCAGAATTTACCCCTTGGCTGGCTGCATTATCGGCTAGGAAGCCGGATTCCACCGCGTGAGAGCAGAGGAGTGAGAGGCGCTGGCCCCGGGACTGCGAGGACCAGCATACCACATCCACAGCTGGTCCTCTTCCCGCGAGTGCCGCGCCCCCCCTCTGTGACACGCCCCCAGCCGAGCCCTTGAACTTCTCGCGGCACCCGCTTCGCGGGTGCCACTCGCTAACTGACTTTGCTGCTTGTGAGAACCTGCCTGTCCTGCCTGGTCTGCGCTACTGGAGTAGCAGAATTTACCCCTTGGCTGGCTGCATTATCGGCTAGGAAGCCGGATTCCACCGCGTGAGAGCAGAGGAGTGAGAGGCGCTGGCCCCGGGACTGCGAGGACCAGCATACCACATCCACAGCTGGTCCTCTTCCCGCGAGTGCCGCGCCTCCCCTCTGTGACACGCCCCTATACCTTAAAAGCGATCTACTACGCGCGCATCGCGGGACGCACGCGGGGCGGAGGCCGGGGCGAAGCCCGGGCAAAGGGCGGGCCGTCTGTGGCCGTCCGTGGACGCACGTGGACGGGACGGGCCCCCCCTCTTTCATCTCGCCCACCTGTTCAGTAATCCACCACTTCATGGTAAGAAGCCAGGGCTAACTCAAATAACCTACAATTAACAGTAGAAAATATATCTGTTTGCTCGTGGCAACATACATAAAAACAACTATTTAACGGTCATAAGATTAATAAATGGGCTTCAAAAAACTACGATCCCGTACGATCTTTATTAAAAGAATGGGGACCGAAAACGCTATACGGAAATCCACTGACAAAGCCATAAAACCTGGTCGTATAATTCAAACGCCGGCAATCAGTACATACTTCACTTCACTTACAGCTAAAGTCACTCAAGCTCTGAATACTTCAGGCCAAGAAACCTCTCTCAATGCTTCCGTAAATACAAAGGAAACTGAAAGCACTCCAAAGATACCTAATTCACAGTCCCAAGTGGGTCAACCGGACCCCGACTTAAGTAACAAATTATTTCATACCCCAAAAGATCTACAAAACCTTGAACAGGAACCGTCTATTCTAAAAACCTCAACACCTTTAAAAAATAGAGGGACTTCAATGTTATTTGGAGACTCAAAAGTTACCAAATCAAACCAAGGCTCACAAAATTCGGAGCATACAACAAGCCATAACACGCAGGAAAAAATATCTCCTCCCATCACTTTACCTGATCTTTCTTCGGATCCTTTCAACTTTAATACAAACAATAACAACACTAATACAACTTCACCTATATCTAAAGCCTTGTTTTCGCTGCAAGAGATTTTGGAATCAGTTCTCTCTTTCCTGGGAAACATTCTAGAAAATTCCGACCAAACTTTGGATGTTCAAATAGGGATTTTAAAACATCTAGTGGATGAGAAAAAGAAAAAAGATCTCTTCATAGCAGAGGAAAATAAAAGCTCAGTGACAATCAATCCTGAACAATACGACATATTAAAAGAATATAATAAAGATCAGAAGAATAGAACACGCGATTTTGGTACTCAAACTTCTAAGACTCAAATACATCAAATACAAAATACGGATAACTCAAATGACTCAGTTGTATATTCCTTAAAAAAACTCTTCAAAGAAAAACATCAACAAAAAAATCAAGCATTTTTCAATATTTTCAAAAAGAAGTGTAACAAACACTCCTGTTAAAGATTCTATACCCGATATTCAGGAAATCCACACTCCCAATATAAAAATTAAGAAGAAGGAGAAATGACAACTAAAAAGAAACAGGAAAATAACTCTGAAGGAAGGAAAAGAAGGAGGAAAAAACCACTAAGAAGGATTCAGAAAAAGAAATCTTACAAATTAAAATTTCGAAAATCAGTCATAATACAAAATTTAGAAGAGGAACAAGCCGATAATATAACAGCATCTGAAAACACGAAAAAGTTAGCAACCAGTAAAAACTTTGAAGAAAAAACACCACAATTGGATCCAAGAGCTAAAGAATATGTCCCTATCAAACACCCAGAGGAACTAGATCAAACTAATAACAAAAAAAGTAGGGAAGCCATAAATAAGTACAATCAAAGATATAAAGAACCTTCTTCCAAAATCCTACAATTCGAGGAACTTTTTCCAAGCGATTCAGCTCCGCTTAACAGAGGAAGGTTAATACATCTATTACGACATATTGAGCCATTACACTCATTGAATAGTAATGAACTTGATCTAGTATCCTTTCCCAGCAAAGACAATACTAAACTAATAAGGGTAACATTCTGGTCGTCTGTTCTTCCAGAGATTATACTTAAGGAAAAGGAGACACTACACAAACACGGCTACGATGTAGTGGAAAAAAAGGAACAAATGGTCAGTAAAGATATAACTGGGTACAATGCTCAAATTTATGCACTCTCCAATTCACAAGGGAAACAATTCCAAAGAAATTTTGAGGTGACAGCAGATCAACAAATTACACATCCCGATCTACACTCTATAGGGCAAGAAAAACTAAAAATTCTGGTGAATAAAGGTCAACGAGCAGTATGGTACCAAGCTCCAAAAAAACCCGACAACGACAATAATATCAAATCCTGGGCTTGGGTGTCAGAGACTCTGAATAGTAACAAAACCAAAAACACTCATCAACAATCTGTTTAGCACTGGCATAAAAATAACCTCCTGGAATATCGCAGGTGGAATTAAGAACAAACTGTCCACAGCTATGGGAAGTCTTCCGGATATCCTGTTCTTACAAGAAACGTGGGCAGTCGAATCCATCACTTGCAAAAATTATTATGTTTACGAAATTCCGGCAACAAATACTTATAGAGGTCATGCTAAAGGCGGTTTGGCCATTCTACTGAGTGAAGAATTTCTCTGGGCACAGGAACTAGTAGAAACTAACCTAGAAAATCTACAGTGCATTAAAATCTCCGCTAAGAAACACAGCACGGCCCACCCTAATACAATTCTACTCTTTAACGTTTATGCTCCTCCGGGTAAAAAGCATGATACAATATACTTAAACATCATGGAAAAAATTGAGTCTATAACCGAAAACCAACCTCACTCATCCTTTCTAATTGTCGGTGACTTCAATAGTAAAATCTCGAACTTAGTAATTAATAATTGGGCAAAACAACACTTAGAAGAAGGCAAGGATATCACAACCCCGCAATTCCCGGAGGGTATACTTAGCGATAAAAGAGGGAATCTATTATTATCAACATTGACAAATCTTAATGGAGTAATAGTGAATGGTAACATGGAAGGGGATATTCCAGCAAACTACACCAGGCGGGGCAATGGGACTCCATCTATTATAGACTACATAATCAGTAGTGCGGATCTGTTAGATTCTGTCACACACTTGCTTAGCCAGTTTTGCCAAGAAAGTGACCACGCTCTAATGCATTTGACAACAGATTGGCTACCTAAATCCTCTGCAGCCTGTCACATTATCTACCACAAAAGCAATATAGTGATAAACAGTGAAAAAAGACGTATTTTCTGGAATTCTTCGACCATTGACAAAATCACATCACTGATTGATCATTCCCAAATTTTGACGAAAATATTCTCTGAAAACCCTGTTGAAAACTTTGAATTTATCATAAAAGACTTTAGAACTCTTATTTTAAATATGACAGCAAAGGACGCAGCTGGTACCAGTAAGAAGAAAGACAATAATAGGCGCACCTCTAAGAACTCTGAAGTAAAGAAAAAATTAAATAAATACATACGCGCCCAATATATGAATCCCACACCATACATAAAAAAGGAAATAAACAAACTGAAAAATCAACTGAGACGCGAGAATCAAAGAAATAAAAAAACTCTACAAGATCGTAATTGGGTCGACATTCAGATCGCAGCGAAAAATAACAACCAATGCAAATATTGATATCTAATAGGAAAACTCACTGGATCAAAAAAGAATTTACAACCAATCCCGGTCCCTCCAAACGACTGGGAAGTTTTCCTGACAGATCTTTATAAGTCAAACCCAACTGTCCCATCTGAAAGTAGCGAGGATAATAACAAAGGAAAAGACAAAAGTCCAATATATAAAACGACAGCATTATCGGTTGAACTAAACATATGCAAAGCAAGAACTACGGGCGCTTCTGGCCCTGACCAGATTCCAATCAAAGCACTGCAAATTGCCCCGAAGGAATGGAGTCGATTGCTATATCCCCTCTTTAATTATATTTTAGATACTGGCCAAGTTCCAAAATCATGGCAGGGAAGCATCATCATCCCCATCCACAAAAAGGGAAGTAAAACCCATGCAAGTAATTACCGCCAAATAGCACTCATAGATGCCGTGGGCAAAGTATTCGCTGCAGAAATTTTACACCGTCTGAAAGAATGGGCTTTTTCGTCAGGCCTGATTCCGATGTTCCAAGCAGGGTTCAGACCCAAACATTCGGTAACAGATAACATCGCAGTTATCCAGGTCATTCTTGACAAATACGTAACCCAAAAAAGCCAGGTTGTTTACGCTGCTTTCATAGATTATTCTACAGCGTTTGACCGGGTAGACCGACCAACGCTGTGGAGGAAACTGAGGAAGCTTGGTATACAGGAACAGCTGCTTCAATCTATTGTAAGCCTACACACCAACACTTGGTGCCAAGTCCAAATGGGAGGAGAAAAAGGTTATACGGAAAAAATTAAAACCGAAAATGGATTAAAGCAAGGGTGCCTTTTAGCCCCAATCCTATTCTCCCTCTATTTAAGTGACTTGTGTCACTACCTGCAATCGGGCTCCAACCTACCTCCGAAAATAGCAAATCACAAAATAAATGCACTGCTATACGCGGACGACATCGTGTTGCTGGACCTTACTCCTTTTGGCCTACAAACATCTCTGGATATTCTGCACAACTACTCCAAAGAGAACTATTTAGTCCCAAACATCAAGAAAACAAAAGTGCTAGCTTTCTCGGGGAGGAAACAAAGCGCAAGATACTTCTGGAACTTAGGAGGAGATAAAATAGAAGAAGTTAAGGATTATCCCTACCTCGGCAGGACCTTTTCTAAAAATCTAACTAATGTAAAGCAGATAAATAATCTACTAAGGAAAACAGATATACACGCCGCGGTCCTTCAGAAACTCTATAGCGCAACAGGAAACAGACACTTTTCCTCACTGATAAATATTTACAGAACAAAAATACCACCTGTACTATCCTACGCGACGGAGTATATACCCATCAAACAATGGGCTTTCATGGACCGCAAAGAGGGAAAGGTATTAAGAAAAATTATGAAACTGTCAGATGCAGTACCAGTTCAAGCACTAAGATTGGAATTATCTGTCACAAGCTCATATGCTGTAGCAATTGCAAATATTATTAGGTGGGCCTACTATCTATTGCATGCAAAAGAGAACTCATTAAGGTCACTGCTGAAAAAAGAAACCTTTGGGTCTGACGCTAAAAAGCAAGTCTTCCAAGAGAACATGACCGAAGCATTTCGTATTGCAAACATTGGCACTGAAGTGTTGCTTACTTGGTCACCAGCACAACTAAAACTGTTTTTAAAATGCTTCACCCCAAAACTAAGCTACGAAATGGACTCTAGGCACTGCAATAAACTACCCACCTATAAACCCTTTGTTGGCCTATTAGAATACAAACAAAGTCGGTCCTACATCGGTCTAACCTTGACTCACGGTGCAAGGAGAACAATTGCTATGCTTCGACTGGGCATCCTTCCCGTACTTTCATATACCTCAAGATGGTTTCCGGGAGGATCTCCTTTATGTACATTGTGCGCAGGGGGTGATCAGACCTTGGAGCATGTCTTATCTGTATGTCCGAATCAGAATGTAATTTTAGCCCGTACTAGATTTCTAGAGCCTATATATCGTTCCTGTAGAATCTTGACGGTGAGAGATCTTATAAGTCTGTGCAAACAACCCCCGAATGAATTCGTCTGTTACAATTTGTATAAATTTTGGAAATCGTTTTTATCTTTGTATTGAGAAAATTGAATACTTTTTAAATATGTAACATGTAGATAAATATTTGTGGTCCTCTGTTGAGTACCAGTACAAATAAACTTTTTTGACTTGACTTGACTTGACAGATACAATCAGCAAAAAACAAATATGGATCAGTACAGACGGAAAAGGCAGAAAACTAAATACTATAAAACCGGGAGCCCTAATTATAATCTAAACCCCTCACCTCCGCAACACAACCAAAGTGAAAGTCTAACACCAATCTAAACTTGCTGAACTGGGTCTGACCTGGTATCTAGAGACTGCCAATCAACCAAAAGCCTGCTTGTTTTCGCGGCCTCAATCAGGTCTCTTTTAGAAGCCCCATGCCCTCCTCTTACACCAGTGCTGCACTACATGCAAACCTGAGACGAGAAAACACGCATATCTAGACCTGTCATGTTGCCATAAGGTTCGGTGAGAAATGGGGTGATGGGTCCCGATCCCTTTCTAGCCGTTAGATATTAGAGCAAATTTTGCTGGGATACATGCCCTTGACAGGGGGATACCCCTAATACCCTAAACACGAGCAATTTTCTAGGTGGTTGTCAGGGCAAGTCCAGGAAGTAGTATTATCTCAGAAAAAATTGCAATAAGCCGGATTCATTGTGATAGTTATTTTTATAAAGGTATTGTCACTCATAAAAGGACATCTGAGTGGGTGTGCGAAGAAGTGACAGACAGCCAACACATGTTTCGCTTCATTAGGTGGCCATCCGGCCTGGGGCTTCCTCAGGGCTGTACATTTAAACGCAATGATTTACAAAAGGGTGCAATGCACATGATAGAGGCATACAACAACAAGAAGGTGAATCCAAAGGTAAAGTAGAGAGAGAGCATCATCATGGGTATCGGTGCAAATAGGGATATAAAAAGTAATAATGATATTGTCAACCCAAATAGAAACAGTGACCAGTAAGAAACACAATAAAACAGAGACATTTGGGGATTTGCCGGATTCACAGACATAAGCAAATATCCACTGTACAATCTCAATTCAATTCAGTCGGCAGAGTTGTGAAACCTGAATATTCTCGGAATACTGCAAACCCAATATTAAAGCTACTGCTATTTCCTTTCAGGTGTACCTCAGCTGCTTTCAGTATACTTCCTTCATTAGCCGGCATCGAAAACAGCGCAAGCTGGATGAAGCCTGGGGCTTGCATGTGCATTTCCATTTGAGTGAGCTTTGGCAAAGAAAAATAAATACATCATGCAACAACTTCATATGTTTAAAGCTAAAGCGTGCAGTGCAATGAATGCTAGAAAAATAAATAAATAGAAAAGAAAGGCAGCGGCCGCCCGTCTTTATTTTCTATTTCTTTACTTTTGTATAATTCGCGGTACGCTGCACTTTAGCTTTAAATATGTGAAGCTGAAGCTCAGCTTGCACAAATGCTACACAAGTAAACAAATAGAAACGAAAGGCAGGCTGACGCAAGAAATAAATAATAAAATGCAGGAGGAAGGAGGTGAGAGAGCGCAAATCTGAGAAAACGTATAAGTGCACCATATGTACAACCCTGCTGCACGAACTCAGTTAAAGCATTTAATAGTATTGAAATCATATAATCGTACATGTATCTGAATGTTTAGTTCATATAGAGAATCATATATAGAGTGTGAGACTAATGTAGAAATGTGTGGAATTTGTTAAAATGGTTAGAAGTGTTAATCAGAATCCATGTTATGTAGCTGCTACTGAAGTAAATGTAATGCTGCAAAACGTAGAAATGTGCAGGCCTCATGGCAATATATGAAGATCAACAACGTGTACTTACATCTTGACATGACATGGATTTACCATTATTCAGTAATTGATGCTCACATGTTAAGAATCATGTTTTATAGAAGTGTTTTATATATTCATGTTTTATAGAAGTGTTTTATATAATCAGAGTGTATTAACAAGAATTGTTTTAGTTTTAGAAATAAAGGTTCATAGAGTACAGGCCGCTTGCAAGATAATTTAGTAGGCCTGGAAAGATAAAGTGGCTTCTTTGATCTGCACGTGTTAGTTAGAATTGAGTCTCGTTAGAGCATAAATTGTCATTCCTGTGTAAAGTTTATGGCCGGAGATAGATAACCGGAGAGTGGAATTTGGGGCCCTATTCATGGGTGTCTGTTTGCAGGTGCGAGGGGGTTCCAATCAGGAGGGTGATGAATAGAGCTCTGCCTGGGGAGACAGGCACAGGTCTGGAGGAGGGTATTGGAATGTTATGGGGGTACCGGCGAGCAGGAAGGAGCCTGGGAAGCAAGGTCAACGCTAATGAGAGGCCCAGAGGAGTGCCATCATGGAAGAAACCAGAACTGAAACCATGTGAGGGGCGTCTCAGAGGGGCGTTCCAAATTTCGATTGTGATTTTGTATTAGGGACAGTGCCCTGGGGTGGAGTTAGAGCAGATGGCCTGAGGACCCTAAGAGAGCGGATGGGTAGGCAGAGAGGGCATGACTGCTATGCATACGTTTTCATCTAAGACTAAGAGAGGTGCGTGAACTTCTTTGGAAGTCACCACGGCTGACACCTTTTTAGGTTAAGATTCTGCTAAGTAGGGATGTCACTTAGTCTAGTGTAGGGACAGTCTAACCTGATATTTTCTTCATTTTGTCAATGTCTCTCAAGCTCCAGCTTGTGTCTATATTGGCAAATCTACTGATCTTTGAACTTGCTATTGTAGTATTTTTCTGTCGTTTAAGGTCATTCAGAGAATTCATGTTTCTGTTGATGCCGGTGTACCTTTTGAACCTGATATTGAGATGCTTGTATCTTCAGTTAACTTTGGTTTTACAATAAAACTTTAAAACTGATCCGTGGTAAGTGGTTCTTCAGAGTCGTGCCAATTATTGGTTAGATTAACCTAGTAGATTACCTGTTTTACTCAATGACAGGCAACAAAGATTCAGTCGACATGATCAGGGATTTAGATCTAGAGTGATCAGATAAGAGATCAAAAATCTCGCCCTCCCAGTTGGTAGCTATAGAGGATGGTTGCCTTCTTGAGGAAGGTGATCCAGACTAGGTTAAGATTACCCCGAGGCCCCTAGAGATCGAGAGATGACCAGCAGAAGAATCGCCTGCCGAAGAAGGTGCTGACGGTGTGAGAGAGAAAAAGCAGCAGAGACGGTCGAGAGTGAGTATAAAGGGTCATGCGTTGTCAGATTGCGGTGTTTTGTGTTGTACTTGTGTTGTAATGTCAAGTGAAGTTGAATGCCTGTAGTGTGATTGTGAGACGGTTGTGAGCGCGCGCAACCTGGTGAAAATCTTAAGTTCAGAGAAGAGCTTAAGTGGTTCGGGTGTATCGGACATCCAGAGTAAATGTCAACCATTGTGAAGGGGGTCATGAGGTACCATTGATCGCCCACAGGACCGTGATAGGGGGAACATAAGAGTGAGTGTATGAGTAACGGACGCTGGACGGACGTTTACTGTGTGTAAGTAACCTATCAGTTAAGGCGATCGTCTGAACGTTTTACGGAAGACGTTTCGTCAGTTGAGGTGACAATTACAGTTAGACTGTGGGCGTACAGTCAAGAAAAGTGATCGCTTGGTCGGAAGTAATCATTTTTCAGAGTATGAAATAGGCCGGTTGGTGTAAGACCGCGCTGGGATAGGCCGGTTGTCAAGAGCCGCGCTGTGATAGGTCAGCTAGTAAGAACCGCGCTAGGATTGGTGGATTGTCATCAGGAAGTAAACAAACGTAACGAAGTAGGAAAATTGTGAATTGATCATGTAATGCTTTAGGCGCTTGAGAGCGGCCTTTAAGAGAGACGATAGAGAATCGGTAGACGGGGAAGAGGCCCCGTCGGAGGGTACACCAGCTCATTACATGGCTACGAATGTTGGGTTGCATACTATACTGTGGATCTCTGAGTGGAGTAAAAGGACAGAAGGGAAAGAGGAATTGGCGTTCCCGAAATATGGAACGTTTAAGTTAGAAGCATTGAACCAGTTGAAAGCAGTAATGCTCGCGACGAGACCTCTACCCAGACCAACTCAGTTTGAAGCCCTTAATGCATGGTTTAGGGCGGCGTACGACTGGAGCTTGAACAGGCGCCAGGAAAGGGTAAAACGATCGGTAAGAGCAGTGCAGGATGCTAAATGGGATGAAGAAGCAAAAAGGTGGAGAATACAGAGAATTGAAGTAGATAAACTGTACCCAGTAATAGAAGTCACAGGAGAAAAGAAACCACTAGTGGAGGACGAGGAGAGTGACACAGAAGACAGCCTGATAAATAGGTTATTGCTGGATAGACCCCCTCCGTACAATAGAGAGATGGAAGGTCCCGAGCTCCAAAAGGGGGGCAGGACTGGTACAGGAGAAACTAGACCACCTCCTATAATAGAAAGAGGGTACGCCAACAGTGAGGAAATACCTCAGCCTAGTCCAGTACAGACAGTGGTCGGAAGGTTTGTGGTACAAAAGGTGCCAGAAGCAGAGCGTGCTAAGTCCTACCAACTGCCGGACGCTCTCCAAGTACCTGTTACTATAGGTCCTGTAATATCGATTTACAACCCAGAGAGAGAACGAGAGGAGGAACAGGTGCGGTTAGACAGGGAGAGAGCAGAAATGGAGAATAGGAACAACATGATTAATTCCCAAAGGCAGTTGTCAGGTCCAAGAGATTGGAGCACTCCGTTAAACCAAGCAGGGGATCCCATAATAGACCAAGAGGGTCAGAGAGGGCTGACGGATCTAAGGGGACCACGACCGAAATCCTTTAAAGAGTTAAGGGAGTATTTGAAGGAATGGGATGCTGCCGTAGAGATCCAGAATAACAGGATAGGAGCGGAAGCCGAATGGGGAAACCAAGACAGCAGAACCTTGTCTCACTGTGGGGCTGGCGAAAGCGGTCCAGAGTGGGACGGGAAGAGTCAGGAAAGTAAAGGAGATACCCGCCATACCAGTGGTGGAAGCAGACGAGTGCAGGAAGATAGGAGTACAGGATGTGGAGGGGTGCCGCGCCCCATTCACAGCGAGGGAGATCGAAGAACGCAGGAATACAGGGATAGCTTTAAGTGCACTCACCATGCACCTGGTGACAGTAGGACACACTGGAGTCGCAGGAGCATGGAGAGTCGCGAGGTGTCTCGCCATCTGTCCAGCGATCACGGACAGGAACGGGATCGTGGAAACATGGGGAGCTGTGAGGGATCTTATCACGTGCTGAGCGACACCAGACAGCAAGGGAACTGTGACAACATGGGGAATGGTGAAGGACCCTTCCATGTGTCCAGAGAAACCAAACAGATTAGACAGAATGAGACGGTGGGAAATAGAGCATTGTTTCACCACACGCCAAGAGAAGACGGAAAGGCATGGGACCTGGAAAGATGGGAACATGGGAAGACTCCCCATAACTCACCCGAGCCTAGGCGTAGGACTCGGAGCTGGGACGGGAGAGATGTTAATGGACACTCTAAGAATGATGCATTGAGAGCTGACATAAAAGCAAGGAGACTTGATGTGACCAGTCTAAAATCGGATTTAGATGAAATAATAGATGGTACTTTGCCATTAGAGAGGATTGACTTGTATGAACAAGATGAGGTACTATTTATAGCAAAGGATATCACTCGGAAGGTGAGAGCAGTACATGAAAAATTGTCTGAATTGGCAGACAGATACATGGTGGATTTATCGAGAACAAAAGCATTACAGGGGAACCATAGGTTGCATTTTTCAGATCAGGACCTCGAAGAGAGGAGAACAATAGGATTAAAAACCCACATCAGAGAACTGATTACAGGGATAAGGACATGGAGAGATCTGGATAAATGGGAAGAAAGGTGGTCCAAGAAAGGGACTGTCAGGCGGAGCACAATAGGGATGTCCCCAGAGGGAGGGCTACAGAGGATGGAAGCATACCCTTTGCGAGAAATCACGAATGGGAGCTATGTGCACGTGCCCTGGAGTAGGGGAGACTTAGCCGCATTTACCAATTCTTTTCCTAAACTGAGGGAGAATCCAGTGGAGTGGTACAAGCAGGTAGAAAGGTTCGTAAAGATCTCTAAGGTACTGTGGGTTGACCTGAACACCCTGTTTGACATCGTAGTACCAGGGGACTTGTGGACGGCATGTAAGGTTAGTGTCGAATGGCTCACGTCTGAACCGGAGAGGGATACTCATACAAACGGACCATCACCAAAGGTTATGGAAAAGTACGAAAGGGTAATGACATGGCTGAAAGAGAAGGTGCCATTGCAGGATATAGATTGGGTCAAAATAGATCGGACCAGGCAGGAACCTAAAGAGACAGTTCATGAATATTATGAGAGATTGCTGAAAGCGTTCAAACAGTACAGCGGATTTGATGTAATGGATCCAAAAGACATAGGACAGTTCGTATCGAAATTTGTCTTGGGATTGAGACCTGATATTTGCTTGATGATTCAGCAACATTTGATTTGTTGGCAAAACAAACCATTAGATGAAATTTTGAGATATGCAAGGTATTGCAGTGATGAGATAGATTCCAAAGCAAAGAAGCTTAAGGAGAAGCTGATGTTGGTACAGATGCAGACAGCCGGAAAGGGTGGACAGCAGCAACAGGGAACAGGGACCATGGGTAGGAGACAAAATAACCAGAATAAAAGCAGTGAGGAGAATTCAAATTCGAGACCTAGGTTAGACATTGCGACATTGAAAAAGACGACTAGATGTCACCAGTGTAACGAGGTGGGGCATTGGAAACGCGAGTGTCCCTATAATATTGAAATTGGAGAACTAGGACCGGAGGAAGAAGACCAGAGCAGTCTGGTAAAAGGGACAGCGATGCAAAATGGAAAGGTGGTCAAAGGGGGGACCCCGACTCCTCGAGCCCAGTTCCCTCAACCACCCAGAATAGTGACAGGAGGAAAAACCTATAGACAAATGCCACTTTTTGTAGGAGGAGAGGAATGCTATTACGTTGATCCATTGACTGGACGGCGTGTGAGTAACATGGAGGACTGTACCCTTGGGGCAGTTCTGGAGGTGGACCAAAGGGGACCGTATGTAGAGGCTGAAGTTGCAGGGTGTCCTACAACCTTCCTGGTAGACACAGGAGCCACTCGATCCACTATAAGATCAGCAGTAGTCCCGGATTTGCCCATGTCAGGGGAAACCATTCAAGTGGTAGGAGTCCCAAACAGAAGAATTACCAGTTCTTTGACAGAGCCAGTATCAGTGAAAATAGGGAAATACAAAGATGAGCATCAGTTTGTGGTCTGTGACTCCAGCCCTGTGTGTCTGTTGGGAAGAGACTTGTTATGCAAACTAAATTGTACTATATATTGCACGCCTCAGGGAGTGGAAGTACAGACTAACGATGATGATGCCGATTTTAAGGTTGCAAACTCACAAGTATGCGTGGAGCTATATCCTACCTTGACGGTGGAGGAGCTTCCATGGGACTTTTGAGGTGAGGTATCATCTGAAGTGTGGGATTTCACTGGGGAAGAGATAGGACTGATCAAAGGAGTAGAACCAGTGAAAATCATGGTAAACCAAATGTCAAATTGACCCCGGAGACGATTGCAGGAATAAAACCCGTGATCGAATCCATGATTAAGCAGGGAATACTGAAAGAAATCGTGGGTAGTCCATGTAACTCCCCGATTATGGGTTTGCAGAAACCTAGAGGGAAATTCAGAATAGTGCAGGACCTTCGAAAGATTAATAACATAGTTGTTTCATGTTGTCCAGTGGTACTGAATCCATCAGTGATATTGTTTCAGATACCATTCCAAGCCGAGTGGTTCACAGTGATAGACCTTTGCCAGGCCTTCTTTTCGATCCCATTAGATGAGGAGAGCCAATTTCTTTTCGCTTTTAAGCTGGAAAATCGCGTATTAACATGGTGTCGTATCCCACAGGGGTATACAGAAAGCCCATCGATCTTTAACCAGCTGCTAAAGAAAAATCTTGAAGTCTAGTACTGCCACGGAACTCGGATCTAGTCCAGTACATAGACGACCTACTTGTTGCGTCAGAAACTGAGGAAGATTGCAAATTAGACACCATCACCTTACTGAATCACTTAGCTGAGAATGGGCACAAGGTGTCCCCGAGCAAATTACAGTACTGTTTGACAGAAGTACAGTACTTGGGTCACCGAACTGAAAAAGGGAAACGGAAGGTGTCACCAGACAGGATAGAGGCGATCATGAAAATGAATCCGCCCACGACACAGAGAGAAGTCAGGATGTTTTTAGGAATGGTTGGTTATTGCCGACAGTGGATAGCTAACTTTTCACTGAAAGCAAAACCGTTACAAAAACTGACGCACAAGGAGGTGAGTGATCCGGTACCATGGGACAAGGATTGTTTGATGGCATTCTTGCAGTTGAGGGAGGACTTATGTCGTGCCCCTGCTCTAGGAATGCCGGATTACGAAAAGCCATTCTTACTGTACTGCTGTGAAAGAGAAGGTTGTGCTTTGTCAGTTTTGGTCCAGATTCATGGAAATGCCCGTAGACCAGTTGCATACTTCTCGGCTACTCTAGACCCAGTAGCCGCAGCGTTGCCCGGATGTCTCAAATCCGTTGCTGCAACAGGTGTCAGCATTGAGAGGTGTGAAAACATCGTTATGGGGCACCAATTAGTGGTGTATGTACCGCATTCTGTTGAACTGTTAATGACCAGGACCAAGACACAGCATCTGACAAATAGCAGGCTCACGCGCTATGCGCAAGTCATTCTTGCTGCAGAGAACGTGACCCTTAAGAGATGCTCTGTTTTGAATCCTGCCACCTTGATGCCACTTCCAAATGTTATAGATGATGATGAATGTGAAGATCACGATTGCCTTGATGTGACTGAACTATGCACCAAACCGAGACCAGATCGTGGATGAGCCATTGACTGACCCCGATGAAATTTTCTTTGTTGATGGCTCATGTGTAAGGGACGATGTTGGTCAGTTGAGAGCAGCTTATGCTGTTTGCACCATTACTGGAGTTGTGGAAGCCGCTTGCCTGGAAGGAGTACACTCCGCTCAGGTAGCTGAAATCATTGCATTGACACGTGCCTGCTTGGCAGGTAACAAAATTCGAGTCACCATTTACACTGATAGCCAATATGGTTTCGGCGTAGTTCACGACTCCGGGCAATTATGGTCTCAAAGAGGTTACATGACCTCTTCAGGCTCACCTATTCGAAATGGGGAATTTGTACGTTTATTGTTGGAAGCATTACAAGGTCCGGCAGCAATTGCCGTTGTCTAATGTACAGCGCATACAAAAAATACTGATTTTGTGTCACAAGGCAATAGGTATTCTGACGAAGTTGCACGCTACTGTGCAGAGCAAGGATATTCCTTCACAGAAGTGGAAGTGAGTGGGATACAGGAAAGGACAGAATTAACTATGGTATTAGAAACCGTAGACACTTGGGATTAGTTAAAAGGCATGCAAGAAAATGCACCAGACATTGAGAAACAGACATGGGAAACTGCAGGTTGTGTGAAAAGTGAAATGGGTTTTTGGGTTTCCGCAGATGGGAGAGCAGTACTGCCAAATGAATTAGTCAGTCCAATGGCAAGGAGAATACACAGTCCAGCACATCTAGGTAGAGAAGCTATGTTGCGCATATTCAGGCAAACCTGGTATAACCCCAAGTTTAGAGTGGCCGCAGAAGCAGTGTGCCAACGATGCATCACCTGTCATCATTTGAACATAGGGAAAAGAACACCAGTTACACTGAGTCACATTGGAAGGTCCGGTGGCCCTTTCAATAGGATGCAGTTGGATTTCATTGAAATGCCAAGATGCAATCGCCTTCGATACGTTTTAGTGGTCGTTTGCATATTTTCCAGATGGGTCGAGGCTTACCCTACATGCAGGTGTGACACACTCACAGTAGCAAAGCTATTGCTTAGGGAATTAATACCGCGTTTCGGGGTGCCGACCTCTTTGGAATCAGATAGGGGAACACATTTCAACAGCGAAATTGTGAAAATGCTTTGCTCAGCTCTGGATATAGACCAGAAGTTGCACTGTAGCTATCGACCAGAAGCTTCGGGAATTGTGGAACAGATCAATGGCACAATAAAGTCCCGGATTGCTAAAGTTTGTTCATCAACATCCTTGAGTTGGCCTGATGCCTTGCCACTAGTCCTGATGAGCATACGTAGTACACCAGACAGAAGGACAGGACTCTCCCCGCACGAGGTATTAATGGGGAGGGCAATGAGACTGCCATCAGTTCCTACTGCCGCGCTGTTAAATATCACAGATGATCTGATCCTGGACTATTGTAAGGGACTATCTGACGCCATTCATTCTGTGCCTCTTCAGGTGCAGGCTGCGGAAATTCCATCGTCTCAAGACTTGTGCCACGACCTGTGCCCTGGGGATTGGGTCGTGGTGAAGAAGCACGTCAGGAAGAATTGCTTAGACGTGCGCTGGCGTGGAACCTACCAGGTCATACTGGTAAAAAACACTGCAGTCAAGTGTGGAGGTCTGCCCAACTGGATACACGCCTTGCACACTCGGAGAGTTCCAGCACTCCTGGAAGAAACAGCTCCTCCCTCGGACGAGAATCCAGCCGTGGACGAAGAAGCCATAGAGGGGACCAGCCAAGCTGTGGGGGTGCCAGAGGAAACTGGGAGTGTGTCTGAACACGCCGAAGACGGACAGTACACCAGCGAAACTGACGTCGCCACAGAAGGAGAAAATAGCTGTGAATACGAAACAGACACTGATCAAGCTGTAAGTGATCAAGAGTCAAGTGCAAGGGGAGGAGCCAAGATGGCGTTCGGATCGGACGTGTAGTCCCTCGGCTCCGGGGACCATCTCCGCCTTCGAGCCTCTCCTGCCAGATATCCTGTATTGAAGTGGCTGATTTCGAAAGCAAACGCGCTCCGGCGACCCGCCACGAAATCCTGGGGCATTTGCTCTCCTGCAAGTGGAGGAAACGCTCTGACACAGTTTGCGGCCTGCATCGGCACAAAGACCGGGACCTCGCGTGAATGTTGAGGCCGGCCGTCAGGCTCGCGTTCCTGGGCTTGGCGACTGTGAAGTGTCGATCGGTAATTACCGTAGGGCAGCGGACCCTGCACCCACGTCCCGCTGCACTGCTGGCGCTGAGACGAGCGAACCTGGCTGCAACTGTGATGTTACGGGCAATCGTACTGCTGTTTGTGTGACTTTTGCCGGCACCTCGGCCCGCTAATGGTGATGGGCTCCCGGCCTGGCCAGGTACTCGGAACTGAGCGGGACGACATATTGGACGGACTGTGCTTTTGTCTGCACCCAGGCTCAGTCATCTGCCCCTCGCAGCATGACAAGTTGTTATTCTATGGTGCGCAGCCTGCTCCGACTCGGGGATTCCTTGCCTGACGCTATGGTGGACATAATGTGATGTATCCTGATAAGTCGGCTGTGACTTGTGTCTCTGGACACATTGTGCGGGAAGACATGTCTGACACAATGTGTGCTACCACTCATAGCTATGGTAGTTTACTGGAAGCAGTTCTTTCCCTCCGCTCTGATGCTCTACGTTCTGGCTGCGCCCTGCTGGACAAGATGGAGGGCATGCTCAGTGTATCGGCCCGTCTCAAGATGGCCGACTCGCAGGGTCTCGGCATCGCTCTTTGTTCTACCTTCGCCTGTGATAAGATGGCGACCACTGGGGACAATGGCGCCTTCGTGACCCCAAGCCTGCCACTAACATCAGCTGCGGGAGGTCGGCTCCCGAGTTCGTATGCCCCTCCGGAGCTTCCGCTACAGCGTGAGCCTTCCCTCCGCGTCATGCTCGCGGATCCCCGAGACTCGCCCCGAGAGGTGATGGACGCAGAGATCTCCCTCCCTATCCTGGCTGTACCCTACGAGTTTAAGATGGCGTACTCTGCACCTTCCCTGGGACTCCTGGATTTGACTGTTCTGGACACATCGAGTTACTCGCACCACGGAGACTTCCCTGGACTGCCGTCTGCACCTGCATCGACTACACTGGTCTGCGGTGGTAAGGAGAAAACGGAACAAGGATAGACACTTCTCCTATCGAACTGGCGGATTCCTTGTTACTGATTGTGGCGGATGGGGGAAATGCTGCTGTTATTATGTTTTGATGGTATTGACACTGTGCTCCATTCTGTGTTCTGGAACTGTTTTTTGCCACCAGACTACCGACTCCTGTTCTTGCACCGCTCTTGCGGGTGGGGCAGCCGGGGGGATAGTTTTCTTTGAGTGGCCGGGGCACGCATTGATGGTGCTGGAGGACTGTAACGGGGGCATACGCTTGTTATTCATGGTTTGGGGATTTCCTTGTTGCTGCCCTGGGTGTCTTAGTTAGGTGTTGCTGCCTTGCTTACACTGTGCGCTGCTGCTGTGCTTCCAGTTTCCTCTGCGTATCGGGCATGTTATTGCTATTGGGCGTCAGGCTTTGTGTTGCTACTATTTGCACGAGATAGCGGAGCCGGGGGACGGATAGTGGGCTCCTCCCCACCTTTCTTTATTTTATGAGAGCTTTAGGATTGTATCCTTTTCTTACTCTCTATATTTCGGGACTCCTTTTATTGGGCGACAGGCACTCTGCTAGGGGGGGACAGGCCGTAGCCAGCTGCAGGGGTGCAGGGTGGGGGGTAAATGGGGGGGGGTTCTTTTTGTTTTTCTTTTTGGTTCTATGGGCCTTCTATTCTTTTTCCTTTTTTCCTTCCTTTGGGTTTAGACGTTTCTCTTCTGGGTGCCGCGCAGCGACTCTGGTGTTTTCATCCGCTATATGTTTGTCTATCCTGATTGTCTAACACCAGCATTGACTTGTTGTGCTATGATATCCTGCTCATGTCTATCCTACAGGAAAAACTTTTAAAACTAGACCTCAGTCCTTCTGTAACGTATCCTCTGTGCTCTCATTATGTTGCAATGTACCGTATGTGTGAGCCCTCGGGCTCTTTGTTGAACTGTAGTTGCCTTTTTCTATCAATAAAGGTCTTCCAAAAATTTAAAAAAAAAAAAAAAAAAGAGTCAAGTGCAAGGACAAGGAGCAGGAGGGAAAGGCGTGGAGAGGCTAGCTGGCCGGAAAGAAGGAGGAGGCCAAGCCTAAGATCAGCTCCAGAGAGTACCCTCGCTCCGATATCCGAAGACTCAGACTTGGACGAAGGTGCATTGGACTCAGAAGCAGAGAGTCTTAGAAGGTCAAGGAGGGTGCGCTTGCCCTGCAGAAGGTACGCTACTCCTGAGTGGACCTACCTGGCAGCAGATGTCTTGGGGACAGAGATCCGGGAGGGTGAGGGAAGTGAAGGTGATCAGCCTTGAACCAATCATAACGGTGGAAGTAAGATTGTTGGCACCTGGAGTCGAGACTGAAGGGTTGCTAACATTCACTCTCCCCATCCCTCCGTATTTGAATAGAATTAGGGACCTGGTACTGAACAGATTGGAATTTCCGACTTTGGGTCATCCAGTAGCAGCACACGAGGAAACCATCCTTCGTTTAGAATTGCTAGAATACGCTAATAGAGCTGCTGGAACACGAATCATCGTAGATACCTAAAGACTTTGTAAATAAACTAAGAGTGAGAAGATAACCTAGCGCCTAGTGGAAGAAGAGAAAACTTAGGGACGTTTCATTTAGTTGACGGAGAAGGGCTAGGGTTGTCTGTTGCTGAAAAATAAAAGACTATGTTTGCAAAAGGGGTTTATCAGCTTCCAAGTGTAAGAAACTGACTGAGTAAGCAAAGAGAACTGATTGAAGAAATAAACGAAAAGAGACTTTTCAGAAGAAACAATACTATTTGAAAACATGGAGGCCGGTAACCCGAACCGCAAGGCAAAATGCATAGTAGGCACACTATTAGCAGGAGTGATTCTTCTTATAGTTATAGTAGTTACCGTATCATATATAGTGGGACATGCGAGTGTAACAAAAGCAACAGATGCAAAGCCTGTAGTGACATCGAAACCTGCTGCTGCTGGTAAAAAGGAAGACAGTGCAATTCAGGAGAAAGCGTTGCTGGCAGCAGAGGCCCATAGGTTACATGTAGACGAGTCGCAGGGCAACTTCAAGACCAACGCTTATGCCAAACTATTATATGAATACATCGATGTCATGGAGGCTAAGGATTGCTATGTCTGCATGCAACTGCCTGCTTCTGTGGATGAAGGCATTAGATATCATCATCTTCCATTGACTTATGGCATTACATGTAGTTTATTGCTTAGCATATTTTACGGACGAGATAGCTTTGAATATTACTTTTCAAATTATGATTCAGTATTACCAGAAGTCCCGAACTACAAGCAGATGAATAAATGGGACTATTACAAGAGGGAAGATAGATCGGCGAAATTCTTCATTCTTGGGATACACTAGATACTTCATATGCACGTAGAAAAAATCTGACTTGCAAGGTGTCAGAGATTGAGAAAAAGTTTATAGGGCAAGTTGATGACCGTTACAGAAGGCAAAAGATTCTGAAAATGTCACGACAGTGGAAAACAGATTGGACCGAGGAGGAGAAGGCACACAAAAGGAAGGGTAGTAATGGTCCAATAGCTTTAGATCGAACACAGAAAGGGAAGTTATGTCTACACAGGAGTAAAACGTACTATGAGAATGTGTTTGTAGGTGAAGTCAGTTGTGAACATGCCTTTCGATTAGAATACTACACGAAGGATTTCTTAAAAGGAATGCAAGTGATTCCTAATGTATATTTTGTATGTGCAAGAAATGCCTATGTGAAGCTACCTGACAACTGGTACGGTTCATGTTATTTGGCGATTGTCTTCCCCAAAATATATCATGCAAAAGATTTAGAGATCATAGAGGGAAAAGCTTCAGCAAGAGGGAGAAGAGATGTAGGTGATGCTGAGGTAGTTGGAGATGTATTTGGCGCTATGTTCCCTCTTTTAGGATTGATACTTAATGATGTTAAGATCAGGAGATTGGCAACAGTTGTAGACAGATTGTCTGCAAGTACTGCAAGATCATTAATGCTGGTGGAAGGAGAGATGCAATCGATAAGGGCAATGGTTCTTCAGAACCGTCTTGCTTTAGACGTTCTGTTAGCCAAAGAGGGAGGAGTCTGTAAGGCTTTGAAGGTCCAGGAATGTTGCACTTACATTCCAGATAATTCAAAACCTCTTGAGAAAGGTATACAGAACATTACTGAGATACATCAAGAAATTGAAGATCTGACAAGGGTAAATGTGTGGGAAAAAGTGGGTCATGGAATGGGTAAAGTTGGAGGTTGGTTTGCCAACATAGGGAAGAGTTTTGTTTGGTACATATTAAAGCCTATCCTCATAATAATAATTTGCATACACATATTGTGGGGGTTAGTGAGGCTGTATCAATGGTACAGAGCAAACAGGTGGCAAAGATCCATGAGAGAACAGGAACAGAGTTTAGCTGCTATGCAAGATAATCAATACAGGAGTCTGAGGGCTCTGGAAACGATAAAGAGAGGGAACCTCGCAATAAGTTCTGTTTGATAAGCCAGAATCGATGTATTAATGGTGATGACCCCTAGAGGTCATCAAAGGGGGGAACTGAGAGAGCGCAAATCTGAGAAAACGTATAAGTGCACCATATGCACAACCCTGCTGCACGAACTCAGTTAAAGCATTTAATAGTATTGAAATCATATAATCGTACATGTATCTGAATGTTTAGTTAATATAGAGAATCATATATAGAGTGTGAGACTAATGTAGAAATGTGTGGAATTTGTTAAAATGGTTAGAAGTGTTAATCAGAATCCATGTTATGTAGCTGCTACTGAAGTAAATGTAATGCTGCAAAACGTAGAAATGTGCAGGCCTCATGGCAATATATGAAGATCGACAACGTGTACTTACATCTTGACATGACATGGATTTACCATTATTCAGTAATTGATGCTCACATGTTAAGAATCATGTTTTATAGAAGTGTTTTATATAATCAGAGTGTATTAACAAGAATTGTTTTAGCTTTAGAAATAAAGGTTCATAGAGTACAGGCCGCTTGCAAGATAATTTAGTAGGGCTGGAAAGATAAAGTGGCTTCTTTGATCTGCACGTGTTAGTTAGAATTGAGTCTCGTTAGAGCATAAATTGTCATTCCTGTGTAAAGTTTATGGCCGGAGATAGATAACCGGAGAGTGGAATTTGGGGCCCTATTCATGGGTGTCTGTTTGCAGGTGCGAGGGGGTTCCAATCAGGAGGGTGATGAATAGAGCTCTGTCTGGGGAGACAGGCACAGGTCTGGAGGAGGGTATTGGAATGTTATGGGGGTACTGGCGAGCTGGAAGGAGCCTGGGAAGCAAGGTCAACGCTAACGAGAGGCCCAGAGGAGTGCCATCATGGAAGAAACCAGAACTGAAACCACGTGAGGGGCGTCTCAGAGGGGCGTTCCAAATTTCGATTGTGATTTTGTATTAGGGACAGTGCCCTAGGGTGGAGTTAGAGTAGATGGCCTGAGGACCCTAAGAGAGCGGATGGGTAGGCAGAGAGGGCATGACTGCTATGCATAGGTTTTCATCTAAGACTAAGAGAGGTGCGTGAACTTCTTTGGAAGTCACCACGGCTGACACCTTTTTAGGTTAAGATTCTGCTAAGTAGGGATGTCACTTAGTCTAGTGTAGGGACAGTCTAACCTGATATTTTCTTCATTCTGTCAATGTCTCTCAAGCTCCAGCTTGTGTCTATATTGGCAAATCTACTGATCTTTGAACTTGCTATTGTAGTATTTTTCTGTCGTTTAAGGCCATTCAGAGAATTCACGTTTCTGTTGATGCCGGTGTACCTTTTGAACCTGATATTGAGATGCTTGTATCTTCAGTTAACTTTGGTTTTACAATAAAACTTTAAAACTGATCCGTGGTAAGTGGTTCTTCAGAGTCGTGCCAATTATTGGTTAGATTAACCTAGTAGATTACCTGCTTTACTCAATGACAGGCAACAAAGATTCAGTCGACATGATCAGGGATTTAGATCTAGAGTGATTAGATAAATGATCAAAAATCCCGCCCTCCCAGAGGAAAAGGCAGCTGTTTCTGGAAGAGAGGGCGTGTCTGGCAGGTGCAGTCAGAGAAGTGTGTAGCTGTTGTGCCTGCAATTCCAGTTATGACGAACACGTTTTTAAGGAAATATTCAACTGGCACAGAAGCCCATCATCTAGCACACATACATTTTAATATTGCTGACCTTTGAGGATAAGTGTTGTTCATTGTACATTTTAAACTATCATCACATTGAGAAAGTTCTCCCTTCTTGGACAAAACGTGTCAGTTACGATGTATCTGATAAAGCGAACATTGCAAACTCTCGGTACAGAGTGCTGAAACGATAAATAACCACCCTAGAGAAGGTCGCTTCCAATTAATTAAATAAACCATCTGTCATTACTGTGAATCTTGTGCGTTCTTTTTTAAGGTTCATCAGCTCATGTACACCACAGAGCACCGAGCGACTTCTCTCTGTTCGGTGATGTCACAAATTCCATGGCAATTCTGCTGTTTAAACTGAAACGGATTTGGAAGAAAAAAATCACAGTGCAAATAAAATCTTTACCTTTGGAATTTGAAGATATGAAGTGCAGCTTTTAATCCATTAAAAAAAAAAGTAACCAAACAATTCCCAACATTTTACAACTAGATTAAGAGGCCCCTTTAAAGTAACTTAAATCTATTTTCACCTCTGGGGTAACCAACCGGGTATACCAGTGTGTCAAGGAGTGTGCAGATCTTAATGATCTATGGCCTCTTCCTCTGTCCCAGCTGGGCGACCTTTCAATCGCCTCTCCTGTGCCATGGACCTACTCCTCGTTGTCGATCTTGTTCATACCTCTGGTCCCTCGCCCATTTTGTTTCACCTTCCTGTCCTTATTCTGCCTTCCTTTCCCTTTCTTATTGTTCCCCCCCTCTTCCTTTCCCTGCCCCTTAGATTGCTAAGGTGTAATTATTACTGTAAAAATATATATAACTCTAACCACTAGTACATGTAGTAGACCTTTGTATTTACTACCATTCCTATGTGATTTTAGAGTTTAACCATTTGTATCTCTTCCTTGAGTGACTTTACAACTTGTACATTTGCAATTGTTTTGGTTTGGATCTCTTCCTTGAGTAACTTTACAACTTGTACATTTGACATTTTTTCGGTTTCTATCTTTCATTGTGACTCATGTAATCCAAAGTACTTATGTAACGCAACTGGTTCTTCTGTAAAGCGCTCTGACACCTTCGGATAATGTTCGCGCTATATAAAATCGCATGAAATAAAATATCGGGGGTCAGTCCAAGATGGCGGAGTGAGGACATGACCGTGCGGTAGCTAACCTGGCGGCTCCCAACCCCCTCTGATGTGAGCTATTATAGAGAGACTACAAGAGAAACGACTCAATACTTTCTATTACGGAATAAATGTATCTTCGAACAATACCTCTTCGTGGTAGGAAACCCAGACGCTGAACGCTAAGGAGGGTGTTCGGCGAGGCTACTGGTGCTCTGGCTCTCGGGTTTCCCTTGAGGTATCCAGCGTGCGATCTCTGGTTTGATCACCGGTTCGGGGTCGGCTGGTCTAGACTTTCGCCTGCGGCTTGGTTCCGGGCTCTCTGAGGAATGTCTCCAAAAAATCCACCGCGCACCACGCGCAATACAAAGAACACTGCGGCTGCCCCCCCTCCTTCCTCCACGGTTGTAATGCAGGCAACTGTCCTGGTGTCCGCCGCGGCAGCCCCTTCGGACCCTGCGGAGACTGTTGCGCCCTTGGAGTCGGCAGGAGGAGCCGCTACATTAACCACACCGAGCTCTGGATTCAAACCCGCGGCAGTCAAGGGAACGAAGGGGACGGACCGCACAAACGCCGTTAACCCCATTTTGCGTCCCCCCACTCTGACGGCTCAAAGCGCCACTTCTTCTAAACACATTAATAAAACTAAATTGGGGGTTAAGCCAAGGGATGTAAACGATGGTGCAATGCTTCTAACAGATGAAGCTACTTCAAGAGCGGCAGCTACTTCAGAAACCATTGATGAATTGCCGTCTGGTAACAACGTATCTGTCACAAACAAGCCAATTGTAAAATTAGCATTAGACACTAATACGCTTTTAAACCTTGGGGCTCTGGCGACTGACTCAGGAAGCTCAGACGGGGTGTTGAATGTGGAAACCCATCTGGCGGACTCTAACGCAGATGGAACAAACATTGGGGACACGGGCTCACCCGATACATCATTGGATTCAGACCCTGGTACAGTCATCACCAGAACGTGTATTAATGTTGCTGGCTCTTTAGATTCAGGGGCGAACAGAGGACTGGCTACTGGTGTCACAGCTTCTACTGAGCTAGTATCAGACTCAGATGCAGCTATTATCAAGGTAGCTACTAATGTTGCTGGCTTCTCAAATGCAAGTTTGAACGAAGGGCTGGTCACAGGAGATATTTCTGAAGAAATGATAGACGATAATGCTGATCTCGGCTCTTATGAGGATTTTGAAGCAGAGACTGAGGAAGAGACAGAGAATCTAACTGATAATCCTATGAAATCCCTGGCAGACAGAAGGCGAAAAATCAAAATCAAGCCCAAGTTTAAAAGAGGAGGGAAAATTGAATCTACCTTAAATCGATCCATTGCAGGCAATATGATGGCTGCTAAGAAGACTCTCATCGATAAAAGCCCTCTCAGAAAATGGATTAAGGGAAAAGGGTTTGTTAAAAAATATGACACTAAGACTATCAGGGACAAGTCCTACAGACTCTGCGTCTGCTTCGGGTACTTTAGGTACTCTATCTTGTCCCACCCCAGAGATCGACTTACTAAATGCTTCATCAAATTTTACAGCGGTTATACCTGTAACCGAATCAATTGAGCAAGCTGCTGCACCTAGGCTTGGATCTGAGGCTGAGGTTGAGTCAGTACTGTTTAATGGCATGACTATGATTACCAATGAGAATGTGCCAATAACTATTACTAATGCTGCTAAAGCCACTACCAGGCCTTATGGACCAGCACAAGAGGGGGTGGACAAACTGAGTACGGACTTTTCTCAACTAGACACTATTCTACAAATATTAACTAGCCAACGTGCCGAAGCACAGGAGCATTATTTACAGCTTCGGGGTGACAATAACAAATTACAGACTTCCTTATCAGAATGAACTTCTAATCTTAATAGGGTCTCGCAGGATATTGAGGAGCTACAGCATTGGGTGGTGGGCGTTGAGGAGGTAGCCACGCGGATAAATTCAGCAGTTAGCCAACACGATGCTCAGATGACACTACTTCAGTTAAAAGTAGAGGATTTGGAAAATAGACAGCGCAGGTCTAACTTAAAACTTTTTGGGATACCGGAGGGATCCGAGGGCTCTGATCCAAGCGCTTTTCTTGTTAATCTACTATCCCAAGCTTTCCCAGATCTATCAGATTGGGATTGGGATTCCCAAATCCAACGGCCACATCGTCTACCTTTAGTTCAAAAGAACAAAGAGAGTAAATTCCTGCGACCTTTTCTCATTTATTTCGGCAACTTTCTATTGCGACAAGCACGACCTAACACCCCTATAACTATAGGGCATCTCTCCCTGTTTACACGATCTGACCTTAGTAAATCTACTATGGATAGACAGTGGGAAATGCGCAAATTAATAGACCCTATTAAATCCACTGGGGGGCAAGTCTTTCTTCAGGAACCTGCCCGTCATAAGGTCATTAAAAATGGCCACACGTATTTCTTTAGCGATACCCGAGAGGCTGAGTCGTTCCTATCTAGCATAAGTAAAAGCTAATCTCTAATTTGATGACAAACATAATTGAAATTACCATTAGGCTTACATAATGATATAAAATGCTACAGGAACTTTTTTCTTTTTCTTTCAGAGGGGGGGTGGGGGGGGTAGCACCAGGTACCCTATCGTAGGTGCTGCCACTACAGCGGCAGCGGAAGCTCAAGGGGGGGTCTCCTCCCATGGGAGGTGGGAGACTGGGGTGGTGGAGGGTGGGGTTGCTCTGTTCTCCGCAGGGAGGGGGTATTTGGGGGTGCTAGGGGGTAAAAATGTGGAAAACTGTATTGTCAACCTGATGGGGAAGCATGTTATCAATGATAAAATAATGAGTACGCGTTTATTTTTATGTAGTTCTAGGACTGATGTTTTTCACTTAGCGAATTCCCTTATTTATGAATGTATAAACTAAGGTGTTTGGCATGGAATGTTTCAGGGCTAAACAGCAAAAATAAAAGATGTCTTGTATCAGAGAAGTTGAGACTACATAACCCCCATTTAGTACTGCTATCAGAAACGCATATTGCCGGCAAGGATAAAAAACTGTTGAATCAACTGGGCTATGATATCTTAACTTGTACCTCCATTAGGGCCTCTATTAGAGGAGTAGCTATTCTTAAGGACAAACGATTAAGGGCAGAAACTTTTCAAACTGCTTATGACAAAGATGGTAAATGGGCCATTGTTCAAATGTCTCTCAATAGCAAAAAATATGTCATATGTGTGGTTTATGGTTCTAACCAAGATGAACCGAAGGTCTTTGATTATTTAAATATAAAACTTTTGGATTGGGAGGGTGAGCTAATTATAATGGGAGACTTTAATTGCATCTTAGATTATCAACAAGACACTACCAGGCCCGAAATCTTTCAGCGGATGCTCAAAACTAGAATTTCTATCTTAGACCTGTGCCGTATTCATAACGTTAAAGATGCTTGGCGGTGTCTATATCCAAATATCCCTGGATATACATACTATTCGGTGCCACATAAGCTATGTACCCGGCTGGATATGGCTCTGGTAAGTGATAATCTTTTGAATTCTAGTACAATGGTGGTGTGCCCTCGTATCTCCTCGGACCACAACCCTATAATGATGATATTCTCTACTTCACATACTTGTACCAGTCCCAGACCATTCTCTTTTCCTAAGAATCTAGCATCAGAATCTGTTTATATCGCTCAGTTAAAAATCCATCTTACTGACTTTATAGAACACAATCAGAATTCTACTACATGGAATATGGTCTGGGATGCTTGCAAGGCGAGCATTCGGGGTTTCACTCAGGCTTATGTGTTCAGACAAAATGCTGAACGACGTAAACTTGACGAAACATTGATATCCGCTATTGCTGCTCAGGAAATGCTGTTGGCATCAGCACTACGAGCAGATCTGCCGACGGTAACAGAAATATGCACTAAGCTAAGCCAACTAAAGCTTAAAACTAAGGCCAAATTTATTAAAAAAACAGTGTTAAAATACATACATTTAAGATTGCGCAGTACGAGGGAGGGAACAAAATTGGAAAAATATTGGCATATAAAGTTGCGGAGGACAGAGCCAATACTATGATATCGAATATCCAAGGCTCTGATAACAAGCTCTACGACCAACCATGTGATATAATAGAACAATTTGCTGATATCTGTAGGTCCTTATATACTCCGGAATTTACACCTAGTGTTGCCTCAATACAAAACTACTTAGAAGAGAACTTAATTAATCTCAGTAACTCCACAGAAATTGATTTACTGTCTGAAAGCATAACCAAGTTTGAACTTTGTCAAGCTATTATATCTCTGCCCACAGGGAAGGCTGCAGGGGAGGATACCATTCCTCTTGAGATTTATAAAATCTGCTTAGAGGAACTTGCACCCCTTCTACTGCAAGTTATTCAAACTATTGGGCAAACTGGGATAGCTCCACACTCATGGGATAGGGCTAAAATAATATTCTTACTTAAAAAGGGGAAACCGAAGGAGGAGAGGGGGTCTTACATACCCATTTAATTGATTAATACTGATGCTAAAAAAAATCAAAAATTTTAGCAACAAGGCTGGCTCCTCTCATGCCCAAAATTGTGAACCCGCAGCAACACGGGTTCGTGACCGGAAGAGATACTACCACCCATGTTAACGTGGCTATAACGGCTTTTGACGTGGCAGAGACAGAGTCCACCCCACTCGCTATGATTTTACTGGATGCCGAGAAAGCGTTTGATCGAGTGGGGTGGGACTATCTCTGGCACGCTATGATAAATATGGGGTTCGGTGGCCACTTTTTAAAGGGGATACACGCATTGTATGACAGCCCCACCGCTTGTATCAGCTACGGGGGGTTGACTTCGTCAGACTTTCTGATTTCTCTGGGCACCCGTCAAGGCTGCCCCCTGTCACCCCTACTTTTTGCCCTTTCACTTGAGCCTTTTCTACATGCACTTCAGGCACAATCACAAATCATACCCTTCAAGTCTAACACACTGGCATTGAAAATTACGGCATACGCCGATGATATTGCCATTTATCCATCTGATATTACAGAGGCATTGAAAGGGATTACCATTGAGGCCTGTAAATATGGAGCAGTATCTGGCTACAGACTAAATATTAACAAAACTCAAATTATAGCCAATTATGCTCCTGCGGTAGCAACTCCGGAGGTTTGTAAAATTGCTACATATCTAGGTGTAAAAATCACATCTAAAATTCGGGAAATCAATAATATTAACTATAGTGAACTGATAAAATCAACTATTTTAATTCTGAAGAAATGACGCAGACCGCCCCTGAACCTAATCGGCAGAATCAATCTAATTAAAATGAAGGTACTACCAAAATTTTTGTTTCTATTCCGCGCTATTCCTTTGGCACTAAATAATTCTTTTTTCAAACAGCTGGACGGAATATTCAGTAGTTTTATTTGGGGATATAAAAAAGCCAGAAGATCGTTGAAACTTCTTAAGAATGGAACTGACAAGGGTGGCCTCAATTTCCCAGATTTTAAATTATATTTTTGGTCCTCGTTGATTCGGCGTCTTCGCTCCCTGCTTAACAGAGAGGATACATTTTTTTTCATTTATTTATGTTAAAAGCTGACTCAAACTTATTCTTATTTCGAGTAAATGACCCCAATTACTTTAAAAGGGTGAAATTTAAGACTGCTAGGGACATAGTGAGGATTTGGACGAATATCTTAACATTCTGTAAGACCACCATTTATCATCCGAAATTACAGCTATGGGGTAACCTGGGCTTTCCTGGAATCTTTAATGATGGGGCGGCTTTAAGATGGTCCATGTATGGAATTAATGTTTTGGGTGACTTATACGGCGCACAAGGGTTTCTAGACCTCCATACGCTCAAAATTCTGTATGGTTTGCCGGAAACATACAGGTTTAAATATTTACAAATCCACAATTTTTTGGTACGAAAAAAACATATTCATGATACCTCAGACTGTGAAATTTGGAAATATTTATATTCAACTAAAAATAAATCGATCATAAGCGATACTTATAGACATCTTTGTGCTCTTATATCTGATGACTTCTCAAAACTGGCAAGGAAATGGAGCAATAAAACTGGCTTAAATATTACTTCAAAACAAATAACTCAATCATTGTACAATATTAATAACTCAGTTAGATCATCCAGTCTAAGGTTACAACAGTTTAGAACAACATGCATGCTGTATTATACACCAGAAAAGATCTCGAAGTGGTCTCTTGATAGCAGCTATAGTGACCGCACCAAATGCCCTAAATGCTCAGCGTATGCAGCAGACCTGGAACATATGTTGTTCTCTTGTCCATCTCTGAGGGATTATTGGGGGGAAGTACATAAAGTTCTGGAAATCAAGAAGATTTATTTACCTACCATCACTGCGGTTACAGTTCTGCTTGATGTGCACCCTTCCCCCTTACCTCGCCCAGCTCTGGCGACGATCCTCTTATCCTGTGCTAAACTAACACTGGCCAGAGTCTGGACCTGCCCTAAACCTCCCAACATTTCGGAATGGTGGTCTTTAGTAACTGAAATTCACTGTATTGAATCAGCCCTGGCAAAACTAAGAGGAGCTCGCTCTTTAAAAAAATTTGAGAAAATATGGGGAAATTTTATTTGAAGTATGTACATTTATTATATAGTTTGGTTGCTCCATTTATTATCTTTCTCTGTTATTTTTCTTTTATCTTATTTTTCTTGCCACGTTTTGTTTAACATGAACTATTATTGTTTTATGTACTACAAGTGGAAACTGAGAAACTGAAAACCGAAAATTGAATATAACTGTAACAAGTTTTGTTTGATGATTTACTTTGGCATGTTCTTCTCTCATCAGTTTTTCAATAAAAATTTATTAAAAAATAAAAAAAAATAAACGACCTTCACACCTGTAGCCTGAGGTTTTTCTGGGAAATGAGGCTCACCTATGTAATTGGTTGTTGGCTCATCTTATGCTATGATATGACTCTTTATACATTTTAATTTCCCTGATACCCGTGTATATATTCCCTTCTAGCTGTTTTATTGAATTTTCTTGGACACTGCAATATTTGTTGTTCTGTCCTGATGATGACCATCTAAATCTATTATGGTTGAAATGCCGTTGACGCCTACATGTGGCCTTAATTAAAGAGGATGCATTTTTTTGCTGTGTGTTGTTTCTGTTTTGTCCTGAACCCCTTTTTTGTATAACTTTTTCCTCAGCCACTTTGTTTGGTTATACATTGCATTATTTGTATTTCCATTATTGTTTGTGTAACCCCATGAGCGCCATTAATGTCTTATGATTGTTTTTGATTGTTTATTTCTGTCAATACATTTTCTAAATAATTAAATAATTTATACATGGGAATCATGTGTCCAAATAGTATCTGGGCATTTTTCTTTCTACTTTTCCTTTCATTGTTTACTATTTACTATGTTCGGTTTCTCTGTTTTCCTTTTTACTTAATTTATATTTTTGATTATTCTAAGTGTTACACTTGAACCTTTGTTAGGATTCTTGTAATATTTTGATATGGCAGAGTATCATAATTGTTAGTAGAAGGTGATGTGTTGGAACAAAACCTCCTAAAGGGTTTCACATAAAAGATAAAGGGCCCGATGTAGGTAGCCCTTTACCGATCGGAATCGGCCAAAAATACCGATTTTCGTCCGTTTCCGATCGGTAAAGGGCTATCGAGATGTAGGGGCACATTTTCGGTAATTTTACCGAATCGTTATCATTACCGAATCGGTAAATTTACCGAATCGGTAATATTTACCGATTCGGTAATGATAACGATTCGGTAAAATTACCGAAAATGCAATGTAGGTAGCCAATGTTCCATCGGCACATGGCTTACAGAATCGGTATTTTACCATGGAATACAAATCCGTGGTAAAATACCGGTTCCTGTGTACATGCACATTTGTGCATGTACACATGTGCCATGTGACAGACAGACGTGCCCTTAGGGCATGTCTGTGTGCCACATTGCACACATGCCCGTTTTGGGGGTGCTAGAGGGTGTCAAAGTGACACCCCCTGCACCCATGCCAAATTCGGTATTTACCGATTCGGTAAATACCGATTCGGTATTTGACTTTAATCCTATGGGCTTCAAAGGCCCATAGGATTCAATAGCAAATACCGATTCGGTATTTACCGAATCGGTAAATACCGAATTTGTAAGGAATCGGTAACGATTCCAGATGTTGGGACCTACATCCCATTTACCGATTTTGAAATACCGAATCGGTAAAATTCGGTATTTCAAATTCGGTAAATGGGATTTACCTACATCGGGCCCTAAGAGTATTCCAACAGACCTGCCAAATCACAAGGTGCCACCGTGTGACACACAATGTCGGCTCCCCTCACACGGTCACCAATGAGGAGCTGAAATCACACGGTGGCAGGGATAATGAGCTGAACACCATTGTAAACAGTGGATTTCCAACTTGTTTCGGAGCCTGTAAACGGCCAATGTCCATGAAAGGTATGAAAACACTGCATTTGGGAGGGGGTGGGGGCTTGGTGAGGGGAAGAGTGCCTTATAGCTCTCAGCATCAGGCCCCACCCCCTCCAAGGACTTACACTCACCATACACGGTGACAATATTTTATACGTTGGCAGGTATTGTGCAAGGATGGAGCTTAGTGGTACACAAAAAGGCACTGCTAAGTAGGAAACCATGGAGGTCCTATTTTAATATAATGGGATCTGTTTGACAAAGAGCTTTTCAACCAATTTACTACTATGTGAAAGAAGCCCAAGTTGTTTTAGGGGATTTTCAGGTGAGAGTAATGCTGTATATGCCAGGTGATGGATGTAGCCAGTCAATCTTGTTCTAAGTCTCTAGATGTTCAGAGTAAATTAGTCTGCAAGATCGCTGCAATTTGTTTTTATTGAGGAAGGGATCTCATGACATTTTTTGTTTATAATCTTATGGAGTTCTCTAGTTTTGTGTGAGGTTTTTTGGATTGTCTTTGAAGAAATAGGGCTTATCTCCGATAGAGAAGATTCTTGTAAACTTCTTCTCTAAAGTGGCCTGTTTAAATATAGTAGGGAATTTTTTTAACATGCTTTCCATAGAATGTAGACCTTTCCTGTTGTCAACTATGATCTTTCTTTACTCAAGGTTTTCAATTTGGTTTTATCAAAGTGCAACTTTGTTTAGTGTATTATTTTGCTGTGCTGGGCAATTAAGGCAAGGGTTTGAAGAAGGAAGTCCTCATAACCTATTGTTTGGTGAAAACATCCTTTACCACGCAGTCACTAACATGATCTGCCTTTACAACGCAGTCACTACCCCGACTGCAACGTTACCACACATTCTTTTACCCCGCAAGTTGTTACACCAACTTGCTTTAGGGTGCACGTTGTTGGACTGGTGTTGGATTTTAAGTCCAACACCTTCCCTACCATTGCGTCCACTAGATTTAGAATAGTAAATTATACTATTCTAAAGTCCAGCGCCCTCCTAAGGTAAGCCGTTGTTACAACTTGCGTGGAAAAGTAATGCGTGGTAAAGTCGCAGTCAGTGGAGAGACTGCGTTGTAAAGGCATGCATGATAAATGCATGCCGGGTTCCATCATACAATCATTGACTGGGCCATGGTGAGAATCAGATAGTAATCAGGGTCCTTAATGCCTCTAATAAAGGTCAATGTTTTAGATTTAGTCTTTTAAATATTGCTGTGAAGACTTGGCTAAGAAAATCCAACTCAAGGTCTACAAGCTAGCTGAGTTTTAAGTGAGGAGTGTCATTATAGTGAGAATTGTTGTAGTTGCTTCTGATACTGGTTGTTTGTTGACAATTCTGTTCTGTAGTTCATCTTCAAATGTGTACATCTGGAAATGATGAGAAGGCGGATAAAAAAGAGGGTGCTGGGCATATGGATACTGGATGGAGCAGAGGGGGGGTTCAGGTGGATGTTGGGGCAATAAGGTGGCTTGTAGGAGTATTTCCTAGTAGGTTTGCCTTGATTGGAGGGGTATGCATTAGTGGGGTGATATAGAGGTACTACCTTACTGAAGGCAGAGAGAAATCGGAATCCAGATCTGGGTGAGGTATGCTATGAATGGCTTTTGAGAGAAGATATTACACTGTTGTTTCTCTCCTTGTGCTGACGCGACACACTTTAGGCTGCTATGTACCAATGCATAAACCCTTGCACTATGGTGCAAGGTTTTATGTGCTCTGCCCAACATAGATTTTTTTAACTAAAAGGGAGCTCCTCCACTACACAAACTATGCTTTGATACTTGTCCCACTTTATATGTGTACTGTAAAGTGCAGCAGAGATGCAAAGTTGGAAAAATGTGGAAACTTTTTAAAGTTTCTCCACTGTTACACCAGCCTCAAGAAGGAGTAATTTTTGGTGCAAATCCCTGACTCCAAATGTTAGTAGATAGGAATTTGCATCAAAACCCGTGAGTGGTTGCATGGGAACATCTATATACCACCCATGGTATGCCCCCTTGAAACAAATATAGGAGAATTAGCACGGAGCAGCACATAGTACTACTTGTGTAAATTCCGCACAAAAACGCTGTGCCTTGTTTGTGTCACGTGTAATGAAAAACTTGTGTAACGTTTGTAAATCTGGGCCTAAGTCGGTGCCAAGGGGTAAGGACAAAGCACTTTCTTTTTATAGCACGTTTCCCCTTGTGAAGAGCTCATCATTTCCTGCCTGCTGAGCTGGTCTCCTCTCCCTAGTTTCTACCTGTTTGATTCCAACCCAAAGAGCTCATTTGACGCCTTGGAGGGCAGCAGGGCTGTGTCTTTCCTGGGAACCTGATGGGCATGGTCCCAGTGGGTCTTATAAGCCGGGCCGGCAACTAGTAGCCAGCCCTCTTTGTCTTTACTCATTTGCGTCTCTCATCCTTGCCAAGTGGCAATTTCACACCATCTCTTCCACATATATTAATGGTTTATAAAGGTGTAGCTGGAAAAAACCGGAAAAACAAAGTAGAAGATCAGATAAATGGTGCCTTTTTGGATTAAAATGGTTCTAATATTATTTTGATGTGGATTTGGGGCTGGCTAGCGGTGAAGCTGGTTGGCCTTTTAACGATCTTTGCCTTCTAGGTCTAAACCAGGATTGTCCACATGTTGGTGACTTAATTTCCTGGGAAGGTTGAGATGGGTCTCAATCATGGGTGGCTCTCGCTGTTAGTTGACACTATTTTTGATAAATTTAGTAAATTCCTGGTTATGCTACAGCATACAGAACTGTGATCATATTGCACAGGAGGAGGATAATGTGACCATGCACTCGTTAGAAATTTATACCAAACAGTAAATGATGTTGCTCATTTCTCAATTAATGTAAGTTTATCTTCAATCTTTTTTTTTACTTTTATGAAAATCTTATTATGCAAAATGTAAAGACAAATTAAAATTGCCATTGGTTTCCTGATTCTTTACAAGTTCATGCTGTGAAAATAAAATACTTTTTCGCTCTTTAAAACCCACCCAGGTCCTGTCTCCCTCTGTGTTGAGTGACACCTTTGTCCGCTACTTACATGAATATTTTAGGACCCAACTTTGGTATAATAATTTCTGGATTCTAAGTTATTGTCTTTTAGAGAAAATTAGAACTTCCAGTACCAGCATGCACTGTGGTGCGAGTTAAATAAAGGCCTACAGTACAAAATGTGGGCCGCTGGCAGTGACAGCTACAGCCACCCATTTCTCTTAGATATATGCTACCTGGAAGGTTGCGAAGATAAATGAAGTCCTATTTTAGATTTCAAGCTCTCCAGTCGGCTCGAGAGGGCTGCACGCTCTGTAAATAGCTCACTTAAAGCTCGCAGCGCGCGGCTCGCCGGCCGTCACTTGCGTAAGCCGGGACCTGACTCAAATTGACAGGGACAGGTCGGCTTCTGACCTAATCCCCTTAAATAGGCCAGAGCCGAGCGCTCAATTTTCCTTTCCCAGTCCCAGGGTCGGGCGGAGGACGCCGGTGCCAGAAAGGCCCTTTGATCTTGGCAGAAACCCCCTCTAGTAGAGTTTTTAAGTGGGGGGCCGTGCATTATGAACTTCGCCGCCCAGTTCTGGTACTCGCAGGCCCCGAAGGACCGAGCTGGCTGGACGGAGAGGAAGGCTGCCGAGGACAATGACCCCTTTTGGCAAAGGTTGGAGAATGGTGGTGCCTGAGCACCCTCCTCCCCAGTCCCGACATCCCTTTAGTGTCCCGGGTCCCCTCCCCCCAGCTGGGATCCTGGGCCGTGCCAATGTCATATCCAAGTCGAAGGACCCTCCTGTGGCACCCCCCTTCCTCAAAGCCTCGCCCCTCCCCCCCTTTGCTGCTGTAGTTGGTCTCCTCCTCCGCCTCTGCTTGTACCTGACTGTGCTTCTATTTAGGTAATTCTCCGTTTCCTTCTCAACCAGTGTTAGATCTGGAATCTCAATTACAGAATTGTCTTTATTTAAACATTCATTCATGTATTACAGGTTCTTAATATAGTGCAGACCAACACATGCAGAACATGTATGACACAAGTATGTGCATTAATGATGGGGGGGGGTCTTAGAACTTACAATGTCGGATTTGCCTCAGCTGTTTCTTTTTTAGTGGACATCATCTTTGTTCATCCGCCTGCCATTTCAAAGTTTAATAAATACTGAATCGTGTTGCCCGCATCACTTACCGCTGCCACCTCTGTACCCCTGGGCTGACTTCACCCACTCCCAGGGTAGCCATTAGCAGCTATGGGAGTGATTTCCAGCTTGAAACAGCGGGACCCTCCTAGAGCTGTGGACTTTGGTGGTATGCTTGCAAGAGCGTCCATCAATAAGAGGGGAGAGGGGCGCTTTCACAGTTGTGGGTTGGGGTTGTTGTCTGCTCTTGGTCCTACATGGTTTAGCAGTGGCCATCAAACTGTGTTTCCCTGTATGTTATGCCATAGGTAGTGACGTAAATGATTGTCTCATTCAAACCAACTGGTGTCCCACAAATTATATCTATATGGTGATTTTATTCATTGAAACACATGGCGCCTGCATGGGAAGGCTCAAGTTGTCTTCTCTGCATCATTACATTTACATGAATTTAGTTGCCTCTTAGGGAAGATCGATGTTTTTTGAAAAAAACAAAATGACCACATACTTACTGTGACTCTCTTTGATGTCAGTGAACTGTCACTCACAATGAAATTTGAGCCTAAAGAAAATCTGAAGTAAAGGGCTCTGTCTTGGCTCATAGATATCACCCAGTTGAGGTTCTTCAGATCCATCAGCCTCCCACACAGGTACAACGTCGGTTTGCTTTACTCGCCAGGAAGAAAAGGCCCACTGGCTGAACGTTAATGTCATCAGACCTCTATGAAACTTCCAGAGGTGTTGTGGTTTCCTAAAAATTCCAGACTGTTCCCACCGTGTGAGTCACTTCCTGTTGGACAAGTTACAATGGGTGACTTGTGATTGGCTATCAACCTCTGCCATTAAAACCAATCTTCCTGTCAAGCCACCGCTCCCACCCTCCCCTGTTACTCTCATGGCACAAAGGTGCGCTGATGAGAGAGGGGTCCAGACTTTGTGCCTTGAAGACCTCGGTGTTTTGGGAGTGCAGCTGGTAGGCTACTCTTTAGACTGGCAGAGGAAATGTTCATAACATACTCTGAGGCGTAGCCTTAGGCAGGCACAGCAAAGAGGACAGCAGTAGGCCTTACTCCCAGAGCGTTGGATGAGGAATTGTGGGAAAAAAGAGACATAACTGAAATGGTTAAAAATGCAGATGAAAGGCGGGGAGGGGAAGGGGAGGGGGGGGGGATGGGCAATGCATAGAAAAACACACCCAAAAAAGTGGCATGCCTTTCCTCCTGCCCTATTCTCTAAGTAAAGTACACATGTGCAGTGTTACTTTAAGAACATGTTCAGACTGTGCAAATTAGCCCCTGCTTTTTAAAAACCCACATCTTACTGTGTCTGTTAGTGACCTGTACTGGAGTGGGCTCACCGGTGCCTCGCCTATAAGGAATGTGCAAAATGCATTTGCGTGCCTTCTTCAACAATTGCTAGCCTTGAACAGAACTCAGACAAGCATGAATGTGTGCCTCCATCTAATGTATCTGGTTCAGGACTCTTAACGTCTGAGTGCCACATCCGGGCCTCTATTCACCGGTCTCTCTTACAGAGTGAGTTCTTATGAACCATCTCAATGGATTCTGGAGAAAATTAATCTGCAAATGGGTTCCACAGGGTAGGCCCATCCCAGGCCAAGCCCCCTGGTGGAAATCCCTTCCACACATCAGCTGCTTCCGGGGCAGCAGTGCTGTGACCCAGGGCCTGATGTCCCCCCTACTGGCACCTCACCTCCTTGTGCAGCACCCCAGGACGTTGGTCAAAGGGTCGCCACACTAGCGCAGTTGCATACAACCTGAAATCAAGTCTAGAGACAACCCTCATTCACACTTAGGGACAATAGGACCGTATAAAGGATTATTCCAATATTAGCAAGCAATCTACTCTGTGGGTTCCAATGCATGGGCAATTTTTTTTACTGTGCATGCAAAGTTGGGTGTATCCGGAAACCTTTGCATCTGCGAAGATAGCAACATTTCCCAGATTCAAACGACTGTGTCTGTTGCTAGGAGCAGACCACTGGATTTCTGGGTACCTGCTGTACTTTGGGTCTGACACCATGAGACATCAAATGGAAACAACATGGTGGGCCTACGAGGTACAGAGAGGGGGAAGCGGGCACAGGGTCAGTGGTGGTGGTGGTGGTGGGGGGTGGGGGGGCAGTGCAAGTCTTGGCGGGTGGGGGAGGGTGTATCTACTGCCAGCTCTGGTGGCTCACTGGTCTAATGAATCCACTGCAGGAATTTCTATTTGACCCCATAGTTGAGGGTCCAAATTCCAGCAAGTCCACTCAGTGTTTCACCTCATCTACTCTGAAATGTTGAATCCTTGTCACTTCTCTAATGTGAAATGTTCTGCTCAGTTGAAAGCGCAAATCCAGTGTTGTAAGGTAACACATGGTATGGCGGTGCCTGTTCCCCAGAAGGTAAATAAGGGTTTCATGTCACCCTCCCAGGGCTTTAAAGGATACTGCGGCTAGCTTTATGACTTGATGTGTTTTTTAAAAACTTGTACAAGATGCATTCTGTGCTCAGCATGCAGGACTGGCGATTGAGCCTACATTGAGGCTTCTTATAGAGAGTATAGGCGTACAGCCTGCGCCAGGATGTTGATGGTCCACACAAGCAGACCAGTTGGGGCCCATAATGTACCGTAATAAAGTAAAGAGCCCTGTAATCAGCGAGTGTACATACAGACTGCCTAGTGAGGTTACTGCCAGACAGATTAGTGAGACTGCAGTCAGACAGATTAGTAAATCCAGTAATGTGCATATCTTTTATGAGACTTACCAGGGTGCCTGTATTACTTAAATATTGCACTTGAAATAGAATAGCGTGAGCAGCTTTCATGCCCTGTCCCCTAGGAGAATTGCACTTTACCAGTTTCAAAGTAGCTTCAACTGCATTCAGTAATCTGCAGCTGGGTCTGTAAGTTTAGAGTAAGACTGGCTAGTGTGCGGCATGGCTGGTGAGTGAGCGTATGGCAAAGCCGGTAGCACACACAGTAAAATGGGTGCTACCAGTAGAACAGTGAATATACTGCCAGGCTAGTTAATGTACAATGACATTTTAGTGACACACATATGAGACATGGGGCAGACTTGGTAGTAAATGCTATACTAGATAAATTAGTGAACACAGACACTGATCTGTGAATGTGCAGTCTAGTGAGCATTCAACTCGGATGGCATTAAGTAGATAGACAATGCAAAAAGGTGAAAGCAGTGATGAACAAGTACGAGAGGCAGAACTGCTATTCACCATAAAGAAAGAAGATGGTGCCCTATGACCTCTGATTGGGCGTGATGACCCAGGTGCAAGCACATGTCCAGTGTTTGCATGAGGTACTGGTCAAACAGAACAGCTGCAGTCACCTGAACAGCATATACTCTCAACAGCAGTCAAAAGGAGCGGGATGTACGATGCAGCCGCATTTCTGAAAGCACCACCGCCAAGAAGCAGAATATTGGCGCCAGATGGATTGCAGTGATTGAGACATTCGTTTATTTAATTTTAACAAGCTGAAGCAATATCATACTGTCAAGTCAAGCACGTGTTGGAAGTCAATATCAATATGATGCAGAACATTGACTATGAAAGATACATATTCAATCAAGCGCAATAGTAAGCTGGTGAAACAATGGACGAGTTTGTTGAAAGACTTGATGTGCTTATCAAGCTTTGAATATTTAGTGAATTTAATGATGAAGGAGCCATACGTCTTCGAGTTATTGATGGCTGTCTTTCAAACTCCTTACGAAAACACATGTTGAGAGGGATGTTCAGTTTAGAGAAAGTGCTAATGGCTGCCAGGGCCGAACAAAGAGCGTCTCGACATACCACTGAAATGGAAGCTGGAACATGGAAAAATGAATCGGCAGTGGCCATGATGAGTAAGAACAAACACCGAGTAGACACATGGAAGTCGCCGTCTAAAAAGGAAAAAGTTTGTGTTTCTGATGTGGGTTTTTATATCCACATGAAGACAAATGTTCTGCCATTGGCCAGATGTGTAAAGGCATGGTAAGGAGAAGCACTTCATGCTGGTTTGCTGAGCAAAAGAGAGACTAACTGTGTGACAGCGAAAAGAGGAAATGGATGCCAAAAAGTTGCAGAAGCCTTCTCGACACGGCCCCAAAATAAAAAGGTGGCATCAGTTATGAAAGTATAAACCAAAGTCGATCATTGTCACGTTCATCCTACAGAGGCTCATCATCACCTTAATCGAGTGCCAGTGAGGAAAAGGGATATGTGCTGATGACATCAATAGACAAACAATGGAAACCTGTAGGTCGGGCTGCCTGCAAGGAAGTACCAAAGAAAAATGCAAACCACCAAACGAAACAACAAAACGCATTTGGGCATTGCCCCAAGATTGCAATAAAGGTCAACGGTTGCCCCACAACTTTTATTATAGACAGTGCTGTATCAATTAACATCATGCCAGTTGAGATGGTCAAAAGCCTATCTTCTGTGCCACGTCTCCACCTGTCAAACACAAAAGTATATACATGGGCAGCTTCTAAACCATTGCAGTCATAGGTCATTCACAACAACTTCGAGACATGGAGAGGCATCCGTGCCAGCGCTAATTCATGTACTTCAAAACGCGTTTTCAAGTCCTTGCCTAATCACCTTTGCCACCTCTGCTGACTTGGGACTGTCATATCAATGAGGATGTTTGCCCTGTTGCCCAGCAGCACACCAGAGCCCCTTTCCACTTGCAGGAATCCTTTGAGAAAGAACTAGAAACGCTGTTGAAGCATGACACCATAGAGCGCTCCACTTGTCTTTCTTCAGTGCTGCCGCCCATAGTAGCTGTGCGAAAAAAGAACAGTGAGAGTGCAGTGCATATCTGGGTTCATATGCACCTGGCCAACAAAGCAATTGAGAGAGAAAGACATCCTAGTCCACACATAGTGGACATGATTATTCAACTGAATGGTGCCAACGTTTTCTCTCGTCTTGACTCGAACAAGAGTTAGGATATCATCAGCTCAAGTTGGAAGAGAATTGCAGGTACATCACTACTTTTTCAACTCATGTTTGTTTGTTCAGATACAAAAGGTTGAGTTTTGGAGTGTCGTCAGCTGCAGAACTATTTCAGGATGTTATGCATCAAAAAAGTCAACCTGTCACAAATGCTTTTAGTTGCAGAGATAGCATATTGGTTTTTGGAGTGACACAGAAAGAGCACGGCAAGGCTCTTACACAAGTGTTCTAATTACTTGCTTATGCAGGTCTTACTCTGAACGCTGCAAAGTGTGGCGTTCAGTAGACAAAACTCAAATTCTTTGGACACATATTTCTGATGGGGAAATGACTCCTGATCCTGACAAAGTAAAAGCACCTTCAGCTACGTGCCCCGGCAAGATGTCACCTTACTGTGATCCTTTCTAGGTATGGCCAGCTAGGTACATTCCTGATTTTGCTACTGTATGTGCCCCATTCTGAGATTTGACAAAATGAAATGTCCCGTTCCAATGGTCTGTTGAATGTGATCAAAGTTTCAAAGGAATAAAACATGAAATTGAGAATGCAACCGAGATGGCCTTCTTTGACCCCAAACAACACACTGAAGTCACATTGGATGCCAGCCCAGTTTAGCTAAGGGCAATCCTTGCTCAACATAATGGCCATTCGAATGCTCAGAGACATGTTGTGGCCTATTCCAGTCGGAGCCTGTCTGACACCGAACATGCCTATTCTCAGCCAGAAAAGGAGAGTCTGGCTGTAGTGTGGGCCTGCAAACATTTTCATGTGATTTTCTATGGAAAACATTCACTATTATCACAAAGCACGAAGCGCTACTCACCATCCTTGGAAATCTTAATGCCCCTTTGCATTGAGAGGTGGGATCTGAGACTTTAAGAATATGATTATGCATTCATGCACTAGCTGTGTAAAGACCAGAACCCTGCTGATTATTTTTCAAGAGTACCACTAAATGATCACAGTTAAACATCCATGACAGCTGAGGAGTACATCAACTTCATTAAAAAGTCTAGTACACCATTTCAATCGAACAGATTATGGAGGCTACAAATGCTGACAAGAACATGCATATTCTCAAAGACTTCATTCTGGCTAAATCCTGGAAATGGAGTGTTTGACCTCTTGTTAACGATGTCTAATTTAAACAAGCATTTACAATGCAATGGTCTCGGCATTGTTAAAGTTAGAGCTATTGGCATGGCTCATGACATTTTTTATTTATGTTTTTGTTTTAAAACATATAAGTAAATGGCATTGTTATTTACAATGCCAATAGCTTAATCTCTTGCAAATGCGAGACCTATTGCATTTGCACCCACACACAGAGCCACCCACAAAGCCACCCACACACACATACAGAGCCAGCCACACAGAACCACCCAGTCATTCACATAGAGCCACCCACACACACACACAGAGCCACCCTCACACAGACAGAGCCACCCTCACACAGACAGAGCCACCCTCACACAGAGTCACACACACACACAGAGCCACACAGAGGCAAGAAAAAAAACCGAACAGCAGCAGGGAACAGAGGAAAGAAATAACAAGGACAGCTCCCCCCAGATACAGAAACGTATTCCCAGGTGCTTTGTGAGTTTGCTACCGCCTGCCCCACCTACAGGGCAAATTAACCTAAAAAAAACAGACAGTCTCACCCCAAGGAGGTGGAAGCAAAAGAAACTAGGAGTGAGGGATGCGGAATGAAGACCAAGGAATGAGGGATGCAGAATGAGGAACTAGGAGTGAGGGATGCAGAATGAGGAACTAGGAGTGAGGGATGCGGAATGAGGACCTGGTAGTCAGAGGGAGCCCAGTAAACACTGCAGGTACTTACCTATGCAATAAAGATAGTTCTCCTGCTTGGACATTTATCTACAGATGCAGGCTTCTGGTTGCTCTATGGAAAAGGGAGTTCGCCAACTATGAAATTCAGCCTTTGCAACCATATACACTCTTATGATGCCGCAGTACAATGTCATATCTCAGTTTCGCACTTTAACGAGAATTTGAGATATGGCCAGGACCTTGAGAACCCATTGGCCAAGGGCAATCCTCATCTATATGAAATCACCAGGGTCATCCATTGCTCTCTGCCCTTCATAAAAAGACTCTAATATAATTTTGCAAAGCATGTAGTAAACCGCAATAACCTATAACGTCAATATGATAAATCCTGCAACATTGCAACAAAACTGCATCATCATTCAAATGTTTCTATCATATATCAGCCTGGGTGGTCTCAGTACCCCATACAGGCCAAAATCCTGCTTAAGGTATGCAAGCAAATGGTGGTTTCATATTCCAAGTGCTCCATGTGCCGAAGCACAGCCTTCATTTCCAAAATGGTTTCCACAAAGGACAGATTGGAAAAAGGCAACTACTTGCAAAATATTAGCTTTGGCCCGTTGCTTGTTAGAAGAGCTAATCTCCATCTCTGTTTTCAGGGGTGAGTTTGCCACATTAAGAATCTTATTAGTAATAAAGTAGCATGGAGTTGCAAACATAGTCTCAGACTCGTTTTTTCTGATGTCACTGGACACACCAGTCACTCTTCAGTCACAGGTATAACCAGAGGAAGAGACCTACCTGTAGTTTGAGAAGGCTCTAATAAAAGCTACAGAGTGGATTGTCATATCATCCATTAGTGTGTTGATGAAGTGGGAGGTAACACATAGAGACTTGCTTCTACGGCGGAGGCACTCAGAATGATCTCACACCAGAACATCCTTGGTCTCGTATTCGGAGCCCAGCTCAGGAGGCAGCTCTGATGTGGGTGAAACGTATCCACAAAAAGTGACAAAATTTGGCAATCTAGGAAGCTTCAGATGCAACTAAATATCCATTAATTATCCTCAGAAATCCATTTGGAGCCATTTGGAGCCTCTGAAACCTTTGAAATCTTACAAGGATGCTTGCAGAAAGAGGATGAACTACCAACAGCTTCTGCTATTAGACCCATTACAGCAGCTTGCTTTTGCAGTGAAGGGCTGTGTTTAAATTCGATTTTCCAGGAGAGATGGGTGTACATCCTACAAGAGTACTCCACCATTTTTCATATCGAAGAGTGGTCTTGCCCAACCAATCCATTGCCTCTTTACAAAATTATTAGATGTGCCTTCAAATGGTATTCTTTTGCACGTTCGAACCTTCCCATCAAGAAGTTGACTAAAGTAAGGAAAGGCCCATACTTGTAATTGGGCCCAATTAAGCTCTTCAAATTAAACAGCAAAACCCACAGTGGAATGGTTTTCAGCATGACTTAGCTCTATTTCTGAGGGACTTGTGACGCTGGTGTAAAAGCCGTACGGACTGTAAATGTGGGACCTCAGTATAGCCCATCTCTTTTCTGGGCTGAAATACTTTCTAGCACTTATAGAATGTGAATCATTGTCACCTCAGAGAATTTGAGCATATTACTGGGTGGATATTTCCTTCACAAAGGGGAGCTTATCTAGAGAAACCACTGAAGAAATGCTCTCTTTTTCTGTGACTTGGTTACGGTGGGGGCACCTGAGCTGGTTTTGGTAGAGCTGAACTGCATTTATGTGGTAAATCCGAAAGTAAACCCATCAAACGCACACACTGTTGCAAATAGAATCCTCAATTGACCTACCAAACTGTAAAGCAAGTGATGAAGCCCAAAAACTAAAATCCTTTATAAATGATGACTCAATCCACTATCACACTTACCAATCAATACCAGGCCCATAAACATAGAGAGTGAGGTGTATGAATCATATGTTATTAATGACTTTAAGCAATAAACTATCTACAATAAACAAGACCAGCTTGTCATTTTGAAAAGTTTATTTTTAAAATTCATAATTGAAAAATCTTTATTAACTCTCTTTATTAAAATCAAGCATTTAGTTTTATTAATTCAAATTACATAATCATTGGCACAATGTAAGCTGTCAGGATAGATTTGATCAAAATGATGAATTTAAGAAATCATAACTTTTTCTCTAAGTTAATTTTCTAACCTGAAAGAAAAACAAATAATAAACAGTAGCATGCTTACACTCCCAAGGCAATCCGACAGCGCTTCGCCCCTCTGGAAAAGACAGTCCCAAACCCTTCAAGAGAGCCAATTTTATATCATTTTTGCTCTCAAAACGAACTAAATGTTATTATTTTAGAAATGTTCACCACTGTGATTGGTTTATGGCTGTCAGGCCACCTCAGCTACCAGTCCAGAGAATATGCGCGTCACCATGCCATTGTCCATTAGAGTGACATCAGCTTCCGAGGCTTTGCAACAAAAAGTTGCCAATCTACTTCCACCTAAAGCTCGGCAGATTCACGCTTGTCACTTCCTCGGCCTTGAATAAGAACATTCAGAGCAGTCCATGAAAATATGCTTCTTTGTTAGAGTCTCTCTTTTTATAAAAAAGTCAGAGCCACGAGAAGCAAGTTCAATAAACTCTTGCATGGAAAGTTTTTCAACGTGTAGCTTGGCTCCAGCTTCTGCTCAGTTCAGGCCGACCAACTTTTCTCCAAAGCAAAGACTAGGCCTCAGCTCACTCTTGAGCTATTATTTAAACAAACACAAAAAGAGTGATTAATTCAAGTAAAGCAAACCCTTCTGTACCACCCAGTCCCTTATTAATTATTAATTAACCCACTAATAAAAACATTTAGCAAAAGCAAACATTTAAAGCAGCACATAAAATATCCACCATTCTTCATGTAATCCAGCTTTATGTTTCTGAAAGAATAAAAAGATAATTAAATGATACACAGACAGACAATACACAACATAAGACTTACATGTAAGCACATAAAATAAGCACATGCCATGAATGATCAGCTGCATGTTAATGGTGACAAAGACAATAGGACAGACATAACAAACAGGACAATATTAATAATGTGTTACAAAAACAGACTTGCAAATGCAACAAGAGCACATGTAATTAGTTTCCCGCGTGTATATGTGTGGTGCAAACTTAATCTAGGTTGGATTAACAAAACAAATCATGCAACAGCGCATTAATTACTTTTGTTAATGTTATGGGGAATTGAATCCACAAGCCAGAATAAAATATTTTCTGCAGCCCGCTTCATCAACTCCCTCATCTGGTGATTTTAAAATCACCAAACAACACACCAAAATTTTAGAAAATTTTTACCCATTTTAGAGACAACACACACTGAATTCTCTCGATATTAGTTTCCCTAAACCCCTGTTTCAGCTGTCTGATTATCTCTATCAAACTGAACTCTTCGCATTTCTTCTAATTCATATTCCTTTTCTTGTTCCTTTCTGAGTTTATAAATTCTTCTCTTTTCATTCTGACGCTTCCTCCTCTTGTGAATCAAACAACTAATTTTTAGCAGCATTATCATTATAATAATGACAATTACTGGATAGAGCACTTTGCCAATGATTGAACTGCCAAGTTCTGAAAACCAATCTTTAATAACCTCCATTCTCTTCCCAATTTTCTCAGAAAAGGTCTCCTCCTCCATGGGTTCAATTTCTTCATGGAAGTGCGTGATATTTTTAACAAGTAACTCTATATCCTGACTTTTGTCAGGTATATAAGTACAGCAATGTTGGACATGCAAGACCCCACAGACTCCACCCTCTTTTGCAAGCAGAATGTCTAACGCAGGACGATTCTGCATAACCATACTTCTGGTTGCAACAAGTTCTGTGCTAACCAATTGGAAACCACTTGCAGTATCAGTTGACAACCTATCTACAATTGTAGACACTTTTCTAATTTTGATAGAATTCATTGTAATCCCCACCATAGGAATACCAGCACCAAAAATGTCTCCCAGGATTTCAGAAAAACCTTCTCTTTTGTACCTATTCTGATTCAAGTGTTCGCCAAATTCAAAAGTACCTTTTTCATTTCTGTCAACATGAAATATTTTTGGAAAGACCAGGCCAAGATAACATGTCCCGTACCAGTGGTCCGGGAGGCTAAAATAAGCCTTATTACCACAAATAAAATAAATTCCAGGGAAAATTGGATCCTTTCCACCTTTGAATCCCCATCCCCCTTCAATACGATAAGTATCTTCACATTGACTAGCACCTACAAAAAGATTATCATAGAGAGTATTATCTCTTCTAATGCAAAATTACCACTAACTGGTTCATCTATATTAATTGCTGCATTAGTATTAACACCATTTAACTTGGCATCTTCTAACTGCCAATATTTAGATTTAGCATGTTTTAGTTTTTCATTTCTTTTGTAAACAGCCCTTCTCTCCTCAACCATGTTAAGGAAAGTCTTTTCTTCAGCTCTCATTTTGCATGTTAAATTATTTCTAGAGGCATATTCATAGTTTAGTTCATTAGTAACTAAAAAGAATTCCCTCATCTGCTTCGCAGACCTTACTTTGTTTAGGCTATTTACAATTTTGAGATTTGCAAAAACCTCATCAAAGTCTGAGTAATAATACTCTAGACGACCAGTTTGATAAAACAGGCTAGCAATCACACTACAAGTAATGCCATAAGTGAGAGGTAACATATTATATGTCACCCCCTCAGAAACAGAGGCAGGTAATTTTATGCACACGTAGCAATCTTTGACATTCATTACTTTGACATATTCAGATAAAAGCCTTGAAAATGAATTAGTTGAAAAGTCACCAATAGATCTATCTTGATGAGACACTGGATCATGATTAATAACTCTACTGGACTTGCCAGCATGCTTCTCATGATTAGACTCTACTTTACTAGTTATATTAGCCTTAGATTTTTGCTTATTAACATCAAAAGGATAGACCACAGCTAAAATTAGCCAAAGTAAAATTAATAATATCACACAAATTGAGGTCATCTTACAACACCTTTTAAAAATGGAACACCTAGAAGTATCTGATCTAGGCACTTCTAAAAACAAAATTTTTAAATAAGAATGTAAGTATAACTAACAAAATTATATCCCCCCTTTTAATTTTTTTTTTTTAAAGATTTTAACCCTAAACAGTTTTTCTTCGACCTTGTGTCACAAAATATGTCTTCTTTAGCTAAACAGAATTTCTTCGACCTAACGTCACCTAACAAATTTTCTTCAGCCTTATGCCAGGAAACAAAAAGTTACCTAACACATATTTTCTTCAGCCTTGTGCCAGGAAATAGATCCTCAACTAATTTCTAACAATTTTAATCTCTGTCACTTTCTAAAAAATTCCTGACCACTGCTTTCCACTTCAACAATAGGTGGAATAATTATATAGGTCCATTCTGGAGATCTATATTTTTGGTTTGGCCTAATTACTCTTTTTGTCTTGCGAGTGATAACTTCTATTTTCTTGTCTTCACCTTCAATTTTTTTTTCAAGTTCACTTCCTTGACTAGTAATCTCATTAACTTGTTCCTTTGATTTCTTCACTAGTTTGAATTTCAGATTATTTTCAGGCCAAATGTCTCCTTTTCTCAAGACTTTTTTCTTTGGCACACTTTCGTTACATTCAGTTTTCCAAGCTCTTTTTCTGTGTTTTCTTATTTCAGAATCTTCATCACTTTCAGTGTCTGTATCAGAGACATCAAATCTGTACCTAGGAACTTCTTTACTCGGCAACTTCACTCTGTTTGAAACAATACCTTTACTGGTACTTGGTAATTCTTCTTCTTCAGGAATCACCTTCAGCTTCCCAGTTTCAAGCTTTTTGTTTACAGAGCTACTTCTTCTTTGCCTTTCAAGGGTATCGCTCAGATTTTCGTCACGCTCAGAATTTTCTGCTTCTTCTGAATCTCTCTTTTCTCTCAGAGACTCTTCTTCAAGCAAATCATCATCATCAACACCTCGATTTCCAGTTTTCAGATCTTCTTTATTCAAGTTCTGATTTCCATCTAGATTCTCTTGATGTTGATTTTCTTGTTGATCATCAGAATCAGAATCTGAGTCTGAATCAGGATCTTCTGGGTCTCTTTCTGAATCTGAATCAGCTGTTATGTCACCTTCTTCATCAGAATTTTCAGGAGGTGACACACGAATTGTATGGCTTGGATGAATCCACCTTTTTAGTCCTCTGCACTTAATTGCATTTGTTGTAATCAAGATTACTTGACGTGGCTTCTGCCACCTTGGTGATGCCATAAGTGAGAGGTAACATATTATATGTCACCCCCTCAGAAACAGAGGCAGGTAATTTTATGCACACGTAGCAATCTTTGACATTCATTACTTTGACATATTCAGATAAAAGCCTTGAAAATGAATTAGTTGAAAAGTCACCAATAGATCTATCTTGATGAGACACTGGATCATGATTAATAACTCTACTGGACTTGCCAGCATGCTTCTCATGATTAGACTCTACTTTACTAGTTATATTAGCCTTAGATTTTTGCTTATTAACATCAAAAGGATAGACCACAGCTAAAATTAGCCAAAGTAAAATTAATAATATCACACAAATTGAGGTCATCTTACAACACCTTTTAAAAATTGAACACCTAGAAGTATCTGATCTAGGCATTTCTAAAAACAAAATTTTTAAATAAGAATGTAAGTATAACTAACAAAATTATATCCCCCCTTTTTTTTTTTAAAGATTTTAACCCTAAACAGTTTTTCTTCGACCTTGTGTCACAAAATATGTCTTCTTTAGCTAAACAGAATTTCTTCGACCTAACGTCACCTAACAAATTTTCTTCAGCCTTATGCCAGGAAACAAAAAGTTACCTAACACATATTTTCTTCAGCCTTGTACCAGGAAATAGATCCTCAACTAATTTCTAACAATTTTAATCTCTGTCACTTTCTAAAAAATTCCTGACCACTGCTTTCCACTTCAACAATAGGTGGAATAATTATATAGGTCCATTCTGGAGATCTATATTTTTGGTTTGGCCTAATTACTCTTTTTGTCTTGCGAGTGATAACTTCTATTTTCTTGTCTTCACCTTCAATTTTTTTTTCAAGTTCACTTCCTTGACTAGTAATCTCATTAACTTGTTCCTTTGATTTCTTCACTAGTTTGAATTTCATATTATTTTCAGGCCAAATGTCTCCTTTTCTCAAGACTTTTTTCTTTGGCACACTTTCGTTACATTCAGTTTTCCAAGCTCTTTTTCTGTGTTTTCTTATTTCAGAATCTTCATCACTTTCAGTGTCTGTATCAGAGACATCAAATCTGTACCTAGAAACTTCTTTACTCGGCAACTTCACTCTGTTTGAAACAATACCTTTACTGGTACTTGGTAATTCTTCTTCTTCAGGAATCACCTTCAGCTTCCCAGTTTCAAGCTTTTTGTTTACAGAGCTACTTCTTCTTTGCCTTTCAAGGGTATCGCTCAGATTTTCGTCACGCTCAGAATTTTCTGCTTCTTCTGAATCTCTCTTTTCTCTCAGAGACTCTTCTTCAAGCAAATCATCATCATCAACACCTCGATTTCCAGTTTTCAGATCTTCTTTATTCAAGTTCTGATTTCCATCTAGATTCTCTTGATGTTGATTTTCTTGTTGATCATCAGAATCAGAATCTGAGTCTGAATCAGGATCTTCTGGGTCTCTTTCTGAATCTGAATCAGCTGTTATGTCACCTTCTTCATCAGAATTTTCAGGAGGTGACACACGAATTGTATGGCTTGGATGAATCCACCTTTTTAGTCCTCTGCACTTAATTGCATTTGTTGTAATCAAGATTACTTGACGTGGCTTCTGCCACCTTGGTGATAAACAGTTCCTTCTTCGGTGAACCTTCGTTCTTACCCAGTCACCGGGTTGCAAATCATGAGCTTGTACTTTTTCTTTTGAAATAATGTCAGTTCCCACCTGATGAAATACAGAATGCATTACATCAGATAGATTTCGGCAGTACTCAAAAATTGCACTATCATTAATACTCATTAATTTGCCAACTGGAACAAATGCTTGCCTCATCACTCTGCCCATCACAATATCGTGTGGACTAAGACCTGTCTTTTTATCTGGGATGCTTCTCATTGACATTAGAACAAGTGGAAGTGCATCTGTCCACTTTACTCCTGTAGCATCACACATCTTTGCAATCCTATTTTTGATAGTGCCATTTATTTGTTCAACGACACCTGATGCCTGTGGTCTGTAAGCACAATGCATCTTTTGTTCTATGTCTAAAGCTTTACAGATCTTTTTCATCAAACTGTTCTCAAAATGACTTCCACGATCATTTTCAATGGTAACCGGAAATCCATACCTAGGTATGATTTCTCTTAGAAGTAACTTTGCTACAGTAACAGCATTAGCATGACGAGTTGGGAAAGCTTCCACCCATCTTGAAAACAAACAAACAAATACCAAAATATAATGTAGGCCATTATGCCTTGGCATTTCAACAAAATCCATCTGCAATCTGGTAAAAGGACCACCCTCCCATCCTATGATTCCCATGCTTACAACAACCTTTTTGTGGGCATTCATCTGTTGGCAGGGCAAACATCTTTGACAAAGTGACTCTGCAATTGTTCTAAATTTTACATTGTACCATGTTTGTCTGAATAATCTAATCATGGACCCTTTACCTATATGTCCTTGACCATGGCACAATCGTGCCATATCAGCAATCATGCTGTCTGGCATTACAACTCTTCCATCTTTGTGTACCCAGATCCCGTCTTCCTCTCTTGGTCTGCAATCACCTTTTAGCCATGTGTTTTTCTCTTCCTCACTTGCTTCATCCTGTAAATCTTTTACTTCCTGCCATGTCTCAACTACAGAAATTAGCATGAGAGAATTCATTGTGTGACTATCGTCTTTTTCCCGATTGATTGCGTAATTGTTTCTGGCACAATATTTTGCCATTTCATCTGCAAAAGCATTTCCTTTGGTAATGTAATCATCACCTTTTTTATGAGCTGAACACTTCACTACTGCTATTTGTTCTGGTAATTGAATGCCATCAATCAATCTTTTAATTAATTTTGCATTTCTAATTGGTGTTCCTGCAGAAGTTAAATAACCTCTATTGGACCAGAGTTGTCCATAATCATGAACAACTCCATAACCATACTGACTATCAGTCACTATGGTTACTCTTTTGCCAACTGCTTTTTCACATGCTCGAATTAAACCAATTAATTCTGCAATTTGAGCAGAACGAATTCCATCCAAAGGTGAACCTTCAATAACATCTGAAACTGTACACACTGAGTATGCTGCTCTTAGAATCCCTTCATCATTTCTCAAACAAGATCCGTCAACAAAGTATATTATATCTGATTCAGGTAATGGGACATCTTTTATGTCCTGTCTTGGTTTTGTGCAGTAATCTACAACATCCAGGCATTCATGATCAATGTCATCCTCATTACTTACCTCAGTAATAACTCCATCAGGTAATAATGTGGAAGGGTTCAAGTTCACACATCTGACAACTGATACGTTGTCTGAACCCAAAATTGTTTTCTCATATTTTGTCAGTCTGCTGCTTGTTAAATGTTGAGTTCTACTTCTGGTAAGGAGAATTTCAACTGAATAGGGTACATATACCTTTACAGGAAAACCCATAATGATACCCTCACTTTGCTCAAGACTTACACTTGTTGCGGCCACTGCTTTTAAGCAACCTGGCAAAGCTTTTGCAACAGGATCCAAAACAGCTGAAAAGTATGCAATTGGTTTTCTCAAGTTTCCATGCCTCTGAATAAGGACTGACAATGCACAACCTACTCTTTCACTGCAGTAGAGTTCAAATTCCTTCTCATAATCTGGCATACCCAGAGCAGGAGCTTCACATAAGCTCTTTTTTAACTGCTCAAAAGCTTCCAGCTCAATTTCTGACAATTTTATTGGATCTTTTACATCTGCCTTTGTTAATCTCTGAAGTGGTTTTGCAATAACCGAAAACCCACTAATCCATTGTCGACAGTAACCAACCATTCCTAGAAACATTCTCACCTGTCTCTGTGTTGTCGGTGGTTGTATTGCTCGAATCATCTTAATTCTTTCAACTGTCACCTTTCTGGTTCCTTTTGCAATTCTGTGACCAAGATATTTCACTTCTTGTTTACAAAACTGCAATTTTGCTGGTGAGACTTTATGTCCCTCATCTGCCAAACGATTTAACAGGGTAATGGTATCAGTAACACAATTTTCTCGTGTTTTGGCTGCCACAAGCAAATCGTCAATGTACTGTACCAATGTGGAATTACCAGGCAACACTAGATCTTCCAGGGATTTCTTTAATAATTGATTAAAGATAGATGGACTCTCAGTATACCCTTGAGGGATACGACACCATGCTAGGATCCTATTTTGGAACCTGAAAGCAAAAATGTTCTGGCTATCTGGATGTAATGGAACTGTAAAGAAGGCATTGCATAGGTCAATGACCGTGTACCATTCTGCATCATGTGGAATCTGGTAAAGAATTACTGCAGGATTTGGAACAATGGGACAGCAGGGAACAACTATCTGATTAATTTTTCTTAAATCTTGAACAATTCTGTATGTTCCATTCGGCTTTTTAATACCCATAATTGGTGAATTGCATGGACTGCTTTCAATTTCTTTTAACACTCCTTGACTTATGAATTTTTCAATCACAGGAATGACACCTTCAATTGTCTCTGCCTTCATTTTATATTGAGGAACATTTGGAAAATCAACTCCCTGTTTAACAGTGATTTTTACTGGATCAATATTTTTCATAAGACCCATATCATTACCTGTTAGGTCCCAAATTGCTGAATTAACTGGCTCTTTGAGCTCTTCTGGCAAATCATTTTTATCAAATACAGGAAATATTGGTGTTTTTTCTTCTTCCACCATCATCATAGTCCATTTATAAAGACCATCTTCTTCTGCTGTTTGCATTTCAATGCCTTCTGGTGAGCAATATATTCTGCAATTCATTTTGCATAATATATCACGACCTAACAGATTCACAGGACTGCAGTCACAAACTAAAAATCTGTGTTTATCTTTGTAATTGCCTATCTCCACTTTTACTGGATCTGTCAAACTGGTTCTAATTTGCTGATTAGCTACACCTACAACTTGAATTGTTTCACCTGAGAGAGGAAGGTTTTCTATTTCTGCTGATCTAACAGTAGAACGGGTAGCACCTGTGTCCACAAGGAAAGTGATATCTTTATCATTTACTTTACCATTAACAAATGGACCAGACTGATCTACCTCAAGAGTGGGTCCAAGCACACACTCTTCCTCCTCTCTCAGGCACCGTCATGAGTAATCCTCTGATGAATCACTCACCTCTTTGTCGCTTAACCAAAATTGAGAAGCATTTGTCATATTGACTTTTGACACATTTTTAACCGAATTATTTCCACAGAAACCTGTTTCAGGAGAAAATCTCTGTGTGTTAGCACTACCAGGAAATGGTGCTTGAGGTAACTGACTCTGTTTAATTTGATTTTGCTGTACCTGATTTTGTTGTTGAAACTGGCTTTGCTGTGTCTGGTTCACTATCTGTCGCTGTAGCTGTCGCTGCTGATTTAACTCATGCAGTTGCCGCTGTAGCTGTTGCTGTTGCTGCGGACTTAATTCACACTGCACCTGTCCATTCAATGAATTATTTTTAAAATTTCTGGACGGGTTATTACACTCTCGCTTCCAGTGTCCAATTTCGCCGCAATTAAAACATGGGAGCTTTTGTTTTAACTCATCAATATTTACATTAAATTTTGGCTTAGAATTATTAAAATTACCCCTAAACTTTCCCTGTTGCATAGAACCTAACTGTTGTTGTTGTTGCTGCTCAGCTACCTTCACCTATGCCCACATTGCTTTCGCCTTGAGACTCTTCTGCCTTGCATCTATATCATCACTGCAATATTTTGCTTTTCTCAGGATGTCATCAACTGATAAAGATTGCCAACAAACAATTCCATTTCTAATCATGTCACCAATTTCAGGTCTCAGGCCATATACAAATCTATATATAAAGTGGCTCATGTCTTTTTCACTTAATTTTTCATAGCCACTATACTGTTTAAAGACTAACAGTAACCTCTCATAAAATGAATGAACTGATTCTTTTGGTTCCTGATTTGTTCTGTCTATTTTAACCCAGTCCACTTCTTTTGGGGGAATTTTCTCTTTCAGCCAATAAATTACTTTCTTATAAAGATCCATGACATCTTTTGATGGGGCACCTGTAATTTTATCTCAGGCAGGTTCTTCTTTTGGCCAATCTATAGAGATCTTGCATACTGTCCAAAGATCTGATGGAACAACAATGTCAAAGAATCCATCCAGATCAATCCACAGAACCTTTGACACCCTTATGAATCTGTCTACCTGACGGTACCACTCCACTGGTTTCTCCCTTAAACGTGGAAAATCATTGGTAAACAGAAGAATATCCTGTCTAGACCAAGGAACACTTCCCCTGTGGGGATTGCAGCTGCTGTCACCAAACTCAAAAAAGCAAAACCCTAACCTTTAGAAATGGCACATCATGGGAACAACGCCAATTTTCCAATTGTAATACAAAAAACGTGGTCTATATGATAACATGCCCATGTGGACTGGAATATATAGGTATGACCACCCGACCCGTCAAAGTAAGGATAGGGGAGCATAAAAGCAATATACGCTGCAAGAAAACGACGACCAAGATGGCATCACATTTTTTGGCACACCAGCATTGCATCAATGATTTACGCTGGACGGTCGTCGAACGTCTACCCTCTGAAACAGGCTTGTTCCAGAAGGAACAACGATGGGTGTTCCGCTTAGGAACCCATGTCACAGGTCTCAACGACGATATCCCATGGAGCCAAATCACCTGACCATGCTTGAGATATGAGAACGTCAACAACAAAAATTCTCTTGTGTAAATGTCAGCAAAAAGAGTCCGTTGAACTGAAAACATCTGAATGGTCTTTTCTCCAAACAGCGATTGAAGTGAAGTGTATGAAATCCTTGTAGGCAAAAAACAAACACTGTAAAGGATGAGGATATTGTGTATTTAATATTTCCCCTTGTGCCTCTGTTGAAAAGAAAAACGGATTAGTAATTCGCACCCAGGCACACCCTGAGGGACGATGAAATAACAAAGCAATTTCTTAGGGAAAACCAAGGGACTATACAGCCCCAGTGATCAGCGCAACCCATAGACAGGATCACGCATGCGCCGAAAATCAGTTGAGGGAGGCGCGGTAAATACACTTATGCGCATGCGCGCCAGAAAGACACGCGAGCCGAACCTGCGCAGAAGGGATCTCTGGCAACGGGAGTCGGAGCCCGAGCCCGTGAGTGGCTGGGGAGCGGATAGTCCATATTTGGACAACCTAAAACCCGGTAATTAACGAATGAGAGAGGGATACATGTTACATGTGGTCAGAACACATGTATACGAGAGGCGGTAACACGGATGTTCCTTACAAGGTCGCCTTCAATTTCCGCCAATTAACAAACGAGATTACACCCACATCCTCTATATATACCGCCTAGCTGTTTCCCAATGTATTTACAGCGGAGCAGCACAGGGTGGTAGAAGGAGGCCAATTTAGGCGGATTTCGTGAGTATATTACAACAAACGCAACTCCAGTTTGTCCAGGTGTAGCGTGGAGTTAAACAGTGAGTAAAAGGAACAACAACACTGAATCCACTTCTCTACCTCCATAGATTGTGGATCCACCTACCTACCTTGATGCCCAGGATTTGCTCATGAGGCAATATACTACAAAGACCATGAGTATGTCCAAAGAAAATGAGTATAAACAAAAGCCTTAAGTGTGTCTTATATGTTGTGTGTCTTGTGTGTCTCCCCTTTTTTTACAGGTTTATTTAACTGTTTGGGGCTCCATGTGACTGCACCTGTCTGAGCCAATCCTATATGGCAACCAAACCTTATGGATTTTTCTTTTTTGCAGGGCATGCAATTGCATGATCCAAAAGAACCGCTGTAGGCACACTGTAGCCTTCTTTAAATTGTTATCACTTTTTAGAGAATTAAGATAACACTTTTTATAGAAAAACGTGAGTAGGGTTGGGAAGTTGTGCCCCGTCCTGAAGAAGGTACACCAGTACCGAAACATGTCGACGCACACCAGAGGTTCTGTCCCTAATTAAGACAATCAACCTCGATCTTTTGCACACCTTTTTATTAGCACCAGCTAGGGGTACGAAATAAAGTTTTTTTCACATCACCCACTAGCCAGGTACTTTTTAACTTTTCACCACACCCTTCACTCACATTAATCCCTTCACTTGCACTCAACACACACCACACATAGTCCAACTTGTCAACGCTCCCGCGTAGTCGCAGGTCGCAGCGTGCCGCATCCCCTTAGCGGGATGCGAAGACCCCGATGATGAAGCATGACACCAAGGGGCCTGTTGGTGTGTGAGGGGTATTTTACACAACACTGAGTGTTCCCCTTCCCTGTGGTACACACTGGTAGTAGGATTCTTCTTTTTGTACTCTACCTCCCTTCCTTGTTAATTGTAGACCAAGGAACATGCACATACCCTCCTCCAGCTATTTCTCTCATTGGAAATTCAGAAATTTCATCATTTCCTAGTCTTTTATCTTGTTCTTTCTTTGACCATTTTATTCTCCATTTACCTAACTCACCTAATTTTCTGAGAAAGCTTATTAATTCTCTTATGTGAGTTATTCTTCCAGCAGCATTTAAATTATCAATGTCCCTCTCAGAGAAATCCACCCTGTAATGTTTCTGTAAATGTTTTTGTTTGCTCAAATCAATTTCTAACTCAGCAGCCATTTCTTCCAGTTGTTCATACCTGTTTTTAGTTTTCCACTGAATACTCTTGCAAATGAACAACAATTCATCATCTTGATACAACTTCAAATTATCAGTACCAATTGTGCCAATGATCAATTCCTCCAGATCAGCTTTTAATTTAGCTACATCAAGCTTTTTATAATCAGGGGCTTCAGGGGACATTCCATTTTGAGATAATTCTGTTCTGTTTAAACTTTTTTCTGACAAACCTGAGTCTGAACCTGCCACAGTTGGTGTTTGCGAACTTGATAAACTTCCATGTAGTGTTAAATTTGGCATCATAGATTTTTCTCTATGAATCTCTGAAAGTTCTGAATAAAATTTTTCAGCAACCTTTTGAATTTCAGCATTTAATGGAACTGTTAAGGCTGTTTGTCTATTTTCTCCTTGGTCAAAAACTGGTACCACAGGACCAATAGTTACTGGTACTGTAACTGCTTCCATACCTTTTGTCAGCTGTTCAATTAAATCATGCTTCGCTTTATTATAACTAGACATTTCTTGCTCAGCTGGTAATCTTTCCTGATTCCTTACAGAATTATTTTCTTGATAAGCTACTCTGCTTCTGTTAGGTGTACTACAATTATTTACTGAGCCTACCCTTTCAGGTAATTTTAAAAATCTGGGAGAGCCTTCCTCAACTTCTCTAGGTGGTGCACTTGGAGAAGCTTCTGTAGAAACTCTCGGGGTAGATTGAGAACCTGCTTGATAAGGTGGCGGTTTGGGTTTAGTGGCATAAATATCTTCTAAAACAGCATCATCTAATTCCTCATCAATTCCTCTTCCAGCTGTCTTTTGTTCTAAATCTTCATTAATCATTATTCTTATGGGATACAGACCATCATACATGTCTGCTTTTCTCCAGCGTCTCACTTTATCTTCATGTGTTTCTTTATTTACAACATATTTTGAATATTTAGGTGCTGTACTCTTGCTTTCACGTTCAAGTTCCATCATCTCAACCTCCCACTCAACTAGGGCTTCAAATTGTGTAGGTCTTGGCTTTGGCACAAGATCCATCATCTTTCCTCTCAAATTTTGTAAAACTTTCATATTGAATGATCCATCTTCTGGCCAGGCTAGTACACCATCCTTTTTGGTATACTGCATCCAGTTATCAAACCAAATTACAGTATGATAACCATATTCACCTTCCATATAAGCTGCAGGTGTTTTGTACTTATGAAGTAATTTACCACCACGTGTCTCAATTTTCTTGTCAGGTTTAAAATAATTTTTCACCTTTTGAAACCATGTAGGCTTTTTTTTATAATCATTCCAATAACTCATGTTTTTATTTTTAATGCTGTTTTATCAAAAGCTATAAATTTTATAATTTTATTTGTAACTCTAAACAATTGTTTTTATCTAATTTGTATTAATTAAATAATTAATGTCCTTATTTTAATCACCTTTGCTACTATTATCCTAATCAGGGTATCTATTGCTGTATTATTTACTAATTAACAGTGGTAAATATCAAAATAATTTTTAAATGTAAAAGAAATGAAGCTTTGGGCATTAATAGCGTGGGAAAACCAATTCTGGCAAATGTAAACAATGTGTTTGTGTGTTTTAACCAATCACCGTGTGGCTGCACAGCACTCAGCCAATGAGAATGCCTACTGTCTCTCGACCAATCCGGTTGCGGCCTCTCAATGACACTGTAGTGTCATCAGCCAATCAGGACAGAGCTAACCTTCAGCCTCCAATCAGGACGCAACATGTGACTACACACGTCACAGCCAACTCCTTCCTGACACTCAGGATGCACCTCGCCTCACGGAGCCTCACAAAGCCTCCTCTCAGCTGTTCTACTCTACAACAGAAATAAATGCTCGTCCCTATTGTAAACAAAAACGTGTCACCACACGCGCTCACTCCTCTAACGAGAGCGTGTCATTTTTTTATCACACGCGCTCGCTCCTTTAACCATTTACTCAGCGCGGTCACAGATACAGGATAGACCTCGCCGGAGCCTCGCCCGATAGAGCTTCAGTCTCCACGGAGCTTCGCCCAATAGGAGCGCGGCTCACGAAGCCTCGCCCAATAGGAGCGCGGCTCTTTAATGACGCGACGCGTTAGCGTCCAATGGGAGCGCGGCGTCGCTATGACGCGACAGAGCTTTCAATCAATGCCAGTGCAACAGCTGACGCGCTGTTAACTTTTTCACAAGGGCAAGGAATTATAATTAATTAAACTAAAGATTGCTAGAGCCTCGCCTAATGAGAGCGCGGCTCACCCTGACCTCGCACAACACACGGAGCTTCGCCCAATCAGAGCGCGGCTCCGTGTATGACGCGTCGGCCTTTGGACCAATGAGAGCGCGGCGGCTGACGTGAACAGCCGCTGCAGACAGCTCTCCCACTCGCTCCTGAGAACCCCCTCCTTCACAGTAAAACTCTCAGGACACTGCTCGGCTCACAATATAATAACGTTTAACACAATCAGTTATTCAAAGGGAACGCGAACAATAAAAAGCTCATGTCTTTTAATTCTAACACCATTCTACAGCGTGTGAGTTTAAATGAAAGGAAAGCATGCGCACAGTAATTAACAAAGAATCTGGGAATGGCGCTACTGAACAAGCTCCCAAGACTACGTTCTTTTATCCAACACAATGCAATCAAGGCAGTATTTGCTGTAAAGCAAGTGATGAAGCCCAAAAACTAAAATCCTTTATAAATGATGACTCAATCCACTATCACACTTACCAATCAATACCAGGCCCATAAACATAGAGAGTGAGGTGTATGAATCATATGTTATTAATGACTTTAAGCAATAAACTATCTACAATAAACAAGACCAGCTTGTCAGTTTGAAAAGTTTATTTTTAAAATTCATAATTGAAAAATCTTTATTAACTCTCTTTATTAAAATCAAGCATTTAGTTTTATTAATTCAAATCACATAATCCTTGGCACAATGTAAGCTGTGAGGATAGATTTGATCAAAATGATGAATTTTAGAAATCATAACTTTTTCTCTAAGTTAATTTTCTAACCTGAAAGAAAAACAAATAATAAACAGTAGCATGCTTACACTCCCAAGGCAATCCGACAGCGCTTCGCCCCTCTGGAAAAGACAGTCCCAAACCCTTCAAGAGAGCCAATTTTATATCATTTTTGCTCTCAAAACTAACTAAATGTTATTATTTTAGAAAAGTTCAGCACTGTGATTGGTTTATGGCTGTCAGGCCACCTCAGCTACCAGTCCAGAGAATATGCGCGTCACCATGCCATTGTCCATTAGAGTGACATCAGCTTCCGAGGCTTTGCAACAAAAAGTTGCCAATCTACTTCCACCTAAAGCTCGGCAGATTCACGCTTGTCACTTCCTCGGCCTTGAATAAGAACATTCAGAGCAGTCCATGAAAATATACTTCTTTGTTAGAGTCTCTCTTTTTATAAAAAAGTCAGAGCCACGAGAAGCAAGTTCAATAAACTCTTGCATGGAAAGTTTTTCAACGTGTAGCTTGGCTCCAGCTTCTGCTCAGTTCAGGCTGACCAACTTTTCTCCAAAGCAAAGACTAGGCCTCAGCTCACTCTTGAGCTATTATTTAAACAAACACAAAAAGAGTGATTAATTCAAGTAAAGCAAACCCTTCTGTACCACCCAGTCCCTTATTAATTATTAATTAACACACTAATAAAAACATTTAGCAAAAGTAAACATTTAAAGCAGCACATAAAATATCCACCATTCTTCATTTAATCCAGCTTTATGTTTCTGAAAGAATAAAAAGATAATTAAATGATACACGGACAGACAATACACAACATAAGACTTACATGTAAGCACATAAAATAAGCACATGCCATGAATGATCAGCTGCATGTTAATGGTGACAAAGACAATAGGACAGACATAACAAACAGGACAATATTAATAATGTGTTACAAAAACAGACTTGCAAATGCAACAAGAGCACATGTAATTAGTTTCCCGCGTGTATATGTGTGGTGCAAACTTAATCTAGGTTGGATTAGTAAAACAAATCATGCAACAGCGCATTAATTACTTTTGTTAATGTTATGGGGAATTGAATCCACAAGCCAGAATAAAATATTTTCTGCAGCCCGCTTCATCACAAGAAATAGGGAGAAGTTGGAATGCAAACTTCGGACAATCAGTCTGGAAAGAGTCTTTATCCACACCATACAAAAACATTTGCAATCTTAAAATACACAGCAAAACAAGAGAATGGTGAGGAAAAAAATGTAGTTTTTGCAGAAAGTTACAACATTTGAAAATGTATAGCATGTATAAAGTCAAAAGAAGAATGTGAGTGAGACGGTTCTTTCATCAATCATAAGGTTGAAAATGCCATTACTCAGTGTGGTTCTTGTTTTAGCTCATTTAGATCCAAAGCATGGCCCCCACATAGGCTCAAGTCGAAGAGAAGCAGCGAGAAGCTAGATTGTAATGTCAGTGTATGAAAATGATAGAAGATTTAATTCATGGCCCCGGTGTACTTAAGGTGTAGGCACAGGCATATAAATCAAAATGGAGCCACTGTAATCTCGTAGGATAATACTTCCCTTCCCTTCTTCCCAAACCCGACTCCCAGAGCGAAAGCTACCCCTATGAATTCTGTTATAAGGGATGTGTAGTGCCAACCTTTTTGACAGATTCCATATCCTCATTTAATTCTCTGTGGAGTATAGTCCACATGCTCATCTTCAACCCTGAGGCTTAAAATCTTGTCCAATTCCATGTCCCTGCACAGTGGGTACAACCTTGTATCTGTCACAGTGATCTTATGCCATTTCCAGAGGGTTACGTTCTTTAACTATGTCAGGGCAAACAACCATTTTTTTCTTGATTATTCATGAATTAAAACGGGTGCCCAAGCGGAAAGTGGTTATTATACCTCATGTGACAAAATGGTATTGCTGGCAAAGCAGCCATCGGCCGGTGCAGGTAAGTATGGTGGGGCGGTGGAGCAGTGGAGCAGGGCAGGGGGGAACTCGACCGACGATGGAATAGGTTTTATTTATATAATTTTACCTATTCCGTTGTCGACTTACCCTACTCCCAACCGCCTCAGTCTCACCGCCCCACTGCGCTTACCTGCACCGCCCGCCGCTGGCCGCCTTTCCAAAAAGAAACGCTGACTGCGGTCCACCAACACTTCTGCACACCAGATTTGTATCCTTGGTTTTGTTTGTGGTTGATAAATGAAGAACTCGGCTGCTACATCACCCATACTTTAATGTTCTGGTAAAGGAAAGGGGTGGTGTACAAAGTGTCTCTACAATTGCCCTTGAATATATTTGTGTGAACTGGATACTACAGAGAGAGAGTTCCTTCCCTCTCTTCCAAGATGGTGGAAGGCCCAATAGGATCAGTCGCTTTTGTTGTCTGCGTGAGTGAAGTGAAAATGTGACATTTGGGTAAATAATACTGTGGATGATTCCTCCCACATATCTATAGTAGTTCTGGCCTAAGAGCCAGATGCGCCTTCACGCCCTAAGAAGCAATTCACAGCACAGAGGGGAGAGAAATTCAGCTTTCAATTTGAATAATTGCCTGCTTATGGGGTTGCATGTTTCAGAGGGGACCGAAACGATTGTGAATATCCTGAATGCTAATAGAAGGAAACTGAACCTTGGCGAAGACCAGCATCTTAGTTTAAGAAATAGAACACAGCTATTAGTGGCGGTGTTGTCTTTCAAATAGTTTTGGGGCATGTGAATGCGTGGTGAGTACATCAAGATTGAGATATAGCGTGTCACACAATTCTATGTAAGACTGCAGTTCTAGTACACTAGCTATAATATTTTCATATTTCGGAACTTATTATATCTTTCATTAAAAAGCCATAATGCTGGGTTTATCAATGCTGCATACTGGCACTGCTTGCACCAAGCCTGTAATATTTAGGCAGCAGGGATGGTCTCTGCCTGAGATGCTATACAAGCGATGCGGCTGCTATGATCAGCCTCCCCTCCCTGCTGCCTCTGGAGTGGAGGCATTGATTCCTGAACACACAGCCATGAGGAAGAGAAACACTATCTGCTCCCACCCAACATATATACACTCTGATACAAAATGAAACTCTTCAGCACAGCACACCGATCTTGGGGCTGGGTGTGCATTTGTTAATTGAAGGCTGGGGTGCTGCTGCAACAATACTTTTAGGGGTTGGTGACCGGAGGGCTGGTTTACAAAGCAGCTCTAGTAATACTGCCGCTTTTTCCTCTAATACTGTGTAGTAAATAACTGTAGGTGGGGGCGAGCGTCAATTACTTCATGCTTTCTGTACATATTCCTTACAGCACGTATTTGACAGTAGCGAAGGCCGCCCTCATAGTCTTCCCGCCCAGGGGTCTCCTTGCAAACTTTGATCTACATCATAAAATGTTAATGCCCATCGCATCATGATTCCTTAAAGTGTTGCATCCCTTTATTTGAGCAGTCAGCTTGACCCAGTGCAGCCGCTGTTCAAAGAGCACCTCAAATATTAAGTGACGGTTTTGAGGAGGTGACAAAATTGGTTGCATTAAAAAAAAATCAGCACTGCAGAATAATCTGCACATTATCATTTATTGACAGGAGACAGCTCACTTTCCATTCGTCACAAAAAACAAAGACATGCAGCTGCCAGAAGAAGCACTGTAACACAGAAACACTAGCTCCTTCTTTTTTTATTACTGTTTACAGTTCCACATAATGTTAACTTGGCCCAAGGGCATTAGAGTGCTTTACATTACACAAGAAACGATTTTTATTGGGTGGTTTTTTTTTGCGCTGGAAGATTATGTGATCAGATCGGCCCAGAATGAAAAGATGTTGAGCCGAAGCAGGGATTCGAACCTGCTTTCCCCAAGTCGGCAGGTCATTTCTTACTCACCACAGAGCACTTTCTCAAACACACACCTCTCTCTGTCCCTCTCACACACACAAACACATATAAACTCATACACTCTCTCACACCCACACCTTTCTCTGTTTCTCTCTTACACACACACACATGTGTGCACACAAACACACTAGCACATACATAGATACACGTTTAGGAAAGGAGGTGGGGTTGGGAGCAGATTTAGGAGCTGGGATTTTCCTGCGTCGCCAGTTCCCGCACCTAAGGGCGCGCGGTCAACTGCGGCGCATTTCGGGAACTTCCCTCCCCCTTTTCAGTGTAAAGGTAAACAAAGTCCTGAAGGACAAACGGAACATAATAAAACCAGGCTCTTTATTGTGTGTTTCTCTGCCCGCCCTCGGTGCAGAACAGAGTGCAGTGCTATCCAGAGACCGAATGAAGTCCGAGATTTAGGTGCGCGAGCTCGGGTTTACCACAAACGGTCACAGAGACAGAAAGAAAAGGGGTGAAAGCGTTTTAGGAAGTGGACGAGAGGCTCAAAGTGAAGGGGGGAGGCGCTGGTGCGTCCTTTATGCATCCTTTAGTCGGGACCTTCGCAGAGGCCCCTGTTTCCAGCCGCTTCCAAGGATATCAGCCCGCAGGCGTTCATCGGCGTCAAAGGAAAATATTTAAATACTAGAGTCAGGCACATCAACTGTAAAACAAGTCATGAAAAATAACACGCCGCGACGTTCGAGCGGAAGAGGTGGAAACGTGGTGAAAAGGGAATATATTAACGAATGTTGCTGAAGGAATCTGTTACACATTGCTCTGAAGTATTTGTGGTTAATTTAATATTACGAAGCAAAAAAACTAGAAGGGGCGGGGCTTAAAAAAAGAGAGAAAAACGCCCCCAAATCGCGTTAAGACGGGGCCTGAACTGAGTGTCGCCCCTCTCCTCCAATGGCTGGCCAGCATTTACGAGGCCAGCCAATGGAGAAGAGGGGCGGGTTCAAGCCCCCATACTAGACAACATAAGATCTCGGCTCCGCCCACTGCGTGGGACGCTAGTCCGAGACCTAAAAATTCAAAAATGTACAGGATGAACTGTCTGTGCCCAAAGAAGGTGTTGGACACATAAGAGGGGGGCAGCACAGACCACAGACCAGCTTGTTGGTGTGAAAAAGGCTGCTTTATTGGAAGCAGGTGCACCTTACAAATAAATTTCCTTGGCCTGTGCCGTACAAAACTAAACCTCGCCAAATATATTTTTCCTAACATATCCCCCACCCCCTTCCCAAAACATGGTTCCCCCTGCAACAATTATAAACACAAACTTGCAATGACCAACTTTCCTATCTACCTAACTAAATAACTTCTTGTATCTACCCCAACTGTAAAACCAGATCTCCTAAAATCCCTCAGTACTTAGGAAAACCGCCATTCGAAAGTCGTCCTAACGGCTTTCAACGCCCCCCTTAGGCATCCTGTCTCTTTGGATATCTGCATACTCCTATAACCGTATCCAAAGCCTCCTTCAATTGCACAATGTAAAGCTCCATCCCATACCGAGATAGGTGGACTCCGTCCTCCCTGAAGAAATACACCATAGCGCAGTTCTGGATGTTCCATCCTACCCAGACATTCCTTCTCACAGAAAATCCTAATTTCTCTGTTGATTTTCCTACGTGCCCTTCCTATGGCCGCCGGCCGCTCTGCTCCCCTCCAAATCCGCCTGGGTATAAACTCCAGCCAAATTACATGGCAGCCGGACCACTGGTGCTGTATTTCCAACAAATCCCTGTTCATCTGCTTCACCAAAGTTAGGTCCTTGCACTGAACTAAATCATTCTCCCCAGGTGAATGACAACTACATCTGGGCACACCCCCTCCTGACTACCTTGTTCAAAGCTGGCAACAGTTCATGCCACCTCATGCCCCCTTTGCCAATGACAAACAAACAGCCTCGGGTCGAATTGTAGGTTCAAACTTCGTTTCTTATCCCACTCTGCCCGTTCCGCTCGCTTTACAAATGAGTGTCCTATAATGAAGATAGATAGGACAGCTGCGTCCGGCCGCGCCACCGCACCTGCAAAGACACACATGTAGGACAGCGGAAAACTCAATCTAACTTAGTTCTCCATTCCCACCCCTCTCAGCCTGACGTACGTCTTGTAGCAATCCGACTTCCAACGCCCCAGACGCATGAGCTCCTACCTCCCCCAACCCTGTCTTGTTGCCTCCGTCGCCGCCCCTATAGGGAATGAATGCATCCCAAAAATCTTCGGATCCTCACCAATGGCGCGTATGGTGTGCCGCAGAACCCATAGCAGCTGAGCCACCGTCACCCTACCCTTGTCAACCCGGCCAAAGACTTACCCTGACACCGCCCTCTGTCCGGACGCCAGCATCCCCCCCAAGCCGCTGGGCATACCACCACTGTCCCCACCGGACCCATCACCACCCACTTCCCCACTCCCCGTTTGTCGGTCTCGGAACGCTGTAAGAGCACCGCCATCTCCCGAGCTCCCAGTTCCACCTCCCCCCAAAAGACCCCTGGGCTACCCTTGAGCCCCACCAATTCCGAAACTCGAAACGCCCCAAAATACATCCACAACATGAGCGTGGAAAAAAGAATGGTCTCCTCTGGGGTGTGGCAAATCGTCGGCAAAAGCTGTATCAAACCCCGAGCATGCCCTCTGTGATGGATGCAAAAATAACAGTTGATGGACAGAATGCAGAACAATGTCATACATTCACCCCAGTACAGAGATCTGGGCCTAAATCCATTGTTATTTTGCACTCCACACCACCCCAGTTCAGACATGGCCATATGCAAATCAGCCTTGACCCTGTGCCTCATGGGAACAGTCCAGCCCGAACTCACGTCTGAGCACACCCATCCCACTCGGGGCGGAGTGCAAAAGTCAAGCTATCCTGGCTGAAGACGGCTGATAGCCAGAAACTGGTCCTAAGATGCTTGATTCTGGTCCAGGAAAGACATGGCTTGGCAGTTTGGGCTGGACTGTTCCCATGAGGCACAGGGTCAAGGCTGATTTGCATATGGCCATGTCTGAACTGGGGTGGTGTGGAGTGCAAAAAAAGATGGATTTAGGCCCAGATCTCTGTACTGGGGTGAATGTATGACATTGTTCTGCATTCTGTCCATCAACTGTTGGTTTTGCCTCTGTGATGGGCCGGCGCCGACTAAACCTGGCACCCCTCTCCTGCACCCAACCTTCCAATAGCCACATTCCCAGTTCCCCTGCTGACGGCACGTAACCCCACCACAACTTCCCCATGAAAGCGACAGCCGACAACTTGCCGCAATCGTCACTTTCGACAACCCCTTGTCCATCATCCGCAGCATAAACGGCACCACCTGTTCGGCCCGTAGCCAGCGTTCGTCCTGCCGTACTGTTGCACCGTCCAAAAATTCCCCCAATGTCTGCTTGTATGCTCTCCAGGTAGAAATGGCCACCGACGCTCTTACCAGTTGTACGACCCGGTCTCTCCCACTGACCACAGTTCCAACGACACCAGCTTCTTGCATTTGTTCGCCTCCATGGCTTGCCCATGGAACCTCAGCCACTGTGAACGAGACAAAGCATCCGTCTACAGTTTTCCCTGTAGCATGGTCAGATCATTCGGCAATCATTTTTACCATACTGACTCATAACCCCAACCCTCCGCAATCCACTACCCGCACCCCTATCATTACTAGAGCCTGGAAAAACTTGGACTATCCTCTTCTGACTAACATTCTGACTAAATCCTCCTATGAGGCTTCACCGCACCCTGCGCTACTGTCCAGCAGATACCAGGAATGGATTCTGGATGCCATTAATCAAGTAGCCCCACCTAAAACCATTATCTCTAACCGGGCCACGCCATCTGCTCAATGGTTCGGCTACAAAGACAGTATTGCAGGAATTTAGAAAGGCGTTGGCGCAAGCACTATAGGCCCTCGGATAAGCAAACTTATAAAGATGCGCTAGCACTATATAAGAAAGCTATAATTAAGCACAAAAGTGCTTTCTTTCTTGCCCAGATCGAGTGCGCCCAGAACTCAGCCAGAAAACTTTTCCAAGTAGTCGATTCCCTCTCTAATCCCCCGACAGGGCCTCCTATTGAACCTACCCAAGATCTGTGTAATGCCGTGGCAACGTTCTTCTATACCAAGGTCATGAATATCTACTCATCTTTCTCTCCCCCTACCTGCTTGGACCACACTGACCCTTTCCCCCGTCCCTCTTTTCTCACTCCTACCTTCTCCAACTTTCACATGGTCACGACGGATCAGATTAGCAAGCTAATCACGTCCATTAAATCTGGGTCCCCACTAGATCCCTGTCCCCTTCCATACTGAATGCTCTAACTGAGGTTATTACCTCTTCACTCACGGACCTATGCAATACCATCTTCCAGACAGGTACATATCCCGAAATTTGGAAAAAGGCGGTCATTAAGCCCTTGTTAAAAAATCCTTCCCTGGACCCCGCTGACTCTGCCAGTTATAGACCTATCGCCTGCCTTCCATTCCCGGCTAAAATATTTGAGGCTATTATGAACACACAGCTTTCGGATTTCATCGATTGCCATCAGCATCTAGACGATACCCAGTTCAGCTTCAGGAAGGGCCACACCACTGAGACGGCTCTGATAAAAGCCTCGGACGAGATCAGAACTATAATAGACCAAGGTGGTGCAGCGGTCCTGATACTTCTGGATCTGTCCACTGCCTTTGACACGGTCGATCACTCCATCCTGATCGACCGTGTCACATCCCTGGGGGTGACTCACCTTGCCAGGGATCTCATTGCTTCGTTTCTGGCTAACCGCACTCAGGCGGTGAAACTGGGCACCTTTTATTTGCCCATCTTCACCCTTCTGTGCGGGGTACCCCAGGGCTCCTCGTTAAGCCCCACACTATTCAACATATATGTGGCGGATCTGGCGAGAGTTATTAAAGCACACGGACTCCGCTTAACCACCTACGCGGATGATACCCAATTGGTGCTGGCGGTCCATAAGGATGGACCAGCCGTGGCCGCAAGATTTCAGGAGGGGATGTTGGCCATCGGCTCATGGAGGTCAAGCAACTTCTTAAAGTTAAATTCGGACAAGACCGAGGTGATGACCTTTGGCAACCTCTCTCCGGAATGGTCTTCCATCTGGTGGCCCAGTGAAATGGGCCCACCTCCCACTCCGGTTGCCAAGGTCAGAAACCTCGGTATCTTGTTCGATGAGAGGTTGCTGTTCAAACACCACGTGAATTCGGTGGTCTCATCCTCATTCTAAACTTTAAAAAAGATCAAAAAATTGTTGCCATTTCTCCCCTCAGGGGCGAGGAAAACTTTGATTACCACTCTCGTATTCTCTAAATTGGATTACGGCAACGCCCTCTTCCTAGGCACGCAAGAACAGACCCTAACTAAACTACAATCGGTGTAAAATGCAGCGGCCAGACTTTTGTTAGACATTCCCAGCCGCCGCCCCACCTCTCTGGCCATACGTCACCTGCATTGGCTTAGAGTCAAGAGCCGGATAAAGTTCAAGGCACTATGTATTGCCTATAAAGCCATCCATGATTCAGGACCTAGGTTCCTCAAAGATGCCTTTCGGATCTATGCTCCTCAAAGACCCCTTCGTTTGGCGTGTACCCACCTCCTCTCCGTCCCACGTACCAGAACAACCAGCTGGGGAGACAGACGCTTTTTAGTGGCAACCCCTAGACTGTAGAACTCTCTCCCTTTGTTCATCAAAACCAGTCCTACTCTTATCATCTTCCGTAAACTCCTGAAAACCTGGTTATTTAATCAATGATTTATCTGGTAGCTCTCCACCCCAGGCAGTCTGATATGCGCCGAGACACCCTCGGGTAGTTGTGCGCAATAAAAATCTCAAAAACATAAACATAAACATTGTCATTGTACCCCCTGGGCACATGTCAGGCTTGAAACAAAATGTCATGCTCCAAACATCTCAGCACGAACACCCTCATCAACTTGAGCACCTGTGGGGCCCTGGCTGACTGCCTGTTGACGACCTGCACCACCGACATGTTGTCCACTTTGAAGAGCACCCGTTTGTGCGCTAGCACTCGTGCCCACACTGTCACCGCCACTACCAGCGGGAATAGCTCCAAAAAGGCGATGCTCCGACCTCCATCCTGCCAATGCGGCGGCCATTCCTCCGCGCACCCCTTCACCTGCCAGTATAGACTGAAACCACCCACCCCGCTACATCCGACTAGATGGTGACGTCCCATTCCATGTCCTCAGGGGGCGCCATGGGCACACCATTGAACCGCTCTAAAAAATGCCCACCACATACGCAAGTCCTCCCTCGTCCCTGCAGACAATCGCAGGTGACGATGTGGCAAAGTAAGTCCGGACAGTGCCAGGCCTAGTCGTCTGCAAAAAATGTGGTCCGCCCGCACGACGCAGCATGCAAAGTTCAAATGCCCCAGCAGAACCTGGACCTCATGCACTGTCACCTTCTGTTTCCTCAACATGGTATCCACCAATGCCAACATATGCACCTTCTTGTCCCCCAGCAGGCGTACTTCCATGGCCACGGAGTCGGGCTCTATTCCCAAAAATGGCAGCACCGTACTGGGACCCTGCGTCTTCTCTGGTGCCAAGGGCACACCCAAGTAGCCCATGAGTTCCATAAAACCATCCAGCTGCTGCTGGCAATCCGCCGAACCAGGCCATCCCACCAAGAAGAAGTCATCCAGGTAGTGCGTCACCGTCTCATTGCCCGTGTGCCAGGAAAAAGCCCACTGCAAAAAGGTACTGAAGGGTTCAAACAACACGCACGATATCGAGCATCCCATGGGCAATGCCTTGCCCATGAAAACGTCCCCATCAAACTGGATCCCCAACAGGTGGTCGTCCTCCGGATGTGCTGGTAGCAGTCTGAACGCCGACTTAATGTCGCATTTCGCCATGAGAGCACCGGCCCCTACCAAAAGCCACTAGCCTCTGTGCCACATCCACAGACGAGTAAGACACCGATGACAACTCCGACGATATATAATCATTCACCAACGTTCCTTCCGGCCACGAGAGGTGTTGAATCAGGCGAAATTGCCCCAGCTCCTTCTAAAGCACCACGCCGATAGGAGAGATAATCAAATCCTGAATGGGTGCTTCCCGAAAGGGGCCCGCCATCCGCACCTCATTGAACAACTTGTCTCGCACCACCGCCTTGTGCGCATTGACCGATTTCAGATTCTACGCCCACCTGGCAATCCTCGGACCTTCGAACTCCAGTCGGAAACCCTCTCAGAACCCCTGCCGCAACATACCCGCGTCGAAAGGGGCGAGGCGCTAGCGGCAGGCCACTGGCCGTATAGATCGTCTTACCGAACTTCGCCCCCCCATGGTCTGCTGATACAGATCCGAATCGAGCTCACCCCACTTGCCTCCGGGTCCGCGGCCAAGCGCGCTCGAAACTCCTCATCATAATGCGACCACGCATAACCCTCATAAGTTACCTGCGCCCGTCGGATCGCGTCCATATATTTGAAAAGCGTGACCTTCCGCTCCGGGTACTTCTCACAGTACACGCTGGCGAATATCAAATACCCCGCCGACCAATTTTCTATGTTCAAAGGGACCTTTGGCTACTTAGCTAACTCCTGTTCCTCCTCCTTCGACCCCTCCTTTGCCGTCAGTTCATGGTGTAGGAGCTTCAGAATATCTACATAGTCCCCCTTCCAAATCTTCTCTTTGGCAGCCAGCGATAAGTGCGGCCCCAGGGATTTCGTAATACCCATATAAGAAAGCTTGCGTACCGGTACATCGCAGCTCTCTTTTCCTGCCTTGCACCCTTTGCTTCCCTCATCCGTCTTCGCTTCCCCGGATCCCTCGCCCCCTGACACGTCCGCCTTAGCGTCCCCAGACCCGCCGACGACCGCTACATCTGGGCCCACCCCGTATCCTTCACATACGTACCCTGACTAAGGCGCACCCCCTCGTTCCCCCCTTTTGCATCTGTCCCCACAGACACCTTCCCCCGTGAGATCCCGCCCGACCCGCTCCCCGCTCCTCTTCCTTTCTAACCTGGCGTCAAGGCCGGAATCCACACTGGATCCAGCCTCCTAACCAGTGGAGCAGGTGGGCAGCCACTCTCCACGTTTCACACCTTGTGTTCACCTGCAAAACACTAGTAACAGCGTTACTCTGCTCCCCCATCTTGTCCTGCCCCCCGCCCCTTCCGAATTTCCCCCTCCTCCGTGCTGTCATCCTCCTAGACCAGCTGGTACATCTCGCCCTCCTGCTCCATACCTAGAACATCCTCCAAATCCTGCCCTCGGCCGCCCTCCACGGGCTCCAGCCAGCTCAGTCCTGCCCTTTCCCTATATGCATGTAGCAGCTCCCCCAAATCCACACTCTCCCTCCTCCCCTCCTCCTGATACTCCTCATGGTCCCGATCAGCACTGACGGACCTCTGCCCCCATCCTCCGGCGGCCATCTCGACCCTTCGGGGTGGGGCTGAGCAGGACCTACCGCCCGCCTCCCGTAGGATGCCATCGTCTGGTCCCTCGTGGGAGAGCGATCGCCCATACAAGGCAGAGCCGGCCCATCCCCTTGGCGGAGTGGAGCCGCATTCTGCTCTCCCGAGCACCTTACCACACTTTCCTGTCGGGAAAAAGAAGTGGAGTCCAGCATGCCGGGGTTAAAATGTTCCCCCGCCCTGCCCGATCCCCCTGCGGACCCCCACACCCCCTGCACCCCTCCACCCCCGCCAAATGACCCCCTGCCATGAATCGGTATCCCGCCATGCCTCCCTATCCCCTCCCGGAACCCTCAAACCCCACCCCCCAAACACCCAGCCGCCCCCTACTCCTCCCCGTCGCTCCAAACCAGGGACTCTGATTCTTGGTGCCCCGAAATGCCCTCGCCCACACCTAAATGCCCCACACCTAGTTTCTTCCCCATATGCACACCCGCTGCCCCATCACCCCACCGGCCCCTGCCTGTCTCAGCCCTCCCGTACTCACCGGGCCTTGCCATCGCCTCGGTCTCTGGCCTGGTACCTAAGGTCCGCCAACCCGTGCCCCCGCGGCCAAATCCAGCCCCCTGCGCCACCCGCCCTGTTCGCTCCCTCACGGCCCCACCCTTGGTGGCTGCCGCCTACTTGCCCCCTCAATACTCCCAGCTCCCCCCAGTGCCTAACCCGCCCCTTCACCGACCCCTCCCACCTCCCCTCCCCCCTCCTCTCCCCAGAGTCTTCAATTAAGAGGGGGGACTCCCCAGTCACTACCTGGTGTGTGGGCACCCCCCACCTGCCCTCGCTCCGTAGCTCGCACATGGCCCCCCCAGCCCCACCCCCATCACTGAGCCCCACCACGCCCCCCCTCCCGCAACGAGTCTCCTGCTGTCCGCTCCTCTCTCGCCCCCCCAGCCCCCACGACAAACTACAATACGGGCCTCGGGCAGCGCCAACGCTCCCGCCGTGCGGCCACGCCGCACTCAATCACCCGTCCTCCAGCCCCGCTCCCCGCCCCCAACCGCTGCCGCACACGTGGCGGCTCAGATGGTGAGCACCGCTGCGGCGGCATCGCTCGCCACGTGCCACGGCGGCCTCACCTTTGTTATGTTATGTTATGTTATGTTATGTTAACTGGATTTATTACGCGCGCAGCTGCCCCAGCAAAGGGGTGTCCTGGCGCGAGGACAAAAGCCAGGGGACCGGACAGAAGAAAACACAACAACAACAGAACTGAGGCGCCAAGGGGAAAAGGAAGGTTTTTACCGCCTTCCTAAAAGCGAGGAGCCCCTCGATGGCCCGGATATGGACAGGCAAGGAATTCCATAGCTTAGCAGCAAGGACTTGGAAGGAACGTCCGCCAGCCCTGGATCTCTTAAAACGGGGAATTGTGGCAAGATGGAGAGCAGAGGACCTCAGAGTGCGAGTAGGCACATAGAGAGAGGTAAGTTGCTGGAGAATAGTAGGGGAGGAGAATTTAAGGATTTTAAAAGTCAAAATCAAAGTTTTGAATTTAATTCTCTGTGCCACTGGGAGCCAATGGAGGTTATAAATAGTTCTCCTGGCTGAGCAAAATTTGGGCAAGCCAACCAGAGCCCTGGCGGCAGCGTTCTGAACGCGTTGGAGGCGGGAGAGCTCAGCCTGGTTGACTCCAAGAAAAAGAGAGCTGGCGTAGTCCAATTTGGACAAGATCATGGCTTGCACGATAAGTTGGCGGGTGGGAGCGTCAAAAAATTTAAAAGTGGACCGAAGCTGACGCAAAATCCCAAAGCAAGATGCAGCAGTCTTTTTAGTATGGGTGGAAAAACTCAACTGGGAGTCAAACCACACCCCGAGATTTTTTACTTCGGTAACGGGGGTAGGAGTAGAGCCGAGCTCTTGAGGCCACCAGCTATCGCCCCACAGATGAATTTGTTTTCCCACAATGAGCACCTCGGTTTTCTTAGCGTTCAATTGCAGGAAATTGTCATTCATCCACTGAGCCACGGATAAAAGTCCCTCGCGGAACTTGGCTGCCTCGAGATCGGAAGCCCCACTAAGTGCAACCGCCAGCTGGGTGTCGTCTGCGTAGGACACGATGGAAAGGTTCCCACGCATGGCGACATCAGCTAGCGGCTGGACATATAGGTTAAATAAGGTGGGGCTTAAAGCAGATCCCTGTGGAACTCCCTGGGCAATCACATGTGGTTTGGATTCAAAGGGGGGAGTAGTGACCCTGAAGGAGCGATCAGATAGAAAAGATCTGAACCAATCAAGAGCCGACTTGTCCACCCCAGCCTCAACCAGACGTTGGAGTAGGATGTCATGGGAGACAGTGTCAAAGGCGGCACTTAGATCGAGAAGCACAAGTGCCGCCGTGTGACCAGAATCCACCAACATGCGAAGGTGTTCAGCCATGTACAGGAGCGCAGTCTCAGTACTGTGACCGGGCCTAAAGCCATTCTGCGTAGGATCTAAAATGTTCGCAGAATGGAGATGGTTAGCTAGAATGGTATTGACATGAGCCTCAGTCAATTTGGCCGCCCACGGGAGGAGTGAAATGGGGCGGTAGTTTTCTGCTTTTTTGGGGTCCAGAGCAGGTTTCTTTAGAATAGGGACCACCTGCGCCTGTTTCCAGGCAAGGGGTACCGAACCCGAGGTCAAGGACAGATTAATAAGTTCACGAAGAGGAGGGAGGCAAAAGAAAGGAGAATCTCTGAATTGTGCAGGCCGCAGGGGGTCTTTTGGAGAGCCTGATTTCACTCTGATAACAAGTTTATCAAACTCCTCCATGGAAAGCTCTGAGAGATGGGATAATGACATAGAGGTTTTAGAAGTAGCTGTGGTACTCTGTCGAAGGGCAGTAGGATTGGGAAAGGCGCGATAAATACCTTCCACTTTGTCAACAAAAAAAGTGGCCAAATCCTCGCAATGGGAGGAAGAGCAGATCACAGTGGTAGAGGTTCTGCAGGTGGCAAGATCTTTCAATGCTTTGAAGATAAGTTTGCTGGGATTATTGCTAGCATTGAACTCACGAGAGAAGTGGGAGGCCCGGGCCCTACAAATAGCTCTGTGATATTTCTTGGTGGTGGCGCGGTACAAGGCTTTCTTGACCGGATCATATGACTTGCGCCACTGTCTTTCGGCTTGTTTACATGATTTTTTTTGTAGCCGAAGAGTGTCATCAAACCAGGGGCTGGAATGAGTGCGCTGTTGTTTGGACAGGGTGAGAGGGATAAGCTTGTCTAGCGCATTGGTGAGCCAGCTACAATAAAAGTTGTAACCGGATTCCACATCTGTAAAAGGGGCCAAAGGGACTTCGTCTAGCAGCTGATGAAAATCATTGAGTTTTAACTTTTTCCAAGGGCGCCTGAAAATGGCGGGAGTAGAGGCGACTGCAGGAAGATCCTCAAGTAACAGATGGCATTCAATTAGGTGGTGGTCTGTCCAGGCCATAGGTCTAGGGGGCAATACTTTGGCCGATGTTATGGAAGTAAAAAAAGGATCTAGGATATGACCACCAATGTGCGTATTATGTTGAACTAATTGAAAAAGTTGGAGAGCCTCCAAGTCAGCACATGTACTGCTAGCCGCCGAGGGACAGGGAGAGTCAAAATGCAGATTGAGGTCCCCAATAATATTAAAATTAGCAGTTTTCAAGGCCAAAGAACTAACCACATCGGGAAGGGCAGCTCTGAAGGCAGCATCGGGGCCAGGAGGCCGGTAAATAAGTAGGCCAGAAAAAGAAAAATGCGGATTGACAGAAACTGAAAAGTAGGCACTTTCGCATCCCGCAATATCCATAGCCTTCCATGTGCATGGATATATAGTTTTAATAGCGGCAGCGATGCCGCCCCCTCTAGAGTCACGATTGAGGGTATAGATAGTATACTCTGAGGGGAGTGCAGAATTGATAGCAACTGATGCGTCGTTATGGAGCCATGTTTCGGACATAAAAAGAATGTCAGGGGACTCATCAAGTAGATCATGGATATCGAGATGGTGTTTAACCAGTGATCTAACATTAAGATGATAGACCTTAAAGATTGTAGGCTCTAATAACACGCAGGGGACAGGACAGAGAGTAGAAATAGGGGTAGGTGGTGGAAGCGTAAAAGAACAATCAGGACATCTAAAGGGGCCATGCAAGGGATAAATAGAATGGGACGAACAAGGGGCAGGGATAGGACGGAAAAGATATAGGTCGGATCTAGAGTACATGACAGCAGCAGAACTGGGCAGAACAGCTATACGCACCGACCAGGTGCTGAGCCCTGCCCTAGCGCTTCCTCAGCGCTGACGGGCGCAGACGGGCAGGACTCTGGCGCGACTCAGGCGCAGAGAGGGCGCGACCCGCTGCGCGTCAACGCTGCGCGCTAGAGCAGAGCTTAAGTAGGGCGGGCGGAGGAGGGCCGCAAGGCTAGAGCGCTCGGTCCGGCGTCTCTAGGACGGCGCGTCCTCACCCAAGATGGCGCCTATGCAAATAACGGCGAGCTAAGAACCCACGGAAACCCAGACCCGCTAAGTAGCGGTGCGGGAGCCAATTATGTGCAGTGAGGGCCAGGAGTCCCTATTAAAACCAGGGTAAAGTAAAAACACAAAGAACAAAAATAGGATAAATGCGGTAATTAAAAAGCGCGAAGCGCTGAGCAGCGATGTGTTGCAGCGTCAGGGTCTCAGCCACGCTGTTCGTCCAGAATGATACTAGCAGGCCAGGTAACAATTAGCCTTAAGTAGGGCGGGCGGAGGAGGGCCGCAAGGCTAGAGCGCTCGGTCCGGCGTCTCTAGGACGGCGCGTCCTCACCCAAGATGGCGCCTATGCAAATAACGGCGAGCTAAGAACCCACGGAAACCCAGACCCGCTAAGTAGCGGTGCGGGAGCCAATTATGTGCAGTGAGGGCCAGGAGTCCCTATTAAAACCAGGGTAAAGTAAAAACACAAAGAACAAAAATAGGATAAATGCGGTAATTAAAAAGCGCGAAGCGCTGAGCAGCGATGTGTTGCAGCGTCAGGGTCTCAGCCACGCTGTTCGTCCAGAATGATACTTTACTTTGGGCCGCAGGATATCCATGCGATCCGCATCTTCCAGGAGGCAGAGGGCCTCCACAACCCGAGGATCCTCGAGCCGCGCCATCACTACTCAAGCAAAGCAATACAAAAGGGGATGATGGACGGAGCGTTTTAGCAAATCAAACACTCATCCACAGTCAACTGATCTGGGTTTAATCCATCACCCTTCTTTAGCTCACTCAGCCACCCCAGTTCAGACATGGCCATATGCAAATCAGTCTGACCCTGTGCCTCATGGGAACAGTCCAGCCCGAACTGCCAAGCCATGTCTTCCCTGGACCGGAAACAAGCATCCTGGGACCGGTTTCGGATTCATAATCCTCATCAGCCAGGCTATCTTGAATCCAGTGGCCAAGTGAGCAAGGGACTCACGTCTGAGCATACCCTGCCAACTTAGGGCGAACAAAGAGATACAAAAGGGGATGATGGACGGAGCGTTTGAGCAAATCAAACACTCACCCCCAGTCAACTGATCTGGGTTTAATCCATCACCATTCTTTAGCTCACTTAGCCACCCCAGTTCAGACATGGCCATATGCAAATCAGTCTGACCCTGTGCCTCATGGGAACAGTCCAGCACGAACTGCCAAGCCATGTCTTCCCTGGACCGGAAACAAGCATCCTGGGATCGGTTTCGGATGCACTACTCAGCAAGGCCCACACTGACAGGCACTCCCACCGCAACAGCTACACCTTGCCACGAACCGCCACACGCAGCCCAAAGGCAGAACCAGCAGCAGTCCCACAATACCAGCGATCAGCCCAGGCACTACTCACGCAAGGACAAGGCAATGCCAATATACAGCAAGGAAAAGAAATGCGAAAGAAATGCGAAAGAAATGCGAAAGAAATGCGCCCAAGTGCCAAAAGAAATGTGCCCACAGGCCACTCCAACCGGCTGCTTGGTCACTACCACTAAATGGTGGTTATTACCCTAAAATGGCCGGTTAAATAATAACCTAGCCCAAACCCAGCCCAAAAGTAGCCCACCCAGCCGAAAATTAGCCCACAGAGCCCAACCAGCCCAACTGAGGTGCTGGCTGCTCCCCCCGGCCCAAAATCCCCCGGGAGGAGCATGCCTCCCACTGGTCTTCCACCGCTTCCAAAGCCCTATTTTAATGAGAGGCTCAAGAATTGTCATACCTGTAAGCCTGAGACAACAGCTGATTGAGTTAGCCCACAAAGGACATCATGGTATTGTAGCTATCAAAAGGGCCCTAAGAGATCGAGTCTGGTTCACACACTTAAACGAGTGGGTTGAGAGGGAACTTAGAGTGCCATCTTTGCAACTGCTTTTCCCCCAAAGTGACTCAAGATGCACTGACCATGTCTGATCTTCCTGCAACAGCTTCGGAAAGGGTTGCAGTTGATTTATTTGGGCCCCTAGGGAATGGACATTATCTCATGGTAGTGATTAATAAATATTCAGTTGTCATCCAACAACCCATAACCAGGTCGAGAGCTGGAAAACATCTTTGCAGCATGGGGTGTCCCCAGCACTCTCAAATCTGACAATGGTCTGACATTCAACAGCAAAGAGTCCAAAGAGTTCTTAGTCAGATTGAATGTCAAGCATCAAAAAGTACACTTCTGTGGCCCCAAGTAAATGGTATTGGGGAAAATGTATGGGTACCCTCAAAAGGCTTATTCAGTGAACATCCCTTGAGGGGATTTAACTGAAGGACGCCCTGTGACAAACCTTCGTGTTTATCGTTCAACTCCTCCCTCCACAACAAGTGAAAGCCCCGCCACCTTGCTGTTTGCTAGTGCCATCAGAACCAAAATACTACAATGGACAGCAGACCGATCCTTGAGTGCTGACAAGGATCATGTCACCGACACTTCTCAAAAGCGCAAGATGAAGACATATGCCAATCGGCGTCAGAGAGCCCAAGAGACAATCTTCAATGAAGGTGACTTAGAGTCCCGGTTAGGCGGGAGCGAAAGCGCAGAAAACAGACACTCCATTTGCTATTGATGGCATGCAAAGGACACAAGGTGACTGCACATCCTCTCAGACAATCCATCACAGAGGATTTGTCACATTCCAAACACCTACCCCTGCGAGCATTAGCTCCTACACCTACCGATAAGGCTCTCTTGCCTGACAGTCCAGATCAAACATCAGAACCTGAACCATCGGTGCCCAAATAGAGTGCATCTCAACCACTCCCTCTCACTCGATCTGGTCGACTAGTGCAAGTGCCTCAACGACTCATTGAAGAAATATTCAATAATTATTGTTTGCACTTTTTGTTTAACAAAGTGGGGGATGTAGTGTTGTGAGACTATGTGTGGTTGGACCCTTGCAGTTCTTGGCGGACTCAGGAGAGAAAGTACGTTACTGGTTGAAAGGTGTTAAGGTGTGGCGATTATGAGGTAATCAGAGAACAGAGTGAGATTGTATGCTGAGGAATAAAGATGTACAATCCAGAGGTCTGTGTGTGGCATATTGATTTGCAAGCTCCCGAGCTGGGGAGAACGCTACGGTTACACATTGCCAGCCTAGTTAGTGACAAGTCGCAGCATTAATAAGAGTACAGCCAGCCTGATTAGTGAGTGTGCATTGAGATTGTTTAGTGAAGGTACATCCAGATATGTTAATGGGAATGTAGCCAAGGGGCATGTTATCTAGCAGATTACTTGGATATAGTGTAGACAGACTGATTATTGAGCGAAATTCAGTCCTGTTTAGTTCGTGTGAAATTGGGTTTGTGGATGTGCAATATGACTTGCAATAAGTGAGCCAATCGGTGTAATAAGTGAGCCAACAGCCATACTTGTGTGTGTGAGCTTAGACTGGTAGAGGAGACACACGTAAAGAGATAAGTGGCCACCACATAACATTGGTGGGCAATGCCATGAGCCCAAAAGAGGGAATTAATAGGTTAAAACCTCGTTGCTTCCACCTGTCAAGGACCATCTTCCCAATATGGCCTCTAATTCGCGACATGGAAAGGGGCGGTCAATCTTAGGCAAAATATGTTGTGATCTCTAGCACCAAGTTACGCCTCGCTCCAAATCTTGGGAAAACCAAATAAAATTATAAAATAAATAATCTGAATAGAATCGGGGCATTGACTACATTGTTTAAACTGCATAGGGTGCCTCTTGCTAGCTGTGAGCTATAGTTGCCATTAGTTCTGGGCACCTCGTATGAGAGTCTTTTTTACAACCCTTGTGTGAGAAAGTGCCATCTTTCTTGCCTTGGTATGCCCCCACTTTTTTCTGAACTGTTGATGTGCTTTGACTGAGTATGCCCTGGGTTACTGCCAACCAGGTACACAGGGCCTGTGTTCCCTCCCTAAAACTGTGTTGAAACTAAAACCTAATTGGCATCTCCGGCCACCTATCAGCCCCTAGTAAATGGTACCCTAGGTACCTAGGGCATGGTGACCAGAGAAGACCCCTGAGGACTGCAGCACTTATTGTGCCACCCTCAGGGGCCCTGTGTTCTGACACCCACACACTGCCTTTGCAGGCTGAGTGTCGAAGTACAGAACTAAACAAAGAGTCGACCTGGCACACATCCCTGTGTGCCATGCCCACAGAACTGAAGTAAGATTTCCTGACCTCAAAAGACACCCCTGCACCCGGCGCTCCATGCCCCCCTGTGCCCAACTCCTGGGTGCCTACCTACCCTCCAAGATCCCAACTTACCCCTCGAAGTGCTGGTCGCTCCAGAACTTCCTCCGTCGCCGAGCCTGCAGCCTTTGTTCCCTTTTCAAGATCCTCATTGAATAACATTGAGCGCCCGACGGCTCAAAAGCACTCTGCACCCCACCGCCTAAGTGTCCCTGGCAGTGCAACCTGTACCCTATCCTACTTCCCCATTTGCCCTGAGCAAGTGACCAGGAGCCCAGCTCCCACAGCTGCGTGGCCTGCTAGCCAGCAGCCACCAACCGAAGGCCCCCTGCCTCTCATTGAATAACGTTGGGCCTAACTACCTCTTCACCCGGCCGCCCCTGTGCCACTGAGGCTGTACCAACTGTACCTACCTGACCCTGGGGGACCCCTGAGTCTAAGCCCGGAACCTTAACTTCACCAGTCGAGTACTCACCTGAAAACCGATGACTCACTTTTCTGCAATAGGATAACATTGACTGGTTTGACTCGAAATTTCTTCTAAGTGTGACGTTTTGAAACTTTAAAATATTCATTTAAAATCAGCCGAATAACGAATTTCGAATTACTCACTTTGGATCAGGAGAGAAGCCAGTACTTTACCTTATAGCCTAGTATTGAACCGCAAAAGTAATCACAATCGTGTTTGCTAGTAATCTAAATTTCTGCCGTAGGAAACCATTGACTGTTTTTCTGTGAAAATTCTTCTAAGTGTGAAGTTTTGAAATGTTAAAATATTCATCTAAAATCAGCCGAATATCGAAATCCGAAGTACTCCCCTGTAATCAGGAGAGAAGCCAGTGCTGTATCTTTTAGCCCAGTACTGAACCGCAAAAGTAATCCCTAACAGGTTTACTAGTAACTTGTATTTTCTCCGTAGGAATCCATTGTCTGCTTCTCTATGACATTTCTTATGTCTACTTTTGAAAACTAGAAATATTCTTTAAAAATCATACGAAATACTGAAACGTAATTACTTACCTGTTTTAAGTTGAGACCCAAGTGCTGGCCCCAGGAGCCCAGTACTTGATTACAAAAGTAACGAGAACGTACTTTACCTGCAACCTGAATTTTCTCCCATTAGATAAGATTGCCAGCTTTCTGTTGAAAAGTTTCTAAGTGTGAACTTTTAAAATAGCTTTTTATTCCTGAAAATCACTACAATACCTAAAACGTTTTTGCTAAACTGTTTTCAGCTTAGACCCCAGGACTGAACCTAGGAGCCAGTCTTGGAATTACCAAAGTAATCTACAAAGTAATCAACTGTGTTTATGTAAGGAAATCCATTGAGCTTAACGCTAAATTGTCTGTAGAATTGTGTTGCCTACTGCAACCCCTGTACCTATTGTATTTACAAAGTTAATTGCCTTTCTGCAAAGTACCCATCTGAGACCTCTCATATGGAGAACAGTACATTTTGATACCTGTCGGTTCTAGAAATAAAACAACTATCAGCTAGATTCATCATAGTCCCTTTTTCCGAGTCCTTAATAGCGATTATTAAGGAATCGCTATTAAGGACTTGCAAAACGGGATTCATGTAGGAATCGCTAAATAAATTGCGATTCCTACAATTCCTTATTTGCGATTAGCAAATTGCTAATCACAAAAAGGATGCGATTTCAAGGGTGCCAGGGTGTCCAAAGGACACCCTGTAGCACCCCTGAAATGTAATCTACATTGGTGTTGCGCACACACATGTCCAAAGAACATGTGTGTGTGTAACATGCAACTTAGAAAAATGCATTTAAATGCATTTTTCTAAGTTTTCGCTATTTACCACGAGGTTTGACCTCGCGGTAAATAGCGGCCCAAAATTGCGATTTCGCAATTTTGAAATGGTTCATGAATTGCATTTAAGGAATCTCAAATAGAGATTCCTTAAATGTAATTCCTCGCAAATGTGCGAATTCTTTATTAGCGAATTTTGCATTTGGGATGATGAATCCCAAATGCAAAAATTGCACTCGCAAAGGGCCAGATTCTCAGAATCTGGCCCTTTGCGAGCGCAATTAAGCTTGATGAATCTGGCCGTATACCTTTTGCTGACTGAGTGTGTACAACAAATGCTTTACACTGTCCTCTGGTACTGCCTTACTGCTCGACCAAGCTACCACTTTAGAGAGTAAGGTCACACCTGGCTTTAACCTCTGTTATACCTCTGGGGTTTGTGTACTCTATACACACTGTACCTTATCCTGGTCCAGTATATATAGAGCCACTTTCTCACACCTTGCACTACTGAAAACATTAAACAACTCTTTTTCCACACAATGTGGAGGGAAGTTGGAAGGCTCCATGTAGAACTGCCAGTTTAATGCCGGATAAAACTTCCACTAACGGCTCTACGAGCTAAACTAATTTTGTAAGAACGGACCAGGCCTGTTTTTCGGCTGGGAAAGTGCGGGTCAGAAAACTGATGGCAAAAAATGCTGCCTGCACTGTATTATTTTCAAGGAAGCTTAGCTTTCGAGTGTCCTTCTTAAAGAGCAAATTAAGAGCCCATTCACAGAAGGATACTTTCCAAAATAAGGCCTGAGAAACAAGAGGTTTGCCGAACACGAAAGCACTGCATCGATTTAAAAATAAGAGGCATATCAGCAACAACCGGCGATAATTATCGCTAAGCGCACTTAGCGCTAGGATAATTTTTGCCGGCAGGGCAGACTCATCCATGATATCCACATTCCATTGGATATCAAGTCAATCTAAAAGCAGGCGTAAGGAAAGTAGCGATAACCAAGGTTAGCGCTACTTTTCTTATCGCTATGCTTGTTAGCTCACCCATTGATAATTGGAGAAATGTCGGTTAGCGACATTTCTCCAGTTATTTTGAGCTGAAACGCCCACTTTGCATCTCATTAGCGATGAAAAGGTGGGCATTACGGAAAAGGGCGTTAAGGCAAGGATTCACGCAGTAGCGTGACCTTGCTGATATAGAGATAAAATTACCGCCACTTTTCGGCCGAAAACGGACGCAAAAGCGGCGATAATTTTTTATTGCCGCCTTGTTGATATGCCCCTAAAGCTTTCCCAGAAACACATTACACTTTGTCTGTAAACGTGACGTGCGTGTCTAACTTTATCTCTGACATTTATCTTTCTGTTTGCTTTCCAGCTATTCCGAGAAGCCTCCTGCAGATCAGTAAGTCTTCGTTCATCTTCTATTTGCATGCTTATGTCTGCCAGTAATGTGTTTGAAATGGCGATAAGAACGCAAAGCATCGTGGGTGCAATGTTAAGAGACAGCAGGTTAAAAAACATACATTGGCAAAGCCAATTAGGTCTTGCCTTTAAAGAAGAGCGAGACATTGATTTGCTAATGGTTGTTTTAAAGTGCTTGGCACATCAGAACATCTGTCACAACGTGATTGTGCCAATAGATTGTGGTGCATGTGCCTGTATGGCAGCAATTTTGTTGATTATTTGAAGATGGCCACCATGTGAGCATGTGTGTGTGCATGGATCACAACATATGAGTCTTGGTGTATACACCATTATGATGCGAAAGCATCCAAATTTTACAGTACTATTCCAACAATGCTGTGTCAAAATGTAAATAATTTATTTTCACAGCATGCCTGAGCAATAAAGTGAGTGGCCTTGTAGCACTTTAAAGTTACTGGGCCATGTATTGAAATAAATAACTTACCCTAAGCCATATCCTTCAGTTTGCTGAACAAACATTTTGGGCTCTTTGGACTTTCACAATATGATGACTTTCTTGTTGGTACCCTAAAGCCTCACTTCTCTAGGCAGGACCATTCCTCTGCTACCAAAGTTTTGACCCAGAGTAAGCAGTATAAATCTTTCAACTTTCCAATATACTACTTACTCATCTATCCCTCTAACTGCACTGGGCCCCCTGCCATTAGATGGATTACAGCATGACCCCAACCACAGAGGTGAATGGGCCTCTGATGGATTTTCTCCGCCGATAGGAGGGTTGGGAATTAGGGTGTCCATTCACAAATGTTAGTCACCCAATGAGGACCATTAATTTTTTACTCACTCACAAATTTGAAATTAGGTTCAAATGCACAACTCTCAGGACCATACTGTAAAAATAAAGTATTGCAATGGAGAGTTTCAATCTTCTAAAGAATTTAAGTCTAACTAAAATGATACAAACCAGACCCTCTGCTACTACAATCAAAATAAAAGAAGGGGAACCTGATATTCTTAAAATATTTGCTGATACTCCCTACAACTCCTTTAGAATAATAGATTAATTTAATAGAGTTCAAATAAAGAACACCAGTAAACAATAAGACAATTTAGATAGGTATTGTACTAATGTCCCAAAAGTTATACAAATAAGCTATTGCTTACGCATCTCTGTCAAAATTCTTAGAAGATGTACTTTTAGACCACACATTCAGTCAGACTTACTAATCCAAAGAGGATAGTTTAAACAAACATCCGATATGAGATTGCATGCTTCCTACACCATTAGAGGCAAAGGAATAGTTCAGTTCTATCAAAGATTCAAAGCAAATGGGAAAAACAATCAATTTATTAACCCCTTCCGTGCGGCCGCGATTTTTCCCGTGTGCGGCCGCCGGACGAACACGGGCGGGGCATGACGAACCCCAGCCGTCATCAGCACACGAGCACCGTAGTGCATGACGGCTGGGGTTCGTCACCAGCATGGAAGGGGTTAAAGTCCTCTAAGGGCGAGTCCACGAGCTTTGGTGAAAAGAAGCAAAAATCAATTCGTTTGGCAAGGAAGAATTCCAAGTAGACTTTATGAGTGTTGCACCATTAGCCAAAGGGAAGTTCAAGATAGAGAAAATTAGGGATTGTGAGAAAAGGATAAGATCCAAAACTAAATGAGTGGTGTTCCATAAAATCTTTTGAGACGTGTGCGTCCGGCATTGAAAAGAAAAGAAAAATAATGGCACAGCCCCTCCTTTGGGGTTTCTTCTTTTATAGTACTTATGTCACCTTATCAGACATGGTGTCACTCCACTAGTCGGTCCATCATATGATTAGTTTACGTATGTTGTCACAAAATACATTTAGTTACTCATGCATTCTTTCCCAAGCATTGCATGTGAACGACTTGGCTTTCCGGGCCTCACAAGTTAGTCAACGGTAGAAAATGTATAAGGTTACAGATTTTGGCATGGGTGAGAGCTGATTTTTCCACTGGTCAATTCCACCATAAACTTCAAAAGAATGTTCTTTGTATATATGCTGAAGTGTGCACAGAACAAATAAAGCAAAGTTTGCAAAAATGTTAATGAATTACTATGTTTGCTAGGGGAAAAACAAATTCTGCCCCAGGAAGAACACGTTTACTGCTTATAATGCTTACATCAGTTCTAAATGAATTAAAATTAATTGGAATTAAATATAATGCATCATATCGTTATTTCATAATAAAAGAATAATACATTTTTCACCCATGTATTATCACACAAAATTGATTAGCATTAGCTTTGGACTGCTGCCACAAATTGTCAAAAATCCATACATGTAAATTATTCTAAAAAAAACATTTCCCAAAATAGTTTCTGCATTTTTAAAATCATTAAGGTCTCTACTATCTCTGTAAATTTCAACTTCCCAGCTAATTTTATCGCATGATTGCACCACAATCTGATTACAATACATTTGCAATGAAAGGCAATAGAACTGTTCGGCCTCATCTTTAGATTCATTAGTTTGCAATCCTACGTGAACAATAAAACATCATTTCATAAGAAACCTTGTTATGAAATCTTTTAGTAAGAGTTATAAATATTTAGCAATGTAGTTTCTCCTTTTCTAGCTCTCTCAAGCTCACTTTTACAGTGCTGTTACTTCACTTGTCTCTATTTTTGTATTACTTCGTGTACTTTGTGCAATGGGCACATTCAGAATTTTGTGTCTGAATCGATAAAGTGTCATGTAATGTGGTTTTGAAATATTTGCTCTATCATGTGCGGGGGGGGGGGGCACTTTGGTAAAAACACTTCTCAATGTAAGCGCATGTTGACTCTAAGAACCACAAACCTCCATATCTCTTTACTGGTGGACTGTGGGCTTCTTTTCCAGTCAGATGAACCCTGTAAACGCTAAGGGAATTGAAAGTCCATGCTCTAAATGGCAGGATTTCTGTGGCTGCCATAACCTTTGTGTAATGCTTGCATTTGCCATCTCGTAACACTGGGAAGCGGTGCTGAAAACAAAGGGCACGTGTTATTCAGAAAGGTTTACTACCAGCCTGCCTCAAATCCAGCAGGAGTGAGCCGATTTAGAGGGTCGGATTACAAGTATGTGACTCCGTATGGTCAGTGGAGAAGCAAAACCACCTTGAAGTGTGAACCTTGAAATACACAGAACACACAAAGGCAATGGAACAAAGTATAAACATATGTTTAAGCAACCTAAAAAGTCAGTCACACACGCGCACAGGCAGACAAACAGTTTTAAAGCGGAAGCAAGAGAGTGCCAGTGCATGTGCGTACGAAAATCAATATTGTTCTAAATTAAGACGGCAACTTACAAAGCAAGAATATGGGAAACATCCTTTACAACGCAACTTTTACCACGCAGTGCTCTTACAACGCAGGTTTTACAACGAAAACCATTACAACGCATTGCGCTGGGGTGCGCTCTAGGTTAGGGAATAGATTTAATTTACTATCCAACACCTTCCCTAGTGTCCACGGGGGCTAGAGTTGGAATAGTAAATTAAACTAATCACTATCCAGCACCCCAAAGCGTTATGCGTTGTAATGGTATGCGTAGTAAAACCTGCGGTGTAACAGCATGCGTGGTAAAAGCATGCGTTGTAACGTCATACATCCCAAGAATATAGTTAAAGCAGTATGAAAAAGTGGAAGCACAAGGCTTCATCTGTGCATTGTGTCCAATGCAGGGAAAGGAAAACACATGTGAGTGAAAGAGTTTGGAAACACGTGAACTCACATGCAGCGACTGCACAAAAAGACAACATAGTTTCCTGACAATGAGCACAGACACCAAACGAACCGATTGTAGAGAGGCAATTCTCCTTGGAAGGACAAACACAAAATGAACAAGCTGGGACACAAATAGGAAGCAGGCAAATTAGGCTGGCAGGAAAGACAACCAATCATAATCAATGGGCAGCCTCAACGCCACTCCCTGTTCTTGTTAAGGCCACAATGTGTCTTGCGACAGACAGCACATGCACTAGTAGGCTCGACCTGAAAATGCAAGGTTGTACGTAAAATGCGAGAGTAACCTGGTGATAGGTGAGAGAGAGTTTGGGTAAAAAATTATAGGGCATAAGCCAAATGGTGAAAAGAAACGAGGTAGAGGTAAATAGAGATAAAAAGCTCAGTTGAACACTTTCAGTATTTGGCACACGGCTGAAGGAAGTCACGAGGAAGTGACGTGATTTGTTTTACGGGTCACAGGGTGTGAGTTAAAGGTTGGTCTTGAGATAAAGGCAAATGGGCTAGGGCTGAAGTTGGAAAAGCAGGGTTTAACCCGTTGACCGCGGCGCGAATTCCGCCTCGGTGCAGGCGAAATAATGAGTGGGCGGAGTTTGGACAGCCACTGGCTATCCTCCGCACACGCCCACTGTGACGTCGGACAGCCTGGGGTCGTCCGACGCATGGAACAAGTTAATAGTGAAAGGACAGTGTTAAGTCAGAGGGCCGTTTCTCTTAGCCACACAACACTTATATCAGGCTGGGGTTTCAAGCAGTGACACGAAAAGTTTCATTACACCTAAGTAATATTGCATAATTTCCAAAATTTCAAGTTGCACTTGTTACACAAAATTCACAAAATTATCCCATTTGCCACGTCACATGTTTTGTGTAGTGTAAAATGTGACCTCAAATCAAAAATGGATGCATGGACACCTTTCACACTAAAATATAGGGCAAAATGTCAGATCTCCATTTTGAGTAATTTTGCATACATTTTCGGATAATTACCAAAATTAAATTATGTGAGTTGTACTCAACCTAGTTTCATGTTAATCACTGGATATGTTAATTATTTCCATTTAATTCACTGCATGTAAATTTATCTCATTCGGAAATTCTGAAAACCAAAATTGATTGTGGCTCTCGAATACCAGAACTGAAGATCTCTGTATTAATGAGAAGGAAACACAGACGTGAAAGTCAGGGTGAAGAAAGATTGTATCTTATTCAAGCACCAGTGGAACACCATACTCTTACTTTCTTAGAGATTATGTGTAATTGGAACAGTCATAGATAATGATATCCTCTGCAGTACAAGTAACACAAAGACAATAAAAGTGTCTTCTTGGCATACTAAGAAAAGGAGCCATAAGGAAGTGGGTAGGTTATTAGTGTATGAGGGCGGTGGCTTAAGATGGAAGATTAAACACAGTATGGAGGGGATCTAACGGTGATAAAATGAGGAGATTAAGGCTCCGGGAAAAAGATTTCCGGTGAGATAATGTGAATACAATTTAAAATTTAGGAATAAAAAGTGAGAGGGTATGAGTTAAAGGTGAGAGCAAAGAGGTCAAAGGTGAGAAGGTTAGAGTTAAGGATAAGGCGCCAGGGTAAAGGAAAATCTTTCAAATACGGGTAAGGGTAAAGTACAGGGTTAAATATGAGAAGAATAACAAAGAATGTGTAGGAGTTCAATATGACTTACATTGTGTGTATGATAAATATAAAAGTCTTGATCCACAAGTGATGTCATCAGTAAAAATGATTGCATGGTTTAAAAGCATTAAGAGAAAAGTACACATAGAAATTGCAAACTTTGGCTATTTTTAGGTCTCGGCTAGCGTAGGCTGCGTAAATGCGCAGTCTCGCTGGCAAAATTAAATGACTTGGAGTAGAGACGTTAAGCCCGCCCCTCTTCTCCATTGACTGGCCTCCTAAACAGTGGCCAGCCATTGGAGAAGAAGTCCCAGTGACGTTCTTCTTTGGATCTAAGCCCCGTCCTTTTCGGATTGGGGGTCATGTTTTAGACTTTCTTTCTAGGCTGTACACAACAGTCAAAAACACGCCCCCCAGTCTGAAAAGGACGGGGCCTAAATAGAAAGAAGAACCATTTGTCTCTAAGCCCTGTCCTTTTCAGGTTGGGGGGGCGTGTTTTTGACTGTTGTTTACATCCTAGAAAGAAAGTCAAAAACACGCCCCCCAGTCTGAAAAGGACGGGGCTTATAGACAAATGGCGAGCGCTTGTTGGTTTTTTGCTCCCCTCCCCAGACCACCATTTTCACAAACTAATTGCGCAGTTACCCGGGGTGCCGATTGCGTGAGCACCACACAGGGCATTTTCAAACATTGGGGGCTCATGAGGTTACACCTAAGTGAACTAGATACAGGCCTCTGAGTGCCGAGTTGTAGTCTGGGGCAGTAGCCGATATTGTGAGTCTGTGAGGAGAAGGCGAGCAAGGGAATCCTCACGCGGCTCTTTTGTTGCAGGGCTCAGTGCGCAGCTGCCTCTGCCCGCTCCGAGCGATGCATCTGGAACGCAGGCGCTGGATGCTGGGGGCCACCACACTGCTTGTCATCGTTCTAATTTTCGCAGACATCTCGGAGATAGAAGAGGAAATAGTTCCCACTAAAGTAGGGACTCCAGCAGACGGCTGGCCCGGGTGCTCACACTTCTGGGATGCTCTCCAAGGACTCCCCAGCGGCGCCGCGGGTCTGATCACTCCCTCTGATATGGCGCAGCGAGCGATACACTTGGGAGCAGCCGGCTCTCACTAGGTTGACCGGGGTACTCCCGCTACAGGTATGGCAGATTCCGAGGGTCAGAGGGGGTGCTCACCTGGAGCCTGTCCGCGGGCGGCACGGCGGCGGTGCTGGGTGCCCTCTCCCTCTACAACATGAGCACCGGCGGCGCCGACCGCCTGAGCTGGGGTAAATCTGCATGCTGCGGGCTGACCCTGTCCGTGGGCCGCTTCTACAGCTGGATGGTGGACAGCCGGGTGGCTCTGCGCATCCACGAGCACGCCGCCATCTACCTGACCGCCTGCATGGAGAGCCTCTTCGGGGAGCTGCACTGCCGGCTGCTGCAGGCTGGGCCGCGGCCCCCGACAAGGAGGACGGGGAACCCCCCATGTTCACAGCCGAGGCCGTGGAACAGACCATCAACAACGACTGTGAGTTCTGGGGGCTGCTGCAGCCACAACAGCACCTCATATGCTGCAAGAATGCCGCAGTTACCCTTCTGTGCACGAGCGTGAAGTTTGTTTTAAAGTATAGCGCGTCTTTCTCCCCAACCCCCGCTCTGCCATTTTGATACCAAACACATTCAGAGCTGCTTTTGGACTGGAAACACGTGTGCGCCCTGCCATTTTGGGACCGTCTCCTGTTGTCACCACATCCACCACCACCACGTCCACCACCACCACCACCACGTCCACCACATCCACCACCACCACCAAATCCACCACAACCACGTCCACCACCACCACATCCACCACCACCACGTCCACCACATCCACCACCACCACCACATCCACCACCACCACATCCACCACCACATCCACAACCACATCCACTACCACATCCACCACCACATCCACATCCACCATCACCACCACATCCACAACAAACACCACCATATCCGCCACCACATCCACCATCACCACCACATCCACCACCACATCTACTACCACATCCACCACCACCACATCCACCACCACCACCTCCATCACATCCACCACCACCATATCCACCACATCCACCACCACCACATTCACCATCACATCCACCACCACATCCTCCACATCCTCCACCGCCATATCCACCACCACCGCCACATCCACCACATCCACCACCACATCCACCACCACATCCACCACCAACACATCCACCATCACCACCACCACATCCACCACATCCACCACCACCACATCCACCACCACATCCATCACCACAACATCCACCACATCCACAACCACATCCACCACCACATCCACCACATCCTCCACCACCACATCCACCACCATATCCACCACATCCACCATCACCACATCCACCACCACATCCACAACCACATCCACAACCACATCCCCCACCACCACATCCACCACCACATCCACCACCACATCCACCATCACCACCACATACACCACCACATCCGCCACCACATCCACCACCACCACATCCACCACATCCACCACCACCACCACATCCACCACCACATACATCACCACATCCACCACCACATCCACCACATCCAGCACCACATCCACCACCACCACATCCACCACCACATCCACCACGTCCACCACCACCATATCCACCACCACTGCCACATCCACCACATCCTCCACCACATCCACCACTACCACATCCACCACCAACACATCCACCACCACATCCACCACCACCACAACACCCACCGCCACCACCACATCCACCACCACATCCACCACCACCACATGCATCACCACATCCACCACCACCACATCCACCACATCCACAACCACATCCACCACCACATCCTCCAGCACTACATCCGCCACCACCACCACATCCACCACCACATCACCCACATCCACCACCACCACATCCACCACATCCACCACCACATCCACCACCACCACCACACCCACCACCACCACATCCACCACCACCACATCCACCACATCCACCACCCCCACCACATCCACCACCACATCCACCACCACATCCACCACATCCACCACCACCACATCCACCACCACCACATCTAACACCACCACATCCACATCCACATCCACCACATCCAACACCACATCCACCAGATCCACCACAACATCCACCACATCTATGTGTGAGTGTGGCTCTCTCTGTGTGTGGGTGAAAATGCAATAGGTATCGCATTTGCGTGAGATTAAGCTATTGGCATTGTAAATGACAATGCCATTTATTTATCTGTTTTCAAAACCAACACATAAATAAAAAAATTGTCATTTACAATGCCCAATAGCTTTAACTTTTGCAAAGGCGAGACCGTTGCATTGTAAATGCTTGTTATTTCTGGAGCTGGTAAGCCAACTTCCCCCTGAAGCCCATTTTACTGATAAATCCTAGTTAACTTTGAGGATCCAGTGGCATAATGCAAGCCCCTGCAGCCTCTGCTGAGGAAGGGGAGCCCAACATTCCAAGGGTCACCAAGATCCCAGGGTCTCCATTCAGCCCTAAACCAATGAATATCTGTGAGATAGAGGAGAGTATTTTCGTGTTATACCACTGTGAGGATCCCCCTACCCGTATTTCTCTTTTATTTCCTATCAGTTGGTATTAGTATATAGGCCTTCTGCTGTACTTGGAAAACTATGTAATGGAGTACCCATTGTTTCATCTACTTGTCAATCAACTTCAAAATTCAAAATAATCATTGTGATTAGATTAGGTGCGCAAGGTGTTAAACTGAGAAAAGAAAGATTTAATCAGAGAGTGTATTTTATAAACACCTGTCTCAGTGATAAATGAACTATACTTTGCATACGTTACTTAGCTAATTTAGGATGTAGTTCACATTCGAATAGTATACAACAAGCCTCATAAGATGCTCATGGTTTGAGAACCCTCATAAAAGTGAGGTTTTTATGCAACTACTGGGCTCGAGCCCTCACACATATTTGCATACCTGCTTCCCCATCGCTAATAGATGTGGGGCACTCAGTGTCCGTTACCTAATTGTCTTCATCTTCACTAACATTCCCCAACACCACCTTCACTACACCTAACTCTACACATACAATCTATGTTCTTTAATACTACTGATAAGTTCATGCAGTGTTTCTTGTTGAAATGCTTTCAAATGAGTGACTGCTGAAGTTTTGAACCATTCAAATTAGCGAAAGTATAATATTTGGTGAGCCAGAAATGCGTTGACAATTTGTGTTAGTGCATGGGTCAAAGACAAAGCAGTTTTATGCTATTTCATTTGATTCATATTCATCAAGTTACAGTTAAAGGCTCATAAGGCAGTGCTTTCAATTGACTTTATACTGCAGTCAATAAACACATAAATCAAAACTGATGACGTAATATCAGAGCACAAGATAACTGTAGGTCTAGGATCTACAGAAGGGTGAGGAGTGGTTTTATTATTATTGCAAGAATTAGGACAATAAGGGAGTGTTGTAGATAATTTAAGTAGGTGGCAGGACACGTCTTCAGGTAGTTAAGATGGGTTTATTAAGTTACATAGAATAAGATAGCAGAGCAGTAAACCTCACAGCTGACCAGACCATCAACTGCCAAGGCTGGAATCCTCACACACAAGATAGAACACTCTTAGGTAGTATGGGAGGTAGAGAAGGTAGAGACACTAAGAAAGGACTACAGACACCAAGTAGTCATATTGAATGAAGTGTACACATACAACAGGGAGCTTCAAAAGAGTATGTTGATCTAAAATATACCTTTCTCCTAGGAGTGCTTCATGGCTTAAGGTATGTTACATTTTGTGGCCTCAGTTTGTAGAGAGTCTTTGATCCTCCACCCTGTTGACCACCTGTGATAGTATGTTGGCTAAATATGGTGTATGATCCAGGTAGGATGGCTTTGGTCATAATGCAGATGATTTAGTCTTGATCCTTGCTTCTAAAAGCAACCAGTGCAAGGCTTTTAAAATCAGGGCGATGTTGTAACATTTTTCTTGGACTATGTGAGCTAGGACTTGAGTTGAAAGACTGCTTTAAGAGGTGCAAGAGAGGATGACAGGATGCTAGCCAGGATCACATTTCCAAAGTTCAGATAGGTACACTGCTATTTTTAGTTGGCTTGTGCATAGAAGGTACTTCGGTTTCTTTTGAAAGTGAATATAGCAATTGGATTATAGAACACGTTTCTTAATGTGAGTGGAACCTAATGAAGTTACTGTCCAAATGTTTGGAATTGAGTCATCACAGGATGAAGAATGCGTAACTGTGTCAAGAGTATCTAGGAACATTGGTTAATTTGATTAATCGTGGACCATTCAGGGATTGAGCGTTAGGGATGCTCGAGGTATAAATGAAGCGTTTGTGTGAAAGATGTTGGATCAAATGTTTTAGATTTTTTTCTGCAAGTCCTCAGATCTTTTTACAATATTTTTAAAGAAGGGGAGAGTGCTGATGGGAATAGGTAGCCTAGTGTTGCCACTGTAGCAAAAAGGTCTTTCATGTCTCTAAGAATATTTCTTATTTGATTTTTGAGTTAGTTTGATTTTTGTCACTGACGTTATTTAGATATTTCATATGTTGCAAGCTTCACCATATTTTGTCAAGTGAGCTTGCTTGCCTTTTGCTCTCATTTGGTTTGAGAGTATAACAGAGTGTTGAAGAATTATTTTGTCTTTAAAGTGCTTAAAAGTAAGCTCAACAAGTACAGCTGTTGTAGATTCCTCTGTGGTATAGTGAGCTCTTTGCCTAGATTTTTTGGGGGAACTTTTTTTATTGAAATTTACAATGATATAGCAAGCATAAAAAATAACTACAGCTCAAAACAGACAAGTCAACTGTGCGTATCATTCCCTAGTTCCTCCTATTCAGATCCTCCCCACCCCTCACTGTTCTTCATCGGTTACTTTTGTGAAATGACTTGTCCATGAGAATCCTTTCCCGGGATGGAGGGGGAAACAAAAACATTGCCCCTGCGGGCGTTCCATTTTCCCCATACTTGGCTCTTTGCCTAGATTTGATTTCATGCATCTATTTTCATCTGTTTGATACATAATGAGAGCTTCCATTGAGATGGGATCCACAGGGCATTAACTGATTCCTTTCAATTGTAGAATGTGTGCAAGCAGATAATTTGGCAAGGTGTGTATTTTGAATGGCAACATAGAAATATTGGTCATTATGTTTGACATTGAAGGTGATGCTTATTGTGGAAGGGTAGTATGAGAAACGAAAAGAAATGGTGTAGGAGGCACACAATTAAAGTAAGATCCACAGCACTTCAAATGATTTTGTCTCGGGCAATTTTCAAATGTTAGCACAAGTCTTTGCTAAAACACTTCTTGCTCACGTTGAATCTTAGGGTCTGTTTTGAAGCAGGGCTTTGATTCGCTGCAGAGTTAAGATATCCAAAGTGGGAGAAGATGAATTGGACAGAAAATTTCCTCTAAAAAATTACACTTGTGGGTATGTCTAAGATGCATATCGTCTGAGGGAGATGCATCTTCTGGAGTTGTGTGACATTAGCCATGGCAATGCCAAGATTATGAGAATCAGTCACACTCACGCGCGAGCCAAACTCAGAAGACTACTTAGAGAGGAGAGGGGTATTACCTTCAAAGAAGCTGGAACAGGGGCCGGACCTTAAAAAATAGTGGTTATCAGTGGTTACACATTTTTGCGCCATTAAAAACAACAGAAACAGTGTTTTTTCGGTGTTACTGGAATTATTTTCTTATAATTATTGCTTGCTTTCTGCGCTGACAGACCATGTGTATAGATAGCATGTGTACAGGGTATATGAGATCCAAATACATGTTTACACATCAAACTGTTTGTAGTATATCATACCATACAATACTTCTTTAGTGAGTCTTTGGTCATGCACGCTCGCTCTTTCCTTCCTATGCAAAGGTTTATCTGTGAAAAGGCCCTCTCAACATTGGCACTTGAGACGTGTAACACCAAAACAGCCAGTACACAATTTGCTAACTCTGGCCAATGACATAGCTCTTCATGCCAGTACTGGTATATCTGAAGATTGTGATTCTCTAGGACATGTTCGGCAACATATTCATTGAACTGGGCACATATGCCCTCAGTTATTGAAGCAGTCAAAATTGAAGCAGTACTTTTCAAAGTCTGCAGAATAAAAAAAGAAGAGATCTAGAGCATGTGCAGAGTTCCCTAGTGTGGCTTCATTAACTTCAAATGCCATGGTTGATGAAGGGCCATTTCTATGCATCATTGCTAGCCATTCCCCATAGACTGTAAAATAAAGTTTCCTAAAATGCTCAACATTTCTTTGCTTATCAAATGGCAAGGAATCTAACATGAAGAACTTTGCAGTGCCAAAGTCACTAAAAGTGTCACCCAGCCTACTCTCAAGGAATGATTCACATCTACACCAATTACACTGAACAGTTAGTTGACATAGGCGTTTCGTTTTCAGACTCTAGTATTTTGATTATGTTCACTACAGCAGTCATGCTTTCCTGTAAACACTTAAGCATGCAGTAGACTGTACCTTTTTCACCTCACTATCAATATGTGACAAAAGATCATCACATTTCTTGCCTTTGGCATCATAACAAAGCAAATATTCTGTAAACGGTCGCCACATGTATAATAAGGCATTCCAGCCTCTAGGACTGAGAACCACCAGGTAAATGACATAGTTAGGATGACTCTTTCTTTGATGCCACAAAATGAGAAATATTTGCATTTTAGTTCCAGGGCATATCAAAACAGTGCACCAGAATGGACTACAAAGTCAATAGCATTCTTCGTTAACTCTGAAGATTGGAAAGATGCTTTCAGCCTACTGTCTAGCAAGTGGTAAGGATCTCTTACAGGGAAGCACTTCAGCTTAGGTATCGACATTGACAGGTCATCATACAACTTTTTCAAAGGCGTAGCTGAATTACTGCAAAAACAAACAATATCACTCCAAACTTGGGGGGAACTTTTTTCAGCAGCTTTCCAAGTGACACTGCATTCCATGTTTACCAACATCTGGTGTCATGTTTTCACCACTAGGTCTGATGCTTGGCGACAACATTCTTTTCACATACACCTGTCACTACACCCTGCATTGAATGTTTAAAGCCTGGGGTGTTTGGCAATTCACCTATAATCAATACTGGCACTCTAGAAAAGGGGGCTGATGTATCAAAGGATTTCACCCATTCTCGGTCTGTGGGTAAATATGATGGCACATGTTGGGAAAGATACTTATTAAACCAGCCGTTTTACCTATCAGGGAAATTACATGTAGCCAAAATATCAAATATGATTTTGATATTTCCTGATTCTCTACAGTTCATAAAATAACTAAATAAGACCTAAAACATGCTTCTAAACACTGCATCTTTAGACCAAAGACCACACAACTGAAAAAGTAGAAGGAAGAAGAGACAATATTTTAGTGACATCCCTAAACAACAAAACTCAAACAGAATAATGTTAGGCCAGTCATTCTTGCTGCTGCCTTGTATAACAAAGTTATATTGTATTGGTCCCTTCAGGAAGAAATAAAAATGACTCTTTTACTAATATTTTCCTTTCTTTGAATGGCACTTAGTTTGTGGTTGCAAAGGTGTTTTTTCAGTGTTTATATATTTACACCAGTGATGGCTATTTTCCTTTTGGTGGGGTTTTATCAGTTATTATAGGTTTAAACCTAAAACCAGATAGCCTAAATATCCCTTTTGTCTGCTTAGCTTATCTGCTTTTGTGTTTCACTCTCCTAGAAATTATCATGCATATTTCTTCTCTGTTGGTTCATGTCCATATGTCTTGAACTAGGTTAGCGAGTGGGTAGGATTTGGTTCTCTCCTCTTTGTTGAGGTACAGCAATGCTGCAGTGCTGTTTTCTTGAATTTGTACTCTTTATCCCAATATTTGTAAGTGAAATACTTTCAGGGCTAGAAACACTGTCTTTAATTCTAGGAGGGTAGCATGTTTTTCAGACTACAGTTTAACCATGTTCTCTGATCTTGAGTTTAACCATGTGTGCATCCCACCCCTCGTGTGATGAATCCTTGGTGTTTGCATAGAGGGGATTGGATATGCACACCATCTGCCTTTCATCAGAAACTTGTGTGACTATAATTTAAGTTACTTTGTCATTTGCCTGTAACAACCACAAGGTTGTCCCAATCCACTGCTGACTGTGACCATTTGTTCAAAAGACATTCCGATATGGCTCTCATCTGTAGTCTCTCAAAGAGTAGCTGTTTAATGCATTATTCTATCAGGCCCAACATTTTCTTGACCAGTCCTCACTGTCAGAGACTGTGACTGGTAGAAAAAGCAAACCTCTCACGTAACATCAGCACACTTAAAAAAAAAAAGCACAGCCATTGCTTAGTGTGTCCAATTCTGCAGCCAGATATATTTTTCTCTGGAGAAGATGGGGAGATTTTTTCATATTGACTGTGAACACCAACTTAAACAAGATGTGAATGATGACCTTGTTTATGCTGTTCTGATATTGGTAAAATGTGTTCCCCTTTATAAGTCAGTCTTCTAAGCATGAATAAACATTAATTATTTGACATCTTAAGTGTGCTGAGACAACTGCTAAGTATTTTGTGAACACTATTGGTGCAAATTTTATCCTAAAAGACAACACCCTGAATTCGTAATTTTTGTCCCCATCAAACCCCTGAGATTTTTGTGATGTTCCTTGTTTATGATGATGCCTCAATGGGAATATTGTAGCTAGATCTTGGATTGGTCTTAGACATTAGTCATGTTTTGGAATGGGGAAATATACCAATTAAATTCCTGTGTTGCATTTTATCTTTGGTAGTTCCTCTATGGCATCATTGTTACAAATTCGTATGTTTCTTTAGAAGAAGCTCTAAGGGCCCGATGTAGGTGGCAAATACCGGTCGGAAACGGACGAATTCGGCCATTTCCGACCGGTATTTGGCATCTTGAGATGTAGGGGGCCAGATTTTACAGATTCTGTAAATTTACCGAATCGGTAAATTTACAGAATCTGTAAAATACCGAATCAGTATTTTTACCGATTCGGTCATTCCCAGATGTAGGTGGGACTCTTCTGAGTCCCAAAGGCCCTACGAATTCGGTATTTTACCACCCAATCCAATTGGGTGTTAAAATACCGAATTCAGGTGTGCATGCCCATGTGTGCATGCACACCTAGCCATGGGGCATGTCTGTGTGCCACATGGCGCACATGCCTATTTTTGGGGTGCCAGAGGGTGTCAAAGTGACATCCCCTGCACCCTTGCAAAATTCGGTATTTACCGATTCTGTAATTACAGAATCGGTATTGCCCATTGATTCCTATGGGCTTCAAGGCCCATAGGAATCAATAGGCAATACCGATTCGGTATTTACAGATTCGGTAAATACCGAATCTTAACGATTCAGTATTTACAGAATCTGTAATACCTACATCTCCCCCCTTTATATTTACCGACTCTTAAATACCGAATCGGTAAAATTCTGTATTTAAGAGTCGGTAAATATGAATTAGCTACATCTGGCCCTTAGTGTTTGGTTTTGCAAGAATATCTCTTTGGTGGTATATCTAGAGGTTTGCCTTCCAATTTTACACAATAACCATGTTTTATTATGTCTAGTTCTCACGTGTTTGTTGTGATTTTCTGCCACTCTTACATAAAAAACACTAGTTCTACCCCCAACTGCAGTGCTTTGTTTGTGGGCTGTCATGGTCGAGACACTTGTTTTAGCTGCTCGAGGCTTGGACTGTCCCACTTCTTCTGCCACAAAAAAGGTTTGACATGGCTTGTTTGTTGTCATTGACATGCTCCCAATTCCTCTCAGAGGCTTTGTGGTTTTTGAAATCACTGTTGAATTTGGATTTGACCTTTGTATGTCCTGTTGGTGTTTGTCTTTCTCCTCAATGGACTGTTCGCTTGCAGGGCTCCAATGGCTATGGTGGTTTCTTTGGCTGTTTCCATCCGTCCACCTCGGCCTGTGGAACTGGCCGTGTTGGACAGAAGTGATCCCCTGCCTCACCAGCTCTGGTGGACCAAAAGCATAACCTCAGGGCACTCAGCACTCCACTCTTTTATCCATTAGATAAATCTGGTCACAAAGAAGGCTTTCCACAATCTCGGTCTTCTAAAAGGGCTTCTGCCAAAAGTTCATTTTTTTGCTGAAAATCACCCTATTCATGACAATATTTATTGCCTGGACTACTGCAACATCCTATCCACTAGCCAGCCCAGCTCTTTCCTTTCCAAGCTCCAGAGAGCTCAAACTTTTACAGCTCATATAAGGGTTGGCTTATTGAGCCATGGCCACATTCCGATTTTGAAATCCATACATAGGTTAATTTAAAAAAAAGAGAACAACCTTCAAAACACTTTGCCTTGTACATAGGTTGCTCCATAGCAGCTCACCAAACTAACTTGCAAACCTTTTCACCCTATAGTACCCACCCAGAAGTCTCACATCTGCCAGCCAACAGCTATTGCTGATCCATTCCTAGAGAATCAAAAGTTGCAGTGCACAATCCCTCGACTCCATGAGCTCCTCCTTATGGGACTTCCTACACACCCGTTTGAGATTGAACAGTCACCAACTGAAATTCAAAAAATTATTGAAGACCCACCTTTTTACCCAGGCATTTGGAAACTAGCTACAATTCTCTCAACCCTTTTTACATATCTGACGCTCAAGAGCAGCCACCCTACTCCACAGTTCTCTGAATGCCTTCACCCTATGGCTTTATAATCCTTGCTGTCCACCTGACAAAACCTCTATTTTGACACCACTCTCTGTAGGTGATTGTCTGGCTTTAACCTGAGATGCCTCAATACATTCTATTGCCCTGTCTTTTGATCTCAACCATAGTGCTCTGAATTCATGAGATGGTGGTTGGAAGTGGCAAAGACAAAAAGGTAACAAGTCTTTTGGAAAGGGTTTGTACTCTTTCTTCACCCTTAAAGTGACTGCCTTTGCTGATGCTGGATCTTTAAAGTTCTATATTCCTTTTTTAAAGTTTACTGGTTAGCAAAGGAAGATAAAAATGTTTCCTTTTCATTGGGGTTTGTGATTCCAATAGGAAAAACGCTTTCTCTCTTCCTCCAGCTGCACCCCATACACATTAGTTGCTCTACCTATGAAAGCATTGTGTACTGCTAAGTCATAGGGTAAGTCATAGGGTGGAGCTGTTTTAGTTCGATAAGTGTCTAACTCCTCCTTCTTCAATGTCCTGCCATATGCCCTGTTAAGTGTCTGAGTCATATTCTGGGGGATATTAATGTATTTATTAATTTATCTTCATCATGTTGTGCGATTTCTTTTTCCTGCTGCTCATCTTTTGATCCACTGGTTATACTTTTCTCCCTCTTGTCCTGCCCCCTTCCTAGGTCTTTTGTGATCTGTCTTGAGAGGAATTTTATGTGAACAGAGTATGTCATCAAATTCCTTCTTTTCTAATAAAACAGTCACTTCGCCCTCTAGACATTACGCGCTTTTGTTGAAATTGATGCATCTTTATTTACGTTTGTCTTCAGGTATCAATATATTTTGCTTTTTGGGGGAAGTTGACATGTCTTTGTCATTCGCCTTCCTCCGATCATGCTCCCTTTTTGTGTTCGAGTCAGGGCTTGACACGATGTTCGCACGGTGTCTTCCTTTGAGTTCGATGGCTCGTTTTCATTTTGGCTTGCGTCGACTACCAAATGTTTTCTCTTGGTATTGAAATAGTTTTTCCAAAAGTCTGAAGAATCAACCAGCCCTGAGAGGATTTCTGTGGAGGTTTTGTAGGCATAGACTTTTTCGATATTGAGATCATCTTTTTTAGGCACCAATTATCTGTTTCAGGTACAATTTGATGTTTGACCCATTCTACCCTCTCTGAGCCTCTTTAGTGTCCTCCACTAAAGACAGAGGCTTCTCTCAGTTCCTTAAGAGAATACTCTTTGCCTCATTCTCATAACATATGTGCCTACCTTTGTTTCTCTCTTGGCTTCAAGATCATGGGACCTGATTTAGAGTTTGGAAGCCAGGTAGTCGTACTCTATTACAAATGTGATGGATATCCCGTCCACCTTATTGAAAGTGCCATAGCATAAATGCACTAGTAATACGGCACATGTTTGTAACGGAGTACCCTGTTTGCAAAACTAAATCAGGCCCTTAGACTGGAAGACAGCACAGGTCCTACACCCTTCAGGTATATAGTCCTTAGGTAGGCATATATTACAGACCACCTGAGAGTCCTTCCTGGCCTATGTTCAACTCAAAGATTACATCAATGCAAATCATCTCCTGTTCAACTACTAGTCTGGCTTCAAATCATACTGCAGCATGGAGACTTCCACTTTATGTAGTGACCGATGCCTTCCTGACCACAGATGAAGAAGACCCCATCCTCATTAGCTGTATTTGACGGAGTTGAACATCCCTCCCTCATATGCACCCTAGACTCTCAAATGGGATTCACTGTCAAAGTCCTTCACTGGTTCTCCTCCTACCTTTCTACTAAGCATGGGCGGAAAATCCGTTTCGCTCGCAGATTTTGCGGATTTTCGGTAAATTCGCAATCCGCGAGATTCGCGAATCTCCCGCAAAATCCGCAAATCCGCGAGCAGCGGATTTTGCTCGCACTGCTCGCACTGTTCGCGTGAGTTCGCGGCTTCCCAGTACAACTTCGCGCCCCGCGAATAAGTGCAAAATTGCAGAAATACGATTTTAGCAAAACTGAAACTACTTACCAGGTTCAAAAGTTCAGGCTCATCATTAGTAGCCATTTCCTGTAGTGCTTCCTGAGGGGCCCCTCCAGAGTTCAGTTGCCAGTTGCAACTATTATGTGACCCTGCTCTGAACCTCAGAATAGTTACACATATGCCACAAAGGTCCTGAATTACAGCTAAGGGAGACAAGCAGGAGCCAGGCTGGAAGTTCAAATCCAGTAATCAGCCCCTAATTCATTATTGTCAGTTGGGGCAGGGCAGGTGTTGTAACTAATTTTGCAACAATGAAAGCACTTAGCAAGTACAAAAGATCACTAATCAGGAAGCACTAAGGAAGCAGGTGCCAGCTAAAAAAATATTCTGTGACACATTAATCAGCCCCAAATTAATTCAGGTCACTTGAGGCAGGGAAGGTGTGCTTGCGTTGCCACAATAATGTACACTGACTGGACAACCAGAGGGTGCTGTGATGAAACAGAGGGTGGCATGGGTGGGCCAGAGGGTGGCATGAGTAGTCAGAGAGTGGCAGTGGTGACAGAGAGTGGCAGTGATGAAGAAGAGTGTCCCAAACAGGCTGGACACGTAGAAACAACAAGTTCGCGAAACTTGCGACCCGACAGGTAAGTTCGCAATTTGCGAAAGTGTACAAAACCCTCGCGAACTGGCAGAAACCCGCGCAAACACAAAAAAAAAATCCGCAAATTCGCGAGAATTCGCGGATTTTGCGGATTGCGAGTTCGCAAATCCGCAAAATTCGCGAACGCGAGATTCGCAAAATTCGCCCATGCTTACTTTCTACCCAACATCAGATTGTTCAAATGGGAACCATCAGCTCACAAAAGATCCCTATCACCTGTGGAGTCTCCCACGGCTCCATACAGAATCCTGCCATCGTCAGCCTTTACAAGGATCCGCTATATGCTCTTTTCACAGATAATAGTATCAATAATTACCAATGTGCAGATGAGACACAATTCCACTTGAAAGTCTCTTCTGCTTTAGACTTCCAAAACCTCAAATACTGCTTGCACATCATTCAGAGCCTTCCTAAAGCTCAACCATACAAAGGAAGAATCCCTGTTATTTGCCAAGGAGTCACATGAATGTTTGCCTTAATTCTTATTGTTGAATCTGTGCAAATTGTTCACCCATCATATCAAAGATAACAATCTCTCCTCTAAAAGAAATACCTTTGCATGTTAACAATACCTAATCTCCTGTAGCTCATCAATAAAACCATCAACCAGTGCATGAATTCACATACCCAGCCACTCAACTAAAGATCCCAGCTAACTCCTCACATACCCTGGTCCCCGTAACCCAGGTACTTATAAATATTCCAGGAATCAGTTATTTTCACTCAGATCTCCGGCACACAGTGCCAGCTCCCCACAGTCAGGAGCTGAAAACATGCCCATTCCTAGAACAAATTGCCCCACTGTGTGTATATGAGTCCCACAAGAGCAAGAATAGGCAATCTATAACCTGCAACTCTCTAGTGCCCACATGGAATTTGGGACTGATTATCGTCCTCTCAATCCCAAGGCACATTTCAGATATAAGAGCCATGCTAGAGGAAGACCCCCTAGACATATTGTTTGTGACCGAAACATGGCTCAATGATAGCTCAGGTGCGAACATCCATCTTGCCCTCCCCTTGGGTTACCAGATACATCGATTAGATCGGGTAGATAGAATCGGGGGCAGGGTAGCTATTATCTTAAAAGATGATTTTAGATGCATCATAACCCAGTTCATTCTCCAGGAATGTGAAAGCTTCCAGTTTCACATCGTGCTCTCCCCCCACCCGCACCTTTTCAAGGGTACTCATTTATAGGCCCCCCGGTACAAGTAGTAGATTTATGGACGCACTACCTGAGTCCCTTACTAGTCTTACGATGGAGAAATCTCAAATGACAATTCTGGGCGACTTCAACCTTCACTTTAATGCACAAGACACCCCTATATAAAAAGGCTGCAGGGTGACCTGGAAGCACTACAATTAATCCAACATGTGACCTCACCTACTCATGAGAAAGGGAATATACTGGATCTTATATTTTTTCAACAATCCCCAGATCACTGTACCGAAAACGATCATAGTCCCCTGGTCAGACCACTCTCTAATCACCTTCAGGCCTACCGAAACCTGTGCAGCAGGCACAAGCTAAAGCCCAAACTATTGCAACTAGAAGCTGGGCTAAACTGGTCCCAGAAACCTGGCAGACAGTCCTGTGGGACAATACCCCCACCTTTGCTGGGAAATTAGAAGAGAAATATCAGCAATGGGAGAATTGGATCACCTAGTCGGTAGATATTTGTGCCCCTTTAGAAAATTATCAATAGTAAAATACATCCCAGATTATCTTCATGGTACAATGAACAGCTCATCGCATTGAAAAAACTATGTAACAAACTGGAGAGACTCTGGAGAAAGAAGTATTTCCCACCCTTAAATTTAAATACAAATTGTTAATCAGCTCCTATCATAATAAAATGAAGAGTACACAAGCTAAATACTATGAGGACATAATATCCCAGTCAGCAAACTCCCCATAGGAATTATTTAGAGTGGTCAAAACCTTGACTGGTCCCCAGGAAAGCATTAACACCCCCCTTACATTTATAGAGAGAAGCAACAATATAGCATAATTATTTCACAAAAAAGTGACAGACATATATGATCAATTCCCGAGGAATAGGGACCTTGACCCAGATAAAGGAATCGAGGTAAGAGGACCATTATCCTCTCCAATATTAGCTCAATTTCCTAGACTTCAGGAAGGAAATATTCTAAATTTAACTTGACCCAGCACCCCCACATATCCTAGTTAAAGCACTGGATATTATTCTACCATCTGTAACGGCATTGCTAAACTTGTCATTCGATACAGATCTGGTCCCCAAATCTTGGAAGCATGAGGTCATCAGGCCATTACAAAAAAAAGCCAACCTCGACCCTACTATATTCAATAATTTGCGCCCTATCTCCCTCCTGCCATTTGTTGGTAAACTCTTGGAGAAGCATGTAAATCACACACTGACCAATTTTGTTGAAACAAATGCCATCCATCATCACACTCAGATGGGTTTCTGAGCTTCCCATAGTACAGAGTCAGCATTACTGGTGGTCACAGAGGAGCTGAAGGCACTACTTGATGATGGCGGGTCGGGCGCCATTCTCCTACTGGACCTAAGCGCGGCATTTGACACCGTGGATCACACTATTTTAAAAGACAGACTAAGGGAAGTAGGAATTCAGGGCAAAGCCATGGACTGAGAGAATAGATCCTTCCAAGAAATGGAAAGGACTGCTTCTCAGATCGTCTCCCAATCACCTGTGGTGTCCCACAGGGTTCATCCCTGAGCTCTACTCTATTTAATATGTGACCTTTGTGTCCAGGAAGTCACTATAAAAAACCCAGTTTGGTCGAAATAAAGCTCTTTAATGAAATCTGCACACTTGCGGTCCGTACCTGTGTTTGTATTAACAGTGGAAGAGGTAATCCAGGATTTCTTGGTCTATTTAATATCTATGTACGACAGCTTGCCAATATAGTACAGGAATTTGGCATTTCAGAGGTGTCATATGTGGATGACACCCAGCTGGTAGTGTCTCTGACAAATGGCCCAAACCCAAGTAACCATCAGCTCATTCACTGTCTCGAGAGAGTGGGAAAATGGATGTCAAATTGTTGTTTGAAGCTAAATGGTGAAAAGACAGAGCTTCTGATATTGGGAAACCTTGCCATTCATGCACCCCAGATACAGTGGCCCTGTAAGGATGGGAGACCCACCTATCCCCAAACCGGCCATAAAAAAAACTGTGAATCTGGCTGGATGGTACTCTCACAATGGACTGTGATCCCTGTTCACCTGAAAAAAACGTCATTCATTCCCTTATAAACTCACGCCTGGACTACGGCTACTCGCTTTATGTGGGCTCGCCTAAATATGTAACAAAGAGACTCCAGGTGGTGCAGAATGAGGCAGCCAGATTTTTACTAAAAATTCCCAACTGCATATCTATTAAAGTACCACCTAAATAGCTTCACTGGTTACCTATCGAATCCAGAATCAACTTCAAATACCTCTGTATGGCATACACGTCCATTAACCAAAAAGGTCCACTAAAGCTCAGACAATTGATATTCAGGTACACCCCAACTAGACATTTAAGATCTTTCCAGCAACAGCTTCTCAAGACAACCGGAGCCAAAAGGGGTAGATAGGGAGGTAGGTAATTTGCCCATCTGGTACCAAGGCTGTGGAATGCCCTTCCATTCGAAATCAGAGCTCTACCGAATGAAACTTCCCTCAGAAAAAACTTAAAGACTATGGGGAAGATTTACAAGGCCCTTGCGCCTCTTTTACGCCACCGTTGTGTTACTTTTGTGACGCAGCGGCAGCGCAAAGCCAGCGCCATGCAGCGGGGTATTTACAACGTGTCGCATCTTGGAGAAGCCCTGCGCCACATGTAAGCGTTCTGGCGCGGGGGGGGTGGGGGTGTTCCGGTGCAGGAACGCCTCCTAAAAGTGGCTGAGTGAAATCTACAAGATTTCACTCAGTCACTTTCAGGGCCATGCTGCATCAAAACCCTGCGCCTGCTTGAAGCAGGCGTAAGGATTGCCGCAGCATGTTAGAGATATGGCACCCCCGAGCCTTGCTGGGGCTGCGTCGCGCTTGCGATGCATCTCCAGCAATGTGCCGCATTTCCGTCGGGGTGCATCATGCATCTGCCCATCCGGGCGCCACGATGTGCCGCATTGTAAATGCGGCGCATCCGTGGTGGCGCACGGGTGGGCAGATGCGTCCCAACTCTTCTGGCGCATCTCTGCTGATTATCAGAGATGCGCCAGAAGTCAAAAATCTGCGTCTTGGTTGTTTCCTCGTTAAGTGCATTTCAGGAGCATAGCTTTACAAACAGCACTCACCAGCGCTGGGAAGTCTCCAGGCAGCCATGCGTTCAACAAATCCTAAACATAAAACACATAAACATACAAAACAACTGCTAAGGGTCATAGCCATCACCTAGTACTGTACCAGTTCATAGCAAATAAAGCTTCCATCACTAGCTGATCAGGCATGGAATACCTGAAGAGACCTGCCACATTCTGCTGGACAACGGAGCATTTTAGTTTAGTCCACCAAAACAGGTCCAAACTAGCTACATACTATGACCGCTTCCTGACACCCGACAATGACAATCAGATATGGGATGATTATAACAAATTCCATCCCAACAAATCTCTCCATCATTTCTCACTTGAAACTCTGCCTGGCCAGGACCATACAATTTAAACAAAGTTTGTCATAAAGAATAACCCATGCAGCTAAGTGGACTATGAACAAAATTAACGCCATAAAGAAACCTGCAGAGCTGCTCAAAGCTGCCAGCTAACTGAAAACTATAAACTGTGCACCTGTCTCTCACCCTTCTTCATCTATCAAACTGCTAAGCGATGGATACCATTCATGATAATCGCCCCACAGTGGTCCTCACGCATGACATGGAAAAACTTCCCACACCAGTTTAAAGCAAAGACAACACTCTTAAAACCACACACCCTCCAAAGTGTAGCATGCTTCTCATGTAGGCCGGTGCTTCAGCACTCCCTAAAGGGGTAGTTAGCGCTACATAAATACTGCAATAAAATAAAATACAATACAAAACTTGTGGTGGCTCTTAGGACAAAACTTAAGCAATGTATTTTCCATCAAACCTCTCCTTTGATGTTATGAAGAGACCCAGTGGTAAAAGTGTGTCTCAGTATATGTATTCTCTGGCCCCTGTGGTCGAAGTCCCCAAGACCTTAGGATTTTGGTTCATGTCTTCGGTGTGATCAAGTGTCCTCGTAACCTCATGATCACTGTACACTCTTTTGATCAATCATCATTGTTGTTGCTGATTTCTCCATCAACATTTCCATCTCCAAAGTCTGTGGTTGTACTTCAATAGGTTCTTTTTTTGAGCCCTGTATACCAGTCTTTCGATGTTGTCATCTGTTTTCTAATTTTTTGACATGGAGCTAATTTCCTGTTTCTGAACCCAAAGATAGAAAAACAATCTGAAGATGGTAACCATGTACTTTGTATGGTCGGCTTATTTGTAACATTATAGTGAGTCTTCACAGCTCTGCCTATAGTCTACACCGAACAAAAACGGTTTTAGGGTTGTAAAAGGACGTGTGTGAACCTAACCAGTGGATGGTGGAATAATGCACAGCATGTGAATCTAGAGGACATTCACACTGAAAAAACTGCTCTTTTCTAACATATTTATTTATTTCAGCAGCATTTTATAAAGTGGTCTTAGACACAGAGGGCTAGATGTAGGTAACTCTAATTTACCGACTCATAAATACCGAATTTTACCGATTCGGTATTTATGAATCGGTAAATTAGAAGGAGGGAGATGTAGCTAATTTTGAATTTTGAATTACCGAATCGTTAACATTTGGTATTTACCGATTCGGTAAATAACGAATCGGTATTGCCCATGGATTCCTATGGGCCTTGAAGCCCATAGGAATCAATGGGCACTACCGATTCGGTATTTACCAAATTGGTAAATACTGAATCCTGCAAGGGTGCAGGGGGTATCACTTTGACACCCCCTAGCACCCCAAGTACAGGCTTGTGCTACATGTGGTACACATACATGCCCTAAGGGCATGTCTGTGTGTCACATTGCACAGGTGTGCATGCACAGATGTGCATGCACACCTGAATTCGGTATTTTACCACCCAATAGGATTGGGAGGTAAAATACCGACTCTTAAGCGCCTGTGGCACTCTTAGGAGTGTCACCTACATATGGATTTACCGAATCAGTAAATATAGCTGATTCTGTATTTTACCGATTCTGTAAATTTACCGATTCGGTAAATTTACAGAATCGGTAAAATATAGGCCCCCTACATCAGAAAACCATAATACCGGTCGGTAACGGCCGAATTCGGCCGTTACCGACCGGTGTTAGGGCTCCTACATCTGGCCCAGAGTGCTTTACTTAGGAAATTAAACACATGAATAAATCTTGATTTTTACAATAACAAAAACAGTCACAACCAACCATCATGATGTGCATCTCCGGGTGGATGAACATTATAAGCTCTCAGTTTCAAATGTTGGTGTTAATCCATAAGTGTAACTGTTTGAAGTAAATCTGCACATCACTGCTCCCAAAAGCTACATGATACCCTCAAAAATGAGAATGATCCATTTAAAACACTTGCCCTCTATTCTCTACTCTCTACTAGGGAAGACATACAAAATAATAGAATCAAGTCCATTCACCAATGCTCTTCAGCACCATGCTAGGGTATGCAGTATTATATGAGAGCAATCACAACATAATATAATGCCTTCCTATTGAACAGCACACCCAGCATTTTGCCTTTAGACAACACACCTGGCTTTTGCAGTAGCTCCCAGATGTGTATCCTGGAATAGAATTAGTATTTTGGAACAGATTTCAGTGCTTCTTATTGGCCACCAAAGCAGATTCCTCGTTCATCTCCATTTTGTTTTTGGTGTTTAACTACAATTACTCAAGAGGAGTAGACATGCACCCTACAGTCCTTCTAGATGAAAATCTTACCTTTCTATGACATAGAAGGGGTATATATTGCTTACTACGCCCAGGTGGAAACCAGAAACAGGCTGACTTTGTCTTACAGGTCCCAATTTCCGTTGTGTTCTGTATGAAGGAGGTTTACTACAGCGCCTCGTCTTGAATTGTTGTTGTAAGCTACTGATCTTTGCAGTCCATGCACCAAGTGAAGTAGAACATGTGAGTGTTCTGAATGGTCTGTAAACGTATAAATATTTAGTCTTTTGACAAAGTTGGAACTCCGGTAAAGCTTTGGAAAATTTCAAAGTTGATCTGTGAATACAAAACTTAACCTTTTACAGCAATGTGTGTCTGCTGGATTACTTACACGCTCCTATGATAGGCTGAATCCACTGATGCTGTAAGGCCTGTGTTTGCAAGACTCATTTTACAAAAGTTGAAGTGGTGTGTAGGTGTGTGCTTTGGTGACTCCTTTTGTTTCTTTAAGGAAGTTCAATGTAGGGCTAGATTGTCATCTTGCTTCCCGTCATCAGGACACTTGGGGCCTCGTTTATGAGGCTGTGTGTCACGTTTACGCCGCCGGTGCGTCACTTTTTGTGACACACTCCAGCAATGCGTCACTTTTGCGCCTACAGATACGTCAAAAATACTGACGTATCTGTAACTCCTTGCGACATGATGCGCCATATTATAAATATGACGCCTCCAGCATGTCGCAAGGAGGGCGCAATGAAAAGTGACGCATCGCTGTTTTCATGCAGCGATGCGTCACTTTTCATAAATGAGCCCCCTGGTTTTCAGTCGTGGGATTTCCTTTGAGTTGTTGTCCAGAGTTCTATCATTCAACTAATAGAACTATCCGACCCAATAACAAGGATTTGAAGTAGGAAAGACATGCATTGGAAACATGAAATCATCATTAAGTATTTGGAGGTGACTACCCTATTGAGGACTGAACAAAACACCTGAGTAGAGACCTCAGCTGCAATCAGTCGGTAGGATTGGGCAATTAGGGAGCTCGCAAAGGGTATTCTGTTCTCCTTGGGATTGACCTTAGCTGGGATTTTCAGGCCACACAGGGAGAAAGCCTAGTTCACATCTCAATGAGTTTTCTGTTAGAATTCTTGAATTCGAACTACATTTCTGTGTTAGCCTCAAACCTAATGATTTAGGTGGCTATAAATGGTAGTATTTATAAACGTCTAAATCATTAGTGCCATGCCTGCTGCATGGAGGATTTTTAGAAACAAGGGGAACCCATATGATAGCTAAGGACCATGGGTATAACTATGTTATAAGAAACAAAGGTACTTAGCTCATTTCGAATCAAAACAATGAAGTATAGGAACACAATGGAATACTATACGTTCTGGTTTCCTAACCCAGCCGGGTAAGGAATTTATTTCCAACAAACAATGTTAAATATACAATGTAGAACAATAGCGTGACACAAGCCTGTGCCGTACTAAAAAAGAAAAAAAGAAAAAGGAGGAATAAGAGTAGAGTGAAAGGGGTGCTTTACTGCGGATACACGGGGAACCGGCATTGACCGTGTATCCGCAGTAGAGGCGAGTCGATATCTTGACTTGTATCGAAGCACCGCATCGTCGGTGCACTGCTCGAACGGCCATTGATGCCGATTCTGCAGAGTCCGTTTCCCGCTTATTCATTGTTTAAAGTGCGATTTTACACGCAACATAAACGGGAGACGCGCTGAACGTCTATTGTGAAATTCCAAACCGGATCCCATTAAGGATTTCTTTCACAATTCTTCATCACTTGGTCCCAACCTGGCACCAGTAACCACCGTGCTACATACCCACAATTGCAGAAAACCTCACATGAGAGGCTTCTTACCTCCAAACCAGAGGCTTTCTTACTTTCAGGCATGTCTTGTGTATCTCTAAGTCCTGATGATGATCCCATGTAACTAATTGAGCAATAGGGATCGAAACGTCGACACCCACGAGTGGGGTTACACTCACGATATTGTTTATGAAATTGTGTATACTCCATTCCAGGCGATACTGTCAGCACTCATTAATTTCTTTACAGTACCCTGTTTTGCTCTCTTCCTTTGCCTGAAAAGCACCCCTTTCACTCTACTCTTATTCCTCCTTTTTCTTTTTTTCTTTTTTAGTACGGCACAGGCTTGTGTCACGCTATTGTTCTACATTGTATATTTAACATTGTTTGTTGGAAATAAATTCCTTACCCGGCTGGGTTAGGAAACCAGAACGTATAGTATTCCATTGTGTTCCTATACTTCATTGTTTTGATTCGAAATGAGCTAAGTACCTTTGTTTCTTATAACATGCTGCATGGGGGATGCCATTGTTTCTGCTTGGTGTAGCCATCTCTCCTTCTTGAGATTTTTAAACCTAGTGTCGTTTTAAGGTGCTGCTTCTCTGACCAACACAAAGTGAAATCAGAAACCACATTCACTTTTTGAGGCAAATTATCTGCAGTTCTGAATTTGTAACCCAGTATTTGAGCCCAAACATTAGTCAAACCCACTATTCTCTACGTACTCCACATGCTTTTATCGCTGAATTCTACCACAGAATTTTGTAAATTGACCACAAAGAGACAACACTAGCAAAAGTTCACTACATTTACACAAATCATTTAATCCCAGGATGTATCTCATTCAATGACATTTTGTTCATAAAAGGTGATAGCAATAGAAGACTAGGCAAGGAGGAATCAAGGCAGTGCATCCCTGCTTTTGGAAGTGCTTTTGGGGGCGGTGAGAACCTCAAACCTCCTCCTGGTCACAATTTTCCATCCCCGTGCACAATCTGAGACCTTCCGCATGCCTAAAATCAGGTCTTCGCCTCAGAAAAAAGAGTCAAGAAAGGCAAAAGCATGTTATCCAATAAGGAAGCTTGGTTGTTTACAATGTAAAAAATCATTATTTTTAATCAGTGCCTCTCATTAGAGCCGTAAATTCTATAACTATTTGTGTTCTGTTTTTGCATCATTAGATTTATATTTAATTTGATTACTTCTAATATCTCTCCATGTTAATATTATGTTTCTGAGCATTAATAAACCATGTTATTTGTCTCTGTTATAGCTCTTTGTTTCCAAACATTGTAGTGTACTACTTATCCAATTCACACAAAGTGCTTGTGCTTGGTTTTTCAGCAAGAATTATTCCCTTCTGTCCAAAAGGTGAAATGTTAACACTACAGAATAACTGTGAACAAACAAGAACACCAACACATTTTATTGTTATTGAGATTTTGACATTTTGTTATTTCATAGAGATTAGACTAAATGTATCAATTTTAGGACATATTGATAAACTCTACATTTTTATTAATATGTGGTGTGAGAATATACAATTTAAGTGAGATATTGAGCAGCCACCATGATTATATTTGCAGTCCGGCCAGGGAGACATTTTCAAGCTCATGGGGAATGGCCTTTTTGTATATCCCAGCTCCGAAGGAAACTCAGTCCTCTATGTGTTTTTCTAACAGGGCTGAAAAGAAGCTGAAAAGAAGGGAGTCCCTCCGATGTCGCCAGGAAACACCCACCCAGAATTGCAGCACTTCACCCCGCCCACCACCTATTAACCCTGAGAGACTAAAGGACTTTGGTGAGGAAGACTACCTTAATGGGGATGTCAAGACCTGGGAGATGAAGATTGTGGGCAACCCAGAAGAGCTCCTGGGTGATGCCCCTGAACAGTCACCGCCACAACAGCCCCATGTTCCTATCAGCCCACCAGTTAGGAGGGCCAGCATCCGTCCTCGAAATGAGATCATTAGGTTTGAAGATATCAGCGCTGCGGCTTTCAAAATCCAGGGTGGAGTTCAGAAAACCCCATGCATGGTACGGAAATATTATATTAATAATGATTAGTCTTATATTTATTAGTAGTAGTATAAGATCATTCATTGAAACTGTTTTTATATTGCTGTTAATGCAGCTATCACTGTTTCTAGTAGAAATAATGGTATTAAAAAATATATATGTCTGTATTACTATTGTCAGTATCTATATTACTCATTTCACGAAAACTAAGGATAATAAATCAATCAACATTATCAGCATTATTATGATACAATGCTTGATCATGTTATTAATAAAAATAGAGCAAAACCATTGATATTAATTGTATTTTTATGAATACTGCTATTTTAGGTTCAATATTTTAATTTTAGCAGTACCTATTACCTCTGTTATATTTTAATATTGTTATGTATCAGTGTAATTGATAGCAAAAGAAGGTGGGGCGCAATTGTACCCCACGTCCAGACCACACCCAATCTGATGCATGTCGCAAATTTGTAAATGACTTCACAATCAGCTTTATTGTTCTGTACAATAATACATCCATATACTCCATGTTGTTGAGTTTCATTCTTTTTATTTCCAATGAACTTCCCACACATGATCAGCCAGTGTTAATACCACTTCTCATGCCGCGGATATGCCACGGGCCTTTTTCCGGGCACGTGCAAAACATAAAACAACCTCAATAGTAAGTGTTGATGTTACCCAATGCATTTCGGGCTTTATTCAGCCCTTCGTCAGGGGTACACTAAAAATTAAACAAATAGTGCTATTAGCACATTGCTACACGTTACTGCAATTAATTCAAATCACTTAGCGATCAAAGAACCATGTTGAATTTAAAGTTTAACAAAAGAGATTTGCAAATATTTAGCGCTTCCCGCATAACACGGAGCTCCAGTGCTACCGTTACTGAACTAAGAGGAATCATCTAACAAAATCCCTTAACCATGATGATATACTTCCAACACATTACATGCGGCCCCAAGTTTAAACAAACACAAATGTTACTGTTTTACCCTCCCACTACTGTCTATCCAAGTTTCCAACCATGCAATCTCGTACCTTAATAATGTCATTCCATTTTCATCTGGTGGCGGCTTGTGAGTGCCCGCCAACTTTCCTGCTGTTTTAACTTTCTAGATGGTGCCCCGCCTCTATCCTTTACCCTATCGCAACCAATCGGTTTGTCTACACTCTTACTGCCTACAACCCCCATAGTGCCTCTGTGTGTTAATGGCAAACCCTGTGCTGGCTTACATACCCCTATCCATTTCACCCAACAGTACTGTATAAAGCTATGACATTCAAGATTCCACAGTTGTTTGCATGCTATGCCCCGCCCTCCCTTAAGATCTTATTAAGTGCGCCAAACATTAATATGACGGGGTTTGCCATTAACACACAGAGGCACTATGGGGGTTGCAGGCAGTAAGAGTGTAGACAAACCGAGATCGCATGGTTGGAAACTTGATCGCTAAGTGATTTGAATTAATTGCAGTAACGTGTAGCAATGTGCTAATAGCAATGTTTGTTTAATTTTTAGTGGACTCCTGACAAAGGGCTGAATAAAGCCCGAAATGCATTGGGTAACATCAACACTTACTATTGAGGATGTTTTATGTTTTGCACGTGCCTGGAAAAAGGCCTGTGGCATATCCGCGGCATGAGAAGTGGTATTAACACTGACTAATCACGTGTGGGAAGTTCATTGGAAATAAAAAGAATGAAACTCAACAACATGGAGTATATGGATGTATTATTGTACAGAACAATAAAGCTGATTGTGAAGTCATTTACGAATTTGCACATGCATCAGATTGGCTGTGCGTCTGGACGCGGGGTGCAATTGCGCCCCACCTTCTTTTGCTGTTTATTCCGTGACACTGGGCGGGCCACGTAGTCCAGGGAGCACGCAAACAACTTTAAATTGAGGAAGAAAAACAATACAACGAACATGAAAATATGGTGTGCACGGCAACTTTTGGCAGATCAGTGTAATTGATGACATAACCATTGATATTATCAGTTATCAGTTTTCTCTGCTGGGAGATTCAGGTTAAACTGAATAATCACAGACTTTATAGCCATCACTCACCTTAGCAGAGGTCCATGGCTTCTGCTTCTTTTGCCTACAACAGGCCCTTGACTTTAAAGTTGCAGTTAAAGTCCAAGAGCCCAATTCTTTAAAGCAAACCTATGAACAGAAAAGTATGCCCATATATGTGAACAGCTACAACTGTGTATACAATCAATCAAATAAATCTTTATTCGGATAAAAATATCCATAAAAGAGTCACCCAGATAAAATTTGCAAAAAGATCTTCATAAAAATTCTATGCAAAATCCATAAAAATGATCTCATAACTTGGACAGTTAAATATACAGACTCAGGACACCAGATTTCAAGCTAGGCGTCAACTCAGTGGTCATGAAGATAAAAGGTATTATCAAAAGCATCAGATGAGGAATAATTAATGAACTATTCATTTTCATATCTTAAAATGTCCAGGTATAGCAGTTGTTTCCTTCTTTGGGTGGCATGAGAAACATAGACAGTAACTCAATAGCACAAATTCACATTATTAAGATTATAGATTAAAAAAAAGCATTTTTATAATAGATCATTTTTTCTTTTAAAAAACAATGGACATAGTATTTATTTACGCAAATCGGATCAAAGTTACAAAAAAGTTAAAAATGCAATGTATTCTGATTGGACTTGCCATCAAATTAACATTTGAGTAGCTTTGGGGAACAAAAGCCCGTCTCGGGGAAAGTAACCAAAGAGACCAATGTGCTAATCTGTGTTGAATATTTGGTACTAAGATGAGTTCGATCTGAGCATTAGATTGTATGGGGACTGAGAGGTACATTGACACAGTTGGTTTGACACACTCTCTCTTTTCTCTATCGGCAATCTTTTTCCCAATCAAAACTGTATTTAAATCTTTCTTTCTTGAGTTTACAAGCTTTGTTGATAGAAAATAACAAGATATTCCAAAAACCAGCCAAACAAAGAGAAGTAAATGACGGAAAAACATAACAGTAGAATTGGCTAGCTTAATATTAAAAATATCAAAGCTGTTTAAGATTTTATAGGGAACAAGGAGGGAAGAACACACGTGCAACAAAATTTGCTTTATTTATTTGTATGTGTACATACCTCTGTGCGGCTGTATTCCGGGGTTTACTAACCCCACCACACGTCAGCGCCCGGCAGCACTCTCACCACGGGCCGCTACTGCCTGCTTATGTCTGACTTGATGTGCAGGTGCAGTCACAACCTGATGTAACTTTACTAAATGCAGGTTTTGAAGCACTTTTTGCTACAGTGGGCTATCCAAATATGCTGTCCAAATTTAAAATATCCTAGCACTAATGCTTCGTCAACTATGGAGAGATTCTGAATACTTCAAATAACCTTTCTAATAATCATATTGGTCCAGGGATGGTGGAATAAAATATTGACACATTTTGTCTTAGGCAAACCGCCAAGTTATAACACCAGAGTCTCAGCACCATTCTACTCGCTACTCAATTTAGTAGAAATTGATCAAGACCTATTAAAATAACAGCAAGTTCCCACCCCTTTTCTAATATGAGGGTTAAATCCTCAAATTGAGAGCATTGAGGTTAGGTGGAAGCCATGATTTGGTGAGAAACAATAGCTGTATATCACAGGACTTCAATATTAGATGTATCACAACCCTTATCTTTATGCAGCTCTTACATTCATCAAGGCAGGTTTGATCAGATCTGGTGCTATTTCATTCCTCTGTGCAAAATTTGATTTAATCTTTCGTAAAGGTACAGAATGAACAAAATTATCCTGGAGCTTGGCCTTGGGTACTTCAGGGTGTACCAGATAGTGTGGCAAAAGCAGTGCAAAACAAATTCATACAGATGAGAAATGCACCTTGTACTGATGTTGGTAGAGGCAGTGTAGCTGCCCAGTGGGTGAGTTTGGGTGTAATGGGCGGCAGCATCAGTGGCTGTTGGCTTCAGTTGGGCATCAGTGTGAGCAGACAGACTTGCCTTGGAGGCACATTCAGCATACTGCTGCTTGCAATTACACTACAGCAGCGATTAATTAAGTGGTGCGAGGCTCTCATTGGAGGATCTACGTCTCTGCCTACGGCCAGGCAGCCCCAAGCCAAAATGAGAAAAGCAACTGAGATACCAAATAATATAATTAAAATAACAGTATAAAGTAAAATAAGCAATGGTAGGTGCCTTCGGTCTCTGGGATACACCGAAAGAATATCAAACCCGAACTGAGAAGTAATTAAGATAGACAGTTAACCGAGCATATCAGGAAACAATCATTTGTAATACAATAGGTCTCGCATTACTGAAAGTTTGAGCTATTGACGTTGCAACCAACAATGCTTGTTAGATTTTTTTTGTTAAAAAATATCCCAGCAGTAGCATAAGTAATGGTGCAGTACCTTATGTGGCTAATAGAGGTCCCTTTACAACTCCACAGGGACACCTAGTAACAGCCTGTGGTACTGCACCCTTTTCTTGCTTCGTGGATTTTATTTTATTACTTATGCTACTGCTGTGATATTTTTTATCATCAAAAAACTAGCAAACATTATCATTTGCAAAGCCAATAGCTCTAACTTTCAGTGAGGCAAGACCTATTGCATAGCAAGTGCTTGTTATAGTCTGCCAGATGGCCTTAATAGGTTAAGCGAAAGCACCATGTGCCATTAGTAATCCTTAATTGGCTCCACGCCTGCATGTGTGGAAGAGAACAGCATGTTGTAAAACTAAAGATGCCATGAATGAGCCTGTATGAAAATAGAAGGGCTCGTGTAATTAAGCTTTAGCACAAAACAAATTAAGTATTCTTGCGCTGGTTATTAACATTTCTCCATTGTAAATTGCCAGTGTGCAGTTTCTATTGGAACATGTTTGCATAACAAGCTGCAGTGTGACTGTTGCCGAGACGCGTCTATTATTGGGACAGTAGACATAAAAGAGAGATATCAACCGTGAGCGAACAAAACTCGAACGCTCATGTGGGTTACGTTTGTGAGCACGTAAACACATCGGGCAGATTTACATGCCCCTTGCGCCACTTTTACATCACTTTTAACATGGGAAAAGTGACGCAAAAGTGGTACAAGGGGCTTGTAAATCTGCCCCTTCGTATTTACATGGTCTGGGACTGCCGGCCACCCCCGCCATATCATGCCATCAATAGTAAACAAAACTTATCAATCAAGCAACAGAATTCTTTGGAAGGCAGGGGGTCTCGCGACCCCTCGGCCGTATTTATTAAAATATAAAACAAATCAAAAATTAAATAAAATAACATTATTTACATAATTATTAAATGCAAAATTCAGACATTAGATTTACAGCGAGTTAGACAGGTATGATGGGCTAACCTTAACACATGACTAATACAGCGTGTTTCCTAACCGAATCTAACATCCTACATATCAATTTTGCATTCAAATAATTTCTGGTCCTACAGCAAGGTCGTTAACTGGTGTCAGATCCTTTACCCAGCTACGCCCTCACGTCTGAGTGCGCATGCGCGACAAGGGCCTGGTGACCGGGAGAGTACGTACCTCTCCTGGTTACCCTCGTACGCACCGTGAACTCCATTTAACCATAACAGGAGGGCCCTTACACTCGCGCCATTTGATGACGTCATAGTGTATGTGCCGGGTGGCTACCAGCCTGAGGAAAGCGTGACTCCCTCCCCCGCACCCTTCCAAGCAAGCGGATATCCTGCCCCTGAAGTTCTGGGAGAGACCAATGGCCCCTCCCCCTGGGCGACCCCATTCGATGAATGGTGCCGCCCCCTAAGGACCTTAAGTTGCTGCTCACCGATTATGACCTTACCGCCTGACCCACATAATAAATACGATAATTATACTAAGAAGGGAAAAAAGGCCTAAAGAAAAACAATTAATGCGTCAGTAACAACACAACCAATTAAGCAGATTAATATCAACATCGCCTGTAAACGGGAAAGAAGGCCTAAGGAAGGAAAAACACCTTATATACCTATAGCGTTGCAAAGCGTTTCAGAGGATACCTACCAATGTCCTCAACTTGAATTCCGTTAAAAGGGATGGAGGGTGTGGAAAATTACAAGCCCCACGGCGGGGCGAGGAGTGAGCCTGGGAAGCGCAGGACACAAAGAGGACGCCTCCCGTGCTCCCAAGGCTCTTAAACCCCCCCTTTGCTACGGGTCCCGCCCCCATGACCCAGAAGCGTAAACCGCCTCCGGGTCAATGGCGGGACCCACGGACTAATCAGGGCGGGCGAGGGGGGCCGGGCCCAGCCATGTGTGCGTGGGGGACGAGCCGCCCCCCCTTTCCTCATGGTCTGGGACTGCCGGCCACCCCCTCCATATCATGCCATCAATAGTAAACAAAACTTATCAAACAAACAAGCAACAGAATTCTTTGGAAGGCAGGGGGTCTAGCGACCCCCCGGCCGTATTTATTAAAATATAAAACAAATCAAAAATTAAATAAAATAACATTATTTACATAATTATTAAATGCAAAATTCAGACATTAGATTTACAGCGAGTTAGACAGGTATGATGGGCTAACCTTAACACATGACTAATACAGCGTGTTTCCTAACCGAATCTAACATCCTACATATCAATTTTGCATTCTAATAATTTCTGGTCCTACGGCAAGGTCGTTAACCGGTGTCAGATCCTTTACCCAGCTACGCCCTCACGTCTGAGTGCGAATGCGCGACAAGGGCCCGGTTACCGGGAGAGTACGTACCTCTCCTGGTTACCCTCGTACGCACCGTGAACTCCATTTAACCATAATAGGAGGGCCCTTACACTCGCGCCATTTGATGACGTCATAGTCTATGTGCGGGGTGGCTACCAGCCTGAGGAAAGCGTGACTCCCTCCCCCGCACCCTTCCAAGCAAGCGGATATCCTGCCCCTGAAGTTCTGGGAGAGACCAATGGCCCCTCCCCCTAGGCGACCCCATTCGATGAATGGTGCCGCCCCCTAAGGACCTTAAATTGCTGCTCACCGATTATGACCTTACCACCACAGGCCAGCATAGTTGACCGACTATCTGCCCCCCGCCCCCCCAACTGCCTACACTGAAAGGTCATCCCTTCCTAACAAAACCTTCTACCCATGCTATTATGTTCCCTATACATAGGGAATTCCCTGACTCTGTCAAATGGACCCCATCCCGCAAGTAGAAACAACCCCTCCAACCATGGCCAACTATTCTTTGTCAGCAGCTCACTGCCTGACCCCTTCAAGTGGACCCCACCCTGCTAATCGAAATTGTCCATCTCAGATGCACCCATGTGGAATATACTGCAATTGAGGTGTTTGAAATAATTTCTCAATCCAAGTGTTGATCCTCTTTACCGAGTGATTCTTTACCGAGTGATTCAGCGCACTAACAGAGTCCACCCCCCCTCTACTGCAGCCTAGGGAACAACTTTGACCCCCTATGGTGCAGTCTGGGTTTATTTTTCCTAACCTGCTTACTACTGAGATTATCCCTTCCACTAGGACCCCCCTGCCCAGTTAAACCAAATCGTTACTACCCGCATGTCAGATAATGACTGAGGGTGGTGGGGTGTACCTATCGAGTACCTCTCACTCCCCACTCTGGATGGACAGACCCCATCTTTGGGGTCCCTGTAGTTGCTGTGACCGGTGGTATCCTGGCCCTAGACGTGTACACCCGACCTACCTCAGTATCCTGTTCAAGTTGCAGGGTCTAAAGCTGGGGCTGGCCTACTCATAGGCACTTAGCACCCCCTCTCGGTGCCGCTACCTGGCCTCCACCATCCGCATCATGGTGCACCGGACCTTACACTTCCCACGTCAATGCTAATTGCTGTTGATGCAACACTGTCATTGTTAGGCTAAGCCCTGCACCAGCCTACCTTCTTACCATGGAGCCTCCTAACACCACGCAGTGTTATTTATGAGAAAGGCGCCCGCGAACCCAGGTGCCCCCCTAGCCGTATCAATTTCCCAACAAGGGTGTTGTTGTTACGCCCCCTCCGTTATTTGTGTTCCTGGTCAAACTGCGACAGCATACACCTGACATGCATTGCCCTTCCCCTAGCAACCCAACTGAGTGACCATCACACACTACAGTTATGATACAAGGGTAGCACCTTTACCCTCCGGCACCGCTTTAACCGTTGAAATGGCCGCTCATCACACTTGATGCCTTTTCTTGACACTCCCGATCCAGGTGTAACGATCCCCTTTGCTGTCCACCTCTTGCAGTTGTGGTGTGGAGCCCTTCCCAGGTATCAACCATGGGTCCGATCAGACATTAAATGAAAAACAAACACAGACGATTAGTGCTTCTGGCTTCCGGACGAAAGATACAGTACACATGCCTCTACTATGTTGTTGTCACACGCTAAGCCTTAGCTAAGGTCTGCCCCAGATGCATTTCCATCCAACCTGCAACCGCCAGTGTGACGCATAGCATCCGACTTGTGCCAACTGCGGAACATTTACATTAGGGCTACCGTGAGGGTGCCTGGTAGTATGACCTTCATGAAAGCCTAGACCTGTAGTCCACAGTGAATGCAATAGCCCATCCATGATTACTTCAGGACAATACACAGTGTGAAATGCCGTGCAATAGCGCTGTATGGTTGGGTAAGGTTTCTGGCCTCCTAACGAAAGCTGCCCCACACGTGTTTGCATTCATCGTCCTCAGATGCTAAGCCTTAGCCGGGATTAACCCCAGATGTATTTCCCTCCTTACTCGCCACTGCGAGTGGTCAGCATAGCATCAGTTTGTGTCACATGTAGCGCATTTAACTCAATGCTTCCGTGTGGTGCCTATTAGTATAACCTTGCCTAAGAATAAACCTGTAGGCTACAGTGAATGCCATAGCCCCTCAATGATTACTTCCTGTTGACACCAAAGCGCACTACCAGCACATGGAGCCCAGGGCTTTAGACACCGGCCCCCCACTGCCTATGTGATGCCCCAACTGGGCGCTGGGACACCTTTGAAGGTATGACAACGGGCCAGGGTGTGTAGGAATATCAGGATCCCAAGAAAGAGGTCATTAGCGTGGAGAGGTTCCCACGATTGTTGTAACTATCAGTTCGGTTGATGCCATTGATAGTAATTCTAAAAGTGAGATGAACTTGTGAGATAAAAGCTTTCCCCTCCAACAGCAACTCAATGAGAGATACATATTATAAGTATCAAATCCCTTACGCCTGACTGTTGGCTTTGACAATGGCTGACCCTTGCATAATATAACTAAGGGGCAACCATAGCCTTGCTAAATTACAAGCCGCGGGGCGAGGAGCGAGCCTGTGAAGCACGGGACACAAAGAGGATGCCTCCCGCGCTCCCAAGGCTCTTAAACACCCATTTGCTATGGGTCCCGCCCCCATGACCCGGAAGCGTAAACCGCCTCTGGGTCAATGGCGGGACCCACGGTCTAATCAGGGCGGGCGAAGGGGGCCGGGCCCAGCCATGTGTGCGTGGGGGCCGAGCGGCCCCCCTTTCCTGTTTTCATATTAATTTGTGCTGCTGAGAAAATGTTACAGTGTTGTTAATCAAGCGTAGCAAAGTCACTATAAGTACATGTAGTTATAATTCCACCAGGAACAACAGTGATGGTGGGAAACGTTTTTCTCAAGACTATTAGCACGAGCATGAGAGCTGGCATGCTAGTGTTACATTAGTGTTCTGAAGGGAATACACGTGTGCAATGTATCACTAAGCCCTGGGGGTAGGAGCTTGTGACCACATTGGATAGTGCTGCAATATGTCGACACTAGGTCATATTCTAGTGTAATAAAGCTTAACGATGCCAAAGGATTGCCGAAGGAGGCTTTTAACATAAGGGCGCCGCACAATTTGATGAGGAGTCTACAGTAGTATCAAGGAACTTTTTTATAAGTACATGAAGATGCATAAGCATATGTGTACATACCTAATGGAGATAACACATGTGTGGAATATATATCAAAGCGTTGTCTTGAGGTCACTTGGAGAATAGCATGTGACCAGAAAGGGTTTTTTAAAATACAGATGGGCAGGTTTATGTTAACTGGCGCATCCCCAGGGATGCGCCAGTTAACGTGCGCCACAGTGCGCCACAGCTCCGCCAGCCATGGTGCGCCGCATTTATAATGCGGCGCACCATGGTGCAAAAACGGCACAGATGCGTGACGCATCTGTGCCGGAAATGTGGCGCATTGCTGGAGTTGCGTTGCAAGCGCGCCACAGCTCCAGCAAGGCTCGGGGGTACACCATCTGCACAATGCTGCGTCAAGACCTACGCCTGCTTCAAGCAGGCGCAGGGTTTTGACGCAGCATTGCCCTGAAAGTGACTGAGTGAAATCTCATACATTTCACTCAGCCACTTTCAGGAGGCGTTCCCCCCCCTGCGCAGGAACGCCTCCTTATGGCGCAGAGCTTTACAACGTGACGCATCTCCCAGATGCGTCACGTTGTAAATAGGGCACACTGTTTGCGCCACAGTTGCGTCAAATAAAGTGACGCAATTGCGGCGCAAAGAGGCGCAACGGCCTCATTTATCTGCCCCATTGTTCGTTGCAAAGCCAACTGTGTACACAGCGTCACCTCTACAATCTCCCCCATGCCCGCGTTCTACTAATTATTATTTTTTTCTTAAACAGCGATCTCCGACGGGCAGGCAAGCAGTATTATGGGAGGGGTGAGGGGTTGGTAGAGACACAGGGAGATCAAGTGTGAAGTGGTATTTTAAAGTATAATAAAAAAAGCAAACCTCTTTGCATAATATTTCTATTTAGGCTCAGAGCTGTTATTCTGAAGCATGCTATCCCCAGAGGGAGAGGATGTAGCTCAGTGGTCAGACCTGCCAACTCGGGAGCTAGGGACCAGTGTTGAGCCTCAGCATCGGCTCAACATTCTGATTCTTAGCAAATCACTCCATATCCTGCCCGGGATCTACTAATTTAAATTGAACAAAAAAAACTGCGATCTCAGAGGATCAGTTAAGCAATTTAAGGGGTGGGGAGAGACGGCACAAGGAGATTAAGTACCGAGCAGTATTTTAAATGAGAAGAAGAATACAAGCAGAACTCAGAAAGTTGGTTGGGGCGGGCAAGCAGTGAGGGGTGAAGAGGTGGAGAGGTAGCCAAGGAGCGGGAGAGACTGTTAGCAAATATAGAGAGCAACTGTTCATAATTACGATGAGAGGGAGCAAGCGTTGGCTCGAGTGAGTTCCTGAGCCTTACCGAAAAAAAGAGTGCTCAGACTGTAATCAATATCATGACGAGTAACACCACATGTAAGAGAGGCAGTCGTCACAGGAGGTTACAAAAGAGAAAAAAGGAGGGACTAGTGACCATATTAACCAACGGAAAGCAGATATTTACAAAGGACAGGTAAAGGAGCCAGTTAGAAAGATGGGTGTTGCTTAATGCCCATATCACAAACACAGCATATCTCGAAGAGACAGGGCAAGCTATGACTAGACGAGACCTTAAAAACGAGGCGTAACAATTTTGTGAAATCTGCAGTACTTCAGTAAGCTAAATAAGCCAGTGGTGCCAGGTTTCATTGAAAGCGCAACTGTCTATGGCCACAATCAGAAGAAAGTGAGGCTGTTAAGTCCATAGATTGTACGTAGCTTTTGTGTACGTTTGTGTAAGTCATGTAGTTGGAATTGTAAGCTTTCCACCTTTTTCACAGTTTTCCTCACTGTTTGTCCTCCTTTTTTCAGTTTTCTGCCTTAATCTTTCCTGCTTTGGGTCAAACTCTGATGATGAAACACATAAGGCTTGGTCCCTAAAATGAATACCAGTGCCCATCATCTGCAACTACTAAATCACTGCATTCCCATATCGAGGAACTATTCCCCGCTTTGTCCCCATGACTCTAAGGTGCTCAGGACTAAGGTCCCTAAAATAAGTTAAGCTACTCTAGACTCATCTTCCTGACTTCACTGATCCTATAAACTTAAATACAACAAAGGGGGGAGAGAGAGAGAGACAAGTGGATTCGGTATCCCTTGGCAATATGATTAAACAAATTAGAATCCACTCAAAAAGTGGTGGTGATCCCTAAAGTGATGGGGAGCACACAGTGTTGTTTAAATGCCCCTCACACACCAACAGGCCCCTTGGTGTCATGCTTCATCATCGGGGCCTTCGCACCCCTCTGCGGGATGCGGCGTGCTACGACTCACGAATACGTAGGAGCACTTGATAGTGAACTATGTGTAGGTGTGTGTTTTTAGGGAAGAAGTGTGAGTGGTGAGGTGAGGTGAAAAAGTGAAATTTAAAAAAAATACCTGGTTCGTAGGAAAAAATTATTTATTGTGTCCTTGGCTGGTATCATTAAAAGTGCAAAGTGAGGTTGAAAGTATGCATATTAGGGTATATCAACCATTGGAAGCGTCGACATGTTTCGGAGTACAGCGACTCCTTCTTCAGGACGAGGATGTGCACGTTATCCTCACCTTACTCACATGGAATGTAGAATGTAAAAGTGTATTCTACAAAAAACAAAAACTAGGTGAAATGTACCTATCAATGTAAATAATGGAAAAGCTCAGTTGCGCCCAATTGGTGTTAGAGAAACCTGTGGAGTAAAAAGACATGATAAACATCTCAGTCGGACGTCCAGGAACAGGGAAAAAGACAATGCTTTCCAGTCAATAATGGGTAAGAAGAACCAAAAATAAGGTTCAGGAACCCTGTAAAAAAACATTGAAAATGACACACAGTAGACATAGACATACATCTGTAGTAAAATACGTAAGGGTATTCACTGATCCTATGTCATGGACTGGTGTCCCTCTTTGAAGAAAAAAAAAGAAAATGGCTTAACCGACCAATATTTTTCTTGCTAACAAATTATGTTTCATTCGTCTGATCACTCACAATATTGGTACACCCCCTGTTTTGCTCTTCTCAGCAGCAGATACTGCTGAGATCTTAGGACATGTAGCCTCTGACTCTCCCCTGTTAATGTTATGTTTATGTTAATGTTACTGTTATGGGGGATTTATATAGCGCACGGCTACTCCGAAGTGTGTCCCGGCGCAGGCGCAACAGAAGTACCCCCTGAGAAAGAGTAGATGAGGAAGGACTGCTATAAAAGTCTGCAATTATTGGGTGAACAGCCAAGTTTTTAATTGGCGCCAGATATTAAGAAGCTTGTGTTCTTGTCTAAGACTGGGGGAGGGAATTAGATATTTTCCCAACTACCACCTAGAAGGATCCGCCACCCTTTCTGGCCAGAGAAAATGTTGGTATCGCCAACAGATGTTGTGTAGATGATCTCAGCATCCTGGCCGGAATATAAGGTGTGATCCTCTTCCGAATGTACTGGACCCCACTATTGTGTATGGCCTTAAAGGCCAGCACAAGGGTCTTGAAAAGAATCCTGTTTTTCATTGGGAGCCAATGAAGAGTTTTTAAATGGCTAGTCATGCGGGTCCTGGGTCCTACCAGCATAATCGCTCTAGTGGCCGCGTGTTGGACCACCTGAAGGCGGTTTAGTAGGTAATTTGAGATTTCCAAATAAAGAGCATTTGCGTAGTCCAGCCTAGATAAAATAAGGGCTTGGACCTTAATCTGTCTATGAGACTGAGGAAGCAGAGAAAGAAAATTTCTCATCATCCTCATTAGTCCGAAACACGTGCCTGCCACAGATTGCACCTGCGATTTCATGGACAACGTTGAGTCCAGCATGACTCCCAGGTTTTTGACGGTAGTAACTGGGCATGCAGGAGGTGGCTGAGTCTGGGGCCACCAATTTTGCCATTTATCTTTGGGAGAATGTACAAAGAACATCATTTCTGTTTTAGCAGAATTGCAGGATAATTGGTTCTGACGAAACAAGTCAAATACTTTGGTCAGGCATAAATGGATCGAATGTTCATTCAGCTGCTCATTTTTCTCCGCCGTGAACACAGCTGAGAGTCATCACCGTATGTTATCACCTTTGCTCCATATTCCTTCGCCAGGGGTGCCAATGTGGTAATATAGATATTAAATAAAGTAGAACTCAGTACTGATCCCTATGGATGCAGCATCTCCCTCTCTGGACCTATAATTGAATAGTAATTTCAGGTCCTCTCAGGCTGTATGTAGGCCAGGGGGACTCACTTTTAATATATATATATATATATTTTTAACCTCATTTGCCTCTGACCCCAGCTTACCAGTGATCTGCAGGTCGCCACTGTCACTAGCTATGGAGAAGTAGGATTTCTTTTGGGGTACTGCCCCCCCGTTGTTCGCCCGCCTACCAGTGGCTCCCCGACTATCTACCTGTTTGCTGACCTCTCGTTATTAAGGAAAGGGTGGTCATGCTCTCCCCTGGTTCCAAGGGAAAAGTGTTGTAGCTGGCATCTCACCTTAAATCACCGTTATCTGAAGCGCCCTGTGATATTTGGCAGAGTCCGGCACATACTTAGAGCTTCCCATGAGGCTTAATCATAGGACAAAAAGAAGATTTTGACAAACAGAAAGCATGGTTCATAGACCTAATCGTAATGGTTATATATGCCGGGGTCCAATTTATCAGGGGTTCCCAAATGACTCTGCTTCTTGCTCTAGCCAGATCAATCCTTGATGTTTTATACAAAGAGGAAAGCCAATCCGAGTATGTGGGGGCATTGGCTTCGGCCCATCTTTCTTGTCTGGCCAGCAGTATAGCAAAAAACAAAAAAACCCTGTTATGGCCAGTCATTCCGTCTTGGATGCCAAATATTATTAAACTAAGTATGATAGATACAGGGTATCCTAGAATAGATTTTATAGTGGACCCCACTTTTTCCCAATATTCGGAAATGGCAGGGCAAGTCCAGTACATATGTGTATCGGGGGTCTTTCCAGGTTGCATTTTTTGCCTTTTAGCCGGTGGGTCCTTGGACATCTTGGAGAGTCTTGCCAGGGATAGATAGGACCTATGAGCAGTGAAGTAATGATTTTGTCTCAACCATGCTGGCTTTACAGTTGAAAACAGAGTACCATAGGAAGTCTGCCACAGCTCGGCCCAACCTACCTCTGGGATAGATTCCTCTCATAACTCTCCAGCTAGTTTAAAATCCCCATCTATGGCCTCCTCCATTGCCCAATAGAAAAAAGATACCTCCTTCCTCCCTGCTAACTTTTTCACAAGATGATCTTCTAGAGCATTTCCCGCCCAATCAGTGTTTTTGGCTCATGAGCCCAGCTCTTTATCTGTAAATATTTAAATCTGGACATGCCTTCTTCCATTTTCTCATTGTGCATGCTCCTAGACGGAAGAGAACCGTCTTCGGTTAGGTCTTCTCATGTCAGTAACCCTGCTGGTTTTAAAGGTATAGCCAACAAATCTTTTAGGCAACTTGGTACCCCCAGGCTATCCCATAATGGAGCTAACCTTGAATAGTATTCTGTACCCATTAGTAATCTAACTCTGGCCCATATTTGGACCCCACCTCATAAAAACTTCAGCCTTACTTTCTTGAAGAATCTTTTGCCCCTAAATTTAAAAAGAAAACCTTCATGTGGAAGACCTGCCTGATCTAACATGGCTTTATACATCTTCCTTCTGTCTGAAAGATCTGGAGATTTCAGCAACATCCTTGAGTGTGTTAATTAAAACGCCCATGCATAATTCTGGATATCTGGAAGCGCTAAACCACCCTTTTCTCTTCTGCGTCTAAGTTTCTTCCAGGAAATCCTGACCGCTTTATTGGCCCATACAAATGAGTTAATTGCTTGCTGAAATCTATCAATCAGTTGTTTATCAAAATGTAGTGGTATGGTGTTAAAAAGGAGTGTTACTTTAGGTAAGATTATCATTTTAGTCAAGTTGACTTTACCTAGGATTGTTAGGGGAAGGTGGGCCCAGGATCTCATGAATTTTTTACTCTCTTTTAGAATGTTAGAGAGGTTTACCATAGCTATATTATCTATGTTAGGATTTTTTTTACACCCAAGTACCTTATCTCTTCCTTAGTATGGTATTGGCCCTTTGTCAGTTTCCAGGTCATGATCTCGGTCTAATCTGCGTTAATTTCATAACCGGAAACTCGACCAAACTCCTCAGATAAACAGATGACTGGAGGGAATGATGACTCTAAATTAGACGAGAGGATAAGAATGGTGTCTGCATATAGAGCTACCTTCCTTTCCCATGTGCCGCACTTGAAAGGTGAAATTGCCACCTCCTCCCTAAGACGCTGAGCAACTGGCTCTATGTACAAGTTGAAGAGGAGGGGAGAGAGAGGGCAGCCCTGTCTGGTTCCTCTCTTAATGTGAAAGGGTCTAGTCAGTTTATCATTGACCACCAACCTTGCTGACGGGTCGCTATAAATAAGATTTATAGTTTGTTGAAATTTTGGGCCAAAATTTAGTTTTTCAAGTACGGCAGTAAGGTCATTCCAGTTAACCCTATCGAAGGCTTTTGTTGCATCTAGGGTCATTGCTGCCAGAGGGAGAGTGAAAGTAGAGGCAACATCTATGGCACCTATCAGATCATGCATGAGATTAAAGAGATTGCTGCCTTTTAAAAAAAAACTTCAGGTCCATATGCAATAGATCCCCTGCAATTGCACCCAATCTGTCTGCCAGAATCCTGGTAAAGACCTTGTAATCGGAGTTAAGAAGTGAAATAGGTCTATATGACCCACACTTCGTTGGTTTACCTGGTTTGAAAATCAGGATGATATTTGCTTCGCCCCACGAAGCCGGTAGTTTGGCCCCTTCTACCAGGATTTTAGTAAAAACTGTGGTCATAAAGGGGATTATCTCTTCGTCCAGGGATTTGAACACTTCAGCTGTAAGGCCGTCCGGCCCTGTGGCCTTGCCAGATTTACAGGCTATGATGGCCTTTCTGACTTCCTGTTGTGAAATTACTACCTCAAGGTTTTCTCGTTTACTGGATTCTAGGACAGGTAGATGGATGGAATTTAACCAATCTTTTGCCGAAATAGTGTCCATGCTGTTGTCCTTGTCATATAATTCCCTAAAGTAGGTATGAAAGGTGTTTCCTATCTCTTCTTCATTGCTTGTTGGTTTGTTAGTATATATGTCATCTATTTGCTTTATCAGATTAAACATTCTGTCAGATTTGGCCTTCCAGGATAACAATCTGCCTGCCCCATCGCCGTACTCAAAATGGGCAAGTTTGCTAACCTCCCAGGCTCCCAACTCTTGAATATTCTAGTTTGAACTATGCTATCTAGGAGGGCTTTCAGGGATTCCAACTTAGCTGTTAATAGTTGAATTTTGTCTTGATCAGTTTCTTTAATGATATCCTTTTCCACCCCCGTCATTTGTCTCTCTGTAGATGGAATTTCCTCCCTATACTGCCTGTTCTTATATGACATCCTATTGGTAGCTAGTCCTCTTAGAAAGGATTTAAAAGTATCCCAGACCACCATAAGTTCCGCCGAACCAATGTTAATATTTAGGACGAATTTTATCTCCTGAGACGGGTAGCCAATTTCGGCCTTATCCAAGAGGAGAGTGCGATCAAAGACCACACCTTTTGCTGAACCTTTCCTGCTAAATTCAAATCCATCCAAATGGCTGCATGATCTGAAAGGTGTGGTGCCAGATACCCTATGTCTTTGATGTTACCTCTTAAGTCATTACTTATTAAAATTTAGTCGATCCTGGATTTGTGTCTATATTTTTTGTTGCTTGAGGCATCACTGATAGAATAGGAATGTATGGGTAGAGATACTGGGAGGCACAGTTGATGAAGGGGCCAGGAGATGTGGACATCGTGATATGATCAATGTAGCAGAGTTGCCAATAAAGAAGCTTTAGAACTTATATGAAATACGAGTCTACTTTACATTCACAGTTCTCTTGGTGATTTTGAGAAGTTCAGGGTGATCAAGGCAGGGCAAGTTTGATGGCATCATACAGAACCTTTCAAACATGTTGTTCTCCTAACACATGTAACACAGCCCCTGTGGCTCGTGCGGTTCAGGAATACCCCCATTCAGTCCTATGGCCTATGAATATCTGTGAGGAATAGGAGTGACCCCATTCTGCGGCAAGGCCTATCAGTTTGCGTTACTACACCATGCCGTGGCACAGGCAGACTTATCCAGCTGCGCAATTGTTTCCTTTCTGACCTGATTCCTGCGTGATGCCCCTTCTCTTCTGGCTCCTACTCGTGATATTTCTTCTCCCAGGTCTCTTCTCAACCACAACCCTCAGTCATTTTTCTCCAAAACCTTCCTACGTCATTGCCTAAGTTTCTGGCTGACCATGCTCCCACCCAACTGAGCTCCTGTATATATGCACCAAGGTAAATGTATCAATCTACAATGCTCCGGACAAGAGAGGGAGAAGAACAGGAAGTTCTGAGGGAGGGTCTCTTCAATGGCTTTCAGCAGTTGGGTGTGGTAGTTACAGAAGGATGAGGTGCTGCTTGAATTGGTGCATCTTAAGCCCTTTCTGGAAGTGAATGAGCAGAGAAGCATGTTGGACCTGTGTATGGAGAGAGATCCAGATCCTTGGCACATAGCAGGAGAAGGTCTGTGTGCCATCTGGCCTCGCTGTTGCTTTTGTGAGTTCAGCCTGCTCCCAGCTCATTACCTGCTACTAGTAAACACCTCTAGCTGCTTTTCCCCATATGCTTCCCCTGTTTCCACTGACTGCCCTCTGCCCCCCACTTAGCCATTCGCTGTCTCAGTTCCCTCCTTGCGACTCTGCAACCGCCCCTGCCTCGCCCCACCACCCTTTACTTCACCTACCCCTGTGTAAGGCTCATCATCCTTTTCCCATCTTGGCTTCCTGTTACTACACTTGCCTGACGTCTGAGACAGAGAGACAAAGTGACAAGGATGTGGTACATGATGGTTTTCATCATCCTACCTGACCCAACATCAGCGGTGAACTGGACACATAAAGAGAGGGCCACGGTTTGATCAAGATATCAAAGGAAATACAGTGGCAAAATATTGTTTGTGGCAAAATTGATGTTCCAGATCAGTTTATGTATGTGTCAAGTTTACGGAGTATCTTCCACAACCACATGGATTAACCCTTTATACATAAAATAAACAGTTATGTCTATTCGATCCAGAGGAAACAAACATAGCAAGAATTAGCAAAGTGAAGCAAAGATTAGTTGATAGTAAAAAAAAGTAAAACTGCTAATGTTGAGGTGCTCGGCCCGCACCAAAAACAAGGCAAAATCAGAAAATGAGGTTTTAGCCTACAAACCATACTAGGCAAATGTACAAAAGTGAGCAGACAAAATACCATCACTCACACTACCAGAGAGATAGATAGTGGCTAAGGAGGGCTGATCCATTGCCCTTTGCTGTTTGCTGTGGTGGGTTGAATTAAAATGTGAATGACAGTTTAACAGAGCAATGGATGAAGAGGGGCTGGCCCAAAGTCCCGCTATCGATGTATTTTTATTCATGAATTATACTTTGAATGAATGAGACTGGTGAAACATCTAAAGTTGTCTCTAAGCTAGGTATAAGCAAGTACAGTATACTGTTCTATCATAACATGTTTAAAAGAATAAAACCAATCCCACCATTCATTTGTCATAGCAGGTCCAATATCCTCCACAGGACTTTTCTCCCCCACTTTGGTTTATGATAAACCAATATACTCAAGTCTGCATACAATGTTACGATCAGCTACATAAAGTACATTTCCCAGTCCACTATGCTTGATTGTGCAAGACGACACAGATAGTTTTCACCAGAGGACATTTATGTCTTTTCTTCCCATCAGCTTCTGTAAAGTAAGGAGAAGCAACTAAGTAAGTCTTAGACCTTCATTGACCACTAGATGCCATAGGAAAGGAGGAAAGAGGCCACACTTATGCTGATGCATTCTTCTATCAGGGAATAATAAATTCAGGTATTTGGCAACCATGCCCAATTTGCAGGGGTAACTAGCTAAAAATAGATAATGCGGGCTTGAATGATCTAATTCCTCGCCCATGGGGCCTAAACAGACAGGGAAGATACCAACATGAAACGAGAGACAGAGTACTTTGGAAGCAAGAGGGTCTCACATTTAGTTCTGCCCCAGCTTAGCTGGCCTTTGAAGTATTTCCCTACCAGCTCAGTTCTAATTGAGTCGTATATCAAATGGATGGTGCACCAAAATAAGAAGTCCGCAGCAGGTATAGTAATTAGAACAAGTTCCTTTATTATTATAAATCTTTAAAAGGCCTCAGCCAATGCGTTTCGTTCCCGTAGGAACTTCGTCAGGGCTATATTAAATGGCAGTATCCCAAGGAGTAACCAAGGGAACGCAGATGACAATGATCATCCACAGTGTGGACAGATAAACCTCTAAATCTGTATTAGAACATAGAAACTCTGCATGGACTGCAACCATATAAAACATGAACGGTATAGGACAATAAGACCGGGGGTGAGCACTGCAATTAAGCAAAAATCAACAATCTGGGTGGGATGAAGCATATATAACTCCTGATCACCACATCAGTAAGGTACTCGCCGTCTTGAAGGTAATTACTAGATTCTGCGTGGCCGCGTCCGGACAAGCTGAAAATCAAAGTTCTAATTGAGTGTAGTACAATCAGCATCTGGGCGGGTGGGCATATTGGCTACTTCTGTGAAAGGACAGACTGGTCCGTAGCAGAGCAAGATATGACCGAGGGTGAGAGTCTCGTATTATTGTATAATCATTCCCGCCTTCGGGTAGGATCTGATCTTTTTGCAATCCAAAAGGTGCCAGGAATGGCCCCTCACAGATCTGGTCACAGGACATTATATATCTTTCTTCTATTTCAGTACTCGAGGCTCTCGAAGCAGTATGGCGTGGACATTTATCTCAAGAAGGAGTATTTACAGTTCACTGGATCGGCCAAGGAGCGAGGCGTGCTATACATGCTGACCACTCTCCAGCAGGTAGGGAGAATGCTACCATAGTTGTGGGTGTAGGGCTGTTGCCTGAATGTGTTGGATATGGAAAGCAAAAGGTGAAGCAAATCTCTATTCAGTTCCCAATAGGTCAAGTGTTTGTCTTTACTTTAAAAGTAAGTACACCTCATTATCTCCTGATGGAGCTTCTACAGCTAAGACTATGCCCCTGTGCCTGTCCACGACTCACCAGTTTCAGGGTTGATTCAGAATAGCCGAGGCACACATTACTCCACAATTATGAGAGAGATTCCCTCCTAACCAAAAGGGATAGGGTTAAAAACAAATTGAAATAAAAAAGGATCCCTCTTGTGTCTCATGCTCTCACTACCAATAACATATGCCCTTAGATAGAGTATATACAATTAAAAAATATTGCATTAATATAAATCAATGTTGTTTTAAACTAAAAAAAATATCTACACGATCACAGAGGTGACAATAATTAATCTCAATACCATAATACACAAAGAAAAACAATTTTCATCACAAGTTGACTACCTGTGATGAATATTGGTTTTCTTTGTGCATTATGGTATTGAAAATAATCATTGTCACCTTAGTGACCGTGTAGATCGAAATAAGTTTGCTATAAAAAATCGTGTTTAACTTGTTAAAGAGATATTCACGTGATGATATTTGTTCACAGTATGAATAATGGTTTTAAAATGTTAGAATAAACACAATATCGATTTATATTAATGCAACATTGCATACAGTATGTTTTAATCAAGATAGTACTTATATTGAATAAACTAGACATGTTTACGTTAAAATTAGTTCAGTGATAAAAGAATGTTCAGTTATAAGACAGTGTAGTGTATGAATGTGAATGGTGGGTTTCCCTTAAACAACATACAGTATGTCAGAGGTCTTCAAACTTTTTGATGCCAGGACCCCCTTGTAAAACCTTTTTAGGCGTAAGGACCCCCTTCCGACAAAAGATTTTAGAAACTGGTACTCCTCATCATTAACAACTATCTACAACCATAAATGCGCCTGTTAGACCTCATCACATCCATCCATCCATCCATCCATCATTCATCCATCATTCATCCACCCACACTTCCACACATCCATCCATCCTTCACCCATCCACCCTTTCATCCTTCCTTCCATCCATACATCCATCATCCATCCATCCTTTCATCCTTCCATCCATGCATCCATCCTTTACCTATCCACCCGTCCATCCATCCACCCATTATTCATCCACCCGCCTTTTCACACATCCATCCATCATTCATCCATGCAACCTTTTATCCATCCATACATCCATCCACCCTTTCATCCTTCCATCCATACATCCATCCTTTACCTATCCACCCGTCCATCCTCCATCCACCTTTTCACACATCCATCCATCCTTCATCCATCCATCCACCCTTTCATCTTTACATCCATCCACTCATCTTTACATCCATCCACTCATCTTTACATCCATCCACTCATCATTCATCCATCCACTCATCATTCATCCATCCACTCATCATTCATCCACCCACCTTTTCACACATCCACCCTTTCATCCATACATCCATTCTTCATCCATCCACCCTTTCATCCATCCATCCATCCTCCATCCACCTTTTCACACATCCATCCAGCCTTCATCCATCCATCCACCCTTTCATCTTTACATCCATCCACTCATCTTTACATCCATCCACTCATCTTTACATCCATCCACTCATCTTTACATCCATCCACTCATCATTCATCCATCCACTCATCATTCATCCACCCACCTTTTCACACATCCATCCTTTCATCCTTACATCCATCCATCCTTCCTTCATCCTTCCTTGCTTCCATCCATACATCCATCTACCCTTTCATCCTTCCATCCATCCACCCTTTCATCCATCCACCCTTTCATCCATCCATCCATCCTCAATCCACCTTTTCACACATCCATCCATCCTTCATCCATCCACCCTTTCATCTTTACATCCATCCACTCATCATTCATCCCCCCACCTTTTCACACATCCATCCATGCAACCTTTTATCCATCCATCCTTCATCCAGCCACCCTTTCATCCATCCTCCACCCACCCACCTTTTCACACATCTATACATATATATATATATATATATATATATATATATACATACATACATACATACATACATACATACATACACACACATGTACACACACACACACACACATGTATGCATGTGAACAACCCGAATGTCAGAGTGCGGGCAGCTAATGTGCGTGTTTATTTAACACTTTTTTATGCACAAAATGCATCTTCCTGTCTAAAGCTACAAACATCATCAAATGCCAGTTTTGAATTCCGAACACAATTGCTGAAATTTCGCATAATTGTGCAAAGGAAGTTAAGCAGACTTTGAACACCCCCAGTTATAATGCGGAGAGGCTTGCAAAAGGACCACAGAAGTTTCACTCACCCCTTTTGCAGGTAATGTCATGCAACAGACAATCCAAAGGATGATTGAAAGGTTTTCTCCATGTCTGTTTGTTTCAAACGAGTGTTGTCATTCTCACACAGAAATCCCAATTATCATGCGGGCGGGGGGGGCGGGAATCACGGACAGCAGAGTGCTGGCAGGGGGAGGGTGGTGCGAAATCCATCCAAGGACAGCAGAATGCAGGCAGGGGTGTGCGAAAATGCACAGACAATGGAGTGCGAGGGGGGGTGGGACCCAGGAGAGGTGGCAGAAAGCAGGCGAGACCAGCAGCCACCATTCCACTGGCACACTAAGATACCTACAGGTTAAACTAGCGCTATATAAAACGTTACAAATTAAAATAAACTCCACAGCGAAGTCCATTGAACTCAAAGGGCTACAGCCTCCTCCCCCAGCCCCCCCAGCTCGTGTATGTGAGCCCTGCTGAAACAGCTTCAGGGACATATACAAAGGCACACCAGAGTACTAAATCACAGGTCTTCAAAAGACCTTTACTTGTTAATGAGTATTTAATGTTTTTCACACCTTGGTGTGAATAAGGCCTCCGCCGTGAGCACCCTCAATCAGCCCGACGCCAGGAACTGCACTCACACAGAATCGGCGACCCCCTTCCCAGGACTCCACGACCCCCCTGGGGGTCGCGCCCCACAGATTGAAGACCTCTGCAGTATGTATTGGCATATGATATTGGTAGTAAGAACGTGAGACACAAACTGGATCCTATTTTTGTTTCAATCCAGGGCACATATTAGCCATTTTTGAATATCACCTTGATTTGCAAAGCTAGTAAAAGACCAATGATACCTGCTTCCCACTTTATTGGTCTCTGAGGGAAGAAATTAGCCCTGGGATTGAAATCTATGGCCTGCAGGTTGTGCATTTATCTCTACAGTGGCCCCTAAGCTCAAAGGTCTATCCTACGAGCTATGACCAGCCTCATAACTCAAAGTCTTCTTGTCTTTGCAGGAGCAGCAGAGGAAAGGCGTGATAGTTTCATCGGACAACAGCTTTGCTGTGGCTGTGGCCTACCACGCCTCAGAGCTCACCATACCCATCTTCATCATTGTGCCCACAAGTGTGCCTCCTGCGCGGGTGAAGATATGTCGAGACTATGGTGCCTTGGTCATTTCATATGGCTCCACTGCCCAGGATTCCCGTAACCATGCCCGGAGATTGGCTCAAGAGAACGGATATCTGTTCATCGAGGAGTAAGTGTGTTGCATGAATGCTTTCACCCAAAGAAAACGCTTTTTTTCACTCTCTTGTGCTCTATAAAAAAAAGCCATCCATGTAGAGGTATATATGTATGTACACAAATCATGCAATAATACAGCAAGATTGTGGAACACACTACCTTTAACACTTAAGACCAAATCAATCCTGCTTGACTTCAGGAAAAGTTTAAAAACTTGGCTATTTAACCAGTACACCATCCATCTGCTCCTAGACTATTGTAGGGTCTGAAGTTTATAGAGGATTAGCGCATAGACACCCAAGGTATACGTTGCGCTCTACAAATTTCATTTTCATTTCATCCTTAGACAGTATACATTTTATTTTTTTATTTTTTTTAATTTTATTTGAACCAGTACAAAAACAAGAGCCATAACATAAAATGTAGAATTACAGACGGTCAAAACATAATGATAAAGTACTGTACATAGATACTAATAGACGAGAGGTAGAACTAGACAGGATTAATATAAGGTGATACAGAATATTAGCATTGCTTAAATAATAGATTAATTATTACACAGAACAATGTCGGTTTAAATCATTTAGTGACTCAGCTCGGGTTACTAATATTAGTAATTGGATTAATACCAGCTTTCCACTTAGTAACTGGAAGCCAGATCACCTCGCCCATTTTCCTTGCCTTAAAACCCCTTGTAGCGTATATGGCAGTTTCATAACTAAAGACGGCTAAAAATCGAGCCAACCACATCTGGAAGCTAAGCGGATCAGCATCCTTCCAACGTGTGGACAAAATAATTCTTAATACATCTGTACCAATAAATGCCATTCTTTCTTCAGATCTCAAAAGATTCAGAGAGTTATCATACCCCAATACGTACAGAGTCTCAGACTCAGGGATTTTATGTCCGAATAGCTCTTCCCAAAAGTCAGATATCATGCTTTTGATTAAAGCAAGCTCATTACAGTTGCTAAACATATGGATAAGAGTAGCTGGTCCTTGTAGGTATCTGGGACATAAGTCATTTTCCCTTTTACCCCATGCAAATAATTTGGAGGGAGTATAATAAAGACTAAATACAGTTTTGAAGAGCTGTGCCTGAAGATTACTTGATATGAGAAGGCTGTGAGTCAGTTCTAAGCATCTATCAATATCTATATTGGGATTTCCTAATTTAACAGCCCAACTTGTTTCAGTTTTTTCCAAATCATCTTGAATTTTGGTCAAAAGGATGTCATATAGTATTCCAATTCTATTAGTTGATCTGTTCATTGTATCAATAATTTCTACGTTTAGTAAACAGATAGTTGATTCTCTTGCTTTAAGCCTAGCAAACACCTGTACAAATTTAAGATAATCTCCATTAGACAAATGATACTTCAGCTTTAAATCAAAAAAAGTAGTTGCACATTTTTTACACAAAAAATCATTAACTGTATTAATTCCCAACATTTCCCATTTCCTAGATATGACATCAAAATTAAGCCCCTCTGTAACCTTTGAGTGCCAAAGAGGTGTATATCTATTGATTTTCCCAATATTCATATGTTTAGGGACCTTAGACCAAACCCTCCAGGCACTAGTTACAATTCCAAATTTCTGATTTTTTTTATAATATATCGCGTCTGTTTGCTTCAGGAAAAGACCCTTAGCTTTCTGCCCAAGTACCAGCTCATATATTGAAGGTATTATGCTACTATCTATATTGTTAGAATTATCTGGGGCGTTAACCAGTGGGGCCATTTGTTAAAGGAATGTAGCCCAATAATATAGAATGGTATTAGGAATGGCTAGCCTGCCTCTATTCTGTGGTAATGAGAGAAGTTTATGGGATCTCCTGATCTTGCCTTGCTGCCATACAAATTTGGACATAATAGAGTTAAATGTTTTTAGTGTCTTATCATCAATGGTGAGAGGGATCGCTCGGAATAAATATAAAAACCTGGGTAACACATTCATTTTCAAAAAATTACCTCTACCAATAATCGATAGGTGAAGACTATTTACACGATCCAAGTCTTTTTTAATAGTAACAAGGAGTGGATCAAAGTTAAGATTAGGTATAGATTTGGTATTAGGACTGATAGTGACACCCAAATACGTAGCCTTACTGGCTCTCCTTTGATCCAAAAAGATAATATTATCCGTACATAATATAATTGTCTTCCCCTTATTCAGGGAATATCCCGAGTGATTACCATACTCACGTGTCAAATTCTCTACTTCATTCATAACCTCCATCGGATCAGATGTAATAAACAGAGGTCAGACCTACACACAAATCCCAGATATTATCTACTCCTTTCAACAATATTATCAGAAACTATATACAGAGGATTTAACTACGAGCGAAAGAGAATCATGTTTATATATTAATAATCTTCTCGACAATCCTGAAGCTGGGAGAATATTAGATGATGCATCTCGGGAGGATCTCGAAAAAGAAATTACATTGGCTGAGGTTATGGCAGCTCTTTCATCACTCTCATCTGGTAAAGCTGCTGGCCCAGACAAGATACCCCTAGACCTATACAAAATATTGAGCTGTCAACTCGGCCCTATACTCCATGATTTATTTTTAGGGATACAATGGAACAGGGTTCCCCCCGAATCATGGAACAAGACTAATATAATTGTCTTCCGTAAAAAAGGTAAATCCCCAGAGCAATTAACCACTTATCGTCCAATTCATTAATCAATTCGGACTCCAAATTATATGCTAAAGTGATGGCAGTTCGGCTTGGTGGGGTCATAGAGCACCTGGTCTCCCCGTGGCAACATGGGTTTGTCCCTGGCAAGAGCACCACTGACCATACACGTAGGGCTATTACTTTATTTGATGCCATGTCTGTTACGGGGGGCCGGATGTCTATGATACTACTAGATGCCGAAAAAGCCTTCGATCGTGTCTCATGGAATTTCCTATGGGCGGTCTTGGCACGAAATAATTTTGGCCCCAAATTTATTAAGTCCATCAAATCTATGTATTTATCCCCCAAGGAAAAATTACAGATGATGGGTTCTGAATCTGGTTACATAAACATTTCTAGGGGCTCCAGGCAAGGGTGCCCATGCTCACCTTTATTATTTGCACTTTATATAAACCCTTTAATTCTAAAGCTTTTGGATAACCAGGCAATCAAACCGGTTATCTGCGGTCAATTTGAGACAAAAGTATTGGCTTATGCCGATGATATTGTGATTATTACATCTGATCCGATGGAGGCTATGAATGAAGTAGACAGTATACATTTTCTTATCTAGTCATTGGCTGCATTCTTTAATTATTTGCCAACGTTCGATCATTGTTAATTACATTAAATATAGGTATGCTAATATCCCTAACTCATAAAATTAGATATCCAGACAAGAGCTTCAACAATATAAACATTCACAGATTTTTTTCTGAAGCAAACTAAACATGTTTTTACAAAAAACCCTACCTTCTCAAGTAAGTAAGTGGAACAGTTTATTCCTCCATTCCACTTATTGTTTTCAATAAACATTTCCGTGTTTTCATGCTAACTGCACCATAATAAACAAGGAATATGAAAATATATACTTGGTAATCTGTAATTTGCTCTTATATGGCTATTGTGACGTTCTGGTGACATGTATAAACTTGAGGATGATAATGTCTCCAAAACCCCCAATATACATAGTGAAAATAAATGTACGTCAATCTTTCAGAGCTGGGGAAAATAAATGTTTCCAATGGCACATCGTCAGGGGGCTCTACTGTCAAAAAGCCTGGTCCCCGGAGGTGGCTGGAAGGTAACGAAGTTGCGGGTAAAAAAAAAAATAACTTACCTATTCGGCCGTCCACGTATCTCCACCTCTTCCCTATTGACATCCCAGAATGGAAGAAGGAAGCACACTTCAGGGTCCCCTAAGCGAATCAAAATGCTTCAGTGCAGTGTTGTGATTGGTGCCGTGGTTTGGCGCTCAGGCAGGGACAAGGAGCATGTGCATGTTCCCCACCTGGCTGTGCATTACAGCCTGTTAGGTAACAATCAAAGTGCGCATGACTGTTTGGTCAGCCCAAGACGGCCAGTCAAACAGTCATGTGCACTGAGAGTGTGCCCACCACTCCTCCCCACCAGGAGTGACCGAATGCCACCCTAGTGTGCTGCAACACCAGTTTTCCTTGGAGCTAGTTTTGTGATTAGTGAAAAGTAAATTTTGTGAATTTAAAAATGTCCAGATTGTGTCAAGAGAAATATTCTATTGGTTTTGTGAGCTTGTGCGCATACAGTACTCTCAGCTAAAATCATTGTGAGCCACAAACACACTAATAGTGCTAATGGGCAAGAACAAAGGGCCCATTAGCACTACTAGTGTGTTAGTCCGGTGGGGCCCGATGATGAAGTATGTCAGCAACTAGGTTGGTGAGTGAGGGGTTTTTGAAAAACCTAAATTGGTTCTCTTCACTGGAAAACATATAACTGTGAATAATAATTACATGCTTGCTCTTCAATCTCTTTGTAAAAACACTCCTTTGTTGATTTTTTGATTGATGTCGAGGGATTTAGAAGTGTTCACCTCTTTCCCTTCCTCTCTTGTTGTTATAAGTTTTTTTAATCCACACAAAGAAAAAAGGGGTGTTTTGCAACCAAAAAATACTCACAAAAAATCTGATTATAATAATATCATTCCCAACTTCCAAAAGTACAATATAAAATATTTCCTCTATAGTGTTATGGATTACCGCCCGGGAGAGGCAGGTCTCCCTTCTTTCCTTTTCTGAGCTCATTGTGTCCTTCTCTCACTCTGATTTACTTCTTTCTTCTCCCAGGGAGGACAGCCTTGTGTTCCTGGCTGGGCTTGGCACTGTAGGACTGGAGATCTATGAGCAGGTACCGAAGCTCGACGCCGTGATCCTCCCAGCTGGCGGTCACTGTGGGCTTCTGGCGGGATCAGCTGCCGCAATCAAGCACCTCAACCCACTTATCAATATCATTGTAAGTCTACCTCACCTGCCTTCGGAGACAGAGTTAGATTGCGTTATGCGGAAGTAAGATATATATAGAGATCTGTACCCTTGGAGAGTCTTCAAACTGTAAGGAGAACTAGTCTTCTATCCTACAAATGGAATAAATGCAGTGGCGGCTCACAGATACAACTTTTCACCTTACGCTCGCTGCATCGCCGAGTTTATTTATTTATTTACTAACTTTACTCCTTGCCGTCGTATGTCCGACTCCACTACCTCCCCCACCCTGTCCCTCTCCCGTCTCACCGCCCGCAGCACTCCCTCTGTGAGCCACCACTGATTAAATGTAGATTCTGAAAACAGCCTAAGACCCATTCCAGGACATGTTGGTGGAACATATTCTCCATAACTCCTCTTCCCTCTTTTTCCATTCTCCACATTGTTCATCTCTTTTTTGGAGCATTTCAACTCAGCATAATTATTACCACCAGGTTTCTGGCACTAACATTTATCATTCTCTACTGTCCACTTCCACGACCTGGGAGGAAGCTGCTGTGTCATGAAGCTGATGTGTTTATTGACATACTCTGTGTGATTAGTAGCATTAATGACTCTAACGTTATGTGTCAATGTTCTCTACATGTTTGATGATCAAAACGTAAATCTTTAAATAAGAAAACATATCATGCATGTGCCACTGTGCTTTAAAAATATAAACACAAAGGCAAAGAACAAATGAACTGTTCTATATCCCAATATTTGGTTTTAACATCAACACGTGCTGATTATCGACTCCACAATCGCAACTACCACTATACCTTCAAAGTGAGAAAATGTAGGCAGCAGTAGAGTTACTATTCTTAAATCCACATCTGTTTACCATGATGATACCCTGGTAGTCAATACTGTGGAATCAATAAATCCTTTTCATTGTAAAACATTTCCAAATCACTTTAAGAGATTTGATAATGTTTTGCAATGAAAAGTGTTCTGCATGAAAAATATCCATACATGTGATGCAACATTGTGGAAAAAGTGATTAAAGAAGATGTACAGAACAAAAATAATTTTATGATAAGTTCATTACAAAATTTGAAAATACGGGCGACCTGCCCTTGACGGAGTGCAACATAGGGACGCTGTCTATGGTTTTTATACAGTGCTCATTCCAAAGATACAGTGGCTCCACTTGGAAAGCGTTAATTTAAGTGTCTCTAAATGATATAGTTTGCTCCTAGATTAACCGTATTTGTTGCAGAATAGCTGTTAACATCTTTCATTTCAATGAAACAGTCATTAAACTCAAAATGTAACCATGCACAGAAAAGCTCTAAACAACTTACAAGGGCATTCATTATCTTGGCCAGGCATATTACATTGATGTTCCAGCTGTAATGAGGAAGAGGCAGTGTTTTCGACAGTGGATGTATTTAATTCTGAGACATTCAGATCGAGAGTTATGTTGTGTTACTGTATGTTATGCAGTTGTGTTGTTCTATGGTATGTTACTTCATTTCATGTTATGCTTTGTAAGGTTGTGTTATATTCTCTTGCACACTCTGCCATTGGCATGGTATTCCTGGAGGTGTTTTCTACAAAAGATAAAAGTCTTTCACAGGCTGGTGAATCTTGATCGAGCAATTGCCAAGAAGGACTTTAAGAGGCTCCATGTAGAGATTAATGCTATGGGAACATTTAGAGGCCCAGGGAATATTCAGTAATTTACTGGTAGGTGCTGGGATCTGAAAGTGTCCATGTAGATGAGTTAGTGAGTGGGAGAGATAGGAGGAGGACTGCTGATGTACAGGGTTGATGTATCCCAAGGGTGCTTTAATGCAAGTGGTGTCAATAACTACTGAGAGATCAAGTGGGAGCAAGAGGCAAGGCTGGCCTGTGATAAGAAGGCCATCATTCGTGGTATGAGTGGTTGTTGTCTATGGGCAGCAGACAGGTCTCACTGTCGATTCACAGTCGCATGGAAGACAGTTGTTATTTACATGATCTTGCAGCTGGTTAGCCATAGGATATCATGCACTTGTGATAAGACGAATGGGATACCAGTCACTTTTTAGGTCCAGCAGACCTACCCTCAATGCGTGAGCATTGAAGGTGTCTGCTTCAGACCTATTGTGGCCCGTTATTGGAAATGATGGGAATGAGGACACCAATCTGTTACGAGCGTTTTTCCTCGCAGTTTTCACCGCGGGAGCGCGCGTCTGACCCGCGCATGCGCAGAGTACCCGCGCATGCGCAGAGTAACTCACAGCCCTTGCTCACACAGACGCAGGCAGGCAGCCCCCACCCCTCTGCATGCACGCACGCACACACAGGCGAGCGCATGCACACGCAGGCACACACATACAGGCACACAGACACTCGCTCACACACACACACCCCCCTCCCCCACAGTCACACACACGCACGCACACATACATACAAAGCCCGCCCGCCCCCGCACTCGCGCGCGCACATGCTTCCCCCCCCCCGCCCCCCCCCCCCGCTCAGCAACCCACTCACCGGCTTCCTTCGTGCGGCGGCTCTCCTCCGCTGCAGGGCCCGGCAGCAGGACTCTTCTTCCCTCCTTCGGCACAGGGGCGCGGGGTAGGCTCCTGCCTGCTCCGGTGCTCCAAACACGGCTCCGTCGAATCGCGGCTCTTCCGTGGGAGGCGGGGTAGGCTCCTGCCCTCCTACTTCCTGTTTCCTGTTGTCGCGCCGGCCTGCCTGACTTCCTGGTCGCAGGCCGGCAGAGTGACGGCGGTGATTTGCGGTATTTATTTATTTTTTTACATTGCTTTTGTGCCACTGTATGGAGCGCACAAGGACACTGGCATCTGTGCAGCGATATCTTAGAGATTTCATCTCCGGTGTGTGCGTAGCTTTTGGTGGTGCAGCGAAAATACTTCACTTTGGCACAAAGAAAGTTTGAGCGCACGGAAAACAACCACTTTCCCCTATAGGTATTGCATTTTTTTAAGCTGTACCAGTTATTGCCCCGTCCCCACACACCGTAGTATAACAATAAACACACTTGCAAGAACAAGTTATAATGTAAAGATGTAAGGCGCAAGGCACAGGCTCATATACGTGCGCGCCCACTGGGTTGGTCATCCTTCAAATGTTACTAAAATGATGGGGATTTATGAAATACAGCAGTTTGTGCCACTCTTTCACTTCTCTTTCGTTCTGTTTTTCCTTATGCTACACATACAGTGTATCTTGATTTAATTAAAGAGATATCGCTTATCACTTTCACTCGACATATAGATCTGTTGTAGCTTTGTTTTCCCGTTAATGCGTATTTCACTGGACACTGCTATGCTTTTTACGGCCCCTTCTTTTCAGCTTTAATTTATTTTATGCACATATGCAAGTGTCTCTTGATTTAATTACTCTTGCAAGCACAAGTTGTAATGTAAACATGTATGGTGCAAGGCACAGGCTCATATACAAGCGTGCCCACTGGGTTGTTCATCCTTCAAATGTTGGTAAAATGATGGGGATTTATAAAATACGGCAGCTTGTTTTTTTATGGTGCAGTTTTACTACGTGCAGCGTACCAACACCTCTCATGGATTAGCATCTGGCAATCCTTCTCTCTTACTTTCTACACATTGCCCACATTGCTTATACTCCCAACTGCATACCCACAATAAACAAAATTGTAATTGAGCTCCCACGAACAATGACTTCAATACTGGACCTGCGGTTCTAAACGTTTTGACTGTTCTGGACCTCCACTGAATCTTTAATAGTATCCAGAGCCTTTACTGAAAACCGGAGACCCTGACTGTCTCAATTGTAATGATTTCAACCACAAAACAACGTGCACAAATAAAGAAACAAGCATTAATCAAGCAAAAAACAAATGGTAAAATATTTAATTAAATTCCCATCCGGATTTATACATTTAAAGTTGAGCTTTAGAGTACTCACCCTACATGCAAATGCCTTGCATTAATGGCTGACTCACTCGCACTAACTATCACACTCTCACAGACTCTCCCTCTCTCACACTCTCACTGACACTCTCACAGACTCTCACTCTCTCACTGACACTCTCACTCACACTAACTCTCATTCTCACTGACTCACTCACACTGACTCTCTCACTCACACTGACTCTCACTCACACGGATTCTCTCACTCACACTGACTGACTCTCCCACTCACTGACTCACTCACTGTCCAGACTCTCACTGACCGACTCACCCACTCTCTCTCACTCTCACTCACTGACTCTCTCACTCACTGACTGACTCGCCCACTCATTCTCACTCACTGACTCACTCACTCACTCTCAACACATATTGCATTACAAATCGAATAGGTGTCACATTTGCGAAAGTTTAAGCTATTGACATTGTAAATGACAATGCTATTAATGTATCTATTTTCTAAACCAACACATAAATAAAAAATGTGTAATTTACAATGCCAATAGCTCAAACTTTCCTAATGCGAGACCTATTGCATTGCAAATGCTTGTTTGAAGGTGTAACCCATATGCCAAACTCTGAATCAGGCCCTAAATTATTCCCCTGAGCCATTCCTGCAAACCACATTTGTATAGGGTGCCATCTTTCTAATAAGCCATCAATGCAACAATACATTCTTTCAAGAAAAGATTCATCCAAAGAGCGATTAACTTGAACATCACTCCTTAAAAGAAACTGCTTATCCATATCTCAATGTATGAAAAGTGACAGATGCCCACAGTTAAATATCTCAGTTATTCGAAGATGTCATTGATTGATGGTTTTATCTTCCAAACTTCAATACTTCCATGCTTCTATCCATCCATGTTTACCCAAATGATAGCCTTCTTTGACAGGATGAATTTAAGGATCCAGTCACCCCAAACTAAATCCTACCAAAGAGCCATCATTGAAGGCATGTCTTTCGAAGAGATGCATATATAACATTAAATAACTCGCGTGGGCAGTACACAGAGATCACTGATGTTTAAGAGGGCATCTGTGAGTCTGTCTAACCATCGCCGAGGTGAATGGTTGGATTCAAAACACAACCAGACATTATGAAATAAATGGACCTTCTGGAATCCTTGCTGTTGATTGATGGCGATACAGGACTGGGTAAAGAGAAATCAGTTTTTGTTTCACACTAAAGGACCTAGATAAAAAGCTGGTACAGAGAACCCAACACATACTCAAGGAACGCATTAGTGTAATTTTTGATGAAACAAACCACTAAACCAACTCATCACTCTTAGTAACATATTTTAGTCCTAAATGGGTTATTTCACAAAAGGAGTAGTGCCTTAAAGTTGCTCCTATGCTGACTAAGCAACAAGAGTTTATGAAAAGTCTCAGAAATCGGAGCGATACCACGTGAGAATCTACTGTACATCTGTCAAATAATCCACACAGGTTCACTCTTTTTCTCCACCTGTTAGCACTTTCAGAGGTTGCTGATTGACTGTTACTTATGCCGGATAGCCAGTAGATGTGGGATATGGGAGTTGCTCTCCTCATCTTGCGGGTTGTGCTGGTGATGGGAAGTGATGTGTGTACTTGCACTTGTAGTATGGTGTCTGGAGCCAAAAATCAGGCTCTCCCACTGGGATATAAAAGGGTTGTGGTGTATCTTCCTATGTGAATGTTCTGTTAAGCTGAGAGGTTTGTTTTTTCATGTTCTGTTTGTTTTCTATTAATGGAGTAAATGCTTGTGTCTTGCACTATTCCTTCTATTGTTAAGGAGGGACATGTGTTGCATCGTATGCTTTAGTATGTTTGTGTACTTCTCTCAGCAACAATATGTGATGATGCATGATGGGTGCAGGGAAGAAAGTTATCACACAGCTGTGCCACCCTGAATTTTTACTTTCTACGGCCCTACACTGTTGTTTTCCCCCCTCAGGTGAATTAACAATCTGTGGGTCCACCGAGAATGCGCCACAGTTTCTTTGACTTTCCCCAGAATCACACCAGGCCTTCCTGGCCAAAGGGTGCACCAAGAAGTGTAACCCCACTCATAATAGAAGGTGACTACTGCCAACTTGATCTGACTTTTTAGAGACTGATGATTGGCGAGACCTAAATCACTAGTTCAGGTAAACATGGCTTTTTACATGTAGTTCAGGAAGTGATGGTTTACCACTGTCTTCGCTCCCCCCATTCAGGTAAAATCTACTCAGATCTATATAATGGGGATTCTGAGTTTTACATATTTGTGTACTGAGGACCTCATTTACAATGAGGCTGCGCCACCGGTGCATCACTTTTTGCGACACTCTGGTGGCGCAGGGGCCTGCTTCATATATGCCAGGTAGCACTGAGCCACTTTGCATGGCTTAATATGGCCTTGTAAATATCCTTCCTTTTAACACAGTTTTCTACATTAAAGGGGCATGCAATGGGTGTTGCTGGGGGTTCTCGCAGCAACACCCATGACTTTTTGACACTTCCCCTGATTCTCGAGGAATCGTAACTCTAAAGCATAAGGGAGGTGCAACGAGGAGAAATAGCTTTATTTCACCTCATTTTTCCCTTTTCTCTGTGTGTTGCATTCTGCAGCACATATAGAAAGAGGAAAACGCCTCTTGTGATTGTTTTTGTGAAGTAAGGGAAATCTTCCTGCACAAAAACAATCATCCCTCAACGCAGAAACCCTTGCACCATTGTGCAAGGATGCCTGCGTTGGCGCATGGCTGCCTTATTGTGCGCCTGAGCAGGGGGAAAGGACAGACAGGGGGAAAGGACAGAAGTGTGCCGCATCTGATAGATACGGTGCATTCCGTCCCTTTTCTGTTGCCGTAGGGCAGCGCAGCAGGAAGGCCTGTGTCACTGCCCTATGGCAAAGTCTTGTAAATAAGGCCTTGAGTGCTTGGGTTCATGGCAGGTACACTGACACCGCCTGCAGTTTAGCTGCTCCCTTTTGTGAGGTTATAATGTTTGCCGCTCAAAATAGTGGTTCCCTTGTGTTGTTTAACCACTTTATCTAGAGCATCCACTGGGCTGCCTGCAGCAGCTTCATCTATAAGAGGTCTGGTCTCTGGCTGAAGCATTGTTCCGCCCGAGAGCCCTGCCTGATACAGAAGACTGACCAAAATCCGCACTCCTGCCTGACACTTCCACCTGAAGAGCAGACCGGTGATAAGCTAATCCCTGTCATGATGTTTACTTTGTGTGAGACTCAGTTCACATTTTTTGGACACCTACCCCATCTCATTTGTGATGTCTGAAAGACTCTGGACACTTTAGGACCCTGACGCAGGGAGTCCGACCTGCATCCAGGGGTAGTAACATTTTCTTGATGAAAGGAGGTCTTCCCTTGCCCTTAGCTTCCTGAAAATTCCAACTATTTTATGGAAAATCCTTTCACACTGGGCCAGATTTTGAGTTGATATTCTTCTGGGCTATTGGAGAAGCTCTGCCCTGTCAGCACAGAGGCACATCTGACAATGATGAGGGCTCTGGGGTTCGGTAGTGCTTTTGGGACCTGCCGAGGACGAAGAGGATGTTGTAATGCTGGTGAATGGGGAGGAGATTAACCTTTCTCAGGCGGGCAAAGAGCAATGCAAAGTAATGAAGCCTTTGTGTTCCAGTTGGCCAGATCCAAACTCATAAGTCTTTATTTCGATTATCAAATCATAAAAGATCCAAACTCAATCCATCTGATTAGCAAGTGGGCCAAGAAATAACCACACCAGGTCATGTATCATCATTTAGCAGAGGATGTCTGACCCACACAGGGCTTTGATGGATTACATTGTTAAGTGACGATTTCCGCCATCATACAGAAAGCGTTCGAACATCTCTGTCGCTCTTCTTGGTCTGGAGAAATTTCAGTTTGTGAATAGGGCTGGACCCTAACATTAAATGACAGCTGGACAGTTGCCTTAGGGAAGAAGCAGCTCCAGCAGGTTCTCCAGGTTCGGTGGTCCCCCATCCCACTGAAAATTTGTATCACATGAAATAAGGGCCTCTGAAGTTTGCCCCCGCCCAGAAGAGCGACTGTAGTGGCTCCCCTATTTTTATTACTAATAGTCCTCTAGACTGTGTCTTTGAATTGCGAGACCAGTTGAACCAGTAAGTAGTCTCCCATTGAACTATGTCCAATGTCTCCCCTGTTACCAACCACCACAACTCCGACAATGTTGCCAACTAAACCCTGGAACTTTTATTGCCAGCCAGTTCTTTGGCACAAAAACCATTCTGGTTAATTGTATTGTTCACTATTTTAACAACCTCAGCTTTACAGTGAGTAAATAAAGATCTAGGTTCTAATTCTTAGAACAAGTGGTAAATCTGAATACACAGATATGTGTTTATACACATGCCGGTTTTACAACTTTCTTCAATTCACAAACCTTTCAGGGGTTTTTCTGGAAAGCTGCAACATTCCCGGTTTTCCGGAATACTTCTGGAAAAGTCATTTGACGTTTATTTTCGTATAGTTTGGCATTCGCCCAGTCCAGAATTGTGTGTGTGGGACAATTCTACATTGTTGAAAGTTAGTGCCTTTGTTCAATGGTACATTTTTTCCTTTTCTTTTTTTTCTAGAGCTTGAAAAAAATGTTCTATGTGGGGAGACCCCTCCACATAAACACTCACGAAGTTTGTGGATGTTATTTTCACCTTCCGACCCTGGAACAGGACTTACTACCTCTGCCAGAAAAAAATATTCGACCATTTCCAGGGTGGGAAATAATTGGAGGAAAGTTTGTTAGTGTTTACCAACACACATTTGTGAGCATTCACAAAGTTTCAAGATAGAACACAACTTTACACTGTCACTCCCCACCCCTTATATGGAACTTACTCCTACTTAATATTGTACACTAGTAAAACTACGAATGTGTGTTCATAAAACTACATTTTGGGCACACATGCCTTATGAATCGAACCTTTATTCTATTTAAAGATATACACATTTTACTATGCATTTTTTATTGTGTGAGATTAATGAGTCATACGGTATTTCTGATCTAAACCTACGACCGCCTCCTGAAATAAGCCTGACTGCTAGGCCTAACTATTTGCGAAGAGTCAAATGTACAAAGGGAACAACCTGGTGGTCTAAATGGATTGCAGTCATACATGGGGCCTTAGGACACCAGTGGTAAACAACTGTATGCATCACAGATACAGCATAGTGACCACCGGCTGCCTCCGGCCCAGAGAAAAGTCCTCCCAATGGAGTGATGTGCAAGAAGCAGAATACTTGGCAGGGCCGGCTCTAGGCTCATGGTGGCCCTGGGCAGGAAGCGTAGGTAGGGGGCCCGAAAGAGGGGGTCCGGGCTGGGCGGAGCGCGCAGGCCAGTAAAGAGGGGAGGGGGTCAGGGAGTTTAGAAGTGGAACAAATCCCTGCCAGGGGCCACCACGCAAATATGTATCCATCCTCAGAGGATTAATATATTAAGGATATATATTGGTGTGGTGGCCCCTGGGGTTTGGTGGCCCTGTGCAGGTGCACAGCTTCACATGCCTAGAGCCGGCCCTGTAGTTGGGAATGAGAGAGGGTCCGTTTCCTAGAGAGACAGCATGAAAGTATGCAGACATGGAGTAGCACAAATTGTGAAAGGTTTACAACTATGGGGCATATTATCAAGCCTGTGCGCTAAAATTATCGCCGCTTTATCGGCCGAAAACGGCCGATAAAGCGGCGATAATGGGCTTGATAATATGCTCTGTGGAATTCCAATCGAAGCCCATGTTAGATGTCTTCACATCTAACATGTGCTTCGATTGGAATTCGATAGAGCATATTATCAAGCCCATTATCGCCGCTTTATCGGCCGTTTTCGGCCGATAAAGCGGCGATAATTTTAGCGCACAGGCTTGATAATATGCCCCTATATTCTTCCACAGGTAAAACGAAGTATGCTCTGCAGTTCTATCTTGATAACAAAACATGGAGAAAAAAATGTGTTTTTTATCATTGTGATCCTATCCTCTTTGAAGGGGATAAGGTCCTGAGCCATGCTGCCTTTGGTGACATGTTGCCTTCACAGACTAAACCATAGAGCAAATTCTCCACCACCATTAGCTCTTGTCTCTCTGCTGCTTTTCCGACCTCTGGAGACATAAATGAAGCCGAAGGGCAGTACTGCGGATCAACTAGCACTTTTTGTGACTCAAATGTTCCATAGACCCACTCCAGATGAAGACAAAGACCCCCACAGGGATTTTCTGTACATAGCCTACCTTCATCTTCTCGACTCTAGCGATTTCATGCCGTTGACTTATATTTTGCAGTGGATTAGGTATTACCGAAACCCTTCCACGCAGCAGTGGAAAACCACCGAATTTCACAAGATTGGTTCCTGTGAAGCCCAAAGCCAATGCAGTAAAAGAGAATTGTTCATATTGGTCAGCCCAGGGCACCACAGGGAAATCACATATCAAAAGTGGGTATAGACGAGTGGACATAGTATGGGGTGTGCCTAGTAAGACGATGGCATAGGGAGACATATAACCATGTACAAAGAAAAAAACCAAGCACACCCAATCCATTGCATTTTGTCCGTCAATTTCCAATAGTCAATGTACCTCACATAGAGGAAAGGTGAAATTCAGCACTGATTGGCAAAGAGCATATGCTTTAGCAAGACATGCAAGACTGGAAAGATACCAAAGCCTTCAATAGAACACTGCATGTTATTGTCGAACACCAGTTTCGGCACACAAAAATAAGCTTGCACCTTATCATCATCATAAAATAATGATGCTTGCTACATAACACACTATTGAAGTAGGTGTTCTAGATAGAAACCGGGCAGAGGCATCTATGAAGTGCATGAGATCCAACCTAAGCATGGGCGAATTTTGCGAATCTCGCGTTCGCGAATTTTGCGGATTTGCGAACTCGCAATCCGCAAAATCCGCGAATTCTCGCGAATTTGCGGGGTTTTTTTTGTGTTTGCGCGGGTTTCTGCCAGTTCGCGAGGGTTTTGTACAATGTCGCAAATTGCGAACTTACCTGTCGGGTCGCAAGTTTCGCGAACTTGTTGTTTCTACGTGTCCAGCCTGTTTGGGACACTCTTCTTCATCACTGCCACTCTCTGTCACCACTGCCACTCTCTGACTACTCATGCCACCCTCTGGCCCACCCATGCCACCCTCTGTTTCATCACAGCACCCTCTGGTTGTCCAGTCAGTGTACATTATTGTGGCAACGCAAGCACACCTTCCCTGCCTCAAGTGACCTGAATTAATTTGGGGCTGATTAATGTGTCACAGAATATTTTTTTAGCTGGCACCTGCTTCCTTAGTGCTTCCTGATTAGTGAACTTTTGCACTTGCTAAGTGCTTTCATTGTTGCAAAATTAGTTACAACCCCTGCCCTGCCCCAACTGACAATAATGAATTAGGGGCTGATTAATGGATTTGAACTGCCAGCCTGGCTCCTGCTTGTCTCCCTTAGCTGTAATTCAGGACCTTTGTGGCATATGTGTAACTATTCTGAGGTTCAGAGCAGGGTCACATAATAGTTGCAACTGGCAACTGAACTCTGGAGGGGCCCCTCAGCAAGCACTACAGGAAATGGCTACTAATGATGAGCCTGAACTTTTGAACCTGGTAAGTAGTTTCAGTTTTGATTAGATCGTATTTCTGCAATTTTGCACTTATTCGCGGGGCGCGAAGTTGTACTGGGAAGCCGCGAACTCACGCGAACAGTGCGAGCAGTGCGAGCAAAATCCGCTGCTCACGGATTTGGCGGGAGATTCGCGAATCTCGCGGATTGCGAATTTCCCGAAAATCCGCAAAATCCGCGAGCGAAACGGATTTTCCGCCCACACCTAATCCAACCACATCAAGGTAAAAGAGCATATAAGGAATAGGAGGAAGACTTGATGAACAGAAAACTAAATTTTTCTAAATGGCAAAATATGCATCGGATCAAGGCATTTCCCCATAGGCACAGAAAGTTGCATAATTATTTCAATGATTTGCAAATGCAGAGCATTTGCTTTGGAATCCATTCCATCCAAACGTTAATCTGTCGGACAGGTGTTCTATCCCAAACTCAATTCTTTTTTAGTAGGAATCCATCTTAAAGTCTGTCTGTCCAAGGAGAAATGTATTTAACTTTAATGTACACAATTAACAATGCGTCTAAAATATAATCATTGCATATTCAATATTCAATACTTATAAAAATGTAAACTCTTGTCAAACGTAATGAATACAAACTTCCAGAGCACCGTCTCATCCTTCCAAACCATGTTCCATCCACTGAGCCAACCACCAAAAATTCAATCTTTCCACAGAGACATTCCAAAATCCATCCTTGCGGAAAACCATTCTTACAGAAACCATCACTTTGCAGTGAGGAAAGTCATTCAAATGAGAATGACTTATCCAAAAGTGCATTCTTCCAAACAGCAATCCATCAATATTTCATAAGAGGTGTGGCGCCGCAGCTAGGGCGACTGACTCCAGAATCTAGGGATCACGGTTCAATCCCCGGCACTATCGGCAGGTGAGCCCAGCACCATGTGACTCTGGGCAATAGCTTGCTTAATCTTCCCGACGACCCCCAGCGCCTAAAAACCCTTACGGGTGTTTGTGCGTTTTACAAATGTGGATTATATTTATTATTATAACAATTATTGATCAATGTAGGGCAACATTTTTTTCAACAGCTGCAGCTTATATTGTAACTTGTTTTATATTTCTGTTGCAGGGCGTTGAGCCTGAAAGGTTTCCAATTTTACAGCAGTCCATAAAAATGGATTACATCATCAAAGATCAAGACGGTGTCATCAACCCACTGTACGGAGGTAAGGAATCATCATTTTTCCACATCATATTAACACCAGTCCATGTAAGTTTACAATGCCCCATCAAACTTGATTGAGCCAATGCTTAATGATTTTTTTGTTTTTTGCAAAACAAAGATGCAGTTACTCATGGAAATGATCAAGTCACGCATACTCACTATGCGTTGCAGAGCTAGATGTACCATTAGGAAGCCTACATAATATTCTGAGCATCTGTGTAAAGCCCTAGAAATGAATGAAGAGCAAAAAAGTACAATCTGAGGCATCTTCATGAAATGTATCAGTTACACAGGTAGTAGGACAGTTTTGTAAAATAGATGCCTATTAAATATTTATAGTAATTGTAAACATGCACTCTTCATTGTTATTTTTCACAGCATTAATAGAGACGTACTACTCAAAGAGTAACAAAGCGTCAGATGTACTAAGACTCCATTCTAGAATATGGTCATACATTGCGTATTGACTTAACAAATGTAATCATATTTTACACTCCTAGGTCCATACTAATAGGTCGTTTCACAACACATCAATTGTAGGGGTTTTGCAGAATGATCTTCCTCATTAATATTCATTAGGCAGGTCTCAATTTGCGACCCCCTGTGATTGGCTGCAATCATAGGGAAGGTGGACTTCGAGGGTCAGCAGACCAGCATCCCTGTGCCTGCATTCTAAAACGGAAAATATATATTTTTTAAAGCAGCTTATGTTCACCTTAAAGGAACTGATGTTTATTTTTTTTTAAGTTTTTGATTCTGTTTTGGAAACTTTAAGGGTTAGCAGACAGTGGTCCACTGTCTACTCCCCCTGAATTTACCGCCTCGATTCACAAAGGGGAGAGTGTCCAAAGGGAATTTCCCTTTTGCGACTTAGTTAAAACCCTAATTTGGGAATTTGGTAACTGACCAGTGGTTTATGACCAGACTTATGGTAACAAACCATTGATACATAACATACCGACTTGCAGATTAGAAGGAATGCCCCATACATGCCCCTTCTAGTACTTTAGAAAACCTTGTGACTGTGAAAATCACAGGATTTACAACCTCAAATCCCTTAGCACTTCTGGGCATAGGCTCTTTTGCATCTCCTATTGATGTAGATGTGTGATGTGCGGGTGACAATCTGACAGGCAGTAACAGTAATGACATTTTCGATGATCTCCTAAAGGTGAACATGTTTGGTTATTGTTGAAGAACCAGAGAAAGTTTGTTCCAGTTCCCAGAAGGAAACCAGAGAATAATACTGAATAGCGGTAGCACCTATCACATTAGCTTGCTCACCCTACCATCTTCTGCTTTAACATATTCTTTCTTCATTTTCACCCACTGCGTTCTGTGGTGATGACGAGGTGACATGGTGTAACTCTATGAAACTCTGAAACTAAATAAATAGCTGTGCGCCATCATCACACTAATGGAGAGGGATCCTCTCACTGGACACTAAGTGCTGCAACGGCTCCATACAAATGTCAAGTAATATCAGAAATAAGAGTCAGACCCGTGGAACTCGAATTTGCATGGCTGATGAGTCTGACTAACTCTCCTCCGCTTGAACCATCTTCGCTCTACCACTCAGAATAAAGGATGACCACATCAGTGCAGAGCGATCAATGCCCTACAGGAATGCCTCATCACTGGCAGCCACGGTCGGTGGTGGGAGTACCTGCAGGGCGGTGACTTAGGGAGGGGGAAGGGCTGGGTGGGGGGTAGTATTGTATGGATTACGGAGCTTAACTGGTAAGTAAACATATAAATTAATAAAACAAATTGACACCCAATGTCTTGGGTCTAGTTCGAGCTATATAAAACTCTAAATAAAAAAAAAAATTAAAGTAGGGACAAGCTTATTTTTTAAGTACTTGAGGAAAGACAGAAGAGTAACGGAGCAAATATGCTCCAGGTCCCAGGGCTGACTTCTAAGAAATCTCAAACAGTAGACCAGATTTGTTAGTACCGCAGACTATGAAGAAAATAAAAACAGGCAGCCAAAAAGCAATGACTTCTGTGAATAGAAATGATAAAACCAATGCAGGCATTTGGTCCAAAGCTGAGGTTGTGAGTTTCTTAGGTTGCAGAAGTAACATAAAGGTATCATCAAACAGTAGGGGGGACACGGCCTGAAGTAAAATGGCGCCTGAATTTAAGGAAGTAGAGATTGCTTTTCCACAACATTCAACCTGATGGAAGAAATTTCAGAGAAAGTATAATGGCTTTGAGACTACTTTAAAGATGTCCTCATTTGTCGAGGGTCATTTTGCAGGGATATATCGGTTGCCAGTCGGGAGGACGTGTTATTTTGCAGTTAAGGGATTCATAAGGATAGCTACAGATTGAACATCTCTGCATTTGCTGTGATTGGATTTGTAAAGCACTGTGCAGGGATGCTTTCATTTCCTATATATGGTTGGGTAAATGTACACTCTGTGAAATTGATATCTGCACTTTAAAGTTGTACTGGTTCCTTCAGCCTGGGAGCTGTAAAACGATCCCTTCAGTTACTACAGATGGATGTGTGATGGTTGCACACACTGTGGGTTGGAAAGTGATGTTTATGGTAATGAGCGCCAGTAAGTGGAGCATAATGTATATTATTTCTACGATACAAGGGTATTATACTTGTAAGAGTGAAGATGTGCAAACTCAGGGAACGACAATTAAGTGCTCAAATGATATATATGGAATCAAAGTCCTATCATGTGGCGTAGATGGAAGTGTACAGTGAATCGGATGCATATCTTCCATTATTATAATTAGAACAAACATTTTTCTCATAACGTTGCAGTTAAATGTTTTCTCCAATTGCAAAAATACCTTTTCTTTGACAAATAACTTTGAGCTTAGACTTTCAATTTGATGAAAGTTTTGATCCAACACGTTCTAATATTCTTGGGATATATGCAAAGAATTTAGTGATTGCGATTACCTACTTGGAATGGTTTGCGCGTTGCAATTAGAAAATTGCAGTTCCTAATCTACAAAAATGTACAAGTGGCAAATAGTGATTCCTAATGGGGTCACAACAGATCTACCTCCTTAATACTAATGAGGTAGGTTGCAATTTGCGACCTATCAGGAATTGCAGCCATCACAGTGGCGGTGGCGGTGGCCTGCTGGGTTCAGCATACCAACATGTCTGGGATTGCTTTTTAATTAAGGCAAGTTTTTTTTTTTAATACATCCCATTTTCCTTAAAGGAAAATGGGGGTGCATGTTTGAAGTTTTTTTTAAATACATCCCATTTTATTTTCCTTAAAGGAAAATGGGATGCATTTTTGAAGTTTTTTTTAAATACATCCCATTTTCCTTAAAGGAAAATGGGATTTTTTTAAAAATACATCCCATTTTCCTTAAAGGAAAATGGGATGCATTTTTGAAAAATGAATTAAACGTTTAAGTTGCATTTTTTAAGAGTAGGAAGATGTCCCTTTGACCACTACCTGCTCTTAAAATATATTTGTTTCAACATTCACAAAGGGGAAGGGGTTCCATGGGAACCTCTTCCCAATTACAAATCGTTACTACTTTCCTTGAGGAGTGGGTAAAAAACGAATGTTTTATGACTGTATTTCGGTTGTAAAACATTCGTACACAGCACTGCAATTCAGTATTTGGAAGGGACGCCCTAAACATGCCCCTTCCAAATACCGGATCGCTAAACACAAATTGGGATTTGGTAACGTTTGTAGTAAATAAAGTATTACCCTGTCATAATTTCTATAAATAAACAAAGGGTCATGCATAAAATGAGAGGCAGAGTCCGTGATGTCCGATTCAAAAGGGCTTTATTTCAATAACTCGAGTTAGGGGAGAATCGGTTCCATCACCACTAAGGTTCAGGAAGGGTCTTCTAAACTTTATTCACAGAGTACAATATTTATACATTCAATTTTGTGCATAGGGAGGAGCGCTCCAGGCAGAGCAAGCGAAAGAGAGATAAGAACATGTGGGCGTTCACTTGAGGAGTCATAGGTGAGTCATAGGTGGGTGGATACATGGAGGGGGGTTGCATGGCCAGCTGGAACTTTTCCCTACTTGTGTGCGCAACTTGATCATGACGTGCAACTGACGTGTAACTGGGGGGAGCTGACTTTCGGTCTGGTAGGGAGGCCTTCAGTGTCAGGGCGACCAGCACGTCTGGTATTATCTGATATCTTAAGTCCGGGGATGTATTATCTGAAGCAAAGGTCGCTCATCACCAAGAGCCAGTGTGGGCATCTATTTCGTTCATTGCGTGGGGGCCTTGAGCTTTCTACGGACGCGAGCTCTGCAAATCACTTAAACGGAGACAGAAAGGCTAGGCCCTATCTCTGCAGACGGGTTCTGTTTACCTCCTTCACCAGGCAGGAATGTGATTCTGTAGAGCAAGCAGATAACTGTTGTGCACAATACTGTCTTGGCACCCCGTGCTGGGCTTCTCTCGGCTTAGCCAAAAGTATGCGAGGTCAGGGATACGTAGCTGCAGCCCTCAGAGTGTCTGGAGGCATGAAACCTCAATTCGGGGACTGGCTGAGCCACAGAAATGGAGAAATGGGTTCTTCGCGATATATTAAAAGTGCACAATGCAAACACATGGGCCACATGGGACTCAGTGCAAAATTAACGTTTCATTTATGGGAGACTTGGTGATGTGGGACGTAAATGCAGAGGCATCATTGTTGCAGGCCACAGAGGGAAAATGCATGGGTGACATGCACGTACACTAAACGTTGGGGTACACGCAGGGGACATATTGGCCATGTAAAATTTCTTTTTTTCTCACGTTACCAAGGGCCATATGTATCAAGCCTTTTTTGATTCGCAAAGGCCGAAATTCGCCGAATTTCGGCCTTTGCGAATCGCAAAAGGCCTTTTTGCATGTTTTGGTATGTATGAAATATTCGCAAAATAAGGAATAGCAAAGATTTGCGATTCCTTATTTTGCCATAGCATTTAAGGAATCGCAATTTTGCAATTCCTTGAATGCTATGTATGTAGCATTTTTGGGCTGCGAATTATGGTTAAGAATTCGCAAATTACCACCAACTTGTAGTTGATGGTAGCTTGCGAATTCTTCTAAAAATGCACAATTTGGCATTTTTTAAGGTGGCATGTGATGCACACACATGCCCATAGGGCATGTATGTGCGCCATATGCACACTCATGTACATTTCAGGGGTGCAGCAGGGTGTCTTTGAGACACCCCTGCACCCTTGAAATAATTCTCAAATTGCGATTAGCAAATTGCGAATTCGCAATTTGAGAATTATTTCACAATCATTCCTATGGGCCTCCTGGCCCATAGGAATGCATTGGAAATTATTCCTTAATTGCGAATTCGCAAAATGCGAATTCGCAAATATGGAAGATTAAGGAATCGCTAAAAAAAAGCGAATTTCTTCATACATACCATTTTGCGATTCCTTAAAAATCGCTATTTAGGAATCGCAAAAGGGTTTGTTGATACATATGGCCCCAAATCACAATTTGTGCTCTGTACAAATGGAAAAGCATTTTTGCGGTCGATAACGGCCTGATTCTGACAATCAGGTTAATTACGACATCAAAAATGCTTTTTTGAATATGCCCGCTAATTCTCTGAATTCCTTCCAATGGGTAAAAGCCTTGCTCATACATAATGGACTCACTGACAATTAATAGGTGTCTATTTTTCAGTCCATGGTAAGATATTGTGTGGACATTTGTATACCACTAAATATCCTTGACAAGGTACTAAAGAACTTTGTGGACTAGAAGCATGCTACTCCTTATAATGGTCACAATATTACAGACTTTGTCTGCTGAATAAAATTACCGTTTGTCATGATGCTCATCTAACATTTGTAATGCAATTTGTAATCAATCTATCATTTTATTTGTCATGACATTTTTTATGCACGAGTGACGCTTGCTAATGAATGGACAGACTTGTCCGAAAGTCTATGTATGTATCTATATGTATGTATTTGTATTATTTGTGGACAGCACGTGGCTACAAGAGAGTTACAACTGTCTCTATGCAAACCTAATATGGATGATGTTCTTTGTCAATAAGTAGCATGCAAAGTGATTTTGAACACTAGGATTTATTCTGTTTTTTTATACTGAGTGACATTATTCATACTGAAAATTTTACTTTTCTGTGTTTGCAATTGCTGGGTACATTGTTTCACATGATTCAAACTAGACCGTTGTTGAGACAAATATTATTATTACAGCTCTTCTGTTAGGATTTTTTTTCTGTTCCATGATCACTGAGGATCATATAATTCTCTTACAACATCAAAATTTAGAGATTTTACATCAACGTTGTTGCCCATCATGTCTGTAATTGCTTTTAATACAGCAAACTTTTTTTTAATGCAGCCCATTTTTTGAAGGAAAACAGGATTGGTTTAAAAAAGCAAGCATTTACAATGCAACGGTTTCGCCTTTGTGAAAGTTAGAGCTATTGGCATTGTAAATGACAAATTTTGGTTTTGAAAACAGATAAATAAATGGCATTGTCATTTACAATGCCAATAGCTTAATCTCTCACAAATGCAAGACCTATTGCATTTGCACACACACACAGAGCACAAACACACACAGAGAAATGGGGGGGGACGAGGAGCAAAACCAAGGCCCAAGTGATTGGTTCTTTCTGAAATGATAGTTATGAGCTAAAACGATAGAACCGACGAGCTCTATCACTTTAAACGTTGCATACTTACGGAACAAAATGTGAGCATATTACCGGAAACAATTACTGGTCATTGATGGTATTCCTTATAACGGCAGGCACTTTTAAAATAAAATAATCATCTGGGGATAGTTTCAAGTAAAGTCAGAATAAAAACAACAGATTCCACTAGCAGCCTCACAGCTGTGTTCACACGTGATCCTTTGTTCAAGCGAATAACATACGCACGGAAGAGGGCTACGTGATAATAATAATAAGTAATAAGGAGCACAAAAGGCAAAACATGAAAGTAAATAAAAATATAATCTGCTATTGGGGAATTACATTTTCAATGTACCCGGAAAAAAAGAGCTTCTTGGAGTGGGGCATGTTTCCAGCCCAACTTCAAATTGCACTGATATTTTGTGGATGAAATGACATGTAGAGGCAACCGTGTCATGACCCGCCCATACAAGGCAGTTTACCTCTGTGGTCGCGCGTATCATATCAAAATGTAATTCCCCTTGATAACTTCACATTCTGGCAGAGGGCATTGCATCCACGTGCAGAGTCCGTAGCAGTTGAGACCCAAAGCTTAAAAATATTTTCTAAAATTTACTACACATAAAAAATCCTTATGTAATTTTTCTGTGTGGAAGAACCAAGAGAATCCAACTACCTCCATTCACCTCACAATTCAAGAACACCATCTACGGCGCCGCTCAAGGATCATCCCTCAGCTCTACTTTCGTCAACACCTATACGACCGCCTTGGCCAATGTCATCAGAGCTCATGGACTATACATCATATCCTACGCTGATGACACGCAGCTCATCCTCTTGCTATCAAAAGACCCCTCCGACACGCTGACCAAATTCTACAGATGCATAGCGAACATCGCTGAATAGATGAAAGACAACTGCCTACAACTAAACACAGACAAGACAGAAGTGCTGATATTCGGAAACAACACCTCCTCAAGAAACAACGCCTGGTGGCCTTCCGAACTAGGACCTGCACCCACTCTGAACGAGCATGCTTGCAACCTTGGCATCATGCTGGGCATTAAACCTACCATGAAAAGACAGATCAACGCAGTCTCATCACCCAAGTCCTCGTCACCAGCCAACTGGACTAGGGCATTCTACATAGGAATCACCTCTCACCTTTTTAACAGACTGCAGACCATACACAATGCAGCAGCCAGACTCATCCTTGACCTCCTTAAGTGGACCCACATCGCCCGCCCACCTCAAGAAACTACAACCTATTCAGAAGAGATGCCCATTCCAGATGCTGACCCTCACCTCCAAAGGCCTACAGAACCAAGCACCAGCCTACATCAACCACCACCTGAACTTCTCACTTCGTCCAGGCACCGGTGCCCTGCCTCTCTCTGCCTCGCCTACACCCTGCATCCTCCGCAGCAACAGTGGAGGGCGCTCCTTCTCCTACCTCACAGCAATGTCCTAGAATGTCCTCCCACTTCACCTCCAGGCCTCACCCTCTTTACTGGAATTCAGAAAAGGACTCTAGACCTGGATGTTCAACTGATCCCTCCCCAGCAGCAGTGCGCTCAGCGCCTAGATACGCTCACGGGTGATTAGCCGTGCTCCACCAAGCTGATTGATTGATATTAGCAATCAATGCACACACTGCTCTCCTTATGCACACACTCCACTCTCTCCCAAGTATCAACCCCATTCCCTCCTGCCAATTAGATAATTAGCAGTCTCAGCCCCTCTCTCTTCCATTCCACCCCCTCCCTCTAATAAGGTGAGCACTGTCTGTGCTTCTCTCTTCCACCGATAAGGCCGTGCATTGCAGAGTGAAAGATGGACCATCCACAACACATACGCTGACCAAATGCATCATTCACACTTACTAGGTGGTAGCCACCAACTGACTAGGCACCACGAGCCACAAAACTGAACTCTTTCCAACAAAGGTCGGAGCTCAAATTGGGTAGTGGCACACTCCTCTTCACCAAAGCGGTCACTCATAGCGCATTAACTACTAGGCCAATGCCTAGAATTCATTTTACTTTGCATCTGCATTTTTAAAACAACTGAGAAAGCACAAAACCCTCTTCCTTCCAGTGTTTAATGTTTAAAACAAATCAAAATTAAATTACAAAATAAGTACAGGAACCCATAGTTTTTTCTTTGGAGCTTCCTCTGGCAGAGCCGAATCGTAGGTTCCCTCACACCTCTATGTTCCAACAGCCTACCCTTCCTACCTCCACACTTCCACCCTCGCAGGTTATATTCCATCCCTCCTTTTATCACTGGTTTACAACTTCCTGTTCCATCGTTGTCACTTTTCGGTCTCTCTTTTACTCCGGGTCAAAGTCTGATCATGAAAAATAATTTCTGGTCCCAGATATGAAATCCAGTGCCCGACACCTGCATCCATAGACAAATTAAGTATTGCTTATTTCCCCACACTTAAAAACACACATACTACGTCCCTTACGGCAGATATGCTAAATGAATGTACACTCCATTAACATTGTATAACGTCATATATCAAAAGAAAACATTGTATAATTTGCGTTTTCTTCCGTTCTGCTGTTTTATATCTCTAAAATTGTCTCTTTTGCTCTTCCTGTGCAGTCGATTTCTACATTCTCTTACTACTCCCTGGTTTTTTTCAACTTTCTTCTTCACTCACCTTATAAACATTATTTCCAATGTAGTGCTTCAGTGTTGGCTATTTTTTAGCACCCTGCATAAAGGGACTTAATATCAACCAATACAATATATATGGTACTGAATTACCAGCCTCGGAAGGATGAACAGGTCAGTTCGTCTTGCTGGAACCGGATATCGAGACCTGCAAATCACAGCTAATGTCAACACTTAAAGTTTAACTCGCTGAGCCACCTTGCACTGTCAGTTACTGATTATCAGTTGCTGTTTCTACCTCTTCCACCTAACTCGCTCGTATTGCCCTTCTAATTTCGAACCCGCAGCCCAAAACTGTGACACTTACCGTTTTTGAAGGAGTCGCAAGATCTGCGCAAAGGCCTCCAGCTCTTGAATGTCCATTTTACACACAAAGCAGAGATGGCTTCGAGGGAATGAGAACCGGATCCACCCCCTGCCAGTGGCACTCCCTCACTACAAACGTCTCTACTACAGCTGGCGACGAGGAGTGAATATGGACCGCTCTGGCGCCTCAGCTGCAGCTTTGAGGCCATCCATCCATTCTAGCGCCGCGTGCTGCACTGACTTCCCTCGAGTAGCGCTGCTGTCCGCCAGACCCAGCAGCGCACCGCTCCCTGACTCACGCTCCTTCAAGACGGGAGAAGGATGGCTCGACGCCCCCGCCATGTGTCCGCTAAGAACCGCAGCTAAAGGGCGGGCGCCTGCTTTGTAGCGGCGGAGGCCGGGACAAGCGCTACAACAAAGGCCGCATTGACCCTTGCCGGGGCGCTTCATGCGGCTCGAGCAGGCCTGGCCCTTGCCAAGTCCGGCTCAAGTGCCCGCACATGCCATGCATGCTGAGGAGGCCGGGGCCCACACGCTGCCGTCAATGGCGGCCTCAGAGTGCGTGCACCTGCTGCTGGGGATGCAGATGGACGAGGGCGCGCGCTGAACGATGAACAAGTGGCGCCTCGAGGCTGCGCGCTGCATACATAATAAAATCTCCAAGCAGTCACTGCCGAGGCCTAGATGTCTACCCAAGTAAAGTGCTCTATTTTCTTAAGAATTAGTAAACGACAGGCGCGAGTACAGCCATCCTCACGTGCACTACTAGAAGCTGTGCCCACAGGATCCGGATGGGGCACAGCTCCTGGGCTGCTAAAAAAGAGCCTTGAACCATTTCTGGTTGGAAGAAACCCCCTGGGACTGCGATGGACTCATCCACCGCGTCACTAATGAAGTGACACGATGAAAACAGACACAAATTCATCTATTATCAAACTTATCAACACAATGTCACCCTCCGACTTTTCATCTAATCTAAGAAATACATAAACATTTTCAGCATCGCGGAGAGTCACTAGATTGACCTTTAAATGGAACATTAAACAATTCAGGTCCCGGGCCGGCAGCCAATCACAGCGCGGCCCGGGGAATGACGTCACAGGGTGTCCCGGGCGAGCAGCCAATCACAGCGCGGCCCGGGAAATGACGTCACAGGAGTGTCCAGGGCCGGCAGCCAATCACAGCGCGGCCCGGGACAAAGGGGCGGGACTTAAAAAAAGTCCGAGAAACGCCCCCGAATCGCGTTTTCCCGAGAAAGCGTGATTGACAGCCTCTGTCTCCCAATGGCTAGTCTCCATTTATGGAGATAGCCAATTGGAAACAGAGGCGGTCTGAACATCCCTACTGAAAACAAAAGTTTTCAAACTGGGAGGGGCACTTTGTGCCCCTCGCCAGGTCGAAACCTAATGAAACGTTTAAGTTTAATTTTTAGGAAGAAAAAAAATGTGGTTCAACATTCAAAAAGGGGAAGGGGTCTCGTGGGGACATCTTCCCATTTTCGATGTCTATTGGCACCCTTGAGGTGTAGGTAAAAAATGTATGTTTTGTGACCGTAATTCGGTTGCAAAACATTCATAAATAGCACTGCATTTCGGCCTTTGGAAGGGACGTCCTAAACATACCCCTTCCAAATACTGAATCGCTTAACACAAATCAAGATTTGGTAACATGTTACCAAATGGCAATTTGTGCTCTGTACATATGAGGAAAAAAATGTGGTTCGTAACCACCCAATTCTGCAAATCGGGCCGCTTCCAACTGCAAAAATGCTTTTGTGCATAAGCCCTTGAATTCCCTGAAAACCTCCCAGTGGGTAAAAAAATGTGTTCATACAGAATGGACTCACGGAAAATGAATAGGCGTGCATTGTTCTTTCCTTGGTAAGATATGGTTTGGGTATTTATATACCACTAATTACTCTTGGTGAGGCACTGGAACACTTTGTGTATCGTAGCTTGCTACTCCCTTGGACAGTCACAATATTACAGACTTCGTCTAGTGCAATAAATTACAGTTTGTTATGATGCTCATGAAACATTTGTCATGCAGTTTGTAATCAATCTATTATTTAATATGTCATAAAATTGTTTTTACACACAAGTTGCAAAATCTCACGCGACTGTTGATGCTTCAACAGACTAATGAATGATCAAACTTGTCCAAAAGTCTCTGTATATGTGCATATGCATGTATTTTGTAATTTATATAGATCATGTGGCTACAAGACAATTAAAACTGTCTCTAGGACTAGGTAGACATAAATATGGATGATGTTTACGTCAATAAGAAACATGCACTTGTTTTTGAACACCAAGATTTATTGGGGGTTGGTCATGCTGGGTGACATTCTGTTAGAACTGAAAATGTTACATTTCTGTGTGTGCACTTGCTGGGCACATTTTTTACATGATCTGAGCTAGACCCTTTGTGCGAAAAGAATTATTGTATTGCTTTCCCAGTATGATTTTTTTCCTCTTCCATGATCACTGAGGAACATATAATTCTCTTATATCATCTAAGACTAGAGAGTTTACAAACAACGCTCATTATGTTTTATTTATGTATTTGTATTCAGTGAGGTAGGTACCATCAGCAGGAGCAGGAGAGATTCAGCACCTTTTCTGCTCTCAATCACGGGGAGTGGCTTCAGAGGCAGATTTCTTACTACAAAAGAGTAGACGGGGCGGCTGAGTGGCTGTCTTTACATTTGACTTATAACCCTCTCCAATGTCTAGGCCTTGCATACTGTGCAGGGATTTCACATAGAGTTCTCCAGAAAACCAAGTGAGTCTGCAAGACTAATTCTGAACTTTTTTTCAACTTTTGTTGAAAAAGCGGAAAGAAAAAGGTGCATTTATGTGCATGGAAATCCACCCATGTAGTATGTACGGCAACGTGTTTCTTGTTTTGAAGAAGGGCTTGAGACCTGTGTTCAGTTTGAGGGAATATTTTGCCTGATTTGTCTATAGGCAATTAAGCATGGAGTGGATTCATCTCCTCAGAGATATACTCGATGGAAGCGGCTGGATGGGGTGGGTACACCTTATGGACGCCCACCTAGTGTTGCCCATTTTCCCCACCAGACAAATGTTATCTTTTCCACCTTTCTGACTTTGTCTCTTATCTCTCTTTCTCATGGTGACCAAATCTTTTGGTTATTTCAGACCATGTTAGATTCTCATAATATTCTGCTGTCACTGTCTCTAGTACAGAGTGTTTTGCTTCATCTTGACTCTATGAAATGTGACGCTAATGCTCCTTATTCCCTGTCTCAGCACTGCCCCTCTCTAAAGGTGCGCATTTAATGTTGGACAGATATCACTGGACAAGATCACTACCTTCTCAGTGCTGCTACAGGTTTTACATATACATTGGGTAATGAGCCCTGAAAGTTATTTCTGCCTACCCTGGTTGCAGAAAAGTCAACCAGAGCGTTGGTTTTATTTCAGTGCTTTTGGATTACCCATAATTCGTCGGGCCTTTTGCATGGATAACTACTTAAGTGCTCTTTTAAAGTATGGCAAAAATCAGCAGCCCTCAAACTCTGATTGTTAACCATAATGCTTCACATGATATACACAACGGTGCGCAAATGCCATCACTGCCTGGGATGAGGTTGCGAAGGCAGGAATCCTGAGTCAATTCAATTGGTCCCTTTTTAAAGTTCAATATCCTCTCTCTATGTACAAGGTGACTGCCTTTGTGAGAAAAAGGCACTTAGAAACAAGGAACTGGAAGATTTCAAGTCTACTGGAGCCAATCACATTGTTCAGGGAAATCCATCATCTGTACACGTGCTATCCATGCTGAAATCAAACAAACACACACACCCCTCCCCCAGTTATTGGGGATTGAAAGGACCAGTAGCCAGGCCATTCCCAGTGGTTGCTGTAAAAAGCCCTGTATCCCTGAACTAGAAGTCTACTGCCATCTTCGGCAGTAGCCATGCAGCGCCATGTGCGTAGGCTGTAGCCGCACTGAGGCTTGGGATACGCTCCTGTTGTTTGAAAAATAATTTCGTAAACGAGGGAGTGGTCTTGCAGATTGTTAAACCATCTGTAAAGCATTGAGTAGGTTAGGGAAGACCAACTAGGGCAGGTGGCACAGCTTTATAAATCCATGCAGGGGACCATCGCCTTGTGTCTTTGTGTTGATTTATCACAGCCATTAAACATGAGGCGAATTCAAACCACTTTAAGTGATTAAACTTGCACTAGTAATTACTCCATTTCCTAGTATGCTAGCTTCTTGCTAATTTTCCTCATTATCTTCTGTTATGTTATAGGTATTTATACTGAGAGGAGCACATTCTGCCATTGTTAATGCCTCGCAGATCCAAACAGAATTAGTAACGTTTTGTCTTGGTCTCGAGGATTCCATTGCATTCTTGAGTCTGGCATGTTTTGGAAATTGTCGAACGCAACAGGCAATGTAAGGAAATTTGATTTTTTCCATTTCATTTCATTTTTATTTTTTTTGTTAATTAGATGCCTTATAAGTTTATTGGATGTGGCTGGAGGTTTACCCAAGATTATTAATCTGAATTGCAAATTGCCCAGTGGGATTGTACGAGTATGAATTAACTGGAAGCATTGGATGGTGCAGTTGGTTCCTGATATCCATCTGGTGGTTTATCCGCACGCCGTTGGGTGTGTGTTATCAGTTGCTTTTTGATTATCTTTGCTATAAGATGGTGAGTGTTGATGGCATCGTTGAATGCACTTATGGGTATATTGATATCCACCTTAGTGGTATAGCCATACAATGCAGGATGCATCTAAGCTGTTGCGTGTTATTAGCCATAAGTACAGTCTGGAGCGCGTTCACGCCCATCTGCCTGGCATGTGCAGTGCTGCTTGCATGGAGTTCCGTGTAATGGGTTCCAGCTTTTTCTTTGGTCATCAGCTTCGATCCTTTTGATTACTAGCATCACCAGCCACAATGACCCCTTCTTTTGACCTTTGACCCAGCCTCTGTGCCTTTAGCAACAGTGTGATGGGTCGAAGGACAGATGCTAAATGAACACAAACTATCCCTATACTTATCCAAAAGGTCTCTTAACGTAGATGTTGTCTTCCCTTCTGCTTTATGAAGTCACATTTGCAACGTAAACGAGATTAAGAAATGTGAGGCCGGATTTTCAAGCTACATTTCTCCCCAAATCGTTAAAATGTGGTCCACTGCGGCCGCAAGACCAGGGGGGTGGCATGGCAGAGAAAAAGCAAACTGCAATCCAATTCTGAGATCTGTCACTTGCCTCGGTTTCTGTGCCCCACCAACCACCACAAACCCACAAGTTTACTCTGCAGAGAGCCGGACGCATTTGGAAGGTTTACATTCCACGCAGACTGGGAGAGGGAGAGCACGAGCGGCTGTTCTTAGCGGAGCATGAAACGGGTCAACACAGGGTCAGCTGGAGTTGGCTTTGGTAAATCCACGACTGAATTCCTTGGGATTTAAAGCTTTCCGGCTTAGTTCCACAGAGTGCATTTAACAACAGGGTAAGAGAGGGCGATTCTCCACAGAGCGAGCGGCGACCACACACCGTGCCAGCAGAAAATGGCGGTGCTCATCTGATTCATTGATGGAGTCTCTCTCCTCTTTCTTCACTTTAGTTCGGGCTTCTGAGGTCCATGATGGCAACACTAACTTTAATTATGAAACTGAATTAACGAATGTCTTCGAACCGACCGCCTCAGAGGATTGTGGTAGATCCCCTGCTTTGCATTATCACGAATTGTCACTGAATCAATCCAAGGTTGTTGAGCCCTCACTGTGACTCTCTGGCTGCCTATTGGTGACTGCAACAGTCTTTCTTTTTTTGATTGGTCCACACATCCTTCAGTCTTTCGTTGTCCCCACCTGGGCCGGAACAGGGGTTTCAGGGCGAGATTCTCCAAGTTGGCTTTTGTTCTTGTTTATATGGAATTTCTGAAGGATTCAACTTTCCTTAAAGAGTATTTATGCCGGGCAATTCGAAGTATACAATATTGGAGAACCAACATATGCAGCATGGCTAGCAAAAATTATATCCCAGTGAAAAACACATTGTGACACAAGGAAAGGCAAATTATGCAACACATTTAGTGGCATGTTGTCTTGCTATTTTTGATTTGTAACACAAGATTCTTGTGACATAAAAATACATAGGGTTCCCAAAGCAAGAAATGTGTACACGTACAGCAGATGCTATTCACAATGCTATTCACTATAGTTTTAGGGCCAATAAAGGCCCGCTCCATTAACAAGGGAGCCAGCCTTTAATGGCCGGTAGAGCCTGCTACAGAGAGATACAACGCTATTAGAACATTCGCCCCTAGACAGCGGAATGTTCTAATTTGTAAAATAAAGGCCTCATGGAGCCTGAGGGGGTTGCAAACCCCCTTGCGCTATGTGAGGCTTTTGTTCATAGCAACAGCTGTGAAACAAATATTGGAATGTTGATGCTCCGGGCTTCTCCCAGCCATTAGAAGCCCGGATCACTCCCTTGACTTTAATGGAGTGCTCATCATTCCAATGTTCTAATAGCAATTAATAACTTTGTCTTGCATGAACGCACAGGGAGTACATTTTATATACAACCTTGTACTTGGCGGAAAACAAGAGTTTTCAGGTCCCGCCTGCCAATGCGCTTGCGCATTGCTGGCGAGATTATAGTAAGGGCAAAAGAACAGTCTACCAAAAAGGCGGATTAGTTACAGTTCATATGAGACAGGCGCGTGCACGAGGCCAGCCCCGTCACACACCACCATTTGTCTGACCCTCGCATCAGACTTCAAAGCCTGCCACCCCCCCACTCACACTTCAAAGGCTACCGCTCCCCCGCCCCCCGCCCCCCGCATGCACATCGCACACCACCACTCTCCTACTTTCCCTCCCACCTCCCACGGTCGCTTTTCCCATTCATGCGCTCTGCAGGTCACCATTTGCCAGCATGTGGCCACTAGCGCTTTCATCCCTATCACTCCCCCCACTCCTACTTTCCCACCAACCTCCCAAACAGCATCGAGCCGCAAAGACTTGTTTAACGTTTATTTGTATCTTCTTACCCTCGCCGCCCTCACACTGTTTGTTCACTTCTGCCTCTCTCCTGACCTTTAGTCTACCAACCTAAACCCTCATTCATAATCTTTGCTCTCTTCTCATTTTTTAACTTTTTGAGTTGGGAGTCAGCCCTATTATTTTCTTTGTTAGTTTTTTTAGCCCTATAATTCGTTTCTGATACTTTATGTTTTACTTTTCCACTTTTTGTGTATTTGATTGTTGGCGGCATATAGCAGTGCTTTGCGGCCTACAAGTGATGCACTTACACAATAAACCTAAACTGACTCCATTTCCATACTTAGTGTCCATCCTGCACCTTTGACTGGTTTTGGCCCTCCTGTGCTCACGTTGGACATCCCTGACTTGGCATGTAAGCTTGCTCTGAAGGTGTTGAGTATTGCTTCATCCAGTGTTTCACCAATGTCTTTTCGATAAATCTACAGCTCAGCAGTTGTGTAATTTCTTTTCTCTCCACCTTAAGTCTGGATCCGCGCAGGATGCATTTAATAGTCTCTGGGTTCACTGAGAAGTTTGCCAAGGTTCCCTCTCTCTTCCAGACTAGCGAGGGAGTAAAGTCGAGGACACTTTGTGATTGTACCGCGAAAATGGAAAATGCTAATTACATTTTTTATTATTATTATTATTTTAAAAAAGTCGAGGACACTTCGTTGGCAACACAACAAATCCGGGCCATCACTTGTTTTCTAGGGTGAACTCTGGCCTGTATTTCTAAGTGTAAGAATCTGACTCCAGTCATCCTGTGGTGAGATAGGCATCTCGTGGATACAGACTGAACATGCGTGGTTTCGCTGCCTGTGTAGATAGCATATAGTTCATTCGTGGAGTGTGATTGTTATTGAAAGAAATGATGTGTTGCTTCTAAGACAGGATGTTCAACCTTCTGACTGGTGTGTTTAGGGGATTACATCAGACTGTACCCTGAAGTCACAGGAGCATAAAGGTTAGGTGGGCTGCAGGGGAAGGGATTGGCTATGCAACCTGACAACCTTCGTTTAACTCTCAGCTGACCCTATTCATATCCCTATGTGGGCCTGGAAAAGGAATATTTTAACAAGGCTTCTCATATCGGACCGTATTGAGCCCAGAGGTTAAAGTCCAGCACTTAATGTCACGATAAACGATCAAAGAGGTTTGTAATTGGCACACATCACTAAGGTGGCTTTAATGGATTAAATTGTTCTCTGTGCAGATTCACCATGTCAGTGGCAAGGCCTGTTCATATGCAGTCCAGAGCTGCTTTATTCATTTGAGAGTTTTATATAGCGCTAGCTAAACCCAAAGGTATCGGAGCGCTTTACAATTCGACACTTGGGGCAGGCAGCTGAATGTGCTAAACAAATATATTTATATTTATTTTTTCCGCGGGGAAAACATTTTCACTGTCATAACGTGTACCTTTTAACATTAATTCTCCTTCCTAGTATCACAAAAAGTGTATTTATTTGTTGTCATTTACCATAAAAACATATACAGTTTCACTTGTAAAAATGCACTTTTTAGGGTTTCTTCGCGGGAATGCAAAGTTTATGTTTCTGGCACATAGTTTATATCTTAGGACTCTCAGGAGGCATGCTATAACCTCCCTTGGGGGTCAAGGTAATTCAGTGTAACCAGAAGCCCATGGAATTAAGCAATTCTTTAACCTTTTCTGCGTAACTAAGGATTTGTCACACTTGCCGTCATCTGCATAGTTTGTAGATTTTAACAAAAAATAGTTTGTAGCTCTGTCAGGTTAAAAGTGACCAAAAACGCTACCACTTGTGTTGACGAGCAGTGATAGACCATTTATCACGCGAGGGAAGGTTACTTTTCATTTGCTGATTACTGTATTAAGGTGATAAACTGATTTTAATGACTTCCCTCACACACCCTCACCCTCACACACCCTCACCCTCACTCCCCCTCCCCCTCACACCCTCACACACCCTAACCCTCCCACACCCTAACACACCTTCACACACCTTCACTCACCCTCACACACCCTCACACCCGCTCACCCTCACACCCCCTAACCCCCTAACCCTCACACACCCTCACCATCCTCACCCTCACTCACCCTCCACCCCCTCACACCCTCACCCTCACACACCCTAACACCCTCACACCCCCTCATCCCCTCACCCTCACCCCCTCACCCTCCCACCCCCTCACTCACACACCCTCACCCTCACACACCCTCACCCTCACACCCTCTCACCCTCACACAACCTCACCCTCACACACCCTCACCCTCACACACCCTCACCCTCACACCCCCTCACCCTCACTCGCCCTCACACACACTCACACACCCTCACTAGCATAGCATAACAAAACATTGCATAGCATAACAAAAGACAACAAAACATAGCTTACATAACAAAACATAGCATTGCAAAGCATAGCAAAACATAGCATAGCATAACAAAACACAACAAAACATAGCATAGCATGACAAAACACAACATAGCATAGCATAACAAAACATAGCATAACAAAACATTGCATAGCAAAACATAGCATAACAAAACAAAGCATAGAAAAACAAAGCATAGCATAATAAAACACAACAAAACATAGCATAGCATAACAAAACATAGCATTGCAAAACACAACAAAACATAGCGTAGCATAACAAAACACAACAAAACATAGCATAACAAAACAAAGCATAGGATAGCAAAACTAAACATAGTACAGCATAACAAAACAAAGCATAGGATAGGATAGCAAAACAAAACATAGCATAGCATAACAAAACATAGCATAACAGAACAAAACATAGAATAGCTTAACAAAACATAGCATAGCAAAACAAAACATATAATAGCATAGCAAAAGATAGCATACCAAACACAACAAAACATAGCATAGCATAGCATAAGAAAACATAGCATAGCATAATAAAACATAGCATAGCATAGCATAGCAAAACATAGCATAGCATAACAAAGCATAGCATAGCAAAACATAGCATAGCATAACAAAACATAGCATAGCATAACAAAACACAGCATAGCATAGCATAACAAATCAAAGCATAGGATAGCAAAACATAGCATAGCATAACAAAACAAAACATAGGATAGCAAAACAAAACATAGCATAGCATACAGCATCACTCCGCAACACCACTGCATCACTCAGGGGCACCACAACATCACTATGCGCTACCACAGCATCACTGAACGCCACAGCATCACTCGTTCGCCATCACAACATCACTCAGCACCACCACAGCACCAATCTGTGCAACCATTCAAGAACACCTTGTTCAAATATGTTCTCTCAATGTTTCAAGCTTTATTACAAATGTAACAAAAAGATGTTAATATTTCACTTCTGTTCGTGGATTTTCGTCACAATAAAATACACTGAACATAATCTTCACAAAAGTTATTTACAAAACTTTAAGCTATTGCCATTATCAATTACAATAACTTTTATTTAAGTATTAATTATTTAAAAAAATTAAAAGCTATTGTTATTTGTAATATCAATACATGTAAGTCACGTAAATACCACACATATTGCATTACAAATGCTATAGGTGTCACATTTGCGAAAGTTGTAACTATTGGCATTGTAAATGTCAAAGCTATTAATTTTGCTATTTTCAAAAACAAAACATAAATAAAAAAATTTTCATTTACAATACCGATAACTCAAACTTTCCTAATGTGAGACCTATTGCATTGCAAATGCTTGTTTTTTTTTTTTTTTTTTAGAGTTTTATATAGCACGAACTAGACCCGAAGATATCAGATATCAGAGTGCTTTCCATGAACATGAACACTAGTTTCGTTACAGATGGACACATTCATTTTTGTTAGGCATGGGGAGATTAAGTGATTTGCCCAGAATCACAGGATTTTGAGCGTCGTTTCTGAGACTTCAACTCGGTTCCCCAGCTTCAATGTCGACCACTCTAGCCGTAAGGATACATCCTCTTGTCGCTTACATCAAGCTTGCAGCTATACCGGTCATGAAATAAAAAGGTCCGCTTCATAATTCTGTGGATCCCACTACCAATTCTCTGTTTCTGGTTTACCCTCTGTTCACACCATGGACCCTCAGGAGGAACCCTTTCACCATCTGCAAAGAATACCAAAGTGTATTTCATATTTACTATGTGCATTTCTCACCATCTGCAAAGAACACCAAAGTGTATTTCATATTTACTATGTGCATTTCTCACTAGCAGGAATGTTAGCATTCCAGAAAGGTACCCTTAAAAAAAGAAATTCTATTTTTTGTGATTCTTCTGATATCTGAGTACCTTGTTGAAACAAGCATTTGCAATGCAATAGGTCTCGCATTTGTGAGAGATGAAGCTATTGGCATTGTAAATGACAATGCCTTTTATTTATGTTTTAAAAACAAGCACGTTCATAAAAGGCATTGCCATTTACAATACCAATAGCTCAAACTCTCACAACTGCGAGACCTATTGCATTGCAAATGCTTGTTATCATTTTAAGCAGTGAAGCAGATATCTGCTCTCTTGGTTTTCAGGCCTAGAGCAGTGGCTTTAGTGGTGAGTTGAAGATTAAGGCAGTTCTATCAGTCCCATCGTCAGACTGGAACAGAAAATAATAATGCGCACCAAAATAAAAGTGCTCCCCATGTACAAATTGGGTAGTACAAAATTAGGCCCACCTTTGGAGAGCCCACAGCGTTCTTCCTCCAACTTGCATCCCATGTGTGGGAATCCCACATAAAAGGCATTAACATCCTACCCAGGCAATTGACCACTGCAAATATTTCACAGTGAATTTGGCAAGGGGTATTCATTGGTAGAATACTTAGCACTTGTATGACTAGAGGAAGGATACATTTGGAATAGGCAACTTGGAGAAGGTTTGTGCGCTTCAACTGTCGTGGGTCAGGTGGAAGTTGTATTTTTTTTCATATTAGAATTGCCTCGCCTGCTGCATCACACTCGATTGGACACGATGAACCCTCTTATATACGTAGTCAGACAACCACACTGTGTTGCATTGAGGGCCCAGTGCAATCTGCTACTGCACCCTACTCATTATAAAAAGATGCTCACAACAGCAGCCCACATACAGTCACAAATCTTGCCAACCACCACAAAGCTTCGCAACATACAGCCACAAGATCCGCCCACACTGTTGTGTCAGAATGATCTACATGAAACTGCAATATTGCACAAAAGGCCAATCCAACCATGTTTAGCCCCCACCTGATTTCAGTCTCTCATCATGTAACTTTGAAAAATCTTTGAAGTTCCTGCCATCCTTTTGACTCTGACTCTGAAGTTAAAACAAACAAAGGTCTCTGTGTGTAGAGGAAACCTTTCCCTACAAAATCCCTAGCATTAAACTGTATAAGAATATTCATGATGTAGTTTATCAAGACACTTTTAGTGACAAAACACACACCTTCCCCACATGGTGTTGTGAAGCTATTGCAATTATATTTAAAACAAGCATTTAAAATGCAATAGGTCTTGCAATAACATTGAAAATGTTATTGTGTTTTTTTCCCGTCCTGAAGCATTAATCAAGTAATCGCGTTGTGAATGACAATGTGTTTTACCCCTGTTGACCCCGCAAAGCTTATCAGCATGTGCCCGTCATAAAAAGGCACTGGCCGCAGGTATGAGCAACACGGTACATGTGACGTGAGAGCGATCAAGAGCTGCCATTCAGAACATACATGAGCTTGCGACTAGCACAATGTCAGCGCTTAGCACGTATTTCACAGATGAAAGGCAACACTGATTTCAACTGCATTAGGAGCATGTTTACAGCAGTCAATAAATGGTTAACCAGCCGTCTTTAAGAGTGCTTCGTACTACGCTATGGAGCCCCGCTGGGTGGAGTTGATGCTACATAAGATATTACATAAATACATATAAGGGGGCTGTTTATTTTGTCATTCTCTTCTGTCCTTTAACTGAAGACCCAATCAAAGTTGTCAGCTGACACTGGTTTGAAGAGGCAACCCTTTTCACTGGACCTATTTACCACTCTTATCACAAGAGCCGGGCCCGCTGTCCCCAAACTAACCCCTTCAGCCACATTTTCAGATCTCTTATCTGTCACCAATGGCCTCCGCCCATGCGAGAGACGTTAAACTTCTGTTTGCACAGTAGGGCCGAGTGCGTGGTGTCAAAGGATGGCTGGTTATACACAGGCCTGTTCACAGATCCTTGGGATACCAAAGGGGATGATGGACGGAGCGCTTGAGCAAATCAAGCACTCAACCCCAGTCAATTGATCTGGGTTTAATCCATCAGCATTCTTTAGCTCACTCCACCACCCCAGTTCAGAAATGGCCATATGCAAATTAGTCTGACCCTGTGCCTAATGGGAACAGTCCAGCCCGAACTGCCAAACCATGTCTACCCTGGACCAGAAACAAGCATCCTGGGACCTGTTTCGGGTTCATAACCCTCATCAGCCAGGCTAGCTTGAATCCAGTGGCAAAGTGAGCAAGGGACCCACGTCTAGGCATACCCTGCCAACTTAGGGCGAACAAAGCGATACCAAAGGGGATGATGGGCGGAGCGCTTGAGCAAATCAAACACTCACCCCCAGTCAACTGATCTGGGTTTAATCCATCATCATTCTTTAGCTCACTCCACCACCCCATCTCAGACATGGCCATATGCAAAGCAGTCTGACCCTGACGAAACCAAGATTTTCTTTCCTTTGAAAGGTCGGGGGCAGTGCGCTCCTCCATGCTAATAAGAAACACATGGCCCCATAGAGATAAGAAAGTGCTTCACGACAGCCGTGAAGCAGACAAGCCTGTCCGGATGGGTCGTCTGAAAAAGGGAAAGGCCAGCGGCTACAAAACCCCATTCCCAATGGCAGGCCACCGTTAAGCATAAACAGTGACATTAGCCAATGAAAATGAGGGGCGGGGCTTCAAGCCCCTTTCTCAAAACTCCTCTTCAACTATGTCTCGCCGAGCAAGCAGCGCATGCGCTGCTACCCTAGGCGAGACCTAAAAAACTGCTGCTTTGAGAACAGTGTCTGTTTTAGGAACATACATTTATATGAATAGTAAAACAAAACAGAGCATTACAAAAATGAATTATTCTTTTCAACTTGTACATACATTTTAGCATTGAAGGCTCTTCCTTCCTCTTCAGATGAAGGCCTTCCACTTGGTCCATGGAATGCCTAAATTGACGCAATCTAGACAAAAGGGTTGCCTATTTAAAGCCTAATTAAAGCGATCAGCAGTTGAAGGTGACTAGTTAACTTTCGCAAAGTGTCTGGCTTGGAATGTCAATTGTGTGCAGTAATTCTAATATTACCTCTAATCTGTTTGAGTTTGAAGCACGCGTTTTTGTGGGAATTATGCAGCAGGTGGCAGATTATATATGGTCAATGTATCAAAATCCTGTAAACAGTAAAGTCACATATTTACGTCTTCCCATTGGTACTGATTATATGTTATGTTGTTGTCACCTGTATGTCTTATTATTCTGAGCTTATAGAACTTAGGTACTTGGGATATGCTTGTGTTTTTTTTTAACACAGACCCACAGGTGGTCATGTGGTGGTATCTATTGTGTGACTATTGTGTGTTTTGAAGAACAAAAAAGATTGCTGAGCTGAATCAAAACAGCATGGCACCTGTTCAATAACTCTTCTGCCTTGAGGGCAATGGCCACACCTGCTGCTTCTCTGAAGACACTGAGGGACATATAAACAAGGTGCACTGTGCCACCGAAGCGTCACTTTTTGAGAAGCTTCAGTGGAGTTGTGCCCTGTTCCATATTTATGTGGTGGCACTGAGCCACTTTGCATGGCTAAAGCCGCCTTGTAAATATTGTCCCCCTTGATGCCGTTTTCTGCGACAAAGAGCGTGCAATGAGTGTTGCTGTGCGAATTCCCAATTGCTTGTTGACACTGCTCCATATTTACAAGGCTCAGTAAATCTGAAGCAGTGTCGAAAACGTACGCCTCCCCAGAGTTATAGTGGTGCAACGAGGAGAAATACTTTTATTTCTCTTCGTTTTTTGCTCTTTCTATGTGTGCTGAATTCTGCATTCAGTAACACTGTTCAGGTTCCAGAGTAGCATGCTACTCGCCGAAAAAATCAGGGGTAGCAAGAGCTATGTAAATCCAAACTCTTTCCCTTCTCTTTCCCTCCACTATCCTTCTCAATTCAGATAACTGACTGACATACCCTGGGTAATTTTGCAGCTGAACTTTGCCGTTTTTGAACAAATCCCTACCTATAGCCAACGGGAGATAGCCTGAGCCTGAGGAGGCCGCCGTGCTCAAGTAGATCAGCGAGCACCGTCGAGAGCCGTCATTGCTGTTGCTAGCGCGTGGGGACTTCATTTCCCAGCTTCCTCGGTGCTAGCCCCACACGGGGTCACGCGCACCAGGAGGTGCTTATAACCACGAAGGGGCTACCGCTGCGCAGGAGCCTCACATACCCTGGGTAATTTTGCCGCTGAACTCTGCAGTTTTTGAACAGATCCCTACCTATAGCCAACGGGAGATAGCCTGAGCCTGAGGGGGTCGCTGTGCTCAAGTAGATTAGAGAGCACTGCCGAGAGCCGCCATTGCTGTTGCTGGCGCGTGGGGACTTCATTTCTTACCTTCCCCCGCGCTAGCCCCACACGAGGTCACGTGCACCAGGAAGTGCTTATAACCACGAAGGGGCTACCGCTGCGCGGGAGCCTCACATACCCTGGGTAACTTTGCCGCTGAACTTTGCCGTTTTTGAACAAATCCCTACCTAAAGCCATCAGGAGATAGCCTGAGCCTGAGGGGGCCGCGGTGCTCAAGTAGATCAGCGAGCACCGCCGAGAGCCGCCATTGCTGTTACTGGCGAGTGGGGACTTCATTTCCCAACTTCCCCCACGCTAGCCCCACACGCGGTCACATGCACCAGGAGGTGCTTATAACCACAAAGGGGCTACCGCTGCGCAGGAGCCTCACATACCCTGGGTAACTTTGCTGCTGAACTTTGCCGTTTTTGAACAAATACCTACCTATAGCCAACCAGAGATAGCCTGAGCCTGAGGGTGTCGCAGTGCTCAAGAAGATCAGCGAGCACCGCCAAGAGCCGCCATTGCTGTTGCTGGCGCGTGGGGACTTCATTTCCCAGCTTCCCCCGCGCCACCCCCACACGGGGTCATGTGCACCAGGAGGTGCTTATAACCACGAAGGGGCTACCGCTGCGCGGTACAAGCGCGGGCATGCCCGGGCCAAGGGCAGGCCCGTCCACGCCAGTCATAGCCTGACAGAGACTGGACTGGGCCACCTCCCTGACATCTGGCCATTTATAGGGTTTGGACGTTTGGTAAGAGCTACTACCAGGATCAGTTCCATCCTTTCCTATTTATTTTGTATGCTATTCTTGTGTTTGGTTAACTAATTGTGTTTTTGTATCAAAGTTGTAAATTAGGAATCCATCTTGAGTAAGCGTAAGGGAGCTGTGGGCACTTTGGATGCCTTTTTTTCAAGGGCAGAATCGATAATAGAACATGAGATTCATATTGCTGAAAAAAGATTGGCCTTAGAGCCCAGTTTTACGCGGAACGATTTGCCACGGCTCTCAGGGTCTCCACTAATACCATCACGGCCCTCAGGGTCCCTGTTAATCGCACCTCTGATGTTGGGGAAGAGGGTGACTCACTCCCTGATTGTTTTGACTTATCTGTCTCCATTGAATCAATTGATAAATCCAGCTTATATATGGAGACTAGATCCAAAAATAAAAATTAACCAATGGGGAAAAAAAATAGATACTAAAAATTTCAAGAAAAAGATACTGCCGCCTAGGAAAGCCAGGACTAGGGGTGCTGGGGGAACAGCGCTAAGAGGGAAAACAGAAACCTGTACAGAAACAAATAGAGCTCCTGGGAAAAATATTTCTACGCAGACAGAACCCTGTATTAATGAATCCCACCCTGCCTCTGCTGATCATAAAAAGGATATTGAGTCTACTTTGAAGAGAACACTAGAATCGGCCAGAGAAGGAATTCTAAGTGATTTGGCACTACATATTGGGGAGGCTCTAAAATCACTGGAAGAGAAACGCGTTCTCTTCGAAAAAGCTATAAGTCACTGGAGCACTAGTAGCTCTGCTGTGGGGGAGAGACCTAAAGAGAAAGAAATCTGCCCAATGCCAAGTAAGCAAGTAGAGCACCGGCATATTCCCCTTGAACCCCTGGTAACCATCTGGCAAGATGAAGTTGGGAGTAACCACAGCTCAACAAATAAACGAGAGAAGTCCATACGACTACTAACCCAGAGGTTAGTCCAATAGTCAAAGAAATAGCAGATTGCACTACAAGGACTAATCTAAGAAGCGAAAGGGGAAAAAAATGATAATCCACCCATATACAGTCCAAAATGTATTGATCTAATCCCAAATGAGGAGGTTCTCAGGCTCCCACCAGAATCTTGCCCATACACGCTAATCTTAACTGGGATACCAGTGCTCAGGAGAGAGCAGAAGGAGAACTGGACAAGCGTGAAAAATAAAGTAATTAACTGGTTGAAAAAATTCAGGCAATTCAATCCAATGAGGGAGACCGACATTCTGATGGTACGTAGGGTGGGATGGGTAGGAGACTCCAAGAAGAATATCAGTGGAGATTGCGTAGTAGTAAACTTCATGCACCCACAACTAATAAGAGCAATCCTTGGTATAAAAGGCATGACTGATCGGGGGTATACAAGCATTAGCACACTACCTCTGGGATACTTTTATAGATCTAGGGTGAGTGGCTGTGCAACTAACTTCAACCAAATGGTGGAGCAAAATAATTTTTTTGAGGTTCTATCCACCCTCGATGATCAAGATTGACAGCCAAAGGTCATATACATTAACCTAGAGTCTCTGACACCTAGTGGAAGGATAAAGCTTACAGATGGGTGTTTAGTAGGGGGAGAACAAAAGGTCTGGGCTGCCAACCAAGGGGACAAGAAGCCTATACGGCTGCGAAATTGGCGGAGATAGTACTGGAAAACCCAGGTGATCAATATCGGGGTGTTGATACCCAACCCCCCCATTCATACACCAATCAACCCTGACCTAAATTCAACTACTAGGATACTGGGAAATGAATTAGTATCCTCCAATCCTTTCAGGAAGTCGCTAGACCTGCATATGGTATCTTGGAACATCGCTGGCATAAATAGGAATTTGTTAGACCCTACCTGGCATGAGTATATGGAGAAATACGATGTCATTCTCTTGCAAGAAACCTGTCTCTTAGAGAGTGCCTATAAAGTTGGGTACACAACATTTTGGAAGGGGAAATACCGTCAGTAAAAGGTAGACCGTCTGGAGGATTGGTAATTTGGATTCGGGTTTCCTTAAAAATTGACATTGTTCCCCTGGATGCCTCTTCTAAAGATATACTGGGCTTAAAATTAATTGCCAAGAATGGCAGGGCTATATATCTTTTTAAAGTCTATAATAGACCCTGGCCTGCTCAAGGGGAGTCTCCGGTAATCAGCCACCTGAATCTTGTTCTCGAGTCCCTGGAACAGAACCCCAAAATTGTAATAGGGGGCGACTTCAATTGTAACTTTGAGCCCGTAGTGGGGTTTGGGGATGTGGGAGCGCAGGTCAGATAAACAGGCGTGGAGGCAGAAGATAGTTTCGAATGGGTTGTTTATTAATAACAGATGGATGAGCAAAGGTTCGTGAATCAACGTGAATATCCTCGTCCGTTTCTTCCGCTTGTAGAGGGGCTGTGTTAGAGATGTTTCCCGGCTCCTCGTCTTCGGAATTTTCAGGGTTTCCCCGGAGGCTCATAAAAGAAGCGGAAAAGAAAGGGGCCGTCAGATTACTGATTCTATATAACAGGTATAGGAGGATACCGTCACCACACCACGTGTCTTGCTTCCAGTACGTTCCGTGTAAATTAAGAAGAAAATAAACCAACTAACGTAAAACTTAACGTGTGCTAAGTTAAGGACGAAATGAATTGGTTTGCAATGGTCATAAGCTGACACCGTCAATCGGTCATTTATACAAACAAAGAATCTCGGTCACCGCATCCTATTTGGATGCGTAACCTGAAACAATATATGAACTTAAGTGGCTGTTCAACTCTCTCGAAATATCAACACGTTTTCACTAGATAAACCAAACTTCTCTGTTTATCAAAACGCTATGTCAGGACAACTGAGTTACACAATCATTAATTCAGAATACCAGTTTGTCTAATATCACTGTTCCGTATTCTACCCTCAGTCCCTTGTAACACCCCACTCACCGGCCCTGCCGTAACTCTCCAGAGTCACGGCCGCTCTCCAGCATCCTCCGGGGGACTCCACCAGTCCTCACACCACGGTTCGTCCAATTCCTCTTCGGCGCCGTCGTCGTTCCGGAGTTCTGGCCCGCTGGTCCGGTTCCGTTGCAAAGGTTCCGTCTCCTCCGCTGGCGTCTCCTCCGCTGGCGTCTCCTCCGCTGATTTCCTCTTCCAACCCGACGCGCCTTCGTCCCTGTAAACTCGCCTTTTCATTGGTTCTCCAGGTGTACCTCCTGGGTCATGTCCAACCCCTTCCGGGTCCTGACTATCGTTGGCTCTCTGTAGGAACACGGAAAGACGGCATGGAGTTTCAGATTTGGGAGTGGGACTCTCTGTGTCCGAGCAATCCGTTGATGAACTACGAGGCGTAACCGCCCATGGAGCTACAGCGGTGAGTTCTTCCTCACATCCCCTTTCCCTTGCTGTCTTACTACTTGGGGATGATTCTTGAGGGAAACGAGACAAAAAGTCGGCATTGCCTTGGTCCCTACCTTTCCTGTGTTTAGTACAAAACCGATAAGGTTGGAGAGCAAGAAACCATCTGAGCACTCTCTCATTATGTCCCTTGTTTCTAGCCAACCATTCCAAGGGAGCGTGGTCAGTGTATAGTGTGAATTCCCTACCTTCCAAATAGTATCTCAGCGATTCTATAGCCCACTTAATTGCCAAGGCTTCCTTCTCTATGGTAGCATAGTTCTGTTCTCTTGGAAACAACTTCCGACTTATGTATAAGATGGGTTTTTCACCTTGTTTTGTATCTTGCGATAGGACTGCCCCAATACCCAAGTCGGAGGCATCCGTCTGTAGGATAAAAGGAAGGGAATAGTTAGGACTGATTAAAACGGTTTCTGATGTCAAGGTGTTTTTAAGAGACTCAAACGCTTGTCTGATTTCAGGCGAGGGATGTCTGAGGATTTCCTCAGTCTTGCAATTTTTTTGTAACAAGTTGGTCAAAGGGGCTGCCCTCTGCGAAAACGGAGGAATGAATCTCCAATAGTATCCCAACAGTCCTAGAAAGGCTCTTAAGTCTTTCTTTGTCTGAGGTAAAGGAACTTGAGAAATTGCCGTGAGTTTGGAAGCCTGTGGTCTAATTACTCCCTCACCTAACAAGTATCCTAAATACCTTACTGTTTGGGAGGCAAGATGGCTTTTGGCAGGATTGATCCGTAATCCATATTTTCCTAGAGACTGAACTACATTGCAAAGGTGACTCAAATGCTGTTCCCATGTTTCACTGTAGATAATTATATCATCAATATAAGCGCCAGCATATCGTTCATGTGGTCGCAATATCACATTCATGGCCCTCTGGAAAGTAGCTGGTGCTCCATGTAACCCAAAGGGTAGAACCTTAAACTGATATAACCCATCAGGTGTGGAAAAGGCCGTTTTCTCACGGTCTTCTCGGCGAAGTGGAATTTGCCAGTATCCCTTACAGAGGTCAAGAGTACTGATATATTTTGCTTGACCGATTCTCTCCACCATCTCATCGACTCTTGGTAGGGGATAAGTATCAAACTCGGATATTTTGTTTACCTCTCTGAAGTCAATACAAAAGCGCACTGACCCATCCGGTTTGGGAACGAGAACGATTGGGGAATTCCACTCACTCATGGATGGTTCGATAATGTCCATTTGTAGCATTTTCTGTATTTCTTCCCTTATAGTCTGTCTACGTGCTTCAGGAATTCTATAGGGTCGCAACCGAACCCGTTTCCCAGGTGGCGTTCTGATTGCATGTTCTATAAAGTCTGTCCTGCCTGGAGTAGTGGAAAAGGTATCTTGTAACGGTTGCAATACCTGGGTCAATCTTTCCCGTAAAGTTATATCCAAATCTGGATCTATACACTGATCAAAAGATGTGGTTTCTGTCTCTGCCAGGTTCACAACGTCCGGGATAGGCCCTTCCCATTTTTTCAGTAAATTGACATGGTACACTTGGGTCACATGTCGAATTGAGTCTAACTCGATGCGATAAGTCACTGGAGTCACTTTCTCTACTACAATATATGGTCCTTGCCACTGTCCCAATAATTTATGGTCAGAGGACGACATCATCAATAATACAGGATCTCCTACTTGAAATGACCTCGCTTTAGCACCTTTATCATACTGACGTTTTTGAGCTGTTTGTGCTTCTTCTAAATTGTTTCTAACAATTGTCCTTATCTGACTCAAATGAGTTCGGAGATTTGACACATATTCAGTGATGGGTTTTGAATTGTGTGGTTCCGTCTCCCACCGTTCTTGTGCCATCTCGAGTAGGGTCCGGGGTTTGTGACCATACAACAACTCAAAGGGGGAATAGCCCGTACTTTTCTGCTCCTTGCAACGAATGGCAAATAGAGCCAATGGCAGCATATCCTCCCACCTTCTTGTTTCTAACGCTAGGAGTTTTTTTAAGGTCGCTTTGATAGTGGAGTTGTACCTTTCGACCAGACCATCCGTTTGGGGATGATAGGCTGATGTACGTATCTGTTTGATCCCTAGCTGCGAACACACCTCTTTCATTAGTCGGGATACAAATGGGGTCCCCTGATCGGTTATGACTTCCTTCGGAAACCCTACTCTGGTAAAGACAGTAATCATGGCCTTCGCCACATTAGTGGTATCAGGTTTCCGCAGGGGTAGAGCTTCGGGAAACCGAGTGGCATAATCTACAATCACTAGGACATACCTACATCCACTACGTGAGGGTAACAATGGTTCTATGATATCCATGCCAACTCTACTAAAAGGTTCGCTGATTATTGGGAGAGGCTGCAAGGGGGCTCTAGGTGGGTGGTACCTACTGTTACGCTGACAAATGGGACATTCTCTACAATATCGTTTTACTTGTTGATATATCCCAGGCCAATAAAAAAGATCTAAGATTTGTTTTTCAGTTTTCTCGGCTCCAAAATGTCCCCCAAGTAAATGACTATGAGCCAAATATAAAACCTTTTCCCTAAATAGTTCAGGGACTAGCAGTTGGGCTTTCTGTGTTGGATTTCCCTTTCTATATAGCAAACCCTGTTTCTTAAAGAAGTAAGGACATACATGTTGGGGGTCCTCTTCGTTGAGTGCTTGACTCCATGCTCCCTGCAGTGCCGGATCTTCCTGTTGAGCTGCATGGAAACTTCTATCTGTTTCCCAGGGATTTTCATCTACAGTTATTGGCAATGCGATATGATTTTTGTTTTTCTCCGCCCGTCTTTGTCTCTTACTTTTCCGTGCTTTTGCTTCTGGCCATTCTTTCTCTTCGTCTTGTGAAAACGGGGCAGTCGATAACCACTCCTCTTCCTGGGGTGGCTTATCCTGTAACAACTGGTCTAACTTTGGATAATCAGTCCCAAGGATTGCTTGTTCGGGTAACTGAGGAATTAACCCGACAGTCAGAGTAGTGCCTTCATCTTTCGGGTGTCGTATCCTTACTTGTGCAGTTGGATAGGGTTTTGTGTCACCGTGCACACATCTGATTGCTACTGCTCCATCCACGGGACCAATGTGTGTGCCCAAGTCTTGCGGTCGTACCACACTGTGTAGACAACCCGTATCGGCTAATGCTGTTACTTTCTGTCCGTTCACAGATATAGTACAATGGTATGGTGGTTGTTTTCTCTCAGAGGAAGAACAATAATAATTGCGAACCACACCTATTTCCATGGGTTCCTCTTTCTCTTTTTGAGGACAAAATCGTGCAATGTGGCCCATACCTCCGCATTGGTAGCACTGAGGTCCCATCGGGGCCCGAATTATAGGTGATCCAGGTACAATGGCTATAGGTTCGGGTTTCTTCTGTGGAGGTGGGCGAGGGGGTCGATGGAGTACGGGACCACTAGTCTTTACTGTATAGTCAGTGCCTTTCTGAAGTTCTTGGGCCCTACTATAAGCACTTGCAATCTCTACTGCTGTCTCAAGCGTGAGATTGGCCTGTTGTCGAACCCATTTTTGGATAGGAGGGTGGAGGGATGTCAAGTACTGTTCCAAATAAATTTTTGCCATGATGCCGTTTTTGTCGGTGGTATTGGGTTTTAACCATCTATCGGCCATGTCTTTTACCCTGAAATACAAAGCTCGCGGTGTCTCCTGGGGACCTTCCTTCATTTGACGAAATTTTTGTCTATATGATTCATCGTCAATTCCTAATCGTTCCATGATACATTTTTTTATGTCTGTGTAGGCGACACCCCCTTGTACCGTTGCTGCCTGATAAGCTGCTTGTAGGTCGCCTGATAGTAAGGGTCCTAGATACTGGCCCCACTTATCCGCAGGCCACGACGCTGCGGTCGCCATTCTCTCAAAGTTAGTAAAGAAAAAATCGGGGTCTTCTCCACTTACATATCTCTGTAATACGACGGAGGGCAAAGTAGTAGGACCTCTCTGCTGTCCCAAGGCCTCCGTCAGTTTTCCCAGTGCTGTCTCCTGAGTTTGTCCTTGACCTGTTATCACTTGTTGTATCTTCGCTCGGTCTTCTTCCACCACAGTCAAGAACCGTTCCATCACCTTTCCCAGGTGTTCTTGATTTTCGGCCATTTTGGCTAGTGCGGCCTCAATCGCGCCTTCGGATCCCACTTCTGACACCACTTGTGGGAGCGCAGGTCGGATAAACAGGCGTGGAGGCAGAAGATAGTTTCGAATGGGTTGTTTATTAATAACAGATGGATGAGCAAAGGTTCGTGAATCAACGTGAATATCCTCGTCCGTTTCTTCCGCTTGTAGAGGGGCTGTGTTAGAGATGTTTCCCGGCTCCTCGTCTTCGGAATTTTCAGGGTTTCCCCAGAGGCTCATAAAAGAAGCAGAAAAGAAAGGGGCCGTCAGATTACTGATTCTATATAACAGGTATAGGAGGATACCGTCACCACACCACGTGTCTTGCTTCCAGTACGTTCCGTGTAAATTAAGAAGAAAATAAACCAACTAACGTAAAACTTAACGTGTGCTAAGTTAAGGACGAAATGAATTGGTTTGCAATGGTCATAAGCTGACACCGTCAATCGGTCATTTATACAAACAAAGAATCTCGGTCACCACATCCTATTTGGATGCGTAACCTGAAACAATATATGAACTTAAGTGACTGTTCAACTCTCTCGAAATATCAACACGTTTTCACTAGATAAACCAAACTTCTCTGTTTATCAAAACGCTATGTCAGGACAACTGAGTTACACGATCATTAATTCAGAATACCAGTTTGTCTAATATCACTGTTCCGTATTCTACCCTCAGTCCCTTGTAACACCCCACTCACCGGCCCTGCCGTAACTCTCCAGAGTCACGGCCGCTCTCCAGCATCCTCCGGGGGACTCCACCAGTCCTCACACCACGGTTCGTCCAATTCCTCTTCGGCGCCGTCGTCGTTCCGGAGTTCTGGCCCGCTGGTCTGGTTCCGTTGCAAAGGTTCCGTCTCCTCCGCTGGCGTCTCCTCCGCTGGCGTCTCCTCCGCTGATTTCCTCTTCCAACCCGACGCGCCTTCGTCCCTGTAAACTCGCCTTTTCATTGGTTCTCCAGGTGTACCTCCTGGGTCATGTCCAACCCCTTCCGGGTCCTGACTATCGTTGGCTCTCTGTAGGAACACGGAAAGACGGCATGGAGTTTCAGATTTGGGAGTGGGACTCTCTGTGTCCGAGCAATCCGTTGATGAACTACGAGGCGTAACCGCCCATGGAGCTACAGCGGTGAGTTCTTCCTCACATCCCCTTTCCCTTGCTGTCTTACTACTTGGGGATGATTCTTGAGGGAAACGAGACAAAAAGTCGGCATTGCCTTGGTCCCTACCTTTCCTGTGTTTAGTACAAAACCGATAAGGTTGGAGAGCAAGAAACCATCTGAGCACTCTCTCATTATGTCCCTTGTTTCTAGCCAACCATTCCAAGGGAGCGTGGTCAGTGTATAGTGTGAATTCCCTACCTTCCAAATAGTATCTCAGCGATTCTATAGCCCACTTAATTGCCAAGGCTTCCTTCTCTATGGTAGCATAGTTCTGTTCTCTTGGAAACAACTTCCGACTTATGTATAAGATGGGTTTTTCACCTTGTTTTGTATCTTGCGATAGGACTGCCCCAATACCCAAGTCGGAGGCATCCGTCTGTAGGATAAAAGGAAGGGAATAGTTAGGACTGATTAAAACGGTTTCTGATGTCAAGGTGTTTTTAAGAGACTCAAACGCTTGTCTGATTTCAGGCGAGGGATGTCTGAGGATTTCCTCAGTCTTGCAATTTTTTTGTAACAAGTTGGTCAAAGGGGCTGCCCTCTGCGAAAACGGAGGAATGAATCTCCAATAGTATCCCAACAGTCCTAGAAAGGCTCTTAAGTCTTTCTTTGTCTGAGGTAAAGGAACTTGAGAAATTGCCGTGAGTTTGGAAGCCTGTGGTCTAATTACTCCCTCACCTAACAAGTATCCTAAATACCTAACTGTTTGGGAGGCAAGATGGCTTTTGGCAGGATTGATCCGTAATCCATATTTTCCTAGAGACTGAACTACATTGCAAAGGTGACTCAAATGCTGTTCCCATGTTTCACTGTAGATAATTATATCATCAATATAAGCGCCAGCATATCGTTCATGTGGTCGCAATATCACATTCATGGCCCTCTGGAAAGTAGCTGGTGCTCCATGTAACCCAAAGGGTAGAACCTTAAACTGATATAACCCATCAGGTGTGGAAAAGGCCGTTTTCTCACGGTCTTCTCGGCGAAGTGGAATTTGCCAGTATCCCTTACAGAGGTCAAGAGTACTGATATATTTTGCTTGACCGATTCTCTCCACCATCTCATCGACTCTTGGTAGGGGATAAGTATCAAACTCGGATATTTTGTTTACCTCTCTGAAGTCAATACAAAAGCGCACTGACCCATCCGGTTTGGGAACGAGAACGATTGGGGAATTCCACTCACTCATGGATGGTTCGATAATGTCCATTTGTAGCATTTTCTGTATTTCTTCCCTTATAGTCTGTCTACGTGCTTCAGGAATTCTATAGGGTCGCAACCGAACCCGTTTCCCAGGTGGCGTTCTGATTGCATGTTCTATAAAGTCTGTCCTGCCTGGAGTAGTGGAAAAGGTATCTTGTAACGGTTGCAATACCTGGGTCAATCTTTCCCGTAAAGTTATATCCAAATCTGGATCTATACACTGATCAAAAGATGTGGTTTCTGTCTCTGCCAGGTTCACAACGTCCGGGATAGGCCCTTCCCATTTTTTCAGTAAATTGACATGGTACACTTGGGTCACATGTCGAATTGAGTCTAACTCGATGCGATAAGTCACTGGAGTCACTTTCTCTACTACAATATATGGTCCTTGCCACTGTCCCAATAATTTATGGTCAGAGGACGACATCATCAATAATACAGGATCTCCTACTTGAAATGACCTCGCTTTAGCACCTTTATCATACTGACGTTTTTGAGCTGTTTGTGCTTCTTCTAAATTGTTTCTAACAATTGTCCTTATCTGACTCAAATGAGTTCGGAGATTTGACACATATTCAGTGATGGGTTTTGAATTGTGTGGTTCCGTCTCCCACCGTTCTTGTGCCATCTCGAGTAGGGTCCGGGGTTTGTGACCATACAACAACTCAAAGGGGGAATAGCCCGTACTTTTCTGCTCCTTGCAACGAATGGCAAATAGAGCCAATGGCAGCATATCCTCCCACCTTCTTGTTTCTAACGCTAGGAGTTTTTTTAAGGTCGCTTTGATAGTGGAGTTGTACCTTTCGACCAGACCATCCGTTTGGGGATGATAGGCTGATGTACGTATCTGTTTGATCCCTAGCTGCGAACACACCTCTTTCATTAGTCGGGATACAAATGGGGTCCCCTGATCGGTTATGACTTCCTTCGGAAACCCTACTCTGGTAAAGACAGTAATCATGGCCTTCGCCACATTAGTGGTATCAGGTTTCCGCAGGGGTAGAGCTTCGGGAAACCGAGTGGCATAATCTACAATCACTAGGACATACCTACATCCACTACGTGAGGGTAACAATGGTCCTATGATATCCATGCCAACTCTACTAAAAGGTTCGCTGATTATTGGGAGAGGCTGCAAGGGGGCTCTAGGTGGGTGGTACCTACTGTTACGCTGACAAATGGGACATTCTCTACAATATCGTTTTACTTGTTGATATATCCCAGGCCAATAAAAAAGATCTAAGATTTGTTTTTCGGTTTTCTCGGCTCCAAAATGTCCCCCAAGTAAATGACTATGAGCCAAATATAAAACCTTTTCCGTAAATAGTTCAGGGACTAGCAGTTGGGCTTTCTGTGTTGGATTTCCCTTTCTATATAGCAAACCCTGTTTCTTAAAGAAGTAAGGACATACATGTTGGGGGTCCTCTTCGTTGAGTGCTTGACTCCATGCTCCCTGCAGTGCCGGATCTTCCTGTTGAGCTGCATGGAAACTTCTATCTGTTTCCCAGGGATTTTCATCTACAGTTATTGGCAATGCGATATGATTTTTGTTTTTCTCCGCCCGTCTTTGTCTCTTACTTTTCCGTGCTTTTGCTTCTGGCCATTCTTTCTCTTCGTCTTGTGAAAACGGGGCAGTCGATAACCACTCCTCTTCCTGGGGTGGCTTATCCTGTAACAACTGGTCTAACTTTGGATAATCAGTCCCAAGGATTGCTTGTTCGGGTAACTGAGGAATTAACCCGACAGTCAGAGTAGTGCCTTCATCTTTCGGGTGTCGTATCCTTACTTGTGCAGTTGGATAGGGTTTTGTGTCACCGTGCACACATCTGATTGCTACTGCTCCATCCACGGGACCAATGTGTGTGCCCAAGTCTTGCGGTCGTACCACACTGTGTAGACAACCCGTATCGGCTAATGCTGTTACTTTCTGTCCGTTCACAGATATAGTACAATGGTATGGTGGTTGTTTTCTCTCAGAGGAAGAACAATAATAATTGCGAACCACACCTATTTCCATGGGTTCCTCTTTCTCTTTTTGAGGACAAAATCGTGCAATGTGGCCCATACCTCCGCATTGGTAGCACTGAGGTCCCATCGGGGCCCGAATTATAGGTGATCCAGGTACAATGGCTATAGGTTCGGGTTTCTTCTGTGGAGGTGGGCGAGGGGGTCGATGGAGTACGGGACCACTAGTCTTTACTGTATAGTCAGTGCCTTTCTGAAGTTCTTGGGCCCTACTATAAGCACTTGCAATCTCTACTGCTGTCTCAAGCGTGAGATTGGCCTGTTGTCGAACCCATTTTTGGATAGGAGGGTGGAGGGATGTCAAGTACTGTTCCAAATAAATTTTTGCCATGATGCCGTTTTTGTCGGTGGTATTGGGTTTTAACCATCTATCGGCCATGTCTTTTACCCTGAAATACAAAGCTCGCGGTGTCTCCTGGGGACCTTCCTTCATTTGACGAAATTTTTGTCTATATGATTCATCGTCAATTCCTAATCGTTCCATGATACATTTTTTTATGTCTGTGTAGGCGACACCCCCTTGTACCGTTGCTGCCTGATAAGCTGCTTGTAGGTCGCCTGATAGTAAGGGTCCTAGATACTGGCCCCACTTATCCGCAGGCCACGACGCTGCGGTCGCCATTCTCTCAAAGTTAGTAAAGAAAAAATCGGGGTCTTCTCCACTTACATATCTCTGTAATACGACGGAGGGCAAAGTAGTAGGACCTCTCTGCTGTCCCAAGGCCTCCGTCAGTTTTCCCAGTGCTGTCTCCTGAGTTTGTCCTTGACCTGTTATCACTTGTTGTATCTTCGCTCGGTCTTCTTCCACCACAGTCAAGAACCGTTCCATCACCTTTCCCAGGTGTTCTTGATTTTCGGCCATTTTGGCTAGTGCGGCCTCAATCGCGCCTTCGGATCCCACTTCTGACACCACTTGTGGGAGCGCAGGTCGGATAAACAGGCGTGGAGGCAGAAGATAGTTTCGAATGGGTTGTTTATTAATAACAGATGGATGAGCAAAGGTTCGTGAATCAACGTGAATATCCTCGTCCGTTTCTTCCGCTTGTAGAGGGGCTGTGTTAGAGATGTTTCCCGGCTCCTCGTCTTCGGAATTTTCAGGGTTTCCCCAGAGGCTCATAAAAGAAGCAGAAAAGAAAGGGGCCGTCAGATTACTGATTCTATATAACAGGTATAGGAGGATACCGTCACCACACCACGTGTCTTGCTTCCAGTACGTTCCGTGTAAATTAAGAAGAAAATAAACCAACTAACGTAAAACTTAACGTGTGCTAAGTTAAGGACGAAATGAATTGGTTTGCAATGGTCATAAGCTGACACCGTCAATCGGTCATTTATACAAACAAAGAATCTCGGTCACCACATCCTATTTGGATGCGTAACCTGAAACAATATATGAACTTAAGTGGCTGTTCAACTCTCTCGAAATATCAACACGTTTTCACTAGATAAACCAAACTTCTCTGTTTATCAAAACGCTATGTCAGGACAACTGAGTTACACGATCATTAATTCAGAATACCAGTTTGTCTAATATCACTGTTCCGTATTCTACCCTCAGTCCCTTGTAACACCCCACTCACCGGCCCTGCCGTAACTCTCCAGAGTCACGGCCGCTCTCCAGCATCCTCCGGGGGACTCCACCAGTCCTCACACCACGGTTCGTCCAATTCCTCTTCGGCGCCGTCGTCGTTCCGGAGTTCTGGCCCGCTGGTCCGGTTCCGTTGCAAAGGTTCCGTCTCCTCCGCTGGCGTCTCCTCCGCTGGCGTCTCCTCCGCTGATTTCCTCTTCCAACCCGACGCGCCTTCGTCCCTGTAAACTCGCCTTTTCATTGGTTCTCCAGGTGTACCTCCTGGGTCATGTCCAACCCCTTCCGGGTCCTGACTATCGTTGGCTCTCTGTAGGAACACGGAAAGACGGCATGGAGTTTCAGATTTGGGAGTGGGACTCTCTGTGTCCGAGCAATCCGTTGATGAACTACGAGGCGTAACCGCCCATGGAGCTACAGCGGTGAGTTCTTCCTCACATCCCCTTTCCCTTGCTGTCTTACTACTTGGGGATGATTCTTGAGGGAAACGAGACAAAAAGTCGGCATTGCCTTGGTCCCTACCTTTCCTGTGTTTAGTACAAAACCGATAAGGTTGGAGAGCAAGAAACCATCTGAGCACTCTCTCATTATGTCCCTTGTTTCTAGCCAACCATTCCAAGGGAGCGTGGTCAGTGTATAGTGTGAATTCCCTACCTTCCAAATAGTATCTCAGCGATTCTATAGCCCACTTAATTGCCAAGGCTTCCTTCTCTATGGTAGCATAGTTCTGTTCTCTTGGAAACAACTTCCGACTTATGTATAAGATGGGTTTTTCACCTTGTTTTGTATCTTGCGATAGGACTGCCCCAATACCCAAGTCGGAGGCATCCGTCTGTAGGATAAAAGGAAGGGAATAGTTAGGACTGATTAAAACGGTTTCTGATGTCAAGGTGTTTTTAAGAGACTCAAACGCTTGTCTGATTTCAGGCGAGGGATGTCTGAGGATTTCCTCAGTCTTGCAATTTTTTTGTAACAAGTTGGTCAAAGGGGCTGCCCTCTGCGAAAACGGAGGAATGAATCTCCAATAGTATCCCAACAGTCCTAGAAAGGCTCTTAAGTCTTTCTTTGTCTGAGGTAAAGGAACTTGAGAAATTGCCGTGAGTTTGCAAAGGTTCCATCTCCTCCGCTGGCGTCTCCTCCGCTGGCGTCTCCTCCGCTGATTTCCTCTTCCAACCCGACGCGCCTTCGTCCCTGTAAACTCGCCTTTTCATTGGTTCTCCAGGTGTACCTCCTGGGTCATGTCCACCCCCTTCCGGGTCCTGACTATCGTTGGCTCTCTGTAGGAACACGGAAAGACGGCATGGAGTTTCAGATTTGGGAGTGGGACTCTCTGTGTCCGAGCAATCCGTTGATGAACTACGAGGCGTAACCGCCCATGGAGCTACAGCGGTGAGTTCTTCCTCACAGGGGAATTGATGGAGACCCAAGATGAAGCATACAATATACCTGAGCTGGCTAGTGAAAACGAGGTTAAGTGCACGCTAGCTGTGACGCAACTATTGGGACTAACACTGGCTCACGGTCTTAGAGCCTGTAATGGGCGACTTCCCTCCGATAGACCAAAAGCCTATACGTTCTATAGAGGTAACTCACGTAGCTATATAGAGTTTATCCTGGTGTCACTAGATTGCTGGTGTCATTTGCGTGACCTTAAAATAGACTGTAGAACAGAGAGTGACCATCTACCTCTGGGATTGCAGATCTCACCGGAAATTCTCTCTATAGTAGTGGCTGGTGTAGCGGTAACTGGCAGCATAGACGATGAAATCATATTGTCAAGGAATAATCAAGCTCTAAAGTGGCCAAATATTCTTGGGGACAAAACGGCGATATGTATCATTTACCAAATCTTCGCACACATATTTCCCCCTTTTATAGGCGAAAACATAGACCCAAAAACGATGACTGATCTCCATGGGAGATTGGTACAGGCCTTATCCCCTGTATTAAGTAGAATCCCTAAACCAAGAAAGCCAGAATTATCGCAAAGGGTTGGTAACGTAAAGCCATGGTATAGAAAGGAATGCAGAATTGCTAAACAAGAGTTAATTAAAGCTATACAGGGCAAAGAGATGGGAAGCATTAGGGAAAAAAGGTGCATTAATAACCAGACGCTAAAAACTGCAAAGAGAATATTGGACGAGGAGATATGGGCTGACCTAATACGTGCAGCCAAGGTTAAGGACCAGGCTGGATTTTGGAATCTCATAGCTAAAGACAAATGAACAGGTAGAACACAAAGAAATGTCTTCTTGGATGAGGACACCTGGGTAAATCACTTCTCTGAACTCTATACTGAATTAAAGGAAGATACATTTGAAATAACGGAGGATATGATTGTGATAGCAAAGGCAGCCAAATTGCATTTTACATTGAAGGAAACTACTCAAGTTTTAGATATAGTCAAATCTGGCAAAGCGCCGGGACCGGACAAGATACCCGGTGATCTCTTAAAACACAAGTTGATTATTTGGGGTCCATATATAAACACACTTTGTAATGCGATTGCAAGCTTTGGGCCGATACCAAAGACTTGGAAGGGGGCCGAGATAGTAACAGTTTTTAACAAGCATTTACAATGCAATGGTTTTGCCTTTGTTAAAGTTAGAGCTATTGGCATTGCTCTTGACATTATTTTTATTTATGTTTTTTTTAACATAAATAAATGGCATTGTCATTTACAATGCCACTAGCTTTATCTATCGCAAATGACACACACAAACACACACAGAGCCCCCCCACACAGAGCCCCCCACACACAGCCACACACAGCCCCCCACACACACACAGCCACACAGAGCCCCCCCACACACACAGCCACACAAAGCTTCCTACACACACAGCCACACAGAGCCCTCCACACACACCAACACAGCACCAGCAGGCAACAGGGGCACACGGAGGCACAAGCAGGCAACAGGGGCACACGGAGGCACAAGCAGGCAACAGGGGCACACGGAGGCACAAGCAGGCAACAGGGGCACACGGAGGCACAAGCAGGCAACAGGGGCACACAGAGGCACAAGCAGGCAACATGGGCACACGGAGGCACAAGCAGGCAACAGGGTCATGAAAACAAGCACAAGCAGGCAAAAGGGTCACAAGCATGAATTGTAATTTAGACGGGGCTGAAGTGGAGAACGGTCAGTAGGGAAGTAGTGCGGTTGGTGCAGTGGTACCAGGCCGAAAGGTGAGAGGGGCTGTCTGCACCCCAGTTTGGACAGTTTCCACTACCTAACAGGGATTGGTGGGAGGGGGGGAGTACTTCTTGCTTGCTTTAGGGCTGTTACTTCGGCTGTTACCTGCAGGAATTTGTGTGCAAACAAGGAGAAAAAACCTTAAATGTAAAATGCAATTATCTTCTTACATATGGGTTTTAGTGGGAATGTGTGGCACTAATATCTAGCCAGGGTGCTGTGGACCCTACAGCAAGCAAGGCGTAAGAGCCCCCTGCCCTTCTGTCGGTAGTAGAGACCACTCATTTCTCATAGATCTGGCCCCAAGTGCCACTGCGCCTGATGCAATAGCTATGCCCCTGGGCAATAATGCTCGCATTCTAGGACTCCGCAGACAGAAAAACCCGCAATCTAAACGGCACAAGGTCAGAGTGTCCTCAGAAGCCCGGCTCTAAAATGGAGCATTCGCACAGAGCACTGCTCCGAAAATAATCTTCAAAGGGTCACCATTTATGTCAAGCTTACCGACCAGCAGACCTTCGGAATGCGTGATTTGTCCAGTGTTTACAGACCATTACATCTTTTTTGGGACTGCCTCCAAAACAAAGGTGAAAACATCAAGCTGCTCTCCCAGAAGTAAGTTTACACCACCATTTATTTTTATGTGCCTGCTTTAAATAGTATAAAGTGAATCTATTTAGAGATATGCTGCACGTTATGTAGGCAATGTTTATGTTAGCAACCACATCTAAGGATTAATGCAGATCAAGGGCAACGCCAAAAGTAACAGTATCAACATAAGTTTCATTTTTGCATTTTGCGTAACATAGCACTACAGTGGCAAACCGCATTACTAACAGTTCAAGCGATGACAAGCAGGGCACGCCGAAATGATTCCTTTGAATTAATACTTGTATTAGCATTTTGCAACATTAGCCTCCAGGTACCAGCTTACTAGGCAGGCCTCACACTACAGTTAATGAACAATCATTTCTGAGGGGACGATTCAATGACACTGTCAGCGGGGGGGGGGGGGGGGGGGGACTAGAGGGCAGGCTAACATGATGGCCGCACTGTAGTGAGGCTCTGTCAGCCCTGGAGGGAAAATGCATAAATACCTAATAATCCCAAAAGAATTGAGCCCCGTTAGATGCATGCAGTTTACAGCAATTACTGAAACCACCATCACGTTCAGACACCATCCTTCTTAACGCCATCTCCATTACACTTAAAACGCCAGTCACAGACTCGATGTAAAAACCTATCCAGACTGACAACTCGTTTAAGTGTTTAGCCCTCTTGCTGCACCAAGTGACGTCACAGCCATTTTCTGTAGTACAATTGCAGAACTTAGCCCCATGTCCACCGTACCAATTTAAGACACATTCACTCTGCCTGCAGCATTTGTTGTCAACCCCCAACCCCAAAATGATCCCCCTCACTTGTGCAGTATCCAAGTGAGACCCACAACACTTACAACGGAATCAGAGGTCGCTAGAAGTTATTGTTTGAAAATTCGACTTGCAGGCATATCGCTGTAAATGAAAATGACACGTTTCCTGATGAGAACCATGTCGATGGTTACATAATCTACTTCACGTTAATGCGCGGTTCAAGTGGAACGAATAACTGCACAAAAAAGGTGCACCTACTACAACACTTGTAATAACGGTTTTGCTCCAACAACTCCACCGAAAGCAAGCACCACGTCCTCCACAGGACCTAGGACAGCAACTTCCTCAAACTCCCACTACTCCCTCCTCAACACACCCAAAAAATGCTTCTCCATCCAGAACGCACGGCACTACACAAACAAAAGATGACGAAGAAGGAGAATTTCTGCAGACCAGCTGAGATGACAGCACCTCACCTTTCACGACATCCCTCCAAGGTGGTACTTCACACACATAAGCACACGGGACAACGCCTCTCCAAGGCAGGGGTGCACTTATACTAAGGCACCAAGGTCCAAAACAAAACCAGATAAACTGGCTTCCAGAAAGCAGTTCCCAGTCTGATCAGATCTGCTCTTTTCTACCTTCCTGACCCTCCAGGTTCACCCAGTCTATTGCCATCTCACCCGAAGTGCCCCCTTCAGCCTCTATCCCTGTACGTCCGTCTTTCAGTCTCCTGTGGGTATGCGCTTCCAAGTCTCCGCTTCCTCTACAGAAGCCATTCCGTTGTCCCGTCTCTCCCTCCCTGCCCCTTTCCCTAATGAAGGCTTACCTCTCCAGGATGCATACCAGCAGCGCTGGGACTACTGTGCTGCTGGCTGCGGACGACAGCCCCGGCCTTGCTACTGGCTCCAGTGCCTGCGCTGCCGCCGCCCCTCTTGTTCTTCCTGCGCTTGGCTCCTCGCTTAGCATCTGCAGGGCTCATGATCAATGGCGGGGCGGGCGGGGAGGCTGGGATTCAGCCGGCTGGAGGAGACCGGACAGAAGAAGCTGTCCGCAGCCAAGGGTTCACGACAGGAACTTCCAGCCTCAGCGCCAGAAGCAGAGTTGGACTTCAATATGGCGGACACAAGGGGGAACAAGAACTGCCGTGACAGGGCATCTTGGCTCATCTAATCCCTCGGGCAGCTCTTCGCTTGGCGACGGCGAAAGGGGGAGGCCAGCATCAGGAAACAAGCGGGAGGGGGCGGGAAAGGGGGAGGAGAGACGCAGAAGACGGCCGGAGCAGGAAGGCGGGTGCCGGGTGCCGGCAATGCCGGAACAGATTCGGGGGCGTTCCCGGCTTTTGGCTGACGTCGCGTGACGTAGCCAAAAGCCAAAAATTCTCGGGAACGCCCCCGAATCTGGTCCGGCATTGACGGACAGGCCCGTCTTCCAATGGCTAGCCTCCATTTATGGAGCTAGCCAATGAAAGACGGAGGCCGTTCCTGTCTCCCGTATAGAACTCAAGAGGTTTTCGCCTGCGCGAAAAAGATGCGCAGAGCGCATCTTTTCGCCAGGCAAAACCTAACAAGCATTTACAATGCAATGGTTTCGCCTTTGGAAAAGTTTGAGCTATTGGCATTGTAAATGACAAAATTTGTATTTATGTGTTGGTTTTGAAAACAGATAAATAAATGGCATTGTCATTTACATTGCCATTAGCTTAATCTCTCGCAAATGTGAGACCTATTGTACCCTACGGAGGAGCTCAGCAGACAGTAATTACTACCACACACAGAGCCACACAAACACACCCAGAGCCAGCCACACACACACACAGAGGCACACACACAGACACCCAGAGCCACACACACACACACACACCCAGAGCCACACACACACACACCCACACCCAGAGCCACACACCCACACACCCAGAGCCAGCCACACACACACACACACACAGAGGCACACACACACACACCCAGAGCCACACACCCAGAGCCACACACACACACACCCACACCCAGAGCCACACACCCACACACCCAGAGCCACACACACACACACACCACCCAGAACCATTAGTGTATTTTCTGCACCACCTACCATGACCTTATGGGAAAGTTAAATACACCAATGGGGTGAAAGCAATTTTGACCGTACCATTTTAGAACCAGAGAACGTGCACAGTGGCACTGAACAACAGTGTCACAAAATGGATACAGTGATTAGATCAGCACCCATAGGAGCACGATAAAGGTGAAAAATCTGGGGTGACCGCACAGAAAAGGCAGACTCAACAGATTTCCTACCATTGCCTGGCGGCCTGTTAAACACTTATTGTACCAGAGTAGAAAAAGCATCATAGGAATTGATTCACAGTGTTTCAGAGGAGTTTCCCCACACTGACAAACCCCTGCACATCCTGCAATTATCGTTGCTCAGAGCCCCGGGCGCTGCCAGGGCCAGCCAGGGCACGATGAGTCCAGCTCGGGGCATCCTGGGCTTGTACAGAAAGACCAACCACTGTGTTGTTTGTGCGAAGTGCTGCTACTTCTGCGCGGAGTTGGAGCCAGGCACTTCTGCGGGGTTGGTACTGTCTGCTGCCGTGTAACGTGAACCCCAGCATCCTCTGCTCGCTGTTCAAGATGTGGTGCTGGCTGGGCTTCCCGCTGCTGCTGCTCCTTCTCTGATGGTGCCTGGGCCCGCTGTGCACCACGTTGGGGCTGGTGGTGCTTGCCCTGGCTTGGGAGGAACCCACAGCATAATCCCTTCTAGATTGGAAAAAATATATGGATTGATGCATGGTGGCCGTTAAAGTGGTCTACGAAAGTAGAGGTTGTCCCAGAAAGTGGGAACAGGTCTAGGGCAAGTGGAATTTCTATTGGGGAATCCTTGTATGGCCTCCTCAATAGTACTGATTAGTGCTGAAAGCCTTAGACTTGATAACTTTGACGATCATGTTGATGGGACAGGGCGGGGGAGTCCTGCCTAATAGTGGAAATCTGAATCTGCATGTTGTATACCCTGTTGTTATCCTCGTCTACCTTGGTGTGTTTGCAGCTGAATGCTTTTTTGTATCGTTAATAAAAAGATTTTTTTAACTATTATATTAGATGGCATAGTGCTTATGTTAAGTTGGTGTTAATACCAATCAAATTAAAGAGTCAGGCACGAGGCCTGGAAGGGCCGATCTTCGACAACCCTCGCCTAACGACGCTTTTTAAAACAAATAATGACGTGTGCAGCAAGCAATTTTCACCTCTTGTGTGAAAAACATGTTAAATAAAGAAACGAATATCAAGTTGAGGATTTATAAGTAGACCTCGGACCTCAGGCACTACTGCGTTCCTGACTAAATAAAAGGACATACGCATTCACCTCAAAAACACTCTCTCGCTAATTTAGAATGACGTAGAAATTATGTTTGGTCAAAAACGTCCACATAAATTTGAAGGGCACAGGGTCCATTTAGTTTTCGTTCAATTGCTATTGAGAATAAGGATTGGGAAAGCCACTAGGTCTCGCCTTTGCTACTGGGTGCTTGATCTATTGATTTTGCCATTTTTTGCCTCCTGCACAATGCAGAGCAGTACACACAAGAAAACACGCACGGACAGTCAAGCATTGGAGAGGATATGGCGTTTCGGACCCAGCTGCAGACTCTGGAAATGTGAAGAGAAGTTCAACTTTCAATATCGGCTCAACATCCAGTGATTGTGGACACAAACACTGCGCCTCTCAAATGTATGTCACCTTAATATAATGTAACTGGTGCTCTTTTAATGGGCTTCAATACCTCCGGGTCGAGTTTGCGCTACACAAAACTGCAAAAAAAATAAAAATAATAAATCACAGTACAACGCCTGGTAGGAAAGGCAAGACCCACTGGCTTTGACAAGGTTCACTTACTTAGTTGACAAGGAAGGGAAGATTCGAGGTATCCAAAATTAGACTGGCAAGTGAGGGCTCCTCTTGCAACAGAAGCAACATATCGTCAGCATGCACACACGTGTAAACAGCACGGTGGAGCCGAAACTGAATGAACCCCATGCATCACCATCTGCGGCGCTGGACAGCCTTCTTGGTATTTATCACAGCTGCTGAGCGTAGGTGTCTGCGGTCTGTAGTGAAGTGTGCCAATGATGCACAATCAGAGGACACAGGGGAGTTCAGCTACTCCGCACCACAGTTGACCCTGTTCACACTCATGAGGGTCCAGAGAAAAACTGCGGATTAATGATCGCACCTGCGCTGCATAATAAGGAAAACGTATAAAATGTTATGGCAAATTATGATTCCAAATGTATTAGGGAAAAAGAATTCTGAATTCACTGCAACTGTAATTGTACTGTTAGTCACGCGTTCGATAAACTTGCAATGAAAACAAGAATCCGTTTCCCACCAGTGTGGCACCCCCAGACCCTGGCAGGCGGCAGCCTGGAAGAGAGCAGGTGCTCCATGTAGCCAGGAGGGGTAGCGTACACATTTCCGCATGCCAGTAATATGTTAGCACGACAATTGTTTACGATCCATTACCCTCACACATCCCATATATTATGTATCGGCCGCCTAACAGCCGCGGTATCAAAATCCAGCGGGGACGCAGGCTTATTGGTGCGATAACATCCTGCTGACACAACCCGCTCAGTCAGGCCAGGCCCTTCCCAGAAGGCTAAGTAGGCAAAGCCAGAGCCCAGGGGCTGCAAGCCGCAGGGCTAATGAACGCCTGCAACGCCCGCCTCCTTTGCAAGCAGGGCCGCACAGCCAGGAGCCGGGTTGACCCTCCCAGGCGCGGCACGGGAGCACTGCGATGCCCCAGAGGCCTCGGTGGAGAGGCACAGAGGGGGAAACGAGAGTAAGAAGTTATCCGCAGCGGCTGGCACTGGTAGGTCTATACGCAAGCATGCCTCCCGCCACCATGTGAACTTCAGAAGGACGCACCAAAGGGGAAGAGCTGGTGACCATATATATCCACGCCACTCACTAGTTATTATATACCCCATAGTATGGCAGAACAACAATTACAACGACGAACGAGTCCTTTTGTGGCCAATGTAGAAGCGAGAAGCTCGGATTGTATGATCGAGGGGGGCACAAAGTCCCGAGGGGTGCTGTCGGGACACCGACACGTACATCAATCATCTCGCCTAGCGTCCCTACCAATCCGCGCTCCTCTCCCTTTCCGCTGCCCCTAAGCCACTCCCGTGCACCCTCTACTTGTCGTATACTGTAAGTGAGCATGTGCCTGCGTGATTTTTGGGACGCCTCCCCTCCCCCCCTCACACTCCCTGCCTGCCACCCGGGGACGTCCTCGCATTTCACTGGTTCGAACAGCTTCTCCTGCATCTTGTTGCTTATCAAGAACATAGAGGGGCTTGTAGCCCACCCATCCTTCGGCTTTTCTGTTACTTCCATGTGACCGCTTCTTTGTGAAGTAGCCGGTCAATCTTGTGTTTGACCCCAGAGCTGCACATCTCGCTCCAGCACCCCAGACACCCGACCCGTCGCAATCCACAAAGGGGGCTGGTTTGAAACCGCGCCTAGGTCTGACAGCATGAAGCGTCCGCCCATACTCAAGGAGGAGCCGGAAGACATTACAGATCCAGAAACCTGGAGTGCCTGTGGCTCTCGGCACATTAAAAATACCCACTGCATCAGATATCAATCTTACTAAAGTGAACGTTTAATAAACCGCAGCCTCCACCTCTGAAGGCTGTTTATGAGTTTCTGCCGCTCATCAAACCCGGCCACAATCTGTCTCTTAAAGTGCAGGTGAGCCGAGGACGGCGCGCGCAGTGGAGCTCGGCATGGATGTAACAAGCACCTACGAGGACAGGGGGGGGGGGCGGGAGAGGACACGGACGGCGGGAGAGGACACGGATGGCGGGAGGGAGGCGGGAAACGTGCACAGGACAGCGAGGAGGGGGGAGGGGGGACGGGGGGAGGAGGGACACGGAGGAAGGCAGGACAGCAGCAAGCACGGCCCGTCCGGACCAGATTCGGGGGCGTTCCCGGCTTTTGGCTGACGTAGCATGACGTAGCCAAAAGCCAAAATTTCTCGGGAACGCCCCCGAATCTGGTCCGGCCATGACGGACGCCTCTCTGTTCCAATGGCTAGCCTCCATTTATGGAGCTAGCCAATCGAACAGAGGGGCGTATTCAAGAGTCCTTACTGGAAACTACAGATTTCTCTGGGGGCGGAGCTTACGCTCCGTTCCCCAGTCGAAACCTAAAAAGGGGAACAGACTTGATCCAGCGAATTATCGACCAATTAGTTTGATCGATATTCCACAAAAAGTATTTGCCAGGCACATACTTTCCCGGTTGTTGGACCAGGTAGATCTATTAACAAAATTTCAAGCAGGGTTTAGAAGGAGGATCAGTACCATTGATCAGGTCTTCAGGTTCTTATGTATTTGTTCGAAATACATAACAGTAAGGCAGGGCACACTATATGTAGCTTTTGTGGATTTGAGAGGTGCGTTCGATTTGGTCCCCAGAAGCAGCATGTGGGTTTGCTTGAAGAATTTAGGGGAGCCAATCGAACTATTAGTCCAGATAATTAGGTTGCATGAAGGGAATTATGCAAAAGTAAGGTGGGGGCCACGGGGAGAACTCACAAAAGAAATACCTGTGAAGCGGAGTGTACGGCAAGGATGCGTTCTGGCACCTACATTGTTTAGCCTATATGGAAATGATATTCCCTCTTCACTTGAAGGATGTAAAAATTATTCACCTAAGTTGGTGGGGGGGGAGTGATACCAGCGTTACTCTTCGCAGATGACACTATTTTTATTTCACAAACCCCCACTGGCCTCCAAAACTTGCTAAATTCCTTTTATCTGTACTGTGTTAAAAAGGGTCTTGAGATCAACCCTACTAAGACTAAATACATGTCTATTAATCCAAATAAAACTTTTAAGAAGAACCTGGAGTTAAATGGTAAAAGGCTAGAATATGTATGTAGCTTTAATTACTTCGGAATTACATTGGACTCTAAACTGTCATGGAAACCTCAACCAGAGAAAAACAAACTATCTCTACTTCAAAATTGTAACCCCATCATAAAAAAACACAATGGAAGCTCCTCGCAGGCGGTTTCTCCCGCCATCGAGGTTTATAAATTTAAGGCTCAGTCAGTAGCCCTGTATGGGGCAGAACTTTGGGGTCCACAATGCAAACGTGAATCACAAGAAAATAAATGTATCCGCAAGCTACTATTATTACCAAATAGAACCCCAATGCTCCCAGTTTTCCTTGACTTAAATCTAAAACGTACTGACAATCTTGCTGCGCTACGCCCCCTTTTATTTTGGGTTAGAATGTGGTCCACAGAAGAACTCCTGCACTATAAAAAGGGGTTACAGGAAATAATGCCCTATGGCCTTCCAAAAGGTATTTTTTGGTTTAAACACATTTTTTGTTGGTTTAAAAAATTAGGACTATCTGAATACTGGGACAATCCTTTGGATATAACTAGGGCATGTAACAAGATAGTAAAAACAGCATACTGGAACTATCTAAGTAACAATCTCCTACATGATCCCAGTTTAAGATCCTTAACCACATCTTTTCTTTTGCTTAAGGACCCCCCCCCCCCCCCCCAATTTGAAATATTGCTGGATGAGGTAAACCCTCCAATTGCTAAATCGTTATATTTGAAATTCAGATACAGGCTTTTACAAACCAATGACAAGACATCCAAATGGGGTAGTAATGCAAACGTTAAAGATTCTGATAAGTGTATTTTCTGTAACAACCAGCTGCAAGCAAAAGAGGATGACAAGCATATTTTATTTTTTTGTCCTGCATATGAGCAAGCAAGGAAAAAGTGGATTAAACCCTTATGTACCAATTTACAATTAAGATATTGTGGCCAGGCAGAGCGCATCTTACATTCCGATACAACGCAATTGGTGGTTTTTTTGTGTTTCCAGGTTCCTTTGTAATGTAATGCATTTTAGAGCTAAGAATGGTTTGAAATTGTAAAAGTGATACCATAAAATTATAACAACCAAATCTGTACAACTAGCCTATCTACCAAAAGCAACGATTCACTCTAAACCCTATAGCTGCTATTAATTTATTTTATTATTATGGTTCAACCTAACTGTAGTTATGTGGTTAGTGATCGAATAACTGAATCCCCTGAAAGCAAATGACTTTTTAACATTCTTAACCGTTTTTATAATTATATTTGTAAAATTAACTGTTTTAACTGTAAATAGGCATTGTAACTGTGGAAACACTGATCCCCTCATAGCTTATTATGGACTCATTTAGAAAATGGCTGGGATGCTGGACTAGATGTGATGTAAATTGTGTTTTTTATGAACTTTTATGGTCTAAATGGACCGAAATAAAGCATAAAGTAAACTGACTATTATATCTACCACTCAAATGATTTCCCTATTTTTACTATACTAATTCACCACTAATCCGTTCTGGGTTCTGAAATAGCTTGGTACTTGCCAAAAAAAAGCTTCAATACCCCATCAAGTGTAGCAAGCGCTACATAAATGCAAACCTTTTTCCCTCTTCTATCCCTCCACTATCCTTCTCAATACAAATAACTGACTAGCATACCCCCCCACTCAAATTACTTACATATTTTCACTATACTAATTCACTACTAATCCTTTTATGGGATCTGGAGTAGCGTGCTACACCCACAAAAAGCGCTTTGACGCCTCATTTTTTTTTTAAACTGTTTATTCGTGACTGTATCAGATATTACATGGTACAATTATTCCATTTACATTATATCAGTCTTTTCCTTTTTCTGTAACGTAACTGTGGCGTATTATTTATCATGCACTTATTTTTCATCTTATCTTATATTTTTCAAGTAATTTTCTGTTACATCAGTTATCATTAGTATACAAATTGCAGTATCGCCTGTATGTGAACTATCCCTTAACTCCCTCCCTCTCCCACCCCGTCTCCCAGCTGCATCCTCCGCACACACTATAAGTTTGGATGCATTGGCTTGTAGCTTCTCCAGAGAATATTACTGTCCTCAGGCCTAGTTGACCATTACAGTAGTCTAAATACCCATGTTTGTAGGCAATCCGTACATCTGGCATACAATCTACAGGTACCTCACTGCGTCATTTCTAGGTCTACATCGTCTAGGTCTAACAGCATTCGTTCCCAGTCCTGCGCAACTGGATATTTGCGTAGGCCCTTCTCCTCTTCCCTGCGCAGCGCGGCAGTTTCCGCCTTTCCCCATTTCAGCAGATCTGATCGCCATGTTTCTGCGTTCGGGGATCTGGGCGATTTCCATCTCATGGTGATCACTCTGATGGCTAACAAGAGGGCTAAATCCTGAAATTTCAGTTGCGCCTTACAATTCTTAGGCCTCTTCCTGTGTCCTATCAGGCAGGGTAGTGCCCCCGCAGGGATCTACAGGGCTGTTATAGTGTACAATATGTGTCTAATCGTCCCCCAGTAGTTGCGGATTCTCGGGCATTTCCACAGCATATGGAGAATGTGTGCTTCGTCTCCCTGACATCTAGGGCAAGTGTGGGGGGTGGCAGGGAACATCCTATGAAGCCTTTGGGGGGGTGAGGTACGCCCTATGTAGAACCATGGCTTGTATAAATTTGAATTTAACATTTCTGGACACCCTCCTGTGATGACCCAGGATGATCTTCCAAACCCCGTCTGAGATGGTCTCCCCTGTGTCCGTAGCCCAAGTTTCCCTAAGTGCGGTGAGGGGCAAAGCAGCATGTTCCCTGATACCCACGTAGAGCCACTTCACTAGATGTCCGCCCGTCCCCATGTAATGTAGGAGATGAAGTAATTCGTGCTGTTCAGGCTTGGTGCGTTGTGGGGCCCAGGTGCGTCTGACATATTGGGTCACCGAGGCGTGCAGGAGATATAAGCGTTGTGGGGCGCCTGTGTATTGTGGGAAAGAGGCATGATCAAGTAGAATGCCGTCCCCAAACAGGTCTCCCACTCTGTCTACCCCGGCCATCAACCAAGGTTGTAATCTGCATCGCGTCAGGGTCCCATGTGGCGTCGGGAGTCCCAGGAGGGGGATGTTGTCTGCGTAAGGAGTGGTTCCCGCCGTATACGACAATGCCTTTTGCCAGCATTTCAAGGCTACATGCAATAGGGGGTGGCAGTCTCTGGGGATCTTAGCCGTAGGCAATAAAAGGGAGTGAAGAACTCCACGTTCCAATTGGTCTGCCGTGAGAGCAATCTCGTGTAGGTTCCTGCCCGCCACCCACCGTGACAGCCATTGAAGTTGGCTTGCGTAGTAGTAGCTTTGTAGGTCTGGTACTCCCAGGCCTCCCTGTCTGGTGTTTAGTTGTAATTTCTTATGGCTTATCCGCCGCCTTCCTGAGCCCCATATAAGGTTTATTAATAGTGTGTTCAGTGTGGCAAAAATGCGTCGCGGGATTAATACTGGTAAGTTTACAAAATAATACAGAATCCTAGGAAGTAGAACCATTTTTGATACCGCCACTCGGCCCATTACAGAGAGGGGCAGGGATGTCCAAAAGTTCACGCTGCCTCTAAGGCCATTGACTGCTTTCCGTATATTACCATCTATCTGGTCTTCCGGGCTTCGAAATACGTTCATACCGAGGTATTTAAACGTGGTTGGTGCTACCTGGATCTCGTGAGTTCCAAACTGTATTTGGGTGGGTCGCTGCCCGTTCCGAAAATAGAAACCCAATGATTTTCTCGGGTTTATGGCCAGGCCAGATATTTTCTCGAATCGGTCAAAGATGGCCGCTAGTTGTGAGTGGTCATCCTGCAAACTACGGAGGAACACCAGGATATCGTCGGCGTATATAGAGAGCAGGTTATGGCTGTCCCCAATTACTATTCCCGACTTCGCCGCCCTGTATCGGAGTGCAATCGCCAGGGGTTCTAGTGTAATCACAAACAACAGTGGCGACAGCGGGCATCCCTGTCAGGTGCCCCTGTGAACAACATAGCTATCTGAGGTATATCTGCCCGTGCGTGCCCTAGCCGTCGGGTTCGTATATAGCAGGCGAATCCATTTGATCAGGGCATCCGGGAAACCGAAACGACGCAGAGCTTCAAACATAAAATCCCAGGCCAGGGAGTCAAACGCCTGCCTGAGATCTAGGGCTATGCAGCCAGCATGTGGCAGGTCTTGTGGGGTGGCCGACATGAGAGCGTGGAGTCTCCGCGTATTCTGGGAAGTGCTTCTCTCCGGGAGGAAGCCACATTGATCAGTATGAATCAGGCCAGGGAGATGGGTCTGTATACGCAAAGCGATGATTTTACTGAGGATTTTATACTCCGAGGAGAGCATGGAGAGGGGTCTATAGTTGCCCACATCCAGGGTGTCTCTGCCGGGTTTCGGAATGGATATTACCAATGCCTGCATAGTCGTGACTGGCAGATGGCCGGTTTCATAAGCGGTTTTATAAATCTTTTCCCAACACGGGTGTCAGTACTCGGAGTAGACATGGTAAAACTCCCCAGGCAGTCCGTCCATGCCCGGAGTCTTTCCCCGATTAAGTGAGCGGATAGCTATTTTTATTTCCTGTTGTGTCATGGGTCCGGCTAGGTCCGTCTGGGTCTCTGGGGCCAGGGTCGGGATCGGCAGATCTGCCAAGAAGTCAGTCACTTCATCTCTGTCCGTTTCAGGGGGGGGAGCATATAGTCCCTCTAGATGGGACTAGAACACGTTGTTGATTTCTAGTTGTGTGTGGACTTGTCTGCCTGTTGCATCCTGGACGCATGTAATTACTGGGGTGTCTGGGGCATCTCGGATCAGCCTGGCAAGCAACGCGCCGGATCTATCCACTTCCGCCTGCTGTCGCCTCAGGTATTCCCCATAATCAATGACCCTTAAGGTCTCTAGTATTTCTGCATGTTCTATGTTACTTAGCTGCAGGTCGCCTTTGCGCTCTGGGTCCCGTCCCACCTCAGTCTCAAGCTCCTTCAGGCGATTCTCTACTTCACAGAGTTTCCCGTGAATTTCTTGTCTGGCTCCTACCAGTCTACCAATCGCAGCCCCTCGTATCACGGCCTTCATAGCATCCCACACCACTAAGTTCGAGGACGTAGAGTCCCAATTTTCCCTGAAGTAATTGGATAATGTGTCGTCAAGGTGTGAGTGGAATGGGCCGTCGTCAAGCAGGGAGGGATTGAGCGGCCAGTTTGGGACTGGTGAGGGTACCCTACCCCAATGCAGGTCTAGTGTTTGCGGTCTATGGTCTGAAAAGGTTTTTGCAAGGTAGTCTGAGGATATGCACTTAGTCAGTATGGGGGTGATGCATATGAATCTATCTAGTCTGGTATGCAGGTTATGCAATGGGGAGTAGTATGAGTATTCTTTGTGTTCTGGGTGCAGCGCGCGCCATACGTCTGCCATTCCCCATCCCTGTAGCCATGTCCTAAAGGAGTCAGACAGTTTATGTACCCCTGTCGCTTGTAGGGGAGGGTGCGATCTGTCCAGTTCTACGTCTAATACCATGTTTCAGTCACCCCCCAAAATCCAGGGAATGTCTACCCAGTCTGCCAAGGCCTGACCGACGGTTGTGAGAAACCTGTCCTGGTCGAAGTTCGGGGAGTATATACTGCCCAACACCACCATTATACCATCTAGTGTGCCCTTTATCAATACGTACTGCCCCTGTTCGTCTACCCTTCTTTACAATTCCACAAAAGGGGTACCATATCTCACCCATATCGTGGCTCCTCTGGAGAAGGCAGAGTATGTAGTGGAGAAAATGGTGCCTCTCCACTTTTTCCGTAGTGTATGCGCTTCAGCCTGTGTCAGGTGTGACTCCTGTAAGAACACAATGTGTGCTTGCTGTCGAATCAGAAAGGCATGAACCCTATGTCTCCTCTGTATCGCCCCTAACCCTCTCACATTCCAGGTAACCAGCCTGTATTTACCTTTCGCATCAGCCATATCCGGAGTCAGGTATTAGTAGGAACAGTAGTTTACATTTCAGTGTGTACATCTTCATTGCTAGCCAGGAGACGTTTCCCTCCCCTTCCCAACCACAAACTCTATAGGCGCAGCCTCGGAACCTTGTTGTGCCGAACATGGAACAGTAAAACATAACTAAACATTCTGTGTTGCATACGCTTTTGGGGGGTCGGCTAAGCTTGGGCCATGTCCAAAGAGCCATATCCGTCTGTGCTGCCGGCTCAACAGTGCCGCCGGGAGAGGAACAGTCAATCTCTTATGTCTGGTAGCCGTGTTTATTGATGGGGGGGTGTCCCCCGGTGTCCTGTCTATGCAGTACTATATTCTTGTGTGAAATAGGGGTGCTGGGAGCATGAGGACCTTGTGTCAGAGACAGTAATTAGAGAGCTCGACTCCGTCACCACCGGAGTCAGCATATCACCATGTAATTCCAGTCCTGCACCCTGCCCATGAGCCCCCCTCACCCACCAAATTTCAGCAGTACCTTCAAGTTACACTAAAGAAAGGATACCAGTTTGACTTGGGGTTCCACGTCCCATCCATAGTAGGAGTCATTCTTGGGCATTGTCCAGGAGATCATCCGCCGCTCTGGGTGTAACAGTCGGAAATAGAACCATACTGTTTTCTGAGTCCGAATGAATCGTGCTGTCCTCAGTGTCCGTGGGTATTGTTTCATGTTCCTCCCTGAAGGAGCCCAACACTGCAATAGCATCTTCCTGTCCTTGTTTCTGTTGCTGGGCCGTAGGTTTTCGCCGCCTCGGTTCTACGCTCCGTGCGCCCGGATTGCCCTCCGCGTGATTCAGTCCCTCCTTGGAGCCGCTGGCCGTTGAGTCTTGAGTCGGGTCCTGGTTCTCCTCAATGTCCATCACTTCCAGCCACTCTTCCACGTCCGTGGGACTTTCAAAGAAATGCGTTTTGTTGTCGTGGATCACCTTGCGACGTGCAGGGAACAACAAGGCATAGCGAAGTTTGGCTCTCTGGAGTCTCTTTTTCACCTCGTAGTAGGAGGACCTCTGTTTCTGCACCATGTTGGTATAATCCGGGTATAGGGAGATACGTTTATTTTCGTATTCTATGACTGATTTCATCCGGGCCTGTCTAAGCAACGTGTCCCTGTCTCTGTAGTTGAGGATCTTTTCGATCAGTGGCCGTGGTAGCTGTCCTGGTCTCGGTCGGTCTGTGGGTATCCTGTGTGCTCTCTCCACACAGAAGAACGGCGATAGTCCCTCAGCCGCTACATTCTGGCGGAACCATTGCTCCTTAAATTCCGTCGCGTGGGGCCCCTCACATCGTTCCGGAAGCCCAATGACGCATATGTTATTGCGCCGATTGCGGCCTTCTGCGTCCTCCACGCGTTCCGCAAGAGTTTTCATCTGGTGTTGGAGTTGGTTGATCGATGCAGTGTGTTCCGCCACCGTCGGGGTGAGTTCCGTCAACGTCAGCCCCTGGTCTTTGACTTTGTCCGCCAGTTTGTTGTGGTCGGCTTTAAGCAATGAAAGGTTAGTGGTAAGAGTGCCCATTTGCGTTTCCATCGCGGCTCTAGAGTCTCTGATTTCTTTTAGGATTAGGTCCAGTTTGTCCCCCTGTTGGTCTTCTGAGAGGGTAGAGGTCAATGTGAGAGGTGTGGAACCTCCTAGGCCCGCGTCCTGAGTAGGCCCCGCAGATGCCCCGTCCTTGCCATCCGTGGTCTTCGCCCCTTTCCGCACCAAGGTTGCAAGTCACTTACGCCTTCTTTCATTTCTAAGGGGCGTCAGAGATCAGCTCGTAGGATGGGCGCCAGTGTCCGCCGTGTCCTGGGGGCTAGGCCGGGCGAGTGTGTGTTCTCCCCTTATGTTAGCAATGGCGTCCAGCTGCGCGCCTCTCGTCGGGCCTCAGGCCGTTCCCGCGTCGTCGCTGGGTTGTGGCCTCCCGTCCAGGTCCTCACCCCTCTGGCGCAATGTTGATCCAGACCAGTGATCTCACCCACGGTCACTACCTCCTCCTCACCTCGGGTAGTCCCGGTGGCTCCTCCTGCGGCTCCAGCTCAGGTCCGGTCGCCAACACTCGCCCTGTCCCGTTTTCGCGCTCCTCCGGCGCCAGCAATGGCAGCAATGGGGGGGGGGGGGGAGGAGATAGGTAGCGGGGAACGGCAAGAGGCTCAGTGCATCACTATCTCTGGTGTCTCGTGTGGCTCCCGCTCAGCGCTAGTCCTAACAGGCTCCAGTTCCAGGCGGCAGCGTAGCGCGGTCCCGGGATTTCAGCAGCCAGCAGGTAGGGCTCGTGTCCATGCAGCAGTCTCCCTCTCCGGGTAGTCGTCCCCAGCCTTCTCGGCTCTCACATCGGTGGCAGTGGGGGTGAAAGGGGGTGATCCCAGCTTGGATCTCTCGGGCTCCTCCTCACGCCAGGCGCCACACCAGCCAAACGCCGCAGGGCAGCTCCCGCCGCCGCGGCAGATAGCGCAACGCGTCCCGGGCTCAGCCCGTACTCGAGGTCCCGGCTTTCTGAGGGGAGCAAGGCTGCAGATACGTGCTCGCGGTCCGCCGGACTCCCGCAGCACCCAGAGCCCCCAAACTGCAGTCGAGTCTAGCGGGGCACTTTGGGGACAGATTCCCGCCGTTGGATGTGCAGGATGGCCCACCGGCACGGCGTTCAGGATTTACTTTCCCCCGGCGGCACCGGAGCTCTAGCAGACTCCATCCGCCATGCTGGCTTGCTAGCCACGCCCCCCCTTTGACGCCTCATCAGGGGTAGCAAGCGCGATATAAATGCAATTACAATACAATACAATACAATAGAAGGAGCAAAATGCCATTGATGACTGTATTTGTGCAGGAAGGTGTCCCTTCCAGCACAACAATGATCCCTGCAACGCATGCACCCTTGCACCATGGTCCAAGGGTGATTGCGCATGGCACTAGGCTGCTTTTTTGTACCGGAGTAGGGGTGAGTACAGGAATGTACCATATTATTGTAAATACAACAGACTCCTGCACTTAGAAAATAACACAGTTTGGCATAGCAAAACTGCTTGCGGCACCATGCTGGGCCATTTTCTTGTAAATATACCCTTGAAATTCCCGCTAGGTAGGCTGGGATTACAAAATCTGGTGGCAGTGCTCCGTTAAAGGAACTCAGGTCATCACTTCTGATAACCTGGTAGGATGCCCACCAATGATTTTAATGGTCTCCTAGAACCCATTGACCCTAACAGTGAATTGTCTAAATGAGGTGAACCCCTCATTTATCCACCTTAAGGAATGAAATGTCATGGTGAGTGAATAAAGGAACTTTAGCAAAGGTCTCACCAAACGTATACTTCTTCATTTAATATGGTCTGGATATGATCATGGTATGGATTCCGTAGGAATCCTTTTCTTGGTTGTAACAGTGCACACATGCCAGCCACCTCCCCAGAACTGTGGCCATGTAATGTAGCTTGCCACCATGGCAATGTTCTGCTACTCGTGAAATAATTGTGTGTTTATTTAGTTTACACGTATGGAGGTGAGAGGCCAAATGCTTCTGCAGATCTGTAAAATGTTACAGGCTAGGAGGAATAGGATAGGCAGTTCAGGGGGTTGCAGCTGGATTTAGGATTAATTGTGAATGGTATTTTAGATGGACTTGGATGTTTAAGCATCTACTCGTGCATCACTGTTACAAAGTATAACTTTTTTTCAGAAGGCCACCCTCTTTCTAAATGGTGCCTTTTTTTCTTGCAGATCTTTGTGAAACTCCCTTTGGCACCAATTCTCTGCAGTTGTCCAAGAAGCATGTGGACAAGATCATCTCAGTGCGGTAGGTCAATTGCATATGTTGCAAAGGGCGTTATTTGGCCATGCTGAGCTATTGGGAGTTCAGGCCATTGGCATGAGTAGTGCATCCTGAAGTAAGATTATTTTGTTCCTCCCCTGCCCATCCTTTCATCATTAATCTGATACAATGAACATTGTGAGAGTAGGCAGGGACAAGTCAAGGAGGGCTAACTCTATGAAAATTGGGGACACATCAGCAGCTGAGATATGAAGATGCACGCATGTCCAGTCGCGGGCTGCTGAAGTGGTGCAGGTTTCAAAATGTAAGTTCAATCAAGAGAGGAAAGCATCTAGAAGTGTACAAAATGGAGGGAAGAACATACAGCAGGAATGCCCTACTGATATGATGAAGCGCTTATTGGATTATATATGTGTCATTTATGTTTTAACACCGCTAAAAGCCTTATTGTATCCAGTGAAGAGAAAATGAAGTCGTATCCAGAAACAAGAGTGCCCAGCAAGCGAGCTAAATTCTTCCCCCATCGTGACTTTTAATGACCTTTTCTCTTGCCAATCTCAGTGACCCTTCCATTCCTATCACTTTCTTTTCGGTTGTGGAAGTTCCATGCTTTACCCTACTAGGTCATTTCACCTGCCCCGGGGCAAACTAGACAATAGCATGTCTGAGCTGGGACTCTCAGTTATCAAAAGCACTAAAAGGACTACATTTAGGTGTGTACAGGGTTTTTCTTTGCAGTTTTATATAGTGCAAACTCGTCCCGAAGGTTTTGGAGTGCTTTACATTAGAACCAGTTACATTACACAAGGACACATTCATTTTGGTAGGCACAGGGAGTGATTTGCCCAGAAACATAGGATGGTGAGCCGATGCCGTAACTCGAACCTGGTGCCCCAGTGACAAAGTGGGCATCTCTGGCAGTTACGCCACACCCTCTCTTGCATAACCTCTGTGCGTTTGCTGCAGCTTTTCTGCCTGTATGAGTGGACATTCTTCTATGGCAGTGTCCTTGAATTTCTGTGAACAGTAACCAACACCTACCAGTCTCTTAGCAGCATCAAACAGCAACATCTGCTTTCCCCTACAAGGCACTGGTTAAAGCCTCTGCAGATTTGGCAGTCTCCAGGGTGTAAAACATAACTGAACGGACCCAAAGTTTTTTTTTTATAGAAATCAGGTGCTGCTGAATTAAGGAGCTCACAGAATGCCTAGTTTTCATTTCACTCTATTCCTATTTTCTACCGCCACCATACAATTCCTATTTCCTTTATCATTCCTGTGTCCTCCGTTTGTAGGAGTTTTCTTATTTTTCTCTTGCTCCTCTTTTCTCCCCTTTCTGCCTTCCTGTCTCTTGAGTCAAACTCTAATGAGGAAAAATCATCAAAACTCAATAAAAAAAAAAGTCTATTGATGAAAAATAATTCATGATATCCAAAAATGAGCGTCGGTGCCCACCACCTGCAACCACTGACATTAATAAAGCACTCATGGAAATAAACATGATTTTTGTCAATGAAATCGCTGATCACCATTAGAGTGATGCTCCAATGCTTCTGCACCATTCATTTGTGTACTGGTCAGGGATTCTCAACAGAGGTAACTCTCACAAGCGAGACAGGGAGAGATTCAGCAAATGAACAGTACAGACGACTGATCAACCCATGTCAGCTTGTAAACCTTGGAGGAGCAGGGATTACTTTGTAAGCCTTTGCATCAGAGAAGGAAGATCATAGATCCATTCAGGTAGTTCATCCAATCACACCACTGCTACTTCCTTCACCAGGAGTAAATCACTCTACGCTGCCAGTCATGATATTTGGTCAATCATTGATCAATGGTTGTGTGCAAGTCTTTTTTTATGTTTCTGCTTTAATTCCATACCAACAGCTTGTATGCTGTGGCATCCCATTATGTTTCTACCTATTTACATCACTTTGTTACCCTCCTTTTACCTATACTAAAAGTCTTGGCTTCTTACTTAAATATAGCCTAGCAAGGAAGGTCAAACAAAGAAAACTTTCCAGGGACGTAGCCTGAGGCATTTACTTTGTTTGGCTTTCGGTCATTTAGCAGCAGCGGCTTCTCCGCTAAGGTGGACGTGCATCGCCCCACAAGAAAAATATAATGATAACACAATGGTATTATCATTTTATTTTTCCAATAGTGACCCAGTTTTGTTCTGTTTTAGGTGTGGGCGCATCTTGGATGTCAACCAGCAGGGTGGGGGGCATGGTGGGGGTGGAGTGGTAGGCACTTCCTAAGTGAGCATGACGGTTTGGCCGGCTGTCTTGGGCCGGCCAAACAGTCATTTTATTTTTTTATTTTTTTTTAAATATATTTTTATTGCAGGAATCAGTAAATCAATACAGTAGCGACCAGCATTGTATTATGAACAACATATACAAAATAAAGCCCACCGACCCCCCTCCATAACGTTTGTACACAGCCAATTAGCCCATATCCCTGGGGTTGGGCGGCAAATGCAGCTGGGGTCAGTAGAATGCTGGAGCCGGTCCGGATAACACACTGTCCGTCATCTGCTTTTCTAAACAAACCCAAAACCCCCAAAATAATCCCCCCCCTCGAAACACCCATTAACTATGAAACCCCCCCTCCCCCCCCCCCCCCCCCACCATCAGCGCCAGGGAGCTCATCAACATAGGATCCACTGCTTGACCCACGGGGAAGGTAATAGTGCTGTCAATGCTAATGTTTAACGGGACTCGGGGCGAGTTGCTTCTTCACTTTCGGAGTCGCTGGGGGTACAATAATCCCTGAGGGCCTGCACCAGTGTTTCCCACTCTAACGCGGCCTCCTGCGCCTTCTCATTACCCTGCCTCCAAGCCAGCTGGTATCTTAGCGCGCTCTCACCCACCGCCCATTTCAGAAGCTCACTGTGCCATCTGCTGCCTGCAGGACCAGCTCGTGCCTTCCAGTTCCTGGTCACCTCTCGCTTAGCAAGTAGGAGCCCCAGGTCGATAAATTTACTGGAGATTTTATTCCGGGGGGTATGGGGGAACCAGTGCAAGAGCCCTACCGCCACATCGAATGATAAGTGCCTCCCCGTCACCTCCTCCAAAGTCGTCGCTACCTCCTGCCAGTAGGACGTCAGTCCTGGACAGGCCCATAGCATGTGTAGGAGGTCCGCCTCCTGAGCCGGGCACCTAGGGCATTCCGCTGAAGCCGTGGCAAAATAACGCCTGATCTTTACCGGGGTCAGGTACGCTCTATGGAGAACATAATAGTGGACCAGTTGGAAACGGATGCTACGTGTACCCTTCCAGGCACGCCTCACCAACTGAGCCCAGGTCGTCTCCGGGATCTCTCTACCAATGTCCTCTTCCCAGCGGGACTTCAATGCGGTGAGAGGAACCAACCCCTCGGTTATCAACCTGCCGTATAGGCAAGTGACCGCCTTCACCGTGCCCGCCGACATCATTACGTACTGGCATACCTGAGACAATTGGGGTTCCTCTAGCCCGTTCTGCCAGTGCGCCTGAATCGCTCGCACAATGGCCGAGTGCAGCAGAAAGTCGCCCCGGGGGATCCCAAAGCGGTCAATGAGATCCTGAAAGGACAGGAGCGCTCCGTCCTCGTACAGGTCCCCGACGAGCTGTAAACCGGAATCCTCCCAGTCCGCCAATCGTGACCAATCTCCTCCGTGGGGGAGGGCCGTCAGCATCCCCAACGGTATTTCAGGCGCATATGGCGTCCGTAGGTGGCCTCTGGCGTGAGCTCGATTCCAACATAGTCGGATAGTCCGCTCCTCCATCGACAAGTCCCGTAGGACCAAGCGTTGTCGCAGCGCGATGAAGGAGAGGACGTGCCTGGCCATACCCGTCCCTCTACCGTCTTCCGGGCCTCTGAATTCCCTGGCTATCTCCTGGGTGTAGGTCTGGAGCTGCGCCGCCAGATAGTACTTCTCAAAGTCCGGCACAGCGAGCCCCCCCTCATCCTTCGGCCTCATCAGGGTATTGAGGGCCACCCGCCGCCGGCCCGTTCCCCAGAGGAACCCGACCACCATAGAACGCAGGCGACGAAACGTGGCCGGTGGGACCCAGATCGGCAAAGTTCGGAAGTAATACAATAACCGGGGGAGCGCCACCATTTTGAGCAGGGCGATGCGTCCCGCCACTGAGAGCGGCAGCGTGGCCCAAAAATCCATGCAACCTCGGAGTGCTCGCATGCAACGGGCAATGTTCCCATCTAGGAGGTCGGGTTGGTCGTGGTACACAAATACCCCAAGGTATTTAAAGCAGTCGGGCTCCCATCTGATCTCCTTACTTAGCGCAGGAGCGGGGGTACCCCTGCGTACCGGGAAGAGGCAGGTCTTAGACCAATTCACTCGGAGGCCTGAGACCGCTCCGAACTCCGTTAGCGCTAATTCCGCTCCCCGCAAAGCGTCGACCGGATCCTCCAGGAAGAGCAACAGGTCGTCCGCATATAGCGAGACATATTGCGGGCCCGCCGCCGTCCATAAGCCCGTATAGTGGGCTCCCGAGCGAAGGTGCATCGCCAGTGGCTCCACCGCTAGTGCAAAAAGAAGCGGGGATAAGGAGCACCCCTGCCGCGTGCCACGCTCCACCGGATATCGCGATGAAATCAAAGGGCCCGATCTAACCCTGGCCGAAGCGGAAGCGTAGAGGACTGCAGTCCATTTGACAAATCCCTCCCCGAGGCCGAATCTCCGTAATACCGTGCATAGGTAGTCCCACTCTAGGCTATCAAAAGCCTTCTCCAGGTCCACCGACAAGACTACCGGGGACGGGGCATCCACGAATGGTTCCCCAAGCAAGCGGACCAACCTTCGGATGTTCATAGTCGTATTCCGCCGTGGGATGAAGCCGGCCTGGTCCTCGTGCACTAGGGAACTCATATGTCCCAGCAGCCTCGAGGCCAAGATGCTGCTCAATATTTTGTAGTCCACCGTCAACATTGATAGAGGACGGTAGGACCCCGGGTCAGATGAGTCTCGGCCCGGTTTGAGGAGAGGAACCACCAACGCCTCACACATCGAGCCAGGGAGACGACCCAACCTCTTCGCCTCCCTGTAGACCACCAGTAACCGAGGGGCCAAGAGGTCAGCGTAAGCTGCATAGAACTCCACCGGAAGGCCATCTAGGCCCGGGGTCTTGTTCCTCGCCATCCGTTTGATGGCCCCGCGGATCTCCCCCAAGTCGATATCAGAACCCAGGGTTTCCGCCACTGCCTGTCCCACTGTGCGGAGTTCTAGTGGCCTAAGATAGTTATCAAGCTGGTCTGGGTCACGTGCGGAGCGACTGCGGTATAAACTTTCGTAGTAATGCCGGAAGCAACTAAGAATCTCCGGTTGGGTGCACACCTCGGTTCCATCTGCCCTACGCATATTTGTCGTCGTCTGGGACTGGCGCGTAGGGTTGGCCAACCACGCCAGCAACGCACTCGACCTGTCTCCCTCCGCAATGGACCGGACCGTATAGGCCTTATAATCAAAACAGCGGAGCCGTTCGACCTCCACCGCTACCTTCTCCCTCGCCTCTACTGTTTGTGTTTGCAATTCCGGGTATCCGGGGCGGCTAACTTCAAGCTCACGGAGTGCCCGGTCCGCTGTGTCTAAATCAGCCAGGATAACACGCCTCATGCCCACCTTCTTAGAGATACAGTAGCCCCTCACCACTACCTTAAAAGCGTCCCATTCGAACGCCCTAGTACTCGCGGAACCGCCGTTGGACGCAAAATAATCCGTGATTCTCTCCCCTAGGTCCGCCTTGAAGACACTGTCCTCGAGGATCTCGGGGCGCATCTTCCAGGTGGGTACTGCCGGCGTCCCGGGGAACCAGCGAATGTCCAGCAGGAGGGGGTTATGGTCCGAGATGGTCCGCGATAAGTACTCTGATCGGACCGCTGCCGAAACTAGTTCGGGCGAACCAAGAAAGCCATCTAGCCTGACATGCAGCTCATGGAGGCTCGAGAAGTATGAATAATCTCTAGACGCGGGGTGATGCGCCCTCCAAATGTCCGTTAAACCCCAGCGGGTCTGCCAATCTTGACGACCCTTAGCCGTACGCCGGATCGGGGAATCGGGGAGCGGGGGATGCGAGCGGTCTATGTCCACATCCACTACGGAGTTAAAGTCTCCCCCCAGCAGGAGGGGCCCGGCGAAAAAGTGGGCCAGCGAGCCCGATAACCTGGAAAGGAAGGCAGTCTGGTCTACATTAGGAGCATACACACAGCAAACGTTCAGGTCCCTCCCTCCTAGAGTGCCTGAGATGGCCACGAAACGCCCCTCTGGGTCCAACACTGTCCTCGTGACCTGGAAGGGGACTCCTGCCCTAATACATATTAGCGCCCCCCTGGCATAAGCAGAGTACGCCGTGGAAAAGACCTGCCCTCGCCACCTACGCTGAAGCGCCGCCCCTTCCGCCTTGTTCAGATGCGTTTCCTGCAGCAGCGCCATTTGCACTCCCCTACGCACTAAATAAGCATGGACCTTGTGACGCCTGGACATAGTGTGAAGCCCCCTCACGTTCCAAGTAACACATTTCAAGATAGCAACATTAGCCATTGTCCCAGAGTGTTCTTGCACAGTCTCCCCGTTCGGGTCCCCACAAAGAAAAAGCATCAATCCTCCCAGCGCTGATGGCGGCCATTTTCCCCAACCAAAACCAAACCACCCAAAAACCAACAAAGCCCCCCCCCAACCACCCCAGAACAGGACCTAAACTGCACCATCTAGATCCCATCCAAACCTCGACGTATATCAACCCCAAAACCCCCACTAGTCCTACGGTCGCCACCGTAGGAAGGCCTTATGGGCCAGATGCGGGCTGGGCGGAGGCAGTGGGCCCTCGTCGCCCAGGCTACCAGGACTATAGCAAGCCCCCCCCCGGTGTCACAACCTTCCGGGGCAAGAGCAGAGGCCCCCCAACCCTCTCTCCTTCGTTGTCAGCAATAAAGAACGGCAACCGCCTCCCCCCTGCCGGGCCCCCACCCAAAACAAGGCAGCATACCCCGTTACCCTTGTCCGTCCAGAAGGTCCTCCACCGATTTCGGTGTGATCACCGGTGTATGGGTACTGTCTGCCACTGAATCCTCCGAGTCCGATGGTGCCCCCTGAGCACCCGGGTTTTCTTCCTCCTCCTCGATGGCTTCACCTCTTGCTCCCGACAGTTCCGACAGAACTTCCAACACTCCCCTCCGCTCCGATGATGTCTCCGCAGTCGAGGGCCCTCCCGTGCGGCCGCGGTGATTCCTGACCCTCTTGGATCGCCTCCTTTGTTCCGGCTCATCCTCCTGTTGGGTCGAGGCGCCAAAACCATCTTTCCCTGTCCGATACAGTTCGAGCCAGTCACAGACCTCCTCCGGGGTGTCGAAGAACTGGGTTTTGTCGTCGACAATGACGCGGAGCTTTGCAGGAAATAGGAGTGAATATTGGATGCCCTCACTCCTGAGTTCGCGCTTAACCGCCAGGAAGGAGAACCGCTTGCGCTGCGTCTCGTAGGTGTAGTCAGGGAAGATGTTCACCTGACTGTTCGCAACTTGGAACGGGCCATTGTGCCTGGCGGCATTTAGGATCAAGTCTCTGTCCCGAAAATGTAGCAACCGCGCCACCACCGGCCTTGGGGTACGTCCCTGCTGTGGGGGCCGTGCTGGGACTCTGTGGGCCCGTTCTAGAGTGTAGAAGGAGGACAGACCCTCCGGGACCACCGTGTCTCGGAGCCAGGTCTCCAAGTATCGCACCATATCGCCATCCTCGACTTTTTCCGGCAGGCCCACCACTCGAATGTTATTCCTCCTGTTGCGGCCTTCCGCATCTTCCGCCCTCCGTTCGAGGGTCTCGATTCGGGATAAGGCATCCTTTATCGTCGCAGCCAGGGTTCTCTGCGCCGGTTCTAAAGTTTTCACCGTGCCCTCCACCTCCTTGACCCGGTCCGAGAGTTTACCATGGTCCGCCCTAAGGAGGCCCAGGCCCGTCGCCACCTGAGCAATGTCCTGTTGGAGGGCCGACCGAGTAGCCTCTATTGCCTCCAGTACACGGTCGAACTGTTGCTGCAGTGGTGCGCCACCAGGTCTTTTTGGGTCTCCATGCTCTTCCTTGTCCTGGGCTTCAGAGTCCGAGGTAGTCTAGTTGGATCCCTTGGCTCCTTTAGGCTTCCCCATGCTGCCAGGGGCTCTCCGTGAGGGTCCCGGAGTAGGCGTCTCCGTGTACAGGTGTCGATCACGACCTTCCCGGGAGTTCGTTCTCACGTCGGGTATGGGCGATCTCCTTCTCCAGAGCCTGTGGAGACTCCGCCGCTTCGGCTCACGCCACCGCCATGGCGTCCGAGGGCACCGATGAGGGGGCGGAGACAACCGTCGCCGGGTCAGGCAGGCCCGTTCACCCACTATAGCTCCGGGGTGAGGGCCACCAACTCCCTCGGTTGATCTGTGGCGCCAGAGTGTCGCGCCTCCCATGTAGTTGGACTGGCCAGGAAATCGTAGCTAGTTGCGGAGTCGCAATGCGGACCACCGCCTGGATCAGAGGGCACCCGCACTCGGTGCCCTCTAGTACGTGGGCACCCGCCCGGTCGTCTAATCGAGTATGAACCCGTTGCAGAAAGTCCGAGCCTGTCAATGTCCAATGTCTCAAACAACCGAGGATGGTGAAGCCGGGTGCCAGTCGACACCCGCGAGACCACTTCAACTCAGTAGTTTCGATCAAGGGGACAAAGGAGTCCGGGCGCCATGTTGGGTCGCACTCCGCAACTCCGCAAACTTCGGAATTTCTTCGGAGTAACCCCCGTCCAAACTCCACCAAGGCCCCCGGCAGGGTGTCGTCGTCTCGCTCAACCGAATGCGGGGTCTGGGGTGCCCCTCAGCCTCCGATGTTCAGGATAATCTCGGGCTTAGTCCCGGAGCCGAGCTCTCAGGCGACCATCGCCATCGGCGCCCAAGCCACGCCCCCTCAACGGCCAAACAGTCATGCGCATTTAGCAAGTTCTTCAGCCGGCTGTATTGCAAGACTGGGTAGAGAACATGCACAGGCTCCCACTCTCGGTCTGAGCACCAAAGCAGGGCATGGAGACCAATCATGGCACTGCTGTCATGCTGATGAGAGCGATTCAGAAAAGGGGGTGGTGATGAACAGAGTGTCTGAATTAAGCAGACCACTCTTACCCAGTCCAAAGATCAGGGCTTGATCCATCACCGTTATTTATCTCACTGCACCATCCCAGCTCAGAACCTGGCTATATGCAAATCAGTCTGCCCCTGGCCCTGATGCACTGGGCCAGGGTCAGACTAATTTGCATGTAGCCAGGTTCTGAGCTGGGATGGTGCAGTGAGCTAAAAAACGGTGATGGATCAAGCCCTGATCTTTGGACTGGGTAAGAGTGGTCTGCTTAATTCAGACACTCTGTTCCTCACCACCCCTTTTCTGAATCGTTTTTGTCCACCATAAGCGTGGAAGGGTATACTCAGATGTGAGTCCCTTGCTCATTGCACCATCAGGATTCAAGCAAGCCGGGCCGACGACGGCTGAAATGCCAGAAACCGGTCCCCGGAAGCTTGTTTCCTTCCCAGTATAAGAATTGGCTTGGTAGTTTGGTTTGCCCTGTTCCCATGATGCACTGGGCCAGGGTCAGACTAATTTGCATGTAGCCAGGTTCTGAGCTGGGATGGCGCAGTGAGCTAAAAAACGGTGATGGATCAAGCCCTGATCTTTGGACTGGGTAAGAGTGGTCTGCCTAATTCAGACACTCTGTTCATCACCACCCCCTTTTCTGAATCGTTTTTGTCCACCATAAGCGTGGAAGGGTATACTCAGATGTGAGTCCCTTGCTCATTGCACCATCAGGATTCAAGCAAGCCGGGCCGAAGACGGCTGAAATGCCAGAAACCGGTCCCCGGAAGCTTGTTTCCTTCCCAGTATAAGAATTGGCTTGGTAGTTTGGTCTGCCCTGTTCCCATGATGCACTGGGCCAGGGTCAGACTAATTTGCATGTAGCCAGGTTCTGAGCTGGGATGGTGCAGTGAGCTAAAAAACGGTGATGGATCAAGCCCTGATCTTTGGACTGGGTAAGAGTGGTCTGCTTAATTCAGACACTCTGTTCATCACCACCCCCTTTTCTGAATCATTTTGTCCACCATAAGCGTGGAAGGGTATACTCAGATGTGAGTCCCTTGCTCATTGCACCATCAGGATTCAAGCAAGCCGGGCCGACGACGGCTGAAATGCCAGAAACCGGTCCCCGGAAGCTTGTTTCCTTCCCAGTATAAGAATTGGCTTGGTGGTTTGGTTTGCCCTGTTCCCATCATGCACTGGGACAGGAACAGACTAATTTGCATGTAGCCAGGTTCTGAGCTGGGATGGTGCAGTGAGCTAAAAAACGGTGATGGATCAAGCCCTGATCTTTGGACTGGGTAAGAGTGGTCTGCTTAATTCAGACACTCTGTTCATCACCACCCCCTTTTCTGAATCATTTTGTCCACCATAAGCGTGGAAGGGTATACTCAGATGTGAGTCCCTTGCTCATTGCACCATCAGGATTCAAGCAAGCCGGGCCGACGATGGCTGAAATGCCAGAAACCGGTCCCCGGAAGCTTGTTTCCTTTCCAGTAAAAGAATTGGCTTGGTAGTTTGGTCTGCCCTGTTCCCATGATGCACTGGGCCAGGGTCAGACTAATTTGCATGTAGCCAGGTTCTGAGCTGGGATGGTGCAGTGAGCTAAAAAACGGTGATGGATCAAGCCCTGATCTTTGGACTGGGTAAGAGTGGTCTGCTTAATTCAGACACTCTGTTCATCACCACCCCCTTTTCTGAATCGTTTTTGTCCACCATAAGCGTGGAAGGGTATACTCAGATGTGAGTCCCTTGCTCATTGCACCATCAGGATTCAAGCAAGCCGGGCCGAAGACGGCTGAAATGCCAGAAACCGGTCCCCGGAAGCTTGTTTCCTTCCCAGTATAAGAATTGGCTTGGTAGTTTGGTTTGCCCTGTTCCCATGATGCACTGGGCCAGGGTCAGACTAATTTGCATGTAGCCAGGTTCTGAGCTGGGCTGGCGCAGTGAGCTAAAAAACGGTGATGGATCAAGCCCGGATCTTTGGACTGGGTAAGAGTGGTCTGCTTAATTCAGACACTCTGTTCATCACCACCCCCTTTTCTGAATCGTTTTTGTCCACCATAAGCGTGGAAGGTTATACTCAGATATGAGTCCCTTGCTCATTGCACCATCAGGATTCAAGCAAGCCGGGCCGAAGACGGCTGAAATGCCAGAAACCGGTCCCCGGAAGCTTGTTTCCTTCCCAGTATAAGAATTGGCTTGGTAGTTTGGTCTGCCCTGTTCCCATGATGCACTGGGCCAGGGTCAGACTAATTTGCATGTAGCCAGATTCTGAGCTGGGATGGTGCAGTGAGCTAAAAAACGGTGATGGATCAAGCACTGATCTTTGGACTGGGTAAGAGTGGTCTGCTTAATTCAGACACTCTGTTCATCACCACCCCCTTTTCTGAATCATTTTGTCCACCATAAGCGTGGAAGGGTATACTCAGATGTGAGTCCCTTGCTCATTGCACCATCAGGATTCAAGCAAGCCGGGCCGCCGACGGCGGAAATGCCAGAAACCGGTCCCCGGAAGCTTGTTTCCTTCCCAGTATAAGAATTGGCTTGGTAGTTTGGTTTGCCCTGTTCCCATCATGCACTGGGACAGGAACAGACTAATTTGCATGTAGCCAGGTTCTGAGCTGGGATGGTGCAGTGAGCTAAAAAACGGTGATGGATCAAGCCCTGATCTTTGGACTGGGTAAGAGTGGTCTGCTTAATTCAGACACTCTGTTCCTCACCACCCCCTTTTCTGAATCATTTTGTCCACCATAAGCATGGAAGGGTATACTCAGATGTGAGTCCCTTGCTCATTGCACCATCAGGATTCAAGCAAGCCGGGCCGACGACAGCTGAAATGCCAGAAACCGGGCCCCGGAAGCTTGTTTCCTTCCCAGTATAAGAATTGGCTTGGTAGTTTGGTTTGCCCTGTTCCCATCATGCACTGGGACAGGAACAGACTAATTTGCATGTAGCCAGGTTCTGAGCTGGGATGGTGCAGTGAGCTAAAAAACGGTGATGGATCAAGCCCTGATCTTTGGACTGGGTAAGAGTGGTCTGCTTAATTCAGACACTCTGTTCATCACCACCCCCTTTTCTGAATCATTTTGTCCACCATAAGCATGGAAGGGTATACTCAGATGTGAGTCCCTTGCTCATTGCACCATCAGGATTCAAGCAAGCCGGGCCGACGACGGCTGAAATGCCAGAAACCGGTCCCCGGAAGCTTGTTTCCTTCCCAGTATAAGAATTGGCTTGGTAGTTTGGTTTGCCCTGTTCCCATCATGCACTGGGACAGGAACAGACTAATTTGCATGTAGCCAGGTTCTGAGCTGGGATGGTGCAGTGAGCTAAAAAACAGTGATGGATCAAGCCCTGATCTTTGGACTGGGTAAGAGTGGTCTGCTTAATTCAGACACTCTGTTCATCACCACCCCCTTTTCAGAATCATTTTGTCCACCATAAGCGTGGAAGGGTATACTCAGATGTGAGTCCATTGCTCATTGCACCATCAGGATTCAAGCAAGCCGGGCCGCCGACGGCTGAAATCCCAGAAACCGGTCCCCGGAAGCTTGTTTCCTTCCCAGTATAAGAATTGGCTTGGTAGTTTGGTTTGCCCTGTTCCCATCATGCACTGGGACAGGAACAGACTAATTTGCATGTAGCCAGGTTCTGAGCTGGGATGGTGCAGTGAGCTAAAAAACGGTGATGGATCAAGCCCTGATCTTTGGTCTGGGTAAGAGTGGTCTGCTTAATTCAGACACTCTGTTCATCACCACCCCCTTTTCTGAATCATTTTGTCCACCATAAGCATGGAAGGGTATACTCAGATGTGAGTCCCTTGCTCATTGCACCATCAGGATTCAAGCAAGCCGGGCCGACAATGGCTGAAATGCCAGAAACCGGTCCCCGGAAGCTTGTTTCCTTCCCAGTATAAGAATTGGCTTGGTAGTTTGGTTTGCCCTGTTCCCATCATGCACTGGGACAGGAACAGACTAATTTGCATGTAGCCAGGTTCTGAGCTGGGATGGTGCAGTGAGCTAAAAAACAGTGATGGATCAAGCCCTGATCTTTGGACTGGGTAAGAGTGGTCTGCTTAATTCAGACACTCTGTTCATCACCACCCCCTTTTCTGAATCATTTTGTCCACCATAAGCGTGGAAGAGTATACTCAGATGTGAGTCCCTTGCTCATTGCACCATCAGGATTCAAGCAAGCCGGGCCGACGACGGCTGAAATGCCAGAAACCGGTCCCCGGAAGCTTGTTTCCTTCCCAGTATAAGAATTGGCTTGGTAGTTTGGTTTGCCCTGTTCCCATCATGCACTGGGACAGGAACAGACTAATTTGCATGTAGCCAGGTTCTGAGCTGGGATGGTGCAGTGAGCTAAAAAACGGTGATGGATCAAGCCCTGATCTTTGAACTGGGTAAGAGTGGTCTGCTTAATTCAGACACTCTGTTCATCACCACCCCCTTTTCTGAATCATTTTGTCCACCATAAGCGTGGAAGGGTATACTCAGATGTGAGTCCCTTGCTCATTGCACCATCAGGATTCAAGCAAGCCGGGCCGACGGCGGCTGAAATGCCAGAAACCGGTCCCCGGAAGCTTGTTTCCTTCCCAGTATAAGAATTGGCTTGGTAGTTTGGTTTGCCCTGTTCCCATCATGCACTGGGACAGGAACAGACTAATTTGCATGTAGCCAGGTTCTGAGCTGGGATGGTGCAGTGAGCTAAAAAACGGTGATGGATCAAGCCCTGATCTTTGGACTGGGTAAGAGTGGTCTGCTTAATTCAGACACTCTGTTCATCACCACCCCCTTTTTTGAATCATTTTGTCCACCATAAGCATGGAAGGGTATACTCAGATGTGAGTCCCTTGCTCATTGCACCATCAGGATTCAAGCAACCCGGGCCGACGACAGCTGAAATGCCAGAAACCGGGCCCCGGAAGCTTGTTTCCTTCCCAGTATAAGAATTGGCTTGGTAGTTTGGCTTGCCCTGTTCCCATCATGCACTGGGACAGGAACAGACTAATTTGCATGTAGCCAGGTTCTGAGCTGGGATGGTGCAGTGAGCTAAAAAACAGTGATGGATCAAGCCCTGATCTTTGGACTGGGTAAGAGTGGTCTGCTTAATTCAGACACTCTGTTCATCACCACCCCCTTTTCTGAATCATTTTGTCCACCATAAGCGTGGAAGGGTATACTCAGATGTGAGTCCCTTGCTCATTGCACCATCAGGATTCAAGCAAGCCGGGCCGACGACGGCTGAAATGCCAGAAACCGGTCCCCGGAAGCTTGTTTCCTTCCCAGTATAAGAATTGGCTTGGTAGTTTGGTTTGCCCTGTTCCCATCATGCACTGGGACAGGAACAGACTAATTTGCATGTAGCCAGGTTCTGAGCTGGGATGGTGCAGTGAGCTAAAAAACGGTGATGGATCAAGCCCTGATCTTTGGACTGGGTAAGAGTGGTCTGCTTAATTCAGACACTCTGTTTATCACCACCTCCTTTTCTGAATCATGCTGATGACAGCAGCATCGTGATTGGCTAGGGGAGTATGGGAGCCTGTGTGCTTCCTCCTTTCATGCGTCGTTGACAGAAGAAGGACAGAGGACATGCGGGCCAGCATGTAAGTGCAATTTCCCTTTTATTTAAAACCCCCTACCGCTACTGCCCTATAGCAGCCCCCACTGCCATTTAGACCTTTATATACAGAAAACGTAAAAAACGTATTACATGGTGGAAAAGAAAGACTGTGTGCGAAGAAGAAAGTGGTGGTGTTGGAGTGAACCATGTGCCCTGATTCCTGGATGTGGAGAAAATGAGAGCGGGAACGTGTGACTTTGGTGGATGGAAGGACATAGCACCTAAAAATGCAGGTGTTTTCTTATAGTTGAGGTCTTTCTCTTTATAGCCTGGCATTATTCTAGTCTTTTCTTATCATTGAAGTTTTTTTGTCATTTCATTGTGTTTCAGAGATTTGTGGCTTTAGTCCCATTCTCTTTGCAAAGATAAGTGCCCAATGTGAGAGAAAGGGGGATTAGATAGGTAGGGAAGATGGTCGCTATGCTGCTAGCAAGTGATTGACCAAAATAGGTTGTTTACCTACAGGGTGTGTGAAATGCGCATAATTTGTTTTTGCATAATTATGTGACATTTTGAGAAAACTAAGAGTACTTGCACTTAATTACAGAAAATGCAAATCCATTTTGTATGCTATATTTTAACACGAAATACATCATTGCGTACATTTTTAAAGTGAGAATGTGCTTCGCTGTGAAAAATAGAATGAAACGCACAAGTGGCATGCAAAACAGTCATTTGCACTCTGGCTGTTCATGTTATTCCCATAAGCTTTTGGTAAAATTTTACCATGAAGGGAACTTAATTATTCAACAGGATGTTATGGTGTCATTATGGGAATTTGACGTAACAAGTGTAATGCAAAATTTCCAAATTTATGCTAAATACGCTGGTGTAACATTATTTTTGCAATGCCCTAGTGTTACATCCATGCTCCAAGAGCTTTTGTGATTGGCTGCTCTGTGATTGCAGTTGTCTTTGTGGGTGCTTTTTACCCTCATGAGGGAAAGAAGGTGGAAGAGAGAGAGAGAGAAAAAAAAACAGTGACAGAGGGAGGAAGCAGGGGTGAAAATGAACTTGAAAGTGTGAGGTAAAGAGGCAGGAAGTGCCCTGTGGAGGATTAAAGAGGCTTGAGGTGGAATCAAGACTATCCAACCTTGGTATTTGATCCTTAATATTCGCAGCGGTGGCTGTGGATTACTTGCGCACTGGCACCTATTCTTTTGCAAATTAATCACTGGGTCTTCCACAAGGGATGATAGGGTACTGTAGGGATGCTCAGATTAAACCCCTGGCTGCGGCCGGAATTCTGCACCTGTGCGGCACATTCCGATCGAGGGCGTGGTCATGACGGCTCCCGACCGTCATCAGCACACGCCCACCGTAACTCATGTTGGCCGGGGCCGTCATCAGCGCTGAAGGGGTTAAAATAATGTCTGAGTTTTCTCCAAAAGGGATATTCTGCACTTAGAATGCCATTTGCATTCTAGGAGAATATGTACAATTTATTTATTTATTTATTTAGAGCCTTATATAGCACTAGCTTGACCCAAAGGTATCAGAGCGCTTTACAAATAGCGTGCATAGGATAACGCGAGATGCATGTGAGGATACGTGTAAGTCAAATTCAGTCAATGGGAAGGTTATAAAAACATCATTAAATAGTGAGAACCCACAAGCAGAGTACATAACAATGCAGCAAAAAGGTAATGACGTTACACAATAAAGCACAAAGGTAATGACAGTGCCAAAGTAGGTACTGACTGGGATAGGTGACTGCAAAGACAGAGTCTATAGAGTGGGGCAATATCATTGGGAAACGTAGATAGCTTGTATGTGAGTTGAAGCAATTGTAAAGTAGCAAAAATGTGAGGTCTTTAAAGCAAGAAAAGGAGGGGCTGCATCGGAGATCTTTGGGGAATTAGTTCCAAATCCTGGGGACAATTCCTGACAAGACGGGCACCTGGGTGGGTTTCTTTTTCAGCTTAGGGGGTATGAAAAGAAGTGAGTTGCAACTTCTCAGTCCCCGGTGTCTACATACTCTTGAAAGTTTGGTTTCTCTGTATTTCATTCTTTTTGTATGAAGGGCTTTATGGGTGATGCAGGCAGTCTTGAAGATGGATCTTCCTTCAAAGGTAAGCCAGTTGAGACTCTTAAGGCAGGTGAGATGTAATCAAACTGCATTATTCCTGTGATGAGTCTGGCGGACGCATTGAGGGTGGCTCTCAGGGGTGTAAGGTGACTTGTTGGAGTTCCAGTGATGATGGCGTTGCCATTGTCCAGTTTAGAGAGGACAAGCAACTGTACTACAGTTTTAAGTCATTGGGGGATAACAGATGTGATTTTTTTAAAGGTGTTTTAGTGTAAAAATGGCTCTTTTAGCTTAGTTGTTGATGAGCTCCTTCATTGACAAGTTTCTGTCCATAGTGATACCCAAGTATTTGTTGGAGTTGGAAAGTTAAAGGGAGCAGTATAGAGCGTTCACGTTCTTGAGCCATTCTTGCTTTGGTAGGGGATTGTTTTTAGGGGAGAGGATTAGCAGTTTAGTCTTGCTGGGATCAGTTTTAGGTTTTTGGAACGTAACCGGTTTTTAATTTTGTTTAGTGTGGCATTCAGATGGAGGATGTTTCTAGGTGATGTTATTTTGTAGTTGAGTTGTGTATCATCAGCATATGGGTGCTATTTGACCCTTGCTTGTTTCAGAATAATTGTGAGGGGTTGCATAAAGAGATTAAGTAGGGCAGGAGAAAGGATTGAACCTTGAGCAACACTTTGTGGCACTGAAACAGGCTTCGAGCAACAACTGTTGCTTTTTATTTGTTGAGAACGATGTTGCAGGTAGGATGAGATTGTTTGGTTAAAAGAAGGGGAAGAAGAAAAGATGAGATGGAAGCTTCAAGCAGTGGGGGTTAAAGTATGGCTATTAGTCACCGAGTGTCAGGAAGTTATATTTGTTATCTCTTTAGGGAAGAGCTCAGGTTCGGCTGAGACACTAGGGGGAGGTTCTGTTTAGTGAGAAAAGAATGCATTTATTATTTTTAAAGAGTTGGCGAGACCAAGAAGAGTGGTGTAATTTTAAACATTAGATTTGCTTGCATGTAATGGCAGACGGAATATTAAAGCACTTTCAATTGTCATTTTCAGTTTTCCCTGACGAAGGGCCCTAGAGGTCCGAAATGCATTGGATGTTAATAAACTGCTACTGATGAATCTGGCTCTAGTCGTGTTCTTGAAGAGAGGCTCGGATGGCCCAGCAGGAGCATTAGAAACCTGGAAAATGGTGGTTCCTTGCATGTGGTTTAGAATGATTACAAACAAAAATGTGGATTAAGATTCAAGTGCAAAATGCGTAGAAAAAAACTTTGGAGTCAATAATATGGTGAAAGAAATGTTTGCAAATGCAATTCAAGAGGCTGTGCCAATGGCTAGGGGCAGAAAGCTGTCCCAAATCGTTGTTGATTAGATTTATAATTGCTGTGTGGGCTGGGCACGACGCCAATGAGCACTCAATGTTAAATGTCTGGAGTTTAAAAATTGGAGAAACTTGTCGTAAGTAGAGGTGTGCAACCCGCACAAATATGATGCAGGTAGGATGTGAACCATTTCAAGACTGTGCCGTTGATAACAGTGCAACTCTTGAGGGTCTCAAGTAAAGCTGGATGGTTTACCGTATAAAAAGCAGCTGATAGGTCGAGTAGGACAAGGAGGCATGAATCAATTTCATCTAAGGATTTGTGAATGTCGTCGGAAATTTTGAGCATAGCAGTTTCCGTGCTGCAGCCTCTCCTGAAGCTCGATGGGAATGTGTCATGAAGATTGAAATCATCTATATGCTGGTTGAATTGTAGCCGGACACATTTCTCAATCTTTTTAGCTAGGAAGGGAAGGCTGGTGATCGGTCTGAGGTAATTGAAGTCATTAGGGTCAGTACCTGATCTTTTAAGGATGGACGTGACTTGTCTTAATTGGAGGAAATTGGAAACGCAGCCAGGAGAGAGAGAGGCATGAATGATTTTGGTCCAAAAAGGAGAGTTGATATATTTGAGGTTGTGTAATAAGGCGGAGGGGAGAGGGCCCGTAGTGTGGGATGTGGGCTTCAAGTTGGCAATTCTTTTGAAGACTTTTTGAAGACTTCTTCTGTCATCAGTTTAAAATCTGTCCACTTAGCATTGTTTTTTAGTTGGAGGAGATCAATAATGGTATTGGTATTTCTGTGGCCCCCCGGTCTTTTGTTGAGTTATGGGGGGCAGTTTCCATGGAAATTTGCATGTCAGCGGACTGATCAGGCTAAGGAGATAGTCTTGAGTCTGGGATAAGTGATCGTTCAATTTTTGCAACTTTGTCAGAGAGGAAGGTGGCTATTTCTTCGCTCCATTCGTTAGTGGTTATTGTTTTGTGTTGGGAGGTAAGGGTGGTTTGTTGTTAAATTATATTGAAGAGCACCCATGGTCTGTTCTTCACACAGTGACGTTGGTTGCGAAAGAAAGTGGCTTTTTCCCTAAATATATGTTTTTTGCAAGAGAGACGTTCAGACCTGAGGAGTGCAAGGTGTGCTGGTGAAGGGTCTGTCTCCATAACTTTTGGTCAGTTTTAAGTTTTCCTCTCATTGTTAATGTCTGAGTTGAACCAGGATTTGGACTGGATTTTTCTAGAACTCTTTAGTTTGAGAGGGGCCACTTGGTCAAGAACATCAGTTGTCACTGAGCTATTAAGGGCAGTGAGATCATCTACAGGTTAAAGGTGAGATTGAGAGTGTAGATGGGTGCTGATCCTGGATTCCAGCTCCGTTAGTAGGATTTGCTTGAAGTTCCTTGTCCAGTGCATGAGTTCATTGGCTGATGCTGGGCATGACCTAGGGTTGCCCTGTGATACAACAGTATTTGGTGGTGGACTGAACTGTCGATGGGTATGATGAATTGAGGGGAGACAAGATTGTTTCGGGTAATGACTACTTCTGGCATAGAGCCTTTATTGTGGGGCTGTTGTTTAAGGTCATTTAATTCGAGAAGGTATACGATTACTGACTGTGGTGTCTTCTGTGTCATTCCAGTGCAGACTGAAGTTGCCTAGAAGCACATCTTTGGTGTCAGTAAGGGAGAACTCTCCTATTTGGTCGGTTAGTTCTTCAGTGAAGAGTAAGCTATCATCAGGGCAGTGATAGTGTGGAGTAAGATAGGGATGGTGCTTTTATCGTGAGTTCAACTCTGAGATATTTGAAGGCTGAGTAATCCATGGATTCCAGTGTGTTCCTTCTAATTTCATCTTTGTGGATGAATGCTAGCTCATCTCCTATTTGTTTAGGTCTTTCTCGTCTAATGATTGAATAGCCAAGGGGAGTAAGCAATTCCAGCATGGGGGTTCAGTGTTCGTTAAGCCAGGTTTTCGTTAAGAAAGCAATGTCAGTACCATTGGCTAGAATGGTTTCAGATATTTCTGTAGCATATTTAACTGCCGATCTGCAGTTAAGAAGCATGCAGGAATGGGAGTGCGGGTTGCTAAGTGTAGTGTGTAGTGCCGGAATAGTGCTGTATTGAGCAGGTGGTCTGGGCAATATATTCACTCGAGAGATTCTATGAGTGCTCAGATTGGTGTCCTATTCAACAACATTCTGGTAATAGGTCTTGTTTCATCGTTGGCTTCATTCGGGAGGGACAACAGGTTAAATCTCCCCAAGGCGAAGTTTGTGTGATTATCACTGAGTTTCAGAATGGCGCAATATGGCTGCTGTTGTAGACTTCAATCGATAGGATGCATTTAACCTGAACCACATTCTCAAGCCATTCTCAGTGGTTGAGTGTTATATATACTCTTTGAATGCTGTTATGTAGGCTGCCTGGCATGACAGAAGACTCCAAGAAAGAAACATCTGGGGGGTATGTCAACTTTTCTTGCTTTTTTGCCATTGATATTTCTTAGTGGCTTTGCTTTTTGGGTTGAAGAATTCTTCCCAGCTTGGTAGATTAGATGAGTTGAACAGGCTTTGCTAAGTCATGGCAAAACAGAAGCACAGGTTTCTTGAAAAGATGGCCAGACAAGAGTGCTCTGAATTATTCAGAAGTTATTGTAGAGCTCATGACTGATCCAGTAAATAACTATTCTTAAACACCAAAACATGTCGGCCCAGATTTACAAAATGGTCACACAACACAGCACAGCTCCCAAGTTGCTAGTTGCCATATGTGAGAGGGCGAGAGCAGGAAAGTGATTTATCTACTAAGCTATGGCACTGTCTTGCTCTGTTACTAGCATTGGCGCACAATCAGGCAGCTGACAGTCACACACACACACCCTTGCAATATAGTGCAACACTGTCTGCGTGAGTCTAGTATAGGTTTTGTACTGGAAGGGTGCTGTTCTAGTACAAAATACTATGCTTAAACAAACTTTAAAACTTTTCACACTTTAGATGTGTGTTGTACAGTGCAGCTCACATGCAAGATGAGAAAAGTTAGGAGAAATTAAAGCATTTTATACCTGCTTCAAAGAGGTGTTTTGTTTTGGTGAAAAACCGTTTCAACTATTGTTAGTAAATAGCGCTTTCAATTAGTTTGAGGAAACTTTGCAATACAAAACAAGTTTTTCACTGGAAAGTTAATTAAAAGAAACCATTTTACACATGTTTGCGCTAGGTTATGGGCAGGGCCAGACTGGGATCAGCAACCAACCCTGGCAGATTGCTGCTCGACCTGGGGAGGGGAGGGGGTGCTAGCAAGAAGAACCGCTCCCGCATTGCATCAAAACCAGCCCCCTAGTGACAAAACCAGCCCCCATGGGCACAAAACCGGCCCCACCCCTCCGGTCCACCAGGGAATTGCCCGGTGCCTGCTACGGCCAGTCCGGCCCTGGTTATGGGTTACAAAATGTTCATAAATCTAGGACTTTGTGTAGGGCAAAGCTGAGAAAAATACTGTTGTATCATTCGTACTGTTTCAAACATATTTTTTCCAATATCACATTTTCAAACAAAGGGACATCCTACACTGCAAAATATGTTGTTTCATCAATATTGTAGATTCTCTTTGCTCCATTGTAGTCAGGGCGAAAATTGGGTACTTAATAGGGCCAGTTTTTAAAAAGTATACTATCCATAAATGAGGATGTCCCTCTGAAGCCTTTTTATACCCTCTATAGGATGACAGTCTTTCTGAACCTCAACCTAAGCAAAAATATTTAATTTAAAAATAGCATGAATGATTTATTCGCGTTTCTCACTGTCTTCCGGTTCAGTAAGTTGTAGCTTCTAGGGAATACCATACTAGTTACTGTGTATTTTTAACTAACATGCACTTTCAGTTTGAAAGCCTATTTTTTCACTCCATTTGTTCTGAATGGCTGACAGTCTCAATACTATTGTGTGCATTTTGTGTAAAACTCATCACTCTTCACCTCACACTGTCTCAACTGTTGTCTTTAAAATCAAACAGCTGTGCTTTGTTTTGGATTTTGGAAGTAGAAGGTGCTGACTTTACATGCTGGTCACCAGCTGAAGACTGATGCTCTGGAGGTAGAGGGTGACTTGTCTATGACAACACAAAGTGCCAGTATAAACGGTATATCCTGTAACAGGGATAGTGCCCCTTTTAGAGAAGGGGCACTATCCGTGTTACCGTCATTGTGCACCGTTCTCTAGGTATGACAGGTACAAGCAGAAACAGTGCGTCCTTTTACAGCGAATACTCTGAGCCCAGCACCGCCATGACTCATGCCTACCATGGGGGCAGCATATTAGAGGAAGGCGATCAGGGGGTTTGAAGCAGCTGCTCCGTCTCTCACAGTTCAGAAAGATGGAAGACTGTGGGTGCAGTGAGTGACTGCACTCGCCTGCAAGGGTATGTCTGCAGGGGGTCCATTGAACCCCATTATTTCCCTTCTTTAAGGGATCGCCCTCAGGAGAGCACTGACTGCGCATCACCTCTACCAGCCGCAGCCGCTGCAGGTAAGAGCGGTGGGGCCAGGGGCGAGGTGAGGGGGGATTTCGAGGGACGACCATGAGGGAAAATTAATAAATTATTTAATTTTCTCTTGTTGCCGTCTCTCGAAATCCCCCCTCACCTGGCTCCACCGCTCTTACCTGCAGCGGCCGCGGCTAACCTCTACGTCAAGAATCTATGGCTCCAGTGCATCAGAGTACAGAAAATAAGTGGATCTGAGCAAAATGGTACCTTGATGCAAGTTATGAAAGGCAGCCAAGAAGGAGTAAAGGAAATTCCATCAGCTGGGGGGAGGGGAGAAATATGTTGCCTACTGCTGCAGATGAAGTTTTGTTTTTTACACTTTTGCAATATCAGCCTCTCCTCTTTGGCCTTTGCCCGGAGTCTACACATGTAGCTATTATGACTCAACCTTGACCATCCTAGTTGAAAATCTTTTCACCAGCTATACTGGCCAGTCAGACACACTCAACTGCATGGAAGTCTTACATGGTCACCTTAGGGCTATCTATCCCTGCCCTCTCCTACAGTGTCAGCAGTGCTTACGCATAGTGTGAATTGTTTCCATGCCATAGGAGGTCAAAAACAATTAACTTTACTCCCATATTTGGCGGATTGCTGCTTCATGTAAACCTGCTCCTCTTTTGAATGTCTTTATTTGAGTTTCCAGATAAAAAAATGGCATAAACAAGACAAATGTAGGCACTGGGCACGTGTTATGGGCTATGAGAACTATTAAAGCTGCCAGGCTCGGAGATTTATTTCCTCTCAGGCTTACAAAATCTCACAGGATCAGAAGGGACTAATGAAAGACATGCTGCATGGAAAGCTCAGGCTGCAACACTGGAGCAGATGTGCCTCGTACAGATGTCTGATAAAGCTTTCTGGAAATGTCTAAGCAGGCAGCGAAGCCCCTCTCTGTTACACCTGGAGGGACCCTGGTTTGATAGTTCAAGATCTCAGCGGTCTCTACCATCTGTTCTTCTAATGTTGTATGACCTGTTTGGGAGGACTCCCTAGATGAGTCCTTTAGTTGAGCTTGTCTGTCAGCGCCCTATTGTACCTTCTCGTACAATTTCAAGGTTGAAGGACACACAAGCATAAGTGTGAAACTAGAGATTTGGACAGAGAGATGCCTAGATTGCATGTAAAGATCTCAATTACACTCTCTATTGTCTTCCTCAGTACATGTTTTACTAATGTGGTGTTCTGTCTCACAAAAGATCTATAAACTCTCAAGCTTCAGTTTCCCTTGAACCCAGTGGAATCCAGGCAGTACCCGAGCCTCTTCTCTTCCTTGTTCCATCCATTGCTATTGATGATCTACCAAGGCTTAAATCTGAGGGAGGACATGGATGACAAAAAGAAAAACAATATAAAATAAAGTGGATGCAATTCCTGTTGATGTATGTAGGGAAGACACTGGCAACATCAAACAAAGCACCCACCAAAGACCGCCAAATCAATATATTAGTCTCTCAGAAGAATATGCCACAACAAGCATCCAAAAATGTCGAAGGGGGAGGTGCAGGAGCTATGCGAGACACATCAAAAAAAAGAATCCTTCCAGCTAAAGCCCAGAAAACTGCTACCCTCCATGAAGAATGATCCCAAACCAAAGGAGAAAGAACAACACATGCAGCTGCACAATTCTGAGCAAGATGATACCAAGGACACCAAGAGAAAGGTGCAATAGCTGCTATAAAAAAAACAATGATAACAACACTTACAAAGCTGGAAGTATTAGAAGTGATAGGGCTGATCGAACCACAGACCTGGCGGTCCCCCAGATGCTTAAGAGTAGCATCCACTACCAGCAACAACACCTTCCACAGCAGAAGATCAGGAGGAAAAAATGCCACAAGGATTCAAAGAAGGAGAACTGAGGAGAACCTGCAGGAAGGACCAGTGTCAGATCCATGCGGAACTACCCCATCCAGGAAGGCTTTAATGACAAAAATATCAGTAGCAGAATAGTAAAAAATGGTAAACCACCCTAGGATGCACAGAAAAAGTGAAAGGCAGTCTCTACAGGAAACCCTTCAACAAGTGCAGGAGCATCAAGTAATGACTCCTAGCTCTTGCTCAGGATTCTAGAACAACAGCTGCAGTTGTAGTGATTTACTTCTAGGCAGCGTACCAGAGAACCTGCTCCAGCTGCCATCTTTGTAGTAGCTGTCTTAGTGGAGGGCCAGGGGACTTTTTATTTTGTCTGCAAGAAAATATGAGCTTGGTGTCTTTATGGGAGATTCCTGGGCCTCTAATCATAACTTTAGCTCTTTATCTCAGAACCATGCAATTCACTGCCAATGGCTATATGTCCCTTAGCTTCAAGTTATACTCACGTTAGTTATAACTGTGTGGTGCAGAATGTAGTGCTGCACTATTTACTTGTCACAACAATATATCACTTCCTGCCTAGTGTAATCCAGTCTCAACTTGACCCAGCAGTATACGTTTGTGTACAGCATGATTGAAGTGCTTCAGCTAAAAATATATTTTCTGCAAAGCCTCCTCTAGCTGTGTAAGTGGCTTTTTGCTATGTCAAATTACTCAAATAAACAAGGATTGGAAAAGCCAATATGTTTGTCAATGGCTGCCAGCTTCTTGGCTTTTTTAATACTTGTTTTGTTTTGTCATGTTTTTTGCGAAAAATGATTGTTGAAGAAGTGGCCCTTGTCAATCTAATAAGGACAAATGCAAAAATATTTTTTGCTATTTGTTTGTCTTGTTTGAGTATGCATCACCATGCTCCAGTAACTGTTTGTAACCATGTAACTTTTACCAAACTACCTACCCCCTACCCCTCCCCGCTCTACTCCTCTCCACTTTCCTGCTTCTGACCTCTGCCCTCACCTGTCCTGGCCCTAGTACCCACCCTGTTTACCTGTGAATTTTCCCTCATCATTTGAGATCTAGCTATTTTGTCTGATGCCGATGGAGCTACCTGGTTTAGCTATAGGGGAGACAGGTCGGGGATTCCCTCTTTGGACGGGCCCTACCCAGTCGCTCTTTAGCCAGACTTCCTTTCGTCTCTCCTGTCGTCTCTTCCCGCACCCTCCCTCTTTTTATGTCTCTCCTTCTCTCCTCTCTCAATGTATTGAGACTGAACTATTTTGACTGACGCCCGATGGAGCTACTTGGTTTAGCTATAGGGGAGATGGGCCGTGGACTCCCTCCTTGGTCGTCACCAACCCAGTCGGCCTTTAGACAGACTTCATTTCGTCTCCCCTTGTTGTCTCTTCCCCTATCCTCCCTTTCTCACCTTCCCTGTCCCCTCCCCTCTACGCTCCATTTATTTTGCCCTCCATGTTCTTAAAATATTTCCCATTGAGACCCAGCTATTTGTTCAAAGCCCGATGGAGCTACCTGATAGCTATAGAGGAGATGGGTTTTGGGACTTCCCCCTCGACCGTCACCTACCCAGCCGGACTTTGGGCAGACTTTCCTTTGTCTTTCTGCAGTATCTCCCTCCCATCCCTTTACCCTTACACCCTTCCACTCTACACTTCACCTATCTCGTTTTCTATGCTCTTGTAATTGTTTGTTTAGCAACTGATGTAAATTGGAACTGATGTAATCTTGTAATTTTGTGGAACCTCATGTAAAGGGCTCTGATACCTCCGGGTCTAGCCAGCGCTATTTAAAACTCTTAAAATAAAAATAAATAAATAAATTGTGAACTTGTCTGAAATATAAGCAAGTGTGTTGGTTATAATAGCTTTGTAAATGTTGCAGCTGGTTTTGAGGATAGTGCTAGCTGGCAAGGGGAGCCAATAGGGTTCAATCATGATGGAGGTGATTTAATCATATTTCTTCAGGCCCTGGATGAGACGTGCTGCAGTGTGCAGGACGCTGTCATTTTTTCCTATCTTTATCCTCCACATCCTTTCTCCCTTTTCTGCTATTCTCTCACTTACTCTCAGTCAAAGCCTAATGATGGAAAGTAAGCCCTGGTGACCATCACTGGACACAACCAGCACAAATTGAGCATGCCAGAATCTTGCAAACAAGTAGTTAAGTTATATTGGTGTAACTGCGGTGCATAAAGATCACAGTACCTTGCACTCCGGATTTAAAGGCAACAGACTGGTTGGAAATCCAGCTGTATTACATGTTAACAAAAGTGAGTGCATTGCATTTCCAGATGCATCGGATGCAATCCGAACAGTCGCTTATATGTATCTTGAAACCTCCAGGGTTTATGCTCTTTAAAGTTAATGTGTCTTCATTTGTATACAACTGAGTTTTTTCACGAGGATTGTTTTAATGCATTTGGCATTTTAATGCTGTAATACAATACGCTTTGAGCAGAACTTGGAACATGCAAACAGTATTCCTGCGTTGGGAATTCAAAATACAGAGCAATGTTTTGAAGGATTTTCAAAGACCGTGCCAAGTCTCCACCATTACAGATGCACGCGCTTCTGACACAGTTGTTTCCAGTACTCTAGCAAACAGATTCTCAGGGAACAGCCAGTCAGCACCCTGCTGGTGCTTACCTCTAAGGTTATAGTGTGGAAACTCCACCTCTCCATCCTGATGGTGGAGATCTTCAGGGCATGCTTCCAGGCTGATTATGTGAAATTCCTGCCATGTATCTCCCTACTATCTACAAAATCATGGTTCAGGAAGACCTTGGCTTATGAGCTGGAGAAGTCAGTGCAGTCCCTATTAGGGCGGCCATTTTAGTGAATGACTGCCCCAGCAGAAGTAACCCTATTACACCATTAGGCCTTATCACAAGTGTAATATTTACGTGAGCTATACGGGAACACTACAGACCCATTTATTTTCACCCAGGAATGTCATCGGCTGAAAGCATCCGCAAATTCTTTGTGATGATCTGGGAAGACGGTACGATATAGAAGGGGAACTGTAACCAGAATTACCGACTCCCCCAGTGGTTCTCCATCTCTAAGGGCGCCCTCAGGGTCCTGCTTATAATAATCTCCCAGCAGCACGGGCCTCTGGAGTTCCCACTACTCCCGGTGTCAGTAATCCTTAGGAGCCGAAGTTACCAGGAGGGGTAGTGGGACCCTTTTAATGAAGACCATAGTGGGCCAGTGGTTTTCAGGCTAGACAGTATTCACAGCAGCCTTGGCTTGTTTACTGATTATGAGTTGCATTTCTCTGGAGTTTTTCATTTGTGTGTGTGTCGTTGACGTTGTATGACGCAGGTGTCTTGGTCTACTGTCTTGAACAATGGTCCAGTATCCGCCTGTGCTGAAGCACCTTTCAGGGTATTATTGGACTATTGGAGCTGGTGACGAGGTGAAAGAGAGTCACTTGGGTTGGGAGTTGAAAATAGAGCGGGTGGAGGGCTACAGCTGTAATTTGACGCAATAGCCTTCCTATACTTTTGAAAACATTTTAGTTAAAAGTCTTCCGCCTTATCAAGAGACTTCTCTCAGACTTATCCTGAGTGATGTCACAGTTTCCTTCAGCCCAAGATGGTTTTCAGTGAATCAACATCCCTTCCTGAGTAAAATAACTGTAATATAGGAGGTGAGACATGAGGTAAACAGGACTTCAGGTGAACTGTCAGGATTGTCATGTTTTAGCACCATTGAGTAACTGGGTTTATTTCGTTATATAACCTAAACTTTATGTGCATTCAGTATGACGACAAATTATTCTGTCTGCGACTGAACTGAATTAGAAATTGTATTGACTGCTTCTTAAATAACAAATGGCCAGTAGGTTTTACCGCCATTGGTTCACATTGGAAAATAGCGGAGAAATGGGTATAGAGTTACATCAGGCAGAGCCATCACAGTGGGTCTTTCAGTTGCCTGATTGAGGTAAATAAACAATGTAATGTTTTAGACACAAAACTAATGGTGTGGTCAGATGACATTCCATACGGATATGATACAGGGCAAGGAGCCTTGATTATTGTCCAGAATTAATATGTCAAAACTAAAGTATGCCTTAGTTAATGGGCAAAGTCGAGGAACTCGCAAAAAGCTAAATTGAGGTCCATCATTATTACACTGCATCACAATAGTAGTTGGTTATATTTGAGTTGAGTATTTCACACACAGGTTCCAGAGGGTTCGGTTCCTCTTAGCCTCAACCACATTGGCTATACACCATACAGCTGTGAAAGCAGAAAACGGAATCTCTTTGACTTTCTCTATGTTGCTGCCATCACAGTTGTTAGTGTTGGCTATGGCGGCCCATTCAGCTTTGCAACAGCCACCCTATCTTGCAGCCCACAAGGAAAATGACAGTCCAGCTGTGAACACAGCGTCATGGACATATTTGTTGGTAATAAACTATGTCTCAATCAGCTACAGAATATTGATATTGCCCAGCATATGTCATTATTATAGTACATGTGATGAAGGTTCTACTTTAGGCTCATTTTGAAGAAACCTAATGTGGTAGATGGGGTGACATCACCACTAGAATAGACAGATTGCTATATTGCCACCACTAGAATGGTCAGCTTGCGGTGTAGTCACCAATGCGAACACGCACATTACTGTGCATGTATTGGGGAGAGGATGTAGCCTAGAATGGCTAGGGATGTGGACCTCAAATCTGGGGAACCAAGTTCAAGTCTCGGGTATGACGCTCAACATCCTGTGATTCTGCGCAAATCACTTAATCTCCCCGTGCCTAACAAAAATGAATGTGTCATTATGTAATGCAACTAGTGCTCATGTAAAGCGCTCTGACACCCAATACCTTCTGGTCTAGTTTGCGCTATATAAAACTCCTAAAAAAAAGTGTCACTTTTACAACAGATAGATTGCTGTGTTGTCAGCATGAGAACTGACAGACTGATGTGCAGTCACCACGGGACCAGACAGACTGCTGTGTTGTCACCACTAGGGCAGGCATATTACACTGTTGTGTTGTCACCACTAGGACAGATTGCTGTGTCGTCACAGTTAGAACAATTTGCTGTGTTGTCAGCACTTGAAAGGACTGATTGCTGTGTCATCACCACTATTACTGACAGATTGCTGCGCAGTAGTAGCTGGCATGGATTCAGGGTAGCGGGACGGGGGCCTAAAGATAAAAAAAATGAAAAAATACCTCTTTGGGTCTCTCTGCGTCGTCCCTTGCTCCATCCAGAAGAAGAAGCAGCTCCTCAGGTGCAGGCTCCTCTGACCAATCACGACAGCATTGTGATCGGACTAAGCGCCGTGGTTCGGCACCCAGGTGGGGAATGGGGGCCTGGGCATGTTCACCATGCAGCCAGCAAGGAGAACAAGTGTACATGACTGTTTAGCTGGCCCCAGAGGGCTGGTCAAACATTCATGCAAACTTTACAGAGTGACACCACTCTTTCCCCTGCTCTGAGAGCAGAGCAGAGCAGCCCGCCCCACAAAGAACTTGGAACAAATACAATCATAACAACATCCAGTTATTATCATTTTATTTTTCCTTCATTTCCACTGCTAAAAACAGTGAGGCGACGCTCCTCCTCCTCAGCAGAGGAGCCGCCACTGGTGCTGTGTTGTCAACAATAGACCAGAGTCCTGTGTTGTCAATGCTAAAACAGACACATTGATGTGTCGCCTCCACTAGAACATATTTCTATATCATCACCACTGGAACAGACAGAGTGCTTTGTCTTCGCCACTAAAATATCACAAGTGTGAGGCATGCAGTGCTTCATTTGTAAAAAAAAAAAAAAGTACGTGCCAGGGCCATTATAGGAGGCCACTGCAGATTGCACCACCAATTACCCCTGCCAGCACTGCCAATGGCAGTACCAACATTACTAGTAGCCATCACACGCCTAAAAGTGTGACAGTTCAGACTAATCCAGTGCACCCAAGGTTATAAGGATGGCATAGGTAGCAGGTATTATTAATTTTTTATGTATATTGAATTCTTTAACTCACGGTTGTTCTGCTGATATCAAATTTAGACAAACAGCACCCCAATGTGGTGGGCTGTCATAAGTACCAGTGTTGAGAATTAAGTGGCTGTACCAAGCACCAGAAACTACCGGCTCAAATTAAGCAGCACTGGAGGCATATGTACAGCTGTAAACCCTTATTTTTCAAAACAAGAAGGAAGAGTTGCCTACAAGGGATTTTGTTTGTCAAGATCGTTTGTACTTGCTTGGTTAATAAAGCTATTTAAAATCACACCCTCATTGGTGGTGGACAACTGAATCAATCAGAAAAGTAATTACATATAATACCAATTGTCAATTAAAAATGAACAGTGAATCATACACGGGGCAGCAAAATATATTTTAAAAAAACATTCATATATTTAATATATATATATACCTAAAAGTTCATCAGGGAAAAGCAACAAAACATAGTTTGCAAGGTGACGTCAGTTAGCCTATACAATATACTATGTTGACATCTTCTCTATATAGTTTAAAACAATCAATGCTACACAGAGAAAGATGCTATAGTCGATGTTTCGGTCTGTCGAGGAAGTAAAACCATCAGACCATCTTCAGGACAAAAAGTTGACTGTAGCTCCAAAAGGTTTTATTGATGGACTGTAACCTGTGACTTCAGTTAGGCAGGTATATCAGTTCTGAGCATTTGGTAGAGAATAAAAATGTAGACCTGTCATTGCAATTGAAACAGGTTCTGGATAAATGATGGAGCAGCTATGAAATAGCGGCACAGCTTTCGTCAGTGCTGTTTAAGTTGTAAGCAGTATTTCCAAAATATGTAGCCTTCGAATATAGACGGTTCTACAAGTATGTAGCCTTCGAACATGGATGGTTTAGCCGTGTCTTCATTGACGCATTAACGCCAATTACTCCGTTTTGGCAAATTGGAGTTAATCATAACTTTCCACCACTCCTGGCACTCCGAATTGCCGGAAATTTCTGGACAGTTTGTTGAAGGTGGTAGGACCTTCCGCATCATCACCGTCTTTGATTCTGAGAGACTTGCATGAGCCTGGATGGGTTGACTTCAAGCTGGTCTCCTGTGACCTGTGAGTCCCACAGGTCCGAGTTTATTGCATCGCTTTTTTCCATTTCAGCCCAGTCTCTCATTGAGTTTCAATTAGCACAAAGCTCGTTTTTTACATAGAACTCTAGAATGCGTGCAAGAATCTCAAAATTTCCAAGGGGCACCTTAGCGGGTCTGTCGTACTTTCAATTTCTTTATGGTAATATTCAGGATTGGGTGAAAAGTAAATGAGTTTAAATAGGGCTAATATTGAGTTCTTACAGAGCTCATCCAACCCTAGTAAATACATGGCTATGTTACGGTGCTATCAACATTGATCAGTTGGTGTTCAATCTTTGAGGACATTTTAGATTCTAGTCTATCAGTCATTGTCCAGGCCTCCTCTTACTAAGTCAGACTCTTTAAACCTGTTCTGTCACAGAAAGAATAACCTGCACATTATTGCAGGCACCATTCTTGGTGCCAAGTTGGGTTATAGTAATGATCATTCTGCTGGCTTCTCCTGGTACCTTTTGCACCTTCCTCAGATACTGCAGTGTGTTTGTAATTAAAGGAGTAGTATGTTACAGTAGACGCATGCCATACCAAGGCTAAATGAAGAAAGAAGTTATTCCCTCCTTCCCCAGTGTACCTATCTGATTGCACACTCACTTCCAATGTCCCACGGCTCTATTTACTGAGATATAATTACATACAACACTTCTGGAAGAAATTTTACCCAAATCCATACATGTAAATACCGATCATGCTGGGATAGCAATAGCATTGCATTTTAAAAGTGAGTTTTCATGCTTTTCAACCTTTCCATGATGATGACGTTTTGACACCCGCCATTTTGTTTGCCTTCACTGTGCTCTTCGTTTTGCCGCCAGGGAGGAGGATGTTTTGCTTTCCATGCTCCGGCTGCTGGAGTGTGAAAGGGCCACCGTGGATGCCGCCGGCGCCATTGGACTCGCTGCCCTAACTGCCGGGAAACTGCCGGAGCTCAAGGGTAAAAGGTACGGGGTTTTCAGCTGCTGACATGACGAGGGAGCCTCGTGAAAGCTGCACATATTCTGTTGATTATGTGCAGTCATGAGTGGTTTGTGGGAAGACATATGTCAGGGGCGGCCTTAGCCATGTGCAAGCTGTGCACCTGCACAGGGCCACCAAACCCCAGGGGCCACCACGCCAATATATATCCTTAATATAATAATCCTCTGAGGATGGATACATATTTGCCTGGTGGCTCCTGGCAGGAATTTGGCGCCCTCCAGCTCTGTTCCACTTCCAAATACCCTAACCCCCCTTCCTTCACTGGCCGTTGCGCTCCGCCACGCCCGGACCCCCTCTTCCGGGGCCCCCTACCTACGCTCCCTGCCCAGGGCTGCCATGAGCCTAGAGCCGCCCCTGGATATGTGCTGTGGTTGGCAGGGTGTGGGTGTCTGTCGAGGCAACGAGTGGGAGTAAAGTTTAAACACTGTTTATTTAGGGGCAGCAGGATATACATCAATCCAGCTACACCTTTTCCCCGTGGCTTCCCGCCAAGCCCTATTGCCATGCTTAAACTGTACCCTACACAAACTGCCACTCAATCTAATTACACACACACAAACGTATTCAAGAAGACCAACACAGACAAATACAGACATAAATACGTATATATAAATACGCAACCATCTGAGTAATGTTACACGAAATTTCTTTTCCTTCCCATTCAAGAGAGAGGAAGCTATAGAGAAACAGCTGGTCCATGAAACAATACTGGAGCTGTTTTGGCAAACACACATCTTGTGAAATATATCCATTCTGTCCATGTCAGCAGTTTCCTGCTCCCTTCACACATTCCCATAATGTTGCTGACACCATTATAATTTGCATTATAACCTGCTCCCCATGGCTACACCGGCTGTTAAAGGCACTGAACCAGACTTATAGGCCCGAGCCGCAGGCCAACCAGTGTAGCCTGAGGCAAAAGGGCTATTTATTTATTTATACGTTTTTTATAGCGCGAACTTGAGCCGAAGGTATCAGAGTGCTCTACAGAGTAAGCATCAAAACAATAATATGAGGTAAATAAAGAATAGATACAAATATATAGTAAAGGTAAAAAGAGTAAATGGTATCCGGTGGGATATGTAAACAAAATTGCAGCAAATTCCAGAGTTACATAAAACGTAGATAAAGATACATAGCAACATTATATAAGAGGGGGATCCGATAGACAGTAGGATATGTGAATGCAAAAGTTCGGAGGTAGATATGGTAGGGAGCTGCCCTGGTGGGGAGAGTAGATGTGCAGTTTTCTCCCTGAGGTAGTGAAAGAACATGGCATCTTATCGCTTGCGTTCATGACAACTTAGCACTTTACAAAGTATGTACACCAGCAAAAACATGAGGGACATAGAGTGTAGATAAAAACATATAATGACAGTAAAAAAGAGTAAATGTAATACAGTGGGATAAGTAAAGAAAATAGCAGCAAGTATGCGAGTTACATAAAGTTAAAATAAAAAATGCATAGCAACAGTATATCAAAGAGGGATATGAAAGACAGTGTACACAAAAGTTCTGAGGTAGTTGTAAAAGGGAGAAACAAGGGTGGGGAGAGTAGAACATTTCACCTACTGGGGGTAGAATGTTCCAAATTAAAAAAGGAGAAACATGAAGGAAAACACTAGAATGTTGGAGATCCTAGCTTATACCAGCCAATACAAGACCAGAGCTACTCCCTTGCCTTCAATGAAGCTCTCAACATCCCAATTCTAATACCAGGTACACAAACAAACCTTCTACATACCACTCAACATCAGCTATTGAACGTGTCAGTGAATCTACCCTTCAACTCAAAAGCACTGCTTTGGCTTTACAGCTTTCAATGTTGCCTGGCCTTCATTCTATCACTTCCTCTGGCATTCAAAACCCTGTTCCTATTCCACTCCATAACACTTAGCAATTTGAAAACATCCCCAAACACCTTGCCTACTTGCTGTTGTCCCTGTAAGGCATAATTTCTACAGCACCATCGAGGTTTTTTATGTGCACAAAATATCCTGGTATAATGGTAGCTGCATAATGCTTATTATAGCACTCCTTCAGAGCCTGATGTACTTCAAGTTATGCTACAATTCTTTCCACCCTGTTTTTATGTTTACTACTTTCCTTTGTATAAAAACCTGTAACAATGTTGATCTAACAATGTTTAACCTCTAGTACTATGCAGCATAATATGATATGATACACTCACAGTCTTGTTTGTACTGCCTCCTTAAATGGAAGTACCGGAACCTTTGCTATCTATATCAATTTACCTGACAACTCGATTTACCCATTGCCTTGTGGATGGCACAGTGAGGATTTCAAATGTATTATTCTTCTGTGTTCTAAAGCCTCTTCCACAGACACTAAACCAACATGTACACCACTAGTCATTACAATTTGCAGTGGGACATCTACCCCAAAACCATCAGTGACCAGTGTCAATAATTCAATCCTTCTTTCATTGGAGGTTAAGGCACAATCTTAACTCAACTGATTTACGGTACTAATCAACCACACCAAGGGGCACATGTAGGTAAATGGCATTTACCGATTCGTAAATACAGAATTTTACCGATTCAGTATTTACAAATCGGTAAATGCCATGTAGGTAAATATTCGGTAACAATTACCGAATCGCTAAGATTTGGTAATTACCATCAATGGCAATTACTGAATCGGTAAATACCGATTCGGTAAAATTACCGAATAGTCAAGGGTGGCAGGGTGGCACTTTGACACCCTGTTGCACCCCTGATTCAGGCTTGTGTGCCATGTGATACACATACATGCCCTTAGGGCATGTATGTGTGCCACATGGCACAGGTGTACAAGCTCAGATTTGCATATACACAGGTATTCGTTATTTACCACCAACTAATAGTTGGTGGTAAATAACGAATCCTTAAGGCCCTGTGGCACTGTTTTCAGTGCCACCTACATCTCAAATTACCGATTCTGTAAATTTACCGAATCGGTCATTTACAGAATCGGTAAATTTACCGATTCGGTAAATTTACCGATTCGGTAATTTTTAAGGCCCCCTACATCTAAAACTCCAAATACCGGTCGGTAACGGCCGAAATCGGCCATTTCCGACCGGTATTTGGCCACCTACATATGGCCCCAAGTCCATAACCACTTTTTTAATCATACCTTTCACCGGCCTTATGAGATGGAACACACCTTCGTCCAATGCCCCTCTGATCAATGCACTTCAATGAAGGGACAAGTCATCACTTTTCACCTATTGACCAAACCCCACAACCGTTCAACAAATGGAGGGAAAGAGGAGACATTTAGTAAATGTTATCCTCTACCTGTATGTAGTCATAACATAATCAAAAAGAATAAGGTACCCCATAAAAAACCGGAACAACTAGAGATGTCTACTAAGACAACCTGCTAAGGTTATAAAGAAGCCCCCTCACCCGTGAATGTCTCATGGCATGCTTCATACTTTGGCCACTTACCCAAAATGATCATACTCTGGGTGGGCTCGACCATGTTCTGGGAGCTACTGATATTGCAGGGATGAATTATATATACAATTATCTAGGATGTAACCTTAAACCCTAAGTTTAATGATGGGCACCCTGATGAGATTAAAACTCAGTGCTGTTTAGTACTATTCCTGGATGCTGGACACAATTTATGGCCTTTGCGTCACTGATCTGGTGTACATGTTATGACCATCTGTATGTTGCCCATGTGAGTCAGGTGTCCTTCATCAGGACCCAAGTATGCCTATACAATATGTCTGCAACCCTATTGTGATATATATCTATACACACACTCATGCAATGCATAGATAGGGAGATGCACTGGCCATTCCATAATAGGGGTATATTAAGCCCTGTAGGGTAGGTGGTTGGACTCTGTATTCAAACTTACTCCAATAGTCCGGGTTCGCAGTGTTACCTAGTTCACCATGCACTGTCTTCTGATTTTGGTGAGTGGTACCTTATCTTTTTTTATTATGTTTCAAACCACACAGCCAACAATCTTGTACATACATCTCAACATCCTTATGTATATCTGCCCACCATAGTCTGCATCTTAAAATTCATTCAGTGCCTTTCATGCACACATGCCTTTTGTAAAACAAAGCAGCCCATTCTGAGCTTTACTTTCAGTAGTTTAGTCATTTCCTGTCGTCAAACCTTCAATCATTTCAAAATGGCTGTAAATGCGCCATCAACATTTATTCCCAAAGCCGTCCCTCTGTAATAAAATCCTCCATCATTTGGAAAGGCACTTTATCCCATGGTTTTTCCAATTAAAATGTCTAAATCCACTGAGGTGAACAAAACGTCAGACTCCTTATCAACCTTCTGTTGGTAGTCGTCCTTCATGCTAAGTAATTCACACGTAGACTCTTTCCGACAATAACGTACTCTACCCTGAAAACGTACTAAATCAGTGTTGCTGACATCTTGATATTGAGACGGCGAAATTTCCACCTTTTCCATAAATGACAATGTCAATGAAGCATCCGTGGTCGGGTCATAACCCAAATTATGTACATTTTATGAGCAGTTTGACCACTGGAACACCCAACACACAAGCCTGCAACTCAAAATGTATTGAGGAATGTTGACATTCTGCTCTACATAAAGAAAGTGAGGAATTATTTCATTCTTTACCTCCTGTTAAAGCACTGCATTCGAGTCAGGACCAATTGTGTCAGCTGTCATTGTCTGAAGACTTTCAATAATTCAATCTGAATAGACAACCTGTCTACCACCTTCTTTCACACAATTCACACAGCTGGTGCAAGCATCTCCCCACTTAAACTCGGCATGATTTTATAGCAAAGATTTTAACTCAGTAGCAAAATTGCCTATGAATTCTGAATAATATTCCCTATCGCTTAAGAAGGACATGCACTGTTCGTTATTCAGTGGATGTGGTACTTTCATGGTGGCTGAGGGACTAGTCCAATGATGCAGCATCTTACCCTCAAGAGAGGTTCAAGGTTGAGGCACACACACTTTCCCTCGGGTCCTTTTTTGTGATGTATGTGAGGATGTAGGGATATTGATTTGACCAAGAATAAGATGGTGAAACCTCACTGTGTGTCCCCTACACCCAGAAATAGTGGTTTCCTTCAAGGACTGGATGGCTCGAATTAGCTGCCTCCTACAAGCCAGTAAGGTTTTATAGAGTTGTTTAAAAATACCTCCCCTTTAGCTGGGAAAGTTGTGCATTGGAATATCAACCTGTGTGGAAACCTGCATCGCGCTTTCTTGATATAATATAGAAGAAACCAAGTGAAAAACCAGCACCTTGGTTTCCACTGTGACACCTACTCTCAGACTATGTAGTGTCTGGTTCAAACATCTGCGCTTTCTATACCAATTTACTGATCACGGTGACTAAAGGTGCTAATAGCGGCTCTCTGGTTCAGCAATTGTTTCATTACCATTGAGATAGCTCAGTGGATTAAGGCACTTGCGGCAAATTTGAGCATACTATAAATACTAGTAATGCCTGTTAACCTTCTGATGTAGATCAAATGAGCAACAATGATGTTGGGAACTGTAGTTTTAGTAGAAAACTTTGTAATCTCTAAAAATTCTTCATGGGGCTTGGTGTTTCGTGGGAATATAGTTACTATTATTGTCTTTAGTCATAACCCGTAGGATTTACCCTTATGTCTAATTTCAGGGTGGCCATCGTCTTGTGTAGTGGGAACCTGGAGCTGCCGCTCTTGCGGCAGTGCGTGGACCGCGCCCTGGCCCTCGACGGCAGGCTCTGCAGATTCTCCCTCCTCTTACCTGACAGCCCTGCAGAGATCTCAAAACTACTGGAGCTCCTGTCCCGAGAGGAAGTGAGGTAAAGGAAACTGCGTACATGAAGCTCCGGCAGATAACATGATCTTGGTATCTCTTTGGTGCTAATGACATTATCCACTATATAGAATATTGCTGTAGCACTTCGTGTGTGATGGGCGACCAAGGTAGGTGATTTGTCGTCGCATTAGATATTTTGACCTGCTTTTTCCCTCTTTCAACCCACCCGCAGAACAGAGACAGACGGTCCTGTAGTAAAATCAGGATATTCTCCTAGAACCAATGTGCCGAAAAGCCCATAATATTATAACAAGATTAAATCCCATACCAGACAATTCTGCAATAACTTTTCTTATTGCTCAAAGGTGCACCTAATGTACTTACTCACTGGCTGTCCCCACACTGTGGAGGTTTCATGGATATCAATTCTCCACACTGCGACTCGTGGAAGTGACACCACATGCCCTTCAAACCCCCAACACCACCACAGGGTGTGCCATCACAGGATCTTTGACCCCTGACAGCATAACAGGCTCTCACTTCACATGATATTTCCATGATTAAGGATCGCCTAATATACCACCTGCTGCCTCTCCATGCAGAGGTTTGCCCTTCAGTGTTCAACACTTCCTCCCCAGGCACATAGAAGTCAGCAGTGATTAAATCTGAGGGTTCAGATGGTAACAGAATCCCAGCTGTAATTAATACTAAGGGTCCCACACCACAAAAGACCAGAACACCGCAAGGTCCCCCTACAAAGGGAGCAAGTTAGAACCTCGCTCTCATTAAAACTGATGGATCTGAGACTTGCTGAAAGCTCGGACACCCAACCCGACTGCCATAAAAACAAAGGAATTTTGGGGTGAGTGACCACAGATGACATGGGTATTTGGAGTCTCGGAGCACTCTCAACATATATGTCAGGTAGGCTATAAAGTTTCTATTACACCACTGCAGTGAGAGATGGTAGGTTTATGTGTGAACTGAAATCTGGAACATCCATTAACTTTTTCTTTCACCCAAGCAGTGGTGGCTCCTCCGCTAAGGAAAGGGTCACCCCATTGCTCTGTGGGCAGTAGTTAAAGAAAACTAAAATGATAATACCTAGCTTTATAATCATTTCAGTTTTCTATTCCTGGTGCGGGTGTGGCAGGGCTGCCAGGGGAGGAGTGGTTTGCTGCATTACAGCCTGGGTGCAGAACATGCCCCATGCTCCCATTCCCTGTCGGAGCCCCGATCCACGGTGCATAGACCAATCACAGCGCTGCATTGCAGCGCTGTGATGGGCTATGGGAGTCAGGAGTCTGGGTGCTTCCTGTTCCTGCTTCCAGGAGCGAGAGGTGGCGGTGAGTGGAGTGAGAGATGTCGGCGGGCCAGGTGGCCAGCCTGAAGCTAAGTCTTTTTTTTTTGTTTGTTTTTTTCATTTAGAGCCCGCCCTGCCCTGCCACTCCTGGTAAATAGCGGGCACCACTGCACCCAAGCCTGTTTCATGTCATTGAAATTCTCAGACTCCAGCAAACTTTTGGTGTTCTAAGACAGACTTGGCCAACTTTGATAAAAATAGTGTTCACAATGTGTGAGGAAGAGAAAAAGTGGCTGGCCAAGAGGGGTTTATGTGGAGCATGCGAACAAAAACGTCTGAGTCTGATGATGATGCCCTGGAGAGGTATTAGAAACCCTGGATATTTTGTAATTCTGTAGATGTAACCTGTTGGAAGAAAGCGTTATGAAGGCTGTTGTAACGAAATTCTGGTGGCAAAAAAGGGCCACAGGTACTTCCCGCACAGCGAAAAGGAAGCCCAGTGCTTGTAGAGACCCCTTTACTAATGACTCTCAAGCAGTCTGATGTTTAAGCACACCCCATTATACAAAATTCCAATTTGACAACACCACCATCGCCCCACTATATGCAATGCAACAAACACATTCCAAACGAGAGACTCCTATTGTTAACCTACCATAGTAGTATTTTTAATACTAAGAAGTATTACTAGAGTTCATGCAGATCCTTTAACACCATACACACCCACCATCTTAAAAATATAAGAAGACACATGATAAACACATTGCAGCAATGATCAGCACAGTGCTTAATTTGAGTTGGTGGTTTCCAGTGCTCGGCACTGGCACTTTATTGTCAACATTGGCACTTGTGACAGCAGCCAGCTGTTTGTGTGATTTAGAGATGAGTAGGGCAACAGTTGTTTAATAATTGAAAAGAACAAGTGCATGTCACCCACACCAATCTTTGAGCTTTGAGCCTCCTACAGTCTGAATTGCCTCCGTTGTATCAGTGTGATAGTTCGTAGTTGTTTTGTTACCGTAATTGGCAGCATTGGCAGGAGCTATGGGTGGTGCGAGTTGCAGCGACACCCTGATGCGAGCCCTGGCACTTATTATTTTTACAAACTAAGCACTGCATTAGCAGTAAATCTACTGCATGTTTATGTGACCCATTCACTACCTGTTTTGGAAGGTGCCATCTACTGAGACCACATGAAGAGCATTGGTTCCCTCAGAACAGACACCATGTCCTGCAGAATGGGTGTGTCTGAGGCCACCCTGACCGACCAGCATTCACTTTACCGCATGGGAATGAACTACTAACCTGTTGCCTAAGGGTACGCAGTCAAATCTGCCTGGGTGACGCCTGTTTTTACTTCCAATGTTGGCAGTCAGTGGTGTGGATACCCAGTGAGGGTTTTAGAATGATTTATTTTGCACTTCATTGTTGCCCTCCTCTCTTTCAGGGTGCTGACGGTCACACAAGAGCGCGTGTTTGCAACCTGTGACTTGTTCATGATTGAGGTAAGCACATGTTCCCAACAGGTAGGGTTCATTTGCTCCCTTGCGCTTTTGAAGAGGGAAGGACCAAAATTGCAATACTGTTTTACACTCAACCGGGTTTTGGTGCTTATTTAATCCTCTTTCCCCATATACAGATCTAAACGATAGCTCCACATTCTAGGGGCAGATTTACGAGCCCTTTGCGACACTTTTACGCCGCCGTTGCGTTACTTTTGTGAAGCAGCGGCGGCGTAAACCATGCACCATGTTGCGACTTATTTACAACGTGAAGCATCTAGGCAGATGTGCCACATTGTAAAGCCCTGCGCCACATTAAACCTGTGTCAGGTTTAATGTGGGCGTTCCCTCGCAGGAAAGCCCCGTAAAACTGACGCAGTGAAATCTACAAGACTTCCCGGAGTCAGTTCTACGACGCTGCTGCGTCAAATCCTTACCCCTGCGTGAAGCAGGCGTAAGAAGTGGCGCACCACGTTATGTATGGGCGGCCCATGTGCATTGCAGGAGTTGAGTCACGCTTGCGATGCAACTCTAGCAATGAGCCGCCCGTACGCCACAAGATGCATCACGCATCTGCCCCTCCTTGCACCATGGTGTGCCACATTGTAAATGTGACGTAGCCGTGATGGTGCAAGGGGGGGGGGATTGCGTGACGCATCTGTTCTGGAGCATCCCTACTGATTTACAGAGATACGCCAGAAGTTGTAAATCTGCCCCTGAGTGCATAATTAATATTAATAGCCGGATACAACTGGCCTGTTTAAGGAATTTAGGCATTTCGCAACAAATAAGTGCTGGATAGATTCAGTCATAAAAATCCTAATGTCATAGGGCACCATTTTTATATAGATGTCTCAATAGAGCATTCTTCTGTATGTTCTTTTTCCTCAAGAATTAGTGGCATATTTACTGGAATGGTGCAGGGCAGTGCAGCAGGTTTCCTTGCTGTGCTGCTCTTTGTCACAGGGAAAGGGCAGGAATGTGCTGTGATTATTCAATACTGTACATTCCTGTCCTTTCCCCGTGCGCTGGCACCATTTCGGCAGCCTAGCGCCAACGCAGGACCCCTGGCACCATGGTGCAAGGGTACCTGTGTTATAGGCAGGATTGTTTCTGTGCAGGAAGTGGAACCTTTCTGCAAAAAAACAATCAATAGAGGCATTTCCCTTTTTCTATTCTGCAGCACACATTGAAAGAGGAAAATACAGGGAGAGATAAACATATTCTCGTTATGCCTCACCTAGGGAGGCATAAGGTTTTGACGCATTCCCTGGTGAACTAAGTCTTGTCTTGGAAATCTGGGAATGCATCAAAAACCATGGGAGTCACATGGAGACACCCATCACAATGCCCATGGAACGCTTCTCTTGTGCAGAGTAAAGCAACGCCGCACTTTGGGCTGCGTTGCATTACTCCATATTTGTGAAGCCATTCAAAGCTAAGCAAAGTGGCTTTGCATGGCTTCATAAATATGGCTGAGATGCATCACATAATGACAACTTTTCCTGCAAAGTTTTGCAAAGGAGACAGAGTGCTTGAATTAGAGTTTGGCTTAAAAAATGTGAAAGATATCCTGTCTACCTTATTACAAGTGCCGTACACTCATAATAAGGCAGAACGGATACAAGTTTTGTTTGTGATGGAGTAACCCATCCGCCAAAATCTCAATCAGGCCCAGAGCCAGTAACCAAACAAAGTTGTAAAGTATGTCACATTCACAAAGCTTCACATGCAGGTTAACTTTATCGAAAATATTTTTTCTCATAATTCATGTTTCGAATAAGAATTGTCCAGCAAAAAGCAGGTTTCCAGATAATTTTTTCTACAAAAACTAATTTTTGTAGAATTTTTATCCAGTACCTTTTATATAAAAATGTTGCCAACTTTGTAATTTTTATTAAGTTACAATAACTTTATTAAAATGTCATAGAATTTGTGAAGTCCACGTTTCCAGACATTATTTCACCAGAAAACATGAATTTGTGAAGTTACAGTTTCGAGAATTTATTCCATCAGGAAAAATATATGCACAATAAAATGGAAACCTTGAGGTGTCTTTCCTCAAGAAGCATTAGTAAACCGGGTGATGATGTTTACAAGATAAAGATCACCTCTTGTAATTAGTATGGAAAGGCGTCTCATCTACAGATATGGATTTTCATTTTTGAAGAACTTTTATTTTTATTATAGTTTACTCTCATCCATATCACAGATAAATGTTAGCTCTAGCAAAGCATAGCTTAAATGTCGAATTATTGCTCAGCGTATAAAAGGTGTGTATTTCTTACAAATTATTTGTTGTGTTTCGCAGAGATTTTGAAACCCTAGTACATGGATAACCTCCTTTAAAAATGATTTGCGCTATTTCTGCTACCTGTGTGATAAAACAAAAAAAGCAAACCAATTTTGCCTAAAAGTTAGTGGAGCATTTCACGTTTTAAAAGTGATGAAAATACTTTATTATTAATTTTTGACTACATAAACGCAAACATTTTTTATGAAATCCAAAAATGTTGGTGGTTATTGCAGTTTTTTGGTTGTAGTTTTGCATTTTTAGTTCCATAGTCTGATGTGGGTTTATAGGGGAATAGGGTGGGAAGTTATGTATTTGCCTCAAATTGTAAAGCGCTCTGATGTCCTTCGGGATCAAGTTTGCGCTATATAAAACTGTATAAATAAATAAATAAATAAATAAATAAATATGATTCATGTGTTGCCTAAGTGCTAATTAGGTGTGTACCAATTCTTGCTACACAACCAGCTGAAAAGGTAAAACGCTTCTGTATCTAGGCCACTGATCTTTTCTGTTTGGCAATTTACCCGTTGCAAGATGGACAACGGTATCGCCAGGGCCACTGTAATTATGCCGCTGGACAGGGCCAAATTTGCGGCAGGGTTGAGTAAATTATGCGGAACAAAAAGGCAAATTATGTGATAAAAGTGCAGAACATTTTGTTATAGTATTACTTTATTATTTCTCATTTTTAAATTCTGTAACACTGTTTGGACATTGGTAGTACCTCATTAGTACCACTTTAACACCCAAATATAGCAAAAAGCAACAGAAAGCTGAACAATTAAGTTTTGAAAAGGGGCTTCCACCAAACTGGAACGCGTGTCACTGCATTTTTAGTAACATTTGAGACATTTGAGCTAGAAGCAGATTATGCAGTAGATGATGGATTATGTGGCAAATGCGCCAAATCTATAACTATGCAAAAATTGCTGCGGCTGCACAATCTCATCATTCCACTGGCCCTGGTTATAGCTTTGGATGTTGTGTTGCTGAAGTGAGGTGCAGAATTATGTTTCTAATCCTGAGTACGAACGCTGATGTAAACAGACATATGTATTTGATGTTTAAAGAAAGATCACTTCAAGAATGAATTACTCTACATGTACATGTGATGTATTCACCCCTCTTCCAAGCTACAGTTTACATTACAGAGTACATATTTTGGAGGTAAAACCTGAGATACCATGAGCTCCTGCATCAACATGTAATATCAAAACAGAAACGTTCATTAATTATTAATTCAACTAAAGAACATTTGAAGGTACACTGTGTGTAAGTGAGGCGCACAGTTGGATTTCTTGAGATTGTTGTTTGTCTTTAGATAAGGCTACTTTTGAATGGGACGTCGCTTTTTGATGTCCTCTGAAACAGTGCACTTAGATCCTGGTTAAGACTCAGGTGGAACGAAGTTTACGCATGCTTCTATTTGTAAATTTGTTTCAGCCAATTGTGAGATGTTTGGTTTTTACCTCAACCAGTTTTACTGGGCATGCGGTAAGCAGGTATGATTTTTCCTGTCAAATATTCCGGAAACAAAAATTGCATTAGGCTTTGGCTGGAGCAGCAGCCAAGCCTCATTCCACATATTGTGTTTTTTTAGTTTTTTTTTTTTTAATGGGGGAGCGTACAGAGATCTACCCTGCTAGAAAAAAAGCTTCCCCTGCTTCCTCTACTCCTCCATTACACACAACACTCACATGCCTACACACACATTTACCACCTACTCTGAGCAGGTGGTAAATGTGTGTAGTAGAACCAGAGGAATAGGGGAGTCTGTGTGGTTTTATGAATAAACAAAGAGAGAGAAAGAGTAAAGAACCACTCTTCAACCCCTGCTTAGTTATATTGAAACAACAAAAGAGTGATCAAGGGTGTGCATCCAAACCAAGTTATAGGTTACACTCCCCAAAGGAAAGCAACGGAAGACAACAAAAAAGATGAGAGCGGGTTAGTGAGGGGACAATTTCTTGTTTAGTATGAAGAACCCTCACTCACCGACCTGGTCGGTGACATGCTTCATCATAGGGTTCCCACCGGGTAGATCGAATGTCTGCCCGGTGTGCTTCAACGCCTGATGTTACAGTGAAGCTGGTTTTTGTGTTTGTGAACAGTGCAAAAATAAATTCCTTCCACGCTGCCACAGTGAATACCTGGCGTAAAGAATACCCCTGCTGTGAGCCTACAGAAGCGGGACACAACGAGTCCACATGTAAGATTCCCCGAACAATCACAATATATTCATTTTTCCATACTATGGTGGCTGCTCCTTTCTTGGATGCGGCAAATACTATACGGAGTGCTTAGGGGCACGCATTGTTTAACTACATGAAACTAGTAGGCTTGCCCATAACTCTGAGAAGCACTGCCTTAGCAATCATTATAATTAGTGCCAATTTGAATGCATGCTCAATCGAAAACCATTTGCCTCAGCTCAGCATTTGCGCCACTATTCATTATAATATATTGAATTCACTTTGCCACAAAATAGCACATTGTGGTTTCTCTCTGGTGAAGGATGGTTGAGCGATAACCCACGAAAGTTAGAGTAAGTGTGTGTCTGCATTCACCACATGGGCAGCAATATATTAACTATGATGTTGCTTTGCTCCGTATTTTCCTCTTTTTATTTCTTCACAGGGTACTGGACGCTGGGATAAACCAGGATGTTCCATGAAACCGTGAGTTTGGTTCATTAACAAATCAAACCCTGAGGTCAGGATACACCTTAGTGCGTGTATACCGCCCGGGGTATTTTCTGGTCCTGATGAAAGCTCGGCTGACCAAGCCAATTTGAGCAGAAACATGTCGACCAACACTTTTTTACTCTAAGGACACTATTGGTTCTAACTTGTGACCTTTTGGCGTCTGTCCCACTTGTTTTTAAACTAACGCAATCTGGTCTCTCAATGAAGAATTTTTTGAGACACAGACGGCTTTCTTTTAACACCACCCAAAAAATTTTTTGCACTATTCACAAACACAAAAACCATCTCCGCTGTAACATCAGGTGCTGAAGCACACCGGGCAGACATTCGGTCTACCCGGTGGGAACCCTATGAAGAAGCATGTCACCGACCAGGTCGGTGAGTGAGGGTTCTTCATACTAAACAAGAAATTGTCCCCTCACTAACCCGCTCCCACCATTTTTTGTTGTCTTCCGTTGCTTTCCTTTGGGGAGCGTAACCTATAACTTGGTTTGGATGCACACCCTTGATCACTCTTGTGTGGATTTATGACCAGAAAAATTAGTCCCACACAGCAAGTCCCCGTTTTATGGGGTCTTACTCTTACCTGCATGGTGCTGGGTCAATTTTACCACCAGCAATTCTACAATTACCAGCAGCGGCCCTCCATTATTTTAATCACCAGGACTCTGTCGCGACCTGGAGGTGGGTCCAGGGGATGACACTGCTTGTGGGGAGTGATAGTGCACTCCCTTCACTGCGCATAAGGATTTGGCCGGCCAAATCCTCATGTGCATTGAAACTCTCCCCAGCGTCAGCTGCGTTGCTGGGTTGGAGAGAGCAGGCACAGGCTCCCAGTCTGCCTGGGAGCACAAGTTGCCGGCGCTCAGGCCAATCCCGATGCTGTTTTCAGGCAGCGTCAGGATTGGCCGCAGTGCAGTCTGGGAGCCTGTGCCCAGAGACGGAAAGAGCGCAATGCGTCGGGAGGCGGTGGCGGCAGGGTTCAGGTAAGTTTAAAAAAATTGTATCCCCGAACTCCTCCTTCCCTTCCCACCTCCCTCCCACCAACGTACGGCCCGCCGCGCCACTTTGGCAGGGAACAGGCCTCTTGTGAAAATTACAGGTGATTTTACCACAGCCCCAGTAAAGTGCAACTCAAAACCAGGGCCTTAAAGTTTTGAACTTACAGGTTCGATGCTCCCCTCCAGAGAAAAAGCCACATTTGCAGCTCCAAGCGGCAATCGGGGCTCTTTGCTTCCCCGGGGGGGATCTTGGAATACCTCCCCTTGACACGCTGACCCTACATGAATTGTAGACTTTGCACAGTTCGTAAGTGTGAATTGGTGAAGTAAGACTGTAGTTATCTAACTGGTCGATACTTAGTACACATTGACGATTCAAGTTACACATGCACCAGCAGTAAATGTGGGTTTATAATTTCATTCCTATGCAAGTCTGTTTTTTAGAAAAAATAATAATAAAGAAGGGACTCCATAAAACTCATACAGAAAAATTACCTCTGTGGGTCAGTTTACTTGAAAAGTTGGCTGATTTTCCCTCTAGCCCCGCAACAGAACACACACTCCATGTCCTTTTCTCAGAGGCCCCAGACATTGCGGCGCACATACAATCACACTGCAGTGTGGTTGGTTGTGCGAGCCAGGCGTGGTTTTAAATCTCACTGTTTTAGGGCGGCCACTTGGCAGGTTACGCTTTGTTTCCAGCACATTTTGGCGCCAGCCAAGTCCTCCATTCCAGGCTGTGTGGTCTCCAAAGCAGACGCAGAACAGGGATAAAAGGGACCCTGTTCGATATTGGCATTAAAACGCCGCATCCTACGAGCGGGGCAGTCTTTAAACACAGTTATTGCTCTATATATTCCGGCTTCATTGCAGCCCAGGGCATTCCTTCCAGAGCACATCTTGTATTTCTCATCTGGTCAGGTGTCAGGAGCGCGCTCCCAGGCGGACCGTGCACTTTCAGCCCCAGTACATGGCCCGCATAATTCCCAGAGTGCCCTGGCGCTTCCTGAGGCCAGGCCTGCTCCCCCCCACACGCCCCACCGCAGGCAAATCACCTCTGGAAAGGCGATCATCTTGAAAGGGCCATCGGCAGCTTGTTTTTCTGTCTTACCTATGCATATTTGTGTCGATATGTCAGAATCTTAAAGGCTTCTTTAATTATGCAGCGAAGGACCAAATTATGCGGCAGTGTTGACTAAACTATGCAGCAGGGAAATTCAAATATGTGACATAATGTGGAACATTCACTGGCAGTATTTCTTTACCATTTTATCACTGTGACACATATTCAGACCATCTGTGTAAAAGATTCACTTTAGTAGTACCATTTCAAAGCCCAAACTACAGCCCCCAACAATTTAAAGGTGACCAATGAGGTTATGTTATTTGAATCTTGATATAGTGCATGACCCGTCCCTGGAGATAGCTCGACGCTTGAAAGATAGGCTCAGGGTAGAGGCGGCGTTAAAACAGCCATGTTTTAAGGTTTTGCTCTTTTTATTATCAGGCAGACTTGGACATGCGCGCATACAGTGTGCATTGTGCTGGATCACATAAGGCTACATAAAATGTTTGATCCCTTTATGCCAGACAGAACATTTTTTGGCGGCATCTCCAAATTGTATACCAGATGGTGGAATACATTACATGGCAAGTGCACTAAATCCATTGTTATTTGGAAGATGCCACAGCCGCATAATCTTATATTTCAGTGGTCCTAGATATTATTTCCTCTTTACTGTTAAACATGGCAGTCACTTTGACGAGATTCGATTTGCTCTGACACCTAACTGCCAAATGAACCACCTATATAAAGTAGGGTGACCAACTGGCATGGGTGCAAATCCAGGACGCTGAGTGTAAAGATTCAGCACGGTTCAAAATTCAGGACAAAAGTTACGTTTTACAGACACATCAGAATAGGTCGCGCAATAGTATATAAGTAAGTAAATAGACAACCACTTAAGTACAAGTGAAAAAAAGTTTATGTTAGGTTGAGACAATTGTGCACTTCATGGTTTTTCAGCATGCACGCAGCTTTGAGCAAATGTGCTGACCTTTTTGTGGTAACAAAACTGCACCCACCTTTCTAGCCTCCCAGGGAAACGCCCAATGTCCATCCAGTCCGGCCTTGCTACCACCCTCCAATGGTGCCCCTCGTCTTCACATAGACCCTCTCTCATGTGTATTTATTTTCTTTTATAGTGCTGCTCATCCCAAGTAAGTAGGACAGGGTGTCAGAGTGCATTACATCACACACATATTGTGTAGATACGATGACTCATATAAATGTGAAAGTCAATCTATCGGAAATTTACTTAAGATAATAGGGATTACAAGGTGTAATCATTCTTTCATCCATCATTCAGTCTTTCACCATTCATTCTGTCCTTCCATCTGTGTGTCCATCCATATCAATATTCAACCATTTGCAAACCTTCCATAATCTATTCTTCCATCCATCATTCCACTCATCCATCCCTCCATCCATTCACTCATCCATCCCTCCATTCATTCATTCACCTTATCTATTCGTACACTCATCCATCCACTCTTTTACTCATCCTGAGGTTCCGTGATTCTGAACCTGTTCAATAAAGGTCGTCGTATCTAGACGATTTTGGTATCAGCGGACCGCAAATGACGAGTGCGGCATGTGCAAGTGTTTTCGTCATAAACGATCTATGGAAACACTACATATTCAGGGATTTCGTTCAAACCTTCGGGTTCCATTTTGTGTACGGCAGCCATTTTGTGGTTGCTCTCACATAGGCCGATGACTACGGCCGAACGAGTCCTTGGGACACGTACACCTTTAGTTGACTTTTGTGTGACCTGAACAAGCTGACTCCCTTGCCCGAGGCTGACCTCGTTGAGCCAGTTCCTTATTAGGCAGCTGGTCAGATAGAGATCAAAGAGCAGGACATTGCTGAGTTTATGGTACATGCACACACCCTTCTATCTTGCTTCTCATCTGCTTCTGTTCCTTCCTTTATGGCTTAATTTCTGATATGGGTTGAGGTCTTTTATTATGTGTCCGTCCGGCCTGTCCGAGCAGGAATGTTGGATTTCGCCTAGTCATTTCTGGTGGGATGGACAATGGAAAGTGGGTTTGTCGTCATGCGATATGTTTGAAATGTCATCATCTGATTGGTTCGTTTGTATGTAACTGATGCTAGCCAGGAATGTGAATTTTAGCATAAAAGACGATGTTTCGCTCTATGAATTTGTGCAGTCTCTAGCGAACCACCCGTGTTGTACTTCGTAGACCTCTGTTCCTGGTTGCAGCCAATAAATTTGGTATTTGACGTCACCGAGAAGTATCCCGTGTCTCTGTATTCTAAGACAGGTGAACCCGAAGACATTGGGCGTTTCCCCTGGCGCCGCTGGGTTCTAAAACCCGGTTCTTCAATCCATCCATTCACTCATCCATCCAGCCATCTTTCCTTTCACCCATCCTTTCACTTACTCATTCATCCACCCAGTCAATCATCCATCCACCCATTCACCCTTTCAGTTATCCATCCTAACGTTCTCCCTCCACCCCCCTTTCATTTAGCCATCCATCCTGCCATCCATCCACCCATCCATCTACTCATCCATTAATGAATTCATCCATTGACTCTATCACTCATTCATCCTTTCACTCATCCATCCATCCTTTCTCTCATTCATCCACCCTTTCACTCCTTAACTCATCCATCCGTCCTTTCTCTCATCCATCCACCCTTTCACTCCTTCACTCATCTATCCACCCTTCTGTCCATCCACCCTCCCTTTCACTCACTCATCCAGTCTTACATCCACACTTTCACTCATTCATCCATTCACCATTTCAGTTATCAATTCATCCATCAGTTCACTGGTCCATCCACCCATTTACTTGCCTGTCATCCACCCTTTCACTCATCCATCCATCTTTTCACTCATCCATCCATCCTTTTACCCGCCCATCTACCCTTCCACCCTTCCACCCATACATCCATCTATTTACCTTTTCTCTCACCCATTCTTCCACTCGCTCATACATCCATCCTTTCTCTCATTATCCATCAGATCACCCTTTCATTCATCCTTTTACTCTTTCACTAATCCAGCCAGCCATCCACCCATCCCTTCACTTGGACACCTTTTCACATTAATTATGAGTTGGGCCTTTGTCAGCAGAGTTGCAGACAGAAGAGGCCCATCAGGGACTTCACCTCTGCTGTAATTCCTAAACCATGGGTGGGGCGGGGGAGGGCTTAATATGCCCCTATACATAGGCAATCCAAAAAAGTGGAAGTCATGATTCATGCATGATGCCCAATGCCACTGTGACGTGGTGTTGTTTCTAGGGCTTTAAGTGGGATGATAAAATTGGGGGATCTCTCCAAAGGGGGTGATCGATATAATTAAGGGCATGGCTTAAAACACCTAAGCTCAATATCTGTGCTTAGAATAGTGTGCCGCCAGACTGGTAATTTGCTGCTTCTTTCATTGCAGCCAGATATATAACACAACAAGTAATGTTACACCTACAAGCCAGAACTATTTGCTTTGTCAATGTTTGCTAATTGCATAAAATAAAAAAAAGTAGCAACCATGGATTTGTTGAATATAACATTGAAAATGCATCAGTTTTAAAATGATAAGACAGTGAAAGACCCATAACCATTTTTTTTTAACTTGTTTCACCACCTTTTCTTGAAATGGATTCTCACCAGGCAGCATGGGCGTTTTTGTTCCTTTCTTCCACCTGACTGAATGCCCTACCCTAGACCGAGGTAGGAGGGGCCCCAACACATGCAGTAAGAGCCCAGACAGGCCCATTGTCTTTCTGTATGTGGCAATCAGCCGCAGACAGAATGACAATGGGCGGGGTGGGTCTGCTCTGGTGCTCAGAGGAGTGCGAGGCTGCCCCATCAGGGAGCTGAGGCTTCTGGCAGGGGAACAGTGATATTCCCCAATCTCCAAAATTACGAACAAAAGGCTTCCGTAAAATGGATCGTCACGGACAACAGACGTGAGATCCAAATTACGGACGGTCCGTGAAATTTACGCTCAGTTGGTCACCCTAATATAAAGCTTAACAGAATTTAAGGGCAAATTTAGCAATAAGATTAAGATTTAAGACTTGAAATTTGGGGGAAGCGGTCAGTGTATTGTTGGCTGCGAATTTAACAGATTATTTTGCAGGATTTTATTTTAATTTATTTTATTTATAAGGCCCGGCTGTAAGGTGTAAACAGATGCCACAATGGATATCCAGAGGGGGCAGAGAGGGATATCAAGCCATTTTGAGAGGCTGGGCCTCCTATGGAGGTCTCCAGCTTTAGGGCCTTTAAGGCTGCAGCTTCTGGAGTTACCAATACCCAGGTACTTCTAACTTCGGAGTGTGGTGTTTACAGGAATAATAGGGATAACCTTGAGGTCCCCCTTACAAAAAAAGGAATTACTAGGGAATTGGTAATTCAGGGTTCAATTTTGCTAGTAATTTCACATATTTGGTTGGTGGACTTTAGCAGAATCGGATGACAGATCGGGAACAGATCTCCATCTGAGCCATCGAAGTACCAAATCAGTGTTGGCCATGCCTCAAAAGCCTGTCCAAAAGTATGTGGTCAAGCATGTGTTCCTCATGAATGGGGGGGTTTCAGTAATGTGCTGATGTGCGTCTCTTAGTTGGCTATGCCGCAGGACTCTATAATACATACAAATGGACTCAAGCAGTGCCTCACCTTTGAGGCCTAGGGAACGCTGAAATGCATTTGGGTTTCATGCATTCTCATTCAGAGAGGACCTAGTCTCCCAGTGCGAGTTTACTGTCACTTTTGGACTGCGTCAAGACCTATTCCCCTGTGTGTAATGGCATATTGACCCTAAATGAAAGAACAGATGGTGCAGACACTATGTACCTATAATTAAGTTTAACCCCTTGGGCACGATTGCGATTCTGCGCCTGTGCGGCCGTATTTAAGAGTGGGCGGGCTCATGACGGCCCCCAGCCATCATCAGCACACGAGCACCTTGATGCATAACGGCTGGGGGCCATCATCAGCATGGAAAGGGGTTAATGTAAGTTTTCAACACATCAAGCAGACAGACAACTCTGGTCAAGAAGCAGGAAAAAAGAATGCCTATGGGGAGACAGCATAATCCATTAGTAACATAGCACTTACTACTGTATGCTTGTAGCCTCAAAGCACTGTAACTTAAGAGTATTAAAAGTATTTTAAATTTGGCCTCATACAAGGTGATCTTATGGGCCCATGGATGGACTGCCTTATCTGTATTATCTATGGACTGTAGCTCTCCCAAGAACCGGTCTGTCATAAAACTCTATACTAGAGAAGGGTTCATGTTGGCTCCAATCAACAGAGACATACAGGTCTGCAGGAGATTCCGCTTCTCATAAGATGTTTTCCCATCCAAATACAAAATAATTTAGTATGGCCAAGATGGCGCTTACACTCCCAGGGCAGAAATGCTTGTTTTCTCGTCCTGAAAATAGATGTAGGACCATTCCCTTTGGATGACTCCATTGCAGCACCTACCTCAAACGCCATTAGCTCTGTCATGGCGGACCGGATATCCCTATTAACCGCAACATATATTATTCTATAGGAGTAATTACTATTGCCATTTTGCTTCTAATAAGATGGTTTCATATTGAAGTACAATTCAATCTCCTCTGGCCAAAATAGCACTTTTATTCCTTAGTCAGTATTGCTTGTTTTACTGCTCTGGAGACCGGACTACACACACCACTAATGATTTTAATCTGCTGTTCAACCTAAACACCGTCCGTTTTGGCATCGTGGACCACAAAGACTCAATCTCGAAAGGACCATCTAACTTAAAAATGGTAAGCAAATTCACGGTCTTATTTCAACTCTTTTCTTTTGACCACTGTTTAGAATACACTTTGTTAGATTATGGTTTAACTCCAGGCAATCTCGCCCCTTTGTCTTCCGCATTACCGGCAACTGACTTGCACCCAGGGGCATATTTACAAACCCTTTCACCACCGGAGCGTCCATTTTTTTGACGCTTTGTTGCCGTAGCACATTTTCCGGCTTTTCAAGGTGGAGCTAAGCCACTTGGCGTGGCTTAACGGTAGCTTGTAAATATGCCCCTTTCCACCGCAGTCCTCTGCAGCAAAAGAGGGGGCAATGGGTGTTGCTGTGGGCTTTCCCCCGCAACACCCATTGCTTTTTGACGCGGCCCCAGATTTACATTGCTGAGGCAGGGCCAAAAACAAACACCAGGCATTAGAAGGCGATAGGAGGAAAATGTATTCATTTCTCATAATTTTTGCTCTTCCATGTGTGCTGCTTTCTGCAGCACACATGGAATGAGCAAATCGCGATTATTGATTGAAGGTGTCCCTTCCTGTACATTAACAATCAGGCACCCTTGCCACATGGTGGCAGGGTGCCTGCGCAGGTGCTAGGCAGCTTTTTTTGCACCAACGCTAGGGGAAACACAGGGGCACACCGTATTCTTCAGAATGTGAATACAGAACATCCCTGCATTTTTAAAATGTTGGCGCCCGGCGCTGCCAAATTTGGCACAGCTCTGCATGCCAACATTTCTTTAATAAATATGCCCCTAATGTCTACTTAACGCTGCCTATCTGCTTCTTGTTGTCTGAGTGGCATTTGGACATTGCCTCCCCCCTTGTTGAAACACTTGACTTTATTTATGGCATTTCACTTTGTATAATTACTTTGTATAGTGGTAGTGGCATTCAGCCATTACCTTCCCTTCTGCTGAAATGCTTGACCCTATTAATGGTATTACATTTTTGCATATTTGCCTCGTGCAGACTGAGTAGCATTCGGCCATTGTCTACTCTACTGCTGGAACTTTGTGGCCACATTCAACTATATACATATATACCACTGGAAGGCATCAACTCTTTAGCTCTCCAGAGGTCCTCATTTGTAAATTAAAAACAAAAAGTATTCAAACAAGCTATAAGAACAGGTAACGTTCATTTATACCAGAATAACAGCTAACCTCTGCCATTGCCATGTTAATAGTCATATCTATACAGGAGGGCTAAATGTAACTGCACTCTCAACTGTACACTGTTTCACTTCATTTTCTCATCATGCCATACTTTAACTCAGTCTTAAAGTTATAATAATCACTTAATCACGTATGCAGATGTCTATCATGAACGGGGATTAACACCTAGAACATTTATTATCATTTTGAAAATATCGTTTTTTTGGTCTGTATTTTTTCATTTTTGTACTAGCCTTGAAAAAGCCCTTGGCTTGCATGCCCCTATAGGGCAAAACATGTGTTGGCAATTTTGAAGTCAGTCTATTTGTCATATACAAAGTGTGATTTGTAACAAGACTTCAAGATCAAACCCCCTCCCTTCTTTGGACTGAAAATATATGTTAGAAGGTGTCTTCTTTTCTACAAACAAGCAAGAAAAAAGAAAGCAATTTATTGTGAAAATCTTGATGGAACATACACATTTCTAATTATGTTTTTTGTAAATTTCAATTCTTATCCTAATTGACCTATTCGAAGGAATCCTTGTAATCTTTGAAGGATACACTCATCTTGGTTTACAGTTCTGTAGGAGAGCTCACTGGGTGCTATACAGTTTTAGGAAAGGTTCTGCCTAAAGCATGCCCGGGACGTGCTAGGCCTCACCTGGAGCTCTGCATGAACATAGAAGAAGGACTAGCTATTGGCCAGGGCTGTTTACTGAGGTTAAGAATTCTAATGATACAGAACAGAGGGGGATCACCACTCCCCTGAGTCAGGTAGTCTGCTGCCTTTACTAAAATCCTTTGGGAAGAAGCTGTGTATGGTGCTCAGACTCTCACTAAACCCTACCTGTACTAGCTGTTCCTATTTACAGTCACAGTGGCGAGAGGAGTTTATATGATGATGCTGCTGCAGCGATTTTTTCTGTTTCCTGCTTATGCTCCTGAGGTGAATACTTCAGCTGATATGTCTTCATAGATATGTGGGCCACACCATGTGCAATATCCTAGATCCCTTAAGGGTGCCGCGGGAGAACAGGGAGTCTGTGGGCAGTGCTTTCCTTTTTCCCCAATGCCCCCCTAATTATGGAAGCCTACAACCATTCACCAGCTTTTCTTGTGCCATCCACACTTGCTAACCATGTACCACCTCAACAGAGGCTGGATTCTGCCACCCACTAGACAAGTAAGTCAATCCCGTGCTTTTATCTGCCACCTGGAAGAGGACCCCTTGTTTCTATCTCATGCCTTATTTTCTGGGACCCTCACAGCTGACGCTATTCCTCATTGAGGTTTGTCTGACCAACCATTAGCATCCCTAATGATGCCCCTGCTCAGTATTATTTCTTATTGGCCAGGGACCAATGCTACCATTATAATTTCTACATTTGGATGGAATTATATTGTATTACTCAATTTATATAGTGCTTGCTACCCCTATGTGGGGCACTGGAGCACTTGCCTACATGAACAGCAAGGTACGCCATGGAGAGTGTGTTTCTGGAAGGCTATTATATTTGTTTTTGATCCTATGAAGATCATTCTGTTGGCTTGTTTCATGTGTCCCATGCCCCATGTTCTGTTTCCTTACAAGTGTCTGTTTATTGCTTTGAGCAAGTCTATGTTTTGTATGGACATTATCTAAGTAGTGAGGTACACTCTCTTTTCATCCAGCACCTGGGTTGGGAACTCAGCACAATCTCAATCAGAGGCCCTATTGTCTCTGTTTTTTTCCATGGCGCAGGACGCCTCACTCTCGCTTGAGCTGCAGTATCACCAAGAACATGGAGTGGTGAAGACTCATGGTTGCCCTGACCACCCAAGAAACCTGTGAAATCTGACTATAGCACTCATTTTACTGACCATGAAAGGATGAAGGGAGGACTCCAAACCCATGAATTGTAGGTTATACAGAAAACCTGGTACAACAAAAAATGGTCTCAGCACACTAACAATTTGATAAATACTGTTAGAGAAAAGTTCTTATATACAGTTATATTTCAACACATGTTCCAAGTAAGCACATAAGAAATAATCCAAATGTAGTCGGTGTTCTTTTTTTCAAAACTTTTTCTTCCTTTATTATTCAGAGTAAGAAAATTCTTCCATTCGATAAAATCATCCCACACATAGCCATAGCCAACGCGTTTCGTCTCTTTTTCTAGAGACTTCTTCAGGGCTTATAGTAAGATGTGTAATCCTCTCAGTAATTTCGCATGAGAAGAGAAAATTCAATGTTGTTTCTCCTCTGAAAGATTTGGTGAATCTCTATTCAGATCCAGTTTAGTGATCATAAAGGGTAATTCAGCCTTCTATTGTGGCTCCAGGAAGTGATTTAGGTCGTGTGTTCTGGCATCATAACCGCGCTGCAACTCCCGATACAAAGCGTCTCTCTTTCTTACTCTGAATAATAAAGGAAGAAAAAGATTTGAAAAAAAGAACACCGACTACATTTGGATTATATCTTATGTGCTTACTTGTAACATGTGTTGAAATATAACTGTATATAAGAACTTTTCTCTAACAGTATTTATACTAAGTATACCAGCACTTGAACGGTTAAGGAAGAGGTAATGTGGACTTCTGGCCATTTAAGAGCAATTTTGCCATCAAAATGAAGGTTTTGTTAGGGACAAGCTTAAACTGTCATTAGACTGCAAGTAAAGAAGTTTAATTTGAAATGAAACTTTTCTTCTAATCATACACATAACACCTGACCCAACTGTGTAGAGATCAGACCAGCATTTTCACTGGAGGTTCATGGCCGAAACTAGTAGACACATAATCCCAGATGACGGCACTCCTTACACCAGCAGATGTTGAGAACAGTGTATTCTTTATACCGCACCAACATTTTAAATGTAGCTTCTTCGAAGCCCTAAAAAGCTGAGGTCCAAAGCTTGTCCTGAGACCAAAGCTGCCACTTGGATCACATTTGATAATCACCTGAGCGACGTAGGCCTTCATCCCCTATTTTAGGAGTTTTCTGTAGGGGGTTATGATTTAATGATTGATGTTGAGTGGCTTGGAGAGTTCAGGGGTTCCAGTTGAGCTAGAAGACAGTGAGTGCCACTGTGTTCACAAAGAGGGAGCATCAAGGTCGCGACTACCACTCTGGCAGTCCAGCTTCTCTGGAGGAGGAGAAGGTGTAGTACTCAGCAGAGATGTCTCAGTCAAGACTTCAAATGGCAAAACAGGAGGTGAGATTAAGTAGAAAACAGGAAAGAGTAAGTTTCAACAAGAGGACAAGAAGCTGAGTTAGCAGAGACCTGAAGTTGTCCAGTGACAGATTCGAGTAGGTCACTGGCCCCTCCATACACAATGAAGACGTGAACAACACAGGAGATTAAAAAGTCAGCTTGATTTAGAGTTGGGTGATAAAGGAACTGCTAAATACAGTGGAGAATGCAGCAATGGATTTATCGCCACCAAAGTGATAGTATAACGGAGGAAATTCATTGGTGGATTCTCCTCAGATCTGACCACTTATTGCACAAAAAATAGGGGTTTCCTTTATAACTCACTTTTATTCATCATCAATGCAGTACACGAGCAAATAACTCCATATATTCCAGTCTGACTTATTCAGTGCATCCTTCCTAGACCACAAACATCTATGTGTCATGCCCAGATGCAAGAGAGTCCCACATCCCAACAGGGACTCAGATCAGTGTGCCACACACATACAAAAGGTACTAAAATTGATTCAATTTTCCTGTTCCTTTCTAGATGGCTTCACCATGCCATTTTTAAATGCATGGCTACAAGAATAAAGATAGAGAGTAATCCCGGAAAAAAAGTGACTCAGATCAGAAAGTCTACAACTTGATCTGCAGCATGTCACTAGAAGATAATACATCCTACATAAGGGGTTGGATTCTGAGTTTCCGTATTAATTTTTCTCAGAGACAAGGACCAAGCTGTAAATGCAACAGGCAAGGAACAGAGGCTGAGTTGCTTCTCTACAATACAATAGAACCAATTTACAAAGAGACAAGATGAAAAGAATAGTTTCAATTTGCGCACTCTCTTTTTAAGACCCGTCTCTGAATTTGCAATGCAACCTATGCATTAATAAGTCACGTCGCAAAATGTGTAGCCGTAGACCGTCACAGGACGACCTGACTAAAGAATATCAATTAAAATAATAAATTAAGTGTTTCCCATTTGGCACTACATTGTAAGGAACAGATAGTGGAGCTCTATCCGTTCCCCCCGGGTGTTCCCGTTTGTGTGGAGGGCGCAACGGCATACAATTGGTGTCCCCGCTCCCATTGGTCAGTCTGGGTCATGCGGGGATCCACCTTTAGGCACAACCCTATTTAGGCGTGGCATCTGGAATTCTGTCTGTTTGGTCTTTAACACCGAGTGCATGACTACGGTGCCTCGGCTGTAACGCCTCTTATAGGAAATCTCATTGTGCTTTGTTGCATGAATACTATGCTTTTAAAATAGCCATATTTTAATATTTTACTTTACCTTACTGTGCACTGAGACCTTTACTTACCTGACGCTTCTCTTGCCCTGTGCCCCGTTCCACCCCGGGTGTTCCCGTTTGTGTGGAGGGTGCGACGGCATACAATTGGTGTCCCCATTCCCATTGGTCAGTCTGGGTCACGCGGAGATCCACCTTTAGGCACAACCCTATTTAGACGTGATGTCTTTCTACGCGTACAGCAGACGCGCACAGCGTGCGCATGCCAAAGTTAAGCCCGTCTGCGCCCGTCCGTGCTGAGGACGCGCCAGGAGCCAGGCGGGCTGCTCCCCGCTTTATCCTTCCGGTAGGGAGTACCTTATATTCACTCAATATAATACTCTCCCTTAGACAACTGTCACCCTAGGCACAGAATAATTGCTGAAAAATCCAGCCTTCTTTATGAATGATTCTTAAATCCTTTTTGGTTTCATTTATTCCGTTTTATTTCATTAAACTTGAGTTTAGTGTTCAATTCACACTGTATTTCATTTTTTAAAGTATATACTCCATCCAATGCATTTCGGCGGTTAAACCACCTTCATCAGGGAAACCATCTGTGAATATCAAACAATAATTTCTCTAAGCATACAATATTATAACATCCACAATATTATAACATCCACAAACATCCAATTTATACCTCCTGTGTTACTTATGGCCAAAACTACTAAAAACGGATCGACATTCTCTGTAGTGTCATTCTGTTTATAGAGTATTCCTGAAGTGCTGTTTTAAAAGAGCTTAATTAATGAAACTTCTTACTTTCTGAGTTCTGTAATATCTATTAAAGAAGCGCTGTGCGTGCGTCTTACTGTTGGGTTCTATCACTCACTATAAATGGTGCGCGAAGCGGCTTTATAACGTTCCATTATAAAGTATAAACTTCCTTCCCTCTGTAGTTAATGGCTCGCTGCCTTCAACATATTACGGTATTAACGCTTCTACCTTAAAGTTAATACAACTTGCGACACCACCAACATAATATACATGTTGAAATGCCCGTGTGGTTCTGTGTATGTGGGTCACACAGAAAGAAAACTTAAAACCAGATTGACCGAACACAAAAGTAATATTCGTACGAGTTCATTAAAATCTTCAGTGGCGACACATTTCTTGGAGAAGAAACACCACATAAGTCAATTAAGGGCATGTGTATTGGAGGAGATCGACAGGAAAGAAGGACCAGTGAACAAGAAAAATTTGTTGAAACGCGAAAATTATTGGATTTTCCATTTGAACAGCCTGAAACCTGCGGCCTGACTCAGCTTGTGGCCGGTCCTACCCATCTGGCCGGCCATACTCTCGATGGCATCTTCTCTAATGATATTTGACTCAAAACTGAAACTCCCATTCCTTTGTCGTGGTCCGATCATATGGTAGTACCTTTTGTGTTGAACATCGCCCACTCCTCCTCATTCCTCTCTGATACTAAGAAGGAGGTAACTAGACGCAATTTCAAACAGATTAGTAATGAAACCCTGGCCCCATATTTGACTGGACTGATTTCTCGTCCTGATACCAACGTAGACTCTGCTGCTACAGCTCTGACAAACTCCATCTCTAGAGCCATATATACTCTGGCCCCTGCCAAACAGCACTACTGTGCCCGTAAGAGTCCCTCTATGCCCTGGTTCAATGACCACCTTAGAACACTGAGAAGGGAATGCAGGAAACATGAAAGGAAATGGTCTGCCCACCCAGATTCTACCAGGAAAAATCGAAATAAACTGCTCCTTAAGGCATACAAGACGGCAATAATTGAGGAGAAAAAGGCCCATTATAACAATCTGACGGCATTACTAAAATCATCGAGAGATCTCTTCAAGATCATCGGTTCGCTATCTGCTCCTCAAAACACAGATCCAATTGTAGAATCTCAGGAGTTATGCAATAATAGTTCATCTTTTTTCCATACTAAAATCTCCGACATCTATTCATCTCTCGAACTCCTCAACTCTGAACTGGACATCAGTGCCCCTTTGTCTTCCGTCTACAAGCCCGCCACTCTGGTGGTGAATCCAGTATTTAGCTTTCTGGATTTTCCTCTTTTCACCTATGAGGGCTTAAATCAGCTACTAGATAACACCAAGTCAGGCTCTCCTCTTGACCCTTGCCCTCTAAAAACTTTGAAATCATGCAGGGAAGTAATTGTTCCCCCCCCTCCTCGAAGTGATGATCCAGGCTATTACTGAGGGAATTTTTCCCTCAGTTTGGAAACTGGCGGTCGTTAAACCGCTCTTGAAAAAGGCCTCTCTGGACCCTGGAGTCCTGAAAAATTTCCACCCGATCTCCTTACTGCCTGCCCCTGCCAAGATACTGGAGGCTCACTTAAATCGCCATCTTACCGCCTTTTTGGAAGACTCCAACCTCCTAGATATTTCTCAACACGGTTTTCGTAGTGCTCATAGCACAGAATCCACTCTCACTGTCGTTGCCAATAATATTCGGTCGGAAGTTGACAGGGGCCATACTACTCTCCTGGTCCTCCTCGACTTCACGGCGGCCTATGACACCCTGTCGCCCTCGGTTTTGGTTGCCAGGCTGGGGGATAGGGGTTGGTGGCAAGGCACTCAGGCTCCTGTCCTCCTTCCTCCATCAAAGGGAGCAACGAGTTCAGCTGGGTGAATTTCTGTCATCCTCGAGGCCTCTGCAATGTGGGGTCCCTCAGGGGTCTGCCTTAAGTCCCCTGTTATTCAATATATATGTGACCCCCTGGCCTCAGTTGTAAGATCATTTGGCTTTGAGGTGTTGTCATACGCTGACGACACCCAAATCCTGGTCTCCCTTTCCCAGTCAGTGGCTGAGACTGCCTCCAAGTTTAGAGCATGTATGGAAGCAGTCTCCAAGTGGATGATTCGAAATTTCCTGATACTTAACGGAGACAAAACGGAGGTCCTGATTTTCGGGGGGAGACAGGACCTATGGTCTAATGAATGGTGGCCGCCCTCCCTTAGAGACTGTCCAGTCCCTTCTCATTCGGCCAGAAATCTGGGGGTCCTGTTTGATCCAACTCCCTCCTTTGACCTTCAAGTCAGCAGGACCGTATCTACCTGCTGTGGTATCATCAGGATCCTCAGAAAAATGTCATCCTTTCTCTCTCCGTCGGCCCGGAAACAAGCAACAGTGGCTCTGGTCACTTCGAGACTAGACTACTGTAATGCTCTATATGGAGGCATGAACAAATCTGCGGTCCACCGCCTCAAAATGGTTCAAAACGCAGCGGCCAGGATGGTCCTGGATCTTCCCCGGCTTGCTTCAATATCTCAGGCCCGGAAAGACCTCTACTGGCTTCCTGTCCAGGCTAGAATATCTTTTAAACTTCTCTGTCTTGCCCATGGGGCCTTCTATGGCTATGGTTCTGAAGGTGTCTGCTCCCTTCTCCAGCCTTACCACCCAAGTAGAGTGCTTCGATCCTCTTCTAAAAATCTTCTTACGGTTCCGAGATTTGCAAAGGCCAGATGGGGAGGCAGAGCCTTTTCTACCCTGGCGCCCAGACTCTGAAACTTCCTTCCTCCAGAACTGGCCTCTCAACCTCTGCCGGGGTTGTTTCGTAAACAACTGAAAACCTGTCTTTTCCGGGACTCTTATTCGTAGACCCTGGACCTGGTGCTTAAAGACTTCTGTTATATGTCTGTCTGTTCACGCTGTTATGTCTGGCGCCTTGATGCCCTTGGGCTAAGTTGCGCCCAATAAGACCTATTTCATTCATTCATTCATTCCTGGACCACAGCCCGATCCCCCTGAGTTTGTCTACTGATTTGAAAATCAGTTGGCACCTCCTTTGAGGTATTAGTAATTGATCAATGGTTTGCGACTGCAGTAGGGTCTCTAAACATTGAAAAGCCCAGTTGCAGCTCATAAATCAGAGGGGATTCCACTGTTATGCCCCCTACTGTCTACGATTTGGAATGGGTCACAAAAACTATTTTGCGAGTCATAAAATGGGTTCATTAAAAAAACAATTTAGCTATCACAAAACCCTGTGATTTTGAAAACTGAAGGGATTGTGATTGGAAAATGGCTTTGGCACACTAACATTTATTGCAGAGGCATTAAGTTTCAAAAATTAAAATATAATGAATACTCCCAAAGCTAGATCAAAAGAGAGATGAACATTTTGGTCGATTTTTAGGATCCCAAGTACTGGTCCCATACGGAACTTATGCCACATATTCCATAACAATAGCAGTCTGACATCTGGAACGGGACAAAATACTTCAGGAAGTTGTTTGCGATTGGCTGGCCTGAGTGATGTTAGACAGAGGTGGGGAATACAGATGTGCAGTGCTGGATGCAACCCTTTTCCATGGTCAAGTAAAAATAATATGTGTTTCAAATGCACACAAAGGGTTTGGGAGCTGCAAACGGGTTCTAATCAGAAGCCCCAAGTGGATATCTTTTCTCAAGTAAAAACCAAAAAGGTAATCAAACAACACATATTAATGTTATTCCCACAAAAGGGTTGCCGGTTGCCTCAAAGCTGTTGCATTACAGTACCGTACAGTATTGGCATTACAAATCTCATCAGCCTACAAACTTGTAATAAGATAAAGTGTAAAACGCAGCATTATGCACAAACTATACGGGTGAAAGGTCTTGTCTGCCTCCTAAAACTGGCATACATCTACTCTCCAGCCAGAACCTAAATTCCTTGACACTTACCTGATAAAACAATACCAGTTTAAGAGACGTAAGTAGGCAGAAGATTCCTGAAGCCTAGTATTCAAAATTAAGGAACAGACTCAGCCCCTTTCTCCCAACATAAGCTGGCTACCTTCAGCATAGCAAGCCCTTGAAAACCATACTTTTCAAACAAGTTTTAATTAAGTCCAATGTCTGCATTGGGTTGACCATAGACAGGTAAATGCAGGACTCAACCAAAGCATCTTGCTGCACCCAAGCTTGTTAGTAGTCAGTACATCTGGCTGGCATGTTTTACTCTTGCTGTGTCGGTGCTCTGAATGTGTAGTTCTGTACAAAACCCATAAATACTATACTGAGGGCCTAATTACAATGTCAGTTGGAAAGACCGACATTGAAGGGATAAAGTCCGACAGCCATATTATCTTGATGGCGTTCTGAGTTTAAACTGGTCGGGGAATCCGATGCGGTTCCGACGGGCTCAAGGAGCCCATTGGCCAGTCGGAAGGTCTCATAATCCCTTAAGGATGGCGTCTCTGCCTTCGGGATAATGATGCTGGTTTGCGGCCCATCCATGTCGGCCTTTCTGACATGGATTGGCTGTCGGAAACTGACTTTGGGTGTCCCTAGCAGGGCCCCGTTCCCCCTGGCCCTCTACATTTGGCTCTGGGGAGCACCTACGGTGCCTGCCACACAGTGCAGGGATGTTGGAAACATCCATTTTACTATGGGAGCTTAATCAAGGAAGGAAGTTCATTAGAAAGGAAGTCCATAGGAATAGGAAGAAAGCGAGACTCTGCTGCTGCAAAAAAAGATGACTATTATAATACATCCATTGGACGAGGTGTACTGTAAGACTGTAAGATCTAGTAGATATTCTTCAAATGCCCACCAGAAACAGGCTAGGGCATCCTGCTTACCCTTTTGTTTCTGGCTGAGTGACAGTATCCCAAGAATGACATGCCATGGTTCATCATCCCAGCAGCTGAGTAAGGGAGGCACGAAACACACACCACGACAACAGTCAGCACATCTCCCTTCTACGTAAACAAAGAAAACCCACCCCACAGTAAACAGAAAACAAATGACCAAGACATATTCTTGAAGCACAAGCTTTCTCAACCAGGATTTTAGACAACCACGCACAAGACTCCCCAGTTCCAAAGTCAGCTACCCAAAAAAGCAGATACAACTCATTCAACCACAAATGATACTCAACGTAGACACCTGAAAACAACAATAGTCATATTTCAACTGTGCGTAGGGAAATTTGCAATGCAACAGAAAGAGGTGAGGCGTGGCATGGTTTATGGTACAATCTGGCTCGCCCACACCAAGAGATCTCTGGATGAGAACTGTAACAGTTATTTTACAGCACTGGTCACAGTGAAAGTGACAGGTACCTTTCAGCTCTGCTGGCATGTACAGGTGTAAAAAGCAAGAAGGTCTTCTCAACCCACACAAAAGGAATCTTGTCATGAAAACATGGGAGATCAGTAATGGATATTGTTTAACTCTGCTCACCCACACAAATGGAATCTGGCAATAAAAATAGCAACATGTGTCTTACAAACCCACTTACCAACAGAAAGGGAGTAAGTAGCAGCTTCCACCACTACTCACATATAAATGGCATCTTGGTATACAAACAGTAACATGTCTTTCAAACTGGCATGGAAAAAAATCTAGTGGCAAAAGGAATCCGAGATGAGTAAAGCATTTGTGTAGTGCACAATAGAGACACTGTAGCAATCCAAAAGTTGGTATCTATTACAAACGGATTGGTGTCAGTACAACGCGGATTTTTACAACGCATTCCGTTACAACGGAATTTTTACAACGCAGGATCCATTACAACGGATGCCATTACAACGCATGGCATTACATAGCAGATGCTATTACAACGCATGGCATTACATCGTAAGTATAGGTAAGTATACCTTTTTTTTTAAAATGTTAAGTTAATTTAATTAATTTAATTAAATTAATTTAATTAAAATACATTTTAAAATAGCCATTAATTTAATTTTATAAAATAATATCTATTTAATAAATGTAATTTTAATAAAAAATGGAAATAATTTAATTTAATTAAAATAATGAAATTAATTTAATGTACATATTTTTATAATTGAAATTAAATTAAATTAATTGAAATAATTTATTTAATTTAATTAATTTAATTAAAAAAAGTAATTAATGTAATAAAATTAATTTAATTTATTAAATATATTTTAATTAATTTAAAAATGGTAAATATAATTTAATTATCCCTAAACATAAACCTACCCCTGAACCCTACAATACCCCTGTACCCCAAAACCCAAACCCTGCCCTAAAACCTAAAAACACCCCTGTACCCCAAAACCCAAAACCCTGCCCTAAAACCTAAAAACACCCCTGTACCCCAAAACCCAAAACCCTGCCCTAAAACCTAAAAACACCCCTGTACCCCAAAACCCAAACCCTGCCCTAAAACCTAAAAACACCCCTGTACCCCAAAACCCAAACCCTGCCCTAAAACCTAAAAACACCCCTGTACCCCAAAACCCAAAACCCTGCCCTAAAACCTAAAAACACCCCTGTACCCCAAAACCCAAACCCTGCCCTAAAACCTAAAAACACCCCTGTTACCCAAAACCCAAACCCTGCCCTAAAACCTAAAAACACCCCTGTACCCCAAAACCCAAAACCCTGCCCTAAAACCTAAAAACACTCCTGTACCCAAAAACCCAAAACCCTGCCCTAAAACCTAAAAACACCCCTTTACCCCAAAACCCTGCCCTAAAACCTAAAAACACCCCTGTACCCCAAAACCCAAACCCTGCCCTAAAACCTAAAAACACCCCTGTACCCCAAAACCCAAACCCTGCCCTAAAACCTAAAAACACCCCTATACCCCAAAACCCAAACCTTGCCCTAAAACCTAAAAATACCCAAACACCCCAAAACATATACCTCCGTACCCCAAAACATATACTCCTATACTCATACTTATTTAAAAAATTACTTAGATTAATATATTTAATTTATAATATTTAAAAACATAATAAAATATTTTTATTTATAATTAATAATAATTAAATCAATTATATAATATTAAATAAAATATAAAAAAAATTATATACTTACCAATACTTACGATGTAATGGTATGCGTTGTAATAGCATCTGCTATGTAATGCCATGCGTTGTAATGGCATCCGATGTAATGGATCCTGCGTTGTAATAGCTGCGTTGTAACAGCATTACGACGTAAAAGTTGCGTTGTAAGTGTAACATACCATTACAAACACATGGAACTCTATGTTTGGCCGGAAGAGTGTTTGGATGCAGAACGGATATAACGTGAAACCTGGATATGATTAGTAGTGGTATGTTTGACCCAGAATCAATGCATTTACCTCCCTTGATCTCTTTCCTGTCAGGTGACTTGCACTGTGGAGTCGAGAGATAGAAGCCATACATCCCAGGTGAGGGGCGCTCTTGTCGAACGATATCCAACACTATTGTGGAGGGAGCGTTGAAAAAACGGTGGTGTCCAAGCACGCTCTAGTGAAGAATCCCACGTGTCAATATCTAACATCTATATAATGTAACCTGAAGGGGTGGTTTTCGGCTAGAGAACAAGAATTTCATCATTTTTTATTTCAAATGTGTGCTTCCCAAATCTTTTATATCACTTTTTATTGTAATATAATGGTGTGTTCTGAAGTTTACTTTATTTGTGTAGGCACAGCCTTTTTCTTTTCAACGTTAAAATGCTGCAAAATATATGAGTGCTCTCTGTTATTTTCTGGTGGTCTGATGTCAAGTTCCTGAAATATCAACGAATGTGTCAATGTGACTTCTAATCCGAAATTGATGATAGACAGTCTGAACAGCCAACTTGTATAAACAACATCTCTTTACCTAAACTTAGAACAATGTAATTGCAAAACACACCACTTAATAAACTGTGGAAAGGGCACATTTTAAATTAATTTAGACTCCAAAACTGAACCAAATCAGTGTTATTAGTGACTTTGTCTATTTATATGTGTATTTACTTTATTGTTCTTTTATATTTTCCTATACTGTGGAACACTCTTGACTTCAGAGTATTTCATTTAGACCAAATAAAAGTACTAACATGCTACTTTTTCTAATTTTACATGTATTTCTGAAAGTTCGACTCACCAAGCTATTCACTCCAACATATATGCCTATGACCTCTGAAAAAAATGTGTCCTCCTTGCATGGCGAGTTAGGAAGGACTGATTCTCTTATTATAAAAAACGAGTAGTGGTGAACTCACGTTTGCTTTGTCAAGGATGAACACAGTTCTAATGTGTTTCTAGTTAGATGATGTTTTTTTATTAGTTTGTTACATTATAAAGTTTGGTCATTTGAATTTCCTGTAGGCATACGGTGTGTACAGATGATAAAATAATGCGCAGTATAGTACAACACCAAACACAATATAAAACAAAAAAAAAATGTAGCAAATACAAATTAAAAGAATACAGAAAACTCGTGGTTCAATATCTAGTATTCCTTGTACTTTGATTTTGGCTACGTTAACATATTCCAATAAAGTACTTTCCCGAAAAATCATATTAAAATATGTAGTCTGGTTAGATATTTTTTGTAAAGAAAAAAAAGTAGCCTTGTCTATTGTTGGTTACTTTTGCAGTGCTCTTGCAAAAAAACTCTTGTTTTGTTTGGCACAGCATAGACATGCGGTAGTGAAATGTACATTCTAAAGCAAGAGAAAATTGTTATGTTAGTTTTATCAAGAAAGCTTTCTTTTTCAAGTCTTATCCTTATAAATCAGGATGAATGATGAGAAGCAAACTACTTTTGTTCTCCAGTAATACATAATCTATGTTCAAAAGTATTTTACCGCATTGTGAACTGTGTGGTTTGCTTCCTAGACTTGTGTATGTGGATCAGTGCTATCTTTGATTTTATTTGTACCCGGACGATACTAGTCATTTAATAACTTTTTATAAGATACATAATAAATGGGGATGTTTCCTGCAGCCATTGACCTACTCTGTCATTTTTTTCTACTGTACTGTGATGTAACCACGCTAATGGGCAAAAGCTACTACATGAAATCATAAGCCAAAGTGTAAGGTCCATCTACATGAGCAAAGTTATCCCGGGAAAGCTGAAATAGACTTCCTTAGAACTAATGCTGTTGGGCGCTCTACAGAACTGTTCTTCTGCCTTGAAGATGCAGACGTTGACTCCATTTTGCTGGACACACGATCTAAAAGCTTGGACGCTGTAGTCTAGTGTTAGGTATTACAGTGCAACCATAAATCCCACTTTCAATTTCACAGACTCAAGAATAGTAATGGGAAATCACCTTTGTGCTGGATTTTCTAGTGTCATAAGTTAAGGGTGGAATATATTCAAGAACAAGCATTTGCAATGCAATAGGTCTCGCATTAGTAATGTTAGAGGTATTAGTATTGTAAATGACACATTTTTTATTTAGGTTTTTGTTTTGAAAATAGCGAAATTAATAACTTTGTCATTTACAATGCCAATAGTGTTAACTTTTGCAAACGTGACACCTATAGCATTTGTAATGCAATATGTGTTGTATTTACATGACTTAGATGTATTCATATTAAAAATAACAATGGGTTGTATTTTTTTCAATAATTAATACTTAAATAAAAGTTATTGTAATTTATAATGGCAATAGCTTAAACTTTTGCAAAAAACATTTTGGAAGATTATGTTTAGTGTATTTTATTGTGATGAAAATACAAGAACAGAAGTGAAATATTAAAAAAAAATTGTGACATTTGTAATAAAGTTTGAAACACTGAGAGAACATATTTGAATCAGTTGTTGTTGAATGGTTGCACAGATTGATGCTGTGGTGGAGACGAGTGATGCTGTGGCGTTCAGTGATGCTGTGGTAGCACATAGTGATGTTGTGGTGCCACTGAGTGATGGTGTGGTGATGCGATGGATAGTGAAGGCGATAGATAGATAGAGGGAGGGCGAAAGATAGATAGAGGGAGGGCGAGAGATAGAGGCAGGGTGAGAGATAGAGCCAGGGCAAGAGGGCGAGGGATGGAGTGTGGGCGAGGGATGGAGTGTGGGGCGGGGAGGGATGGAGTGTGGGGCGGGGGAGGGATGGAGTGTGGGGCAGGGGAGGGATGGAGTGTGGGGTGGGGGAGGGATGGAGTGTGCAGCGGGGAGGGATGGAGTGTGGGGCGGGGAGGGATGGATGGAGTCGGGGGAATGGATGGATGGATGGAGTGCGGGGATGGATGGATGGAGTGCGGGGATGGTTGGATGGAGTGCGGGGATGGATGGATGGAGTGGGGGGATGGATGGATGGAGTGGGGGGATGGATGGAGTGGGGTGGATGGATGGATGGAGTGGGATGGATGGATGGAGTACAGGGATGGATGGATGGAGTGGGTGGATGGATGGATGGATGGAGTGGGGGGATGGATGGATGGATGGAGTGGGATGGATGGATGGAGTGGGGGGATGGATGGATGGATGGATGGATGGATGGAGTTGGGGGATGGATGGATGGATGGATGGGTGGATGGATGGATGGATGGATGGAGTCGGGGGATGGATGGATGGAGTGGGGGATGGATGAATGGAGGGGTAGAAGAGAGGTAGAGGGGAGGTAGAGGAGTAGTAGAGGGGTAGAGCGGTAGTAGAGGGGTAATAGAGGTGAAGTAGAGGGGTAGTATGGTAGAGGGTCTAGAGAGGTAGAGTAGAGGTAGAAGGGTAGAAGAGAGGTAGAGGGGTAGTAGATGGGTGGTAGAGGTGTAGAAGAGGGGTAGTAGAGGGGTAGAGAGGTAGAGTAGAGGGGTAAAAGAGAGGTAGAGTAGAGGTAGAGGGGTAGAAGAGAGGTAGAGGGGTGGTAGTGGGGTAATAGAGGGGTAGTAGAGGGGTAAAAGAGGTGTATAGGGGTAGTAGAGGGGTAGTAGAGGGGTAGAAGAGGGGTAGAAGAGGGGTAGAGAAGTAGAGTAGAGGTAGAGTAGAGGTAGAGGGGTAGAAGAGAGGTAGGGGGTAGAATAGAGTTAGAGTTATAGTGGTAGTAGAGGGGTAGTAGAGGTGGTATTATGTGTAGTGTATTTATGTAGTATTGAGTAGAGTGTAACTATGTGGCGCGTTATTACGTGGCACAGAGTGGAGTGTGAGAGGGAAGAGTGATAAAGAGAGGGAGAGGGAGTGAGAGAAAGAGAGCTAGAGAGAAAGAGAGAGAGGTTTCGAAAAGAGACAGAGAAAGATAGAAATAGAGGAGAGAGTGAAAGAGTGAGACAGAGAGCAAGAGAGCTCGGAAGAGACAGACAGAGAAAGGAGAGATATAGAGAGGGAGGAGAGAAAGAGATAGAGGGGGAGAGAGAAAGAGATAGAGAGGGAGAAAGAGAGAGGAGAGGAAAGAAAGGGAAAGAGTGAGAAAGAAAGGGGGAGAGAGAGAGATAGCGAGAGCGGGAGGGCTATTGGGGTGATTTTCACTTCCGAAATGAATAAACTAAGGCTGTGAGAAATGTGGGCACTAGGAGGTGCTGTACAACTGGTTCTGTATTCTGCACCTACGTTGTTGAAGCTCTGGCCCTCCCCAAAGCAGAGACTTAAAAAGTCCCATACATTAGAAGATATATTTTTTCCAAGGATGTTGTGAGATACAAACCTGCAGTTCTAATCTGCCCTTATTATAAATAATTGTGAAAAGGATAAAAGGAATTTTTCCCTCAAAATAATTCTTTCTGATACGCTCGCTAAGGTTTGCTTATTACAGCCAATTACGTGTATCCTGCAAACAAATGGCTACGCAGGATTGCTTTACAAACAAGATAAGCTGGAGTTAGCCAAATGTCGAGACACAGCCCACTGAGAACATCAAAGCTGTGAGAAGCTGTCTGAAGAGAAGGAAACGAAGCCGTAATTGAAGGCAGAGTGAAAACCTGGTGTAAAATAGCAACAGGGAAGGGGGTGGAGAGGAGGCACTGAAGGAGAGCTGGAACACGCTTTAAAAAACCTTAGTAATATTAAAAACAAGATTAAAAAATACGTAATCCTTTGCATAATGGACTGCAGGAAGAAATGCAGAGCGGTGAGGGAGGGAGAAAGAGCGAGAAGAGGGAACTGGAACAGAACTAAAGAATGCATGTATGTATAGGGATGCATTTGTGAATTCCTTTTCTTAAAATTATTCCTTTTCTTAAAAGTTCAGTATACGTCCTTGAAGAAATGGAAACTTTAGGGCTCACAGCCTCTAGAACAAGAACCTCTCTCAGAGAATTGATAAAATATTCAAAAAGTGCCGATGGGAAATCGTTTGTTTTTAAACGAACGCTGGATCAAATGTTGAAATTAAAATATGTTCGGAAAGGTAACGGCGAGAGAGCAGCATTTGTTATGTTTGCGCGCCACTGCTGAGGAGAACTGCATTAATGTCAGCCACCGATGGACTTCTAATGAAAAGCAAAACACGGCTAGGCAGAACTTCTGTTCCCAATCAATCAGTGGGAATCAGAAACCTCACTAGAGCCTTTGATCTCCGATCCCCTTTTAGACACAGAATGGGGACAGACAGAGCCCAGCCACCAGGACGAATGAAATAGCATGTAGGAGACAATTCACTGCCACACAGAAGTCTCACGCATTCCACTGTGAAAACAGACATGCCTTCCCGGAGGAAATAAAAGATGTTAGTCACTAGCAAAATGCTTCTATGTATTTGTTATAGCGCCTGTAAATAATTCTCCAGGGAGAAGTTAAACATCAAAAAAAGTGAAAGTACGGCCGGCCGGCCGTGGGCAGGGAATAATTAGGGGAGGAGAAATGCCTGAGGCAGAGTGCACGCTGGGGGATGCCTGTGGGAGGGAGGCAGATGGCTTTGATGTGCACTTGCTTTTCACGGGCAATACATGGAATCGCCCGATGGTTAAGCTCTGGTAAAGCCCCAATATCTCTCGCCAGCAATGCGCAAGCGCATTAGCAGGCGAGACCTAAAAATGATTGGAGAAAGGGTATTTGCAAAGACATTTTTTCTCTTGTTAGAGCTTGCATAAAGTGGATGGGAAAATCATTATGTAACTGTTTCTAGGACGGGAATAAGAGAGAGCCACCTCCAGATTGTATGGGCTTTTGAAACAGGGGGTTCACCCAAGGAAATTAAACATGCTAACAGTGCAGACATCAGAACAAAATATGTCATATAATATATGCAAAAAATATAGAATAAAATTAATACACAATATTAAAGAAAAAGACACATTTCCAAACAAAATCCTATCTGTTACCCTGATTTTTGTAAACAAATTCAAAGCTGAATGCATCTGACAAACAAACTCAGTCTCCTTTGGGAATGCCGGCATTCCAATATACTCAGCACCTAGAGATATTAAAGTCTTTAAACATTAGCAAAAAGGGGGGCGTGGCCAACCGGGCAGCGAAATGGCCGCTCTGTGAGCGAGCTCCGCCGGCTGTATCACCTAATCCTGAATTAATCCTGCTCCGAGACCCTGAGGGCCCCTAACCTACCCGGGAGTCGACGATATACACTCTTGAGATCCTACCACCGAAGTTTGGGACGCAAAGCTTGCTGCGCCGCGGAGAAATCACTGGGAGAAGACAGCCCGGAGCGTGCGCCTGGTGGAACCCGCGGCTGCGGAGCCGGGGACGGGGTGCTGCATCCTACTACAGACCGCGGCTTGCAGGGCCGCTGTGTACTGGACGGGTGGTGGCGTGGCCGCCTGCATCCGAGGGGGCTGTCGACTTGGAGCTCTTCGGTGCATCCCCGTAGCCTTGTGGACTCGGCCTGGGCCGTGGTGAAGCAATTGTGCGGAGGACACTGGGAACCATCAATTACGTGGTAACGCTGCTGAAACTGCGGTCGAGGTCGGCCATCTTGGGAACATTGGCGCTCTGCCACCGGGCCGCTAACCCACTGCTCCATAGCCACGCGGCTGCTCTGGCTTACACACCCGACCTACACTGACTTTTCCACTCCTTACGCCGGGATTACACGGCTGCCCAAGCAGATCTGGTCGGGCGGAGCGCACTCGGTGCTGTGACGAAGGAGTAAAGCCTTGGTGGGCCCGCCATCTTGTGCACTGCGAGATCTCCGGTGGAGTGCCTGTCGGGGCTTGGCGGCTACGTGGGCATCTCCCCACTGCACACGGCGTAGGACTTTCTGCGGTGAGCGACTCAAGACTATAGGTGTACCCTACGTCTGCTGCCGTCATGGGGAAGAACGAAGCTAGACAGCCCAAGATAAGCTTCGATAATAAGCGCCCGCCCAAGCAACTGGCGACTGAAGCGGATGGCGGGGAACCGCTATCGCAGTCTGCCCCAGCGGACATCGACTTTGGAGCGCTCATAATGGAGGTACTCTCTAGCCTAAAAAGCATCGACTCCAAGCTGGATGCAATGTCCTCCCAATTAGAATCGGTGAAGGCCAAGGTGGACACCCATGAAACACGGCTGGACTGCTTGGAGAATAGGCAGACCGAATGCTGCGAATTTCAACAGCAGGCCAAGCAACATATCACGAATTTGGAGAGGGAGCTGGACAGCCTACGAGCTAAAGCAGATGATTTGGAAGCGCGTTCCCGTAGGTCCAACATCCGGATTACTGGAATTCCGGAGACGACGAACATTGGCAAGATGGAGGTATTTGTGACAGACTTGCTGCACGAACTTTTCGACCCGGACCTCTCGTCGGTCTTTACGGTCGAGAGGGCACATAGATCGCTCGGCAAGAAACCTCCGTTGGGTGCACCGCCACGTCCGATCCTTGCAAAACTGCTCAATTTCCAAGATAGAGATCTCATCCTGCGTCTAGCCAGAGAAAAGGGTAAAATTACGCATAAAGGAAACACCATCTCCTTCTTTCCGGACTTTACCCCCCTGGTTCAGGCAGCCCATAAGGAATTCATCCCAGCAAAGAGATTGTTGGCACAGGCTGAGGTGCAATATTCCCTGTTATACCCGGCGAAACTAAAAGTGATTCATGACAACACTACGCATTTTTTCACGGATGCGAAATCCGCCCTCAAATTTGCTAAACATATCAATGGCCCGGGGGCGAGGAGAAAATCGCCGAGATTGGAAGAAGACTCAGCTCACCTAAGTGACAATGATTAAGTATGCCATGTCTGTAAGTACTATATGACGATTACATTTTGCCCATGCCCTAATTTGGGCCTTAGACATCCCCAGCACTTACTGCTGAATGGCGCACACTGTCTGTGGCGGGAGAGTGGACATGGAAGGATATCTCTCCACGCCCTTGCTGCTCCTGCGGCATGCATAGGCGTTCCTGGGGGACTGCTGGTGGACACTGGGGGGTGGGTGCCCTCCGGGTGCAGGAGCTGCAAACTCACATGCGGCCACCCTGTTCACTCAGGGGTGTCAGCCGGGAGCGCCATGCCCTCATGGGGTGTCTCCCACCTTTTTTGCAGTTAGTTTTTCACCTTATTTCACAGGTCTACATTTGGGATATGTCACAACCTGATTGGGGGGTTGGTGAGGGTGGGGGGTGGAGGGGGGTGTTTGGGAAGTTGCTGTTTCTTGTTGCGTCATGGTGCGATGTGGACTGTCTAATGCTTTTCGTTCGATGTGAGGGGTTGATGTGTGCACAGTGTGCGGGATTTACCAGGAGGAGAGAGTGCGACCTAGGGTTACTAATGCAGCTCTCACGACGCGATTGTCATGGGGGGGTTAAATTGTGGACCTGGAACATTAGAGGCCTTGGGGATTACAAAAAAGCCCAATTGCTGCATAGCACGCTAATTAGACATAACGTGGACATCTGTTTTTTGCAAGAAACTCATATTAACACAACCCCTTCGCCCAGGTTGAAACATTCGAGATGGTCAAATGTCTACTCTGCTATATATTCGAACTATGCGAGAGGGGTGGCTATACTGGTTCGTAGAGGGGTGGATTGGCGTGAATATTCTTGTGTGCTGGACAAGGAGGGACGTTATGTTATTGTGCATGGTTCTCTGCAGGGTAGACCGATTGTTCTGGCTGCTATCTATGGTCCGAATGTTGATGACCCGGGCTTCTTCCGGAACGTTTGGGCTCAAATAGCACTACTAGACTGTTGCTCAATAATTCTTGGGGGGGATTTCAATGTTGTGCTGAACGATGACATGGACCGAAGAGGGGTGAGCAGGCCCACACATTTTAACGCGAGGCAGGCTGTTCTGGATATCATGGAAGAGGGTTTGTTGTCTGATGTGTGGAGGGTCAGACATCCCGGGGACAGGGTGGGGACTTGCTATACATACCATAAGTCTTCATGGTCCCGCTTAGATTTCTGGCTGGCGTCGCCTGAAGTGGCGACATGGGTGATGAATGTGGACATCCAGGCTAGATCGCTTTCGGATCACGCCCCCTGCATGCTGGAGTTGCGCATCCCTAACACAATCCCCAGAGCATTCACGTGGCGCCTGCCCCCTCATGTACTAACTGATCTGGTGTTTGTTGAGGAGATCCGCACTGATATTGTTAAATATTTTGCTGAAAACGAAGGCTCTGCTTCTTCGGAAGCCATTGTATGGGACGCCTTTAAGGCGGTGATCAGGGGACAATGCATAGCGAGGCAGGCGGGGGTGCTGCACACTATACTCCAGACGCTGGCCCAGTTGGAGCGGGAATTGGTAGACTTGGATCTGGCCTTTTGCAGGGAGCCGACCTTGGAACTGGCGGGCAGCTTAAAATCCAAGCTACTGACATTTAATGAGGAGGCGCAGCGCGAGGTTAAGTTCCTAGGGAGACAGGCTGAAGCCCGCAGATATGGAGAAGGGGATAGGCCCAGTAGGACCCTGGCCAGATTGATAGCTCCTCGCACGCAGTCACACTACATACACACTATACATAACAGCGAGGGTTCCCTGGTCGTGGGGCAAGAAGCCGTTTTGCACGCGTTCACTGACTTCTACACGTCCCTATACACCTCAAAACAGCCCAATGTCCCTGCGTCCCTGGAAAGCTTCCTGGACACCATTGCCCTAGTCTGGTTTAATGATAATCATAGGCAGTACATGGACCTCCCGGTGACTGTGCAGGACATAGTCCAAGTGATTAAAAGCATGCCAGCCAATAAAGCCCCGGGCCCTGATGGCTTAACCACGACCTTCTACAAAACATACGCAGAGGAGTTGGCACCGAAGCTACACTCGGTGTTTGTGGAAGCCCTTGAGCTGAATTCCCTCCCAGATTCCATGCGCGAGGCCTTAATTATTACGCTGCTGAAACCTGATAAAGATGAGTTGTTCCTGGACTCCTATCGTCCCCTCTCTCTCATAAATGTTGATGCCAAAATTTATGCAAAAGTTATTGCTGACAAACTGCAGCCTATGCTACCGATAGTAGCGCTCCCTGACCAGTCTGGGTTTATCCCTGGCCGGGCCACTTCACACAACCTCAGGACCATTTTCTCTATCCTACACTATCTCCACCCCTCGGTTCAAGCAGCTGTAGTGTTTTTAGACGCCACTAAGGCATTCGACTCTCTGGAATGGCCCTACTTGTTCAGAATCCTGAGTAGAATGGGGTTCAGTCGAAACTTCATCACCCTCATAAGACTGCTGTATGATTCTCCCAGAGCCAGGGTTAGTGTAAATGGCCGTGTATCGACACCCTTTCCTATCACTAGAGGAACCAGGCAGGGATGTCCACTATCTCCCCTCCTTTTTGCCATAGCGATGGAGCCGCTGGCGGCCAGGATTCGACAACACCACACGGCGAGGGGGATTGGATTCAGTTCCCGTAGCCTGTTGATCTCCCTGTACGCGGATGATGTCACCCTTTATGTCACTAACCCCGTGGACAATATGAACCCACTCCTTCGAGAATTCGTACGATTTGAAGGCCTAGCGGGAATTTCCATCAACTGGTCGAAATCTGTGGTGTTCCCTCTGACTGACGGGACTGGTAGGCCGCCACCCGACTACCCACTGCGTTGGGAGACTGATGCTGTCAAATACCTGGGTATCTGGGTCAGTAGAGATGTGCATTGTGGTCTCTTAACTTTGGTAGGGCGGTGGACTGGCTGGAGCGCAAGGTGGAAATTTGGAATAAGCACCCCCTCTCCCTGGTGGTGCGGATAGCTCTGGCCAAAATGGTGGTTCTCCCAAAATTTTTGTACCTGTTTGTCAACATCCCGTTGCCAATGACGGCGCACTTCCATGCGCGTGTCAGGTCCCTGCTCCTGAATCTGGTGTGGGCGGGGGGTCAGGCGAGAACTTCCTGGAACCTGCTTACGCTTCCACTGAGACAGGGTGGCCTTGGCGCACCGGATTTGAAGTTATACTCCTTATGTGCTCAGGCACAATTCTTGCACTTTTGGGTCTTCCCAACCCCCTACCAACCGCATGCGGCTGTGGAGCTTGCGGCCGTAGCCCCTTCACCGCTACGTGTGGCACTTTATGGAAAAGTCTCACGCCCCTCGAGGGTTGTGGACACCGTGGAAATGATCCGTTGGTCCTGGCGAGAGTTGTGTGACAGAGCGGGGCTTCCCTTACTCTACGCACCGGCTATCCCCCTACAGAGCAACCCGATGCTGCCCTGCTTATGTGCCAGGGGTGACTCCCTTACGCTTCGTGGGAAGCGATTGCACACTTTCGCGGATATATACCCTGATGGTACATTTGATGAACTGGGTGCTTGTGAGGGCGGCCAGCATGCGTCCTTTGCTGACGCACTCCTATACCACTCTCTTAGGGAATCGTGCAAGAAAATGTGGTCACACTTCCCGGAGGCTCCACCGACACTTGATGCCCTTCAGAATCTACTTTCGAGACCATCGCCCAAAAAACTGGTGTCGAGGCTCTATAACAGTATGCAAGAGCAGGCCCCAGCAACAGTTCCGACAGCCAGGCAGGCTTGGACTGCTGAGCTGAAGGACCCTCTGACGGATGAGGTGTGGGAGTACTGCTGTAAACAATTGACGGCGTTGTCTCCGAATTACCGTCTCAGGCTGATTCATTTTAAATTTCTTCATCGCTATTATCGTACGCCACTACTGCTGCACCGTATGGGCGTTCGCGCGGATGCCTCCTGTTGGAAATGCGGCGGGAGGATGCATCCTTCCTCCATATGGCGTGGAGCTGCCCCAGATTAGGGGAGTACTGGTCAGACATCTTTGTGGCCATTAACCAAATCTTGCACAGGACTGATGCACCTTCTCCGCTGCTGGGCTTGCTGGGCTACGTCAAAGACACGGAACCCTGCGACAGGAAACTGCACGCGCTGCTACTCCTTTATGCTAAGCGACAGGTGTCCTTGCACTGGGGTCGGACAGCTCTGCCAACATTTACAGCGTGGATTAGGGACGTGACTTATGGCCACGCGCAGCTCACGCATTATTGGGAAACGATGCCTACTGCCTCTAGGCCTAATGACATATGGGAACCCTTCCTACAATGGACTAGTGAGCGCGCTGGCTCGGATGTGTCTGGACTGTCACCTGCTGGGGCAGTCTCGGATGACATGGGGTAGGACCTTGTGAATGTGTACATGTTGCGCTTGGTCTGCTGTGATCGGGCTGAGTATGTCTGCTCTGGAGCGTTACTGCACCCCCTGGCTACCACCTCCGGGGCGTCTTGATATTGCCTTGTATGCGCCTTACATTCCCTCGGCGAAAGGGGACGTTGATGTTCCGCCTAGCCCCTTCATTCCCCCCCCCCCCCCCCCCCCCCCCTTTAGGTGGCTGACTCCTGGCTCTATCACTGATTGATGCTGCTATATGGTTGCCTGGCACGGGCGCACATGACCCTCTGTATGCGTGGAATTATATGTACTTGACGTTACTGACATGCACCAATGTTTGTTGCTCTTTCTGTTTTGGTTTCTGGTTGGGGTGGGATGGGTGAAAACAGTGGCCGTAGACATGTTTCTTTCAGCTGCCGGTGCAGCAGGCCGTGGCCTGTTGCTATTTACAGGATTCCGAGGCAGCAATACCTTCTGCTGATTCGCCTGTTGTCTACGGTGCTGACTAAAAGTGAGGCCACTTACTGTGCTACAGTTTCACTGCTGTTATGGGATTTATATGAGCACGATGTGCCCTTTTTATTGTCATCCCATCTGCCTATTTATATTCATATGGATAGTTCAATAATCTCTGTGAGATGTTCGATTTTGATAGCGGCCTGCCTCCGGGTTGTTGGCGTGACGCAGTGTAACTTTTATCTTTTTTCTGTGCTAGTAAATGCCTTACACCAAAAAAAAAAAATAGCAAAAACAATGTCATGTTTTTAAAAACAAGAACCGCCTACGTTTTCGTTAGGACCCTGAAAAACGTAGTTTCACATTTTTCAATCCACCATACCTCTCTTTGGAGTAACACCTCTGTATTGCTTCCATCCATCAATTCCAGAATCTCCTGTAATATATGAATATACATTTTGCATATACTGTATATGTCAAACTAATAATGATTTAATTATCTTCGTGTTGGCATTACTCACATTTTCTGTCCACCTTATTTTTTCTGATGAAATCAGTACTCTATGAACAAGAGCGCACTTGAGAATTTACTAGAACAAATACAATGATCTTATGTCCACCAATTCATTTGATAGGGTTTCTAGAATGGGTTTAGCATATAACATTAAGTGGTTCTGTGTGTATGTATGTGTGTGTGTGTGTGTGTGTGTGTGTGGGTGGGCGCGCGTGTATGTGTGTGTGTGTGTGTGTGGGTGGGCGCGCGTGTGTGTGTGTGTATGTGTTTGTGTGTGCAAAGGAACTGAGTGCAATAAAAGCATGGGAATATGCTTATCTTCACTTTCTCCAAGACTTCTTGTATTTCACAGTTTCTTATTAGATTATTTGAAGTTACTAGCCTTTTAAAGTCCATAGATCTTTGGGAAGTATATAATAGATATTTTTGGAAAGGTGTGTGATTTCTATCTCACTTTGTATTATTGACCATAATTATTGTATTATGATGGTTAATATGAATTCTGAAAAATAACTTAATAAGTTGACCTGGGAACTTGTGGTTGTGCAGCCTTCCAGGAATACTGACATGTTCATTATTTTAACTTGTGTAAATGTAGCAGGTGTACATTTATGTCTGTGTAAATTTAAGGCAACATGCATTTGTATTTGCTCATTATGTTTCTCCACAATAAAAATACCTCATGCTATGAAGAAAATAATTCTCTATAACCCCAACAATTGTGGAGCTATAGCTCTATTAACACCCAGGATATGGTACACTTCTGTCTTTAACAGGTGTAAATCACTGACCATATCGATGAAGGTAACATGCACACAAACTTGTGAGTTTGTGATTGTTCGTCTGCTTACGCAGGCATCCCTCACCCTGTAACATCCAGAACCCATCCTTGTGATCAGATTTACTCAAACATAAAATTGCAATTTCTAAAGTGAGTAAATGTGTTTACAAGAATAGATTCTGTATAAAGGTATGAGTTTATTCTCATAAATAAAGGTATGTCAGAGAGGATGTCACTTAATGGCCAGAGCTGCAGAATTTGGAACTGGGAAATCAGGTTCTAGTCTCTGCTTTGACTCAACATCCTGTGATTCTGGGCAAATCACTTAAATTCCCCATATCTAAAAAACAAAAATGAATGGCCCTTGTATAATGTAACTGGTGCTCATCTAATACACTCCAATACTTTTGGGACAAGTTCGCCCTATGTAATTCTGCAAAAAATTAAAACAAAACAAAAAATAAAATGTGCACTTGAGGTTGCAAATACCTTTGGAAATCAGGCCCCAATACCAGAAGTTGTTGTCCGTCCCAGCTTTGTTAGTTGTTTGTGGCAAGAAATATGGTTGTTTTTATTACAGCTAATATTACAGCTCTGTCTATGGTAAATGGCACTTTGAAACACATTGTGTATTGTAGGTGTGGGCATAAGATTCCATTCCGCTCGAGGAGTTTAGCCCGTTCTCTATAGAGCTTGGAGTTCCAAAAAACTCCACAAAGTGGTGCTGAGCAGAGGTTGTCATCTCCCGCAGCTAACCAACATTAAGTTGGCGATCAAGGAAAATCAAATACTATACCACCTCCTGGCGAGATTTCTCAATGCAGGTGGTCGTGGCAGGTCACTACCGCTAGCGTTGAGAAATTTGCTGCTGCATCTACTCTACTCAAACTTCTACTTGAGTGGCAGAAAGAAGCTGCACCCTCTTGTGTGGTGCATTTCAAACTTATTTTACAGTGCAGAACAAACTCCTGCTGCTAAAAATTAATGCGAGCAGCGCAACTTACCGCATTCTGCCACTTGCAAAACTCCAGAGAGCACAGCAGAGTTTTTTCGGCACTTCACGGAGTTTCGCGTGGTAGAACTCCACGAACTTCGCTCAGTCCTAGTCTGTAGAATTACTCTTTCTTTTCTTCTGAGGTACAGTCCATAGTAAAAGTCTTTTTTCCATAAAGGTACATTCTGATGTGAGGTGTACATAAGGGAGAAATTCCATATTCTGTCCCACCTCTACTGTACTGCATTTCTGTACCCCCATACGGCCATCTTTATGAGTGGCAAAATAAAGTCTGAAATTGCAGTAATTCCTGTTCCATAGCATATTGGAATAATGACTTGGTTTTTATTGCATCTCATAAATTTCAGGTTGCGATGAAAATGCACCTCTTGATCATTTTCAGCAGGTCAAAGTTGCTTATATTTAATCAGGGGGGAAACGCCTGTGTAAATACCAGAGCTTGCATACGTGTGGCAACTCATGCAACTTTACATATTGGAATTGAGTACGGTGGATTTTAGTGCATCTGGTAAATATCGGTTGTGATAACATTTCAGAAGGTCAAACCTGCTGCTACTTTTTCAGGGAAATTACCCGATAAATATGGGGACATGCAGATTTTCGTGCAGTAAGCTCCGAAATCCACACTTTGTACCCCATCTTGGGGGAATACTCATAATTGGTGCTAATATCACACCCGATAAACAACATACTCCATGGTACAATTATTAATCATTTGCAACGAGTATTGCCCCTAACACCTGGCCACTCGTAACAACGGCTTATGTACTTTGCTCAGTCGGCCTTGCACGCTGAATCACTGTACTTTTTTCTCTTACCATCCACCTGAGAGTCAGACTTAGCTGAAACATGGTACATACAGATAGCCATCTCATACCCTTATAGAGTGCATACCCATGATTATTCACAGCTCCACAATTTTTTAAGTTGCCTAAAGGCGTAGTTCCTGGCATGCAGGCTTGGTCTGTGCTCTGTCCCAAGGCACAGCCATAGAATTCACGATATGCGACTGCTCCGGCGTCGCGTGCAGTGTTCAAACCGTACAGCCACACAAGCATGCATTATAGCATCTGACAACATGATTTCCAGTAAACCATCGTAGTCCATAGTAATCCAAGTTAATCCCAAATTTATTCAACGTTAATCTTTCAGTTCACAATGGCGGCAATGAGATTCCAAGCTTCAAATGCGGAATAAATGCCCATCCAGGCCTTTTATTGCGGAAGGTTAGAATCCACTTCCGTCCTAGGTAACCCTTCAAGTATTTTCACAATGCATTTCTAGCATTACGCCCTTCGTCAGGGGTAGCTGTAGTGTAAAAACAAACCATCAGCGTTCTTAAATTAATAAACAATATATTTATGTGACTATCCCCAAAAAATTCTTAAACTCCACGCTACGAAGACACAGCTGAAGCCACCCCAATTTCGACATGGACTTCTGTGCCCCATTATAACTGAAAATTTCTCAAACTTGAGAACGATGTTTACTCAAAAATATAGAAATTATCCATCTAAAATATGAAAAGTGTGACTTTCATGCAAGGTCACCCATGCTAAACCATGTGCATGCAAACTACAAAAGTATCCAGAAGTACACTTACAAAAAATAAATAAATACCACACACTCATCCAGCACCTCCGCGCCGTCATCAGCACCGTGACTCCTTCAACTCGTGATCACGATTGTGCCAAAAAGACTCCTTCTTATTACACCCTCAGTGTGCTCCAGGTGCACCCAATCCATATGGAACATGCCGTGAGGTGAAACAAAGCATGTGATCCATGACCCGGTCTCCCAATAGACCTAAAGAAAATACTTTGTTCAAACCCATGGTGATAACCAAATTAGCTAAATACTAAAAATGCGACTGAATTCTAAAATTATTCTAAAAATAGTAAAAATACAACTATATACAAAATTTAGCACAATTTTTCTTGACTTCATGGGGTTTGTAGAAGCACATCTTTTTCACTTGGTCTAAGAAAATTACCAAGTCCAGGATTCTGCTGCCACTCTCCTAAACATCCAACAATCTGAAGCACAGTAGTAAGCGGCTGCTCCATGCAGAGGGGCTTGTTTGCTAAAATGTGGTCATACCCGACCCGAGAGTAACAGTCACTGCCCAGATGACAATGCAAAGTGTAAGTTCTGTGACCCAAGAGAAAGCCAGCTCAGGAGCCCAGAGAACCTACAACCCGGCTGACAAAGATCAAGTACTCCCCAAAAGGATGGTTGTACTACTGCAACTAAAAGGCCAAGAATATACCGCCCGATTCATGGAGCGAAATAGCGCCCGCAATGGCTGCGAAAACGCAATTGCGGGTGCAAAACACGGAATCGGCATTCAAGTACGAAATAGCGAATTCGCTAAAAAATAATAGCGATTGGAATAGCGATTACGCAGTAATAGTCGCAGACTCCGGGAAGTCGAGCATTAGCGACACGGAAATAGCGACCAACCACGGAATCTGCGAAATGATTAGCGAAACGCAATATTGTCGCAATCGGCATTCATGAAAGAAATACATTAGCGAAAAAGCGCAAAATCGCACGTTTGCGCGGCGCAATTTAAGGACAACTCAAAGCAGGTGGTAACCATAAAAGCCATGATGAAGCCAAATTTGAAAAATTGTTAGCCAATCACCAACAGGTCCAGGCCTGACCAATCACACATAAGGACATTCAGCAGCAGCATTAGGCGTTCCACAATGCCTGGGATGTACATGGTGGTGAGGCGGCGAAGGCTACAGCGAGCAGCACGGAGGAGACGCATGAGGCAGGCAAGGATTTACCGGCAGCGGGTCACCTTGCTGGGCCAAACCAGAGAACAGATTTATGCAAAATACAGGCTGAATGGGGAAATGATCACCTGGCTGATACAAGAACTCGACCCCATCATGCAGCACCCAACAAGGTGAAACAATTCTGTGCCCACACATGTGCAGGTATTGTGCAGCCTGCACCTCCTGGCCTCCGGCAGTTTCCAGGGCATAGCAGCCGCTGCTGGGGGGATATCCCAGCCCACCATGTCACGCTGCCTCCACACTTTTGTTGACGCCATGCTCAGCCAGCTCCACCGGCACATCACATTCCCCACGAGCCAACAGGAATTGGACCTCAGTAAACTACAATTTTATAATGTTGCCCATTTTCCCCATGTCCTCGGCTGCATAGACTGTACCCACGTCGCCATCTGCCCACCAGCTGGCACGGAGTATATGTACCGCAACAGGAAGTGCTACCACTCCCTCAACATACAGATGGTCTGCAATGCCAAGACCATCATCACTGACATTGTGGCCCAGTACCCAGGGAGTACCCATGACTCCTTTATCTTCAGGCACAGCGGACTCCCCACACGACTGATCAGGGGAGAGTTTGGGGAAGGACACCTACTTGGTAAGTACACTTTGTCGACAATGTCACATTGCTATGAAGTAACTGTGCTGCACAGGCAATCAACATCTGCTCCTCTCATTCAGGTGACAGTGGCTACGCCCTACGGGAATACCTCCTGACCCCTTACCTCAACCCTGCCACACCTCAGCAACGGCGATACAATGTTGCGCACATCCGGACAAGGAACTGTATTGAAAGGACATTTGGCCTGCTCAAGAGCAGGTTCCGTTTACTGCACAAGACAGGTGGGGCCATGTATTACAGTCCTGCAGTGTGCTGCCGCATTGTGGCTGTCTGTGCAATGCTTCATAACATCGCAACCAAGCGCCGGATACCAGTTGACATCTCAGGCAGTGAATCTGAGGGGGACGGCCGGCCACCAGCACATGCGCACCATGCACGCGGGGAGAACCCAGCTGAAGGCCACAGACGTCGCAACCACATCACAGTGAACAGTTTCTAGCCCACCCCCTTCCCCCACCCCACATATCACAATAGCATGCAGAATGTAATGATTACACAAGGCGAATGTGTGCTGCAAAATAAATGTATTTGTTTCAATCACAAGAAAAAAGGCTCATGGTACCAACTATTTACAAAATCCAGTATTCCAGCATACTGCTTTGAAAGGTTCATGGCAGGCTTAGCATCAGCCTGCGCCTGTGTCCCTGACACAATGTCATTGGTGCTTCCGGCGCACATTTCCCAGGCGCCTGTGAGGCTCTTCCTCATCCTGGGCAGCTGGACCAGGCGTAGCCCTGGTGCTGCGCCTAGGTGGGGGGGCCTGCGTGGCAGAGTTGCTGCTCACGCTGGAGGCAGCCTCACTCGCATCATCTCCCCCTACGATGGCCGGTAGGACAGGTGCAAGCAGTGGGATCACGGCGGTGGTCAAGTGCTCCAGCACCCGGGTTATCTCCTCGCAGCACTGGACCAGTTGGTGCTGCTGGGTCATAGAGCGTCGCGACTGCTGGGTGGTGGCATTTGCTGCCACATAATTTGATCGACTATAGGTCGACAGCTGGCTCACCAGCTGGTGGTGGCGCCTGCGTGCAACACTGCGCTGCTTCCCCAGCGCTGCAGTATTGGCCTCCATTGCCGCCGTCATGCGCTCCATGGCCGCCGTCATGCGGTCCACCCGCTCGCCGACTCCCGCCACATTGCGGCCGATCTTCTGCAGCTGGAGGTGGATGGCTCCTTGCTGCTGCGACTGGCGGTGGTGTAGACGGAGCATTCGCCGCTCCACGCTCATGCAGGCATAGAGATGCCCATTGCCCCTCCTGCTGTGCCGCCGCTGTGTGGCGGATGTGGCTGGCCCAGATCGTGTAGGACGAGCTGCAGGTGTTGTAGCAGCTGGTGTAGCAGGTGCGGCAGGCACTGGTGGCACATTGGTGGGGGGCCTGGCCTTGGCAGCCGGTGGTCCTGCAGATTTTGCAGCAGGTAAGGTGGGGGGCCTGGCCTTGGCAGCCGGTGGGCCTGCAGATTTGGCAGCAGGTAAGGTGGGGGGCCTGGCTGCTGCTGTTGGCGCTGCGGCAGGGGCTGGTGGCTGGGTAGCGGGTAGGGATTCCTCCTCCTGGGCCTCCTCGTTGATCACCAGCCTCTCGCTGTCACTGCTATCATCTGCACCTGTGAGGGTAAGTGGATACTCATTAGGTGCATGTGACTGTCAGACGTGCAGATGTTACATGCATGCTGGGTGACATTACCTGGATGGCTGTGGATGTGCGCACTTAGGAACCTTTCTGGCCGCATTGTGGTACTACTACATTGTGGACATACTACGTCTCCCACAATGCCTCAGGGCATTTCCTGATGCACAACATAGGCATGATTAAGGGCCAATGAGTGAGCCTATTTGGTCAGGGACGGTCATAGGGGACAGGGTCGCAGTCGCATGCCACTTACCTTGGGTGTCTTGTGTGGGGCGGGAGGAGTCCAGAGTGGTCACGCCAACACACGCCTCCCTCTCCAAGGTGTCCTCTACCTGGTCCTCCAGTGGGGTGTTGGGTGGGACAGTCGGTCAACCACCTCCAGTGCCTGATGTCTCACCGAGGCGCGCCGCCACCTTCTCCTTTGCACGCCCTCGGAGGTCGTACCAGCGCTTTTTAAGCTCCCCCAACGACCTGTCCGCAACGCCCACAGAGTTTACGCTGGAGGCAATCCCCACCCAGATCCTCCGCTTCTCCTGTTCTGGGACCCTCTTGGAGTTGGCACCAAAGAGCTGGTCGTGTTTGGCCACCACACCCTCTATCAGGTTCTCCAGCTCCTGCTCGGAGAACTTGAGTTTGCGCTTGCGGCCAGCGCTGTTGCTGGGGCCAGGCTGAGGTTCAGGTTCGTCTGACATGGCGGTCGCTATTTTGCCCGGGTCGAGAGTCGCTTTCAGAGGTTTAGCGTCAGCTTTCCGTCGTCTTCACTCGTATGGTAGCGTCACTGTGGTGTTTGGGGGTGGGATTTGGCTGCTTCCTGGTTGTGATGTCATCACGGTGCTCGGAATGCGTCTTCCCGTATTTCCGGATCCCGCGAGAATGCGACTCGCAATCCCGATCGCACGGGATTGGGAGTCGCAATCCCGTGCGATCGGGATTGCGTGTCGCAATCTCGATCGCTGGTGGCCCGAAATTGCGATTATTCTGCGTTTTTTGTAGGTCGCTAACGGCTTTAGCGCCCGCGTGCGAGTCGCTATTTTTTCCCCGAAAAGTACATGAATGCCGTTTTGCGTTTCCTCAATTGCGAGTCGCTATTATTCGCTATTAGGGACACGCAAAACGGCATGTACATGAATCAGGCTGTTAGAGTCTTGTTCCGGCACCCTTGAATGATCTGTGCTGTCACTTCCTTATTATGATCATCTTCGGCGCATGTGCTCACCAGTTCTCTTAGCCGGGCATGGAAAGCGTCCATCGTCTCACCTTCTCTTTGCTTAGACTGTCTGAACTTAAACCGTTCATAGTGCGGGTTGAGCTGGGGGTCAAAATGCGCGTTGAGTGCTCGCACGGCGGCGTCGTAGTCATTAGCGTTGCCGGTATCTGGAAGGTGGGAGAACAGTTTGTAGATTTCAGTGCCCCCAAAGTGCAGTAATAGGGAGCGTTTGACTGTGCTATCGGTTTCACGAGTGGCTACAAAGTAGTTGTTCAGTTGTCCTACCCATACTGCCCATCTCGGTGCTGCTGTGGAAGGTTCAATTAGCTCGCTGAACGGCGGGAGTGCCTGAATCTGCGAGTGAGCTGATGGATGGATTTGCTGGGCTGGAGGTACTGCTTGCTGTTGCACTGCTTGTTGCGGCGCTGCCTGCTGTTGTGGCGCTGCCTGTTGTTGTGACGCTGCTTGCTGTTGTGGCGCTGCTTGCTGTTGTGGCGCTGCTTGCTGGTTCTGGTTGCCTGGTGGGTTCGACATTGCCTCTTTATTGTTTGTCCGCCCCTAGGAGTATGTATTCCTTTTGTTATTTGCTGTTCTCTCTTATACAGTTTTTTTCCCCTATGGATGTGTCAATGCTTGTTTGTTCACTGAGCCCCTTGACTGTTTGTATATTTGTTTATTTTTTTTTTTCTGTTCTCTTTCTAGGGATGCCGATGCAGTCTCAGCGCTTGTGTCGCGCTGTACTGGGTGAGCGTGCGTCACTCCGGGGCACCTCGTGGCTCTGTGCGGCCTCCGCGCTCGTCGCGCCTCAGTCAGGCGTCTCTGCCGGGCCTCTCTCTTGTGCGCATGCGTGCCGAATGCGCTCGGGCCTGTGCGCACGCACTCGTGCCGACGCTGCTTCGGGCCTTCTCCTGGTTGTCTCTCTGCGCCACCGGTGTCCCCACGCAGCCCAGGGTTGACGCTGCTCACCGTTGTGGTCGCGGATGTCGTCGGGCTGCTGGGCACTGCTCGATGCCTGTGGAGGGCAAACCGCTCGGCACTGGACCGTCCTGCCTGCTTGTGCACCGCTCTGTCTCTCTAGGCGCCTCTGCGGACGGCGATTCGGCCTGCGATGTTGCTGAATGCGTCCCCCACTCGTCGCCAGTGTAAAGGGGTGAGTACATAAGTATATAGTGTTGTAGCTATAAATGTACTACGGGACAAGACACAAGTCGACACTCTGGATGATGGGTCGGACCGGAAGTCCCGTGCGACTTCCAACCTTATAGTTATAGCCTTCTGGCCACGCCTGGCCAGAAGGTGATACATTTTGTCTACGTAGTTCCGACCGAGGCCGGAGCTGCCAACAACTAGAACGTTACAACTATTAAATAGGTATAATCAATTCTTATGTGTGGCATGCAGCATATTTGAGTGCAATTATTGCCACCAACACTACAGGAGTGGTATCAAGAAGGTAGATCCTTGGTCCTGATGAAAATCCAAGGGGATGGCTCGAACATGGCGACCCTTAGGAACGCAACAACATAGTATTCCACCCTTTCTCTCCCCATTTTTAATCATACCAACTAAAGGCCAGAAGAAATAATAGTTTACCTACTAGCCAGGTGCTTTTAAGGTTTTCTTTCTAAATTAAATAACCTCCACTCCTATTATCATCACTTTAACCATATTAATATGTCTGTAAGTGCTTGCATGTAATTCGTAGATTGCAGCGCACCTCGTTGCGCAGTGGAACAGGATGGCCAGAATGATGAAGAATGCGACCAAGGGGCGACTTTGGTGGGTGAGGGTTATATAAAAAAACAAGTGCGTTTTTTTCACCTTGTGGAGGGTTATATTACAGCAAACTAAGTGGCTCACTATATTTTGGTTACTTATCGGTAGGTGGACGAACCTCTCTGTCCCTCTATCTTCCCCTCATTTTTTTACATTAAAAAACAATACAACAATGATCTAGCATGGTAACTCAATCGGCTAATTCCTTCTTTTAAAATTTTTTTTTTTAAAAGGCATTTGTTAAAATAAATTCCTTCCCTTGTGCAAGTGAAGTCCCGAACATGTCATCATTTGCAATTGCTAGGAAGTATCAGGTTGAAAAATAATCTTGGGTTTGATTATCTAAAACCCCCGCTCTGCCCCCCTTATACTGTCCACACAACACCCCAACTAACCTCCGAAGAAAACTACACTGTCTGCCAAGTTAGGTTTTGTATTTCAAAACACTCCCGGTTGCTAAGCCCCTCTGTTTTGTGATACATTCCTCCCGGTAACCTTTCTATACTTTCAGACATGCTGAACGTTTTAAACTATAAGCTGCAGAACTGTTTAATTATCTCCACATCACGTGTCATAGGCTAATGTCTAACCCTTTGACCCAGCGTGGTATTAAACTTCATGTCACCCCCCCTGTGTGTCCTGCCCTCCTCTCCGATTCCTCTTATCCCTGGGCTCGAACATATTACTCACCTTCTATTGGCAGGTTCCTGCTTTTTTTCTTATTTCTTTTTCCGAAATTTTATTTACACGTCATAACAGATGTAGCTTATTATGCATTTACTAACCAACTAAAGAAGACAAAATGGCCGCCCGGCGCTCAAAGACGTCCACAGCTGAGTGGTTGTCTGATGCCTGTTGATGAGGGAGGCTAAGAATGGGTGACCAATAGAGGCGGCCAGAACAATCTCACAAAGAAACCACATGGCCTGGGAAGCAGACTAGGGGTGGGCGGAATTTGCATAGTCGCGCTACGCAAACCTCAGCGAAACGTCTAAAAATTTCTGCGAGCAAGCAAAAGTTCAGCGAACACGCGGAATTGCTTGTTCTGCCCGTTCGCGATGCTTTTTTCCAGTTCGAGAACGCTGTTTGCGTTCTCGGGAAGAAATATCTCGCAAACACGCATTTTGAAAGATCAAACAAGCAAAAAATTCCACAAAGCCGCGGATCGCAGTAATTTTGGCAATTCCGTGTTCTCCGCAGAACGTGAAATTACCCAAATTCCGCGAGCAGAACGGAATTTACCGCCCAGGCCTAAAGCAGACATCTGATTTCACAAGACGTCATGACCAGGCCTGCTAGATGTGGTCAAGGAGCCAGGCACAAAAGTGTACGTGCTCCATGCTCACTCGTCATTTCTGTGACCCAATGATGTAGGGGGTATTTTCTGGGTTTGAAGGTGTCGGATTGGAGTTTGTGAATGCCCACAAATAAATCATTGTGAATGTTCACAGACTCAGAGGCACACCACTCCTTGTAAACTCACTTCCCACACCTGGCGTGAGATTTTCTACTGAAGATTTCTAGGAACTAGTGGTGGAGAAATCAGCATCAGTACATCCATTTACCCCTACTATGAATAGTTCTGAGGATTCAAGGAAAGTGTGAATGAGGTCTTTTTGCACCAATCAATAGCTTTCTGAATGGGGGTCTACCTCTTCAAGTTAAACCTCTTCATGTTAAACCGATACTAATAACGTGACTCTTCGCACGAGCAGTGGTAATATGTGTACAAATCACAGATTAATGAAGTAATACTATCACAAAATGCGCCACATAATTAGCTTTTTCTTGCCCCATAATGTTGTCAACAATGTTGCATAATCTAAGCTCATGCAGTGCAGAGAGAAATGCAACAAGGTCCGGTGGAACCCGGTGCGCAAATTTCTTGTCACCGCAGGCTTGGCAAAAATATGTGTTTAAAACACATATCTTTGCCATTTTGTCACCCCCTCAATGATGACACCCGGGGGGGCCTGCACCCACCGCACCCCCTTCCTACGCCACTGCTTCAGAGCTCTCACACTGAGTAGTTCAACCAACCTAGGTGGTTTTCTTTACATGCTGGACCTTGTAGTCTGGATTTTACAATAGGATACGTGGGCTAGAAGTCCAATAAGGTAAGGCAAAAAATCTAGACTAAATACGCTGCTAACACTCGAGACACGAGAGATCTGTGAGCGGAAAAGGTAAATTAGTTCTCTTACTTGAGGGTCACAATTCTGGAAAAGCTCACCTGAGACCAGCAAATGAAAATAGGCTAACGAAAGCAAGAAAGAGCAGTCAATATGTTAGGAGGTGAAAAAGTGAAAAACCCCACCGCACAAATGGTGGCTTGGGTTAATGTTGTAGCATGGGTTGTATGATATAACCACGCATGACTAAACCACAAACACCTTAACAATGCGGTCTGAACTACGACCACCTCTTTACCACACATGCCATTAAAACGCATGCCTTTACAATGAATTTCATTGTAAGGGCATGTTTGCTAAAGGGGTATGCATGGTAAATTGAATACCCATCTCACCTGCCCTGAGCCCTAACACCCACCCTGCCTCAGCTCTTAAAACTACTCTGACCTCACCCTAAGCCCCAACACTTGGTCCGTGCCCCCCAAAACGACCCCAAGACCCTGAGCCCTAAAATCAACCCCGTCCTGCCTTCAACTCTACCCCTTCTCCTTCCTCTGCCCAAAGGCCTAAAACACTGCCCCCTGCCAAAAACTACCCTGACTCCAGTCTCCCTGTCCTGAGGTGGTCGGTTCAGAGCAGTTTCATGAGTATTACTCTGGGAAACATAATCTTCCTAGGCAGGAAGGAGCAGGCGGGATTTTCCATGCTGGGCAAAACAAATTAAATGAATGGAGCTGCATATGAATACAACAAGGAAGAAGGGTGGAATGAGGCATGTAGGGGCCAATTCACAGTCCCCCACAGCAGGGAGAAGACCATGGAAAACAGGAAAAATCAAACCTGATATAGAGGTAAGGAGCTCAGAGGTGGATATTGGAGGGGGGTCAGGTGAACAGATATAACAAACATATCATAGAGATTCCTGAAGGTACAGCTCAAACATTAAAAGTATTGTCTGACCACGATACACCCATTTCCCTGCCTCCAGTAAATAGGTTAACTAACCCACCGCAAAATCTGAGAATATCGAATGAGGGATAGCGGAAAGGAGTAAAGGCGGTGGAATGTGTAAAAATACCCCCTTCCCTTAGGTCTTTTTTCAAAGTACAAGCTCTCAGGGGAGACCATCAGAAATCAGTACCACTATTGACCTCAAATAAGGGTGTCAGAGGGTCAGCATAACCTGGCAGGCATGGCTGACACAATGGGGAGTGATTGAGACTTGCACACAAAGGGAATTTTGGAGACCTCAAATAGAGTTCAGGTATTGGCTGATAAGGAGATGGAGGAACAACCTCAGGGTCAGGAACTCACGGTAAAGCCGAGGCCTCCCATGAGGCAGAAAAGGGCATACACCCAGAGTTGGAAAAAATTATAACATCCTTATTCAGTGAAATGAGGGAACGGTTTAATATATCAGAGAAGAATCAGGAGAAGATTCAAGAAGTGTGTGATGCCTTGGAGATCAAGATAAACTCCTTAGTGGAAAGAATGGTTGAAATGGAAGTCTCTGTGGAAAGTTTTAACAGAGGTCGAAATAAATCAAATGGAAATCTTCTCTCCTAAAATGAGTGAAAAAGAACTATGTGAAAAGATTGAAGTGCTTGAGAATAGCACCAGAAGAAACAATATCAGCATTCTAAATGTCCCAGGAGGTTTCAAGGGGAATAGCATAAAGAGGTTCATGATAGGTCTACTGAAAGAATTTATCCCAAATCCTGAGGTTGGTATTCTCAAGGAGGACATACAACATATTCATGGAGATCCCTTTAATAAATCCCCAGCCAGGAAGGTACCCAGAAACATTTTGATTAACTTCAAAACATATGTATTCAAAGAGAAAGTACTAGCTGAGGCTATTAAAGGTGGTACTTACAAAAGGGAGAGTGGTCTTTTCAAATCAGATCAGATATCCCAAGAGCCACCCAAGCTAGGCAGTGGGAGCTGGATAAATACATTCAAGAATTAAGATCATTAGGAGTCACAGCCCAGATGCGCTTCCCTGCCACATTGAGAATAATGTGGAATAACAAAATGCAAAAAATTGAGGACCAGAAAGAAGTGGAGACTCTGATTGAGCAAATTAAAGCACACCAAACATAATTTATTTAAAGGATACTGGAGGGAAAGGAGAGCTTGAATGGGTAGTTTCTAAGCAAAACTCCCTATGACATGTGGGAGGGTTCAGCAGGGCGGGGTGGGTGGGTAACAATCACAGAGGACATTTTGTTCAATTTTAGCACTGGGTGTGGAAGCATGTGGAAGAAAATAGAAAAAATTAAAGTCCTCTTTGACTTGGAGATTCTTTGTAGGATTCATAGGGATCTAGGTAGGCTATTCTTACTCTCCCCCTCACAACCTAGGATAGAATCATGATAGAACCATCCAGAGTGTGGTCCCTTAGGATTCTAGCATGGAATGGTGACGGCCTTAGAGTTGCTAGCATGCAAAGAAAACCTTGGAGTAGTGAAAACTATCAAGTAGTGAAATAATAATATTACAAGAAATGCATTTGTTAAAAGATGAACAGGCAAGTCTTTTAAAGAAGCAAAAATGGGTTAAACATTATGTGTGTAAAAACAGGAGTATTGTGTAAAAGGGGTGGCAGTTCTCTTTAAAAAATCTATTGGAGCAACTTTGGGGGAATGCATTATAGACAAAAAGGGGAGATGGATCATATTTAAGGTTAAGTTGTTCGAAAATTGGTTTGCTATGACGGGCTATTACATCTTAAACATTGACGATCCGGCTCCTCTTCAGGAGTTTTGTAACCTTCTCCTGGATGTTAACTTTCCTAATATACTGGGAAGTGATTTAAAAGTCTTGATTGGTCCTGTCTTGGATGAATCCTCCTCTAGAAATATAGTTAATACCTATAAAATGAGAGTTCTTATAAAATGAATAATGGAAGACATGGACTTGACTGATATTTGGAGGGAAAAAAGAAGTAAGGATAATAAATTCACCTTTCAGAACAAAAAATATGGGCACTCCTCCAGAATAGATTATTGTATTTTGAATTGCAGGATCATAAATAAAATCCCATAAGTAGGGCATATTGCGGAGCATTTATCAAATCATTCAGCCATGAGTCTGGATATTACCTTACCTCAGATACTGACACAAAAGAGATGGACCTTAAATTGAGCCTTATTATCTGAGGTGGAAATAATTGACATTTAAGAATTCTTCCAGATCAATAAGTTCTCTGCTCCATTGCATATTGCTTGAGACAACTACAAAGCATTTATAAGGGGAAGTATAACTTGTCTCTCCTTCAGACAAAGCAGGGAGCGAAAAGACAAGATCGTGGTACTCGAGTCTAACATAACGAAGCTCACAAAAGAACTAGAACATTCCCTAAATAATTCAACGTAATTTGAAGAAAGCAAAATAAAGCTTGGCAAGTTTCTTGGAAGATGAAATTAGAAAAAAATGGGAGGCCAGTAATTTACTAGAAATAATATGGTAGAAATTCAAGACCCAGGAACTTGCAATCTATGCAAGAAAGATGTGGAAATGGAATGGGCATATGTGCATTTTTTCTGAAATCTGTATACTGAGGATACTGTAGCGACCAGGGAACAGTTACAAAGTTACTATTAGACCTGCCATCTTTTGGCGTGTTTCCCCTGTCTTTTTGCCTTCTGACCTCCTGGTTTTGACTCTGTTTTTGCTGGTTTAGTGTCACTGCTGTTCAGTGGTAAAGTGCAAATGCTCCTATTGTAAACTGGATTATGGATTGGTGTTTCCATGATTGAAATATTTGATTTACTGGTAAGTCCTTAGTAAAGTGCACGGAGAGTGCCAGGGCCTGTAAATCAAATACTGCCAGTGGGCTTGCAGCACTGATTGTGCCACCCACACGAGCAGCAGTTCAAAGTGTTCTCAGACCTGCTACTGCAGTGTCTGTGCGCAGTTTTTACTGCCATATCGACTTGGTAAGTGCACCCACTTGCCAAGCCCAAACCTTCCCTTTTATTACATGTGAGTCACCCACAAGGTAGGCACAGAATACTTCTATGGGCAGGGTGCAGTGTAACATGTCCCGATAGTGTGCTACGTTGTAATTCTTTTTTTCACTATTGCTATGTTATGTTATGTTATAACCAATTTATAAAGCGCACTTTGACCAAGGTTTGAAAGACTATATGGCAGATAGGATAAAATTAGGAATATTATGCAAACATTTTAGGAGTATATCTTCCCATTGGGACAAAATAGAGAACTGGAGTTTAGCATGCCTAGACTCAGAATGTCAAAATGCATCTTTTGGTAAGATGATTTTTATGTTCTGTGTTTGAAAATACCATTTTTAAGAAAGTAGATATTTTCTTGCTTAGCCATCCTGTGTGCCTCTGCTGGATTGTGGATTGACTGTCTGGCTTTGGAGTAACAGGGGCTGGGGATGTGCATTCTCTTCGGACAGCCACTGGGGGGTCGAGGGGTGTCCTGCCTTTCCTGGATGAGTCAGGGCTGAATAGACATGGGCTGCATTTAGAGTAGTGGGATAAGATTTCCCTGCACATGAATGGGCCTGGTCTGCCTTGGGCAATGCTGTCTCTACCTATGCCGGGAAGCTGGGCCAGAGGACCAAACTGGTTTGGGCTGAGCACAGACACTCTCTGCCCAAGAGAACGAAGAGAAACTAAGCATAAATATTGGGGCCCAGACCCCTGAACTTTAGAACTCGCTTGGATCAAGGAACCTGCCAAGAAGAAGAGCTGGCAGAACTGCCAGGAGGAGTACTGTCCCTTTGCTGTGTTGTTGCTTTGCTGGGTTGGCCTGCAGTTACTGCTTCTGCCTTGGACAGTGAAAGGACTGGGTTGAACTTTCTACACTTGTTGCTGAGTATCTCCAAGAGCTTGAAATAGAGCTTGCCTCCTGTTTACGAAGCCTCAGGTCCAGCAAAGACTTCATTTACATCTGGGTACCGCCTCTTGGCCATAGGTTTCAGTTGCCACAGAGGGAGAAAGCAGCTGACACTGTCATAGACACCGCTGCTGGCTCCGTGCCTGAATGCACTGCAGAGGGCACCACCACACTTCTCACCACAACCCTGGTCTCACTGACGATGACCACCACCACCATGCCGCTGCATTCCTCTCTGCCCTGGTCTCCCCAACACCGTCGCTGCCAACTGACCTCGACACCCATTACTGCACAGTGGTTTGAGGGCACTACTCGTAAGTCAGACAACGAACCACCCCGTCCCACACCGGTCTGGGTCGACCAATGCCAGCTCCCATCAACTGGCACTGTCGCTTGCACTATGACCTGTCAGCACCGCAGAGAGAAATGCCTCACTCCACACCGTAGCCCAGGACTCACTGACGCCGCTGGACGACCGTCATCGATCCGTTACCTGCACTGCGACTTAAGGGCACCGCACGCCGCACCACTAAGCTTCAAATCACAACCGTAACAGTTGCCACGACCTGCCTGCACTGACTTGGCCGGCCAGAACCAAAGGTACTGTTTACATGTCTGCTGACACTAATACTGGTCCGCACCGATGCGGTCGAAAAAGAACTATTGGATTCTGTTGTTTTCAGCTCCGCAGTAGTCCAGGACGGAGCTACCAGGTTTAAGGATCCGCATTTTAAAGTTACTCTTGCAAAGTGCATATTTTTGATTACTGTTTGTTGGTCTTATCGTTTTTGTCTTGTTCGAACAGACAAACATTGGTTTTTTTTCTAAAACTGGTGTGGTGCCCTTTTGTAGTGTTTCACTGCATTAGTGTATGTTATGTGCAAATGCTTCACACACTGCTTCTGAGATAAGCCTACCTGCTCGTGCCAAGCTACCAAGCTGTGTAAGCAGGAGTTATTTCAATAGTGTATCCCCCCCCTTATCGTGACTGGAAGAAAGGGTCCCTATTTGGACAAAGATGCAAACAATTGCCAACTAGACACCCATTTCTAACAGTTACTTTAGTTGGAAAAAACCCTCCAATCTTAACATTAACCTAAAAAACAATTCTCTGCTCTAATATAAGCATAGAAGAAGTGAGAATGAGAATTAATAAATTGGAAAAAGGGAAGGTCGCAGGTCCTGAAATCCTCTCAAATGAATGATAAAGGGCTTTAACAGAGGAATTGGCTCCATTTGTAAGTGAGATGATAAAAGCAGCCTCTTAAGAAGGCAAAGAACGTCCTCAATCTTGGGAGGAGGCCACGATCAGTATAATTTTAAAACCAAACAAGAACCCCAAGATAAGTGAATCGAATAGACCGATATCTCTTTTAAATTGCGATTACAAGATTTATACTAACCCCGGGCGGAGTTGGCGTAGTGCCACTACGCGAAGTTCCACGGAGTTGGGAAAAAACTCCAGGGAAATCTACTCCATTCTGATCCCCGTCCTCCCTAATAAAAAATATTAAAACATACATTTAAAAGAAAAAAGGCACTTACTTGTACAGTGGTGTCTCCGGCCACGCATGTGCAATTTTCGCAAGATGTACATCGGATACAGGGGTTTGCGGGAAAGAGACTACGGCAAGGAGGAGGAGGGCAGCCCAGGGACGGCACAGTATAGGTAAGTGCCTTTTTTCTTTTTAAATGTATGTTTTAATATTTCTTTATTAGGGGGTGGAGGAGGGGAGCCTTTTTTGTCAGGGGGACTAGCTAACTCCGCTGTGGAGTCGGAGTTTTGCCTATAACTCCGTGTTCTCAGCGGAGGGCGGAGAAGGTAAAACTTCACCCACTCCACTGGTGGAGCAGAGTTCTCTGCCCACCCTTGATTTATACACTGATTTTAGCAAAGTGGTTGGAGAGTATTATTGGGCTTCTCATACATATAGATCAAAAAGGTTTCATTAGAGGGACACAATTACATGATCTTACACATGAGTTGATAGGAGCAATAGACATGGCCATCAATGAAAAAACTCCCCTGACAGTTCTCACTTTTGACGCAGCCACAGCGTTTGATAGGGTTAGCTGGTCCTTCCAACAATGGGCTATTAAGCAACACAACATGGGGGAGGAATTTTCTAGAGCTGTGAAGCTATTTATACAAATCCTACTGCTATGATTCTAGTAAATGGCAGCCTTACAGATCAAATAAAAATCAGAAGAGGGACACGTCAGGGTTGTCCTATGTTACCCTTGCTTTTTAATGTATACATAGAAGGTCTGGCAAGCAAAATAAGAACAAACTTAAATATCAGCTCATTCAAATGTAAAGGTTGGGAGAAAAAGGTGGCTCTGTATGCTGTTGTTTCAATTATATACACTAGCGAAATAGAAAGGTCCCTCCCAGAAATCTTGACTACCCTAGAGTAGTTTGGGACAGTTTCAGGGTATTCTGTTAATCAACAAAAGACCAAAATTATGGAGTGGAATACGCAATGCTCTAGCTCATTAGTGAAACACGAGATGAGATATTTAGGGATTCAAGTGGTACAAGATCTTGACAAACAGGCCCAAATATATTTTAATAAGGCAGTAGCCGAAACGAAGAAGTTATTAAAGGCTTGGAGTAACCTCCCGCTCGTTTTGTTAGGAAGATCGAATCTACTTAAAATTTCCATACTGCCAAAGTTTATGTTTATTTTATTTTTCACACAATATCCGCTAAAGGGGGAAGAATTGCTTGGAAGAAGTTGCGCCAGAGGAAAATACATGGAGGGATTGCAAGTCCAGTTTTTCTCCTGTCTTGTCGGGCTTTCCAGTTCAAGACTTTTAGATCTCTCCTTTTAGATAATAATCATATACTCTACTCTTTAAAGCCATGGCAAGGGATTTCTCCAAGATGGCTAACATCTTTATATTTAAATTTGGCAGACCCCAATATTTTATAAAGGTCAGGCTAAAGATTGCGAGGACTGAAGGCAAAACATATCAAATAAGACAGACCCTTGGGATATCATATTATTGTACGTCTGTCCCCATTTGGAACTCCCCAGGAACTCCAGTATGTCTTCTAGATAAGTTGGCAGTGCCCCTGGCCAAAGCAGGAATACATAAGTGGGGACAAATTCTGCAGGAAAATACTTTAGTCTCATGGGAAACTTTAATGAGGACCACAACAGGGCGTTTTATCAAGGTTCAAATATTATCAACTGACAAGATGGGCAAGAAAACAGGGGAAAGTGGGGGAAGAAAGTATCGACTGTGAAGCAAAACTACAATTAAGATCCCTTCAGGAGAAGGAACTTGCAAAATGGTACTGGATTTTGATAGAGGCAGGGAGATAACCCTATTCTATGCTGGTAAAGATCTGGAAGAGGGACCTGCGGAATGTGGAGATAGAAGACTTATGGCAAGTATTGATGACATCTTTTTGGTCAACTATAAAATCTGCACCTCTCAGGAAGAATCATCTTTTCACAGTAGACAAGGCGTAGTGGACACCGAAGAAGTTGTCAAAGCTGGGGGCATAGGAGGTGAGAAAGGGCCCCAGATGTGGAGAAGAGAAGGTGGACGACATTCATATGTTCTGGCGTTGCCCTCTGACAGATATCTTCTGGCAGGATGTGAGTAAGGTGATCACTGAAGTACTAGGCAAAGAAATCAAGGCAAGCCTGGAAATGGTGATATTTGGAGTAGTAGATGGGGCCATAAACCGGTAAATCTACTTAAGAAACAAAAATCTCTATTGTTTGTGTTGATATTATTGGCAAGAAGGGAAATATGTTTAAAATGGGTATTGCCAATCCGCCCAACAGGAATCGACTGGATAGTATCTGTTCAGAATGTAAATCTTCTAGACCACAGGATTTCACCATTTAAAAGAGTACATTTCTGATTGATTTGGGATGTCTGGCAATAACCCCAAAAAGCACTATGAGACTTTAGAGGGATGCAACGTTTGGATAAAAGAGAAACAGGTCCTATGATTAAAACATCAATAACAAAAATAAGGGAGTCTGAATACGAAGGCCCAGGGAAACTAATCCCAAATAATCACCTCAGATAAATTTCTAAAGAGGACAAGGAGCTGGCAGAGTGCCACATGGCTGAAGGGCACTCCCTTGTTAGTAGGGAGAGGGAAACATGGTTGCCTGTTTGATCACTCTAACCGGGCCCCTATATGCCTTTTTGATGGAAAATGAGGACAAAAAAAAGGAGGTAAATATTGATAGCGGTGTGTGGTAAATACCTTGTATTCAGAGTTTCCCTCAGGAAGGAGGATTTTAGCACGGTGTTATAAATACCTCGTATTCAGAGTTTTCTCAAGAAAAGAAGGATTAACAATTGAAATTGATGCTGTCCGCCCCAAGTCCTACATGTATGAGAATATACTACATAAATTTCATCCAGTAAATTTCGCAAGGTTTGACTTGCTTAAATTTACAAGGGGAAAATTACAGGAGCACTTCCCAGCCTACTTGAATCAGGGCCAATATACAGAGGCCATCTAACCCATAGCTAATGACTGATGAATCCCGAAATGTGCATAATATTCTTCTTCATTTCATACTGCGTTTCTATTGACGGTTGAATCCAAAATGTCAATGCAATAATTGTCCATTGAGTCAGCTGCTTGGATCTTTAGATGGAATATTGAGCGACTTGGAAACACTCTCTTCTTGTCTGACGCTGATATTAGATGAAGGGACATGTAAGTAGGGCCGTTTCTACCATTAGGCAGGCCTAGGCGGCCGCCTAAGGAGGCAAAAGGTGGAGGGCGACCGGCGGCCGCGGCAAAAAAATGAAACCTCAACAGTCAGGAATGTTATGTTATGTTAGGTGACACTTGTAAAGCGCACTGACACCGGAGGTTTCCTGGCGCTGAGTGACAGAATGGGTGAGTGTAAGGTCAGGGGAGGCAGAGTTTAGCCTAAGGAGGGAAAGAGGAGGGTTTTGAGTAGTTTCCTGAAATGAAAAAAAATAGGACTGGACTTGATGGAGAGAGGGAGAGAGTTCCAGAAAGCAGGGGCTAGGTGGGCAAAGCGACGACCACCGAATTTTTTAGTTTTAACTTTGGAGGCGACTAACAGATGAAGATGGGCTGATCTAAGATGGCGCGTGGGTCGATGTGGGGTGATGAGAGTGTTCAAAAAGACAGGGCTAGTGCAGTGGAGGGCTTTGAACGTGAGACAATCCAGTTTGAAGGCCGCCCTTTGCTCCATAGGCAACCAATGGAGTCTATGGAGCAAGGGTTTTGCCGATTGCCACTTTGGAGTTTTGTAAATGAGACTGGTTCTGTACTACCTGGAGGCGACGAGACAATGATTACGGAAGTCCGTTGTACAGGGAGTTGGAGAAGTCCAGGCGGGATAGTACCAGGGAGATGATGACCTGGACCAGTGTGGCATGAGGCAATAGGCGACTGACTTTGCGGATTTTCCGGAGCTGTTGCATAAAGAGGATGTCACAGCACTTACTTGGGTTTTAAGGGAGAGCTCGGCATCGATGATCACACCCAGACTTTTCACCGATTTGACCGGAGCTGGGAGGGCCTGGCTCCACAGGCCAAAATTGCGGGCCCCAGTGGGTAGGGCTGGATCCAGGGAGAAGAAGCTCCGTTTTCCCTGGATTTAATTTTAGTTGAAGCAGGTGCTTGTCTGAGTTGAAGCTCAAATTCAGTAACGCATTCATTGGCCCAAAAAATTATTGAGCTCGGTCGAGGCTGGGTAGGGGTGCTTTCTCCCCATATCTTATCTATTATCAAAAATTAGCTGTGATCAGAACTTTGTTTGGGCTAGTTGAGGGGAGACTTTATTCTTGGAGGCCGAGACCCATAGTCTAGCTTTCTCATCCTTGCTGAGCTGTCTGTTATGTAGTGACCCCCAAAACTCCAATGTTCTTGTATTTAGTGTGGATGTTTGTGGGCTTATGAGTTTGTATAGGTGGGCTGTTTGGTGTCCTATCTTGTTTAGGTTGCGCTGGTACTCTATGATGGAGGGTTTCCCTTTGTTGAGGTTTGCTTTAGTGATGGCTGCTCTGATCTTCAGGAATTCATAGAATTCAATGTTGGGTAGATTGTGTGTCTCTTTCAGTGTTTCAAATGTGAGAGGTGTACCTTCCTACCCCAGCTGAGCGGGCGATTAACACAGTAGTAGGGGGAACCATTAAACAAGGCCTAGATGGAATAGCCACTGCATTTATGGCTCCTGACCTAAAAGGCAGGAACAACAGAGAGCTGGTAGACCTCCTACTCACAGCAGCGGTAAAACAATCCAAGCGAACTGGAAGTGCACAAGTAAAGCCACCTTTAAGAGATGGATAAACCGGGTGACATTTCTGCGAGGTGCGGACAACAAAACAGCAAGATACTCAGCCAACCACACAGCTAGAAGTGAGATGTGGAGCGCCCTGGACAAACATTTAGAAATGGGTAAACCCCCCCTAGACTGTCAACAGGATGCTATACAGCATTCCATTAAGTCTACCACTACAGTGCTATGCCAAGGTCAGCAGCGATTTGCCCCCCCCCCCTTCTTGATTTTCTTCTCTTCTCCTCTTCATTCTTGGGGCCTACAGAAACAACACTTACCAGAATCAGCAACAAAACGAAATGTCGCCTATCATTCGTGAGAACCCAATAACCATTCTGTATGGGTCCCCGCATCAGTACTGTACTGTATTTGTATTATATCTGTAAAATTTTCAATAAAAAAATCTTGAATTAAAAAAAAAAATTAGCTGCGATCCTTATATGACTGTCTCGAGTGCAATCCCAGTGATGTTCCCGTGAGGCCAGGTAACGTGCCTTCAATTCCACCATTGATGTGGCATTTGGTGCCACCGGCAGAGGCTTTGTGCGCGCGAGTGGCAAGAGGCAGAGAGAGAAAGTTCCCACTGCTGCCTGCAGGCTTGCCTATCAGGTACCGGGGGAGACCGGGGTGGGATCCGGGTCGGCTATGGCAGGCAGGTAGATGTAAAAAATATAGGGGCCTAAAGGCCTGGTCAGTTAGTTATAACCTGGCGCAGACTAAGTATTAATAAGTAAGCAAGCAGTAAGTTTATTTATTTATTTATATTCTTATATAGCGCAGGATTCGACCCCCGAAGGGGTATCTCCGCGCTTGCACTTTTGCTAGAAATGCCCAATCAGGTTTTGTAGTCTGTAAAATAATTTAGGAGGTCGAAAATAAATATGTTTTGAGAGACTTCCTAAAAGACTGAAAATTGGTATTTTGTTTCAAAGTGAAAGGGAGTGAGTTCCAAAGAGTGGGGCCTTTAAAGGAGAAAGCTCGACCTCCCTGCCTAATCCTCTTAATCCTGGGGACCTGAAATAGTAATTGATTGCTAGAACGCAGGAAACGTCCAGGACAATAGAGGTTGAGCTTTTCATTCAGATATTTGGGGCCAGAGCCAAAGAGACTCTTATGAATTGTGCAACAGATTTTAAACTTAACATGTTGCTGGACAGGCAGCCAGTGGAGTTTGTTCAAAAGGAGACGTGAGGGGGTCCTAGGCAAAGCGTTGAGAACCAGTCTAGCCGCGGTATTCTGGGCCACTTGTAGTCTATTGAGTTGTTCCTCATTGGCCGAGATGAGAAGGCCATTACAGTAGTCCAGCCTGCTGACTACAAGAGTCTGGACAAGTGTCTTTCTGTGGCTGTCGGGCAGGAATGTAAACACACTCCTTAAAAGTCCAATGACATGAAAACAGGATCCGGTAACCTGACTAACATGTTCTTTAAGCAGTAGTGCCTGATCTAGTCGCACACCAAGATTCTTTACAGTCTGTTTAGGGCTTGGTACTGGCCCTAAGTCCAGAGGCCACCATTCTGGGGACCATAGGAGGGGGGCCTCCCCGAACAGCATAACCTCTGTTTTGCCAAAGTTGCATTGGAGGCAATTTGAGGCCATCCAATCGGATACTGCCCTCATACCATCTGCAAAAGATTTTTTTATTGCAGGTGTGAGGGACTGAAAAGGGAACAGAAGCTGGGTGTCGTCAGCGTACGACACCGGGGTGAACCCATATGTTCTCACAATGTCAGCCAAGGGGGCCACATACACGTTAAAGAGTGTAGGGCTTAGACATGAGCCTTGTGGCACTCCCTTGGTGAGCTCCCTTGAGATGGAATGGAGGGAGCCCAATCTGACTCCTTGTGAGCGGCCTGAGAGAAAGCTCTCCATCCAGGACAGAGCCGCACCTCCTATGCCCATCTCCCTCAGACGACCGAGAAGAATCTCATGTGACACCGTGTCAAAGGCAGCGAATAAATCTAACAGCACCAGAATCATAGAGCCCCCTTCATCCAGTGCCATCCTGATGTTATCGGTCACGGAGAGGAGGGCGGATTCAGTGCTGTGATTGGGCCTAAACCCAGATTGAGAGTAGTCTAGACCCTCCGCTGCCTCGATGTATTTAGACAAATGTGTGTTCACATGTTTCTCGGTCATCTTGCTAAGGTAGGGCAGAAGGGAGATGGGTCGGAGGTTAGAAAGGTCTGTCCATGTAAGTGCTGTGTTCTTTCGAATGGGGTTCACCACCGCTTTCTTCCACTCCATAGGCACCTGCCCCTCCCTGAGGGAAAGATTTATGACTGATTGGATCTCAGGTCCAAGCAGGATACTCAGGGAGGCAACCATTTTGGCGGGCAGTAAGTCATCAGGGGACCCCGATTTGATATGACTGATGAGGGAGGAAAAATCAGAATCATTGACTGCTGGAAAAGTCATAAGTGAATTATCACCATATGTGGACACTTGAGAAGGAATCGGGATATTATTCCTTTGACTAGAGGCCTTCGTGATTTTATCATAGATCATGTTGATTTTGTTCTCAAAAAACAAGGAGATATCATCACAAAGGGACTGAGAAAAGTCATCTGGACTTTCACAGGCTACTGGTTTTACAAAAGCCTGTAGAATTTTATACAGTTCCTTGGAAGAATTACCCGCCTCAGCAAGCTGCTGGGTAAGACAGTTCTTCCTTGCCAGTCTAATGTTTTTATAATAGTAGGACTGAGCATATAAATGTGCTTTCTTACTTTCCTCAGTTCGAGTTTTTCTCCATATTTTCTCGAGCTTTCTACATCCCTGTTTCTCTGTCCTAAGTGATTCTGCATACCACACTTCTTGCTTGGAGGTGGGGTTTTGTTTATGTAGCTTCAAAGGGGCCAGCACATCAATTGCCTCTGTAAGGGAGTTATTAAACTTGGATAGAGCGAGCTCCACATTATCCGTTTCTGTAATAGTGGGTTTCTTCCACACCCTCTGCAGCTCCTCAACTGTTACTTTATGCCACTGTTGCCGCCAAATCGGCTGAAGAGGGGCCTTTTGGGGGGGCTTATTCAAGCCCAATAAGGAGAATTCGACTAAAAAATGGTCGGACCAATTTACTTGCGTTGTGAGGTGACACCGTATTTTGGAACAGTTGGAAAAAAGTAGGTCCAGGGTATGACCCCCTATATGTGTGGGGCCCTGTTTTGCATTACTAACCCAAGGGAGGATAGATCAGAAAGCAGGGATAAGGTTTCAGTGTGCATGGGGATATCTACATGAGTATTTATTAAAATCACCTAGAAGAATAAAATCTTCATTTGCTTGAACATGCGGAGCTAATAGTTCCAGAAGGGAGAGAGTAAAACCCAAACTGGGTCCCAGAGGACGATAAACTAGTGCTCCTTTCCCGAAGGTTTTGGCGGCTGAACTTATCTTAAAAACCATAATTTCCAATAGCGGACAACACCTTTGTTCTAATATAGTGACCTTTAGATCCTCTTTGTACATAATAGCTATACCGCCACCTATTTTATCAGGGTGATTTAATTTTAAAATCTTGTAGCCTATGGGGACCCCTAACATTATAGCTGGGACTGTGTGTGGTTTCAGCCAGGTCTCTGTTAGAAAACATATATCCGGCTGCAGCGTATGTACAAGGTCCCATAGTTCAAGGTGATGTTTGGGCAGGGAGCGAATGTTCAGGAGGAAACTCTTCAGGCCGCTTCATGGCAAAACTTTCCTAATGTTTTCACTGGTGTTAGAGTCAACATAAGATGCTTGAAAGTGAGAGTTTGTACATGAAAAAGGGCCATCTGGACATGGCCAAGAATTCTTTGTGCTGCCTACCCGGGGAGCTGTCTGTAAATGTCTTAATAATCGGGCTGAGTACCTGATTCTATGTTCCCCAGTAATAGATGGATCCAAAAGAGCAGAGCCCATGGCCCCAGCCCCGTCCTGTCGCGGACGGGCGCAGACGGGCCTCTCTTTGTCTACTCTTCGGCTGCGCACGACTGCTGCGCGCTCTAGGAAGGGGCGAGGGCTAAATAGCCCTTCAAGTCCAACCACTAAAGCGCTAACCACTCCCGTGGTTACAGGAAGTGCCTGGCTCTCACCTGACCCGCCCTACGCTCAACGGTACTAACTACTGTGTCAGACCGGGGCGGTCAGGAATGAAAATTGAGGCCAGGCTTCCCCGCTGCCCTGTAAGCAAGATTCCCCTCCTTTTAACTCAGGTTAGGGCGGAATAGCACGATTTATAAAAATGCAGACTGCTAATTGCTTTGGTTTAAAATCGGAACACAATGAGCAACAATTAAAACTATTTTACAGAGCAAGCAGGTCGGGGACTCTGCCACCGTCGCCTTACCGTGCCTTACCGCGCCTTGAGCCCCGTGGTCGTGTCTGTCTGGAGCCGAGAGGGGTTTGAAGTGCGTGCAGGGCCGGGTCATTCCAGGCACACCATTAAACCATAGCTGCCAATACTCTTAGGCAAGAAGAGTTGTGCACAGGTGGAAGAGGAGCCCTTGGTATATGTATCATGAGTTCGCAGGATGCACGGAAATCTGTCTGGGGCAGCTTTGTAGGCATAACTCTGGGAACGTTTGCGAATAGAAAAGAAAACTACTTTTAGCTGGAGATGTAAATATCTGCCCATATTTTTATGTTATTATTATGACTAGGGCCTAACATGTGGTTCAATCAGTTATGATGATAAAATGTCTATAATAGAGTTAATATAATAGGATTACACTAATTGCAGAGATAATTAGACATTATTCTATACCTGGGATGGCTGATTTCTTGTTAATGCTATGTGTGATGTGATGTGTGATGTGACGTTTCAGGGACTATGAGTGACACTTTCTGGCAAGCAACATAAAGATGAGGGAAGCACATAAATATCAGAAAATGCACTAATTTCAGCAACGAGAAATGCTAAGAAGACTTTAAACATACTGCACAGTCAGGCCACTGGACCAGAAATTGAAGGGCACTAATCTAGTACTCTTACAGATACTCGGGGGGGGGGGTGGCAAAACTTACTTTACTTAACTCTCTGTTCTTGGTGATCTGATCTTCATCCAGCCAGCCGTAGCGCTGTGTGTCTGGCCTCGGCCATTGACTCTGCAGCAGCAGGCTAACGGCTGCCTCGTGCCATCTCCCAAGCAATCATTTTCGGTTTACCGCCGGTGCCCGTGAATTCAGGCAGCTTATCCGAGTCTTCTCCTAGCAGCCACTGCAAACGAACAGACGCGTGCTAGAGGTAAACAGCTAGATGGTCTTGGTTGACATAGCTGTGGAACAGATACAGGGTGCTGGGTGCCTGCTTTGCAATAACCTAATTGTGCCTGAGCTAGTGCCATGGTCAGAGGCCTGCATTTCCTGGACAACATTGCAGTCGAGATCACAGGCAGCATTTCAGCTTTAGGCTGAGGTTGTTTCCACACCTGGAGGTGAAGGATCTAGAGAGTGTATTGTAGTGCAAACCAGGGCAGGGTCTGAGAATATATTGTTATGGTGCCCGCTGCCTCTGTTCCAGACATTGACGCCCCTGGTGTCACTCTTGTATTTGACTCAGGGTCATTGTCAGAGCTACAGTTGGAAGTTCAAACAAACACAGGAAGAGTGTCCTAGTCTACTGGGCCAATACATGGTGGTCAAAGAGCAAGTTGCCACTGGCGTGGTTAGCAGTCAAAGCTTGGCCTGGGAGGAAGGTCTACCGTACAGAAAACCTATAGAACCAGAACAGGTGTAAGTACCTGTTCTGATAGCTCTAGAGGCACACAAAAACGTTATCTTGTTTCTAGCTCATAAGTTACTTTCAGCCAAACAGACAAAGGACAGGTTAGATCTATTGTTCTACTAGCCAGGTATGACCAGCATCTAAAGTGAGTGGTAAGACTAGAGGCCATTTCAAGGCTCCTTCATTGCCTCTACCATTGATTGATGTCCCATGTGAGATGATGGACACAGGTCATAAGTCTGTCTAAGGTGTGGTGGACCATTCCAATATGTACTCCGAGGTGGTGCCTCTGAGATAATGGCGAGGGCCCTCTTGCAATCATCTTCATGGTTGGATTTTCAAAGAATGTGAAATCCTCCCAAGGAACACATTTTACCTTTTCACCTTTGAGGGCATGTGAGAGCAAGCTAGAGTGATTTACTGAAACACTGTGTGCCAACCAACACCAATGTGTTAGTGAAATGCTTCAAAAAGACCATAATAGAAACTCTATCAAAGCAGGATATGATTGAGGCTTCCAGCCTGGATGGCGGGTGAGAAAGTGATGGTAGTAAAAGGTAGTGGGTGACATTTTTCAATTCTCGCCTAGGGCGGCAAAACACCTAAAAAGTACTGCTCAGTTTACATATATTTTGAAATAAGATAAACCAACAATAACAAGTATGAAAAAAAGAGAAATTGCAGCCAAAGGCATTAAACGGTTCTTTTAATCAATGAACAGTCACCTGCACTTTAATATCAATGCCATTTTTCAGAATAAAGCAGTTGTCGGTAGCCTTCCCATACGTCAGTGAAATTTGGAATGAGCAGATACTCTGACACCATAAGGCTGCAGTGGAAGAGCCCTCTGGAGTTTCTAGATCCTCCACAATAGCAGTATTAGAAACCAGAGCTTTAAGTGAGCCGGGTAACCCTGGGTCTCAGACCCAGTAGTAATTAAGCATGGACTAAATAATGAGGGGCAGATTTATAAGCCCCCTGTGATACTTTTGTGCCACTGTTGTGTCACTTTTTGTGATGCATCGGCGGCGTAAACAAAGCACCAGGTTGCGGCCAATTTACAACCTGGCGCATCTAGGGAGATGCATCACTGTGTAAAGCCCTGTGCCATATTATACCTGCGTCAGGTATAATGTATGCAGGGTGGGCGCTTCCACGCAGGAAAGCCTCGTAGAAGTGACGCAATGAATTCTACAAGATTTCACTGCGCCACTTCTAGGATGCCACTGCGTCAAAACCTTACGCCTGCTGGAGCAGGTGTAAGGAGTGACGCAGTGTATTAAGTTTAGGCCTCCCTCAAGCATTACTAGAGTTGCGTCACGCTTGCGACATATCTCCAGCAATGCATGACTTTTGCACCGACAGATGCGTCAGAATATCTGACGCTTCTGTTAATCATTGCACCATGGTGCCCCGTATTGTAAATAAGATGCATCCATGGTGACAAAAGGGTTTCTTTACTCGGCTCAAGGAAACTGACGGATCTCTGCTCTAACACAGAGATGCGTCAGTTTCTTGTAAATAAGCCCACCCCCCCTAAAAAAGTTACAGTAATCAATGTACCTAATCTTGCCTTCCCTAAGAGTGTTTAATGACAAGATGTAGTGCTACAGTATTTTTTTCATGTAGCATATTACTTTTGTGTAATGCATATTTTGAACTGAGTCGCTGAAAGGTGTTCATAACTGTCATGATTCTGCTTTGGTTGTAAACAGCACAAGGTTCTCTCAGTAGGTCAAAAAGGTGTTCAAATACATATTTATCCAATCCTTGACCTCTATGCAGAGTGCACAGAGCAATGGTCACATATGCCAGGGCGGCACACTATATTAAGTTTAGTTTCCATGTTTAAGCCAAAACCTTATTTATATAGGCTATGCCCTTTTTAGAGGCCCTCCACCTTTTCCATCTCACTTAAAGCCCTGCTTGAAGCTGATAGCTCTCAATAGTACACAGCAGAGGCACAAGTCTAACTGAGGACATCTGAAAAGCCAGGAACTACCAGATGCTGAGAACCTGCTGGTTGAATAGGGCAGGCCATGGAAGTGACCCCGTCAGTCAGGCTGTGATAAAAGAAATGCAGATGGATTGATTTATCTCACAGCAGGGATGAGTGAAAAAAGAAAGAGAAGTGGATAAGTGGTGCAAGCCGAAACGTGTCAATGATAAAAACATACCATGGCCGAACATCTTCGATCCAGGAGCTACGAGACAAAGATAGCTCAGGCCCCTGCCACATGTGGGCCGGTGCCTCTTTAAAAAGAGACCGTCTCCATCTTGGAGTGAGCAATTCAGGGTTCGGTTGTATGAAGGTCACTCCAAACATTAGCTCTGTAACAAGGAAGTTAAAGAACGCCTATATAGTTTCTTGCACTACTCCCCCATGCTGGCAGTAAGCACAAACGCCTGACACCCTTAGGCAATGAAACCGAATATCGCTCCTTTTTCCTCTGCAAGGATATCCAAGTCGACCATACAATTCACCCAGTAAGCCTTGAAAATTAAATTAAGAGAGGCCCAGAAGAGTGAAGAGGACCCAACCCAGCACAAAGCGTGCATAGAGAAGGGGTTGTAAATATCCCGACATCAGACCCGCAATACCCTTTGACACTGAAGCCAAATTAGTGGTGGGCCCAGCCAAGAACTCCGCAGGGGTGCGGTTACAACACAACGCTCATCATAGAGGCCAAGTGCTGGTCTAACTGCTATAAGCAGTGACGTCATTCCATCACAGGAAGGGCTATCACACAGAGACCTGTGAAAATCATTAAGAAAACAACTTCACCTCATCTTGCACCAAATGCATCTTTTCTACAGACTGACCTCTTAAACTACCCAAGGTGACAATATTTTAAAACTGCTCATGGTTAGCACAGTTAAATGGTTGTTTTGCACTTAACTAAGAAAATGCTCCGTGTTTAAAGTGATAATGCTTTGGTTTGGACGCTCTGGTAAGAATTGAAACTGGCTCAGAACTGCAGCCATCTGTGTCTCCTGCTCCAAAAGCAGAAATTAGCAGCGCTAATCTCACTTTTGAAAAAGCTTTATACTTTTTTTTAAGAAAGCATATACCTAGCAATGTGTTGAGCTGTAGTTGAAAACGTTACCTGGATTCTTCGCCAGCTGTTCTGGACCCTTCGCCTTGGTGCCAAGAACCAGGAGACTTCATCAATGGGTGGGCTAGGCTATAATTACCAGTGTTAAAGAACAAAATCTGACCCTTGGTATTCTAACAGCAAACACTTCTCAATGCAAAACCCCACTGTTAGAAATGGGATTTCTGGTTGACTAAGGCTTGTGCCAAAGCCAGGCAGAAACTACCATTCCCTTGGAGATAGTTAAACACCAAATAATCATGTAGCACAAAACCAGTAACTACTGGTACCAGGTAAGCACCACCTATGCAACCCTAAGGAAGTCACCCACCAAGACAACCCCTGCTCACCCTCTTGGTAGCTTGGCAGGAGCAGTCAGGCTTATCTCGGAGGCGATGTGTAAAGCATTTGCGCACGCACCCACCAGCAACAACATCCAAGGCCCCCCACAAAAGGAACTCCACACAAGGTATATGCAAAAATAGCCTTTGTGTTGAAAAACACATTAGAATCATAATCACAGGTTGTACATTGTGCCAACTGGCACGCGCAATATTTACAAGGGATTATATGTACACAGGACAGGGCCACATGGACCCCTGTCAGGAATAAGCATTTGGTAAAGAAATAGCACTTTTAGAACTTAGAATGCAACACTTGTAGGCCTAGAACTTAGAACATAGAGCCTATCGGACAGTACCTTCCGCTCTGGTTGCGCAGGATAATGCGAGTGATCTCCTTAGTAGGCTTGAGCGGGCGGCCGTCTAGCTACAAGCGTTTGTCTGGGGTGACCAATTTGTGCGGCTCAGAGGAGGAGGGAGGCAGGATGCGGGCGGCCCAGCGAAGCGGCGCAACTCGGGGGAGAGCGGCGCGGCTCGAGGCTTGAGCGGGCGGCCGGGCACGAGGTGCCGAGGGGAGTGAGCGAGGCACACTTCAGGTGAGGCCCCAGTGGCCCAGGGAGATCAGACAAGTCCCAGCAATTTGTCAGGGAAGGCACAATAGAGTCCACTGGTCCTGGGACTCTGGTCAGGAGGCGAGCTCAGTATCAAGCCCTTGGAGATAGTTAAACACCAAATAATCATGTAGCACAAAACCAGTAACTACTGGTACCAGGTAAGCACCACCTATGCAACCCTAACCACCTTAGGAGAATATTGCACAGGGAACCTGGGCTTCGCTAGCAACAACTGTACTAGCAAGAAAACAACCACCTAAGTATCACAATACCTGTAGGGGTATAGGCATATCACACATGATGTATCACGACACATTCAGAGGTGTAAGGAACAAGGCACATGATGCATCAACACACATTCAGATGATGGGGGGGCCAACTTGGGAGCCTCGCAGGCTCTGAACATATACTTGTCCCCTTTTTGGAGCCTCGCTGGGCTCTGAGTAAAGAAATGGCCCCACGAGCCTCTCTGGGCTCTCAAAACACACCTAGAACAATGGTGCCCCGGGGAGCCTTTGCGGCTCGAACAAAAATATGGCCGCGTCATTGGAGCCTTGCTGGGCTCTAAGGATATGCGATTATGCCCCCGTGTAGTTGGAGCCTTCTGGGCTCGAGAATCAAATGCCCCGATCATTGGAGTCCCCCACTGGGGACTCTGCAAACAATGGCCCCTCTGCTGGAGCGGCCCGCAACGGCGGGCCCGCTCAGAACTGGAGCCAGGTTGGGACCGGCTACACTGCGGCACTCGTGGAGCCCCCACCAGCCCTCCTTACTCTCCGGGCGGTTCGGGAACTCTGCTCGGGCGCTGCTCCTCAGACTTGGGCGGTGGCTGGGGCTGCAGGAGGGCTCCCGCTCGTCGGGTCTCTTGGCGGAAAGGCGCTGCAGCTCCTCTGTGTGGCTGCGAGGGTGCGGGGCTCTCCTCACGCCCCAGGAGCCCCGCTAGTGCCAGCAGCCCTTCTCCTTCGGCACGGTGACATCTCCGGTCTCCCTCTCCGGTCTCCCTCTCCCTACGGGAGACCGGAAAAAGCGGACATGGCTTTCCCCAGGCAGGGGGATGCGGAAGTGAGTCCCTCCCGGCCCCGCCCACAGTCAGGCGGGCGCGGGCCGGACTTACGGTTTCGCAGCCATGGCTTCAACGCGGCTCGGGCCGCGGCAGTGATTTCTAGGTCGCAAATGAGGGGTGGGCACCCTCGGTAGGCAGTAATCCGGGGCAAATGGCGGGTGGGCACCGGCCTTTACAAATAAAGTGCTCCCAACGCTATAGTACGATTAAAGCGCTCCTGACGCTTTGAGGACAATAAAGCAGCGCTCCCAAGCGCTATAACAGCAATTACAGCGTTTCTTGCTGTATGTGATAATCAAGCGCTTCCAGGCGCTTAGGGGGGAAAGTAAAGCGCTCCCAGGCGCTAGAAGGAAGCACAAAGTCCAGCCAAAATAAAGCGATCTCCCAGACGCTAAGGGGGGGCAGAGTCCATCAAGCCCCCAAGGCTAAGACTCCCATAGCAAAGGGGTCCCAGCAACAAAGTCTTTCAGGCATCCAGGGGCTGGGCAGGGCCCAGGGAGGCAAGCCTTCCCCTGGGCCCAAGCAGCAGCACGCCCCTGGCAGGATTCAAGTTGGAAAACCAGAACATTTTAAAAGAGGTCACAGCCTCTTTTAATACGTGAAATTCCTTTGTCTAAAGGTGCAGGGTGGGGAGGGAGAACCAGTCGCAGCTGGTCTGGGAGCACTCTTGATGTGCTCAGCTCCTCACTCTATTGACTGTCAGGGCTAGGGTCGTTAGACGCACCACAGGGGGCGGAGCCAGCATTGTGTGGGGAAAGCCCAGCCCTATTCAGGACCCAGGTGCACTCTTCCCCAGCCATCAGCATGCTAATCTCACACTCACCACCGGGCAGACCCATTATGACTCATGGAGCCTGGCATCTCAGCCAGCTCCAGCCAATCACACTTCAGCACTTTTACAGCACACGCACAGCCATGTCTAGAAGTGGCACTTCTACACTAGACACATACACGCTGCATACATCATTTCGCAGCATTCAATCACACGATTCCGCACATACCAAACTTGAGCCTGTACACCCCACGCATCAGGAACTACCAGGGACACATACATTCCCCATGCATTCGTACGGGAGGGCAGGCCAACCTCACTCCACGCACTCAGAGTGCCCCCGCACTTTCCATTGGGGCACAGTGAAAGTGCGCAGAAACACAGACATCACTATAATTATTTAATAACACCAGGCAAAAAGTTCAGGGGTGAACCTGCCAGAAGGGCCAAGTCCAACACCCACGAGCCAACAGAAATTAACACCTAGACATTTAAACAGCAAGAAAAATCCCTGCCATATCCTAGACCTCTAGTGACATCAAGCTCAGGCAGAGAGAACGTAGGCAACCATGACACACAAGATTGAACTAGAATGTACCAGAAGTACAACATTTAGAAGCACCTCCATTACACACCTAGTTATGTTATGTGAATTTGTAGAGTGGTGCTAATCACCTGAGAGGGTATCCAGGCTTTGAGTAGGGCAGGCCTGAGGGGGGAGGAGGAGATCATGCTTGTTTCCTCTGGAAGAGCAATGTCTTGAGGTTCCTTTGGAAGTCCATGAGGGAGGTTCTGAGGTGTTTCAGGAGGTCGTTCCAGGTCATGGCTGCAGGGTCTGAGAAAGAGCGTCCTCCGCTTCTGATGCAATGGAGGTGTACTCTTGCCTGGGTTGCAGATCAAAGATTTTGTAAGCGAGCAGGATGGCTGTGGCAATGTCCGGGTTGGAGGCTGAGTAGAGCTATGTTTCTGTCGGAAAGAGAAGGTCGGTATGTTGCTGTTGAGGATGTTCCAGATTTCGTTGGAGTGTTTCTTGAGGGATTGGACATTGAGGAGCATGGTGGTCAATTGGAGTTGGTGGTGGCAGCCTGCATCGGTAGTTTGGAGGCGGTTGTGTCGGCGTCTGAAGTGTTGCAGGTGAAATCGCAATGGGTGCAAGAGAAAGGTCCCACCGTGGTGCTAGGCAATGCATGGCAGCAGCGTGTTTGTTGTCTTCTGTTGCTGAGGTCACGGAGGATGGCAGAGGAGTAGTTGCAGCGTTTGTTGGCTCCAAAGGTGGCTGTGGTTGTCGTATAGCGTTGGATGGTCATAGGGCCAGGCTTCCCGGCGCTGTGCGTGGTCCAGGCATGGACGAGCGCAGATGGACTTGCCTTTGGCGCATCTGCAGTAAGGTCACATTGTGGCCTCCATTAAGAAGGTCCTGGGGTGGATGGGGCTTCTGTTGAAGAACGGTAAGTGGTAAAAACCTGTGCAGGAAAACCAGGGAAGTGGTGGTGTCACTTGGTCAAAAAGGTGGCAACTGGATCAGGGTGGAACAAGCAGGAACAGGAGGGAAGTGGCAAACTAGGTACTAATGTGCACCATCCCCCACTCGTATCTGCTCCTTCCCACCCTTGATAAATTCACTCCTTTTTTTGCCTTTATGTACTGTAACTTGCATTTCCTGGCAAACTATGCAACTCAGAAATGCTGCTTTATAAATACAGACACATTTCCTGTCTATATTCTTTTTCAAATATGGACAGAAACTGCAATTTGGCTGTGTTTTAATTGATTAAATATTGTGTTAGTCATGACTGTCAGGGCAATAGTTCCGAGGATTTAGGGACTCAATAGAGAGAGACCATTCATTAAGGTGGCTTAAACAGCTCCAGATGTGTAGAAGGTTGAGACTAAAGATACATGTTTTCATAGCACTGTATTGATTAATAATTTGTGGATATTAATATCATTGAAATCTGTCAGGTGTTCAAGTATGAGTGTGCATTTATTGGCTACATACATGTAGAATTATACTAGTTTCAGCTTAATGTTTGCCTAAAACCCCAAATCAATATTGATCAATGTAAGTAAAATTATCAAAAAATAAATATGGGTAAATACAAATGGATTTTATTAATTTTTCATCATTTCTTTTATTCTTAAATTTCTTTCTTTATGGAAAACTTTTATGCTCTCAGATGCAAAAACATTTAATTGCAGTTTCATTTACACCCAATGTATTTCAGGTCGTATTCAAACCTTCTTCAGGGATATAAAAACAAATACATAAATAGCACAGATCAATCTTATGTGTGAATATCATGCATAATTAAAAAAAAAATTGTAATCTTAACTGTCGTAAAAAAGAAACTCAAAACATTCCTGATAATAATTAATAAAGCACAGTGTTAAAACTCTCTGAGTTTGACCAGTTAGTTGAAGTGGTAAAACGATTCCAATTAAACTGTTGAGGTGTTTAATTCATTCCAGCTACGATAAACTATTCAAATCGATCTTCCGACGTTTCAAAGTGATGTTTTAACAAAGTAATTTAGTTTGCTTTTAAGTACAAACTGATAATGAATTTAAAAGAGCTCACATTATGGTTCAAGGTTTGAAACATCACGGTTACATTTTGATTCTGCTAAACATAAAATGTTTGAGGATTCTATAATGTACTTCTGAATGCGGCAGAAGCGCGAGGAACATTTCAATGCAGCTCAAGGTTTGAAAAATCAATGTTTGAAACATCCCGGTTACATTGTTTTTAAGATACTTTGATACACTTACTTCAAAGAACACTGCTACGTTCACGGGGAAAGCGCGAGGAACCTTTCACGCTAAAGGCTACTCTCGCAGTATCCTGACGTGTTACGTGATTTACGTCTATAGGGTTATCTAATCTAGATCCTTCAAGTGTGACGATTCTTAAAGCGTTCACAACACTATCTCCTTGTTGATTAATTATAATACTACCATAACCATAAGTTACACACTGCCACTTATACAGTGGTAGTGTGCAAAATTGACTCTCCGTATAAACCAAAAGTTAAACGATATGCTCCACTTAAAAAATATATTAGCGGTTTGTCATTCGCTTAGAAAAGTATGAAGGACTCTTCATCGTAACGGTTAGTCTCCTCATTAACTGACGCATCCCACGAATTATGTCAGTGTGATACCTTAGCCTGAACCTATTTAGAGTGGCAATACTAGAAACTACATTGACCATAAGTCTCTATTTGTGTACTAAAGGGGAATCCTATGTCTTATTGTGCAACATCTTGCGTTTAAAGCATGAATTGCAAATTGTACTCGCTTAAAAATGTCACTGCTTTGTGTGAACCATGTTGTATGGAACATTCACCGTTAAGCCCCTCTTATTATCTTGCATACAAAGTAGCCTGTTATAGAGAGATTGTATACACATGCTTAAATAAAAAATTGAAAATATATAAAAAATAAAATATATGAATGATAACATATGCTCATGAACATTTATAGAATACATGAAAGTTCAATTCGATCGTTCATTCCGGTCGGTTGCATTGATTGCGATTTTCTAATCCATAGAAATTCCGCTCGTAATAATTGTTTCAGTGGTGTCCATATCTGGACGTGATTGTATCGCCTCCAAATTCGTAAATCTCAATTGAGAAATTTGATGATTTGCTTCATGCCAATGTGCTGCCACTGTAGACTTTACATTTTTTTATCGAATTTTACTTTTGTGTTCTGTTATACGAACTTTCACTTTACGTTCTGTGAGGCCCACATATGTTTTGCCACGGATCACTGAAATAATATCGAGGGACAAAATATCGACTTGCAAAAATATCGTGGACAAAATATCGACAGTCAAAATATCGAGTTTGTATCTACAAACAGGTAAGTACAAAAATATCGAGTACAAAATATCGTTTACAATAATATAGTTGTAAAAAATATCGACTTTATTAAAAACAGTGTTAAATTAAATTAATATTAAAATTTAATTACTAAAATATACTTAAAAATCATTACATTAACTCATAATAATTAAATAATAAATGAAAGTAATAAAAAAAATTACAATATTATTTGTTAAAACATATATATATAGTAACATACTATAATTAAATAAGATACTCAAAACTGACCCTGAACCCTAAAAATACCCCTTTACCCAAAAACCCAAAACTGACCCTGAACCCTAAAAATACCCCTTTACCCAAAAACCCAAAACTGACCCTGCACCCTAAAAATACCCCTTTATCCAAAAACTGAAAACTGACCCTGAACCCTAAAAATACCCCTTTACCCAAAAACTGAAAACTGACCCTGAACCCTAAAAATACCCCTTTACTCAAAAACTGAAAACTGACCCTGAACCCTAAAAATACCCCTTTACCCAAAAACTGAAAACTGACCCTGAACCCTAAAAATACCCCTTTACCCAAAAACTGAAAACTGACCGTGAACCCTAAAAATACCCCTTTACCCAAAAACTGAAAACTGGCCCTGAACCCTAAAAATACCCCTTTACCCAAAAACTGAAAACTGACCCTGAACCCTAAAAATACTCCTTTACCCAAAAACTGAAAACTGACCCTGAACCCTAAAAATACCCCTTTGCCCAAAAACTGAAAACTGACCCTGAACCCTAAAAATACTCCTTTACCCAAAATTAATTAATATTATTTAATTACCAATTAATTATTAATTAACAATAACAATAAAGTAAATATATTAGCACATTAGCTGTAATTAATTTAATTTAATAATTAATATTATTTTTTCCCAAATAATTAATTAACAATAAGGAAACATTATATATATAAATAAATTACTCTAATTAATGTAATTAACTAATTAATATTATTTAATTACCAATTAATTACTAATTATAAATATGTACAAAATTATATTAATTAATTAACTAATTAATATTAATTAATTACCAATTAATTAATAATTAAAAAAAATTACAAACATATATTAATTAATTAATTATTATTAAATTACTCCCCACCCTTATCCCCTATTAACCCAACATCCCGCTACTAACCACTAACTACAATTTATATCACTATTAATAAAAATGTGTTATTTTTTTAACCTTTTTTCTACATATTATTGAAATTTTTTACTTTCACTATTTATATATATTTTGTCGATATTTTTGTACTCGATATTTTTTTATCATTATTTTAATCGATATTTTGACCAACAATATTTTTGTGATTGATATTTTATTATTATCGATATTTTTAACTTGATATTTTGTCCATTCGATATTTTGGAGTCGATATTTTGTCTGTGCACCTTTTGCCACATATGTTTTGCCACAGGGGCATTTGATCACATAGATGAGGTTCTTGGTATCACATGTACTTGTGTGCCTTAATACGATTTTCGTGCCTTTCCTTCTGATGTGAGAATTCATTTCCCACCATGACGTTATTACAGTGTGTGCAGTTCTCACATCTTGGCATGCCCTTAAAATTGTATTCTTGACTTTGCGACAACATTTCTTTGATGTTTTTTGGACGTTTGAAAGCGAATATGATTTTCTCATTGTACAGTTTCTGTAATTTAGGTTCATTTCGTATTAAAATCCAATGTTTATTCATTATTCTTTTTATCCTATTTGTTTGTGTCGAGTATTTCAGTGTGCAAATTGTTGTTTTCTTTTTTATATCTCTTGATCCAATGAGTAAAGTTTCTCTGTTCATAGAATTTACCGACTTCATTGATTCTTCTACGATTTCTTTAGGATAACCTCTTTGGGTGTACTTTTTTCCATATGTTTTTATGGTTTCTTTTGCCTCTTCTGGATTGGATGTAATCCGTTTTAATCTGATGAATTGCGAAAGTGGTAAGTGATTTTTTAGGGACTTTTGATGAATGCTCCGATAGTGTAGACAATTATTTCTATCTGTGGTTTTGGTGAACACATTCGTTTTTTTGGTGTTATTTTCAATTGTGATTGGGACATCCAAAAATGCTATCTGATCTTTAGCAATATGATGAGTGAATTTAATGTGCTCATTGTAGGAATTTAATTGCATTATGTTTTCTTCTAGTGAGTGGTATTCTCATTTCCAAATGATAAATATGTCATCAATATATCTTTTGAATGTTATGAGTTTCTCGCTCCATACGGGATTCTGTAGAATGTTGTCATATTCAAATTTTGCCATAAAGGTCTTTGCATAGGACGGAGCACCGCAAAACTCCTAGAGGTTCCATTACATTGAGCAAAAAAAGGTGTTTTGCCACTGAAAATAGCTGTGATATAGAGCATAGTTCATCAATTCGAGTAGAAATATTTTATTGGCATCTTCACATTCATTCCTCAGTAAGCTCCATTCCAAAGCTTCTAAACCTTTATTGTGGGGGATTGATGAGCACAGGGCGGTCATGTCCACTGTACATAGCCACCAGTAATCCATATTTTGATTTTCAATAGATCTTAAAATTTACAAAAACGCTGTAGTGTCTTTAACGTGGATTTCCCATTTCTGAAAAATCGGTTGTAAAAATAAGTCAAGATATTGTCCAACTGGTTCTAATATCGACCCGCATGCGGATACTATGGCCCTGAATGGTGGTGACTGCAGATTCTTGTGCACCTTAGGGAGCATGTAAAGGTGAGGACGGCGAGGACATTTTTTATCTAAAAATGTGCACATTTTTTCCGAAATCCATTTCATCTCCAATGCTCGGTCTAAGATTTGTCTCGACATTTCTTGGAAGTTGTTAGTGGGATCTTGATCTAATTTCATGTATACATTTCGATCATCTAAGTGCGTGTTGACACTATTTTCATAGAATGGCGTATCCATCACGACCAGTGATCCTCCATAATCAGCTTTTTGGAAAGTGAGACCTTTATTCTTTAACAAGCTTTGTAATTGAGACCTTTATTCTTTAGCAAGCTTTGTAATGTACTCCAATCCTTTTTTAGAAAAGTTACTCTGTGTGCCGCTTTCAAAGTGAATTTGCTTAATTTCAGAATGACCCATCCTTTCAAACGAATCAATTGTTTTATGGGATACTGGAGAACAAAATGTACTTTATCCTTTGAATTCTTTGTATTCTTGCGGTTCAGAAATCATCAGTGTAGGTTGAGTGATATCGAATAAATATCTAAATTTTAATGTTCGTATGAAATAAAAAATGGCTACTTCTGTCTCCTCAGCATCGCTTTTATGTGTGGGGACAAAAGAAGTTCCTTTATTCAACAATTTCTCTTGAGCTGTAGTAAGATTGACACTTGAAATATTAATAACTAAGCTGCCTTTGTCTGGCTCCTGGTGGTTCTTTTTTCTGTTTCTTCTGCTGTTTCTTTTACCCATCCAGGTTTTTTCCGTTTGCGCAGCATTGTTGGCCATTGGGCTTATAGCCTAAAAAAAGACGTCTTTTGTTGAAAGTTGATGCTTTTCTTTCTGTTGTGAAGTACCTGGTTCACTGTTCAAAGGAGCTCTGTTCTGAGCGATATCTGCCTCTGTGACCACACTTTTTGAGATGAACTATTTTCATTACTGGGTTTTTTCCATCTTCTTTTATTATAAACATCGGCCCAAGTATATACTTCTTCCAGTTTATAGTCTATTGTATCTCTACGATACATTTTTAATCTTTCTGTCATGTATTTCTTTAGCGTATTTTTCAAGTTTTGTGTTAATGTCATCTAAAACATCTTTTAAATCTTCATGTTGATCTAGTTCTCTTTTTATCACTGATAATTCTTCTTCTAGAGTTTAAGATGTTTGCTAGCTCTTCTACTATGAGCAAAATAAGGTCCAATGAGCACTTATTTAATATTTGGTACCACTTTTTCAAAAAATGTTTTGTTATTCCTGCATAGCATAGGTTTTAATGCAATCCTTCAGCCTCGCGGGATACGTTGTGTTTTATGATAATGGATCAGAGTGGTCGAGTGCAACCGTTGATTTATTTCACGTTTGCTCACATATTCAAATTGTTTCAAAAGTTGTGCTACTGTGTTCACTTGTGGACTGAATGATCTGGCCTCATGTATAAGTTCGTAAATTTCTGATGCTGCTTCTGCTGAATAGACCAATGTTTCAATTGCAATGAAATGTTTTTGCATCTGAGAACATAAGATGCTAGAGAAGAAAACGTTTTCCATAAAGTAAGAAATTTAAGAATAAAAGAAATGATGAAAAATTAATAAAATGCATTAAAGACTAATATTGAAGTTATTTGATTAATAATAAGAGGAGAAACATCTTGTTTCAATTTGAATGTGCACACATATTAGGGAAAGGAGTTCCTGCTCCACATAGTTTTTCGATATTCATGGGCACTGCGACACAGTGCGACAGATGTTGAGGCATACCACAAACTATTTCAAAAAGAAAAAACAAACAAATAATTAAGTGCACTGAGAAACTATGTTGTAAATAGAAATGGAAACATCAAGAAAATAAATATCATAAAACTGGGAGCCCAATTTATAATTGTAAGAATATAAGTTTTTAGTTTTATAAATAAATTGTTTACATGAAAGACAATTCCCAAAAAAGCTTTAAAACCAAACAGTCGGACTTCTATCTTTTGAGAGGATGTTAGCAGTCAAGCTTATGAGGAAATGAAGAGCGTGAGGAGCACTCTTTTATTTTTTGTCAAACTATTCTGTTTATCCACTGGTGCTACGATTAATTAGGGTAGTCACTCCTGTGCAATTAATAGTAGTTATGATGGGTTTTTGGACCCACCTAATCGTGCACTGTTCACTTGGCGCTCCGCGCCTTAATTATTCATCGCACACTTTCTCATTAGCTGTTATAGATGTTTTTATTCTTATTTTAAGGTTTTTGATCTTTTTCATCTACTTGTATATTATTTTCATTTTTCATAACACAAACATATGATTCATTTACTCAATTTTGCAGACATTAGTACATATTTACATATTCAGTACTTTGGCTTTACATATATTTATACAATAAACATAAGTTAACAAGTGAACCCAATGCATTTCGGCGCCTCTACGGTGCCTTCATCAGGGGCGATTCTGAAATGAAAACATATGAAGATTATATGAGATTCTTGTTAAAAGAAGTTCATGGGGGTGCGTAACTATACTATGTGATGATATCATACCTGGTATCTATGGTAGCCGGTGAGTGTTTATGTTCGCCTCACTCGATGTTGCTCAGTATGGACCACTGTAAATAATGGTGGATAACCTGTGTTGGTTATAAGTTTATAACTTCATGTGTGCGTTAAAGTAAATCTAAGGGATCTGCAGGAACCTACCTGGTTAAGATGATCTGAGCTCTCTGTAAAGACAAAATAATATCTATCAGGACTGAATGTATCCCTATTCGAGAAACGGCTGCTCAAACGTTGGGTCTAAATGCCCTTACCTTGTCTTCACCAATGTTGTTAGTCTGTATGGTGAAAAAGATTCTGTTACTCGATTGTTTAGGGACGTCTTACGATGTTAGTAATACGCTCCGTTATGCTAAATAATGCGTACCTGGTGTGCCAAAGATTTTCTCCGTATCTAGAGTACCGCTGCCTTTCAGTTGTCTCGATTCACTGAATGTCGGCAGAACGCCATTAAAACTCCGCGAACTCCGCCAGGAAGCGGAGTTAAGAACATAGAAGACGGACTCAATGCTGTAACTAAAGCCGATCTGTTAAAATTTCTGAGCGCCATGTTGGTAGTGGTAAGGGTCTGACATAGTGACCTGTTTCATTCACTGTGTTTGTTAATACAAACATATTCCATTTACTATAAACAAATGAATGAATTTTATAGAATGCCTGTCACTAAATTTAATAAAATCCTAAATTGGATTATAATCGCGTTACGGGGCGAACTTTAACTTTTGTACAAGGTAATGACCCTCGGTAATTTACCCCGTTGCTCTCATCTCTTTACTGTATATGAGATGTGATGTGCTGAAGCTCATACGAGAACCACAATTCAAAGAACGGCTCCTGTCAGTTGAATGTGAGCTACGCTCTGTTATTCAAAAACGATAAGGGAATCTCCTGGTGTTCTATGGTTGATGAAATGTTCAATGTCCCTGTACGTCTGAAGGAGGGTGCACCTATGCGATTAAGTCGTGCTATGCGTGTACGGGCTAATCTTTTGAAAGAACTATTCGTAACAATGTAGTGTCAGAAATACTCAATTGTGCTAAATTTACTGGGTGTCCTACTGATGTGTAATTATTAAGTATTCAGTGTCCCTGTGTGGCCATAGGTACGTTCACTTATAAAATGAACTTTTAACAATCATATGCATCTCTGGTATACTTAACATTGACTAACATAAACATGTTTAACATTCACATTAATTCATCATGAGATGCCGTAATTTTCAGTGCGATCAATGGCGATATCCCTCTGGTACTATATTTAGTGGCGTCTATCCACTAGCTGATATTCCTAGCGGTTGTCCCCTTATTTAAGATGTATATGTTTAAAGAGTTATATGGGCACTTGTTTGAAATTCAGTTCATATCATTCTGTTGAGGCTCTTATTAATTTACAGATAACATGAAAGATCATATTTATCATTGAGCCCCGTTGGAGCTAAAGTTTTTAAATATTTTATCCAGAATAGTTCACGTTGCATCAGTCTCTGGTGGTTATCAATCTCTTCCATTATCAGTACTTTTTCAATGACGAAGAATCTCAATTGTGAGATAGTATGTTTTTCATCTCTCCAATGGAGTACTAGTGGTGACGTCAGATTCTGGTTGCGGATTCTGCTCTTGTGCTCCGTTATACGTATTTTTACTTTACGTTCCGTTTTGCCAACGTACATTTTGCCGCAAGGGCACTTGATCGCATATACTACATTATTGGAGCTGCAGTCACTGGTGTGTTTTAACTGTATCAGTTTTCCTGTGGTTGGGTGAGTGCAAGTACTCCCTGTAATCACATTATTGCAGTTGGTGCAATTTAAGCATCTTGTAGTCCCCTTGTATGTGGCCGGACATATAGAAGGTTGTTTATGTTTTAACCTTGTCCTCAGATTTGATCCTCTTGTATATGCGTGTACTGGCAGTTCTTTGAAAATCCCATGAAAGTCTGGTTCTACTGATAATAGTTCCCATCTCTTGTTGATTATGTCTCTGATTTTTGTTGATAAGGTTGTGTATTTGGTTACAAATACTATCCTGTCGTGTGTTTTTTTCTCTCTTGGTTTCAACAGATCCACTCTATTCATTGATTGTACTTTGTTTAGTTGTTGTTCTAGTACGTCTGTTGGGTAGCCTCTATCTTTATATTTCTGTGCCTGTTTATCCAGATTGATTTGGCATACATGTGGGTCTGAACATATACGTTTAATCCTGATGAATTGAGATACTGGTAAGTTGTTTATAAGGCTCTTAGGATGAAAACTTTTGTAGTTGAGAGCGCTGTTTCGATCTGTTGGTTTCGTGTACAACGCTGTTTCAAAGCCATGTTGCGTTTTTGTGATCCTGACATCAAGATAGTCGATGACCGCATTACTGATCTTGTGAGTGAATTGAATCCTGGTGTCCACTAAATTCAAAGCGGTTATCAGCTGCTCAAGTGTTTCCTGTGTGTCATCCCAGATCAAAAATACATCATCGATGAATCGACTGTACATTTTCACATGTGACCATTCCCTCAATGACATTAAATTGTTCGCTTCATACTGAGCCATAAAGGTATTAGCGTATGCAGGGGCCCCTGCAAAGCCCATGGAAGTCCCATTCAATTGGGCAAAGTACTCATTTTTCCATGTAAAATAGCTGTTATGAAGACAGAATTTTAGTAACTGTATCAAAAAGATTTTTTGGTTCATGGGTAGGTTCTCCATTTTGAGTAGCGCCCATTCAATAGATTCCAATCCTGCGTGGTGAGGTATGGAAGTGTAGAGTGCCACCACATCAATGGTGCACATTATCCAGTGTTCTTGGAATCCAGCCTCTGTCCATTTCAATTTATTGAGAAAATCTGTCGTGTCCCGTATGTAGGATCCCCATTGTTGAACAAACTGTTGTAAATGATAATCAATGTATTTGCCTAATGGATCAAAGATTGACCCACAGCCTGATACTATCGGTCTAAATGGAGGGTTTGTCGGGTGTTTATGGATCTTTGGGATCATGTAAAGACTGGTACGTTTTGGATTCTTTTGAGTGAGATATGCTGACGTTTGCTCATCAATCCATTCATTCTCCGTAGCTGCTTTTAATATGTCACTCAACATCTGTTGTAAAGTACCTGTTGGATCTGTTGGTAATTTGAGATATGTGTTTATGTCTGCCACATGTTCATTTACTTTTTGATCATAGAAGACCGTATCCATTAGTACTAGGGCACCGCCCTTGTCAGCTGGTTGTATTGTCAGTGCTGGATTATTTGCCAAGTTGTTAATTGTGTTTTGCTCTTGTTTGGTTAGGTTGTTGTGTCGTTTTCTTTTGTAGTCCAATTCCTGTAGGTCTTTCCTGACCATTATTTCGAAAGTATCCAGCATCTTATGCGATACTGGTGCTTGGAACGCACTTTTAGGTTTAAATTTTCTACTGGTGTTCTCAACTGTGCTCTCTGTTGGTTCAATCACATTTTCAAAATAATGTCTCAATTTTAATGTTCTCATAAATTTGAAAAATGCCCCCTCAGTTTCCATTTCATTGGTAGCTGTTGTTGGAACAAATGTTAAACCTTTGTTTAAGGTTGATGTTTGTTGTTGGGTCAATGTAGTAGAGGATATGTTAATGATTAAATCACTGTTCGTCCGCTCCTCAATGCTTTTCCGGCCACTTCCTCGCCTTGTTTTCCGCTTGTTGTTAATGTCTCGGGTGATATTGTTGGCGGTTGTCCTGAGTCTTGTTCCTGTAACAAAAAAGACGCTTCTCTACTAGTAGTTGCCTGGTTGGCACTTTCAGCTGATAATATGATGCCTTCCTGGGTGGCTTTGACTGGTCCTCTACGTATAGATGTTTCCTTATCTGTTACAAGACTTTCCTCAGAGGAACGTGCTGATGTAGGTGTTTTCTTTGGAATGTATTGGCGTCGGGCATAGATGTCCGCCCAAGTATAAACCTCGTTGAGCTTATAATCTATAGTATCACGCTTATACTTTCTTAATTTTCCTTCCTGTAGCTCTTTTTCATATTTGTCTAGTTTGATGTTAATTCCTTCCAAGCTCATTTTCCAGGTATCTGTCTCCATCCTGGCTTCTAGTTCTGTTTTTAGAACATAGATTTCTTCCTCCAATTCCCTTATAGTTTTAGCTAGTTCTTCAATTATCAGCAGTATTCGGTCCAGGGAGCATTTGTTTAAAATACTAAACCATTTCTCCATGAATTTTGAGTTGAGGTTGAAACGAAATAACATAGGTTTTATTGATAAACGTAAGCCTCTTGGAATGCGTTTTGCTCGGTGATATTGAATAAGAGTGGAGGCATGCATCCTTTGATTTAATTGGCGACGTGTTAGATACTCCAGCTGTTTTAATTGTTGGCTTATTGATCCCCCATGAACGTCCATATTTTTTACTTCTTTGATTAGAGAATAGATTTGGTCAGCCTGTTCAGTTGTATAAGCCAATGTGTTGGCTCTATTGTCAGTCATTCCTGTTATTGTATCAAACTGCATTTTGAGTCGATGGGTGCCTCCTCACTAGGTGACTTGGTAATGAATATGAGGAAATGAAGAGCGTGAGGAGCACTCCTTTATTTTTTGTCAAACTATTCTGTTTATCCACTGGTGCTACGATTAATTAGGGTAGTCACTCCTGTGCAATTAATAGTAGTTATGATGGGTTTTTGGACCCACCTAATCGTGCACTGTTCACTTGGCGCTCCGCGCCTTAATTATTCATCGCACACTTTCTCATTAGCTGTTATAGATGTTTTTATTCTTATTTTAAGGTTTTTGATCTTTTTCATCTACTTGTATATTATTTTCATTTTTTATAACACAAACATATGATTCATTTACTCAATTTTGCAGACATTAGTACATATTTACATATTCAGTACTTTGGCTTTACATATATTTATACAATAAACATAAGTTAACAAGTGAGCCCAATGCATTTCGGCGCCTCTACGGTGCCTTCATCAGGGGCGATTCTGAAATGAAAACATATGAAGATTATATGAGATTCTTGTTAAAAGAAGTTCATGGGGGTGCGTAACTATACTATGTGATGATATCATACCTGGTATCTATGATAGCCGGTGTGTGTTTATGTTCGCCTCACTCGATGTTGCTCAGTATGGACCACTGTAAATAATGGTGGATAACCTGTGTTGGTTATAAGTTTATAACTTCATGTGTGCGTTAAAGTAAATCTAAGGGATCTGCAGGAACCTACCTGGTTAAGATGATCTGAGCTCTCTGTAAAGACAAAATAATATCTATCAGGACTGAATGTATCCCTATTCGAGAAACGGCTGCTCAAACGTTGGGTCTAAATGCCCTTACCTTGTCTTCACCAATGTTGTTAGTCTGTATGGTGAAAAAAGATTCTGTTACTCGATTGTTTAGGGACGTCTTACGATGTTAGTAATACGCTCCGTTATGCTAAATAATGCGTACCTGGTGTGCCAAAGATTTTCTCCGTATCTAGAGTACCGCTGCCTTTCAGTTGTCTCGATTCACTGAATGTCGGCAGAACGCCATTAAAACTCTGCGAACTCCGCCAGGAAGCGGAGTTAAGAACATAGAAGACGGACTCAATGCTGTAACTAAAGCCGATCTGTTAAAATTTCTGAGCGCCATGTTGGTAGTGGTAAGGGTCTGACATAGCGACCTGTTTCATTCACTGTGTATGTTAAAACAAACATATTCCATTTACTATAAACAAATGAATGAATTTTATAGAATGCCTGTCACTAAATTTAATAAAATCCTAAATTGGATTATAATCGCGTTACGGGGCGAACCATAACTTTTGTACAAGGTAATGACCCTCGGTAATTTACCCCGATGCTCTCATCTCTTTACTGTATATGAGATGTGATGTGCTGAAGCTCATACGAGAACCACAATTCAAAGAACGGCTCCTGTCAGTTGAATGTGAGCTGCGCTCTGTTATTCAAAAACGATAAGGGAATCTCCTGGTGTTCTATGGTTGATGAAATGTTCAATGTCCCTGTACGTCTGAAGGAGGGTGCACCTATGCGATTAAGTCGTGCTATGCGTGTACGGGCTAATCTTTTGAAAGAACTATTCGTAACAATGTAGTGTCAGAAATACTCAATTGTGCTAAGTCAAGCTTAAACATTCCACCTTCACCAGCATTGCACAGTTCCTTTTATGGTGAACCTTAAAGAGTCCTCTACACATCTTTTGTTCACTGCACAAGTTACTTCCCTTCACTAACACTTTCTGATACTCCATCTAACAACAGATTCCTGTCCTTGTGAATAATCCCTCTGGCATCAGACTGGATCCGTAAACTCAAAAGCAGTACCCCATTGTGCCAGTAGGTGGTGTCGTGCACCTCTGCCCCGACGTTGCTCCACTCTGGATGTGACGACAGGGGCCACATATAAGCACTACTACCCAGGATTGCTTTTGTCAGTTGCTTTTGAAGGCTTGTCTGGCTTTCAGGCACAGAACCAATTGGCAAATCGTCTTGATTAGTGTGCAGATATACAGTTGGGGACCCTTCTAACATGGGAGAAAAGAGTCCTATCCACAGAAGTGAGAGGTGGGAGTGCTGGTGAGGAATCAGTCGGTACATAGAGAATGCACCAAAAAGAGGTTACTGAAGGTAAATATTTTTTATTTTGATGATTACTTATAATTGCAAATTGCTCAAATTAATTTCTCAACACCAAAGTAGTATCTCCAAAGGTAGTGTGTCTGTGAAATAGCTCAGACCAAAACGTTCTGCAAGACCAAACGGGAAACATGTGCATGCAGACACACGTGACTGTCAAGGCACTAGTGGTTCATGAATGTGTGTACTGATGCCCAGGCAGCAGGCTGACGGATATCCAGGATGTGAGCTCCATGTGCCAGTGCAGTAGCAGCAGCCTCGGCTCAAATGGAATGACCCCTTAATCTTCAGGTGGCTGCTTCCTAACTTGCGCATGCAGGTTTAATGGAGAGGAATATTCACCCAGAGGTGGTTCTTTTCTGCACTGCCTGTATTTCTTTGCTCCACAGTAGCACTGATGGGCTCGGATACGATCAAAGAAGAACCTAAGTACTCTGTTGGCAACAAATTAACGGAGTCTCTTCTACTCTTTGGAGGGGTGGGGTGAGGTAAATAAGGCAGAAAGGGGTAATAGCATGTCTGACATGAAAGGGTGCTACTTGTCAAGGCTGGAATGCAGCTCTTTTATTCACAGTTTTCAGCAAAAGATGCTGTGTGAAGAGGTTAGCCTGAGAGCAGCTCAAGCTTGCTTACATGCTGAGTCAATGTAATAGCAATTAAAAAGAATGTTTGTAATCTCAGAAAATGCAGCTGACAACTGTAAATTGGCTCAAAAGTGGTTCATATGAGGACCAGAATTAAATCCCACTGTAGCATGGAAACAACTGCTGCAAATCTGTGAGGAACCTCAACACAGCAGGTGATTTAAACAAAGAAGGCTGATCGGACAACCATAAAAAAGCCAAAACATCTGACAAATAGTCTTTAATAGTACCCAATGTACTGGGTCAATGACAAAACAAACTGACTGGAGCCACACCAAGCCACAACCTAGTCCAAGCGTCAATGGTACATTGATTTTGTAAATAGGCCCCTGGATTCCAGAATAATATCAATGACCTCAGGAGGAAGATCAAAGGAAACTAGCTGCTGCAGCTCAGTGCACACGCATGGATGTACAGATTGAGAAGGCCTGGGTGCAGGACCCTGCCTAGTTGCTGCAACAGTTTATCCTCCGGAAGCTGCAGCTTGATCGAAGGACAGATGCTCATGCTCAGGAGTTCTGGATACCACAATCTCCTGGCCCAATCCAGAAGCCCTCAATCGTAATCTTCTTTACAACGCAAGCTCGAAGGGAAGGCATACATGAGTCCCAAGCTCCACTCTATGCGGAAAGTGTCTGAGAGAGACAAAGTCCTGGGAACTCTAGTGGGCAAAAACGCTAACAAACATTGAAAATTCTCTGCGATGGCAAAAAGAAAACGATATAGTCAGGCTTTTCACATTGGTAAAAACGCAATGTACCACCTCCAGGTGTAACAGCCATTTGTGATGCACTAGGCTTTGGTAAGTTTGCCCGCCATGGCATTTAAAGAGGCTATCCTCCTCGCAGAGCTTCTGCAGGCTGGTACTATAGCTAATGACTTGGAGAAGCCAATGTCTACGTTTGATCACGGTCAAGAGGAGCAATGTGGTTCTGGGCAGTGCCTTCTACTGTTTCATGAAGACCACATTTCGAAACAGCAGTTAACTCAAATAAAACAAGCATTTGCAATGCAATAGGTCTCGCATTAGGAAAGTTTGAGCTATTGGTCTTGTAAATGACAATTCTTTTATTTATGTGTTGGTTTTGAAAATAGCTAAATTAATAGCTTTGTTATTTACAATGCCAATAGTTATAACTTTTGCAAATGTGACACCTATAACCTGGGGTTGCGCTGAGTGATGCTGTGGTGGTGCTGAGCAGTGCTGTGGTGGTGCTGAGTGGTTCTGTGGTGGTGCTGAGTGGTGCCGTGGTGGTGCTGCTGTGGTGGTGCTGAGTGGGTATATGGTGGCGGTGTCTATCAGACACCGCCAGCCATATTACAATGGGCATTCAACAATGCTTTTCCGTGGCGGCATGCGGAGTCTCCCTGCGGGGGCCCGTTGCAGGGACTCCGGGAGGGTGGGGGTTGCACATGGGGGGTACCTATGGTACCCTCCTGCATTTCAAGGACCTATGGTACCCTCCTGCATTTCAAGGAACAACGTGGCAGGCACTGCGCAGTGCCAGTCACGTTGTGCTTTGAAATTAACAAGATGCATTCTTAGCATTGTGGTGGGCGGTGCTTTCAGCACCGCCTGCCACAATGCTAAGAATATGTGATGCGCCGCCACTGTGGCGGGCGCATCCTAATACCCCCCACTGGACCCTCGCCCTTATGGCGGGCTGTCCCTTCACACGATGGGATGGCGGGCGGGCTAAGTCTGCCCGTCAACCTAATGGACCCCATAATGTCTGCCCCTTTGAAGATGAGGGATCACATAGTGAATTATTATAATGTATCATATGATGTCACACGTTACATCAGATTAGGGGAGAGGATGCAGCCTTGCAGCTAGAGCAGTGGACCTCGAAGCTGGGGAACCGGGTTCGAGTCTCAGCAACGACGCTACATCCTGTGATTCTGGGCAAATCACTTAATCTTCCTGTGCCTCACAAAAATGAATGTGTCCTTTTGTAACAAAACTGGTGCTATGTAAAGCTCTCTGATACCCGATGTCTCGGGTCTAGTTTGCGCTATACAAAACTCTAAAAATAAAATAAATAAATAATTAAGACTGGGAGGTGTTACTGTCCTCTATCTTTTGCTTAGAACTACAGTTATTTGATACTAGTACTGACTAGGTGAGTTGATATCCTTGATGAGATTGTGTTGTCCCTGTGGAATTGAAGGTGAGTTGTACCTGTGGAGGCTATCTGCCTAGTCGACATATTGGTGGGAAGCACTCAGGATGATAGGTTCCTAGAGCCCAGTAGGTTGGTTGTAGCTAGGAGTGAGAATCATTCAGAGCCCAGTAGATAGGCTGTACCTAGGTAGGGAAGTTCCCAAGAGTCCAGGACCCTGTGGTTGTACATGAGGGTTTGTACCCAGGACATCTAATCCCCAAGATATTGTGAGGAATGCTTATCACATGGGCAGAGGTTCTGGGGAGTTTGAGGCACACGGACAGACAGTGTTAGAAGCCCTTTGCATGTGAACATGTGATGACATTGAGAAACATCCGCTGATGGGGTGAGGAGCTTTGAGCAAAGGACACGACTATGTGAAGAGCATGGGACACACGAGCTCACATTGATAGACATGTGAGCAGACACTGTCAGGCTTTTAGGGTGCATGGACAGAGTGGAACAGCTGAAAAGAAGAGTTGAAGCTATAGGAGAATGCAAGAAGCTTGTAACTTATGAACAGTTTGTGCCATAGCTCTCAACTCACCCATCTTTAGTGGGTGATACGCTCTAGGGGTCTCTCACTCGCTAGCCTCCCTTCTTCACCTGCTTCAATGCTGTTTGCTACAGACTTCAGAAGCAGTTCTGAAGCTCTGATGCTGAGCAGCACTCTGTGTCATCTGAAAGTCTCCTTTAGAGCCGAGGGGTGAGTACAGCTCAACCTAGGCTATGCATCCAAATAAGGCTACAATTCAAGAAGTATGACATCACACCAGGAGTTATGCTTTGACTACGGGGGGGCTTATACTACGTGCAGGAAGACAAACATAGCTATGGGTAAAACAAAGGTGATTCTCCGGTCTAAAGGCATCAGGAAAGAGACATCATATGGGGAGAACTGAGCCCTAGGACAGGTAATATGATGCTTTGGGGCTCATAAAGAGACCATGCAAAAAGCTTGGTGTCTGGGCACTGACAGTGTGGAAAACGTGGGGCACGCTGACAGCGTGAGAATTTTGGAACACGTGGACACACTGTGAGGAGCTTTGAGCCCAACACAACACAGAGGCACCAGCCCCTCCTGCCCTGCTTGTGGAACACACCTTCCTTAGCTACGAGCTCGAGTCGCCTTTTTCTGCATAACAGACTGGTGATGATCGTTCCGCATCAACACAGATACAAACAGTAAAGAGCCTTCCATGTGCAGTGCCCACTATACCGGAGCACTTGGCTTCACTGCATGAATTCCAGCACATTCGCCTGCTGCCAAAGTGCCGTTTTAAGTCCAGTGGATAGGGGAGGCGGAAACATGTACTCCGCGGCGAATGACAGACTCCATACACAAAGTGCGAAGTGCAGAGGAGCTGCAGTGTGACAGCCCCGGAGCTGTGCCGCCGATACACTACATTAATTTGATCTTCCGCAGCCGGCTGTACCAAAAGAAGTTGAGAGATGTCGGGGAGGGGGCGGGAGCTGGCAGCCCCGCGGAAGCAGAAGCGTGAAGGAGATTAATAAGCAGACACAGATCTCTGCTCGCTAAAATTACTTAAACTATTCTTTCTTTAGAGAAACCAACTTCTAGACAAGCAGCAGCCAAACACCTCTGTAGAGAACCATTGTCGTCACTCATCCGTGTCCAGCATTGTCTGTTTCGTGACCGAAAGCCAAGTTCAGCGTGATGCCACAAAGTGCTAGCAGAAGTCAGGCAGCCTTCGTTGGGACGTGGGCGGGGCCTGCAAAGAAACAGGAAGGAACTGCCGGGAGAACGTCCTGGCACCCTGCACGCTGAATGCTGGCTGCCGAGGGACACGCGGAAAGAGCCCGTGAGTGGAGGGGGGGGTGTACGCGCGTGTGTCTGTGTGTGTTCGAGCGTGTCTGTGCGTGTGTCTGTCTGTGTGCGCGTGTGTCTGTTTAAGGGGGGGTGCGTGTGTGTATGCAGTGTGTGTGTGCCTGTGTATGCGTGTGGCTGTGTATGTGCGCCTGCGTGAGTGTGGCTGTGTGTGTGTTTGCGCACGAGAATCTGAGGCAGGAGATGGGCACAGCGCCGTGCGCGCCCACGAGGTGAAATCTGCGCTCGTGCCCATCTCGTGTCCACATTCCCAGAAACGGGTGACAATATTTGTCGAGCAGACTAAGCAATGCTTCGCATTGCTTGCGTCTAGGCTCGACCTAACGAGCAGACTAAGCAATGCTTTGCATTGCTTGCGTCTAGGCTCGACCTAAAAAGGAGCTCCCTGGAGCTTCCTTCAATAGTCTGAAGGCCAGTCTCTCCCTCCTGCCCCCCTCAGCACTACACTCAGAAGCTAACTGAATCACATGGTCCCTTTATAAGATGTAAAGATTGGTTCTGTCTTTGCGAGTAGTTTGTACTCTGTTTGGTTTTAAATTAATTATTCCAGTTTTTCTGTATTCAGAGGTATCCATTTTGTGCGTTTTCTTTTTTAGGGTTATTGAAATTCGAAATTGACCGCCGGAGCGTTTTTTGGGTATACTTGGCATGTTCATATTTTGAGGTGATCGTTTTTGGAAGATTAATAGTTGAGTCAGTGTTAATCCCACAGGGCCATAATATTGATGGTGTTTTTCAATTGTAGGGAGTTTTCCCCAATCAACGAGCCAGTGGGCCTTTGCTTTTTTCTGGATTTAATCAGTCATTTTTGGCATTGATGGCTGCTGGAACTCAGGTGACATTCGGCAGCAGAGGGATAGAGCTTTTGTATATAAACACACATACTTTTGTAAGTTAGGTTTTTAAAGTTTCAAATTCGTTATTTGTTCTATAGGTTGCTCCTATTATTCCGTTTTCGCCCTGTCCTTATGAAGAGCTGCATATGAGGCTCTAACTGGTCTCCCACCTTTTTGTTCGGGTCAATACAGCAGCATTTTTCGACAGCCTGGATCAGAGTCAATATTGATTGAAGCTGTCCCTTGTAGATAATTGAACAGCAATGTAATTTTTTATAATGTTGACTGAACAGTTGTTATTTTGGAATGAAATTGAATAGATTTTGCTGCCTTGTCTCTTATCTACAAAACTTATACACAAGCATTTCCTTTGAGCACCCTGTTGCACATACTGGAACAACCATTGTGTATATATAGCTTTGCATGTATATTGATATTTCTTAAATACGATTTATTCTGGTTGTGCATGTCAATGTATGAGCTCTGAAACACAAGAAGTGGTAAAGAAAATGTGCCAGAGTCAGAAAGCCCGAAACCGGTCCTAGGATGCTTGTTTCCAGCCCAGGGAGGACCTGGCTTGGCAGTTCGGGCTGGACTGTTCCCATGGGGCACAGGGTCAAGACTGATTTGCATATGGCTGGGTTCAAACTGGAATGGCATGGTGAGCAAAAAAAACGATGGATTTAGCCCCAGATCTCTGTATTGGGGTGAATGTAAGACATTATTCTGCATTCTGTCCATCAACTGTTGTTTTTGCAAGAGTCAGAAAGGCTACACTCTGAGGGATCAGAATACTCCTACACCGAAGTCAACACAAGGCTGGAGTTGAAAACCTCTATGCGTGATAGATCATCCTCCAGTGCCAGCGGCACCAGTACCGATGCCAACGGAACCGACACAGAGCGGGGTGCCAGAATGAAAGTTGGCACCGAAGCAGGTAGGGAACACAAAACTGGTTCAAGAGAGATAGACGGCATCGAGGGTGAACCCAGCTGCAGGACCCAACTGGAGGAATCGGATCCTTGGGTTATGAAGGCACGTCAGAGATAACCAGATACGTGCCAAATATGCACAGCATGACCTCTCTAAATAACTCGATCTGCTGTAACGTTGAAGACAGACCAGGAAATTCAGGTTGCATGAGGACCAGATTCGTAATCAGCTCTTCATGAGTTTGGGTGGAAGACAGATGGGTAATTGATGCCTTTGCGCCCTCTCTTGGAGTTTGAAAGGGGCTGAAAGGGGCTGATTCCCACTTTTTTTTAGCTTCTTCAATTCATCTGAACATTTCGATGAGGATCTGATGTGGGAACAACTTGGGAGCAGAAATAATACCTCCTTCCGCCTCCGACTCATCATTGTGCTGAGTCCTCTGATGTTTGGCAACGTAGAGTTTCGCCTCAATTCGCCTGTATGGTCTTGGGGTTATCTGAATGCAGTCCTCGCAGGCCTTGTAGTCCTATTCCAACCACAGACATACCTTCTGGAGATCTGTCACAGACATGTTTGCGACAGTCCCTTTATAGTTTAAACTCTGTCGCTGGAGGGGACATATTTCCTTTGCACACTCGTAAAAAGATATTTTGAGAAAAAATACTTTTGGAAGACAGTAAGAGGTGAGCTCCAGATCAGTGTTTGAAGGCACAGAAAGAAAAGAACTGATGTGCTTTAGTGGTCCTTATATGTGGTCCCGCTGTTCACTTCCAGAGCAGAAGAACATTCTTGTGGAGTTGTACAAAGCCAGGACTACTGCTTTAGAGTTTCCAGATCCAGTCGGACGGCTGGGGGATAGTCACAAGATGAGGAATCTGGGATTAGAAATATCCATCAGAAATAGAGAATGCCTCCTTTACTTTGTGATTGTTTGGGGTTATTAATTACAGTGAAAGAAACTTAAGAGTTACTTGAAGCATAGTAGAGTTAGTTTGACAGTGCAAAGAAGATAACATGCATATGCCCTGTATTTTTCAATTACATTAGACACCTCTTTGTCCATCCCATCTTTTATTTGTTTCTTTTATATAACAAAGAACAGTGTATACATATCTGCCTAACCACACTATCATTGGACACCTGCCCCAGTCATTTTGGTGCAGGTACTTCTCCAACGATCGCAGATTATGACATGTGCCTCTAAACCCAATTCCCGCACAATGCTCTGCGCCCAATTCAACATTCCTGCAGAGGCGAGGAGACACCCTACCAGCAGGAGGATGAGGTACATTTGGGAGACATGTGCTTTTGTGGGGGACAAATATGACATTGGTGTTGTACTTCTCTTAATGGAGGATAGCCCAACATATGTCAGCATGAAACTACAATTGACATAGCACACAGAAAGGGCAAGTATTGGCAAAGCCAATTTTATTTAAAGTAAACAAAGTAATAAATTACACCAACTCAAGGAGCAACTCGAAGTTTAGTCAATCATATTTTGTTTCTTAATTACCCATTTGAGATATGTATAATTTAATTACTAGTGTAGTGCAAATGACCTAGGAAAGATTTATTGCTCAGTTAGCACAAGAAGCTTCAGGTTGTAGGGTTCCGACTCATCCAGATTTTGGAGTTGGCATCAGTTCCAAAGGCTGTTATATGTCCTGGGAATGCCATATACGGCTATTGCAAGAAACAAGTTATATATATCTTACTACGGATCCACCTCATGATGACCCATGTGTCCCTTGAATTAGTTTGGACTAGCTGCAGTGAGTGAGCTGTTTCGGCCCAACCACCTTCTTGCAGAGCTTCTGCAGGTGGTTGATATAGCTAAAGAGCTGGAGAAGCCAATGTCTACGTCCAACCACAGTTAGAGGAGCAATGTGTTTCTGGGCAGGCCAAAAGTATGAAGAAATCCTTCAGCCCTCATATTTCTTCACTAAGACAAAATTGCAAAACAGCAATTCACTCCTCTTATAACAAACATTGGCATAGCCAATAGGTCTCGCTTTTGGGACCTAATAAGTATTTAGTTATGCAGCACAATATCCTTGGTGCAACAACATCAACTGTTGCATGGCTAAACACTTATAAGGTCCCAAAGGCGAGACCTATTGGCTAGGCAATAGGTTTCGCATTTGCAAGAGTTTAAGCTATTGGTATTGTAAATGACAATGCCTTTTATTTATCTGTTTTAAAAACCAACACATAAATGAAAGGCAATTTAATTTACAATTCCAATAGCTCAAACTCTCGCAAATGCGCGACCTAATGCATTGCAAATGCTTGTTTTTCTCTGTCAGTCATTTCCCCCTGAACCATAAGACGTCAGTGTATTGACCTATCCGATGCTCCGTCCATCGCCACCCCCTTTTGTACCGCTTTGTTCGCCATAAGTTGGCAGGGTATGCTCAGACGTGAGTCCCTTGCTCACTTTGCCACTGGATTCAAGCGAGCCGGGCTGAAGACAGCTGGAATGTCAGAAACCTTTCCTCGGAAGCTTGTTTCCGGTCCAGGGAAGGCATGGCTTGGCAGATCGGGCTGGACTGTTCCCATGAGGCACAGTGTCAGAGTGACTTGCATATGGCCATGTCTGAACTGGGGTGGCAGAGTGGGCTAAAGAACGGAGATGGATTAAACCCAGATCTGTTGACTGGGTATGAGTGTTTGATTGGCTCAGATTCTCCGTCCATCGCCACCCCCTTTTGTAATCTGTACTCAGACTGGATTGAAAATAGAGGAAAGCCATCCTCGTGATAAGGGACATACAGAGCTAATCTTAGGGGCTAACTGAGTACAACCATAGCGAGCGCCTCTATCGTTAGCACGTCCTCCTCTATATCGCTTCTAAGAGATGTGTGCCAAGAAAAGAGCTCCTCTCTGGCCACAAGTACATGCAACTCCCAAATAGGACCCCAGGAAAAGCAGAACCTCACCAACCAAGCACTCCCTACACCATAGCGGTCTACCTTTCCGAAGATGCACTTTGGTACTCTGCCATGGGATATGCAGTAGTAAATAAGGACCCCAATACAAAACAGAGCAAAACTACTAAATTGCTATCCTTTAATGCCTAAAACTAACAATTGAATTGAAAGTAGTTTAGAGATCATAATCCTCCACAGTGTATTGTCATCTATCTCTTGTCCATTGTACTTCTCTCTCATGCCAGGCCCACTGCAGTCTGCTTTACAGTGCTACCCTCATAGCGTACTCTTGTGGGCACCTGAGCAGCTGGTTCTGGGCAGAAGTGTCCTGTGGTCAGATATATGCAGTGCTGTGTTGTGTGCACCTACTTCTATTTGGTAGCTTTGGGACCGATTATAGGTGTTTTTAATAAAAGGAATACAAATTGTGAGGGTAAAGCTGGGCTCCCTGGAGGATGGAAGGACCAGGCGGGAAGGGCACGCATCAGGTGTGACAGTAACGCATTTCAGTGTGGTGCTCCGCATCACCGCACTGAAATGCATTGTCACGCATATGATGCATACTCCATAGTGTCCCAGCTGAAGCTCTGCAGCATTAACTGGTGTGTATGGCAGCTGGCAGTGGCATCATGTGGGGACTAATGGCCTGTGCCCCTGCTCTTGCAGGCTTCATTGGTATGCTCGCCACTGAGCTATGAGCTGCTGTGCTGGTAGGGTCATGCAGCATTGCTGCAATGTATCGTCTCCGCCGGTGATTACCGTGGCACTGCGCTGCTCTGAGTAAGACAGCCTGCCGCCATTTGTGCGCCATTACATCAGGATGACTGATGGCAAGAGAGAGAATGGCGGCGTCAGCGGGTGGCTGCAGTTCATGAAATGACTTGGTGGGAGGCTGCAGCCAGTGGCAATGCCAGCGCTGCTACCATCGGTAGTAACAACTGCCCAACATAATGAAAACTCTATCCCCGCAACGGGACCCAACCCCATGGACTGCAGTGCCCACGGAGCCAAGAGCACACCGCTGTGCTGCTGCTGAGTGAGCCTGTGAGTCTGAATCGTGCCCGGCGGCCGTCACTCTAAAGTGAGTCACTGGGTGGAGTGAGATACCTGTCACTCTGCTGCTGCTTTTAAGAACACTCTCCTTTCGATGAGTTATAATAGCACTTAGCGCTTAGCGCTTAGCAGTAGTTAAATGTCTGCTTGTGTGAATTTTGACACTGTCTGGCTGCTGAGTGCGCGCCGACCGAGGCAGACCGCTCGGAGTTATTATGATTGGAGTTGAGCAGTTTTGACATAATACATCACCCTAGCTGGCTGTGAACTATGCGAGCCAGCTGGAGAATTCTCGGGCGTGATGGTTTGTTTTTATGTTCATTTAATATTAGTGAAATGCATGAAACATGCCGCAACCGTGAAGTGTGTGATACATTTAAAAGTGAAGACCGCATTCAGCCTCACGCTACTGAACTCGCAGTTGTGTGGTAATGTACCCATCAGTTTTTAGGTCGAGTAATTTATTACTCGAAACTATTGTGTTGAAACCAACTCTTAAAACCAAGGGCTTTGGGAGACGGATTACGCACAGTGCATGTGCCCATGCATGCGCTTTTCTCCCGAGCCTCGGCATCACACTCCTCAGGCACTTAGCGTCTACGTGTGTCTCCCAGGCTCCTCACAGTGCCATATGTCCTCTGCTCCTTGAAATGCTGGCATGGTTGCCCAGTGCTGCCTGATCTATTTCAAAGGCAGCTTGTAACCCGAGCTGCCCTCTGCCTTTGCATTCTGAACTCTTTCCTGGATTTCACACACAGTCCATAGCACTTCCTTCTACCTTTCACCAGGCACACACACCACCAGCCATCAGTGCACGCATTCACCAGGCACACACATACACACCACGAGCCATCAGTGCATGCTTTCACCAGGCATACACACCACCGGCCGTCAGTGCACGCTTTCACCAGGCACACACACACACCACCCGCCATCACTGCATGCTTTCCCCAGGCATACACACCACTGGCCATCAGTGCACACTCTCACCAGGCACAGACACCATCAGCCATCAGTGCACGCATTCACCAGGCATACACACCACCGGCCGTCAGTGCACACCTTCACCAGGCACACATACACACCACCAGCCATCAGTGCTCGCTTTCATCAGGCATACACACCACTGGGCGTCAGTGCACACTCTCACCAGGCACCGACACCATCAGCCATCCGTGCATGCATTCACCAGGCATACACACCACTGGCCGTCAGTGCACGGTTTCACCAGGCACACACACACACAACCAGCCATCAGTGCACGCTTTCACCAGGCATACACACCATCAGCCGTCAGTTCACGCTTTCACCAGGCACACGCACACACCACCAGCCATCAGTGCACGCTTTCACCAGGCATACACACCACCGGCCGTCAGTGCACACTCTCACCAGGCAGAGACACCATCAGTCATCAGTGCACGCTTTCACCAGGCACACACCACCAGCCGTCAGTGCACGCTTTCACCAGGCACACACACACACACCGCCAGCAATCAGTGCATGCTTTCACCACGCATACACACCACCGGCCGTCAGAGCACGCTTTCACCAGGCACACACACACCACCAGTCATCAGTGCACGCTTTCACCGGGCACAAACACCACCAGCCGTCAGTGCGCGCTTTCACCAGACACACACCGCCAGCCTCAGTGCATGCTTCCACCAGGCACACACAGCACCAGCCAGCCAGGCACACACACAGCACCAGCCGGTCAGGCACACACACAGCACCAGCCATCAGTGCATTCTTTCAAAAGGCACACACACACCACCAGCCATCAGTGCACGTTTTCACCAGGCATACACACCACCGGCCTTCAGTGCACACTTTCACCGGGCACAGACACCACCAGCTGGCCAGGCCCACACACACCACCAGCCATCAGTGCATGCTTTCACCAGGCACACACACCACCAGCCATCAGTGCACCATTCCTGCAGGCACACACACCACCAGCCATCAGTGCACGCTTTCACCAGGCACACACAACCAGCCGTCAGTGCACGCTTTCACCAGGCACACACACCACCAGCCATCAGTGCACGCTTCCACCAGGCACACACACCACCAGCTGGCCAGGCCCACACACACCACCAGCCATCAGTGCATGCTTTCACCAGGCACACACACCACCAGCCATCAGTGCACCATTCCTGCAGGCACACACACCACCAGCCATCAGTGCACACATCAATTGTTAACGCATCCACAATTAACTATTGTAGCAATCGCAGTATGGCACACTTTACTTTTAAACATATTCATCTAAAGCACAGCATGCCACCATTCCCTCACACTCAGCACCCTCACACACTCTGCAATGGAACATACACTCCAAATACCACTCAGTGCCACATAATTGCACGCCACATAATTACACTGCACTCAATGCAACATACATTCCAAATACCACTCAGTGCCACATAATGACACGCCACATAATTACACTGCACGCAATGCAACATACTTTCCAAATACCACTCAGTACCACCTAATTACACGCCACATATTTACACAGCACTCAATGCAACATACACTCCAAATACCTCAGTGCCACATACTTATATGCAACATAATTACACTGCAAGCAATGCAACATACACTCCAAATACCAATCAGTGCCACATAATTGCACGCCACATAATTACACTCTACTGAATGCAACAGACACTCCACACAATACCACTCAGTGCTACATAATTATATGCTGCATAATTACACTGCACTCATGCAACATACACTCCAAACAATACCACTCAGTGCCACATAATTACACGCCACCCAATTACACTCTACTGAATACAACATATACTCCCCACACAATACCACTCAGTGCCACATAATTATATGCTTCATAATTACACTGTGCTCACCGCAACATACACTCCAAATACCACTCAGTGCCACATAATTACACGCCACATATTTACACTACACTCAATGCAACACACACTGCACTCAATGCAACATACACTCCAAATTCCACTCAGTGCCACATAATTAAACACCACATAATTACACTCTACTGAATGCAACACACACTCCACACAATACCACTCAGTGCCACATAATTATATGCTACATAATTACACATCACTCAATGCAACATACACTCCAAATACCTCTCAGTGTCACATAGTTATATGCAACATAATTACACTGCACACAATGCAACATACACTCCAAATACCACTCAGTGCCACATAATTACACACCACATAATTACACTCTACTGAATACAACATACACTCCACACAATACCACTCAGTGCCACATAATTACACGCCACATAATTACACTGCACTCAATGCAACATACACTCCAAATACCACCCAGTGCCACATAATTACACGCCACATATTTACATTGCACTCAATGCAACATACACTCCAAATACCAATCAGTGCCACATAATTACACGCAACATAATTACACTGCACTCAATGCAACAGATACTTCACACAATACCACTCAGTGCCACATAATTATATGCTTCATAATTACACTGCGCTCAATGCAACATACACTCTAAATACTACTCAGTACCACATAATTACACGCCACTTATTTACACAGCACTCAATGCAACATACACTCCAAATACCTCAGTGCCACATACTTATATGCAACATAATTACACTGCACGCAATGCAGCATACACTCCAAATACCACTCAGTGCCCCATAATTACACACCACATAATTACACTCTACTGAATGCAACAGACACTCCACACAATACCACTCAGTGCTACATAATTATATGATGCATAATTACACTGCACTCAATGCAACATACACTCCAAATACCACTCAGTGCCACATAGTTACATGCCACATAATTACACAGCACTCAATGCAACATACACTCCAAATACCACTCAGTACCACATAATTACACTCCACATAATTACACTCTACTGAATGCAACACACACTCCACACAATACCACTCAGTGCCACATAATTATATGCTACATAATTACACTGCACTCAATGTAACATACACGCCAAATTCCACTCAGAGCCACGTAATTAAACACCACATAATTACGCTCTACTGAATGCAACACACACTCCACACAATACCACTCAGTGCCACATAATTATATGCTACATATTTACACAGCACTCAATGCAACATACACTCCAAATACCTCTCAGTGCCACATAGTTATATGCAACATAATTACACTGCACACAATGCAAGACACACTCCAAATACCACTCAGTGCCACATAATTACACTGCACTCAATGCAACATACACTCCAAATACCACTCAGTGCCACACAATTAAACTCCACATAATTACTCTGCACTCAATGCAACATACATGCCAAATACCACTCAGTGCCACATAATTAAACGCCACATATTTACACTGCACTCAATGCAACATACACTCCAAATACCACTCAGTGCCACATAATTACACCCCACATAATTACACTGCACTCAATGCAACAGACACTCCACATAATACCACTCAGTGCCACATGAATATATGCTTCATAATCACACTGCACTCAACGCAACATACACTCCAAATAACACTCAGTGCCACATAATTACACAGCACTCAATGCAACATACATTCCAAATACCACTCAGTGCCACATAATTACACGCCACATAATTACACTGCACTCAATGCCACATACACTCCAAATACCACTCAGTGCCACATAATTACACGCCACATAATTACACTGCACTCAATGCAACATACACTCCAAATAACACTCAGTGCCACATAATTACACAGCACTCAATGCAACATACATTCCAAATACCACTCAGTGCCACATAATTACACGCCACATAATTACACTGCACTCAATGCCACATACACTCCAAATACCACTCAGTGCCACATAATTACACTGCAATCAATGCAAAATACATTCCAAATACCGCTCAGTGCCACATAATTACACGCCACATAATTACAATGCACTCAATGCAACATACACTCCAAATACCACTCAGTGCCACAGTTATATGCAGAAAGGTATAGGTGCCTTCAAGGGGATTTGTTTAACAAAATATAATTAAACGTGATTCAACTAACTCTTTAGGACAAGTCAATGGTCCTTTCAAGAATATGCCTTTCTACTTACTCACCTAAGCCCTCAAGGGTATTTTGGTTGCTCACTGTTCCTTAATCACATAGTTATATGCAACTTACACTCCAAATACCACTCAGTGCCACATAATTACACACCACATAATTACACTCTACTGAATGCAACACACACTCCACACAATACCACTCAGTGCCACATAATTACACACCACATAATTACACTCTACTGAATGCAACACACACTCCCCATATTACCACTCAGTGCCACATAATTACACGCTATATAATTACACTGTACTCAATGCAACATACACTCCAAATACCACTCAGTGCCACATAATTACACGGCACACAATTCCACTCTACTGAATACAATATACACTCCCCATATTACCACTCAGTGCCATATAATTACATGCCTCATGAAATGAAATGAAATGAAATGAAATTGGATTTATAAAGCGCATGGCTGCCCGTAAGCGTCCCAGCTCTACCATGCAAAAAATAAGAGGCTCTGAGGGGGGCAGGAGATTTTAAGGGTCTTTGGGAAAAAGAAAGAATTTAAGACATTTGCGAAATTTGACAAGGGACGGTTCAGTACGAATGTGTCTCGGGAGAGCGTTCCAGGTCTTTGCTGCATTTACCGAGAAGCGGCGGCCTCCCGAGCGGGCTTTCCTAATTCTGTGGACTATGACCAGATTTTCAAGGTCCGATCTCAAGGCCCGTGGGGGTCTGTACGGGCGTATCAGGCTACTTAGTGCCTGAGGTCCTTTGCCTTGAAGAGCTTTGTGAACGATGCATGATGATTTAAAGGAGATGCGCTCGCGCACTGGGAGCCAGTGCAGGGTTTTCAACAAAGGTTTTGCCGATGTTCTTCTTGGGGTACCCATGAGCATCCTGGCAGCAGCGTTTTGTACTCGTTGTAGGGTGTTGATAGTGGCTTCCGGGGCTGCCAGGAGCAGGGCATTACTATAATCCAATCTGGACAAGATCAGTCCCTGAATTAGTAATTTTCTAGATTGGAAGGGTAGCAGTGGGAGGACTTTCCGCACAGTTCGGAGCAGGCCGAAACATGTGCCTGCCACTTTCTGGGCATGTGACCTGAAGGTTAGTTCCGGCTCGAACCATACCCCCAGGCTCTTGATTTTGTCTTTAGGTGGGGGCACCTCACCCATGCAGGGGGGCCAAGATGTATTGGGTAGAGAGGAGAGTTGGTGACCCAGAATTAAAATCTCGGTTTTTGCTCCGTTCAATTTGAGCTTGGAGTTAGACATCCAGGAGAAAATTTCCGAGAGGCAGGCCGAGAGGTTGTCTGAGCATCCCGAGTTTTGCGTCAGCGAGACGACTAGTTGGGTGTCATCAGCGTAGGTGACGCATTTAATCCCGAGCGGGGCTACTACCTCCTCCAGTGGGGCCATGTATACATTAAATAGGGTAGGGCTCAAGGATGAGCCCTGGGGGACTCCGCACAGGAGGGGAGTAGATTTGGACATGATGCCATTTTCCCAGATCTTAAATGCTCGTTTATCTAGAAAGGATTCCAGCCATTTCAGGGCCATTCCCGTGATCCCGAGTCTTGCAAGACGGTGGACTAGTATTTTATGGTCCACCGTATCAAATGCAGCGCTTAGATCCAGGAGGATCAGAACTCCGGATCCCCCTGAATCAAAGATGCATCTTGCTTCCTCAGTTACCACTATGAGAGCTGTATCAGTGCCCTGACCTGGGCGGAAGCCCGTTTGCGAGCCACTCAACAGGTCATTGTTTTCTAAAAACCCAGAGAGCTGCTGATTTACAATTCTTTCAGCAATTTTTCCCAGACCAGGCAGCAGCGAGATAGGGCGATAGTTGGCCAAGTCAGCCGTATCTAGGCCTAACTCATACTTACACTCTACTCAATGCAACATAAATACACTTTATCTATCTGTCTATCTATCTATCACCCTTCTATCTGCCTATCTCTCTATCACCCTCACTCTATCTACCTATCTATCTATCTATCGCCCTCACTCTATCTATCGCCCTCACTCTATCTATCGCCCTCACTCTACCTATCGCCCTCCCTCTATCTATCTATCGCCCTCCCTCTATCTATCTATCGCCCTCACTCTATCTAACTATCTATCGCACTCACTCTATCTATCTATCGCATCACCACAGCCTCACTCAGCACCACCAGAGCATCACTCAGGGGTACCACAACATCACTATGCGCTACCACAGCATCACTGAACGCCACAGCATCACTTGTCGCCACCACAACCTCACTCCGCGCCACCACAGCATCAATCTTTGCAACCATTCAACAGCTGGTTCAAATAGGTTCTCTCAATGTTTCAAGCTTCATTACAAATGTCACAAAAATATGGTAATAGTTCACATCTGTTCTTGGATTTTCATCACAATAAAATACAATGAACATAATCTTCACAAAAGTTATTTACAAAAGATATTGCCATTATAAATTAAAATAAGTTTTAAGTATTAATTATTAAAAAAATAAAAGCCATTTTTATTTGTAATATCAATACATCTAAGTCACGTAAATACAACACATATTGCATTACAAATGCTATAGGTGTCACATTTGCGAAAGTTAAAACTATTGGCATTGTAAATGACAAAGCTATTCAATTCACTATTTTCCAAACCAACACATAAATAAAAAAATTGTCATTTACAATACCAATAGCTCAAACTTTCCTAATGCGAGACCTATTGCATTGCAAATGCTTGTTAGACATTTACTGGTCTTGGTGAGGGGCACTTACCCGCATGTCAGCCACAATCCCACGCCCACTGATGTCTGGCACGCTCCAATGGCACACTATAGACAACAACGGGATTCTCAAAGTGCCCACTCAAAGCACCCAATGATATTAGTCTGGGTCTTCTCAGATCCTCTTTGGGCCTTTTTTCAAGTTTTATCTGGTTCGAGCTCACGGGCCTATTTCCATCCTGCTTGGACACCCGATGGCCTAAGCAGCAATGTGGCACTATTCTGAGCTGCTGGGCCTGGAACTGCGCTTTACATGAGCACGAGAACAATGTTACACATATGTTTTAAGCATGGGGTGATTAAGTGTATTGCCCAAAATCTCATTGCTCAAAATTATGTAATTTCTGACATTATCTCTTTCCAAGCACTTCATTGTTTGGATTTACTCGTGAGAAAGTGTCACTCATAGTCGTTGAAATGTCACTCATCATTACACTAAAATTATGAAGATGTCACACATAGCAATCTGAAACCTTGGCAGCTATGGAAAGGGTGATCAGTCATTACCTTTAGAGGTGAGAGGGACAGTGAAAATGGAGTGCGGGGGTCTAATTTATCAGTCTGCACTCAGTAGCTGTGTGGGGGGAGGGGTCAGCTCAGTGGAGGAGGAAGGACAGGTAGGATGCAGGGAGAGAGAAGTGATGTTGTTGGAGACTGCAGGACAGCCAGGTGCAGGGCAGAGAAGCAATCACGCAGAAGGCAGGGAGTATCTGCAAAAGTCAGCGATCTGTACAGTGGGGAGTGCGCAGCAGATAGGGGTGTGGCGTCATGGCGGATGCAGGCCTGCGAGAGCGCGCTATGTGCATCAAAGGTGGCTGGGCCTCCCCAAGTCAGGCCTCGTTGCCGTGCAGCACTAACTCCTGTTCAAACACTAGATGGAAACTGCTGAGCCCTCCTTTCTTCTGTCACGGGAAATGTTTTGCTGGCGGACACTTCCTGGTCTCATCGTCAGCAGATTTTGAGTATGTATGTTTTGGTCAGTCGGTGATATCACTAGTTCTATATAGTGCAAGCACGCATACACACATCTATTCAAATGCTGAGACCGATGGCAAATAAACGCACTTTTGCAGACAGACACCCACACCTGCTCGTACCGACCAACATAGTTACCGGCAGCCAATGTGAACGTCATAGAGGACTGCAGTCTTGCATTTGCTAAACAAGCATAACACAAGCGGGATCTCCCAACACGCGAGGCTGCTGAAGCAGCGCGTGAAAGGCGCCCCGCCCACTCGAACCTACCGCCACCACTTCCACGGCGCACCGCTAATCCAAAAGCAGACGTACCTTATAATAACGCAAAGGTGTTCGACTGGCTTTTATTTGCCGATCACGTGACTCTTGGAAATATCCTTCCGGCCTTATTTGCAGCTACGGAGCAAATGTGCCTGGTGTAAATGTTTTAAACAATTTTATTATTTTTTTCCCCCTAAAATTGGAAACCCAATTGTGAATTCTTGAAACACAAGTCCAATATTAACTGTCTACAATAAAGAACCAGCACCACCTCTCCCCAACCTCCTCCACCGCCCAGGAACTCACAGGAATGACGGCACAAACGAAACAAAAAAAAAACGGGGCGGGAATAGGATACTGAATCCCGCCCCTCCAGGACTCCCTGACCTGCCTCATGGTTGCCAAGGCAATATTTCTGAAAATATTGTCGTGCTACCATAAGGCAGGTCAAGGAGTACTCGAGAGGTGGGATCCAGAGCAGGCAAATCTGCTAAACAGGAGCTTTTTCCAATGGCAGGGCTCAGTTTCGAGAGGCCTGCCAATGGAAAAAAGGGGCGTGGCTTCACGCCATACTGAAGTCCCCTGCTCACAATATCTCTTTGCCTGCAGCAGGGCCATGCCCTGCAATGCAGGCTTCGACCTAAAAAGGGAGTTCCTTGGGGCTTCCTAGGCTTGTCTGAAAGCCAGACTCTACTTCCCCTCCCCCTCATTACTATATACAGAAGCGCTCCTTTTGCTCTAACTGCCTGTACTGGGCTGGAGGCTGCAGCGTGAGTGCCTTCGATTTACAGTACTTATTACAGGAACACTCAATATTAGACCCCTCAAAACAGATGCAATACACACATTATTGATTTAATCAGAAACATGTCATCACAGTGAAAGGGTGGAAGGGTTTTCCTCGAAGTTTTAAGCATATATGTATATATACCAAGATGTAATAATTAAAAATTATCATTTAAAAAAACATTAGAAATTCACTGGAAAAAAACAAAGGTTACAGAGACGTTATAGTTAGGCTCAGGTTTCACTCGTACAAAACCAGTCGATTTTATACACAACAAATTGGCTTTTATTTTACAAGTTTTCAGTTGATTAATTCTCCAGATTTTATTGTTTGCCATTCTGATCTCTTTAGTGTTATTAGCGATTTGGCAAACTTTACAGTTGTTACACTTGAAAAAGCCTTTTGGTTTTAGCCACCGACCCGATTTATTTTTATTCCAAAAATGGCTGTGGACTAACTGATCCTTGATGTTTCTTGCTCTTCGAAACGTAATGCTCAGATGTTTACCCACAATTTGGGATACTGTGGAATCCAAATGTAAGATGTTCCAAATTTTCCGTACAATTTTATTGATTTGCTTAGCTTCTGTGGAGTATATAGTGATAATTTGGGGTAATAGTGCATGTTTAGAAATCTCAATCTGCCGTGGCTCCCATTTTTGTGTACCTTAAAGTGCTGGTGCATCAATACGTAAGCTCGTTCCTTGCTGACTCGATTATGCCCAAGTCTTTCTTTAATGTTTAGCATGAAGTCCAAGTGGCCCATTAGGATTTTGGGCGGATCGCCACCGCCATGCGGGCGGTGGCGATCCGCCCGACATCCTGGTCTGTTCCCCAGCCATTTCCCCCCTGCCATATTACCATGACCGGGGGAACTGCGGCGGACGGAAAGACCGTCTGCCGCTTTTCCGCCTCGGTAGCCTTGCAACCTGGGCAGAAAAGGTTTAATATGGTGGCGGTGTCTATCAGACACTGCCAGCCATATCATAATGGGCTGAAACAGATGTCTTTGGCATTGCTGCCACGGAAAGGCAGGCGGTTTTCACTTTGAGGGCCCCCTGCGGGCCCCCATGGTGAAGGCGAGGTGGGGTTGCACATGGGGGGTACCTGTGGTACCCCCCTGCATTTGCATACACAATGCAACAGGCACCGCGAGGTGCCTGCCGCTTTGTGTATGCAAATGCATACATGCATTGTTAGCATTGTGGCGGGTGGTGCTGAGAGCACCGACCGCCACAATGTTAAAAATGCAGGATGCGCCCGCCCCTGTGGCGGGCGCATCCTAATACCCCCCCATGGAACCTTATGACGGGCGGTCCCAAGTACCGCGAGGATGGCGGGCGGGCAAAGTCCGCCCGACATCCTAATTCGGGCCCAAGTGTCTAGTTTCTGCGCTTTAGATGATGATGTGCACTTTTGATGAGCGCACGTCTTTGTTGCATGCTGATCGATGCTTCGTGCGTTAGTGCATATTCGAAGTGCAAATGGGAATAGTGAGTAACAATTTAGGTTCCAGGAGTAACTGATGGAGAGAGGGCTCTTAACATTTTATCAGCTTTGCTCAAGAGTTTAACCAGGCCACAGATAACTTGAGGATGAGAGTCATTGCGCAGAAAATCTATAACTGCTCGACCGGGTGGTCAATAATGGCAATTGGGTAGGTATCTGGATACAGAGGTCTCAGGGAGTGTCACTGAAAATAAAGTTCACGTTGTGACCAGATTCAACATTTACTGGACCAGAGATCAGGGGACCCACTGACTTTTAATACCTTAGCCTGTCAATGTTACATTTTTAAAAGTTTGCATATCATCTAGTTGGTAGCCGCCTTAAGACACTCTTGATTGCAGCACAGAAAAATCTAGAATATCCTGAAAATGACAAAAAAACTGCTGCAACAGTACTGCCATGAATCAGATCTGAAACTTGTACTCAGTTTGCTGTCTTGCACCTCTTGAAATTGAGGTATGCAAAAAATGATTAGTCAAACACTTTAATTCATCTCAGGTACTGAAATTATTCTGGGACTCATTCCAGTCCATCGCTCTTTTATCCCCAGTCAACCTCAGAGTGGAACCAGCCATATGCAAATCATTCTTGTTCTTCCTCCAACAAGAACGATTCAGCCCAAACTTCCAGACCGCCCGTACATGAATACAAGCAACCCAAGAGCAGTTTCAGCCTATTTGGGCCTCTTCATTTGGATGTAGTTTGAGTAATACGGCAGAATATTTATGCATGTATATTGTATTTCTAAAGCGCAAATGTAGCCAAAATGCAGTGGATTGCTTTACATGGTCAAGGAAAAGCATAAAGTCAATGAGAAAAAGGAGATGCAACTGGGTTGTGGATGGCTAATGCATTGTGATGCAGTGTTCTTTAAAAAGGTGGGTCTTCAACTCTTTCCTAAATTGGAGCAGCATTTTGGCAGTCCTGGTAGATGAGGGTGTTGTTCCAGATCCTGGGTGCATTGATAGAAAAAGTCTGTTGTCTTTTTCTACAGTTCGGAGTCAGCAGTCTGATGGTATCCTGGCAAGATCCACCAGAGATGGTAAGCTTGTCTGCAAGACAAGAAGGTTGCTGTCCATGAAAGCAGTAGTGAGCATGGGACCCACGATAGGGCATATCCATCTTAGGACCACAGCTGATTTGCATATGGCTGGGTCTAATCCGAGGTGGCATGCAAGCAAAAAAACACAACGGATTGGGATTCGGCCTTGTATAATTAACAGTGGCTGAGTTTAATTCAAGCATACCACCCATCACTTTTTTGTATTCATCACTGGGACGCCCTCAGTGCTACACGTATGCCCAGGGTCCTGTGCAAACTATACCACTGACACCGAGCTACGCTCGACAGAAGAGATCCTAATATGCCACAACTACCTTGGGCATAGTTGGACTGGCCTGGAGGTCAAAAAGGCAGTGTAAGTACCATTTGTCTGACAAAACAGTGCATGGCCAGGTTTTTGGGGAGGTTTGTGGGACAATTTTATGGTCTGTGGGCTGGGTTTTTCTTTTGATTTCTCTGACATTAGCACAAACATTGCCTACAGCAAACGCAAATATATACGGTCCCCTATACCTTGCAAAATACCTATACATCTCGACATTATAAGTTTAAAACTGCCTTGATTTGCAAATGTTGGCCTCTCTTTTTTTTTTTTATCTATCCGCTTTTCTGGTGGGGTTACTTTTAATTTGGTGGGGGGGCCTATTTAATGTCCAAGGCTGGGCTTGGGTTACCTGTGTTCCGTTTCTGAAATGACCTGGCTTGGGTGTTCAGCTGGATTGTTCCTACCAGAGAAGGACCCAGGTTTATCTGCATGTCGTGGCCTTAACCGCATCGCTGCTGCGGGTATTTTTCCGCTGTGCGGCTTTTTTCTAAAAGCCGCGTTACATGTGCTCAGCTCTTCATCCGCACACGACCACCGTGACTGATGACGAGCTGAGCTCGTCATCAGCAGCGAAGGGGTTAATCGGAGATGACATGGTGAACAAAAAATAGGAAATAGATGGACTAGGTTATGGCCTTGAGTAGTTACTAGCGGCTGAGATTAATTCAAGCATTGCATTCATCATTTTTAGGTCGAGCCTAGGCAGCGTGCATGCGCTATCTGCAAGACCTGTTATCGCCTCTATATAGCCTAAAGTAATTACCAGCGGCTGAGAATAATTCAAGCAGTGCATTCATCATTTTTAGGTCGAGCCTAGGCCGCGTGAATGCGCTATCTGCAAGACCTGTTGTTATCTCCTCTATCGGCTTTTGGCATGCCCATGAATTGCCATTTGTTCGTTGTTGTGCCATTTAGAAATACAGGGTTTTTATTGGTGTATTGGGTCTGATTCTCCTCCCTTTACGAGCTTGGGTCACACACAAGCGATTACACTCATTGTTTGCTTGCATTGGCCAGCCCAATAAGTCTGCAGTTCTTCCTGGTTATCATGATCTACCTTTTTATTTTGAAGGCTCAACATCGTTTTAGGCTTTCAGGCCGTTTCAAGGAGCAATGCTCTGTTCAGCACCTGCAAAGTGGCAATTTCTGTTCGGCAGCTGTTGAGCTATGCCCATAACTCAAACTCAAAAAAATACTTGGTTTTAATTGCTTGTTTTTCATAATTTCTTATATAGTATGATCCTTATTTATCATGTGAATGTAATACTTACCAAGTCAACTTCATGAACTTGGTATACTATTTTTTGCTATTTAAAGACAGCTATGCACAAGTGGTCTCCTTTCCTCTAAAACTAGAGAAAAGACTTGATCACCAGTGGTCAAACCGCAGATTGAGCAACAGTGAATACTGGGTAATGTAAATTCCATTTTAACTCATGATGCCTCATTTTCCTTAATTACAAAATATGAATGCAGCTAAAAGAAATAAAGTTCAGCTCTGAAAAAAACGAATTAGTGGTTCAGTACACTATAACGTTGTTATGTTATGTTAAAAACAAATTATAAAGCGCGCGTTCACCAAGCGGTTTCTTGGTGCTAAGCTGGGTCAGTTGCGGGTACAGTAACCGAGGAATTTAATTGGAGGCCTGAACAAATAACCAAGTTTTGAGGGAATTTCTAAATTGGATATAGGAGGAGGCCAGGAGTAGTTTGGGAGGAAGAGAGTTCCAGAATTGTGGTAGCAGAGTCGAGAATCTTAGGCCACCATGTTTCTTGCGTTTGAATGGGCAAGGGGTCAGCAGATTCATGTTCTAAGAATGTAGATCGCGTGGGAGGGACATAGCGCTGTAATTTAGAAGCAATAAATGCCAGATCACGATCCAAGAGGGCTTTGTAGATCGTGCAGCCTAATTTAAAGAGGCAGCGTTGGGTCACAGGAAGCCAATGTAAGTTTTTTAACAAAGGTTTTATGTGGTGAGATTTAGGTTGGCCGTAAACAAGCCTAGCTGCTTGGTTCTGCACCAGTTGTAGCCGATGTAGTTGGTAGGCTGGGATGCCGGTGTACAGGGAGTTAGCGTAATCAATATGCGACATAACCAGGGCAAGAATAACTTTGATCCGGGCCTCTGTGGTTAAATATTTACTGCTTGTCATTTATAAAATGACCATTTATGTAGTACACACAAAAAACAGAATTGTCATATTATTACATGAAAACTCTTAAAAATGTCCAGAAGACAATGAACTATTTTCGTTTTTTTTAAGATTCTGGTCATATTTTATAGATTACCCGTTGGGTGTTTCACATGGATGTTTTCCCATGGGTCAGCCACTATTTAGGCACAGACAGTCTAGTTAGAATGCTAGCCTGTTCTGGCACATCGCAACCCTATGAAGTGTACGGATTGCCCACCCTGTTGCAGGATGTTATCAGACTGTGTACTGTCTTTAGGAGTGTCCCTGCTCTGCTGTTTCACAAAGAAGTCTGTAGTATGTTCTTGGTTATGTGTGTTGTCTCTTCCACGCAGAATTGTAACATCATCTAAAATGTTACTGGTTACCAAGGGACATTAGCTAGGATGTCACTTGTGGCCAACGACATAAAAATGTTGAGTGGAGGTTTCGAGGGATCAGGTGGAGGCGTGATGTTCCCTAGCTTCACACCATGTAGCTGAGGAAGAAACCTTCTTCAAGCTTAACCAGTCTCAAGCTTGTTTACTACATAAACTTGGTGACGGTTTTGTTACATGGCGAGACCCTGCGCATGCTGCGATTCTGTTGCATTTCTGCTGTATTTCACAGATTTTTCACAACTAAAAGGAACGTGCCTTTGGTGACTTTTCAGTACAAATAACAGGTAGTCACAGTGGAAAGCCTAGTAAAATAAACATCCCATCACCAATATAAAGAATTAAGAGAAACAATTTTGAAAGTTCAAGCCTTTTTTATGTCAGCATTATAATCATGCATCTAAGATATACCTATACACAGGTGCTCCTGGTGGGATAGTGATCAAGGAAGAGCTCGTTGTGAGGGTTTGAAAGTGTGGAATGGGGTGTTTATACAATATTTACAGTGTCTATTAAAAAAAGACCTGTCTGATAGCCTGCACGGCCAAAATCCATTGGAAATACAATTATATAATAGATACAGTAACACAATTACTGTAATCAAAGTTGTGCAACATTATCAGTACAGGCATTAGATTACAGTCAACGTTTCGTGGAATCATGAAATAAACATGGGCCCATAGGCTCCTATGTCAGAGGGGTAGGAAGACACAGTTCAGTCCATCCCATCCGTGGACTACGTGAGTAGGAGAAAAGTCAGGACGCTGCGTGCCGTCGTTTATTTAATTAGACCTCAAGTGGAATAAATCACGCTGTGTCTTCAAACAATTGCAAGACGAAATTGCATCCGGAGAAAATGAGTCAGAAATCAACTTCTATCCATTGGTAACAATGTTGCAGAATGAATTATGGAGTGTCTTACAGTCAGCGAGATCCTTAACCACCTTGCATGACTTTTCTCCTTCTCCCGTAATCCACAGATGGGACAGAACGGGGTCTTCCCACCCCTCTAACATAGGAGCCTATGGGCCCATGTTTATATTGTGAATCAACCAATTGCATGGTTGGATACAAGGTGTCTCCCTTTAGTCCTGAAGAAGACCCCGGTTTAAGGACTTTATACACCTTTCTTTATTGATGGGGTCAAAACGTCGACTGTAATCTAATGCCTGTACTGTTTATGTTGCACAACTTCGATAACAGTAATTGTGTTACTGTATCTATTATATGATTGTCTTTCCAATAGATTTTGACCGCGCAGGCCATCAGACAGGTCTTCTTTTAAAAGACACTGTAAATATTGTAAAAACACCCCCTTTCCACACTTCCAAACCATCACGACGAGCACTTCCTTGAGCACTATCCCACCTGGAGCACCTGTGTATAAGTATATCTTAGATGCATGATTATAATGCGGAGATAAAAAAAGACTTGAACTTTCAAAATTGTTTCTTTTAGTTCTTTATATTGGTGATGTGAGGTTTTGTTTAATAGCTTTTCCACTATGACTGCCTGTTATTTGTATTGATATTGACCCAGGTATAGTGGCCGTTTTTGGTTCTCCCTATTGGAGTGTAACGTCCTCGGTTACTTTTCAAGTGAGACAAGTACTCTACTGGCATTTATAAGGTACTATTTTACTTATTGTGTTCAATACTGCCTACATACAAGTTGCGTATTCGCTGAGGCAGTTGCAAAATTACTTTTAAACCGCCATACCGTGCCTCAGGCTCCTATGCTGATACCTCACAGCCAAGTTCCTCGCGACTCAGCACCAACATTCTGTTTACTTCTTTGAGGCATCTCTTTGTTCTGATGTGCATTTCACCCGATGTCACGGCAAGTGCCCAGCTGACGTAGCACGCCACACAGCGCGCTGATGCAGCGGCCATCTTAACTCTTTGGGATCTTCTTTTTCCTTCATGGTTCATGGCATTCTAGTGGATCAGCAAGTGCCCAGCTGACTTAGCACGCCATCCAGCACGCTGACGCATCGGCCATCTTAACTCCTTGGGATCTTCTTCCTTTTCCTTCATGGTTTATGGCATTCTAGCGGTTCAGTCCAGGAAAAGCCTCTTTCAGTGCTCATCATCTGTTCTCTACGGAACACGGTGCTGTGCACACCTGACAAAAGAGTTTTCCAACTTTTGTAAATGTTAACAGTAATGCAGTGACACACACACCTCTACATAATTTTCTTACTTCCTGCAATTTAGTGTGTGTCATGTGCACAACACAGTGATATGGACACCTGACAAGAAGATTTGTCCTCTCTTCGTAAACAATAGTTTTCTGGCAATTTAGTGTGTGTCACTTGGTGAGACGCACACAAAATCTCAAACATCTGGTATATTAGTTTTTCTCTCTTTTCATCCAATCCCAGTACCTAGAAACCTGCAAGGACATTTAGACCGTGATCTCCAAACTATTGTATATTTGCTTTACCATTCTATTTTCTTTCATATTATTTTTTAGTTTCATAAATCTCATAAAATGTGTACAATGCAGGCTGTAACACCACCACCCGCTTACCTAGATACCCCAGGAGAACCACCGGTAAGGTGGGAGATATGGCACGATGCTTTTGAAACATACGTAGGAGCAATAAGTGCGTCAAGATTTAGCGCGGATAGGTAGAAATGTTTGTTATTACACTCTTTAGGGTTTGAAGGGAGGTCTATTTTTAAACATCTGCCGGATCTCTCACAGGAAGAGAGGGATGGGATTAATGAATATCGAGAGACAGTCCTTAAGCTCAAAAACAGTTTAATAAGCAACCCAGTCTTAAGGATCTCAGACATACGTTTTTTTAAGAGGATACAGAGCGAAACAGAGGATGTGGATTCCTACATCGTGTTTTATGCAGACCAGCAGCTGATTGCAGATTTCAGAACTTTACTGACCAACTGATCAGGGATCAGTTTGTATGCCATTGCTAGGACAAAAATACAAGACAGAAACTCTTAAGCATGGGTGACCCATCATTAGATGTGACAATTAAGGTAGCCAAGAGCATAGAAATGTTGTTGGTTTCCTTAAAGGAAATGGATGACAGTGTGATTGATCATGTTAATGTCGTGCATGTTAGCAATGTAAGGAAGTTTCAAGCAAAATCAGGGGGTGGTTTTAAAAATGTTGTTTCCAAACCCACTCAGACCGCAGCTGTGAGTAATAATGGTGCAAGCATGTGTTTCAGGGATGGCAATCCTCCACATTCTAAGGGAGCTAGGTGTCCGGCTATGAACATGTGTAATTACTGCAAGAAAATGGACCACTTTGCCAAAGTCTGTCTAAAAAAGAAAGGTTACAAGAAACCAATTGTGTGTATTGTTCAGTCGGATGAAGAGTCAGATTGCGAAATTACATCTGTGGTCAGGAGTAATGTTGACTGTACTGAGAATAAACACATGGTCAAGGATGTCTCTGTTCAAGATCTTGTTGAATGTGATCCCGCATCTGGTGTTGATCCTATGGTGGATAATGAGGTGGGGAATAAGACTGTCAGACTTCATGTTGACAAGGGGGCCAGGATAACCATGACCACACAGAGGGTGTTTGAAGAGACCTGGCTTGGTTCTCAACCTATGTCCCCGCTTGAACGTTCTCCTGTGTCATATGAAGGTTGCAAGATAGATTTAATGTTTTTTTTAAGACGAGATGAGATTGAACTGAAGGAGAACCAAGGGAAAGGTCTATGTAGAGGTAAAAGGGTTAAACATCCTGGGGTGGTTTCATCAGGGGTTGTTTGGGATGATTTTGAAGCCAGGTGCCAAGGAACAAGTTTTAGCTGTGAGCACTGTTGGTGATGGACAAGGTTAGAAAGACAAGTTCCCATCAGAGTTTGGGAGAGAATTGGGTAAAATCCAAGGTTTCAAGCACAAAGTCATTGTAATAGAGGGGGATTTATAGAGCGCATGGCTGCCCAGAGGCTTCCCAGCGCTGTGGAGAAGGTGATGTAAGGGAAAAGGGGAGTTATCAGGGGAAGAGTCCTGTTTTTAATATTTTCCTAAAAATTAGTTATCCTCATAACAGTCGCATTTCTTTGGGTAAGGAGTTCCACAGACTGGGAACCATGTTGGGAAAAAGATCTTCCTCCCCATCTAGATCTCTTTTTTTCTTGTCTTCATGAGTAGATCTGATGAGGATCTCAGGGACCTACCAGGAACATATGGAGTGACAAGAGTTCTCAGTAGGGCAGTGTTAGACGGACCGGGAGGGTCGGCCGAGATTACGGGGAGAGGTCTCCAGGGAGAGCCGTCTCCAACGACTGTACAGAAAAGTAACTTCCCCCCCACAGACGGACACCACACAAGATTGAAGGTTAACGAGACTTTATATGCAATTCTTAGGTTACGTTGGTATGATACAAGGAGGTCTGGACTCAGGGGTCCCCTCGATTCTAGTCTTTGGTTGAGGAAAGGGGTAGCGGGACAGTCTTAGTTACCAATGAGTACAAAATAGCTCTCAATCCTCGAGCTCGGCGTTCTGGATGATCGGGCCGTGGAGGAGCCAAGCAGGTCCCGAGATGGATGAAGGAAGGACGACGGTCCGCGGCGGAGCCTGCAGGTCCCGGTGAAAGATGACGGTTACAACGGTCCGCGGCCACGCCAGCAGATCCCGACGACGATGAAGGATGAAGGTTACGACGGCTGTGGCAGCGCCAACAGGCAGGACGATGGTGCACAGGACAGAGCTACGGCAGCGCCAGTAGTCCGTCCAGGATGAGTTCCTCTTTACGTCTCTCGACTCCAAGATACAACTGCCTTCCTGCTCTGGAGCTGCCCCAGTTATAGGGCTGGTGGGCTTTGATGTCCGGACCCTCGCACTTGGAGGTCGGGAGGTCCGGGATGAGGGAGTCCAGACACCCAGCAGGGGGGTGGAGCCAGCGCTCGGGGAGGCGATGGGCGAGCGGCACTTGGCGGGGGAGAGCCATCGGCACCTCTTTCTCTCATTGACTTGCCAAGTAGCCCGCTCACCTCCTGGGGGGAGGGTGGTGCCGGAATGTCTGAGGCCGGGCTAGGCCCAGGGTTGAGGTCGATCGGGGGCCAGGCGGCCTCGTGGTGAAGAGTCCAAGATGGCGGCCCGGGCTGGGCGCGTGGGCCGGCAGTGAATCGGATCCACGAGGTTAAACGTGCTCGGGGGCAGGGGTCCCTGAGGGGACGGAGGACGTGCAATGGTGGTGTGTGGTACTTGTGTGACCGGCTCGGGCCTGGTTGGGCCGGGGGAGAGCGGCCCTTCATGTGGCCTGTCCAACATGCGTCCCCCCCAGCTGAAGGCGGGGAGAGTTACCCATCCTCTTGGGGACTCTCCTCGTCGAGGCGGAAAAACCGGGACAGGCCATCCGCGTTGGCGTGGTCTGACCCAGGCCGGTGTTCGACTGTGAAGTCCATACCTTGCAAGGAGATGGACCAGCGTAGCAACTTTGGGTTTTCCCCCCGCATATGCATCAACCACTGCAGGGGTCGGTGGTCGGTCTGCACCCGAAAGTGGGTGCCAAAAAGGTAGGGCCGGAGCTTCTTGAGGGCCCATACCACAGCGAAGGCTTCCCTCTCTATGGTGCTCCAGCGTTGCTCCCGGGGTAGGAGTCTCCGGCTGATGAAGGCCACCGGTTGATCAAGGCCTTCGGTGTTCACTTGGGACAGGACCGCCCCAATGCCCTGGTCGGAGGCGTCCGTCTGGACGACGAACTCCCGGCTGTAGTCTGGGGCCTGGAGCACAGGAGCGGAACACATGGCGGCCTTCAACTGTTCGAATGCCGCTTGACACTCTGGGGTCCAGTTCACCTTCTTGGGCTGATTCTTTGACGTGAGTTCGGTGAGAGGCCCCACTATGGTACCATAGTCTTTCACGAACCTTCGGTAGTAGCCCGTGAGGCCCAGGAAGGCTCGTACCTCGGTTTGGGTGATAGGGGGCTGCCAGTCCTGGATGGCGGCAATTTTGAGCTGTAGAGGGGCCACTAGGCCGCTTCCCACCTGGTGTCCGAGGTAGGTCACAGACCCTTGTCCAATTTGACACTTGCTAGCCTTGATCGTGAGGCCAGCTCGCTGAAGGGCTTGCAGCACTGCTCGGAGGTGGTGGAGGTGCTCGGTCCAATGGTGGCTGTACACAGCGATGTCGTCTAGGTAGGCGGCGCTGAACCCTTCGAGCCCCGCCAGGACCTGATTGACGAGCCGTTGGAAAGTCGCTGGGGCATTCTTCATGCCGAAGGGCATGACCGTGAAATGGTAATGGCCATCGGGGGTGGAGAAGGCAGAACGTTCTTGTGCTCGGGGTGTGAGGCCGATCTGCCAATAACCTGCTGTCAGGTCGAAGATGCTGAGGTAGCGGGCAGCTCCCATTCGGTCGACCAGTTCATCTGCCCGGGGGATGGGATGTGCGTCCGTTCTGGTGACTTCATTCAGGCCCCGGTAGTCGACGCAGAACCGGAGTTCTGGTGTGGTTCCGGGGGCGGCTGCTTTGGGGACCAGTACGACCGGGCTGGCCCATGGACTGTCTGAGGGCTCGATGACCCCGAGCGTGAGCATCTTAGCCACTTCCGCCTGGATGCAGGCCCGTACCCGATCAGGTACGCGGTAGGCCCGGTGGCGGATAGGAGGGCTGTCTCCGGTGTCCACATCGTGCACACACCAGGAAGTGACACCTGGGGTGAGGGAGAACAGACTGGCGAAACGTGACAGGAGGGCTTGGCACTCTTGGCGTTGTTCTCTGGTGAGGGTCTCCGAGAGTCGGACCCCATCCACGGAGCCGTCTTGCTCCTGGGTCCGCAGGAGGTCAGGGAGAGGCTCGGAGTCATCTTCAACCCCATTGTCTGTGGCCATCAGTAGGCTGAGTTCTGTTCGTGCAAAGTGGGGTTTCAGTCTGTTGGTGTGGAGGACTCGGAGTGGGTTCCGGGAGGACTCCATATCGATCAGATAGGTGGCAGGACCCTTGCGCTCGATTACCTTGAAGGGTCCCGTCCATTTGTCTTGGAGAGCGCATGGCTCCGTGGGGGACATTACCCATACTTGTTGCCCCGGCTCGAATTCAATAGATGAGGCGTTCTGGTCATACCATTTCTTCATGTCCTCTTGACTGGCCTCTAGGTTGGCTTTGGCTAGGTCTCTGAACCGCCGGGACTGGTTGCGGAGGGTGAGGAGGTACCGGAAGACATCTGGAGGGCTCTTGGCCGGAGGCATCTCCCAGCCTTCTTTGATCAGGCTGAGCGGCCCCCGCACTGGGTGCCCATATAGCAGTTCGAATGGGCTAAAGCCTAGGGATTTCTGTGGGACCTCTCGGTAGGCAAAGAGGAGGCACGGCAGCAGCACATCCCACTGGCGACGGAGGGGCTCTTCCAATCCCCCGATCATCCCTTTTAGCGTGCGGTTGAACCGCTCAACAAGTCCGTTCCCTTGGGGGTGATAGGGGGTCGTGAACCGGTAGGTGACCCCACACTGTTGCCAGAGGGATTTCATGTATTTGGAGATAAAGTTCGTGCCTCTGTCGCTGACGACTTCTCGGGGGAACCCCACACGGGAGAAGATCCCCATCAGGGCCCGGCCGACCACTGGGGCTGTCACGGTCCGGAGAGGAACAGCCTCAGGGTAGCGGGTGGCGTGGTCCACTAGCACTAGAATGAAGCGATGGCCTTGTCTTGTACGCGGGTCCAGGGGTCCCACAATGTCTATTCCGACCCTCTCAAATGGGGTCGTGACTACTGGAAAAGGTTGCAAGGGGGCCTTTAGTTTGCGGCCGCTCTTCCCACTGGCTTGGCACGTGGGGCAAGATCGGCAATGCTGGTGCACATCGTTTCGCATTTTGGGCCAGAAGAAGTGGGTCACTAGGCGACTGTAGGTTTTATCTTGTCCCAGGTGCCCTGCCAGGGGGACATCGTGGGCCAGGTTTAGCAGGAAGTCTCTAAAGCGGAGGGGCACTACTAGTACTCGGTTGGCCCCCAGCTCGGCGATTCGTTGCTCGCTGTACAACAGATCATTGTCCCAGTAGACCCAATGAGTTCCGGAGGTATCTCCTGCGCTTTGGGCGAGCGCTTGTTGGCGGAGTCCCTCGAGGGAGGGACAGGTCTTCTGTTCCTGGCGAAATTGTTCTTGTGTGGGTCCCCCCTCTTGAGCCCACTGGTCAAGGTTAGCGAGGTCGGAAGGTTGAGCAGGTTCGAGGCGGGTGTCCTGGTCGGGGGTCTCGGCTGGGGCGACCGGAGGCGGTGGCGCCGGCCATTCTGGTTCTTCCGGGTGATGGTTGGCACGGGCGGCCATGGACCGGGTGGTGACGCACGCCCAGTCCGGGACGCCCAACATCCCCAAGTGTTCTTTTCGCTCCACGGCTGCCCACGGGGAGCTCTCCAGGTCGTTTCCGAGGAGGCAGTCCACGGGGGCGTCGTCTCGGACCGTCACCTTCAACATGCCGGAGACCCCTCCCCACTCAAAGGGGACGCAGGCCATCCGACACAGACTTTCCGAGTTGTCGGCTGATCGCACAGGGCAGAGAATGTTCGGTAGATATTGTTCTGGGGTCACCAGGTGACAGCGGACGGCTGTCACACTGGCCCCGGTGTCCCGAAGGGCTTCGGCCCGTTGTCCATTGATGCTCACCCATTGGCTGTACTTCTGGGTGTTAGCGGGTAGGGGGACCCGCGGGACCATGTCTCTTCCCCCTAAGCACGCGAGAGTCATGGCGGCTGGCTCCCACTCTTGATACTCTTGCTCGTCTGTTTCTTGTTCCTCGGAGATCTGTTCTTCCCCTAGTGCCGCGGCGGCCACATGGCGGGGTTTTGGACTCTGATACTGCGGGCAGCTTGGGTCGTTTGCATAGTGGCCGACTCGTTGGCATCGGTGACACGTGACATTGGCTCTGTACCCCGGTCGCGCCGGGGTGCTGCCCCGGTTGGCCGGGGGGGTGGTGCTGGTAGCGGGGGCGGCCGGAGTGTTGTCTCTTCCTCGTCCTTGGCCCCCTCCTCCTCCTCTGGGTCGGTGGTGACCATTGTTGTTCCTGTTCTGCTCGTAGGACCCATTCCGGCCCACTCTGGTGATCTCCCACCGGTCAGCTTCGGCTGCGAGCTGCCGGGGATCGGTTAACTTGCTGTCGAGGAGGTGTTGGCGTAGTTCAATGAAGCAATTGTTGGACAGATGCTCCCATACCATCAGATTGAACAGCTGCTCGTAGGTCGTGACGTTGTTCCCTCTGATCCAGCCTTCGAAAGCTCGGCTAAAGTACGTTACATAGTCCACCCAAGTTGTACCCGGGATGCGTGTGCAGTCTCGGAACCTCTGACGGTACATCTCGGGCGTGAGGCCATAGCGGGTGAGGAGGGCCGCTTTCATATGGTCGTAGGAGGTCATCTGGTGGTCTGGGAGCTGTAACAGGGTATCGCGGCCCTCACTGAGGAATTTGCCCCATAGGCCGGCTCCCCAATCGTTTCTATCGATCCGGTGCGCAGTCATAGCGATTTCATAGGCCTTAAACCATTGCTGGATGTCGTCCTCTCGAAAATATTCTCGGACAACATCCTTGGGGATGTGTACTTTTTTCTCCGTGGTCCCTGGGGTGTGTGGTCTCTCGGGCACCCCTAACTCTTTATTCTGTTTGCGCAGGTTGATCTCGGCTAGGTTCCGTTCGTGCTCGTACGCTAGTTTCTTTTCCTCGAGCTCCCTCTGTCTCTGTTTCTCCTCTCTTTCTTCTCGGAGACGTAGGTGCTCTAAGTTTATTTTTTGTTCAGCCAACTTGAGTTCTACGTCCATCTTGAGTCGGGCCATTTCTAGCTCGTGTAGTCGGGTTTTTTCTCTTTCTTGGATCTCGTCTTGCGAGAGACCCGTTCTTTGCCCTTCAGGGGCCGTGGTGGTTTTTTTTTTGCGGTGCTTTGATCGGGGGTTCCGGCAGCCCCGGTCTCTGCCCAAGATTCTAGGGCATGCTTAAAATCGTCCTTGGTGCTTAGTCCGGTGGTAGCGATACCTAGTTCGATGCAGAACTGCTTTAGTTCACGATGGCTGTACTCCTCTAGTTTTTCCATTTGGAACTTCTCAGTTGATCCGCTCTCTTTAGTTGTCATTGTGGTTCGTTGTGGGGTGAGCTACTCTCTGTACGTTATGCGGTGATTCGGATCGCGCCGCTGCCACCAATGTTAGACGGACCGGGAGGGTCGGCCGAGATTACGGGGAGAGGTCTCCAGGGAGAGCCGTCTCCAACGACTGTACAGAAAAGTAACTTCCCCCCCACAGACGGACACCACACAAGATTGAAGGTTAACGAGACTTTATATGCAATTCTTAGGTTACGTTGGTATGATACAAGGAGGTCTGGACTCAGGGGTCCCCTCGATTCTAGTCTTTGGTTGAGGAAAGGGGTAGCGGGACAGTCTTAGTTACCAATGAGTACAAAATAGCTCTCAATCCTCGAGCTCGGCGTTCTGGATGATCGGGCCGTGGAGGAGCCAAGCAGGTCCCGAGATGGATGAAGGAAGGACGACGGTCCGCGGCGGAGCCTGCAGGTCCCGGTGAAAGATGACGGTTACAACGGTCCGCGGCCACGCCAGCAGATCCCGACGACGATGAAGGATGAAGGTTACGACGGCTGTGGCAGCGCCAACAGGCAGGACGATGGTGCACAGGACAGAGCTACGGCAGCGCCAGTAGTCCGTCCAGGATGAGTTCCTCTTTACGTCTCTCGACTCCAAGATACAACTGCCTTCCTGCTCTGGAGCTGCCCCAGTTATAGGGCTGGTGGGCTTTGATGTCCGGACCCTCGCACTTGGAGGTCGGGAGGTCCGGGATGAGGGAGTCCAGACACCCAGCAGGGGGGTGGAGCCAGCGCTCGGGGAGGCGATGGGCGAGCGGCACTTGGCGGGGGAGAGCCATCGGCACCTCTTTCTCTCATTGACTTGCCAAGTAGCCCGCTCACCTCCTGGGGGGAGGGTGGTGCCGGAATGTCTGAGGCCGGGCTAGGCCCAGGGTTGAGGTCGATCGGGGGCCAGGCGGCCTCGTGGTGAAGAGTCCAAGATGGCGGCCCGGGCTGGGCGCGTGGGCCGGCAGTGAATCGGATCCACGAGGTTAAACGTGCTCGGGGGCAGGGGTCCCTGAGGGGACGGAGGACGTGCAATGGTGGTGTGTGGTACTTGTGTGACCAGCTCGGGCCTGGTTGGGCCGGGGGAGAGCGGCCCTTCATGTGGCCTGTCCAACAGGCAGGACCCTTGCTGTTCATGGCTTTGTGGGCTATGCATAAAGATTTAGTTTGATCCTGGCTTGGATTGGTAGCCAGTGCAGTATTTCCAGTGAGGCTTTCGCTCAGCTTTGGCTCAGGGGAGTATCCTATAGTGTCAGAGATGATTTGGAGAAAGAATTGAAAGACTTTTGCATGAAGGGTATCATTGAGCCCACGGAATCCTCTCTGTGGCTCTCTCCCTTGGTTGTTGCCTGCAAGAAGTGTGGCCAGCTTAGGATTTGTGTTGATTTAAGATCACTTAACAAGGAGATTTGGGTGGATTCACATCGTCTACCCAAAATAAATTTGTTTGCGTCCAGAATCTACATTGTTACTGGTTGCCAAGTGTCATTATCTAAAATGGCACTTGTCAAAGACATGGAAATGTAATGAGTGGAGGTTTGGATGGATCGGGTGGAGGCGTGATGTTCCCTGGCTCCACAACCATGTAGCTAAGGAATAAACATTCTTCAAGCTTAAGCAGTTTCAAGCTTGTTTACTACAAAGTCCTACCTATTGGAAAATGTCTGAGTACTTGTCATGAGCAGTGGTCAGGAAATGAGGGCAAATCTAGCCACACGATAAATACCTATTGGCTGAGATTCTCCTGTGAGCAAGCAGGTTCTGCAGGGATAATGGGAGGATGTTTGACCAGCAATGACATCCCATTAGCAGGTAGTACTGTTACCCAACCACATTTTGTTCAATAAATTAAAAAGAACCACCACTGTGTGTGCAGTCAGGCATTTACAGGCACAAAATGTTGTGTTAAATTTGTTTAATAAATAAAAAAACAAACACCACAATGTATCCAACCACACATTTCCAGACATAGGTGTCTCAGTCACAGTTAGCGGCCACAATAAAAACACTGTAAAGGAACGCATTCTACAGCCAAATCGCCCCAAATAAGTAATGAAATAACTGCCCCAACTTGGTGCTTTCTTCAGGAACATTAGTTTTTATAATTGAGCGTGGAATGTGTGAAACTGACAGGTTTTACTCTTAAGTGGTTACAGCTTTTTATATATGCAAATATTTTCTTTTCTTTGCTGATCTGCATTACCCATCTACTTTAATCCTGGCCCTACCTGGTCAGAGGTGGACTAGTAATCCGGCCATTCCTAGCTCTATTAAATTCAAATTTCAAATTGATTTGCCTGTGAGGACACATGGATTTCCTGTGTGGCAGAGTAGAACACTGAAAGGGTAAAATGCCATGGGGTTCCAGGTGGGTGTGGTCAGCTTGTTGATATCTATTTTACACCGTGTATTGCAGTAGATAGTTTACTTTTGGCACAGCTGCTGAGAAAAAAATAGGCCTATAGTAATGGTTTAAATTAATCATAACCTTTGATATAGTTCTCAAATTGCATCAGGTGCCAAACCTACTGAGATTCAACAACTGAGGTACAAATCTAAAAATATTCTAATTCATCAGTTCATCCAGTATTTCTTTGGTCCCAATTCGGAACACTCATCATGCCTAAGCACAAGGGATGGAGCTAAACCCAGTTAGGTTTTGGTGAATACCCAGCATACAGGGCAGGGTGGGTCGAATTTTCAACCGCGGCGTGGTCCTTCGCTTGCGGAGTCTGGTAGAAGCTTGTATCATTGCAAATTCTTCGCAAGTTCCGAGTTATTTATGTTTCTTCTGCTGCCCGGGTTTGTAGGCCAACAGGAGGGACAGTGAGGCTATACCAAACAGAACTGTTTGTATCAGCCACTGTGCCCGAGCCCATCCATTTGTGATGCCCTTGGTGCTGCAAGGAGACAAAAAAACAGGCAAGTTTAGAGTCAACTATGGACACAATCCAAAAACAAGATCCTTCTAATCAGGATACCGCAGATACACACCTGGTGCAATGGACCGAACTGGTCAGTTTACATTAGCAGTGTGCATAACTGCATGGCTGTGAATACATGTAGAAACAGAAACGTATACATGCAGCGTGGTACCACCATATCGAACCAAAATATCGTTTGACAGAAATATTGTACCCTAAATATTAGTTACAAAAATATCATCCCTTCGGAGGTAATCAAAAATCTTCAGCCGATAGGACAACGTTTCTGTAAACTATACTTTTGATAATGATATTCTGACATACAACTATAAAACAAAGCTGGATAGAGCGAACTGCTTTCAGGCAAGATGGCAGAAAATGTGTTACAGCACAGGCAGCATAGGGTTAAGGCTGGGGTTCGGGGGAGTTTGATTCCGTGGAATTACATACATATTCTGCCAGATTTTGTGACAGGGCAGAGTGGGCATTTGGTGCTATTTTCTTAGCTCACAATGCATCCTCACATCCCAAACAATCAATGAGAGGATGCATTTCGCCTGAGAAAACAGTTGCCAAATACCACTCTGCGCCTTTGCATACTCTGCAGTGATTAAACTGCATAGTATGTAAGGATGCAGAGTCGTAACCAGTGGTTTGTAAACTGAAACCACTGCATAATTTAATTCTTCCAGCAGAATTTACATTTATCAGTAATTCTGTGTTACAAGTGTAATGCAGCATTCCCAAACTTCCTTTGATTCCACCAGCTCAATTAAAATGTCTGCTGAAGCCCAGTTAAGGCACAAAACGAACATGCAGACACAGGAAGCTGTAGACTGCGTATGCCATTGTAGGCAGATGAAAGCCGCATCTGAACTTCACTCTACCCGTGCACAAGGCCCCCTCACTTTCATCCATAAGGAGTGTGTGCTACCTCACAGCGGAGTGGTTCTGCTACCTGCATGGAAAGGTTGCCCCAAATGAGAACACATAGTTAGTGTGGTCATTTCCTTCTAGAGAGAGGAGTTGGACAGAGGAGTTGGCTTAACGACTAGGGGGGGTCGACCTTGAATCTGGGGAACCGGGTTAGAGGGGAAACAACCTTTACAATGCAGTCATTACATTGCACTACCTTTACAACGAAGTCATTACAACGCAACATCCTTTACATCGCATGTCACTACAACGCATACCATTACAATGCATACCATTACAACGCATACCATTACAACGCATAGTTTTTACCCTTACACTATCCAACACTTACCCTACTCTTGCACTCACTGGAGTGGGAATAGTAATGTTTTCCCCTACACTATCCAACACTTACCCTACTGTTGCACTCACTGGAGTGGGATAGTAATTTTTACCCTACACTATCCAACACTTACCTTAAATGCAATGTAGTGGTATGCGTTGTAATGGTATAATGCAATGTAATGTAATGGGTTGTAAATGTAGTTTCTAAAAATGCATTTTATGCGATGTAAAATCATGCATTGTAATGGATGTTGAGATGTAAAAACTGCGTTGTAAAGGCATGCGTTGTAAATGTTTGCGTTGTAACGTCATACATTCGGGTTCGAGTCTCAGCAATGACGCTGAACAGCCTGTGATTCTATGGCAGGACCGGAGGCTTCGGATTATGCCATTCTTTCTATCGCTTTATTTTCCACAGCAGCAAGAAAAATATATAAACAAACTACTTTTCCCATGAACATTCGGGGAAAAAAACAAAATAGAACATGAGTCCTATCACAATGTCCATGCACCGGCAGCTCTTATCATGCTCTGCTGTCCTTTCCTCCTCCTCTTTCTTCGCTGCTCGCAGCAAGTTAAGTCGGTTTTTTCTTCTCTCCTGGGTTTGTGGGTTCTGTGGCTTGAGCGTTTTGGCCCTGGGTCTGGGTCGTGCGCTTGTTTTTTTCTTCCCTCACAGATTCCCTTCTTCAATCGCGGGTCGCTTCGGCGCTCCTCACGCGATTCTGGTACCCAGTAGTGTGCGGTGCGGTTAACTCGCCGCTAGGGGTCGGCGTCTCGGCTGCTGCGGGACCGCCGTCAGATGCTTCTAGAGCGTTCTGGAGCGGTTTTTTGTCACCAGCGTGTAGCCCGTACCCGGCCACCCGGTTCTGACACCCTTCGGGGTCGCAATTTAGGTTTCCCCTTGCTTCTTGACACCCTCTTGGGTTGTACTGTGACTTTGAACACCCTTCGGGGTCGTAATTGTGCCGGTAGTCGGCGTGGGAGCGCTTCGCCGGGTGGCGCCCCTGAAATCTGAGGGCTGCAGCGTTTCCAAGGGCTAGTCCCGTTAATTGTGTGCCTTTGGCCACCCATATCGCTGGGACATCCCCAGACCATAGAGTGCCCTTTGGGGGTCAATTTCGGTCTCCTTGCGGACCTCTCTGCCTTCGAGCCTAATTTACCTCACCATGCAGAGGGAGTCGGACCAGTATACGGAGGAGGATCCTCTGAATTACGTCCCCCTGGACGATGACTTTTATCAAGCGGTCGAAGACTCGATCTATCGGGCGGTAGATCAGGCAATGGTACCCCTTGAGCAACGGCTCTCGGCGCGTTTGGATGAGGCTTACGCTAAACTGGCCGCTCTTACCCCTGCGCCTGCTCCGGCCTCTGCCCCGGCCACGCCCCCTCCTCCCCCTCCCCCTAAAAAGCTTTGTACTGAGGGGGTTGACCCTACGGCTTTCGCGAGGGTGAAGAGCGCCTTTATGGCCTTGGACGGCTCCCAATCCCCTCAAACTCTCCCCGCGGAGGTTACTCCTCCTACACCCCGTACTATGTCCCCGGAGCGGCAGCAGGACGATGACTCTCCGGACTCGGAGGAGGAGGCATGTTCCTCCAGGTCGTGGCTGCCATCTCAACCATCCGCCTCCGCGGGTCCGTCGGACATGTTGGACCCGGACGACATCGTCCACCCCAGATCGTCCAAGTGGGTCCCATGCGACAAGGTGGCCCAGTATGTTGCAAATCGCCTCAGGAGGCCGGTGGATAAGGATGCCCGTAGCCGCCTTCGGGCGGAGTGCCCTCGACCCTCTCTTGAGGGTAAGGTAGCCATGACTCCTGACATCGACCCAAAAATGGCTACCTTTCTGGCGAAATTCATCAAGGATCCCCGAAAGGGGATAGACAGGTCCTGGCGTATGTGCCAGGACAAGCTCCTGGATGCGGTCGGCCCCATGACGAAACTTTTAGACATGGCGGAGGAAGCCAAGGTGTCGGGGGACATGATTTCCCCGGAGGTGCTGTCGAACTGGGCCCAGCGCGCCATCATATTTCTGGGCAATGCCAACTGCGCCCTCTCTACAGAGAGGAGGCGTTCGCTCTTAATAAAGGTGGACCCCAAGCTGGGTGACTTCGCCTCGTCCGAGGCTGGTGCTGTGGCCCAGGGTGGTTTGTTTGGAGATCCTTTTATTAAGGAGCTCGGGAAGTTCGTGGCGACCTTCACTTCCCTGGACCGGGCTCAGTCCAACATCAAAAAGGTCTTCGCCCCTCGTATTTTTGATAAGACCGGACGAGGCAGGGGCCGCTCGTTCGGTCGAGGCACCAGCTCTGACAGAGGACAAGGCTCCGGACGCGGGCAGTTTCAAGACAAGGCCCGATTCAACAATTTCTACCCCACCAGGGGGCAGAAGTTTGGAGGACGTGGTGGTCAAAGAGGCCAACATCAGGGCGGTGGACGAGGCGAGTGTGCTACCTTCCGCGAGCTTGCGAGTAGGGGGGCGTCTAGCGCAGTTCTTCCCAGCGTGGGCCTCCCTTACCAGCGATGCCTGGGTGCTGCAGACGGTGCAGGGCTTCCAATTGGAGTTCCATGGCCGTCCGTGTCAGCTTCAGCGTCCTCGCCCCATTACCTTTTCCCAGCGCGATGCGGCTTTGGTGAGCGAAGAGGTCGCTGCCCTCCTCCAAAAAGGGGCGATTTGTTGCGCTTGCGAACAGCCCTCAGGTTTCCTCAGCAATCTCTTCTTAGTCGACAAAGTCCACGGGGGCAGGCGCCCGGCGATCAATTTGAAGGAATTCAACGAATGGCTGGTATACCGCCATTTCAAGATGGAGGGGATTCACCTCTTACGAGATGTTTTACGCCCGTCCGATTGGATGGTCAGGCTAGACTTAAAGGACGCTTACTTAGCGGTCCCGATCTTCCCTCCACACCGTTGTTTCCTCCAGTTCAGGGGGGGCGATCAGGTTTACGAGTTCACCAAACTACCTTTCGGGCTATCCTCAGCGCCATGGTGCTTCACTATGGTGTTGCGTCCGGCGGTGGAGGCCTTACGAGCTCGAGGTGTCAGAATGATCGTGTATTTAGACGACATGCTGTTCATGGACCACTGCCCGAGACGCCTGCAGTCTCAGTTGCAGTCCGCGATCAACCTTCTTCAAGGCTTGGGTTTTGTAATCAACGAGAAGAAGTCCCTTCTGGTTCCTGTACAGTGTGCGACCTTTCTCGGTTTCAATTTAGATTCGGTGTCTTCCACCTTGAGTCTGCCCGCCAGGAAGATGTCGAAGATCAGACACGAATTACGCCAAACTCTGGCGAAGCCATTGATATCTTTGCGTCGCCTGTTGTCGTCTTCGATTCAGGCTATCTTTCCAGGTCCCCTCCATTATCGAGCCATGCAACGCTTGAAGGCGTACCACCTCAGGAAAGGGCTAACGTACTCTCAGCTGGTTCCTTTGTCAGACGATGTGAGAGACGAGATGAGATGGTGGCTCACGCACATGGAGCCCTGGAATGGCTGTGCGATTTTCGGCTCGGCTCCCGACATCGTGATAGAGTCGGACGCCAGTCGTTCAGGCTGGGGAGCCAGGTGCAGGGATATCTCCACGGGTGGCGCCTGGTCCGCTTTCGAGCAATCTTTACATATCAACTGCTTGGAGTTACTGACGGGCTCCTTCGCGGTGCAATGTTGGACCAAAGACAGAGTGCAATCTTGCGTCCTTCTCAGGATGGACAACGTGTCGGCGGTCCATTATATCAACCATCTAGGTGGCACCAGATCCAAAATGCTGGCGGACCTTGCCAGAGACTTTTGGCACTGTTGCCTGGACCATCAGGTGTCGGTCACGGCGGAGTATTTGCCGGGACGTCAGAACGAGGTGGCCGATTGGCACTCCAGGAACATCCTGGACGCCAGCGTTTGGAAGCTGGATCCTCTTCTGTTCTCCAGGCTCTCGGACCGGTGGGGTCCATTCTCGGTGGACCTTTTTGCATCCGGCCTGGATCATCAACTCCCGAGGTATTTCAGTTGGCGCCCCGACCCTCAGGCGGAGGCGACCGATTCGTTCCTCCAGGACTGGTCGATCGAGCAGGGGTATGCGTTTCCCCCATTCTCAATGATTACGCGCGTGTCGGCGTTGCTACGCCGTCAGTTGGCGCAGGTGGTGATGATCACTCCGTGGTGGAGATCTCAAGTTTGGTTTCCAGTTCTACTGGAACTTTCCTGGGATTCTCTAATCCTACTCCCCCAGTCTCCTCACATTCTCCTCAATCCAGAAGGAGCTCCCCACAGGTTGGTCCAAGAGGGCTCTCTGCAACTGATGGCATGGAGGCTCTCAGGCGTCGTTGGACACTCCCGGGCCTTTCAGGAAAGGCAGAGGACTTGCTTTCCAAAGCCTGGGCTGACAGCACGACCAAGCGGTACAGATCTGCATGGCATAGATGGAGTCGTTGGTGTGTGCGACGGAATTTTGATCCCATGGGGGCAACTGTAGTCCATGTCCTGAATTTCTTGGCCAAACTGGCTCAACAGGGACTGGCTTATCGGTCGATCAATACCTTCAGGTCTGCGATTTCAGCAGGGCACGATTTGGTGCAGGGTTCCCCAGATGGTGAACATCCTTTGGTTTGTAGGCTCCTGAGAGGTATCCGCCTTTCGTTGCCGCCAGAGCCTCGGTACTCCGTCCTGTGGGACGTGAACAGAGTGTTAAATTTGTTCCTTTCTTGGCAACCGAACAGGTTCTTGTCTCGTAAAGAGTTGACTGCTAAGTTAGCTATGTTGTTGTGCCTGATATCTTGCAGACTGGTCTCGGATGTGCGAGCGCTTGATATCACGGACAGAGTTTTCTCTCCGGATGGAGTTTCTTTTACCATCAGTAGGCGGACTAAGACCCTGACTAGGGTTATTTCCTACCCGGCCTTTCAGGACTCCCCCAAACTGTGTGTTGTGCAGTGACTCCGTGCTTATGAAGATATGACTGATGATACTCGCCCTCCGGGTGAGAGGCAACTTCTTATTGCCCTACGGAAACCGTACAAGGCAGTTACTTCGCCAACGATCGCCCGTTGGGTGCTTTGGGTAATGCAGGAGGCGGGGATTGATACCAAGCAATTTGGAGCTCACTCGGCGAGAGGAGCTATGGCCTCAAAAGCTTTTGCCCTCGGGGCTCGACTGGAGGATTTGATGAGAGCGGCCGAGAGGTTCTATTTCAAGCCAGTTATAGAAGTAGCTCGGCTGGTTGTCGATAAGCTTTGAACTGGCATAATCCGAAGCCTCCGGTCCTGCCATAGAATGAGAATTTGCCTAGCCTTAGTGCTGGTAAGTTCCAATTCTATTAAGGACTCGGAGGCAAGGATTATCCCCCCCCCAGTGACTTCCTGGAAGTGGGCCCTCCCCGTATGCAATGTAAGTAAATCTTTTATAATGCTCTAATCAATGAACTGCTGTTGCTCTGCATTGTACTGCTCTTCTTTTGATTGATGACGTTCTGTTGGAACGGGCTAGATCTGATGATGTGTTCTTTTGCAGGGACTGAGAATTCCAAACAGGATGCGTGATTGGACCAGTGTATGGGCTTCGCGCGAAGAAAGAAGAGGAGGAAAGGACAGCAGAGCATGATGGGAGCTGCCGGTGTATGGACAATGTGATAGGACTCATGTTCGATTTTGTTTTTTCCCTGAATGTTCATGGGAAAAGTAGTTTGTTTATATATTTTTCTTGCTGCTGTGGAAAATAAAGCGATAGAAAGAATGGCATAATCCTCGCCTCCGAGTCCTTAATAGAATTGGAACTTACCAGCACTAAGGCTAGGCAAATTCTCATTCTGGGCAAATCACTTAATCTCCCTGTGCCTAACAAAAATGAATGTGTCCTCGTGTAACACAACTGGTGCCATGTAAAGCGCTCCGATACTGGGTCAGGTCTGTGCTATATAAAACTCTGCAAAAAAAATCACAAACAAAATATACCACTTTTTAAAAAAAAAATCTGGATCACATTTTGAAGGATGAACCACCGCTGTTCTGCTACTGAGAATTGGTTAGTATTGTTTGGTTTGTGTAGCTAGGGGTCTTTATCCATTTGGGTATATGTCACATAGGAGGGTAGGTATGTGTATTGGCAACCCTAAAGTGTCAGAGGCAATTAAGAGTGGGTGGGTGTCTACAGCACCTTTATGAATCAGACTATCCAGAGGGTGCTGCTTTAGTGTGTTGTGAGTGACATATTGTTTTATGTAGAGCAGGGTGGTGTTGTTAGGTCTATTAAGGTCTAGTTTTATGGTGACAATGAGTTGTGCCAGACATATGTGTTGTACTGACTAACAGGTTGTTCTTATACAGGTCATGAGTGTTTAGTTACTATTATAGTTGGTACTGTTTTGAACTCAAAGATACCCAAATACATGGAACATCTAAGTTGTGTTGGATGTGAACTCAATGCTATTTCCATAGCATGCTGTTGGATATTGTGCTGTTTCATGGAAGGAGGCGCTTTTTGTGCAAGACAACATAAAAGTACAGGCATATCTCCAAGTTACTATAACATCACAAACTAAAATGATGGCTGGAGGGTTGAAACTTTTCAAAGACTCATCCCAGTCACAGTTCTTGGTTTAATCCATTGTTATTTGGCTAGCCACGTCATTCCAGTTTGGACCCAGCCATATGTAAATCAATCTTGACCCTACTCTACATGGGAACAGTCCAGCCTGAACTGCTTAGCCACGTCCTCCCAGGACTGGAGAAAAGCATCCTGGGGCCGATTTCGGAGTATAACCCCTCATCAGCCAGGCTTGCTTGATTCCAGTCAGCGGGTCCCTTGCTCACTGAGCTACTGGATTGAAGCTAGCCTGGCTGATGAGTGGCGATACCCAGAACCAGGTCCCAGGATGCTTGTTTCTGGGTCCAGGAAGGATCTGGCCTGGAAGCTCCCAACACCTATCATGGGGATGCCAGGAGCCGGCAAATAAAAAAATAGTATTGGGGCGGGAGCGCGAGCCCCCATCCCGAGCCTTTAGGGCCTTGAAGATCACATCCCTGGGCCACTTTCTTTAATTAAGGGGAGGGACGGTGCACCCCCCGCTTCCTCATGCCTCTACAGACCACGATCTCCCGGCGGCAGCTTTTTTTTTGTTATATGGGAGGGGAACACAAGGCCCCCCTTCATGAGCCAATACTGGCCCTGCAGCCCCCCTTCCCCAAGCCAAAGCATATTTGAAGGGGACATTCGGTCCCCCTTCCCAGGGTACTGCAGGCCCCCGGGGCCTTCAGTGGGTGCCCTGATGCCCACCGGGGGCACCTACAAAACTCTATACTGGGGACTCTGGGGAGCGAAGCAGATCCCCCACAGCCCAGCTGGCTCCACGCATGCGTCCATCCTGGGCGCATCGGGAGCCAGCATTGATTACGCCTGGAGCAGCTGTTTTTCACTGCTCCTGATAAGTAAGATCAATCTGAGTTTCCCTGCTTACAAGAGCTGGGAAACACATGCCTGCCCCACCCGGGAGATTTTTCTAAGCTCTCGATGGGTGGAAGCAAACATGCTTTCCCTGCCCACACTCAGGGAAACTACTGGGGGTAGGCTCCCCAGGACACAGTGAACCGGCTCCGGGGCTTTGGGTGCCAGGGACTTTTCAGGCTCAAGGAAGAAGGCCACACATCCCCCTCTTCTTCCTTTAATATTGGCCCCAGGGGATGGGGTCCTTGGGGTATTTTCAGGCTCGGGTAGGGGGTCTAGTGGCTTTATCCATGCTCTGGGATGGATACCACACACCCATTCCCTTTGTTACCATGTCCGCCCCAGGGATGTGGTCCCCAGGGCCTCCAAGAGGCTTGGGGATGGGGCCACGTTCAACACCCCCTTAACATCTAATTAGGTCGTCCCCCGTTTCTCTTGTAGCTCAGATGCCCCGCATATTCATGGCAAATTATTATTATTATTTTTTTTTACGATTTTGGCCCACTGGACTCCCCCATCAGGCCTAGGGATAGCAGGTTATCCCTATCCTGGTCCCTTATATCTATTTATTTTAACATGTTTTCAAGGACTCTGGGCTGAGTTGCAAGTCCTATGATGGCGGCCACCACATCCTAGCTGACGTGGTGGCATCCAATCAGAACTCTGGAGATCTGTGGGTCCCCGGATCCTTAATGGCATGAAATATACAGAGTTTTTGAGCCCAATTGCTCAAAAACTAGTGAACGGATTTACACCAAATCACAAAAAGCACGCTTTCTGGACTAAAATCTAGGTGTCTACCAAATTTGGTGTAATTCCAGTTAGCAGTTTTTGCGGTATCCCCGTTAAATTTTCCGAATGAAATATGACTGGTGGAAAAACGTTTGAGTCCCCCCCACCCCCTTTTCTCGGTCCCCGCTTGACAAATCACGCCAAAACTTTCCAGGAAGAAGCTAGGATGGATGAGACTTTTTTCTGGAAAGTTTTGTGAAGGTTCATCAAACTGAGCCAAATTTAATCAAAAACTAAAAATGCCTTTCCTACAGAAAAGCAGATCTAAGTATAACTACCCAATGACCACCACTGGGCAATTGAATAAATATATACAGATATATATTCACTGGAAAAAACAAAGGTTACAGGGACATTATATTTCGGCCCAGATTTCACTCATGCAAAAACATAGACATTCAGCAGTTATAGTTACCTGAGCTAACTATATCTTACGCCCCCGCATTGCATTGCTTATGATTTCACATATTACATCACTCACAAATAGTCAATGACATCACTGATGACATCTCAAATGAAATCACTGATTACATCATCCAATGATTGTGACTGTTTCCTAAAGGTTTTGAGTATTAACGATATATACTAAGATACTACAAAAGTTAAATGAGAATAGTTTGTGAACTACTGAGTGATACTATTTGTAACACATATTATGTTAGAGGCTGTGTGACTGTATGTATCCATGTGAGAGTAGGTAATGGAGTGGCTCTATGGGTGTGTGAGTGGTTGTATGAGTGAGTGGCTGTGTGAGTGGCTGTATAAGCGAATTAGTAACTGTGTGTGGATGTGTGAGTGAGTGGGTGCATCAGTGGTGTGTGAGTGGGTATGTGAGAGACTGTATAGGTGAGTGATGGTATGTCCAAGTGGCTGTATGGGTCTCAGAGTGGATCTGTGAGTGGGTGTGTGAATCTCTCAGGGGGTCTGTGAGTGGGTGAATGAATCTCTCAGGGGTCTGTGAGTGAGTGCATGAGTCTCTGAGTGGGTCTGTGAGTGGGTGCATAAGTGTCTGACAGGGTCTGTGACTGGGTATGGGAACCTGAGTGGGCATGGCTGTCTCTAAGTGGGTGAATGACTAAGTACATGAGTCTCTGAGTAGGTGCGAGTCAGTGCATCCGTGTCTGAGTGGGTCTGTGAGTGGGTGTCTCAGTCTCTGACAGGGTCCATGAGTCAATGCAGGAGTTTCTCAGGGAGTCTTTAAGTGGGTATATAGTGTCTCAGTGGGTCTATGAGTGACTTCATGAGAATATCAAAGGGTCTGTGAGTGACAGTGGGACTGTCTGTATGAGTCTATGAGTGAGTGCCTGAGTAGATCTGTAAGTGGACGCCTCAGTCTCGGAGTTGGTCCGTGAGAGGGTGTGTAAATCTGTGAGTGGGTGCATAAGTGTCTGCCTGGGTCTGTGACTGGGTGCATGAGTCTCTGAGCGGGTCTGTGACTGGGTGCATGAGTGTCTCAGTGTGTCTTTGAGTGAGTGTATGAGTGTCTCAGTGAGTCTGCAAGTAACTGCATCAGAATATCAATGGGTCTATGAGTGACTGAGTGTCTGTATGGGTCTCTGATTGAGTACATGACAATATGAGGGGGTATCTGAGTGAGTACATAAGTCTATGAGTGCATCTGTGAGTGGATGAGTCCGTCTATAAGTGGGTGCATAAGTGAATGGGTCTAAGAGTGGGTACATGAGTCTCTAAGTGGGTGTGTGAGTCTCTGATTGGATCGGTCAGTGATCATGCCGATCTCTGAGTGGGTGGTTGAGTGGGTGTGTGAGTGCCTAAGTAAAACAGAGGGTGGGTGTATAAAAATATTTTTTTAAACTTTTTTTCAGTGATAGTCGCAAATGTGTCCCAACATATATTCGCAAATTCATTGCGAAGTTACATGGGAGGGCTGCCCCGATGGTCACAGAGCATCCGTAAATATTACAAGTGGAAAAAAAACATTTTTTCGACATATACCCATAAGGAGTTCCTCAGACACCTCTCATGGTGTTTGTCAAGTATAGGGAGAGTGATCAATGGATCAACGGACACTAATTATCACTTGAGCAAGTGAAAGGTCCAGTCACAGCGTGTGCCCGTATAAGGTACTAGTAGTTCAAAAAAGGGGGTGCTGCACTGTTCCTCAAAGGGGAGAAAGATTAGGAAAAGCTGACGTGACCGAAGGTGTGGGTAGTACACCTTTGGGCATCCATTTTGTTGAATGTATTTGCCTCACACACCCAAAAGGGTCTCATGCTTCATCATTGACGGTTGCTCCTCGTCGGGGGGGCGGTGCAATCCCCAACGGGCTCACCTCGAGGAGGGGCTCTTTAGCGGAGATCTTTTGTATCCAACAGCCCTATGGTGAAGTGAGGGTAAGTGGGCAGAGTATCAGGTAGACTCGGTGTAGTGATTAAAATGCAGCAGGGGATGCCGGAAACAACTTTATTCTGGGGGTCCCCCTACTACAATTAAAACCAGTGAAGAAGGGCAGCTCGCTAGGGGTAACCAAGTTAGGTAAAGTAATCCTAGAGAGGCCTTCAAAAACAATGGGTCAACATGTTTCTCGCATATAGGTTAATCACCTGCGATTCATCAGGACCTTTAAAAGTGAAACGAAAAAAGGAAAAGAACTCTTAACATGCGAGTGTCATGTATGTAGTGTAGGTGTATTTTACCTGGGTGGAAAGTCCTATGCCTAAATAATGAGAAAAAACAGATCGTTATTAATAGTATATTTCTCATCAGAGGCACAAACTGGGTCAGCGTCAGCATGTAAAAACCAGTGAGGCATGCTCCGGGTGGTGTTGGGGGAAGTACCCAACCTAAACATGCCAGGTGAATACAGCGTGCAGTGCAAGGCTCACACACTCACACTGTGTTTGTGAATGTAAAACATTATGGTAAAAACCAGTGTTTAAAAGCAGCAGTATTATCTACAAACACCATCCATGTTATTCAGTGGCAATTCGTGTCATAATTATATGAGTAACATCACATTTTTTTATATATATATCTTTATCTAAGCGGTCATCTAAAACAAGCATATGCAGGCTGATGGCTCACCTAAAGGTCAAGGTCTAAGAGCCACATGAATGCTCGGCGGGTCAGTTCTACGAGGGTAAGCCTTCAGGTGTGGCTGCAATGCGAAATGAATGTTATACCAGGGGGCGAAAAATTACATGGTAAAGTACTAGCTATCAAGGACTGGGTGGATCCAGGTATTGTCATGTAGTCCCACCTTACCTTACTCGTCCCGTGACCGCGTGGATGCACCTACCTATCTCCGCCTAGTTCGGATAGATGGGTAGGTCTGGCGGTGTTTGTTATTAAAAGGGCACCGTCGGGGAGGAGCCTCGTCAATGGCGCCCTTCCGTGTGGGTCACATGACCAAAGTGGTTTCTATAGCGGCCATGACAGAAAGGTGAAGCGTATATAACGGAAGATACAGCATAGGTGGCTCAGTGTTTTGAGTATCAGTTAAAGAGCGGACAGAAAATTAACAAAACAAAACAAATGCCCATGTTATTCAATTCGTACTTTATGTGCGGCCGCTCGGAGTATCTGGTCATGCACTTGATTTGAAGTGGCTCAATCACTAGAGTGAGCCGATATAAATTTTTATCAATATCCATTCCGTTCTGTTGGTAACTTATATGCCACGGCTCGGAGTGTTAAATCTTGCATTTCATTTGCAAGATAGTTCCGACCATTGGAAAAAGTCACGTGGTGTATTATGTGAACGGGTCGGCCATGATGGAACGGGAAGGAGCGAGAAACATGTTGACCCATTGTTTTTGAAGGCCTCTCTAGGATTACTTTACCTAACTTGGTTACCCCTAGCGAGCTGCCCTTCTTCACTGGTTTTAATTGTAGTAGGGGGACCCCCAGAATAAAGTTGTTTCCGGCATCCCCTGCTGCATTTTAATCACTACACCGAGTCTACCTGATACTCTGCCCACATACCCTCACTTCACCATAGGGCTGTTGGATACAAAAGATCTCCGCTAAAGAGCCCCTCCTCGAGGTGAGCCCGTTGGGGATTGCACCGCCCCCCCGACGAGGAGCAACCGCCAATGAGGAAGCATGACACCCTTTTGGGTGTGTGAGGCAAATACATCCAACAAAATGGATGCCCAAAGGTGTACTACCCACACCTTCGGTCACGTCAGCTTTTCCTAATCTTTCTCCCCTTTGAGGAACAGTGCAGCACCCCCCTTTTTTGAACCTCTCATGGTGTCACAGCACAAGCAAACTGACCTGTTATGCCACTTTCTACTGTTTGAACTGCTTCAATGAGATAAAATGGCAGATGCAACTCTCTTCTCATTTTGCAGCCAGCTAATAACGACATTCTTCTTGGTGCACCCATTCATGATTAATCAGGAAATCGTCACAAATTAGTCACATTTGCAGATATATAAATTTGGATTTCCTTAAATTTCTTAACAAGTACTGAACGGATTCACTGGAAGCGTAATCAGGAAAAATCCTGAAAAACACTAGTTATACTTTACTGACGTAACTATAACTTGCGCTCCCACCATGCACGGCTTATGTCCTCACATATATCACAAATTTTAAATTATATCTAGGGCTCCCGGTTTTATGATATGTATTTTTTCGACATTTCTGTCTGTATATTTATCCATATTTATGTTTTGCTCTTTTTTTCGGTATTTATCCATTTTTATTTTGTGTTTTCTGTATAAATGAAGCTGCAACAGGTATTTTTCCACATTTAATTAACTGATAAATGTATACTTGCATTTAAATGTCCAAAACGTTTCGGCAGTATACAGTTCTAGTGTTATCTAAAAACACCTGCATTGTAAAATAGAATAAATAACTGTATTTCTGCACTTATTACGCTTTATTAGGAAATCTCATTTCTTTTTTCATCTCCCCTACCTCTCAATCTGTACACCTACTGACCAGGCACTCATGATTGACAATAGAAAAAATCATACAACAAAGGATTATTTTCTGTATTTTTCTGAATTTAAAAATAAATACAGACATTAAAATAAAGAGTTTTCTGTCTGTATTTATCTGTAAAAATGAGTAAAAACTGAAAACTGGGAGCTCTAATTATATCACATCACTGATGGCATCTCAAATGACATAATTGATGAGATCACCTCGGCTACTTAAAGGTGTGGGGTACAGTCTGAAATCAGCATGGAGGAAGTTGCATGACATTATATCATACATCATTGTGGTGGTGGAATGTCTTTTCTTTGTGCTGTGACGCTATAGCGAGTGTAAATTATCGGAATTTTGCAGGAGTCAGATTAAATAAGGAATGTTCTGTAATTCGAACAAACAAAAAGAATTGAAGGGTCTGTGAGACAAGATGCTGAGCCTGTAGGGTCCTTAAGATACCACACAATTGGATTGCACAAGACCAGCCCAAGTGGTCACGCGACACTCAATGTATCATCAATATCCTATCCGACCACCCATTTGGCGGAACCTCGTCATATAGGACACCTGGAACTAGGGTAGTGCGTCAAGGCCCAGATGAATTGGCCATACACCCCATAGTTCTGGCTCAAACGGTGAAAGTGTCCATGCCACTGAATGGTGCTGGTCATGTGCAGTGCAAACGAAAAAGTGAGTGGGTGATGTTAAAATGGCGTTCCAGGCAAAAAAAGTTTTTTATTAGTATTCACCTGGACGTCAGGTTAAAAACAGGTGTAGAACAGTGTGAAAAAATCACTGTTTGCTTAGCTTATGTTGTAAGAGTCTATAAATATTTATCCCCTTGACCCTTCCTAAAATTGTTGTTTCTCATGTTCTGTAATTCTACACAATATAATAATAGGCAGGGTCACTGGAATTATGTGGCAGGAAAAACTATGGTCCTGATTATGATGGCGGGGAGACTATCGATGACAGGCTGTCGGTGGCAATCTCCCTGCCATCTGAGACATGTTTCCCTCCCGCCATATTACAATAGCAGGCGGGGTGATGGCAGTCGCAAAGCCCGACCGCCACGTTTCCGACAGGCTCCTTGAGCCCGCCAGTGCAGTGGAGGGGCTTGTAGTCCCTACCATGTTGGCGGTGCATGCCAGGCACTGTCATAGGGATTACAATATCCATTTCCAATGGCCTGTTCATGGAGGTTAACCAGCCATGAAAAGGCTGGTGGAAAGGGACTTTGGTGGCCCGTAGCCGCCCACCTTCCCCTCTGGCCCTTGACATTTGGTTGCCCCCCAACATATCCCTGCACCATGTGACAGGCACAGCATGGGGCCTGCCTCGTAGTGCAGGGATATGAGTGGGGTATTTGTTTTGTACTGCGGCGGGTGCTGCAGAGCTCAGAACCCGCCGCAATACAAAACATGGAAATGTGACTGCTATGGTAGCGGTTGCATCATAATTTGCCCTGTGGGACCGCCACCTTGCAGGCGAGCGGTCGCAAAAACGAAACGATGGCAGACCGATCGTAATCAGAACCAAAATTATGTAGCAAGTAAATTCAAATTATGTTTTGTAATGCTGTACTTTCTTTGATAGAATTACTTTATTATTTTGGCACATTTTAGGTCTCGTCCAGCTATTGCTTAAGCAATCGCTATGTGAGAGATTTAGAAGGGCCACCAGAAAATGCTCTCAAAGACCTTTGGAATGCGGTTTATGGCCAGTGCATGGGAGGCATTCAAGCGCGAAGCTGGCATCTGGCATCGGACTTAAAAGCAGCAGACTGCTTTTGCCAGCGCGCGCTCGGCCTCACTTCCTGCTCCCCATATTACAACAATTAACTTTCGTTATCGCTCACACCCCATATGCTCATTCCCTCCCAACCTTCCTTTGATGTCCACTTTTCTTGTTTATTTGTTTACAAACCATTGCGTTGGTTCACTCGCTCACAATTTCCTATGAATGAATGATGAAAAGAGGAAAAGAGGAAGAAACCCTTCTTCCTGTTTTCATCATTCATTCATACTGTGTGTGCTGCACGCCTCACGCTGCTGCACGCCACACACTGCTGCACGCCACACACTGCGGCACGCCTCACACTGTGGCAAGCCTCCCACTGCTGCACCCCTCACACTGCTGCACCCCTCACACTGCTGCACCCCTCACACTGCTGCACCCCTCACACTGCTGCACCCCTCACACTGCTGCACGCCTCACACTGCTGCACGCCTCACACTGCTGAAGGCCTCACACTGCTGAAGGCCTCACACTGCTGCACGCCTCACACTACTGCACGCCACACACTGCTGCACCCCTCACACTGCTGCACCCCTCACACTGCTGCACCCCTCACACTGCTGCACCCCTCACACTGCTGCACGCCTCAGACTGCTGCACGCTTCACACTGCTGCACACTTCACACTGCTGCACGCCTCACACTGCTGCACGCCTCACACTGCTGCACGCCTCACACTGCTGCACGCCACACACTGCTGCACGCCACACACTGCTGCACGTCACACACTGCTGCACGCCACTCACTGCTGCACCCCTCACACTGCTGCACCCCTCACACTGCTGCACCCCTCACACTGCTGCACCCCTCACACTGCTGTACCCCTCACACTGCTTCACGCTGCTGCACGCTTCACACTGCTGCACACTTCACACTGCTGCACACTTCACACTGCTGCACGCTGCAGACTGTTGCACAACTCACACTACTGTACGCCACACACAGCTGCACGTCACACTGCTGCATGCTGCACACTGCAGCATGCGCCACATGCCTCACACTGCCGCACGCCTCACACTGCCGCACGCCTCACACTGCTGCACACCTCACACTGCTGCATGCTGCACTGCACACTGCAGCACGCCACACACTGCTGCACGCCGCACACTGCTGCATGCCGCACACTGCTGCACTCTGCAGACTGCTGCATTACTCACACTGCTGCATGCTGCACACTGCCGGATGCCTTACACTGCTGCACGCCTCACACTGCTGCACGCCACACACTGCTGCACGCCACACACTGCTGCACGCCACACACTGCTGCACGCCACACACTGCTGCACGCCACACACTGCTGCACGCCTCACACTGCTGCACGCCTCACACTGCTGCACTACTCACACTGCTGCATTACTCACACTGCTGCATTACTCACACTGCTGCACCCCTCACACTGCTGCACCCCTCACACTGCTGCACCCCTCACACTGCTGCACGCCTCACACTGCTGCACGCCTCACACTGCTGCACACCTCACACTACTGCACGCCACACACTGCTGCACCCCTCACACTGCTGCACCCCTCACACTGCTGCACCCCTCACACTGCTGCACCCCTCACACTGCTGCACCCCTCACACTGCTGCACCCCTCACACTGCTGCACGCTTCACACTGCTGCACGCCACACACTGCTGCACGCCACACACTGCTGCACGCCACACACTGCTGCACGCCTCACACTGCTGCACGCCTCACACTGCTGCACTACTCACACTGCTGCATTACTCACACTGCTGCATTACTCACACTGCTGCACCCCTCACACTGCTGCACCCCTCACACTGCTGCACGCCTCACACTGCTGCACGCCTCACACTGCTGCACACCTCACACTACTGCACGCCACACACTGCTGCACCCCTCACACTGCTGCACCCCTCACACTGCTGCACCCCTCACACTGCTGCACCCCTCACACTGCTGCACCCCTCACACTGCTGCACCCCTCACACTGCTGCACCCCTCACACTGCTGCACGCTTCACACTGCTGCACGCCTCACACTGCTGCACGCCTCACACTGCTGCACGCCTCACACTGCTGCACGCCACACACTGCTGCACGCCACACACTGCTGCACGCCACACACTGCTGCACGTCACACACTGCTGCACGCCACTCACTGCTGCACCCCTCACACTGCTGCACCCCTCACACTGCTGCACCCCTCACACTGCTGTACCCCTCACACTGCTTCACGCTGCTGCACGCTTCACACTGCTGCACACTTCACACTGCTGCACGCTGCAGACTGTTGCACTACTCACACTACTGTACGCCACACACAGCTGCACGTCACACTGCTGCATGCTGCACACTGCAGCATGCGCCACATGCCTCACACTGCCGCACGCCTCACACTGCCGCACGCCTCACACTGCTGCACACCTCACACTGCTGCATGCTGCACTGCACACTGCAGCACGCCACACACTGCTGCACGCCGCACACTGCTGCACGCCGCACACTGCACACTGCTGCACGCCGCACACTGCTGCACTCTGCAGACTGCTGCATTACTCACACTGCTGCATGCTGCACACTGCCGGATGCCTTACACTGCTGCACGCCTCACACTGCTGCACGCCACACACTGCTGCACGCCACACACTGCTGCACGCCACACACTGCTGCACTACTCACACTGCTGCATTACTCACACTGCTGCATTACTCACACTGCTGCAATACTCACACTGCTGCAATACTCACACTGCTGCAATACTCACACTGCTGCATTACTCACACTGCTGCATTACTCACACTGCTGCATTACTCACACTGCTGCACGCTGCTGCACGCCTCACACTGCTGCATGCCTCACGCTGCATGCCTCACACTGCTGCACGCCACACACTGCTGCACGCCTCACGCTGCCGCACGCCTCACACTGCCGCACGCCTCACGCTGCCGCACGCCTCACACTGCCGCACGCCTCACTGCTGCATGCTGCACACTGCTGCACACCTCACACTGCTGCACGCCTCACACTGCTGCACGCCTCACACTGCTGCATGCCTCACACTGCTGCATGCCTCACACTGCCGCACGCCTCACACTGCCGCACGCCTCACTGCTGCATGCTGCACACTGCTGCACACCTCACACTGCTGCACGCCTCACACTGCTGCACGCCTCACACTGCTGCATGCCTCACACTGCTGCATGCTGCACACTGCTGCACCACACACTGCTGCACGCCTCACACTGCTGCACGCCTCACACTGCTGCACGCCTCACAGTGCTGCACGCCTCACACTGCTGCACGCCTCACACTGCTGCACGCCTCACACTGCTGCACGCCTAACACTGCTGCATGCCTCACTGCTGCATGCCTCACACTGCTGCAAGCCTCACACTGCTGCATGCTGCACACTGCTGCAAGACACACTGCTGCATGCCTCACACTGCTGCACGACAATGCTGCACGCCTCACACTGCTGCACGCTGCACACTGCTGTATGCTGCACACTGCTGCATTACTCACTGCTGCATGCTGCACACTGCCGCACGACTCACACTGCTGCACGCCTCACACTGCTGCACGCCTCACACTGCTGCACACCTCATACTGCTGCATGCCTCACACTGCTGCACGCCTCACACCGGTGCACCCGGCTGCATTACTCACACTGCTGCACGCCACACACTGCTGCACGCCTCACACTGCTGCACGCCTCACACTGCTGCACGCCACACAACATCACATCACTCAGGGACACCACCATATCACTCTTGGACACCACCACATCACTCTAGGACACCACCACATCACTCTAGGACACCACCACATCACTCTAGGACACCACCACATCACTCTAGGACACCACCACATCACTCTAGGACACCACCACATCACTCTAGGACACCACCACATCACTCTAGGACATCCTCACATCACTCTAGGACATCCTCACATCACTCTAGGACACCACCACATCACTCTAGGACACCACCACATCACTCTAGGACACCCCCACATCACTCTAGGACACCACCACATCACTCTAGGACACCACCACATCACTCTAGGACACCACCACATCACTCTAGGACACCACCACATCACTATAGGACACCACCACATCACTATAGGACACCACCACATCACTCTAGGACACCACAACATCACTCTAGGACACCACCACATCACTCAGAGACACCACCACATCACTCAGGGACACCACCACATCACCCAGGGACACCACCACATCACCCAGGGACACCACCACATCACTCGGGAACACAACCACATCACTCGGGAACACCACCACATCACTCGGGAACACCACCACATCACTCGGGAACACCACCACATCACTCGGGAACACCACCACATCACACGGGACACCATCTCATCACTCGGGGACACCACCAAATCACTCGGGGACACCACCAAATCACTCGGGGACACCACTACCACATCACTCGGGGACACCACCACATCACTCTGGGACACCACCACATCACTCTAATACACCACCACATCACTCTAATACACCACCACATCACTCAGCCCAGCCCAACCACATCATCACTCAGCAGCACAACAGCATCACTCAGCACCACAATAGCACTCTCCTTGCTTGCTACCAACAAGCATTGCCATAGCCAATAGGACTCGCATTAGAAAAGTGTAAGCTATTGGCTTTGTGAATAACAATGCTATTAATTTATATATTTTCAAAGCCAACACATATTTTAAAAAAATTGTCATTTACAATACCAATAGCTCACACTTTCCTAATGCGAGACCTATTGCATTGCAAAAGCTTGTTAAATAATGCTGCTATTGTTTGGGCAAAGGTTTCCCCTCAGTGGTACCAGTCTAAAATCCAAACACAGCAATAAGTGACAGAAAGGTAACTTGTCAACCTATGCAAATCAACTTTCACTTCGCAGCAAGACAAATGTCACCTTTTTAGTAACTTTTGAACCACTTTGGCCCCCAAAAATGTTGTGTTAAACTCTGCAGACAATACAGCAGGCGATGGATTCACTGGCTAATGTGCCACATTCATAATTATGCAGAAAAAAGCTGCAGCTGCAAAAGTGCCTAATTCCAGTGACCCGGAAGTCCCTGTGCTACACAAATAACAACATGAATATTGCATTGTCATTGCATGTATTGTGGTATATTCATTTTGTATAACGCACGCGTGTGTGTGCGTGTAATATATATATATATATATATATATATATATATATATATATATATATATATATATATATATATATATATATATATTCACTGAAAAAACCATAGGTTTTAGACCATATATAGTTAGGGATTAGCATTTACAAAACCTTAATTTACTCGCACAAAACCATTGAAATTCGCATATATAGTTAGTTGCACTAACTATATATCGCGCACCCGCAATCCACTGCTGATGATGTCACATATTACATCATTCATGACATGGTCAGTGACATCACTGATGACATCACTGATGACATCTCAAATGACATCACTGATGACATCACTGATGACATCTCATTTGACATTACTGATCACATCACTGATGATATCATTCATGTGATAATACGATGAACCTCTTCAGACTCTAATATAACCTTAGATACAATCAGTGTAAACAGACACTCACAGACTGTCACTCATCCATGGAGTTACTCACACACCTAGTCAGTCATGCAAAGAATCAATCACACCTTCATTTCCTCAACTATACAGTTATACACACCTTACTTATTCAAACATATACTAACACATATTTACTCTCTTATACAATCCCTGATACAAGTTCACAATGATCCATACAGCCACTCACACATTCACTGGCTCTTATGCACAGTTATTTATATATGTCAACTCTCACATGTACTGTGTTTTACATATGTACTTACTTTGACATGTAGCACTGAGAAATCCATTCAATCACCAATACACTCATGCAGACAGTCAACCGCCCATACAGCTGTTTCCACATGCACTTTTGAACCCATACATATAGTGAATCAACTACTCACACATCTATGCACAGAGTCACACACCTCCCAGCCACCCACACACAAACTCAGTCTCCCATACAAATACTTGGGCAACCAATCAATAACCCATATAGTTACTCATATAGCTACTGATCAACACATGCAGCAGTTTACAGAACAACAGACATAATGATGCACAAATTAAGACAGTTTAGTCACTAACCCATGCACTCAGTGAGGCACATTAAATCACTCACTCATACAGTCAGTCATGCACCTACTAAATCCTTCATCCAGACACTTATACATCCACTCATTCTTCAATATGTAAGACATATTTTAACTTTACAGAAACATACAGTCACTGGGTGTTGTCATCAGAGATGTCATCAGTGATGTCATTTGAGATGTCATCAGTGATGTCATCAGTGATGTCACTAACCTTGTCATGAATGATGTAATATGTGACATCATCAGCAGTGGATTGCGGGTGCGCGATATATAGTTAGTGCAACTAACTATATATGCGAATTTCAATGGTTTTGTGCGAGTAAATTCAGGTTTTGTAAATGCTAGTCCCTAACTATATATGGTCTAAAACCTATGGTTTTTTCAGTGAATTTTCAAGGTTTTGTAAATGCTAATTCCTAACTATATATGGTCTATAACCTATGTTTTTTTTCAGTGAATTTCAATGGTTTTTTAATAGCAAATATCAAAAGCTGTAAAATGTCAAGTACGTGGTAGGTAAAAACATTTTCGTATTTATGCACGCTGATGTGCTTTGAATGCTGCCCCCCCCCCTCCTCTTTTCTTTTAGGAGTATTCTCTCTTTGCAGATAGTGAAGGGTAGGTAACACAGACCTTTGCCCCCGTTGTGATCCGTCGTGCCTGCTTCCCTCTCCATTTGAGTGATTGTTATCCTAGCATTTATTGTTTTGGAATTGGTTCTCTTTGGTTCATTCTCTATTTACAAACAAGCACAGAGTCGCGATACTCTGTTTAGTCTTTGCAGATAGTGAAAAATCATTAAAAAAACAAAAGGAATCAAGCAAAATCAGTAGGCCACTAATGGGATCTCTTTTTGACCTCGCTAAAATAGAAACATTATGAACAACCCCTCATGACAAATACGAAACTAGTGAGAGGAACTGAGCTCGACACCATGATAGCTGCAAGACAGCTCGGCTCCGCCGCCCACCCCACCCGAAATAACGACAAACACTATGCAAATATTATAAATATATACAACACACCAGCAAAGTAACAGGGTAAAACGTTTTATTAAATAACTATTTACATGGCAGCCTGCTGCAACATCGATCCAAACAAGCCTTTGTATTTTGGGCTCAAAATAAACCATCAATAGTAAGATTTTCATAGGTGAGTGTAGGTTCATGGTTTTCCATCCACAGACTAAAAGCCTGGAGTGGGAGTGAAAGAACAATAACTAGGTAAGAAGGAAGGCAGAGGTTGTGGGAAGGACTCTGGATATGGTATGTTACTTGGTCCCTGAGATGCTTCGATGTCACTGCCTTGCACAAATGGCATAAGTCCTGGATGTGATGGTGATGCTCTCAAGCTGACTCCAGCTTCAGTCTGAAACATCCAGAAACACTGTAGACTACCAATTCGATGACTTCCGGTGGAGCCCCAACGTGACCCGGTAGGGAAAAACTTGCCCTCCCCTCTTTTGACTGAAGGTTCTTGTTACCTGTCCCCTCTGTTGTTATCTAACGGAACCTTTTTGGATTGCCGAGTGAGAAAAAAAAAAGTGGGACTTTCATCATTTGGGAAAAAAAATGTTTCAATCCAATGAAAAGTGTTATTTTTTGGTCATATGATCAAGCCTTCCATCATTAGGAAACCAAAAGTAAAATGAACCAATGAAAAGTTTTATAAACAAGTCACATGACCTGTTATGCGGCTTTGGGCTATAAAAAGCCTACAAAATCCGTTGGCCTGTGAGGCGGCGTCAGTAGCGGACCGATGTGCGAATAGGCCGAAGGCAGCACAACGCGCCGAGATCCGGATGGCACCGAGGTGGTGTCCAGCAAGTTGCACTGGTGTGGCCATCCTACAATGCTGCGCCGAAAGTCGGCGTGGGGTGCCCCGGGGGGGAGGCGGTGCGAACTGGCCTCTCCCGCCTCCCCAGGTGGAGGCACCTCATCTGCAGTGGGGCGCCTCTTAGCGTTTCACTCGCCGTCCAGCTGAGTTGCGGTCACTCTTGCTGCCACAGTACGCCGAAGGCAGCACAACGCGCCGAGATCCGGATGGCACTGAGGTGGTGTCCAGCAAGTTTCACTGGTGTGGCCATCCTACAATGCTGTGCCGAAAGACGGCGCGGGGTGCCCGGGGGGGGGGGGGGGGGGGGGGGAAGGCGGCGCAAATGGGCCTCTCCCTCCTCCCCAGATGGAGGCTCCTCTGCTGCAGTGGGGCGCCCCTTAGCGTTTCAGTTGCCATTCAGCTGAATTGCGCCAGCTCTTGCGGCACTGTGCCTCATCCGCCATTCAGCTGAGTTGCGCCCGCTCTTGCGGCTACAGCGTCTCGTCCACCATCCAGCTGAATTGCGCTTACTCTTGCGGTGCAGCGAAAGGCGGCTGCAACAAGACTCTCAAAATGGCGGCCGGCTCTTTGGATTTGGGCCTGGTCCACTAAAATGGCCCTGGGACACCTTGGAACTCGGAGGCTTGCCTGCTAGGGCATGGGCCCCATTCACGAAAGCGTCCCCTCTTTTGACTGATTGTTCTTGTTGCCTATCTCTTCTGTTGTCATTTAACTGAACCTTTTTGGACTGCCGAAAGGGGTTCTGGTCTGACCGCTGGTCGGTGGAGACATTTTGACTATATCCTGGACCTGCCCGGCCTTGCCCAAAACATTTGGACATCCCTATTGATATTAAGTTCTGATGTGTTATTGATTACTGTACTATTGAAAGTTCGAATTAACATCACCCATGGTACATGCCCGCAAATGTATATCTAGATAATTTTATTGTAACTGGCCCTATCGTACTTTAATTATAAAATGTACATCCACCGATTCCGCAACTGTTAGACACCTTAGTTCTTGCAACCTAATGGCCCGCCCGTTACGTTCTTCTACAGTGTAAATGTCCCCTCATCATATACGATTACAGTTTGCTCCGTGGCCGGCCCACGTGGTTATAGGCCCGTATTTGTATACTGACATTTTCACAATAAAGGTTTTTAAAACAAAACATGGTAGTAGTACCTAGATTGGTAAAGATTTGAATAATAGCCACTGTTTTCGAATCAGTAAAAGGCAAGTGAAATAAAACAGCCCGATTACATGAAGGTTAAAAGGTATAATACGCAGGAACGCAGTAAACATAAATGGTCAAGGGCTGTTGTGTTTTCTACTCCTGCAACATAAAGTGATCGATAAGAATCCGATATTCATGCCTATCAGCGACTAAGACAGCAGGCCGAGCCTCTTTTGTTCAACGGCTCCCTCATGGGACGAAGAAACGCCCTTTTTCTCGAAATAGGAATATTTTACTTGCAGGACAGTTGTAAATTTCCCGGGAAAATACATTAGCCTGGAACATTGTTAGTGATAAACTGTAAATGCATCTGGGTCCTTTGCTTTACAAGTCAGAGTGAGAAAAAAAAAGGTGGGGCTTTCATCATTTGGGAAAAAAAAATGTTCGATAGCAATGAAAAGTGTTATTTTTAGGTCATATGACCAAGCCTTTCATCATTAGAATAACAAAAGTAAAATGAACCAATGAAAAGTTTTATTAACAAGTCACATGACCTGTTATGCTTACGTTACGCACTGCGCGCCGCGCTCTGGATCGTTTCCGGGAAGCTGCGCCTCGCGCACCGGAGCACTTCCGGGTGCGCTAACGCGGCGCGTCATATGACGCATTACGCGACAACGCAGGTCCAGAATATAGTCAAAATGTCTCCACCAACCAGCGGTCGGAACACAACCCCTTTCAGCAGTCCAAAAAGTTCTGTTAAATGACAACAGAAGGGACAGGCTATAAGAACCATCAGTCAAAGAGGGGAGGGCTAATTCTTCTCTACCGGGTCACGTTGGGGCTCCACCGGAACTGATCGAATTGGTAGTCTACAGTGTTTCTGGATGTTTCAGACTGAAGCTGGCGTCAGCATGAAAGCATCACCATCTCGTGGCTCCGTCGTGGCCATTCCGCGAGCAATCATGGCAGCCGCTCCCCACCGGAAGCCTGCGGGAGTCGGGGGCCCCGATGACTTTTGTAGAATCTTCAAGGCTGAGGGGACGCTTTCGAGAATGGGGCCCAAGCCCTAGCAGGCAAATGTCCGAGTTCAAATGTGTCCCAGGGCCATTTTAGTGGACCAGGCCCAAATCCGAAGAGCCGGCCGCCATTTTAAGAGTCCTGTGGCAGCCGCCTATCACTGCACCGCAAGAGTGGGCGCAATTTAGCTGGATGGTGGGCGAGACGCTGTAGCCGCAAGAGCGGGCGCAACTCAACTGAATGGTGGGCAAGACGCTGTAGTCGCAAGAGCGGGCACAACTCAGCTGGATGGTGGGCGAGACGCTGTAGCCGCAAGAGCGGGCGCAACTCAGCTGAATGGCGGATGAGGCACAGTGCAGCAAAAGCGGGCGGTAAACAGCAGAATGGCGACTGAAACGGTAAAGGGGCGCCCCACTGCAGCAGAGGAGCCTCCAGCTGGGGAGACGGGGGAGGCCCGTTCGTTCCGCCTCCCCCCCCGGGGCGCCCCACGCCGTTTTTCGGCGCAGCATTGTAGGATGCCATGACCAGTGCGACAACTTACTGGACATCACCTGGGTGCCGTCCGTATCTCGGCGCGTTGTGCTGCCTTCGGCCTATTCGCACAAAGGACCGCTACTGACGCCACCTCACAGCAGCCCATTGTTGCTTTGTTTAAAATGTTTTTTTTTTAACGTGTTTACTTTGTTGGAGCGTTGTATATATTTATAAGTTATTAAAGTGTTATAATCATACTACTTTGTTGGAGTGCTATATATTTTTAATGTGACACATAATTGTGAAGACTTTTTTGTACAAAAAGACATCCCTGGAATCTTCCGCTTCAGGCTCGATCCCACACACCCTCACAGTGAGAATCCCCTCCCCAATCACAATACAGGATCGTTATCAGATAGTAGGAACGCGTGTGGTGTGACGGATCTCATGGGGTGGGGGCCTTGATCTACTGTAACTCCTTTGAAGAGGGGTGATTCTTTACAGTTGGGGCCATAAACTACATCCGCAGGGCTAAGTGATCGCCTGGGACCGGCCTGGACAATCAGACACAGAGGAAGAGGAGTGTCAGAGGGTACGGTAGTGAATAGGGTGAAAGGGAGGTGTCGGGCGGGCACAGGGTGTGATTCTCAGGGAAGAGCTGCGCAGATGGGGGGAGGTTTATGGCCCATGCATGAGAGAGAGAGCGGGGGTGACCAGTGCGTGGGGGAGATGCTTGCGAGGGTGGGGAGCCATGCTGAGGATCGGCGGCGTGCAGAGAGTGGGTCTGGTCAAGGCATCTAAAATGGCTGCCGTGCACGACAAAAGCGTGGCATTGGAAAAAAGGCAAAATGGCGCAGACAATGTTTATCAATACGGATTAATTTATAACAATTATTTTTAACAATATATTTACTCGCAGTGACAAAATGGCGGTCAACACTTCCTGATTTCCTTCGAATCGAACGTTAACAGACGTCACACAGCAAAAAAATAAAAATCCGCTCACGCGCAGACGCTGGAAGACATGTATCAACATATATGAGCATCCTCAGCCACCCTCAGAAAACATAGGGGGGTCAGGATACGTCTCCCGTACCCCCTTATACCCATTTCTCACATTGTTTTTCCTCCATCTTGTAATTTAATTAAAACGAAACACAAAATGGCGAATTCCCGTTTCGCTACCGGTTTGCGAACCGGAAAGCGCTTCTACCGCGAAAAATCAATTTTTTTTTATTTGCCCCACGGGACCCTTTAATAACTCCAACATCATTCCTAAGGGGTCAAGAGGGGTCTACCTTGCCCCCTTTCATTAAATTCCCCCTTCGTTTTTCTCCTCCTCTTGTCTCTCGATCCTACCGAGAGACAAGATGGTGGCCGTTCCGGACTGTTTAGAATGTTGACAGACACCGGAGAGCCAATCAGCTTCGCTTCGGAGAGTTCCGTAACGCGAAAAGTACGCGAACCGGATCGCTACCCGGGACGCTGTCACAGATATATCTGTTTTTTAAAACGTTAATTTCTCAAAATCCACTGGAGCACATATATTGAGAACCAGCAAAGGCACATCGGGCTAACAGTCCCTACAATTTTGCCAAGTTTCGTGCAAATCCATTCAGCCGTTCGAGCTAAAAGTGAGGCCAAACGCCCTATGGAAAAATGCATGGGAAAAACACGTTTTGTGACCCCCCTTTTTTCTCGGCCCCCCCTTGACGAAACCCCCCCAAACTTTCAGGGGCGGCTCAGAAACAAAATGTGCCATTTTCCTGAAAATTTCAGCCGATTCCGTCCACAAACGCCAAAGTTATTAGACATAGAATTTTCAAAAGTCCCATAGAGAAAAAATCCATACAGGAGGACTAAATACCGGGACTGCATCTCCCACAATGCTCTGCCTTGATGGAACCCCCCAAATCTAAGGGCCAGCAGATGCATTTAAAAGGGAGGCGGCTCGGAGCACGCACCATCTCCGTCAGCCTCTGAAGAAGTCGTAAGATGAAACGCGTCAGGCATTAACGGAGCGGCTGTCTCATAAGGATACTGAAAAGCGGACCTGTGGCCATACCAATAAAATGCTTTCTGCACGCCTTGGTTAGAGTGATTCTTATCCAGATGTGTGTGTGTGTATATATATATATATATATATATATATATATATATATATATATACACAAGGGCGGACGCCCGAAACGCGTAAGATCTGGTGGCCTTGAGCGCACAGTAATCGTTTTAGCCCATAACGGACGTTGGAGTGGCGTGGCTTTCTTTCCTATCATTGCTGTGGCGGCTGCTGCGCTGGTTTGGTGAGAGAGCTGCATTTGCGCATATATATATATATATATATATATATATATATATATATATTAGTGTAAATTATTGACTTCGGTGATTTTTAGGTATCTTTCAAGTGCTGTTGTCTGTACTAGTGGAACCCTTATCTCACAATAATAGGTGTGAATTAAGCGAACGAATGACAGTGACTGTACAGTCATGCCCCAATTCCAACCAACTCAAGAAAACCATCCTACAAAATTGGCATCTAGTAGAAAATGCAGCTGAGACACTAAAAGAGAAGCCATTATTTGCCTTCAAAAAGGATCAGAGTGTGGCCAACCACCTTGTACGAGCAGCAGTGAAGCAGAACCCACCCACAATTAACACCATGCTAGGACTACCACCTATACAGGGTCACCACAAATGCGGTTCTTGCATTTGTTGCGCAAGCACAGAAGAAGGATGCTTGTTTCAACATAAGCAACTGTTCTGGAAACACGAAAAGTTCACAAACTGCAAATCAAAATACGTCATCTACGGCATAAAATGTCCTTGCGACATGCTATATATTGGAAAAACAAGCCAAGAGATTAGATGCCGCATCACTCAACACAAATCACGAATAAAAAAGAAAGTCACAACTGCCCCCCTTGTCAATCATTGGATCAGTCACGACCACACACTAGACGATCTGAAATGGACAGTCATTGCCAAAATCGAAAAAGACCCCAGAGGAGGAGATATTGAGGCAAAACTATCTCGCCACGAAGCCATGCTTATAGTCAAGTTTAATACAGCTACAGATGGCCTTAACGAACTCTCTGAGATCTACCGTCTATAAACTCCTACCTGAAATACATGGAAAGATTCGGGTTACCGTCTCCTGCGCAGACTATGAGCCCGACTACACAAGGTCACATGACAGACACAACGTCTCCATGACGACGAATCTCCAAAAAACTACAATCCCCACAAATCCTACGACCAGGAAGTGAGTTAAAAACCAGGACACAAGAGACAAGAGACATCGAACTGGATGGTGCCGGCATCTGCATTCTTTTGACAGAGACCGAAGAGCGTGGACCCCCAGACATACTCAACATACTACAAACTAACAGGTACATTGGAACACCCTGACAGAACCGTGATAGATCAGTAATCCTGCTGACGCAGTTTCCACGAAGAATACTGACATTAGCCTTCAATTTTCCTTTCAGGAATCAACCAATCTAACAAGGCGTTTCACCGTGCGGATCCGGGAAACAGCCCCGTCTCCACGCTTCAATTTTATGTAAGTAGTCCCCGGTTCACCGATAGCTACTGCCACCACCAGCTAAACTATAAGATCTCTGACTAGTCCTTCCAATTTTTTTAGATCTCCACTTCCTCCACTAATGGATGAGAACAAAACCCTTTGAGAGCGCGCCACGCGCAACACTATGTAAGTACTCACGAGTGAATGTGATAGTTAGGAAAATGCGATTGCGGTTTTTCCTGCGTTGCTTTTTAACTATTGGTTAAAACAGGTTTTGTGTTTATATTACAGTTTGAATTTCTAAAGAGAACCCTGCAACCCAAAGGTAGGATTAGTTCCACTTGCCCTTACTGATACGTTGAGAGGTAGAGTCCGGTCCCCTTAGTTGACCCAATCTTGTTTCTCCATTCACAGGCTCTTGGTCCTGACGAGATTTCCCCACAACAAGGGGTCATCGAAACGCGTAGACCTCCTCTATCCAGCATTAGGAATTGTTGATTGACTCTCAAGCACATGAAAACTGTTTAGTTGCTTTTTTCCAATGCTTTGCTTTTCAAAAAACATGCTGTAAATAGAATCTTTCGAATGTGTATATATGTATATTTATCCGTGTGTTGTCCCGTATGAATGTTGAATGCAAGTTGTCAATTTGTCTACAAAGTGTCTTTTTTTACTCGTTTTCATTATTTGTTATTTTGACATACTTCTGTGGAGTTATCTAAATGTTTATCTAAAAAACAAAAAGTTGCCCATCGATATGGTATATGTGATATAAAAAATTAAAAGCATTTTGATTTATTTCGGACAAAACTGGTCTCCGAGAGTCACTGTTTCAGTCAGCGATTCGAGTGATCATCCGCGGTCCAAGTTTAATTAAGTTGGCAATACTGGTATTGTGTTTGGTTTATAGTTAATTGATAGTGAGGCTTGTCCTTATTGCCAGTGAGCCCAGACCCTGTTTTGGTTTTGGTACTTTAGCAGAAGACGTTCTGCGAGGTTGTCTTTGCCCCCAGTGGGAGCGGCTGAACTGTTGTTTTTGAAGTTTATTTTTTGTCCGTTTTATGTTTCTTATTGAGTTCTTTGAATACGAGTGAGTCACACACAGTATGTCTGAAGAACAAACTTTCGCTTACAGCGAAGATCACATTAAGGGCCTATTAGCAAAACCCCCTCTCTTCGCATCAGCTACTTTGAGTACTACGGCTAGGAATCAAAACGAAACCGAGAAACTCTTACGGCTAAAAAAGAAGCAAATTCGCACAGACCTGCACGGTCACTTCCTCCTCCAGCATTTGAGAGCTGGTACCATCCCAGGAGGACTTCAGATCAAAAATATCCCCGTGATATTTACAGACGACCCAATTTACAAAAAAGGATACAGTTTTATTGAGACCAAGTGTAGCCGAGACCTCATGGTCCTAACGGTTGAGACGGCACAAAGAATCTCATTACAACAACTCGACGAGATCAAAACTTTGGAATCTGAGATAGAAAAGAACCAACAGATTCCGGACGCAAAATCACTACTAGAAAAAGTAGAAAAGGAGATCCTAGAATTCAAGGACTACACAATTAACCAAAAGGAAAATCAGTTTCAAAAAGATAAGAAGAACTTCAATCTAGAAAAAACATATCCATACCTTCAGACAGATTTCTACTCTCGAGCAGACTCAAGGAGATATTTAGGAGAATATCAAGGACGATCAACCAATAAATTCATTTCTTTCTCGGATACCTCATCAGCATCAAGTGGAAGTGAGAGCGAGAATAACAATCAAAGAAGAGGAGGCAATAAAAGAGGATCATTCCAACAGCAACCAGGACCCTCTTCGGCTCCTTTTTTAGGAAGAGGCCAACCACAAAATCGAGCACGCCCGCGGTACAACCAGCCATGGGAGATGTCGACACGGAGGCACAATTACAAGAACTGGTAGTCTCTCCAATTTTCAATCTATCTAACAAAGTTCTCACTCAAGCAGAAACTAGTGTTTTGGAAAAAGGACTCTCCTTTGTCCCCATGAGACACACTAATTTCGTCAAACTTAAAATGGAGGCAATTGAATTCTGCCGGAAAATAAAACTAAAATCCTTTTTCGCACAAACTCCGATCCAATTGCCAATAGAAGTCACAGGACTGAGGAGAAAATCCACATTTTGCCCACCAGGAAATAAAATAGCGAAAGAAATTCTTACCTTTGAAAAAACCATCTTGTCAGCTATAAGCAAAATGGAGGAAAGACGGAGTTGGACCAAATTCAATATCTCACAAGCTGAAAAAAGTGCACTAGACAATCTCAAAAAGGACACGTCAGTTACAATCAAACAGGCGGACAAGGGAGGATCGATAGTGGTATGGGACACGGAAAAATACATCGGAGAGGTGATGAGCCAACTCAACAACCCGAGATGCTACAGAAAAATAGCCAAAAATCCAACGGCAGAACTACAACAACTACTCAACCCAATTTTGGAGAAAGGGTTGGCAGACGGAATAATTGGGAAGAAAGAATTTGAATACCTTAAATGCAATAACCCAAGAATACCCTTATTTTATGTCTTACCTAAAGTCCACAAAGACATTAATGCCCCTCCCGGAAGACCAATTGTCTCCGGGTGCGAGTCTCTGTTTGAACCGGTATCAAAGTTTGTTGATTTCTTCTTGAAACCGTTCATGTCCGAGGTGAAGTCATTCCTCCGAGACACGACAGATTTTATAAATAAATTACCAACTATTCCTTTTGAACAGAATGAAGACTTCCTTGTAACAATGGACGTGAGTTCATTATACACCCAGATTCCTCAGAGTGACGGCCTGGATGCCATTCAGTACTATCTTGATCAACGACCCAAACCGACTAGAGTACCAACAGAGTTTATCATGCAACTAGCTACATTGGCTCTGAAAAAAAACTATTTCAATTTCAACGGAGATTTTTTCTACCAGATAAGCGGTGTAGCCATGGGGTGTCCGTTCGCCCCAGAATTGGCTGTATTATTTATGTCACTCTATGAAGAGAAATTCGTCTACCAATCAAATCCATACTCGGAAAATATCACAAGTTGGAGTCGTTACATAGACGACGTCTTCTTAACTTGGAGAGGATCAGAAGAAGAATTAAAAGAATTTCACGAGTGGCTTAATACACGCACAGAAGAGATCAAATTCAGCATGAATTTTCCCAAAGTAAAAATGTCATTCCTCGATGTCGAGGTATACCCTACAGATGAAGGCTTGGTGACGACACTATATAAGAAAGTGACAGACAGAAACAAGGCTTTACACTTTAAAAGCAATCATCCGCGAAACTTAAAAGAAAATCTTCCCTTCGGACAGTACTTGCGGATAAAAAGGAACTGCCATTTTAAAGACGAATACATGTTCCACGCTTCCAACCTCACTGACAATCTAGCATCAAGAGGCTATCCCGTCAAACTATTAAAAAGAACTATGAAGAGAGTATGGTGGATCCCTCGAGAAACACTTCTAGTAAAAAAGACAAAACCATCTCTCAACAGGATAGTATGTGTCTCAACATTCTGCCCCAATTCCAACCAACTCAAGAAAACCATCCTACAAAATTGGCATCTAGTAGAAAATGCAGCTGAGACACTAAAAGAGAAGCCATTATTTGTGTTGGACAGGCCACATGAAGGGCCACTCTCCCCCGGCCCGACCAAGCCCGAGCCCGGTCACGCAGGTACCACACACCACCATTACACGTCCTCCGTCCCCTCCGGGACCCCTACCCTCGAACATGTCGACCTCGTGGGCCTGATCCACTGCCGGCCTGCGCGCCCATCCTGGGCGCCATCTTGGACACTCCACCACGAGGCCGCCTGGCCCCAGATCGACCTCAACCCTGGGCCTGGCCAGGTCTCAGACATCCCGGCACCACCATCCACCCAGGAGGTGAGCGGGCTACTTGGCAAGTCACTGGGGGAAAGAGGTGTCGATGGCTCTCCCCCGCCAGGTGCCGCTCGCCCATCGCCTCCCCGGGCGCTGGCTCCACCCCCCTGCTGGGTGTCTGGACTCCCTCATCCCGGACCTCCCGACCTCCAAGTGCGAGGGTCCGGACATCAAAGGGCACCAGCCCTATAACTGGGGCAGCTCCAGAGCAGGAAGGCAGTTGTATCTTGGAGTCGAGAGACGCAGAGAAGAACTCATCCTTGACGGACTACTGGCGCTGCCATAGCTCTGTCTCGTGCACCATCGTCTTGCCTGCTGGCGCTGCCGCAACCTTCGTAACCTTCATATCCTTCATCGTCGTCGGGACCTGCTGGCGTGGCCGCGGACCGTTTGCATTCACCATCTTCATCGGGACCTGCTGGCTCCGCCGCGGACCGTCGTTTCCTTCGTCCATCTCGGGACCTGCTGGCTCCGCCGCGGCCCGATCATCTAGAACGCCGAGCTCGAGGATTGAGAGCTAGTTTCATCTTTTGGTAACAAGACTGTCCCGCTACCCTTTTCCCAAGCCAGAGACCAGAACCGAGGGGACCCCTGAGTCCAGACCTCCTTGTACCATTCCATCGTAACCGTAAAGAATTGCCTATAAAGTCTCGTTGAACTTTACCCTTGTGTGGTGTCCGTCTGTGGGGGGGAAGTTACTTGTCTGTACGATCGCTGGAGACGGCTCTCCCCGGAGACCTCTCCCCTTATCCTCGGCCGACCCTCCCGGTCCGTCTAACATTGGTGGCCAGCGGCGCGATCCGAATCACCGCATAACCGTACAGAGAGTAGCTCACCCCACGGCGAATCACGATGTCAACTAAAGAAAGCGGATCAACGGAGAAATTCCAGATGGAGAAATTGGACGAGTACAGCCATCGTGAACTAAAACAGTTCTGCATCGAACTAGGTATCGCTACCACCGGACTAAGTACCAAAGACGATTTTAAGCAGGCCCTAGAATCTTGGGCAGAAACCGGGGCTGCCGGAACCTCGGATCAAAGCATCGCAGCAAAAACCACCACGGCCCCTGAGGAGCAAAGAACGGGTCTCTCGCAAGACGAGATCCAGGAACGAGAGAAAACCCGACTACACGAGCTGGAAATGGCCCGGCTCAAAATGGACATTGAACTTAAATTGGCCGAACAAAAAATCAACTTAGAGCACCTGCGTCTCCGAGAAGAAAGAGAGGAGAAACAGAGACAAAGGGAGCTCGAGGAAAAGAAACTGGCATATGAGCATGAGCGGAAACTAGCGGAGATCGACCTACGCAAGCAGAATAAAGAAGTAGGGGTGTCCGAGCAACCCCACACCCCAGGGGCAACAGAGAAAAAGGTACACATCCCCAAGGATGTCGTCCGAGAGTACTTCCGAGAGGACGACATCCAGCAATGGTTTAAGGCCTATGAAATCGCTATGACTGCACACCGGATCGATAGAAGCGATTGGGAAGCCGGTCTATGGGGGAGATTCCTCAATGAGGGCCGCGACGCCCTGCTGCAACTCCCGGACCACCAGATGACCTCCTATGACCATATGAAAGCTGCACTCCTCACCCGCTATGGCCTCACACCCGAGATGTACCGTCAGAGGTTCCGAGACTGCACCCGCATCCCGGGTACAACTTGGGTGGACTATGTAAACTACTTTAGCCGAGCCTTCGAAGGCTGGATCAAAGGAAGCAAGGTCACAACCTACGAACAACTGTTCAATCTTATGGTCTGGGAGCATCTGTCGAACAATTGCTTCATTGAACTCCGCCAGCACCTCCTCGACAGCAAGTTAACGGATCCCCGGCAGCTCGCAGCCGAAGCTGACCGGTGGGAAATCACCAGAGTGGGTCGAAATGGGTCCTACGAACAAAACCGGAACAACAGTGGTCAACACCGTCCCCGAGGAGGAGGAGGAGGCCAAGGACGCGGAAGAGACAACGTTCCGGTCGCCCCCGCTACCAGCACCACCCCCCCGGCCAACCGGGGCAGCACCCCGGCGCGACCGGGATATCGAGCCAATGTTACGTGCCATCGATGCCAACGAATCGGACACTATGCAAACGACCCAAACTGCCCCCAGTACCAGAGCCCAAGACCCCGCCAAGTAGCCGCTGCTGCTCTGGGGGAGGAACAGATCTCAGAGGAACAGGAGGAATATGAACAGGAACACCAAGAATGGGAGCCAGCCGCCATGGCTCTAGCCTGCTTAGGGGGGAGAGACATGGTTCCGCGGGTCCCCCTACCCGCTAACACCCAGAAGTACAGCCAATGGGTGAGCATCAATGGACGCCGGGCCGAAGCCCTTCGTGACACTGGGGCCAGTGTAACAGCCGTCCGCTGTCACCTGGTGACCCCAGAACAATATCTACCGAACATTCTCTGCCCTGTACGTTCAGCCGATAACTCGGAAAGTCTGTGTCGGATGGCCTGCGTCCCCTTCGAATGGGGAGGGGTCTCCGGCATGTTAAAGGTAACGGTCCGAGACGATGCCCCCGTAGACTGCCTCCTGGGGAATGACCTTGAAAGCTCTCCGTGGGCAGCCGTCGAACGAAGAGAACACGGGGGGATGTTAGGCGTCCCGGACTGGGCGTGCGTCACCACCCGGTCCATGGCCGCCCGTGCCAACCCCCGCCCAGAGGAACCCGAATGGCCGGCGCCACCGCCTCCGGTCGCCCCAGCCGAAACCACCGACCGTGACGTCCCCCCAGAACCAGCTCAACCTCCAGACCTCGCTAACATCGACCAGTGGCCTCAAGAGGGGGGGCCCACGCAAGAACAATTTCGCCAAGAACAGAAGACCTGTCCCTCCCTCGAGGGACTCCGCCAACAAGCGCTCGCCCAAAGTGCAGGGGATACCTCCGGAACGCACTGGGTCTACTGGGACAATGAACTGCTGTACAGTGAGCAAAGAATCGCGGAGCTGGGGGCTAGCCGAGTACTGGTGGTGCCCCTCCGTTTTAGAGACTTTCTGCTAAACCTGGCCCACGATGTCCCCCTGGCGGGACACCTGGGTCAAGATAAAACCTATAGTCGTCTGGTGACCCACTTCTTCTGGCCCAAAATGAGGAACGATGTACACCAGCATTGCCGATCTTGCCCCATGTGCCAAGCCAGTGGAAAGAGCGGCCGCAAACTAAAAGCCCCCCTGCAACCTTTTCCCGTGGTCACCACCCCGTTCGAGAGGGTCGGGATAGACATCGTGGGACCCCTGGACCCGCGCACCAAACAAGGCCATCGATTCATCCTGGTGCTAGTGGACCACGCCACCCGCTACCCCGAGGCTGTTCCCCTGCGAACTGTGACAGCCCCGGTAGTCGGCCGGGCTCTGTTGGGGATCTTCTCCCGTGTGGGCTTCCCCCGAGAAGTCGTCAGCGACAGAGGCACGAACTTTATTTCTAAATATATGAAGTCCCTCTGGCAACAGTGCGGGGTTACCTACCGATTCACGACCCCCTATCACCCTCAAGGAAACGGACTCGTTGAGCGGTTCAACCGCACACTCAAAGGGATGATCGGGGGGTTGGAAGAGCCCCTCCGTCGCCAGTGGGACGTGCTGCTGCCGTGCCTCCTCTTCGCCTATCGAGAGGTTCCCCAGAAGTCCCTGGGCTTCAGCCCGTTTGAACTACTATATGGACACCCAGTGCGGGGGCCGCTCAGCCTAGTCAAGGAAGGCTGGGAGATGCCCCCTCTAAAGAACCCACCAGATGTTTTCCGATACCTCCTAACCCTCCGCAACCAGACCCGGCGGTTCAGAGAGCTGGCAAAAGCCAACCTAGAGGCCAGTCAAGAGGACATGAAAAAGTGGTATGACCGGAATGCCTCCTCCATCGAATTTGAACCTGGGCAACAGGTATGGGTGATGTCCCCCACCGAACCCTGCGCCCTGCAAGACAAGTGGACAGGGCCCTTCAAAGTAGTCGAGCGCAAGGGTCCTGCCACCTATCTCATCGACATGGAATCTCCCCGGAACCCCCTCCGGGTCCTCCACGCTAACAGACTGAAACCCCACTTTGTGCGTTCAGAACTCAGCCTCCTGATGGCCACAGACAATGGGGCTGAAGAGGACTCCGAGCCCCTCCCTGACCTCCTACGGACTCAGGAGAAAGACGGCTCCGTGGATGGGGTCCGACTCTCGGAGGCCCTCACGCGAGAGCAACACCAGGAGTGTCGAGTCCTCCTGTCACAGTTCGCCAGCCTGTTCTCCCTCGCCCCAGGTGTCACTTCCTGGTGTGTGCACGATGTGGACACAGGGGACAGCCCCCCTATCCGCCACCGGGCCTACCGCGTGCCAGATCGGGTACGGGCCTGCATCCAGGAAGAGGTAGCAAGAATGCTCACGCTCGGGGTCATCGAGCCCTCAGATAGCCCCTGGGCCAGTCCTGTAGTACTGGTCCCCAAAGCAGCCGCCCCTGGCACCACGCCGGAACTCCGGTTCTGCGTCGACTACCGGGGCTTAAATGCGGTCACCAGAACAGACGCACATCCCATCCCCCGGGCAGATGAACTAATCGACCGCATGGGAGCTGCCCGCTACCTCAGTATTTTCGACCTGACGGCGGGCTACTGGCAAATCGGCCTCACACCCCGGGCCCAAGAACGTTCTGCCTTTTCCACCCCCGATGGCCATTACCATTTCAAGGTCATGCCCTTTGGCATGAAGAATGCCCCAGCAACCTTTCAGCGGCTCGTCAATCAAGTCCTGGCGGGGCTCGAAGGGTTCAGCGCCGCCTACCTAGATGACATCGCTGTATACAGCCACCATTGGACCGAGCACCTCCGCCACCTCCGAGCCGTGCTACAAGCCCTTCAGCGAGCTGGCCTCACGATCAAGGCCAGCAAATGTCAAATTGGTCAAGGGTCTGTAACCTACCTCGGACACCAGGTGGGAAGCGGCCTGGTGGCCCCTCTGCAGCTCAAAATTGCCGCCATCCAGTCCTGGCAGCCCCCCATCACCCAGACCGAGGTACGAGCCTTCCTGGGCCTCACGGGCTACTACCGAAGGTTCGTGAAAGACTATGGTACTATAGTGGTTCCCCTCACGGAACTCACGTCAAAAAATCAACCCAAGGCAGTCAACTGGACCCCAGAGTGTCAAACAGCATTCGAACAATTGAAAGCCGCCATGTGTTCCGCACCTGTGCTCCAGGCCCCCGACTACAGCCGGGAGTTCGTCGTCCAGACGGATGCCTCCGACCATGGCATCGGGGCAGTCCTGTCGCAAGTGAACACCGAAGGCCTTGATCAGCCAGTGGCCTTCATCAGCAGGCGACTCCTACCACGAGAACAACGCTGGAGCACCATTGAGAGGGAGGCCTTCGCCGTGGTATGGGCCCTCAAGAAACTCCGGCCCTACCTCTTTGGCACACACTTTCGGGTGCAGACCGACCACCGACCCCTGCAGTGGCTGATGCAGATGCGGGGAGAAAACCCGAAGTTACTACGTTGGTCCATCTCCCTCCAAGGGATGGACTTCACAGTTGAACATCGGCCTGGGCCAGATCACGCCAACGCGGATGGCCTGTCCCGGTTCTTCCGCCTCGACGAGGAGAGTCCCCAAGAGGATGGGTAACTCTCCCCGCCTTCAGCTGGGGGGGACGCATGTTGGACAGGCCACATGAAGGGCCACTCTCCCCCGGCCCGACCAAGCCCGAGCCCGGTCACGCAGGTACCACACACCACCATTACACGTCCTCCGTCCCCTCCGGGACCCCTACCCTCGAACATGTCGACCTCGTGGGCCTGATCCACTGCCGGCCTGCGCGCCCATCCTGGGCGCCATCTTGGACACTCCACCACGAGGCCGCCTGGCCCCAGATCGACCTCAACCCTGGGCCTGGCCAGGTCTCAGACATCCCGGCACCACCATCCACCCAGGAGGTGAGCGGGCTACTTGGCAAGTCACTGGGGGAAAGAGGTGTCGATGGCTCTCCCCCGCCAGGTGCCGCTCGCCCATCGCCTCCCCGGGCGCTGGCTCCACCCCCCTGCTGGGTGTCTGGACTCCCTCATCCCGGACCTCCCGACCTCCAAGTGCGAGGGTCCGGACATCAAAGGGCACCAGCCCTATAACTGGGGCAGCTCCAGAGCAGGAAGGCAGTTGTATCTTGGAGTCGAGAGACGCAGAGAAGAACTCATCCTTGACGGACTACTGGCGCTGCCATAGCTCTGTCTCGTGCACCATCGTCTTGCCTGCTGGCGCTGCCGCAACCTTCGTAACCTTCATATCCTTCATCGTCGTCGGGACCTGCTGGCGTGGCCGCGGACCGTTTGCATTCACCATCTTCATCGGGACCTGCTGGCTCCGCTGCGGACCGTCGTTTCCTTCGTCCATCTCGGGACCTGCTGGCTCCGCCGCGGCCCGATCATCTACAACGCCGAGCTCGAGGATTGAGAGCTAGTTTCATCTTTTGGTAACAAGACTGTCCCGCTACCCTTTTCCCAAGCCAGAGACCAGAACCGAGGGGACCCCTGAGTCCAGACCTCCTTGTACCATTCCATCGTAACCGTAAAGAATTGCCTATAAAGTCTCGTTGAACTTTACCCTTGTGTGGTGTCCGTCTGTGGGGGGGAAGTTACTTGTCTGTACGATCGCTGGAGACGGCTCTCCCCGGAGACCTCTCCCCTTATCCTCGGCCGACCCTCCCGGTCCGTCTAACAATTTGCCTTCAAAAAGGATCAGAGTGTGGCCAACCACCTTGTACGAGCAGCAGTGAAGCAGAACCCACCCACAATTAACACCATGCTAGGACTACCACCTATACAGGGTCACCACAAATGCGGTTCTTGCATTTGTTGCGCAAGCACAGAAGAAGGATGCTTGTTTCAACATAAGCAACTGTTCTGGAAACACGAAAAGTTCACGAACTGCAAATCAAAATACGTCATCTACGGCATAAAATGTCCTTGCGACATGCTATATATTGGAAAAACAAGCCAAGAGATTAGATGCCGCATCACTCAACACAAATCACGAATAAAAAAGAAAGTCACAACTGCCCCCCTTGTCGATCATTGGATCAGTCACGACCACACACTAGACGATCTGAAATGGACAGTCATTGCCAAAATCGAAAAAGACCCCAGAGGAGGAGATATTGAGGCAAAACTATCTCGCCACGAAGCCATGCTTATAGTCAAGTTTAATACAGCTACAGATGGCCTTAACGAACTCTCTGAGATCTACCGTCTATAAACTCCTACCTGAAATACATGGAAAGATTCGGGTTACCGTCTCCTGCGCAGACTATGAGCCCGACTACACAAGGTCACATGACAGACACAAAGTCAGCATGACGACGAATCTCCAAAAAACTACAATCCCCACAAATCCTACGACCAGGAAGTGAGTTAAAAACCAGGACACACGAGACAAGAGACATCGAACTGGATGGTGCCGGCATCTGCATTCATTTGACAGAGACCGAAGAGCGTGGACCCCCAGACATACTCAACATACTACAAACTAACAGGTACATTGGAACACACTGACAGAACCGTGATAGATCAGTAATCCTGCTGACGCAGTTTCCACGAAGAATACTGACATTAGCCTTCAATTTTCCTTTCAGGAATCAACCAATCTAACAAGGCGTTTCACCGTGCGGATCCGGGAAACAGCCCCGTCTCCACGCTTCAATTTTATGTAAGTAGTCCCCGGTTCACCGATAGCTACTGCCACCACCAGCTAAACTATAAGATCTCTGACTAGTCCTTCCAATTTTTTTAGATCTCCACTTCCTCCACTAATGGATGAGAACAAAACCCTTTGAGAGCGCGCCACGCGCAACACTATGTAAGTACTCACGAGTGAATGTGATAGTTAGGAAAATGCGATTGCGGTTTTTCCTGCGTTGCTTTTTAACTATTGGTTAAAACAGGTTTTGTGTTTATATTACAGTTTGAATTTCTAAAGAGAACCCAGCAACCCAAAGGTAGGATTAGTTCCACTTGCCCTTACTGATACGTTGAGAGGTAGAGTCCGGTCCCCTTAGTTGACCCAATCTTGTTTCTCCATTCACAGGCTCTTGGTCCTGACGAGATTTCCCCACAACAAGGGGTCATCGAAACGCGTAGACCTCCTCTATCCAGCATTAGGAATTGTTGATTGACTCTCAAGCACATGAAAACTGTTTAGTTGCTTTTTTCCAATGCTTTGCTTTTCAAAAAACATGCTGTAAATAGAATCTTTCGAATGTGTATATATGTATATTTATCAGTGTGTTGTCCCGTATGAATGTTGAATGCAAGTTGTCAATTTGTCTACAAAGTGTCTTTTTTACTCGTTTTCATTATTTGTTATTTTGACATACTTCTGTGGAGTTATCTAAATGTTTATCTAAAAAACAAAAAATTGCCCATCGATATGGTATATGTGATATAAAAAATTAAAAGCATTTTGATTTATTTCGGACAAAACTGGTCTCCGAGAGTCACTGTTTCAGTCAGCGATTCGAGTGATCATCCGCGGTCCAAGTTTAATTAAGTTGGCAATACTGGTATTGTGTTTGGTTTATAGTTAATTGATAGTGAGGCTTGTCCTTATTGCCAGTGAGCCCAGACCCTGTTTTGGTTTCAGAAACAAAATGTGCCATTTTCCTGAAAATTTCAGCCGATTCCGTCCACAAACGCCAAAGTTATTAGACATAGAATTTTCAAAAGTCCCATAGAGAAAAAATCCATACAGGAGGACTAAATACCGGGACTGCATCTCCCACAATGCTCTGCCTTGATGGAACCCCCCAAATCTAAGGGCCAGCAGATGCATTTAAAAGGGAGGCGGCTCGGAGCACGCACCATCTCCGTCAGCCTCTGAAGAAGTCGTAAGATGAAACGCGTCAGGCATTAACGGAGCGGCTGTCTCATAAGGATACTGAAAAGCGGACCTGTGGCCATACCAATAAAATGCTTTCTGCACGCCTTGGTTAGAGTGATTCTTATCCAGATGTATATATATATATATATCTATATATATATGAACAAGGGCGGACGCCCGAAACGCGTAAGATCTGGTGGCCTTGAGCGCACAATAAATCGTTTTAGCCCATAACGGACGTTGGAGTGGCGTGGCTTTCTTTCCTATCATTGCTGTGGCGGCTGCTGCGCTGGTTTGGTGAGAGAGCTGCATTTGCGCATATATATATATATTAGTGTAAATTATTGACTTCGGTGATTTTTAGGTATCTTTCAAGTGCTGTTGTCTGTACTAGTGGAACCCTTATCTCACAATAATAGGTGTGAATTAAGCGAACGAATGACAGTGACTGTACAGTCATGCAGCCCGAGGTACAAAATGGTCCATTCTGAAGGTGTATTCTTTCATATTTGCTTGATAGAGCGTGTGTGTGGTTTCAGCAATGTATTTTTCCTGGACAAATGTAGCTTCTATTAAGGGGCGTTCACTTCGTACATGTGTAATTGACTCAGGTGAATGCTGTATATGAATTTCAGTGAATATTTAATCATTGGCCTAGGTGGGATTAGGCTTTCAAAGATCTGAATTTATTTTGTTGCTGCCAACCTGCCTTGGTTGAAATTAATGTACGAATTAATGCGTAGAAACACTATGTGGGATCTTGTTCGGAATAGGACACCAGGAATGGATTAATCCGGAGACCTTGAAAACTGGCAGCAACATCAGCCATGTGTGCATTTTACAAAAATGACTTCAGCGGTGATTTCTGATTTTTTGCGGACTCAAGAAACAACAATTATTCCGTGCAGGAAACAAGTCGTGTTGCCATGAGGACGACACCGGTTTAAACAGTTCAGCCTGGATCCTGGGGCCAGGGGTGGGGCTGCACATGGGGAACTCATTACTGTCGGCATTCTGCTGCACGAGCAAAGACTGACGTAACCGTTGCTAACGTGACCACTCCCACGCCATCCACGCGAGGACAGCAGCCGTCACGAGGCAGGGGTGGGGCGGGGGCGACCCAATGCACCTTTAATCTATGACGCAGGTGTGTACTCGTAAACATGCATGGTGGGCGACATGGATGCCACGCGGGCGGGATTTGGAGGGAGAAGAGAAACTGTACCTATAGTGATTGAATTGCACAATGGGTCGATTCCACATTCTCCACTTGACCAAATTTTGAGATCCTAGACAATTGTTTTATTTCACTATCCCTCCTTTTCCTTCATCAGCATATAAAAGAGGACGTCAACATATATGAATTCAGAATAGGGGCAGAATAAACCCATCTCTTGTGTTTGATTTTATAAACTATAATGTTGTTTATGTATAATAGCAACCCCGGCCACCAAAAAAAAAAAAAACTTCCCACTGAACTGATGTAATCTGATGTACTAAGGTGAAAGGGTTCTGCATATTCATGAAATACACTATTTGAATGCATCACATTTTTACAAGTTTGCTGCAAGAGGATTTTAAAAATGAAGGTGTTCCTAAGGTTAAGCAATGCAGGCCACCCTAGTTACTTCCTTTCTTTCATTTCAATTAACATTTAAATAAATGTTTGCCCCTTTATTGAACACCTTTTTAATATTAGTGCTGAGTTGTGTAAACAGTGGCACAGTGCTATGGTTGGCCAGGGCACCGGGTGGATGTGAAAGTCATAAGGGCCACCAGGCCCTACTTATAGTATTACCAGTGCCGGACTGGCAATAGCAGGCACCGGGCAATGCCCCGGTGCGCCGCACGGGTGGGGGTCGGTTTTGGGCCCCTGGGGGCCGTTTTTGTTACAGGGCGTTTTTTGCAGCATAGCTGCAAAATCGGCCCTGTACCAAAATCGGCCAAAAGAGCTCGGCGGCACCTCCACCCCGACACTCCCACCGAGTGGGTAGGGGGGGCGGCCGAGCACTTTGCCAGGGCCGGTTGTGGCTTCCCAGTCCGGCCCTGAGTATTACTGACCTATGAGATACCGGCCTGATAAACATGTCAAGCCATGTGCTTGCCACATAAATGGCTCAATAAGCACGAAAGACCCATGACTATTTGTTCGCTTTATTAATTTGATGGTAGCAAGAAAATAAGTTATGAACTCCACGGTCAACCAGCACTTGACAAAACTGTACTGAGGAGAATGAATAACAACTTCCTAATCAGGGTGTAAAGTACAGATTCACATTGAAGTGATGAAAGTTTCAAACTCTCAGTTTAAAAGCAAATGTTCAAAAATATAATTATAATGTAAAAATATATACCTGTAGTAAAAATATTGATCTTGAAATACCCTGACATTTTGCACAAAAAAATAAATAAACAAAGTCAGCTCTCACTTTGGATTGTAACCTCATTGCTATCCCGCTGCTGTGAAGTACCCCTGCCCCAGCTCTCACTTCAATGTTCAACCACCTAACTCTAACAGTAACTGTAACCCCAACTTTCACCCCATAAACTTAACCTTTCTCCAAAACATAAATCCCACACTCTCCACTAAACCTTAACCAAACCCTTATCTTCATCCTCACCATGCTATATCTCACCTGTTCCTTTTGTGCACTAAAAACCTCCTGAGGAATTCACCCTTGCGATCTATTTGTGCTTAATGCACGAAAATCGTTCCTCCTTTCTAACCTTTCAGAACTGAAGCATTTTCAATCTTCTATACTACGAAGCCCCAGTTTTTGTTGATTTATCTAATGCAACGAACAACCATTGACAAAGCTAACTAACAGTTCTTACTTGTTGTAGGTGTAATGTGTTTTTTTTTATAAATCTGGATGCAATGACAAAAGCAGCAATTTACTAGTCTGGTGGCACACAAAGCTAAACACTGATTTTTAGCTTATGTGGTTTTAAGCCACGCCCTTAATTACATCGGCCACACTCCTTTGAGAGACCCCCCCCCCCCCCCCCAGTTTTTTCATCCCACGTAAACCCCTGCCTGCAACACCCAGTTATCTACGGACTTCAGTCTTCCCACTATCTCCAAGGCCACATGTAGGCTGTCTCCGGATAGCCACTGCCCCTAAACCCAATTTTTCCAACAACTTCCTGAACTTGCCTTCCCCTGCACCTTCGCCGTACCCACAAATCTCAAAACTGCCATCAACCATTCTGTTATCGTCCCACTCCTCTTACGCATACCCTGACCCATGTCCTATGGAGTATTTTGCCAACGACCATCTGGAGCCTGACCCCAATAGGTCTCATTAAACTCCCACTATCCGTCCCTCAAAGGACAGGGACCTTATTCTTCGCATGCAGTGCCTCCATTTTGCTCAGAGAAATCCTGCTTGCCCATTGCCGTCAATCCCAGTCCACCTTTCCCTCTGTGGGAAGCGTGTGCCACCCCTCACCTAAAGCACCAGGACACCACCATCAAAGAAAGAGCACGCTGTCCTCGGGCCAAGGCCACCCCACCTTCAGTGCGACACATATCACCTATTGAAGAGCTGTCACGAGTAACAATCATTATAGACACCATACATCCTGGTCATACGTACCAGCAGATCTCTGCAGGCATGCCCTGCCCCTACTCCATCTGCTCACTCCCTTCTGTAAAGGCTGTAGGGAGTGCTACTTATACACCCTACCCAATGAGATACCCAGGGATGAATTGTATTACAAATCGGCCTAGGCACGCTAATAAAAAGTGGCCCACATTTGCATATCGCCTTTCCGAAAAACTCTGCTTCAGCGAAATTTTATAAAAATGGTGGAGGTGGGGTGGCGTTAAAGAAATGCATGGAGTTTACACTGGTGAATCACAGCTGAAGACTAGTGAGGCCACTTCTGCGCAGGCCCCTGCCCCCATTCAATATGCATATATCTACTGGGCCAGCCCATCCAGAGAAAGGGAGTGACACTCAAAAAAGCAGCCCACATCTGGAGCTCGGACACCGGCCCCTCGGACATTGCCTGAGTGCCCGCGTTACCAATCCGACGCTGTCAGATACCGCTCTTAAAAACACATCCCTCAGGCTGCGCCGTAAACCCAAGAACCCCAAAGCAACGCCACAAAACATGAGCATGGATGGTGACTTTCTAGGCAGACTGCATCGTTCACCCAAAGTCCAGTGTCAAAACCAGTCTGCTGTTCCTGTACCGTTTCCAAGGGCAGCTTGCATCGCTGAGGACATTATGCATCGGTCCTGCGTGGGCTTGAACCCTGCACTGCTGGCCCATCATACACTTGTTCTACTGCCGTTCATTCTGTAGGTTTCATTCTACCCGGGAAGCTTGAATCGGCCAACACTCGTCTCACCTGTTTTGTGCAGCACCTTTTAACAATACAAAAACCGGAACCATTGCCTATGCCAGTGTATTTTTTTTGTTTTTTATCATTACAAATTCAGAACTACAGGTTACAGGGTAATATAAAGTATTTTGCTACTTAAAATGCGAGATTTGAGACCTACACAATTTTCATAGCTTGTAATTGGTTTTAGAATTTTTTTCCAATCCTCATCTATCGGTTTTCATATCTGACACTGCCAATCACAGAATGACTCGGGCTGTGTACTGAAATGGAAACTCCAGAACTGCGACCGCCTGTGTAGTCGATGGAAGAACGAGGCCTAAAAAACCCGTAAAACTGCATAAACACAAATGCCAGTAACAAAATGCTACACTCGCGAGGTGCTTTTTGCAGTCATTCATACTGAGCCTACAGAGCAGTGTAGTGTGCATCTGTGCATTGGTAAGTTCGCGATGCTCTCTAGTGGCGGTTGTGAGGTATTACACCTAAAAGAGCGAAATTCTTCGGGTAAATAAGTTGCGGAATTGGTCTCATTAGGGCCTTTTTAGACGGGGCCTTTATTCCAGTGGCCAACAGGAAACCAGCGGCACAGGGCGCTACTAAAAGGGTGTTCCTGGAGGCCGCGTATTCATTCCCGTAAATCACTGCGGTTCGTCGGTGAGTGGTTTTGTGAAAGGGGAAAGTCGATAGTGTGGCATCCTTTCAGGGGTGGCTCTCGGCTCATGGGGGCCCTGGGCAGGGAGCGTAGGTAGGGGGCCCCGGAAGAGGGAGTATAGGCGGGGCCGAGCACGGAGGTGAGTGAAGAGGGGGGGGTCAGGGTGTTTGGAAGTGGAACAGTGCCGGAGGCCCCAAAATCCCTGCCAGGGGCCGCCACGCAAATATGTATCCATCCTCAGAGGATTATTATATGAAGGATATATATTGGCGTGGTGGCCCCTGGGGTTTGGTGCAGTCCTGCCAAGCATCACGCAACACGTGTGACGCCCACGCATTTCAGTGTGGTGATCCGCATCACCGCACTGAAATGAAATGTCACGCATTTGTGCACCTGCCAGGCGAGCCAACGGCGCCTGTCACTGTGCTCATCACCGTGGCTCTCTCTGGTGCTCGAGGTGCCGCCTGTGTCCCGAAACAGTTAACAGCAGCAGACTGCGCAGCTCTCTGAGAGCTGGCGCGCTACAAATGTATCGACTGGGCCAGGGATTGTTAATCGGATGTGACCTCATCACGTCCGGCTGCCTGCAGAGGAAGTGAGGTCCCTGGTCCTTAGAAGCGGCGGGAGACTCGAGAGAGTTGAGTGCCTCCAAACGTTTGAATTAAGTCCATTGAGCCTGCCGCTGCTCGCACCTGTTGTGCTGCCCTCTTATCAAGGAGCCGCTTGCCTGCTCCGGAACAGAGTTGGAGAACCGCAGTCACTGCAGTGCTGGGCAAAAGGGTTAAGTGGTGCCTGCAGCCTCTGTTGATTCTGCGCGAATCCAGACCGGACCACGGATGTCTGGGACAGGTACGTAGGTTGCTCGTGGCCTGAGCGGGCAGCAGTTGAATTTTAGATTATTGGCTCTGTTGCCTGCAATGAGCTCGCCGTGATAATGGGTGTCCGGCCCAACCTAGCCTGGCCTGGCCCAGAGCGGGCGGCGGCTAACTGAGCACGGAACCGAGGTGCCCAGAGCAGAGACGGTCACCAGGCACAGAGAGCGAGAGGCGAGCTAGGCCGCAGTGTAGCTGCTCTCGCTGCCACCTGCCGTTGCTGATAAAGTAAGTGTGCCTACAGTGAGGGGCATAAAATCATTTGACTGAGACACTGCAGCACTTTGGTTAAAACACATGCAGCGCTGCATCGCGTATGCCAGGAGCGATTATTTCATGGTAATTAGTTGCAGCGCGCTGAGAGCCGAAGCCACCGGCGGCTGAGACAAGTACCGGGCAGGGACATAGCTCTTGTGGTTCAGCAGTCCACAGCACACCAGTCGAAGTCACTGTGCAGCTGCTGCTTCCCGGGTCGGCGTTAGCCAGGGAGTCATTTGGAAGTAAGGGAGTGCGTGTGATATCTTTCACTCTGCTTTATTATTGGTTTTATAATGCTAGCCTATCGCCGGGCGGTGTCACCTCCCAGGGACACGTGGATATATTCTCGGTGGTGAGGGATGAGTGGCAACCTGCGCAGATATACTAATGGGAATTTCACCAATGCAGTCACTCATAGTTTACTTCCAATCATTCCTGCTGGCAATCATTATGGCCGAGAACTCGGTCTGTGTCAGTAATAGCAAAGTCAGACTTGGACTGCTATTACCTCGTGAACCCTGAAGTGACACCCTGTCTGCGTGTGATTGGCCAGAGCCAGACGCAAGCGGGCAGGAGTTTTGTATTTCCTTGCCACGCACGCAGGCGTCCAAGCGGTGCCTTTCTTCCAGATCCCATCTTATGCGCGCCAGGGGCTGTCCCTGTTTAAAGCCAATGCCTGCCCACCCTCCTCCACCCACGCACTGGTCACCAGGTCACTAGGCATCGAACGATTCCTGCTATTGTGTTGCTAACACGGTCCTCCTATCCCTGATCCAAGGCAGTGTTTCACCACGGAATTTCACGTGCTGTGTGGTAAGTACAGAGCTGCTCATATTACCCCAAACAATTACGAGATGGAGTCAGGTGCTTGCATTTTCTTTGTGGTGGTGTACGCACCGAAATGTAAAACAAGTGTTGCTTCTTGAAAAAAGAAAGTTTTCTGTGCTGATAAATGGAGTACAAGTACGAGTTAATTTTATTACATATGGTATCAAGATTACAGTCTGGGCCTGTGATTTTTTTCCCAGGTAGTAGCGTATTTTAGTATCTACATGCAAATCTGTTTTAAACGGTGGGGACCCCTGATCGTTTAATCGTTCACTTTAGCTACAAATATATTAAGAATTGAGGTGCATTTTCAGAGTCAGTGTGACCTCCAGCCCCCATGAGTTAGTCCGCTGCAAGACTGGAGTATTAACAAAAAGTGAGTGTGTAAGAAACGTTAATAAAGTTCTTGTAAGGAGTTCTGCTGTGGACCATAACTGAAGCTGTTTACTTTATGAAATATTGTTTTGCCCGTAAAGCTTAGATTACTTTCAGATTAGTAAATTGAGTTAGTGTCAATAGTCTGTGCAGCTGGACTGCAAGGAGTCGTCTCCAGTTAGCGCCCTTCCATTTCTGGGCCTTTGCCGCAGTTTTAAGATCTCCTTACAGTTTACCATTGCTCGTATGGGTGTAATTTCTGATATCTATATGTTTCTCTTACCTTCATTGATAGATTTTGCTCGTGACAAAGTGTCACTCATAGTCGTTGAAATGTCACTCATATTTACTCTGAAATTAAGAAAATGTCACACATGGCATTCTGAAACCTTGGCAGCTATGTTGGTGGCCCTGTGCAGGTGCACAGATTGCACATGCCTAAGGCCACCCCTGATCCTTTTGACAGGAAATTACGCGGTGGTGGATCCACCACAGAGGCGGATCCTCCACTAAGGCGGTGGAGCGTCACTCCACTGCTGAAAAGGAGAAAATAAAATGATAACACATTGTTATTATAATTTTATTTTCCCTATTGCAGTCAGTGGCGAGGTGGGGAGGGGCAGGTCAGGGGAGGAGTGATTTGCAGTCCCTAAATGCACATGAACCGTTTGGCGGGCCCTCTTGCCCAACCAAACAGTCATGCGCACTTTGCATGTTCCTAACAGGCTGCATAACACAGCCTGGTCAGGAACATACACAGGCTCCCTGATGAAGTCTGAGGGCCGATCCACGCCACTCAGACCAATCAACACGCTGCATTGCAGCGTTGTGATTGGCTCAGGGGTGGCTGTCTGCCCAGGTGCTTCCTGCTGCTAGCTGGGACAGGAAGAGAACAAGGACGGAGGAGAGGCGGTGGACGGCCCATAAAAGGTAAAACTTTTCTAAATTTAATTTCTCTCCTTCCCCCCCACCCTACACACCCATCTGATAGCAGCCGCTGCTGTAAACATTTCACACCAGCTCACGTTAGCAGATGAACCGCAATGCTTTTCAGCATCCAAGAAGAAAGACCCTTTAAGCCATGGGTACTCGAAAGCATTTTCCTGTGGACTGAAAAGTTTTGTCTGGTGTGACCGAGGGCCGCACTATTGCCAGCAGGATGCAGTCTCGGCTCTTGGGGCAGGGTGCGTGGGGACGGAATAGGATTTTAAAATGTATTTTCCCTATTCTGCTGCCTGCCGACTCCTCAGTGCCCCCCCTCCTCTACCACGCGTACCTGCAGGAGCTGTGCCTGGCAGGGTAGTGGGGGGGGGGGGGGGTCCTAAAGTGGGTGTAGGGAAAGTAAAGTATGTACATATAGTGGCTGAACTGAATTGCACAATGTAGAACTGGACAACCTGGGGTGCAGTACACCCTAGTTGTGAGAAGTTGAACTGATATGTGATGTCCACTATTCTAGTGGGCACCCTGTATCAGTCCAAACTACCCTTATGGTGATGGTTGTAAAGTTAACCTTATAGACCAGCTATCCTAGTGGTAGCATGGACAAAGCAGTCTTAGGCTAATACTTCAGAGAGCATGTGAAGCCAATTGTTTTACCAGTAATAACCCCTAGAATACCAAATGAAAGGACACCACACAAGGTATATATATAATATATATGTCTTTATTCCTAACACAAACCCTCTGTACTCTTTATGAGGTCAGAGTTCGAGATACAGCACAAGTGACTCAATAAGCATACTATAAGTTGCACAAATACAATTCTGCCCTAGGGGCCTCACGAACCATATACTAAATAAGTGGTATAAGGACCACTTCAGAACAGGTGAATAGGCCTAAGGCATCGCTGGGACTACACTGAACAACCACAGGTTGCGTGTGCAGTGTCTAAACACACACACAAGTTCTCAGACTTTCAATGGGAACATAAAAGTTAGAAACGAGTTGATTTAGGACCGTCCGGGTGGACTTGCGGGGAAACCCAGTTAAAACAGGAGACTTGGATAGTTATTACCCACGGGAGCACCGGAGTACTCGAGTTACCTCACCCAGGGAAGCCGGGTGCATAGGTGTGAAGTTGTGTCGGGTTTCGTTGTCGATTCCCATGGAGAGCTGCAAGAAGATGCTGCAGGCGACGAGGAGGAAGATATCCGGATGGATCAGAGAAGTAAAGAACCTGAAAACAGAGGGGACAGAGTCTGGGTCACTAGCCAGTGACCAGGAAGGAACCAGGAAGGAACCAGGCGATGTCGAGCTGCAAACAGGTGAAGAAGTGAAGCTTGTCTCTGCAACCACGTGGACCAGGAGGCGTCAATGACGACCAGGAGCTGGATTCAGACTGTCCCACGAAGGCTCTCGCTGTTGGCGGTGTCGGCTTCCGGACTGGAGTCAACAAGCCTTGGTAAAGGCAACCCACGCCGGAAGTGAAGATCGGCTTCTTCTACAGACCAGCAAGGTCTGCGGAGCTTCCCCTTTACAGGAAAACAAGAGCAAGCCCAGAGCAACCAGGCAAGCAGCGTTGTTTCAAAATGGAGTCTTCAAGATGGCCCCTAGCCAGCGGGCTAGCAACCGCGAAGACGCGTCAAGAGGAAATGCAAGAGCAGGCCCCACGCGGCACTCGTGGAGTGTGGAGGGCTGAGCTCCAGTGCACTTACTACTCGGGGTTGGGGCTTCTCAAGTCCCAATGCACAACTTCGAGGATGCCTCAGAAGCTGCACAATTTAGCAAACAGCAGAATGGCCAGGTGTCCGGTCCTACGTCTCTCGTGTCTGCCACGGGTCTCAGCTTTGCTGGAGGTGTGGGATAGGGTCGGAGAAGTCTGGAAGTCCAGTCCTGTGAAGCAGAGTCGTCGGGATCCGGGAGCATCGACAAAGCAAACCGGCAATTCGCTAGGTGGTGCCTGTTTGCACAGGTGGTCACTCCTTGACCACAAGGGAGATTCTTCAGTCTTCTAGTTGCAGTAGAATGTCGAAGGTCCAGAGTTTCGTTTCAGAGTTTTAGTTCAGGATAATCTAAAGTCTCTAGACTCAGCTCCTAGCTTTATACTGATTAAAGGGGCTGGATTACCTGCTAGGTCCCTCCTATGGGTGGGACCAGGGAAGGGGGTGGTTACACCCCTTTCCCTTTGTCCAGTTTCGCGCCAGAGCTGGGGCTTGAGTGCCCCAGCAACTGGTTTGAACCGGGCTATGCATGGAGCACCTTGTGTGCCCCAGGCCGTGTCTCATTTCATTCAACCCACCCTGCCCCAATACACTATAGCCTGTCTGGGGAGGTGCTAGCACCTCCCAAGGCAGGAAATCTATTGTCCAGGCCTCCCTCGCTGGAAGGGCTCCCAGCTGCAGGAGGTCAGACTTTTGTCTGTGGCAGCATTTTGTGATGCTGAGGCTGTTTAACTTTAACCGGGCAAAGCTACAACTACATGTCTTCTCCCTCTAGAAGGGTGGAATGCTACCCCGTCACCAGAACTGGCGAGGGGGTAGTATTCCAAAGCGTATGACACCTTACATGACATGTTTTGATAAAGCCAAACCAAAGTTAGCATTAACTGCGAGGATTATAATGCACTTAAGAGTATATGGTATGGCTATATCATGGAACAGCTAAAAGGACATGGTTCCGAAAGCTGCAGACAGGCTCAGCTCATGCTAGAGCACCATCTCACATAAAACCAAGCACTCTGCCTTCAGGATTGTTAAGGCCTGCCATAGGAGTGACTTATAGGCGTATATGTGTCTATATATAAGGTTAGATCTAGGAATATTATATCTAAGCAAGGGGTGATTACACAACCTTGCCACAGCTGAGTGATCAGCCATTTGTGTCAATGTGGAGGGCCAGCCAGTGTGGCATAATACCTACTGCAGCCCCTGGTAGGCCTTGGAAGCAACTATGCCCTGGGTACCTATGGTACACTATACAGGGGCTCATAATGTGACCCAATATCCAATTGGAGATGTACCTAAAGTACATAGAGTCCATTTAACAGTGAGAGCAGATAGCCTGGGGCCCTGATTAGCAGGATTCCAGGCCATCTAAGCCGAAAACCAGCTAAACACTAGGCAAAAAGTTGGGGTAACCATATAGTCAGATATCCACCTTCCTACACTAGTTGCCTCCTTTCTTTGACTGAAATGAACCTTTAAATAAATGCTTGCTGTTTATTTAACATGTTTTAATGTTAGTGCTAAGTCCAGTAAACAGCAGCCCTGGGGGGCCCATGTGTCAATGACCAGCTGTGGGGCACCGTGCTGATAATCAAAGTTGCCATGGTGAAACATGAAAGCAGCGCCATAATGATAATATCAGCTCTAGTGTTAAGAGCTCAAACACACGGTATATTGCAAAACAACATCAAAAGAAGAAACACAAGCGATCATATAAATCCTTTTGGAACCACAAAAAAAAAAGTTCCACAAACACCTGGTATAATGCTAACTAAGGGAGGGACAGTGTACTTGCCTGCAGCTCTTGAGGGGGGGATAAACAGTAAAAGAGGCATGCCATAACAAATAGAAAGCAAGATCACAAGAGTGACGATGGAACCAGCTAATCACAAGCCTATTAGTGGGCTTAAAGTCCATATAGTGAATAAAGCATGTCTTGAAGACAGTGCATGTGCACTGCCAAGGCTCGACTTAAAAACCAACAGTATTGCCGCCTTCCCTATTTTTAACACCTCCTGACTAACCGGCACCATGCTTGCAACAAGGCAGTAATAAAACTACACATTTTACAAAAAGCTAAATTTCAGGAAAATGATTAATAAAGTACATATAATTTAGAATGAAAATTGAATTCAAAGGCATATGTCAGGTACAAAACTATTTTGCGATATTGGCAAGATGACTGGATTGAGTAGAAAATATCTCCATTAAGACATTTTGTGCTCAACCCAGTCTATTTGTGAATATTTTTTATGACAGAAATAATCCCCACAGTAAAACTAAAAATGTAAAATCACACACCTCTATAATTAATGTAATTTAACACAATTCACTTAATGAAAAATTGAGCGAATTACACAAGCTCAATATAAATTGTGCACAGGCCTATGCAACAGTCCAAAAATTCAAACAAACAATGGTAATAGTCAATATAGTTAGCTTTGTGGGGTTAATATATATTTTTTTAGCATTTTCTAATTCTTCAACAGACAACGCAGATGTTGCGTATATAGCAGTAGCGGCAACTCTCATGCCAAGTGATGCACATTGTGTTACACAAACTAATTTTGGACCAATCCCAAGCAACAGTGAATTAATAATGATTCACCTGCATTTTTTTTTCTACAAGTCAACCCATCAATTGGTGTCAATTGCATACGCTGCAATAACGACATTCAGCTGCACTGCGGGAGAGGGTCTGGTAACTCTGCCTTAGTGCACCATGTCCGAGAAGGACCACTTGGCAGAAGGCATGTCATACGGAAAAGAGGGGCGGTTCGCCAAGGTTAGAAGGGCTTGTCAATGATCGGAAAAAAGTTTGGTTGGATGGTCTGCAATGCTGTGGCTGCAATTGGACAGAAATTATACATTTTGCTGTTAAAGCTGCTTCATTTTAGAAATTTCATTTTTTTATTTTTCAGAAACTTTTAAAATTAATAATTATGAAGGAATGCATTGTAAATGTATATAAATTGTGTTCTTTTCTTTTGATAATGTTGGCATTTTGCAATGGTTTTAAGTAACTATGCAAATAAAAATGCATACCTTAAAAAATACCACTCGATCAGAAGTGGACACTGAGTTAGCCTTGATGGGCAGTGCTGCTCTCCTCTGCCGTTCTATGTGCTGGGAGCTGTGCCATTGTGCCACTTTAAGGCATATTTTACTTGTCCATCTCAGCTCTTTCCATAAAAGACTGCAGCAATTAAAATGCCTGTCTACAACTCTACCCTCCATCCCTTGCAGGAAACAGAGCACGCAGAAAGCAAACCAATCACTGATGCTACTTGCCCAAATCAAAGACATAAAAGTGTTGCTAATAAAGAGTAACTAGAAGAGTATTTCTATATCTCCAAAAATGGCTTCTCTTCAATACGCCTGTTTTTGAAGGGTTAGATCCATTAATGATTGAGAGACTTGGGAAAGATAAGTCAACCATGTCGACCAATCTTTTGTATGTAACCATTTTGTAGCTTCGACCCCAATAGGGATTTGGAGTATGGTTGGAGTTAATGTCTAGTAAGCAGGGTTAAAAAATATTTGCACTAAATATTTACATTATGCAAGGCAAAATAAAGAGATCTGCCTCGAATGGCACAATTTTATCCTGGGATATAAGGTGAGATTAACCTCCATGTCTTCAGTTCAGTGTCACCAATTTAGTCACAAGACCAGTTGTCTTCTCACCAAACAGCATCTCATGCAGTCGCGGCAAGGCCGATTACGTACTGCAGGCTGCTGCCGCCGTGAATAAAGCACACTTGTCATTTTATTTGGCCTTGAAGCAAGTTTTGGAAAAGAAGAACACCTGACATATTACATGTCTCTGGCTGAAGGAGGAAGCATTGATAAGGAAGACAGATAAAACCTTATAAAGGAGTAAATTGTTTCTTGTGGTTTCTCTTTTACAGCCCTGTCAAGTACCACGCATCAGGCGTCAGACTAACGCATTTCAGTATGGTGGTTCGCATCACCGCACTGAAATGGTTAGTCACGCATATTGGCGCCTGTGCCTGTCAATCGCTGCGGCCTGAGCATTGGCTGCTAAATTATTAGGAAAAAGCAAAGTTCAGTTGCACAGGCAGGTAGGCTGCGCAAAGTGTGCGCTGCTTGCACACTTTCTGGGGGCTGCCAGCTGAGCTGCTTATTACTAACTGGACCGGAATGGCTTTTGGCAAAGCTATGACGCCAGAAGGGCGCTGCTGGCACATTAGTGCCACGCCTACTTAGCGCTTTCTAGCTTTGCTGGGGTAGTCTTTCTTTATCTCTTTCTCTGAGCTCTGGCGGGGGACAAGCTTTATTTAATAATATATCCCACCCACCCGGGGCACAAATCATAAAAAAATAAGTGGGGGGACGCTGACGTCATGAAAGGTGACTTGCACCATCAGACTCATTGCCTCCTCTCCCTCACCCCTTAGATGCGATTGCATCACAGAAGACAGCGCGTGAGCAGCGTTCCGAATGACCTCCGATCTCGCCCCAGAGAGGCCTAAGAGTAAATTTGTGGCTCCATTTGCTCCAGTTATCGAGCTCCTGGTAAAATAAGTGGGGGGACGCCATCCACCCGCATAGTACCCAGACTCGAGCCCTGCACCCACCGCGTTCCTTAACGGTATCTAATTTTTCCTGAGCCTCAGGTCACATACAAAACATTTATGGAAACCTGCAGGCCCAACCCGTTGCTGCCAGAGTAGCCCCCTCCTCCACGCATGGCCATAGAGGTTACGCTCACTGGCACAGAGTTTTGGAAACTCCTGAAGTCCAAGCACCGTCCGCCTGCCTCCGCAGCCTTTCCTTCCCAGGCCGATTGCCGTGGCTCGTGCACCCTGGCCAGATAGGTTGGCAATATTCACCTGCCCTCCACGTGGGGTCCGAGGGGACTGAGGCTGGCGGTTTCAGAAGCACTTGGAGCAGCACAGCCCCTCCGTTACCCTCAGGAGTCACACAGATTGAGGGCCCCCCTTCTCGGGCCTCAGGCCCTTTGAAAATGATACGAAAGTCCAGTTCCAGGTCGACTGATTTACAGCAGTGCTGCAAGGCTCAAAGAGAGCGTCTTCCGGGCTGCCTACTGCATGCCAAACCTGGTTAAACCACAAGCACGGGGGGGGCACAGCCTGGAGTTGACACCTGTAAGTATGTATAGCAGCACTTCCTCAATTGCTGTTCGTTTCTGTTGGCATTTGGCCTCATGTCAAAATGTACATGTAAGGGGAGCTGTTTTGATGTAAGTATGACTTGGGTTCCTGCCATGTCAGTATGCTATTATAGTAGCAGCCCAGGCCCAGGCAACCATATCAGGTGTGTTGTAATTTGAGATTACCTTTTCCACATTTCAGATGGGAACCAGCCAAAAGAAAGCAATTTTGGGCTTTAAAAATCGGGAGTCTCCCATCTGAGGTTCCGTGAATTCTGAACCCGTTTCATAAAGGTCATGGTTTCGTTACGAATTTGATAGTAGCGAACCGTAACTAGTGAGTGCGACAAGTAGGAGTGATTTCACCATGTTAGACCGATGGATTCACTACGTATTTAGGGATTTCGTTCCGAACCTTGGGTTCCATTTTGTGCATGGCAGCTATTTTGTGGTTGCCCTCACATAGGACGATTACTACGGCCGAACGAGTCTTTAGTACACGTACACGTTAGTTGACTTCTGAATGACCTAAGTGAGCTGACCTCGTTGCCTGAAGCTGACCTTGCTAAGCCAGTTCCTTGCCCGATAGCTGATCAAGATTAAGGATCAGAGCACAGGACATTGTAAAGTTTGGTATGCACACACACACCCCTTACCCTACTTCTCATCTGTTTCTGTTCCTTCCTTTATGGCCTCTTTTATGATATGGGTTGTGGTCTTTTATTATGGGTTTGTCCGGCCTGCTCAAGAAGGAATGTTGGGCTTTCCTGTGTAATTAATGGTGGGCTGGACAAATGAAAAGTGGGTTTGTCGTCATGCGATACCTTTTGCAATAGTGCCTATGATTGGACAAATTGTAAATAGTGGGTGTTTGTCCGGAATGTGATTTTTGGCATAAAAGATGATGTCTTGCCGTACGAATTTGAGCAGTCTCCGACGAATATACCTGTGTTGTACTTCGTGGACTTCTGTTCCTGGTTGCAGCCAATAAATTTGATCTTTGACCCTACCGAGAAGTATCCTGTGTCTCTGTATTCTAAGACAGGTGAACTCGAAGACTTTGGGCGTGCCCCTGGCGCCGCTGGGTTCTAAAACCCGGTTCTTCAGTTGGCGCCCAACGTGGGGAGACTTCAGCGGTACCGGTCCAAGCCTGAAGATCGCGAGGAGCTTCGTGAGAAAATTCTGGAGGAAGGCCAACCACTTCATCGACCCCTGTATGTCGTCGTGGTCCGAAGGTTTTTGCTGCGAGGCTTCCCGCTTTCCTGACGGCTACGAAAGACTGCTGCCCTGACTGTCGCCCTGTCTTAGACCCTTGTGATGACTTGTAGGGCGAGACGATAGACGGGTCTTCTGGTGACGTGATTGATACCTCAGTTAAGTATAAGTGGGTCGCTCCCAGTCCTTAGTTTTGGGTTTCCTTTGGATCTTTGATTTGATACTTGCAAGCACCAAAGCTGAGGGACTCGTATATTTGCGAGACTATCGTTTTTGATAATCCCTTGAAGTTTGAAGCTAGATTAGCGAGCGGAGATGCCTGGTCTTAGCAGAATTAGGAATTTGTTTTGTTGTAGTTGTAACAGGGATTCCCGATTGGAGGACTCGTGTCCGATACCTCCGGTTGGAACTCCGACTTATGAGCTCTATTCTAAACATGGCGGGGGCCCCATTGCGTTTAATGAAGTGTGGGTCCGCTATACTAGGAAAGACGGTGTCTTACGATGGCCCCAATATGGTAGTTATGATACCGAGATTTTAAATAATTTGGAAACTGTATTATTTAGGAAGAAAGCCCGGCCGGCAATGTTTGACTCTTTCCGCCTTGGGCGTAAGGAAGTCAAACAAAGAGAAATTAAACAGGCTAAAAGAGATAGGAAAGAAAAGGGTGTATCGATAATGCAAGCTGCTAGGCAGTTTAAAGAAAATGAGGAAGATCAAGTGATTGAGGAGTTGCATAGGCAACATAATATGGCTATTGATAAGTGTTATCCAGCTTTGTCACCTCCTCTACAAGGTGCAACGAAGGACCCTGAAAAGGATCCTTTGATGTCTCACTTGTAGAGATCGCCACCCCCTTATGTGCAGAGTGCTACGGCAGCTCCGCAGCCTCCAGTTGTTCAGCCTCTTGTTGTTGCTCAGCCGCCTGCTCCTCCTCAGCTGGCTCTTCCTCCTACGGCCCAGCCTTCTCTAGGGCCGCCGACTTTACTATAAGTTCCGCCTCAAACTCCTACGACTTTTTCTCCTATACTTGCGACTTCTTCTGCTACTGCTTCTCCGTTTGTTTCATCTCACACTACTTTGTCTCCTGTCCTTATGACAGCTTCTCCTTCTGTACGACGGAGAATGACTGATACTGTTACTGGTCTTTTGTCTCCTTTCTTTGGGTCATTTAGTGTGACCCCTGTTTCTGCGCATAAACGATTACGTAGCCAGCTTCCTAGTCCTGAAGAACGGACAGTGTTAGATCTTTTGGCTCGTAGCTGGGTTTCGAATGCCTTGAGATATAATTTAGAGTCGGTTATGGATGTCTTCCTACAGTGGGAAGCACCGAAGCAAAGGTATGTTTTTGATGCCATGTGTTCTTTCCTCCGTGAGGATTGGGAAGATAATGAGTTGGGTCAGATCCCATTGGAGTTACTTACTGTACAGTCAGAGTTTGCGAAAGGGACGATAGTGGGTCCCGGTGTTGAAAAAGCAGTTGCGACGGTACTTGCGTTTAGGAGCGAGTTTCCTTCTCAGCGACTGTTTGAGTCTGATCCTTCCGTTAGGAGAAAAGTGAAGCAGTATCCCATGAGAGAAGTTCCCCCTGTATGGCGAGATGTAGTTCAGGCTGATGTTAATAATGGTATTCAAGCCGAGCCAGCTCATTTTCAGCGAGTATGGGTACATGTCCCTTGGAAAAGAGTAGAGGTCTTGGCTCTTAAGCTGACCTTACCTGACCCTCGTAAGAATCCTGCTGGTTATTACAAAGAGTTGTCTCAGACAGTTGAAGCGTGTATTATGAATTTAGCCGATATAGATATGCTGATGGGTAATGTAGTCCCTCAACCTTTGTGAGCGAAGATTCGCAATGAGAATCATGCGCAAGAATGAGGAGATACATGGGCTAATATCGTTGCTGCAGATGGTCGGCAGGTAGGAGGTGCTAAACCTGAACCTTTAGTTGCAGAATTACCTGGTAGAATTATTATTTTGATGAAAACTAGGATGCCTGCTTTACGAGTGAATTGGGATAAGTTGGCAGCATGTAAACAAACTTGAAAGTTTGTCTGATTTCTTCACTAGGTTTGAAGAGACTTTTAATGTAAATGTAAATGTAAATGTATAGGCATTTATATAGCGCACTACTTACCCGTAGGGTCCCAAGGCGCTTCGACCGCTGCGAAACCCTTCCTGGCTTCCCTGAGAGATGGTCCCTTAATGGGTATCTCCAGGGTGAGACCAGGCATCCCCGGCGGTCTGGTGGGGCCGTGAGTGAAGATGAGGCAAGCTAATGCCCAGAGTTGCCGAGTGTGATCGCTGATCAGAGTGGGCACCGAGGCGAGAGAATTATCGAGTCCGCTGACCCTGGTCCAGAAACCTGCCGTGCCGGGAATCGAACCCTGGTCCCGGGCCGTCCTCTGCTCTCGGGTCTGCCGCCTCTAACCAGTGAGCCACACTACTTCACTATAGATCATAGTGGTCAGGATATGAGTACGGAAGGTGGTCAAAGATTGTTTGTGGATAAGTTTGTCATAATTTGCTCCCTGAGTTGTGTAATAAGTTGAAGGATTCAGAGTTCATGGGCTGTTTCTTCGTCGGCCCAGATATTGGCTACTGCACAGTACTACGAGAACAGAGATAAAGATGAGAAAGAGAAAGTGGAGAAAAAGACTAAAGATTTCAAGACTAAGGTCCTTTTGCAACAGGTGTATCCGCCTCGTTATAATCAGTGTGAGTTTCAGCAGCCTCAACAGTTTCAGAGGGTGTTGCAGAAGCCCGAGTTTTTTCAGCAGCGAATTCCGGTTGGCCCTAACCAGTGTGAGTATTGCAGGGAAGAAGGCCACTTCAAGAATAGTTGTGCGGTTCTGTTACAGCGTGCGAATGGTGCGTCTGGTGTGAGAGGTCGAGGTGTTCAGCAAGCACATAGAGGTAGGGGACGTGGTGCGTTCTCCCAGAATGGACGTTCTTTTCCCCCACAGAATTATATGAATTATTTTGATCAACAGAAAGTTGCGTCTGGTCAGTCGACTCAGTACTATGCTGATGACTATATGTTGAGGGTGAGAATGCAGACTATAATGATTGTTAGGGTAGCCATGGACAAAGAGAGGGAGTAGTGTCAGTTCCAGTAGACCAGAGTGGACCTTATGTTGCAGTAGTTACATCGGGTGTGGTAGAGCCATTTCTTTTGGATATTGGTGCAGCGAAGAATTCTATCATGCACTCTAAACTCCCTGCCACACCTTTGTCTGACTTAACGAATGTTTCGGTAGGATTCTCTGGCGCCCCAGTTCGTAATCCAGTTTCTAGTCCCTTGTCTCTTTCTACAGGGTCTTGTGAATTGGAAGCACCCCTCATTTTAACGACAGGTTCTGGTGAGAATGTGTTGGGTTTGGATTTGTTGAAGAGGTTACATGCAACATTGCATTGTTCTCCTTCAGGTGTACAGCTTACGTTGGGTAAGAAAGTGATCTCTCCGATGTATTTGTCTAAAGATCGGCCTCCACCGGAATTGCGTTCTCTCCCGGATACTCTTTGGGCTACTGGTCCTAATGATGTGGGTCTTTTGGAGATTCCACCTGATGTTGTGACGCTTAAAGCGAATGTTAAATTGCCATGTATTCCCCAATATAGGATTTCTAGCGATGGTGAAAGAGCGCTTTTAGCGATCATCTATGATTTGATTTGATTGAGAAAGGTGTGATTGAAGAAACGAGAGGTAATGTGTGTAACAGTCCTGTTTGGCTGTTCTGAAGCGTACTGACTCTTCTCAGCCGCCTGTTCATAGGTTTGTGATCGACCTTCGAAAAGTGAACAAAATTGTTGTGCCACAGTTTCCTGTTGTTCCAGATATTACTGCTTTGTTGACTATGATTCCTGCTTCAGCTACCTGGTTTTTGGTTATTGATCTGAAGAATGCTTTCTTCAGTATCCCGTTTGCCGAGGAGAGCAGAGATATTTTTGGCTTCTCTTTAGGAGGCCGAAGTTTCCGGTTTAAGCGCGCTCCTCAAGGTTATTGTGAAAGTCCCTCCATCTATAGTCAGGCTTTGAAAACACAGCTTGATGAGATTGTCTTGCCTGATGGTGTTGCTCTTATTCAGTATGTGGATGATTTGTTAGTTGCTGCTGATGATGAGGAAACTTGTAAAGAAGCTACTCTTTCTTTGTTGCGACATTTGTCTGACCTTCATCATAAAGTGTCACCTTCAAAGTTGCAGTATTGTCGCCAAGAAGTGACCTACTTAGGTCATCTCTTGTCAAAGGAGGGAAGAAGGTTGACCCCAAAACGAATTCAAGCGATTGCACAAATGACTGTGCCAACCACTCAGAGAGAAGTGCGTGCTTTCTTGGGTATTACTTCGTACTGTAGACAGTGGATTCCAAACTTTTCTCTACTTGCGAAACCGTTGTTAGCACTTACTCTTAAGGATACTCCGAATCCTCTTCCTTGGTCTGACGAATGTCAGAAAAGTTTTTCCAAATTACGTAATGCATTGTGTTCGGCTCCTGTATTGGGTACTCCCGACTACAGTAAGCCTTTTACATTGTATGTCCACGAGAGTGAAGGTTGTGCGTTGTCGGTTCTGACACAGCAGTTTGGCGATAAGCAGCGTCCATGTGCGTATTTTTCCTCTACGTTAGATCCGGTAGCTAGAGCGTTGCCGAGTTGTCTGAGAGCTACAGCGGCAGCGGCTGTTTCTATCCGACAGTCTGCTGGTTTGGTGATAGATAATACGTTGGTTGTGATGGTGGATACTTTATTAAACAGGACTAAGACCCAACACTTGACTAGTGCTCGATTGTCAGGTTATGAGTTGACACTTTTGGCGAGTCATGTGCATATAAAGCGATGCAACACGTTGAATCCAGCTACGTTGTTGCCGATTTCTGTAGAGACAGATGTTCAGGAACAGCATGATTGTTTTCTTAGGACAGAGGAAGAAACGAAGGGTAGAATTGATCTGAAAGATACTCCTCTTGCGAAATCTGATGGTACCTTGTGGGTAGATGGTTCATGCTTTAAGCTTCCAAATGGTGATACGACTGCAGCCTATGCAGTTACGACTTTGCATACGATTGTTGAAGCTGCACGTATTCCACAGAACTCAGCTCAAGCAGCAGAGTTGATTGCACTGATGAGAGCGTGTGTGTTGTCGAAAGGAAAGAGAGTGACTGTGCATACCGATAGCCAGTATGCGTTTGGTGTTGCCCATAGTTTTGGGCGTTTGTGGAAGGAACGTGGATTCCTTACTTCTCATGGTACGAAGATTCAGCATGGGCAGTTGGTGAATAAACTTCTTGAGTCACTTATGTTGCCGACGCAAGCTGCGATTGTGAAATGCAGTACACATAAGAAGGTTACCAATGACGTTGGTCGTGGTAATGGGTTTTGTGGATGAAGTTGCGAAAGAAACAGCGAAAGATGTGACGACTCGAATGTATGTTGCGGGTCCAGCGAGATGGGTTCCGGATAGAGGAATGTGTGAAGATACGATACAAAGTGTGAAATCAATTCAGGCTGAAGCCACTGAGAAAGAATTGAGTGTATGGAGAGAGAGTATGGGAAAATTGGATTCGACTGGTTGTTGGATTGAGTTGTCAGAACATCAGCGATGGTTGTTACCTGATGCGTATGTGCTTGCCGTGGTTACGATGGCGCATGGAATGGCTCACATTAGTGCGAAAGGGATTTGTAAGTTGTTGGCTCCAGTGTGGCAGAATGCTGGAATTCCTAAGTGTGCGGAGAATCTGGTCAAGAATTGCATGGTTTGTTTGATGTATAATCCTGACAAGGGAACCCCTACTCCAGCTGGTCACTTTGCGCCTCCCACGTACCCGTTCGAGGTGTTGCAATTGGATTTTATAAATAACAAAGTGTACCAGAGGGTCTCAAAACAAACACCGCCCAGAGGTGTACAGAAGCTGCCCAAACACCCACAACTCAAAATTGATTCGGCACAGGAGACTCTCAAGGGATGAGGAAAATACCCATCAGTCACCATTCGAATCCGCCCTTCATCATTTGGGATTTTATCCGAACCACCCGTCTGAGAAAATCAGTGCCACAATCAAAGGTTGACCCGGTGGTAAGGGGGTCCCTTTGGTGGTGTTGACAGTAACAGTGTGGTCTACCACTCGATGTTAATGAGTGGACAAAGACATGGGACTGGGGTGTGCAGTGCAGGAAAAAGTGAGTGAAAGAAGAAGAAACCAAAACAAAAAAGTGTGTTAAAATTGGTTTAGAAAAGCACAGAATGTTATTTATTCTATGTGTGCCTTAAATACCAAGATTAAAAATATGTGTGGCCTTAAGCAGTCTGGTTATGTAGACTGCCTGAGGTAAGGGTGGTCAACATGTTTCTGCAATATAGGGACTATTGCGTCCTTGCTTTCATCAGGACCAAAACTAAACAAGTTAGAGCTACTGCACAATGTGAGAAAATAATAAGTGAGGTGAAAAGGTGACACAAGGAAATATAAGACAAGTGCACACGGTCACCTGAATAATCCAAATGCCCTTACAGTCTGTGTCGATCACTGTGGAAAGAAAGAGAGGTATGGGTATCGGGTTTAAACTATCAGTATCCTATGGGCTATGAAATGAGTCCATAGTCTATGGATCAATATTAGAATCACTTGAAAAGTTGATCTATATGCTCTTATTATTTATAGAGCCAGATTTTATTCATTTGGAAAGAGACTTCATTAGCCAAATGTCGTCCAGTTCTTACCTTGATCTGTAAGGTAGATTGGCCTCACCCCACCTGGCAGCGGCTCAGGGGAAGATGAAGCACCGCTCTAGAAAAACATGTGAAACACATGTCAATCACAATGTGCACAACAAAATACAGAACACTCTCCATTTTCAGTAGCCTGATGTAAACGGGACTTGCATCTGTTCTCTAATGATGCCGTTCCCTAGAGCGCTGGAGAAAAAGCTCCGCTGTATCAAATGGACTCGTGCGGGAATGGAGCAGCATAGCGAGGAGCCAGAATGGTCGGAGCTCGTCTTACCTTTCCGTCGGTACTCCAGGGCCGGCGTCCTAGCTGACTGGGGAGGTACCGGACGGCAGGCGTGAGGCTGTTCTTAAACGCGCTGCCGTTGGTCATGTGATCACGTGGGGCGCACGACCGCGCATTCCCATTGGCTCTGATGGTATCAACAGTGCAACAAGCTCGCTCATTGGCTAGCCAGCCAAGGACCTGTGATAGTCATTGGTCGATTGTCGGGCTTGTAGTCAGAGAAACCACGTGGGAACTGAAAGTAAATGAAAACAGTGACGAGCGCATCACAAGCGAGGTCGAATGAAGGGCCAGATGCTTGGGAAATAAAAGGACAGCGTTCATAACGTTTGCCTATTGCTGCCCCGCATTGAGTATTATGATGAGAAACACCGTATTTGTCTACTTAATCAGACAGCCCTGTCGAGGCAAGTATTCCTGCTCACTGCGCTCATACCTTGGTGTGCACAGTATAGGTGGACAGGTGTAAACATCATCAAAGGGATATGCCTACAACTGACCCTGTATTATATCAAGTATATCTGTAGTGATGGAAAGCACCAGATTTACGTATCGAGTGAGGGTTTCATGTACAGTGTAATGGACAGACCATTACAGGTGTGCTGTATACAGCCAGTGTGCTAGTGCAAAAACAGGACACATGTCAGTATTCTACTGCTAGTATTGGTATATCAGGGGCAGTAGATTACAATAATGACAAGATCTCAGTATAAATGACCTATTGGTATCAAGACAGACTACAGTGTAATGGACAGACCATTACAGGTGTGCTGTATACGGCCAGTGTGCTGGTGCACAAACAGGACAGATGTCAGTATTCTACTGCTAGTATTGGTTTATCAGGGGCAGTAGATTACAATAATGACAAGATCTCAGTATAAATGACCTATTGATATCAAGACAGAGACTACAGTGTGGACCAAGGGATCTCATCATTTAAACCCTCTTTATGTGTCTTAAGTTTTAGTACCCATCTTTGTTCATTAGGTACTTCGCCACATCTGCTGTGTGCGTTGGAATAAATGGTTGTTCTAAGACAGTCCACTGAAATTCGGTGGCCAGATGTTTAGCTTCCAAGAAATGAGTAGTTAGTTTTGTGGCCTGCCTGGCACAGCGGATGGTACTCTTGTGTTCCGATATCCGTATGCGGACCGTGCGTGTGGTCATGCCCACATACTTATACCCACAAGGGCAGGTAATCAGATAGATCACATGATCACTGTTGCAGTTAGTAAATCTTGTCTGCTTCCAGGGTCTTGAAGTGCCGATATCAATTTCCATTGATTTCATTGTCTGTGCACACACCTGACAATTGCCACACGGGTGGTGTCCCTGGACAGGAGGGAGATTCCACAGTGAACCTATGGCTCTTGGTAGATCTTCACGTGGTCTAGTGTGCACCAGTCTGTCTCTTAGATTCGGACCCCTCTTAAATGAAACCAAGGGGCGGGGAAGAGTTAAACGTCCCGAGTTTAGTATAGGCCAATGCTTCCTGACCATACTTTGGATACTGTTGGAGAGATTCCCAAAAGTATGGACAAAGGTAAGGCGATCCAAAGTAGCCTTGAGAGGCCTTGGTTCCAGCAGAGCTTCTCGATTATTGTTCATTGCCCTTTTCATAGACCGTTGGACCAGTCTGGGAGGGTATTTGCGGGCAACCAGCTGCGTGCTCAACACATTGGAATGTTTCTTGAAGGCCGCCTTAGTAGAACAGTTACTCTGAACCCTTAGAAACTGACTGAAGGGGAGGCTCTCCTTCAGGGCTTTCGGTGGTTGCTATCAAAAAGTAGCAAAGAGTTCCTTGTAGTGGGCTTCCTGTAGAGCTCAGTTTGCAGGCCCTCTGGTCTCGCAGTGATTAACAGGTCCAGAAAAGCCAGTTCATGTAGACCTATTTCGATAGTGAACTTGAGATGGTTATTTCTGCTGTTTAGCCAACCCAAGAATTCCATGCAACTTTCGCTCGACCCTCTCCACACAACAAAAATATCATCGATATACCTTTTCCAGGTCTTAAGGTTATCGATGAAGGGATTTTGGTCATTCAGTACGTGATTTTGTTCGAATGAATGAACGTATAGATTTGCTAAGCTGGGAGCATAAACGCTCCCAGCTTAGCGTATTAATCTTAACAAATCCGTTGTATCTTTAAGATAGGTGGGCATTTCCTGCACCATCGGTCTTAAAAAATGATCCACAAAAGTAGAGAGGGGTTCCAGGGCTGATCCTATCCCTGAGATTATGGGATAGGATCAGCCCTGGAACCCCAACGGATTTGTTAAGATTAATACCTGATATCGAATTTGATATGGATACTGACCTCTTAGTCTCTTTTGACGTGGAGGCACTTTACACCTCCATCCCTCAGGATGAGACATTGGACGTTGTGCACCAACTACTGGATTCCAGGGAACTGAACAGCATCACTCCTGTCCAATTCATAATGGCCTGCGCCACATTGGCCATGAAACAAAATGTTTTCCAATTCGAAGAGCAGGTTTATTTGCAAACATCTGGTACCAGCATGGGGAGCGTTTATGCCCCCAGCTTAGCAAATCTATACGTTCATTCATTCGAACAAAATCACGTACTGAATGACCAAAATCCCTTCATCGATAACCTTAAGACCTGGAAAAGGTATATCGATGATATTTTTGTTGTGTGGAGAGGGTCGAGCGAAAGTTGCATGGAATTCTTGGGTTGGCTAAACAGCAGAAATAACCATCTCAAGTTCACTATCGAAATAGGTCTACATGAACTGGCTTTTCTGGACCTGTTAATCACTGCGAGACCAGAGGGCCTGCAAACTGAGCTCTACAGGAAGCCCACTGCAAGGAACTCTTTGCTACTTTTTGATAGCAACCACCCGAAAGCCCTGAAGGAGAGCCTCCCCTTCAGTCAGTTTCTAAGGGTTCAGAGGAACTGTTCTACTAAGGCGGCCTTCAAGAAACATTCCAATGTGTTGAGCACGCAGCTGGTTGCCCGCAAATACCCTCTCAGACTGGTCCAACGGTCTATGAAAAGGGCAATGAACAATAATCGAGAAGCTCTGCTGGAACCAAGGCCTCTCAAGGCTACTTTGGATCGCCTTACCTTTGACCATACTTTTGGGAATCTCTCCAACAGTATCCAAAGTATGGTCAGGAAGCATTGGCCTATACTAAACTCGGGACGTTTAACTCTTCCCCGCCCCTTGGTTTCATTTAAGAGGGGTCCGAATCTAAGAGACAGACTGGTGCACACTAGACCACGTGAAGATCTACCAAGAGCCATAGGTTCACTGTGGAATCTCCCTCCTGTCCAGGGACACCACCCGTGTGGCAATTGTCAGGTGTGTGCACAGACAATGAAATCAATGGAAATTGATATCGGCACTTCAAGACCCTGGAAGCCGACAAGATTTACTAACTGCAACAGTGATCATGTGATCTATCTGATTACCTGCCCTTGTGGGTATAAGTATGTGGGCATGACCACACGCAAGGTCCGCATACGGATATCGGAACACAAGAGTACCATCCGCTGTGCCAGGCAGGCCACAAAACTAACTACTCATTTCTTGGAAGCTAAACATCTGGCCACCGAATTTCAGTGGACTGTCTTAGAACAACCATTTATTCCAACGCACACAGCAGATGTGGCGAAGTACCTAATGAACAAAGAACAAAGATGGGTACTAAAACTTAAGACACATAAAGAGGGTTTAAATGATAAGATCCCTTGGTCCACACTGTAGTCTCTGTCTTGATATCAATAGGTCATTTATACTTGGATCTTGTCATTATTGTAATCTACTGCCCCTGATAAACCAATACTAGCAGTAGAATACTGACATCTGTCCTGTTTGTGCACCAGCACACTGGCCGTATACAGCACACCTGTAATGGTCTGTCCATTACACTGTAGTCTGTCTTGATACCAATAGGTCATTTATACTGAGATCTTGTCATTATTGTAATCTACTGCCCCTGATATACCAATACTAGCAGTAGAATACTGACATCTGTCCTGTTTTTGCACTAGCACACTGGCCGTATACAGCACACCTGTAATGGTCTGTCCATTACACTGTACATGAAACCCTCACTCGATACGTAAATCTGGTGCTTTCCATCACTACAGATATACTTGATATAATACAGGGTCAGTTGTAGGCATATCCCTTTGATGATGTTTACACCTGTCCACCTATACTGTGCACACCAAGGTATGAGCGCAGTGAGCAGGAATACTTGCCTCGACAGGGCTGTCTGATTAAGTAGACAAATACGGTGTTTCTCACCATAATACTCAATGCGGGGCAGCAATAGGCAAACGTTATGAACGCTGTCCTTTTATTTCCCAAGCATCTGGCCCTTCATTCGACCTCGCTTGTGATGCGCTCGTCACTGTTTTTATTTACTTTCAGTTCCCACATGGTTTCTCTGACTACAAGCCCGACAATCGACCAATGACTATCACAGGTCCTTGGCTGGCCAGCCAATGAGCGAGCTTGTTGCACTGTTGATACCATCAGAGCCAATGGGAATGAGCGGTCGTGCGCCCCACGTGATCACATGACCAACGGCAGCGCGTTTAAGAACAGCCTCATGCCTGCCGTCCGGTACCTCCCCAGTCGGCTAGGACGCCGGCCCTGGAGTACTGACGGAAAGGTAAGACGAGCTCCGACCATTCTGGCTCCTCGCTATGCTGCTCCATTCCCGCACGAGTCCATTTGATACAGCGGAGCTTTTTCTCCAGCGCTCTAGGGAACGGCATCATTAGAGAACAGATGCAAGTCCCGTTTACATCAGGCTACTGAAAATGGAGAGTGTTCTGTATTTTGTTGTGCACATTGTGATTGACATGTGTTTCACATGTTTTTCTAGAGCGGTGCTTCATCTTCCCCTGAGCCGCTGCCAGGTGGGGTGAGGCCAATCTACCTTACAGATCAAGGTAAGAACTGGACGACATTTGGCTAATGAAGTCTCTTTCCAAATGAATACAATCTGGCTCTATAAATAATAAGAGCATATAGATCAACTTTTCAAGTGATTGTAATATTGATCCATAGACTATGGACTTATTTCATAGCCCATAGGATACTGATAGTTTAAACCCGATACCCATACCTCTCTTTCTTTCCACAGTGATCGACACAGACTGTAAGGGCATTTGGATTATTCAGGTGACCGTGTGAACTTGTCTAATATTTCCTTGTGTCACCTTTTCACCTCACTTATTATTTTCTCACATTGTGCAGTAGCTCTAACTTGTTTAGTTTTGGTCCTGATGAAAGCAAGGACGCAATAGTCCCTATATTGCAGAAACATGTTGACCACCCTTACCTCAGGCAGTCTACATAACCAGACTGCTTAAGGCCACACATATTTTTAATCTTGGTATTTAAGGCACACATAGAATAAATAACATTCTGTGCTTTTCTAAACCAATTTTAACACACTTTTTTGTTTTGGTTTCTTCTTCTTTCACTCACTTTTTCCTGCACTGCACACCCCAGTCCCATGTCTTTGTCCACTCATTAACATCGAGTGGTAGACCACACTGTTACTGTCAACACCACCAAAGGGACCCCCTTACCACCGGGTCAACCTTTGATTGTGGCACTGATTTTCTCAGACGGGTGGTTCGGATAAAATCCCAAATGATGAAGGGCGGATTCGAATGGTGACTGATGGGTATTTTCCTCATCCCTTGAGAGTCTCCTGTGCCGAATCAATTTTGAGTTGTGGGTGTTTGGGCAGCTTCTGTACACCTCTGGGCGGTGTTTGTTTTGAGACCCTCTGGTACACTTTGTTATTTATAGGTTCTTTGGGGAACGTATCCAGAGCTTGGTCTATAAATCTCCCCGAGGTCCTCCCCCACCGTAGTGTTTTTTGCAATTGGATTTTATCCATATGGAGAGATGCAACAACTTAAGTACATCCTTGTGGTTGTCTGTGCCTTTTCGAGATGGTTAGAGGCTTACCCCTTAAAAGATAATACTGCCTTATCCACAGCCAAAGTATTACTCAAGGAATTCTTCCCTAAGTTTGGATTGCCAAGGATGGTGTGGAGTGATAACGGAAGTGAATTTGTGAGTCAAGTCATGAAGAGAGTGTGTGAAGGTTTAGGCATAAGGCAGAAATTTCATGCTGCCAACCACCCCCAATCAGCTGGTTTAGTCGAATGTTATAATGGCACTTTGAAGCTTAAGTTAGACAAGATTCAGGCGAGTTCTGGCCTCCAATGGCCCGATGCGTTGCCGTTGGCACTTTTGTCAACTAGAACTACAGTACATTCCTGAATAGGCCTTAGTCCATATGGGATTGTGTTTGGCCGCCTGGCGAATGTGTGGGGAGTGCCGAGGCCAACAAAGTTTAGCGAAATTGAATATCCTGTGCTGATCGAATACTTGTATGATTTGACAGCTAAAATGCGTGTCTTACATCAACAGGTTCATGATAACCTTCCAAAAGCATCTGAAGATCCAGGTCATACCATTGATCCTGGAGACTGGGTTCTAGTACGGAACTTCCAGCGGACGAAGAATGATCAGCCCCGCTGGACTGGACCCCATCAAGTGCTTTTATCTACATGAACTTCAGTGAGAGTCCACGGCAAGAAGAACTGGATCCACGGAGTACATTGTAAGAGGGTATCTCTACCTCTGCCGTACGACCAGTGGGTCCAGGAAGGTGTTGGTGATTTAGAGACTGAGACTGTGCCAAGATTCGTTCCATTTAGCGACGCACGTTTGATTGGGACAAGCTCTGAGCGTGAGGACGACGATATTTTACAAGCAGCTGTGCCTCCTTCTCTGAGACTGGACACTACTGAGCCTGAGTTGTTGTTTCGAGATCAGACAGTGCCTGGTAAAGGCTGCTATAATTTGCGACCAAGAAACAATGGACTAATAAAGAAATAATTCCTTTTTGTTTTTGAAAACTGCACTCTCTCATCCAAAAAGCTGCTCGAACCGCCATCCGGGTTCAGCTGTAGGGTCGCGGTATCAAGACTTGGAGTGTCAAGCCGTGTAGACGCAAGGTCGACGGTTCTGGTTTGTTCAAGGGCGTTCCCTGGACTTACAGACGTACACCTGAGTGAAGAAAACCAACTACCGTGAACAGCACGGTTAGAGGATGGAGTTTTTTGAGATCGAGAGAGCTGATGTAGAGATGAACTCTAAGAGAAAAATGTGTAGATTACTACGAAGAAAATATTTTTTGATAATGTGTCTTTTAATGCTACTTAGCATGACAATGTTTCTGGTGGGATATGTTGTTTTCTCTTTCCAAGTGACGTTTGCACCCACCACACAACCTATGTCTTTTCCTACTACTTCTTTGCATTCTTTTCATCCTTTGCCTGAACATGAGTCAATTAGAAGATCGGAATTTGTCAATAATTCTTTTGTGCAACTTCTGCATCAGCATCAGTTAGTAGTGAACACCACTGATTGTTGGGTGTGTGGTCTTATGCCTCATACTACAGATAAAGGTATCCCTTATTTGGTTCTGCCATTTAGTTACAATGGGTCTGTATGGGCATATAGGACGATGTTTATTTATGCCCATGAAGTTTACCCCCTGTGTTCTATGAAAGATAGTCCGAGTAATAGTGCTCTAGTGAAGGGAATAGTGGATATGATTAGAGGTATCGATTCCTATGAGACTATTCCTAAAGATGATTTTTATGTAAAGGTATATACCCAGGCAGACTTACAACACAAGAAGCTGGCTACTAAGAGAACATATTATATATAACCAACAATCAAGAAATTAGTGCAATGGACTGTAATGATATCAAAAATAATTTTTAATTCCGATATTAAAAAATGAATAAATACATATAGATCTGTATACAAGATAAACACAGTAAAAGCTATTGATTCTTAGTGTGACCTTTCTTTAACAGATCATAAGAAATCATAACAATTAACAATAAAACATTCTCTTTGAAAATGAAGAATTGGGCTGTGTATGTCAACGCGTTTCGACAAAGTCTTTTGTCTTCATCAGGACAAATGAATATTCAGCCACTTTTTGTTATGATTTCTTATGATGTGTTAAAGAAAGGTCACACTAAGAATCAATAGCTTTTACTGTGTTTATCTTGTATACAGATCTATATGTATTTATTCATTTTTTAATATCGGAATTAAAAATTATTTTTGATATCATTACAGTCCATTGCACTAATTTCTTGATTGTTGGTTATATATAATATGTTCTCTTAGTAGCCAGCTTCTTGAGTTGTAAGTCTGCCTGGGTATATACCTTTACATAAAAATTGTTTTCCCTGACCCAGGAGTCATATCCTAACCAGGGGGTCCTTGATACCTACACAGTATTCCTAAAGATGAGACACTAGCTTATATTGGATGGAATGTGACTGGATATGGTGTTAGTCTGAGTGAAAAGCAGTGACGGAAAAGGTCACCTCCGATTTGGATCGTACCCCATCGTAGTCATTTTTGTCTGCAAGGTAATGGCAAGAATCCGAGAGCTCAGTTAGGGAAGAGTGTTTGTACTGAGACGTATGTTTTTGCGTCCCAGACTTCCCCACCGTTTTAGCAGCTAAGGGTACGTATTTTGTCTGCCATGACAGAGCATATACATGGTTGCCCCCTGATTTTTCGGGAACATGTTATGTTTCGTATCTGTTGCTCCCTACGTATACTGCAGCCGCAGATTACCACAGAACGAGAATTGTTAGAGGTGTCTTCAGTAAGGAAGATACTACAGGACAAGAAGTGGGAGACTTTCTCAAGGATTTCCTACCGTTTTGGGGACCTATGGCTAATAGTAGGAACATATGGCAATTGACGAGAGTGGTTGAGTCCACCATAAATGAAACTGCTGGTGCCCTTAGTAATGTGACTGCTGAGCTTCAAGCGGATCGTCTTATGACGTTGCAGAATCGTGTTGCGTTAGATGTCATACTTGCAGATAGAGGAGGGGTATGTAAATTGATCCAATCGAGCTGCTGCGTTTTCATTCCAGACAATGCTCCTACAGTGTACCAGGCCATTGCTAAGCTACATAAGATCTCAGAGTCTGTAAATGTGGACGAAGGAGATTGGTCGTTGATGGGATGGTTTTGGGAATTGTTATCCACTTGGGGATGGAAGATTCTGATGATCATTGGGATAGCTTTAACGATTCTTTTCCTGCTCTGTCTTTGTGTACTGTGTGCTCCTGCTATATGTGGCCTTTGTGCTACTATGTGTATAAGGAGACCTGTCTCGAGAGAAGTACTGAGTAATAGGATGATGCTCCAGCAGCATCTTCATGATCTGATGAATATAGAGCTGGATTCAGATTGATGTGAATTTAGGTTATTGCCTATGTAAGGGCAAAAGGAGGGTCTGAGGTTCTGTGAATTCTGAACCCGTTTCATAAAGGTCATGGTTTCGTTACGAATTTGATAGTAGCGAACCGTAACTAGTGAGTGCGGCAAGTACGAGTGATTTCGCCATGTTAGACTGATGGATTCACTACGAATTTAGGGATTTCGTTCCGAACCTTGGGGTCCATTTTGTGCATGGCAGCCATTTTGTGGTTGCCCTCACATAGGCCGATGACTAGGCTGAACGAGTCTTTAGTACATGTACACGTTAGTTGACTTCTGAATGACCTAAGTGAGCTGACCTCGTTGCCTGAAGCTGACCTTGCTAAGCCAGTTCCTTGCCCGATAGCTGATCAAGATTGAGGATCAGAGCACAGGACATTGTAAAGTTTGGTATGCACACACACACCCCTTATCCTACTTCTCATCTGTTTCTGTTCCTTCCTTTATGGCCTCTTTTATGATATGGGTGTGGTCTTTTATTATGGGTTTATCCGGCCTGCTCAAGAAGGAATGTTGGGCTTTCCTGTGTAATTAATGGTGGGCTGGACAACTGATAAGTGGGTTTGTCGTCATGCGATACCTTTTGCAATAATGCCTATGATTGGACAAATTGTAAATAGTGAGTGTTTGTCCGTAATGTGATTTTTGGCATAAAAGATGATGTCTTGCCTTACGAATTTGAGCAGTCTCCAATGAATATTCCTGTGTTGTACTTCGTGGACTTCTGTTCCTGGTTGCAGCCAATAAATTTGATCTTTGACGCCACCGAGAAGTATCCTGTGTCTCTGTATTCTAAGACAGGTGAACTCGAAGACTTTGGGCGTGCCCCTGGCGCCGCTGGGTTCCAAAACCCGGTTCTTCACATCTGAATGGGATCCATTGAAATGTGTGAATCATCTCAATTTATTTTTAGCATGGGCTTTCCTGTCTTTGTTTACTTTATCAGTCAAGGATCATTAATGCAGCTGGAATATATTTTTAAAAGCTTTCTTCTTATAATTACAGTTAAAGTGTGTACAAATGAGGGTAAAAAATACTGCCTTTTTTTGGTGATAATGTTACTTTTTGTTGACTGTTTAATTAGATGAAATGTGCATAACGTTACTGGAGAGTACTATGCTCAATGACTCATGAAACCATGTACTACTCATATAAAACGCTTGTTACAGCCATGTACCTACAACGTAAAAGTACTATGGTCATATTTATGATGTTGCTTACTACTGATTCAGTATTATTTGTGTACATTGTCATGGAGATAGGCTTTGCCTTCACACTATATTAAGTTAGCATGAGCTTATTAGAAGTTTAAACGCCATCTTTCCTCTCTGCTGCTTCTGCACACGGCACATATTGTTATTAGTGCTTTGAACCTAGTATATTATTTTGCTTCACACAAGAATAATGTTTTTCCTATAGTATCACCTTTGCTTGGTAAACTATGTCTCTACAGTGAGTGCCGAGGCCTTCAAGGTTATTTCAACACAGTGGTTGTTATTCGGTCTGATCAGCACACGTCTTAGACATAACACATGTACAGCTGTGGCCAACTCTGGCTTTTGGCGCGTTTCATAATGTAATGCGCAAAGCCTGCAGACACACTTGATGAATATTCGCATGCAGAGAGTTGGTGTAGAAGATGATGTGATCCCTTTCTACTAAAACCAGAGGTATGGTGTCGCCCTGCTAAAACCCAAAGAGACCTTCTTTAGATATAATATAATATACTAGCAAGGGAGGGAAAGATTTAGGTGTAATTTAGCCTTCTTCCCTTTAGCATTTTACCATGGTTTCTTCCTTTGTATTTTATGGAATAGTAACTATACCGATAACCTTGTTGCTTATAATATGTTTGCTTGTAGTAGCTAAGATACTGTGCCCTAGAACACGGCATTAGAAATAAATATTTCAAACTTGCACGTGTCCTCATTTACTCCTCGTTCTGGACTGGTATGTTAGTATAACGAAAGAGTGTTCAAGTGTTACAAGTGACCTGAGGTGTTCTAAGTTCATGTTCTGGGTTGTCTAGTCATTGGGGGTGTGTAAGAACCAATGAGACACAGATTGCTAGTCTGGTAGGGGATTTTGGATACTAAAGGTGAGTTTTGGCACACCCTAATTCACGGAGATTCCAAGTCTCTATGCACAAGTTCTGTGTAGGAGCAGAATCCTTGCGACAACATCTTCTGTTGTAGGAGTCCTTCTTTTATGTAAAGAAAACCTGCCCATTCACATTAATTTATACATTGAGATGTTCACAGGACCATGGTCCTTGTGATATCCCGTCCGCCTCATCCCTTTCCCCCTACAAGTTGGACATGGGCGTATATTTTTTATAACGCGGTCCGTTTAGCTTAACTTGGTGTGTTTGAACACAACGTTCTAAAACCATCTCATTGCTCAAATGGGAGTACTTTCTAAAATAGGTTTCCCTTGTCGTCATTGCTTGATTTTGCTCGCGAGTAAGTGTCACTCACAGGACCAGATTCCGATGTTGTTCGGAAGGCCTACTATTAGACTTTTCCGGATCCAAATCGTAGCCCTTTTTACTAAACGAATTGTACATAGGTCCGAATGACAAAGTATGATGCGAAGTTCGTGTACGCGCCGACTGAATAGTTTCAGGACCAGATTCTGTCCTTACGACGCGTTCGTAGCCCAATCATGCTGCGCAATGGAGCACTATTCCGACCGAGAGAGTACGATGCACGATTCGGACAGCTGCATCAACTCTGTTTCAGCTAGACAAAACTGCTGTCGGAAGCGTACTTCGGGGAGGGAGGGGGGGCGTAGCAGGCTCCTTCACCCAGAGCCCTCCGAGTCTGTCGCGGGGGTGCCCATGGGTCCCCCCCGATCCATGCACGCACAGTGTGGCGGGCACCATGGGGTGCCAGCCACAGGGTGTACGTTTTTCCCCACCCACCCCTTTTTGCTATGGGAGCCTGTGTACGCGTCGTCGGTACACAGGCTCCCATAGAGTTCAATGGGAGTCCGCGCAAACCGAGTCCGTAAGCATACGAACGCATCGTACTTGCTCGCTCGGACTCCCAATGCACGTCTCGCTCGGAAAGCCCTACAGATCCGAGTCGTACAGAGTGCTTTCTTAGCGAGATAAGAATCAGGCCCATAGTCGTTGAAATGTCACTCATAATTGCACTAAAATTATGAAAATGTCACATTGCAATCTGAAATCTTAGCAGCTAAGCTTTTAGGATGGCCAATGCTTTAACGCAGCCCGTCTCTCTCAGAGATTACTCAGATGTCCAAAAGCACAGAAGCTAACTGCACCAACGTAGGACCGTTCTCATCCTTGCTGCACAATCCAACCCCTTTGTTAAAGTGACCCCCTCTCTGAATGCCAAACCCGGTCTGTGTTATTCCCTCAGCGATCTGGGGATAGACCGCTGCATGCATTATGTTTGAAGAGCTGTGGAAGTATGGGCGGGTTAAGAAGCTCTGCCAGAGAATCTCTTTTTTTGGGGGTGAGGTGCCCCCATACCTCTGGCAATACAAGCTGTGACGTACACTGATGTATAAACAATAAACCATATTTTAGCAATTAATGTGTAACAATCTTCAAGTAATCAGACCCAAATACACAATGCTAACATTTTAGAACAGTAAAGTGGAAGGTTTTGAAAGAACAACCCGGTAGAATGAATTTTCCTCATTGACTTCTATTAGGGTACAGACCATTTCAGGCAGTGAACAGCCACAACAAAGCCATTTTTTTACTTTAAAAATTCGGGTTGTTTGCAGGTATATAATGACCCATGTGACAAATTCATGGATAATTTTGTCTGGGAAATCCTAGTAAAATGCTGTTTCCACCTCGGTGTTTCCGGTAGAATTTAGACAGGAGTTATTTACTTTGTGATTCGCTTCTATGAGTTGTCAAAAAGCCCATGGATGGTTCAACCTTGCCTGGGTTTCATTTTCATGCTGAAAACTTTTAGACTAGCGAAAATGGTCGAATAAAATTGCTTGTTTTACTATAACCATTAGTCTTATTTCGAGAAACACACTTTATAAATTCTTAACTATTTACATGAACAGCATAAATGTCAAGTTAGGTGAACTGGGGTCTGCTGAGTGAATGGATAATTACCTGCATAGTGAGATGGTGTACAAGCCCTCTAGGAGATGAACTCCCCAAGCTACCCAAAACCTGGAAACATTCAAGAAAGAAGAGTTAGGGGATTCACATTTGGCAGACAAAAAGAATCCAAATCAAAAATATCGCACGATTACAGCTGGGCCAATAAATTATAGTATATACAGCAACATATATAAAGGAAGTGCTTAAGAAACCTGGTAAATCCCTCTCGTGGCACCAGTACTCACTTGGTAGGTGCGGAAATAGACTCATTCTATTATGGGGCAGCATGCCTTTCAGAAGGAGGGGGGGGGCTGCTGAGGAGAAATTAGTAAATTCCCTTTCTCTTTATTACATTGTATTGTAATTGCATTAATATAGAGCTTACTGCCCCTAACCAGGCATCAAAGCGCTTCTTAGGAGAGTAGCACGCTACTCCGGAACCCATAAAGAATTAGTAGAAAATTTAGTGAACTATGAAAGTGATTTGAGTGGCGGATAGGTTAGTCAAATATTTGGATTGAGAAGGATAGTGGAGGGATAGAAGAGGGAAAAAGGTTTGAATTCATATAGCGCTTGCAACCCTTGATGGGGTATTGAAGCGCTTTTTCAGAAAATAGCATGCTACCTCGAACCGATAAAGGATTAGTGGTGAATTAGTATTGTGGAATATGAAAGTAATTTGAGTGGAAGATATGTTAGTCAGTTATTTGGATTGAGAACGATAGTGGAGGGATAGACGAGTTTATGAGGATACGCTGCTTGTGCTGTGACAATAGATTTTATTGTTTTTTCGCACTTTTATATAGCGCTAACTCGAGCCGAAGGTATCAGATACTTTACGTGAGCACCAGTTGCATTACAGATGGACACCCTCATTTTTAGGCACAGGGAGATTAAGTGATTCTCCCGGAATCACATGATGTTTGAACTTCCCTGCTGAGTCTCGAAACTGGTTCCCCAGCTTCAAAGTCAGCCCGCTCTAGTCGTTAAGCCACATCCTAATTTTAAAGAGTAGCTGTAATAGCTTTGTTAATGAGGAAAAGGCTAACACGAATAATACAGCTAGAAGGAGCCAGATACCGAATCTGCAGCATTTTCTCTCTCACAACAGGACACACACACATACATATATATATATATTTCAACGTTTGAAACGGTTACTGCTCCCGTGAGTGTGTCTCGGTTTCACTTTAATGGCTTGGAACCTGCACAAACGGCTGTCGTGGCTTGGGGACACCACTAATTGCGCACTATAAGAAAGATTCTGAAAGCCATAGATGCTTTGAGGAAAAATAACAAGACAGAAAAACTCTCGGATAGCTATTATCTCTTGAAAAAAGGAGCCCGTGCAGAGGACTTTGCATGAGTTTCAAGCACTCTTCTAAATAACGAGCGCGGTCTCTGACGGTGCAGTAGAATTTGAGAAACCTAAAATTAGCAATATTACTACTTATCTGCTAGAACCGTTAGATGTCGATGGTGCTAAATTAATATTTATGGGAAATACTCAATGTCAACTGAGTTACAGACAATTACTGTATTGTAATTGCATTAATATAGCGCTTACTACCCCTGACAAGGCATCAAAGCGCTTTTTTGGTGAGTAGCATGCTACTCCGGAACCCATAAGGGATTAATGTTGAATTAGTATAGTGAAATATGAAAGTAATTTGAGTGGTGGGTGTGTTATTTAGTTATTTGGATAGAGAAGGGTAGCGGTGGGATAGAAGAGTGGAAAAAGGTTTGCATTTATAGAGTGCTTGCTACCCTTGATGAGGTGTTGAAGCACTTTTTCGGTGAATAGCACGCTACTCTGGAACCCATAAAGGATTAGTGGTGAATTAGTATAGTGAAATTTGAAAAGTCGAGATGTTTATTCGAATAGTGGTTCTGTTTTGACTAAGCATTCTGCACTGTATCACCTGTTGGGCTCTTAAAGATCGAGCGACAAGGTCTTTCCAACGGTTCCCGATTTCAGTGGTCTTCGCTGAGCTATGGTGACGGACTAATGTTGGAATGTGCTTCTGCTGTTTTTTTGGGAAAATTTGAAACCTTTTAAGGTTTAAGAAATCTTCGAAAACCTGGTTATTCCTAAACTATCGTGTTGGTGAGACTAGTCTATTAACTTCTCATTGGGTCTCATTGCCACTGGTTCTGGTTTTACGGATTAGCACCATAACATCCCAGCACAAATTACAATTACAAAGAATAGAATTTTTTGAATTTTGTTATTATTATTTTTATAATATCCAAGGTGTGGGTAACAGTTCATTCACAATTTTATTCACAGAAATATACAGAGGCAATCAATTATCAAATTTTATCACATATTTCGATACAGGACACCTTAAAGATTAGATATAACATGATCCATAAAAAAAATCTCAAAATCAGAGCATACAGTAAGAGAGGTTGAGGTAAAAAACGTACAGTACAATGATAACAAAACAGTATACTAGCAGCATGGTAGCGCAACGGAATTGAACTCTCCTGGGATAAAAGTGCTTGAAAAATACTGAAGTGCACATATTAACTGCAGCAAAACCTTTAAATCTCTTACCGACTCAACAGAGCCTTAAAGTGGCATGTACATAGATATAGGCCTCATTACCCCATGGACCCCCTATATACCACTTAACCCCTTCACTGCGGCGGCTATTCCACCTCAGTGCTAAGGGGGCGGGCGGAAATGCGGCGGGCGCATGCTGGTGACGGAACCGCTCCGTCACCAGCGTCGGTTGCGCTGTGAGGCAACCAACCCTGGCATTACAGGGGCGGTCGGGGTTAATTAACTCCTCCCCTGCTGATGAAGGAACCGCTCCGTCATCAGCCGCGGTGGCGCTGTGCTGATGACGGAGTGGCGCTGTGCTTATGACGGAGCGGTTCCGTCATGGCCCCGCCCGCTCAATAAAACGCTCAGCGCAGGCGCGGAATTCGCGCCGCGTAGGAGCGTCGGGCGGGCCATGACGGAACCGCTCCGTCATCAGCACAGCGCCACTCCGTCATCAGCACAGCGCCACCGCGGCTGATGACGGAGCGGTTCCTTCATCAGCAGGGGAGGAGTTAATTAACCCCGACCGCCCCTGTAATGCCAGGGTTGGTTGCCTCATCTCCGTTCATACCTTCTATCAAGAATTACAAAGAATTGAACGTCTGAGATTCAGTGTACTTTTGGGATTTAAAATAGTCCCTCATGCTTAATGCAAGAACTCCAGAGGAGACATGTCTTGGGTACTGCTGCTCTCCCACAATACACCAGAGCCTGTATGTATTTCGGGGAGTGTTCGGCCATAATCGTCAGGTTCAGAGTTTTCAAACTGCACGTTGTGCTGCTGAGGAATGGATTTCTTTTGAGTGTGCAGGAGCACTGACTGTCTAAATACAACTTCTCCCCCTACTCTCTCCAGTCGTGGTACTCACTGTTCCCCATTATCATGACGGTGTTGAAACACCAAAAAGCCTCGCCAACTGCAAGCTCACTGGGCTACGAGCCACCGTCATGAACAGGCAGACAGAAACTGACTTTGGGGGTCCCAAGCTGGGCACCCGTGGGCCACTGCTAAGTGGCCTGGCGGGCACAAGCAGTGCCCCCCACACATCCATGCATCGTATGCCAGGCATGCTGCCTGGCACATGGATGTGCACAGACTGCCTTTTTCTCCTGTGGCATGTGCAACTGCCAGCACTACGCACCTACCCTAATTGGGTAGGTGGAACTGCCGACTCATTGTTGGACTGTAACCTGCCGAAACGATGGCGGGCGGCAGCCCGACCGACTGCCATCGTAATAAAGGTCTTAAAGTCACAAGTCAGAAATTTGCAATGAAATCTTTAGCGCACCCTTTCCGGAAAGCATCCCTCCGGGAGGTAGTAAATCATTTCTTAGGACAAAAATTATTTTCCCCATAAAATGCTAATTTCGAACGTCTTGATCTCCGTGTGAACGTTTTGCGTTTAATAACACTTGAACCCAACCTAAAATTCAGTGTGAATGCTGAAGAGTGATAATGCTCCACGGTCTATACTAGCCATTGAAATACCAATATATTTTAAGGATTGCTTTTCATAAGAGCACATAAAACCTTTGCAATTAGCCAATAGATATTGAAAATTGCAATTTGGACCGGTAGATTACTCAACCGGCTCATTTAGCAAATTAAATTGAAAAACAAATAGGGTGCCTGAGACTGTCAAGACTCATCACTAGACTTGGTAGATCAGTTCACTGCACAGCTCGCAATAAAACATTTTGAAGGGATGATTAAAGCCATCACTCAGCTCCACGTATTAATGTTCATTACTTAAGTCCTTTACAAGGTGTGCTGCATCGGCAGATATGCAGCCTAAAGCTATTGGGTGAGAAGGTTAGGCTAAAATGGTGAGGCAACCATTTCCTGCCTCACGATTTCACACTGCTTAAATCTTGTACCTCAAATTTCAGAGGGGGAAAAGGGAAGGTCAAAAAACAACATTTTTGTATTTATACTATTTGCACAAATGACCATCTGAGATAATTACAACCTGTGTTCTCACTGTCATAGCGCTGGCCATTTCCACCAGTTGAGACACTTATCTAACAACAGAAGCCACAAAATGTGTTGTGACTATTTGTATGATCCGACTTACCCATAATATAGCCAGGGGTAGTGGCTTCTCACCAGGTATTTGACGAAGGACCCTAGGGGGCCGAGCTGCTGGTACGGCACGTGTTCAGGCCAAAACACTGTCCACTGAAAAAAAGAGCAAGAAAGTTGTATGTGGGTAACAGTGCGGTAAGCTGTAGCATCTCTATTAGGTAACCTGGGCAGGGGTGTGGTACCAACCTAAATTGTGAGTAAATGCACAAACAGCAAACAAAGGGCTTTTCAGAATTCTGAACCACTCAATCGTTCATGCATTTTAGGTGTAGCATCAATGATCGATGCGCATTGATTCCGGTAATCTGAATTCTACATTGTTCCTCCATTTTTTACGACATCCTGTAGAAGTACATCTATTGACTTTGAAATAGTTCAGTGAGTTTTAGTGCCTCTTCCATAAACCTGTGTAATCTATAACTCACAGACATAAAAATGGGTGAAGTGACAGAGGGAAGAAACAATTCAGCCATTCACGCTCCAAAGTGCTGAAAATGCAATTTATTGTCAGATCCCATTCTGGGAGCCATGGGCAGGCATTTTTTGCCTCTACTATCCTGGGATCCATCCTAATATGTCTCTGAAAATCTTGGCCAAGAACAACCCCTTCAGCACTTGGTTCTAAGTGGTAGTGATGGCGAGCAGGCACAGGCTTCAGGGAGGTTAGCATGGGCGTGCGCAACTCCAATTTCGACACAACACCTATGAGCGCAATAATTTAATTTACCAGCCAAGTGCTTCTTTTTATGGAAAGTACTTTATTCCACTATAAGCAGGGTCACTGGAATTATGCGGCAGGGGAGGGTCAAATTATGCGGAGGGGTTGTGTAAATTGCATAAAAAATCAAATTTTGCTGCATAATGAGGCACGTTCTGCTTTAGTATACCTCATTATTTTTAACGTTTCACATGTTGACACTATCTGGACAAAGGCTTCACCTAATTAGTACCACTTTGACAACCAATTACAGAAATGAGCGACATTTCTGCCCCAACATTTTTTAATAAAGAAATAAAGCAACTCCGGGCACAGGTACAGGTCATAGTCTAGGTGTGAACCTATCAGGGCAGCATCTTCCAAGTGTTAACCATCAAAGAACTGAGGAGGGAGACCTTTTCTCAGCATTTTGATGTGGTAGGTGCAAGCTGAAACTGCAGCAGAAACGTGTGCTGATATAGACAGCGGGCTGTCAAACTTTATACCAAGACATTTAACAGTCTTTGCTGGTTCTAGATCTCATCTGGCTCAGCAGGTCAATATGTGTTGAGCAAATGGTCAAGCACTAGCAATTCGAGAGCTGTTGACAGTAGTGCACAGCTTTACCAGGCAGAAAGAGACCCCAGTCCTCACTCTGAAAATGGCCAAAGCTATTAGAAGTAGTAGAGTTGAGCTTGAGAGTGACACCTGTTCAATGCGCGTATGACGGACTTGTGTGATGCCACCCTACCCACTCTCTTAACTCCCTACTACTCAGACCCTGTGCCCCTTTTCTCTTCTCATCCCTCCCTTTTAGACCACATACCTTCTTCCGTTCACAGCTTTCTCCCTAACTATTACACAGTAGGTCTACTCTTTCAAAGAATGCCCTGATAATCTTTCCCCTCACAGCAGAACGCACTCTCAGTTGCCTCTGCTAAGCAGCTTAACATTCCATATACTGCTCTGCACTCCTTTGACAATAAACTAGGTCCCTTCAATTCCACTATCTCCCACTTAAGCTCTAAAATACCCACTGTACTCGATTCCTTACTCCCTTGGTGAAAACACAATACCCCATAATTTTAACTCGGAGACGTTTGCGTCTCCCTTGCCCAGAAAGAGCTGTGCATAATCTATCCCCAACTGAAATGACCAATTTACTTGCTAGCTACAATACCTCGTTCTCCCCCACCATTTCTTCTACAGACAACACAAATCAACGCACTATACCCATCATCTCCCTGGTCCAAACCAAACACCAAACGTTTATAACCCAGACACAAACCCATAGAAACATCATTCCCATCATTACTAAAAGCCCAGACACCCCTATTGCCAAAACAGTCACCCCAGAGATGTGATGAAGGCTTCACAACTGCAGATCTGCAAGAAAACGCAAGTTGGAAACCCCAGACACCATCACACAATACAAACTTGATCTACTCATCCTCACTGAGATATGGTTTAATGACACTTATCACACTTTCTTCAATCTTCTGGTCCCCCAAACTTAAATTTTCAGGATTGACAGCCTTGGCAAAAATTGGAGGAGGTGTTGCAATCATATTCAAAGATTCTCTTCACTGCAGAGAACTATCCAGTATGTCTTTCTCTACATTTGAATACTTTTGAACTTCGTGGTCAGCTCAGCTCCCCCATGAGGATGCACACCATGTATCACCCACTAGGTGACTGCTCCGCCTTCAATGAGGAATTTATCAACTTTGCAAATGACCAATACTATCTAATCGATAGACTGATCTACCTAGGTGACTTTAATCTACACTGTGGTATCTCAGTTGATTGGGACATCAACCAGCTGTCCTCATTTCTCCCCAGAAATGACCTTGTGCAACACACTTCTAAGCCAACACATTCCAAGGGCTCTACTCTTGACCTGATCTCCAAAGTTCACCTGATAACAGTAGATGATCCTATACAGTAGACTAGTCTGACCATTTTTTCACCCCCTTCTCACTCCACATCTCTCATGTTGCTAATCTAGGTCAATCCCAAAGCACCACTACCTGGTTTTGCACCCCACAAAAGACATCAATCTTAACACTTTCAGCAATTCAACTAAGATGCCCATTCCAGACTTCAACACCAACTCTGACATTAACGGGGGGTGGCTAGCCAGGCAACGAAATGGCCGCCTCTTGAGCGAGCTCCGCCGACTGAGGCATTTATCCTGTATTAATCCTACACACAGAGCGGCTACGAGGGCACAACTTCCAGTCATAGGGAAGCAGAACCTCTGTGGAACCGGGTGCTCGAAATTCAAGGCCTGATCTGAGACCTGTGATGTGTTTGAGTCGGCTGAGGTGCGGACCGGAGGAGGCGACTGCGGAGGCCGTGTGCGGATCGGACAACCCCAGGCGAGTCTAACAACTGAGCCTGGTGCTTGATGGGCCCTTTGTGTTAGGAACTGGGCCATTGTGATATGTGCAGAATGAGCTGCGGGCGAATGCCTGTTTGTGCGATCCTGTTTGTGCGATCCTGCTTCCCGACTCCTGAAAACACGGCGCTGGCTGCTGGGTGAGCGAGGTGAACAGCCTTAGAACACATCGCGCAATTCAAAAGAGATCCGGGAGTCGCCATCGTGATGCAGACGGGGCCGCAATAGCGATACTGCTGCTACGTACCCTCCCGACGCGGTCGGGCGCCACACACCTACTTTAAACCTGCTGAACTTTGCTCCCCTACTGTGGGGATCCCTACCTGTGGTGCCACGTCCTCTGACTGGATCCGCGGGGTGCGAGAGTCACTGACTGCGCCACATGTGTGGGACCTGCCCCCCCCCCCCCCCCCCGAACCCAGCTCACTGCCTGTGACGATACTGAGCGGATCCCGCAGGAGACACTGGCTGGTCTTGCTGCTAAACTGGGAGCTAGCTTGCGCCGCATGGGAGGAGTCCTGCCGTGATGCCGCCATTGCAGGTGAGGAGGTGTTATGCCGGGGGGCCCGTTGACACTGCCGCAGTGCTACCATCTGTAATGGCGGATACCAGAGACTGACCACGCCACGACTGCTGGCGTCTACCTGTAGGTGCGTCACTGCTAACTAGACGCGGAAACATTAAGTTCCTCTACGTGCCAAAGGGTGTTCACTCTGAAGATTGCGCCTGGATGTCCCGAATGTCTGAAACCTAGGTGCCGATATCGTGAAGGTGGATGGGGAACTGCGGGAGAGGTGTTGATATTGCCCCTTGAGAAGCGACTCCTGCTGTGTGTGTCCCTGACTGGAGGTACGGGTGAAGGCCTTGGGGGCATACATCTTAGAGTGCACCTCAAACCACTGAAATTGCCAGGTGGGCCCGCTGGTGCTGTTTGATATTGCTGCTCCCTCGTGACTGCCTGGCCCAGCTGGAGGGGTCAACCCTGTGTAAAAGCACTACGCTCCACCTAACGACACACACGCAATCGCCCATCTAGAGGTCGATATGGGCAAAAAAACGACAATCGCCAACCAAAAATCACCTTTGACAATAAAAGACCGGTGAGGCAGGTCACCACAGAGCAAGATGCACTGGGGGCTGCAGGTGGTGATATCAGATCGCTGATGCTGGATGTGCGTTCCAGTCTTAGGAACATAGACGCCAAATTGGACGCTCCAACATCTCAATTGGACTCTGTAAAGTCCCAGGCCTCCACCCATGAAACACGCCTGGACTGCTTAGAAAATCGACACACTGAAGAGTGAGAGTTCCTATAGCAAACTAAGGAGCAAATCTCGCACATGGACAAGCTCCTGGCAATCATACGGGCAAAGACGGATGATTTGGAGGCGAGCTCTAGGAGGAGCAACGTCCGAATTACGGTCATTCAGGAGACTACAGCCATAGCATAGATGGAAGTATATGTTTTGGACCTTCTCCATGAACTCTTCGACCCCCACCTGTCCCCGTGTTTACAGTGGAAAGGGCTCACAGGGCACTTGGCCCAAAGCCGCCGGTGGGTGGCACACCCAGACCTATACTGGCCAAACTCCTAAACTACCAGGACAGAGATTTGGCACTAAAGCTGGCGAGAGAGAAAGGGTGAATTACGCACAAGGGTAACACCATCTCCTTTTACCCTGACTTTACCCCAATGGTACAGGCTGCCCCCCGAGAATTCCTCCCTGCGAAGCGCCTGTTGCTACAGGCGGAGATTCCATGCTCGCTGTTATATCCTGCGAAACTTAAGGTCTCCCACAATGGCACTGCACATTTTTTTACTGACGCTAAGTCCGCACTTAAATTTGCCAAACACATCTGCGGCCCTAAGGCAAAGGCGGCGAACAGTGGGAGAGGTGGAAATGAAGGTCATTTGAGTGATAATGATTGGCACGTGACCATTTGGGTCGTGTGGACAGGCTGAGAATTAGCAGTACAATGTGTACAAGTGGACATTGGTTTATACTTAACTGTTAATATTCAGGTTCTTCAGGGGAACTTCCTTGCTCTGCCGTTAGATTAAACATGTTCTCATATCTGCCATTCTCATTATATTCAACGATATAATGTTAACTTTCAAATGTTGAGGCCCTACGGGCATGCTCTCTTTTTCTTTTCCTCAGTCACCCTGTGCGAACAGGGGTGTATGTTTGAGCTTCCACGCCTTTGAGGAGTGTTTCCCAATGTTTTGTTCTTCCGTCTGTTTCCACGCTTTGCGTGACTATGGGGGTGATTTGACACAACCTGATTGGGGGGTTGGAGTAGGTGGGGGGTGGGTGGGGATGGTTGGATGTTTGGTTGAATGTTGGTCATTAACAGAAACTTTCCCGCATGATCCAAAGTATGTGCTTGATGTAAATAACCGAGGGGGTAGGCACCTGACATCAACAGGACATCCGTGGGAATGACTACAAATACGTTTAAAATCCTAACTTGGAATATCCGAGGTTTAAATGATGGTAGAAAAGCAAGGCTTATGCATGCGTATCTACAGAGGCATGCAATAGACATTTGTTTCTTACAAGAAACACATCTCAACTCACAGCCTTCAGCGAAATTACGACACAGTAGATGGGGTGATACTTATTCTGCTATTTATTCAAATTATGCCCGTGGAGTGGCCTTGTTGGTGAGGCGTGGTTTGGACTGGAGAGAGTGCAAAACATATATTGACCCAGAAGGGAGATTCATTGTATTGTGTGGTCTTTTGTGTGGTAGGTCAGTAGTGATGACAGCAGTATATGGTCCAAACAAGGACACGCCAGAATTCTTCAGGGAAGTTTGGGCCAGAATCACTGCGATGGATTGTGCCACCATAATTTAGGGAGGCGATTTTAATGTCGTCCTGAATGTCACCCTGGAGGTGCGTCAAGGCCGCTACACCCCCATGAATGTCAGGCCCTACATGATATTATGACAGAGGATAATCTACTTGATATTTGGAGGATATGCCACCCAGGTATTCGCGAGGGGACCTGTATCTCCAGTCAACATGCTGCTTGGTCCAGATTAGATTTCTGGCTAGTATCCCCCGACGTAGCTAGCTGGACTACGGAGGTCTGTGGCCTGGCCCTCTCATTATCTGATCATGCACCATGCGTCCTAGTGTTATTGCTCCCAGATACATATACACGTGCTTTTAGCTGGCGGCTCCCACCGCACGCCTTATTAGACGAGGCTTTCAAGGAGGAGATCAGAAAGGACATCATAGATTATTTCTCTGTAAACTCAGGTTCGGTGTCCACCGAGTCGACACTGTGGGACGCATTCAAGGCAGTCATTAGGGGACAATGTACAGCGAGACAGGCGGGAGTCCTGAAGGCCATCAGGGGCACCTTAAACACCATAGAAGGGAAGATAAAAGAGCTAGAAAACATGTTCTATATTGACCCAAACCCTGAGACAGCGACGGAATTTAAAGGGAAATTGCTGGAATTTGCAGAGGAGGCCCAACAGGAACTTAAATTCCTAGGCAAACACACCGAGGCCAGAAGATATGGAGAGGGGGACAGGCCAGGTCGCACCCTAGCGAATCTGGTTAGAAATACCAAAAGCACTGCATTTATACACACAATTAATGATCCAAACGGCCAGGCAGTCGTGGGGCAGCACGAGATTTTGCGAGAATTCCAGGGCTTCTACTCCAACTTATATACTACCACACACTCTACAATACCTGAACACTTCCAGGACTTCCTGGACTCAATCGCGCTAGTCTGGTTTAATGACGCACATCGCAAATATATGGACTTCCCAGTAACGATAGCTGACATTGCAAAAGTGATTAGTGGTTTACCACTGAAAAAAGGCGCCTGGCCCAGATGGTCTTACAACTGCATTTTATAAAGCACATGCGGAGGAACTGGCACCAAGGTTACATGCCGTATATGCAGAATCACTAGAATTGGGTGTTCTCCCGGCCTCCATGAGGGAGGCGTTGAACATGACATTATTAAAGATGGACAAAGACGAACTATCATTGGACTCCTATAGGCCGCTTTACCTGATAAATGTTGATGTGTAAATATTTGCTAAACTTATAGCAGACCGCCTTCAACCACTTCTCCCGATGGTGGCCCTCCCGGATCAATCTGGGTTCACACCTGGCCGCTCCATCTCCCATAATCTCAGAACCATCTTCTCGGTGTTGCACTATCTCCACCCTACGGTGCGCGCTGCGGCTGTTTTCCTCGACGCCACTAAGGTGTTTGACTCCCTAGAATGGCCTTACTTATTCCGTATATTGGAACGTATAGGATTCAGCCAGATGTTTATTGCCCAAATAAGACTGCTTTACACTAAACCGACTGCAAGAGTTAGGGTAAATGGTATGATCTCGGACCCGTTTGAAATTTCCTGAGGCACAAGGCAAGGATGTCCATGGTCTCCACTACTCTTTGGCATTGCTATGGAACCTCTTGCAGCTAGAATTCGACAACACCATACTGCCCGAGGAATCGGATTCAGCACACGCAGCCTATAGATTTCTCTCTATGCTGATGACGTAACCCTGTATGTCCGCGACCCCTCCACGAATCCGGACCCCTTGCTGTGAGCTTGTAAGGTTTGGCGGACTATCAGGTGTGTCCATCAACTGGGCCAAATTGGTGGTCTTCACATTGACAGACAACACACCCGAGGTGCGGTCAGAGTTCCCACTTCGCAGGGCAGCAGATGAAGTCAAGTATCTAGGTATCTGGCTCAGCTGCAACCTTCAAGATATCTGGTGTTTGAATTTTGGACGAGCAGTTAATTGGCTCGAGAGCAAGGTGGCAATCTGGTAGAAACTGCCCCTCTCGATTGCAGGGAAGGTGGCTCTGTCCAAAATGATGGTCTTGCCAAAATTCCTTTATTTATATGCGAATATTCCAATCCTGCTAACGAAACATTTTTCAGTTCCCTGCGATCCCAATTGTTATCACTGGTGTGGGCAGGAGGTCAAGTCAGGATTTCCTGGGCTTTGATGACCTTGCCGTTGAGACAAGGAGGTCTGGGTGCTCCGGACATGCACTTATATGCACTGTGTGCGCAAGCTCAATTTTTGCATTTCTGGGCCTACCCCACGCCTTACCAGCCACATGTGGCGGTGGAGCTGGATTCGGTAGCGACGCTATCATTGGCGGTAGCCTTATATCACGAGCCACTCGACCTTCAGTTGACATTGATTCTGCTAATACCCTGCGCTGGGCGTGGAGAGAGTTACAGAAGCGGGCTCGCCTCCCGATACTCTAAGCACCTGCGATTCCTTTAAAACACAACCCGATGCTGCCCTGTCTTGAGGAAAGTGGTGGTGAAATATCATTGGGTGGCACTCGCTTGCGCAGCTTCGCGGATATATATCCTGAAGGGACGATCAGAGACCAACCCGCAGAGACAGAGGAGTTGGAAGTCCCCTTTTGAGAGATATTTGCGTATCATAAATTAAAGGCGACATGCCGCTCTTTTTGGGAGAGTTGTCCAGACGAGCCTCCCACACTACAAGCCCTCCAGAACATATTAGCAAGAGCCTCCCCAAGGAAATTGGTGACTAGACTTTATACTGCTATGCAGGATCAGGCCCGGATTGTGGAGCCACCCTCCATGCGACTTTGGAACTTAGAATTAGATATACCACTGACCGAGTAGCAATGGTCTTTTTGTTGTAAACAACTATTGGAACTCTCCCCCAATTATAAATTGCGTCTTATTCATTTAAACATTTTTAATCGATACTATTGCACGCCTATTAGCCTACACCGCATGCACTTACGAGAGGATGCTAGATGCTGGAGATGTGGCTTTGATAATGCTACCTTTATACACATGGCCTGGAGCTGTCCTCAGCTTCTTAGGTACTGGCGGAAAATATTCACTGCTGTCAATCAAATTGTTGGGAGATCTGATGACCCGACCCCACACTTAGGCCTCCTGGGATTGGTGAAAGACACTGTGCCTAAAAGACGTAAACTCCAAGCCCTTTTACTGTTATATGCTAAGCGGCAAATTGCAATCAGATGGGGTCGAAAAAAGCTGCCTGAGTTCACGGCTTGGCTGTCGGATGTTACATATGGCCACACACAACTCGGAACATATTGGGAGTGGATGCCCCCTGCATCTAGACCCAGAGATATTTGGGAGCCATTCATGCAATGGACACAGGCGAGAGCGGCATCTCCTACGACTATACACTCCGAGGCTCGATCTGGTGGTCAAGAGAACCCACCTAGTTAAATCCCAATCGATTGTAATGTATGCACACTTCTTCTAGATTGTATGTGTTATAGTCTGAAATACCCTATGCATCACTTACAAATACAGGTTGACTTACCGTTCGAAATGCCCTGCCCTGCCCTGCTATCTACTTCATATGATTTACTCCTATGTATAACACAATTTACATGTCTGCACTCGTTTGATTCACTTACCATAATTTCCTCCACGGTTTGCAGACACCCTAGTCCGGGAAAGATTCACTCTTTATGTTTGTATAAAGATATAATAAGTTGACCGACAGATGTTTTTCTGTATGATTTTTTGTAAAAGTTCTGTTTTATTTTATTTTCTGTTATATTTCAGTGATCTATTTTATTTATTATCTGTAACATTGCACTATGACATGTGGATATTGTATTATCATTTGAAAAGTTTTTTTATGATGCTATGTGTATCGCTCTTCTTTAAAATTTCAATAAAAAAAAAACTCTGACATTAACGACGTGACTGCTCAAAGTCTCACCAACCTTTCTGTCTTGGTAGACTATTTAGGTCCACTTCAAAGCAAAAGGAAAAGACCCTTACCCTCTGCCCTATGGTTCAATAAGTCCCTCTATGATGAAAGAAAACATGTAAGATACCTGGAGAAGAAGTGGAGACAGTTACCATGTACTATTAATCTTTCTAATCTCCGATATGCTAGATCATGCTACCACAAACACTTTCTGCGAAAAATCCAGATTGCTTCAGAACCCTCCTTGACTGTCAAGAACAGACCAAAGAAATGTTTCAATTTAATCAGTACTACCACATCTACATTCTCCTCATCTAACATCATTGTGGTGACCCTCCTAAGAAAGCAAAATAATTTCTTCAATTCTAGGATACAAAAGTTAATTCACTCCTTGACCATACTTCTCATCCAATCCCACATGAGGAATGCAAATCCAAAGGCTCCTGGCACAGCTTTGACATCATTACCTTCGACACCCTCCTCAAGAACATTTTAAAAACAAAATCCTTGAACCACTCTCTGGAACCTATCCCAAGCGACCTCTCAATATACCTTAACACCCACATGCTCCCCTTTTGGCCTTTTCTGATTAACCTCTTTCTCAGCCAAGGTTTCTTTCGTGATGTCCTCAATATGGGTCATATAACCATACTACTAAAAAAAACATCTGCTGATGTGAACAGCCTTAATAACTTCCGGCCTGTCACCAACCTCCCTTTCTACTAAAGCCTGGGATCCATTATCACCTCTATGCGAACGATTCCCAACTCTACAACAAGGTGTTCTCCGCACAGGACATTTCGCTCCACGCCACCAACCCAAACTCTATCAAAGAATGGATGACATCTGATATCCTAAAATTAAATCCTTTGAAAACGGAGTTCGTTCTTATCTCAAACTTCCCACCTTCTGTACAATCTTGGATAGATATTTTGAACATTCTCTAATGAAAACCTACCATAGTTGATAGAGCTAAAGCCCTAGGAGTTATCCAGGACAAGAGACTTAACCATCATTCCTAAATCAACACAATGGCTGAAAAATGCAAGCTACCAACTATGCCTTCTCATGGGTATCTGATGTTTCATTCCCGACCAAGAACTGAAAAACATTGTTCAACCTTTGGAACTCTCCAGATTTGACTATTGTAATTCACTCCTAACAGGCCTCCCCAAGATCCACCTTTCTCCTTTAAAATCCATTCTTCATTCAGCAGAAAGCTTTGTCTACGGGGGCAAAAAAACCAACCATATCACGCCTATGCTGATAACTCTTCGCTGGCTTCCTATTGACGCCAGGTCAATATACAAGAATTCTTGCATCACCCATAAAGTCATTCATACTTCCACCCCTAGCTATCGAGCTAACAAACTCAAAAGTTCAAGAGGATCCAGACCATCACGTAATGTTGAAAACCTACTGCTCGAACCTCTGACTTTCAAAAGGGTAAGATTTATGGCACAATCTTTCTCCTGTAGTGCGACCAGAATTTGGAAATCACTTCCTCCATACCTCTGCGCTACCACTTCTTTCCGCATCTTCAAAAAGGACCTTAAAGCCATTCTCTTCCAAAGACACTGTTACAAATAATTCTCTGACTGTTTCATGCACCTCGGTGGAGAACTAGTATGCCCTTCCACTTTAGCTGTAGAATATGTAGTTTGAAACCCTAATCCCTCTAACTGTAGTTTGTAATGTGTAATTTTCCGTGAATCTGTATTTTGTAAATATGTAACCCTCACTCTGCATAACTCTAGTAGTTATACATCCTTGAACAAGCTATATGTCACCAACTTTAGTTTGCAATGTGTCATTTTTAGTGTTTCTATATTTTGTAAATATATAACCATCACTCGTGCATACCGCTAGTAGTTATACGTCTTGTCACATCTACCATGTTATCTATAATGTCTGATCTAATGGACTTTGCTCTATTGCAAAGAGCTCTGACACCTCTAGGTAAAGTACTTGATAAAAAAAAGATACCTGAATAAATAAATAAATACGGTAAATAAATAAATAAATAAATAAAGTTAGTCCCAAGCCAGCCTACTGGCCTTGAATAGGAGACTGGGGCGGAATACTTTCAGAAGCACAAACTACGGCTGCTCCGTAGGTCTTAATTTCAAGGCAGATACTCTGTGGTTCCCTGGTATCTTAGCTAGTGGGAAGATTAGCTCACTGAGTGCAGAAGAAACCTTTTATACTAGTCCTTTTAGAGGAGAGAGTGGACAGATAATGTGTGCTTATAATGAAGTGGTTATAATTCAAGCGGATAATATAGGAATGATGTCAGGATGGGAAAGGGGTAGCATTTGATTAGGGAAACAGCGCAAAAATGGGTAAAAACCCTCTATTTTCTGGGTGCATCTTCTTCTCTAATACCTTGTCTATTTTTTTTTTAAAGTTTTATGTAGCACAAACACAACCCAAAGGCTTGTACGACGGTACAACGCAGGTAAATACAATGTATGCCTTTGCCACACATTTTTAGCATGCATATTTTTACCACGAATATTCATTTACAACGCATGCCAATACCACACATAGTTTTTAGATTTAAAAACAATGTATTTGTGGGGGGGGGGGGAGGGGGGGGGGGGGGGGAGACCTCCCACCCCTCAACTTACCCTAAATGCGTGGTATTGGTTTGTGTTGTGAATGCATGTCGCGGTAAAATATGCGTGCTAAAAAATGCTTGGTAAAGGCACTACGAGGTCAAAAACTTGTTGAAGAGGCCGTTTCCCAACTCAAAGGTATCAGAGCACTTTACATGAGCACCCGTTGCTTTACAGATGGATACATTGATTTTTGCTAGGCACACTAGGAAGATTAAGTGATTTGCCCAAAATCACAGGATGTTGCACAACCCTGCTGAGACTCGTACCCAATTCCCCTGCTTCGAGGTAGACCGCTCTAGCCATTAGGCCACATGCTCTTAAATATACCAAATATCTTGGATTGATAATCACCCAAAAATGAGAACACGTTAGGAACATGTCCCCAGACTCACTAAAAGAGTTTCCTATCAACTCCCCCTATTGAGGAAACCAAAACCCTCCATTCCACCATCAGACTTCAGAGCTGCTGTGCACGGGTTAGTGCTTTTGCATCTAGACGGCCAAAACAGTGTTCTTGCAGGCCTATGTAAATGCATCACTGCACCCTTCAGTGCATATGTTGCAGCGAAGTTACTCACCACAGCCTAAAAATAAAATTACATTACGGTTAGATTAAAACCACCACTGCAGTCAATAATGCTTGATTAACAACCAGATTGGACTTGGAATCATTTTTGAACTCTCACACACAAAAGGTGAGGGGAGGAATAGTTGCAAATTATCTAACCACTGGTAACTACTCAAGGTTACATTTCAGTTTACGCTGAACTGTTCCTATTAGTCAGGACCAGGGCTGGTATTGCATATGTCTGAGCTTCAACTGGAGGTGGCCACAAAAAAAAAAAAAAAAAAAAAAAAGTCAGTCAGAATTTATTGTTGAATTAATAAAAATCCTTACAATTAGAAAAGGTATAATTTGCGAATATCCGCAATGTAATTTGCATTAAAAATCAAAGCAACGATTGATATCAAAGTTAAAAACAATAAAACTTAAACTCTGCGTCGGACCCCCCCACTGACTACGTAGAAACTGTGGAATGAGCATGGGGGATAATACTTAAAAGTAAGCCTCGGCAATGTTTTAAAGGATCATGCACAGATCTGCAGCTGCTTCCCAGTCTCTATCATAAATTTGAGACCCCTGCAAGTCAGAATTGGCGATGAGGAGACCTCTGTCTTGCTTACCAAGAGGTTGTTGTCCTCTGTATTTAAGCAATATCGAACGGAACTCACACTAATGAATTCCTCTTTGGGGAGGTTGACCTTCTTGTATATTAAGGTTGTCCCTCATTTTGAGACATTTTTGAATGACATTCACCCCTTACTGGCCAAGAAACTATATGTCCAGTTTAGACATGGAACATTAACCATTGAGGGCAGTGACAAATAAATGGTCTAACCCTCCCCAGACATCGGGTTCTTGCCCTGAGCGTGAAGGTCGTGAAGAGACAGATCTGTACGTTCTGCTCTTCTGCCCTTCCTACTCTAAGGCAAGGGATAAATGGATCATCCAACTTTGTAAATCCAGGGGACTTAGGGATTACAGGGTATGCTTTTAGACTATTAAAATATATTACCACCCCTGTGATTGCGTTTGCGACCGCTAGATATTTGTTGTCTATGTGGTGTACAAGAAGAGCAAGAATCAATTTAAACAACTGTTAATCAGTGGCTCCCGTGCTAGCATAATTATTGTAACTCAGAAGGTTGCTCACAAATTAAATTGTCCCGGGTCTGTTTATTGATTGCCCTATTTTTAATCCGAATGGGTTTTTATTATGTCTGTATTACTACAGCTATTTTTTATCCATGTTATGAATATAGGCTTTTATGAATGTAGTATATTATTCTAAATGTTTTTTATCTGTGTCACGTATATTGTGCTTTTATGGTTTTTAACCAATAATAACGCTTTTTGACTGACTGACTGGCATATAATGACAACTTGTCATGACATTTGGTGGTGGCTAGGATTTGGGCACTGACTCTCCCTCCACCCTTTATTGACACTTGACATTTGTCACAGGCTGCAGGAATTCACAAACAATTCAGATTCCTTCAGCCTTGGTGCAAATGAGAAGCCTGTACTCTCTGCCTGGTGGCTGTTACCCTCCTGGGGTCCTTCATGTAGATTGGCTTCCAGCAGTCAGCTGTGACTGATCCCAGATTTTCCAGTTTCTCATTGTGCAATTCGCCCACTAAATGGGTATCTCCTTCCCTCTACCATTTTACATCAAAGTTTCATGTTTTGTCCTTAATTCGGGGGCTTGAGGTTACAACGTGGAGGCAGGCAAAAGCCACATGGAAGCTCTGCTTGTTTTGGGCTTGTGGGTCCAGGACGAAGTTGAGCTGAGCCACAGCCAGTCAGATGGCTCGGTCGTGGCTCAAGCCTTCACTGACTTCCCACCTCCTTGCAGAAGTAAGCTCAATTACAGTAACTCAATGTAAGTCAGTGCGCAATCCGCGAGTCACTAACAACTCTCAGTGTAAACAGCATATTCATTAAATCTCAGTCTTATTATGAGCATGACTGGGCAGAAGCTTTCGGGTGGGGCAGAGGTGACGCGGAGGGAAGAGAGCATTATGAAAATCCAATGAACTGGCAGCAGACAGTAGACATCAGGGACCACTTGTGAGTAGAGGGCTCAGAAGGGAGATGGGTTCCATGATAGTGCGTGTCTGGGAAAGTAACACAAACTAATGGGTTGGCACAAGCTAAGGAGATACCGGATTATTGCGCCTTCGGGGTACAGAGACTGTCCCCAGTGAGAGTGGAAGTTGGTTGTGTCCACTCTGACTTTTCAATGGAGATCTTATGGTGCACTGTGACAGTTGCGTCCAAGGCTGGGCCCTGTTCCTCACTTCTGCAGCTGCCCCTTCTGCAAAGTCCTCAGGGTGCTCTGCAGCAGCTGAATGACCTAATTTTGAGAGTCTGTGGGTGCCTCGTTCACTATTCAATTCAATTCAATTTTATTAAGTATATGGTTTGGAACTCCTTAGAGATCCACATATAACAAAGTAACAAAAGAGCAGTATAAGGATAAAACAACTTATTGAACCAGCTTGTTGTTAACATGGTTTTACAAATTTTCATGCAAATCATTTAATACAATTCTAAAAAGCATTTAAAAAAATTAAAAATTCTATTGCAGAAAATGCCATTGGGAGGACAGAAAATAGCATCAATGAGAGATCTTGCCGATAAAATGCCCAATTGTATACATACTGGTCTCACCCACAAACGTCGATCGGCCATTAAGGCAGGACAAACTAACAAAACATGTGCGGTGTCTTGGACTGAATTATTACAGAACGTGCATATGTTGGATATACCGTACCATTTGGCCAACAACTTATTCAAAGGAAGGAGATCCTGCCTTAAAAGTAGCCAAAAACGGCGCAAACCATGGGGCATATTCCAGGAGGCATAAGGTTGTAATTGTCTAAACAGATAAGAATTAACAACTTGAGTAACCCCCTTCTTTAGTATAATAGAGTTGCGATCCCTTTCGAAGCTTAACTTCCATGTTGCCTGTTTTAATGTAGATTTTAGCTGTTGCACAGAAAGGTCAAAAAGGGTTGCTTCCTCCAGATCCAAGAGTATAATAGCCTTCTCAAAGTTCTTTATGAGTAACGAATACTCTTACAGGGGGCCCATTAACTCTTTTTTAATGAGAGATCTTAATGTGGCTGGATTTCCTTTAATCAAACAGGCGACCCAGCGAATAACTCCTGCCAAACCCTGTGCCCAGCTACTTCTTAAGCCGAATTCTAATCGAAGGGATGCTGAAGTGCAACTGTTATTGACAGAAATTAGGTTTCTCAAGAGGGAACCCTCAATAGTGTCCAAAAAGCCCCATTCACCTAAATCGATGAGTTCTATACCGTAGAGCAAAGTTGCAGGGATTTTTGCCCGCAATGCCTCTAAAAGATGCACAAAGTGTCTTTTACCGGTTGATTTATATAAGGCTCTCAGCCCATTTCCCTGCGACTTTGCTTTGCGGGAACTGTTATCTATATGGGGTTTATTACTCAAGTTGCTACCAACTATTTTACCTAAAAATACATATGATTTTACACTTTCCAATTTTTGACCTCCCAGCTATTGTGACCCAATTTCAGTTTTTTCCTCCCCTCCATACACATTACCTTGCTCTTAGAAATGTTTATTTTCAGATAGTGAGCTTCGGAGAATACGTGTAGGGCATGCAGACGGTTATTAAGGCCTTTCGGGGTAAGTTCTTAGACTAGTATGTCATCTGCATACATTAAACAAGAAATGTATGTGTCTCCCAAGCGCGGAGCAATTCCTTCACAGAGGGATATAGTGCGGGGAAGGTCACTAACATAAAGGGAAAACAGAAGGGGAGCTAATAGGCAGCCCTGTTTGAGACAATTGGCAGAGGGGATGGGCTGGGATAGACCCCTTTCTCCCCCCAATAGTACTCTACACCACGTATTGTCATGCAAGTCCTGTACCAAGTGTAGAAGCCTGGGTGGCATTCCGAGAGCAGATAGTTTTTTCCACAGCAATTGTCGATTGACCTTATCGAAGGCTGTGGAAAAATCTATAAATGCCACATAGACTCTCCCTTTTCTGGCTCTAATATATTTATCGGTTATTACCTGGAGGGCTGTTAAATTATCCATAGTACCATGGTTCTTCCTAAAACCGGACTGCTCGAGTGGGAGTATGTTTGAATGATCCACCCAGTCATTTATTCGCTTCAGCAAACATCTTGTAAAGACCTTGCCGATTGCATCCAACAATGCAATCTGGCGGTAGTTTTGAGGGGACAAGCGATCACCCTTTTTAAACAGTGGAACCAGGATGCTTCCCTTCCAGGAAGGTAGAACCTTGCCTCTCAATAGGCAAATATTAAATACAGGACAGAGTAATTTACTCCATTTGGCCCCACTTTGCTTTAGTATAGAAATGGGCAATTCATCGGGGCCCATTGCCCCAGAGCGCCGCATTTCCCTGATGGCTAGATCTATGTCTTTTTCTGAGAATGGTACCAAGGGCAGACTAATCTCCTTCGGCCATGCTTGTGGGGCCGCAGAGCTATTACTTGCATAAAGGTTAGAAACAAAGTCCATCCATATTTGTTCCTCAATTGGGATGGGTAAGGGTCTTGTTCTCAATCCACACCCCTCGCCTATAAGGGACCAAAACTGCCTCATTTCCCCGTTAATAGAGGCTTCTCTTATTTTTATCCAGATGGCATCCTCTTTTTCTTTACGTATTGTGGATGATAACCTTCTCCTTTTCCTTTTTAGCAATGATATTTTTCGTGCTGTATCAACAGATCTAACTAAATATTGAGCCCTTACTAATTTGTTGATTTCTATGTTAAGGAATCTCAGGGGGCTTGGGAGTATTCTAGCAGACTTTTTCTTATTGCAGTTTTAGCCACCGCTATTACTGCCTTCATGAACAAAGAAAAGTCTTCAATTTCCAAACCGTGCCAGGAAGGGAGATCATTTATTGCTACATTGAGCATTCCCTCCAAATTTCGTTGAGCTCTTGCATTCCAATGACACCTTCCTGATTTAACGCCAAAGTTTACCCATTCACTATTTAGAGACCACTGATCACATTTAGGGGGCTTTACATTCACAAAGATAGAAAGTATTTTGTGATCACTGAACTGCGTATCAATAATACTGAGATCCTTCAGTAGCTCAAATGAGTGAGTCCCCACTATTACATAGTCCAAAATCGATTCACCCTGATAGGATTTATGCGTGAAGTTGGCAGGGGAATCCGAGGGGAGTCTCCCATTTGCAATAATCCCATCCATATCTGCCAACTCATTTAGAAGTAACTTTCCTCGTTTATTTGTTTTAATATTTTCAGGGAATAATGCCTGAGGAATGTGGAGAGTTTCTTCTTTGAATTTATCGCGAAATAAATTCATGCTTAGATTGGAAATTTTGCAATTTAAGTCCCCTACTAGGACTATGGCAATCATCAGGTCTCTCTCCCTGATACTCTGAACGTAAGAAAAAACCTTTTTCAAAGTTACATTAAAGCCAGCTTCCGGAGGAATGTAGGCATTGATCAAAACTAAGGGTTTAACAACTTCAGTGTTGCTAGACCTGAATAGAGTTACTGCTTGAAAAAGGTTGCAGGGGTCCATATAGTGGGCATAATTCCAATTTAGTTGATTCGATAAAAGACAAGCTATCCCCCCACTGGCATGTCCTCTCTTGTTAATGGTGGCGCTGCCTTCCAACACAAAATAATCTTTCCCTACCTGAATTTTATCTGGGCACCATGTCTCCTGGAGGCATATTATATTTGCCTCCAGAGACAAGAGGAATTGCATTTTTTCTGGGCTATTTTTTAAACCAGCTGCGTTCCAAGATATTATAGATATCTTGTCGCTAAAGATGCGGATTAGACGTTTGATTGTTTGGGGGGTTTCCTGCAAGAACTCCAGGTAGCCAGTTCCATTGATCGCTTTCATCTCCAGAATCAGGTAGGCAAGATAGCAAATGCGGATTAACATAGGACACTAAACGGAGGTCCTTTGACTTGCATATTTTTAAATCCGCAAGATCACCTGCCTGTTTTGTGCTACCTGTTGCTGCTTGCAACAATGAAAAGGGGAACCTTGAAGGGATTAAAGGTTTAAAGACTCTATTTTGTCCAGTGTACCCTAGCAAAGGGATTACGTCTATCCCTCTGCTCTGTAGGTCTTCAGAACGTTGCAGGATTCAATTTGCTACTAGCTTAGACTGGAACTTCACCCTAGTTATCATCCCTATCTCGGACTTTAATATTAGTACCCTGTCTAGATCAGCAGATTGTATTAATGTCAAGTTAGCCGATTCTTGAAAGTATTTAAGTAAAAGAGATCTATTCAAAGTGCATTCAGCATCAAAAAGGGGGGAGAATTCTAACCACATGGTGTCAATGCATTTCTCCTTAATTTCTTTTAACGAAATGCCTCGTGAGACTGCTCCCGCAAAGGATGTTGCTAAGGGATTGAGAATTGGAATTACATGTCCGGGGGGGGTTATGCTCCTGTCCCAGAGGTATCGAGCTTATAGTTCCAATTGTATCCCTATTAGCATTAACTGGTTGGAAAAGGCTATTTGTGTCAGTTGTTATAGCAACTCTGAAAAGCCCTCAAGGTGCATTCAGGATCCCCAGTCAGGGACAGACTTTATGGTTTTATAAAATGGTGTCATAATTGTTAACAGTACAAAATCATGTTAGAAAAGGGAACTAGTTTATTGACATCCCATTGCAGGAGTGTTGCAGCATTTTCAAAAGCCTAGTATCACCCCAAAAAGGGATATGTTATTATATGTGTCTGGTTGCATAGGCTTCAATGGCTTAGTTTAGTTGTGTTAACTTCTCACTCGAAGTGTCACACATTTGGCATTGGAATGTCACTCATTTGCACGCACAAGACATTGATATGTTGTTACACGTAAGCAGTCTGAAAACATGGCAGCTATGAACCTCTGATGTGCTAAGGACGTGTCTAACACATCCTACCCCCACCCTCTGAGAAAGCGAGGCTCCTCCCCATACCCACAGATGACCACACCACAGACGGCATCAGAAGCATTTATGTTGCCACTTTCGTGATGATGTTGTGAAAGTTCTCGCAAGAAGCGCTGGTAGCCCTTTTCTTGCAGCAAGTCTGCAAGCAGATTCTTCTAAAAGAGTTTTGCCCAGCTCTTTTTTTGCAGGCATGCAGGACAGACACCTGAGAAAAGGGAAGTATTTCTACCTTCCCTGGTGCCCCTCCAATGTTGTTTCTGGGAAGGTGGATCACGGACGGGTCAGTAATCCCTCAGCAAGAATCACTACTTATTAGGCAGTATTCACAAACTAACAAAAAGCCCTTGCCTCGCTGCAAAAATCATTTACTACGCTTTGCACCACAGACTTGGAATTTCAAAAGTGCCCCTGTGTAGAAAGATGGGGAGCTGAGCTCCATGTTTAGTTACACCTAAAGGGGACTTGCACACACGTTCACTGACGCTCATGATCTCATTCAAACACCTGTTTCCTAAGGGAATTAATCTTACAAATCATTGGACTCTGTTTTAAGAACTTCCAATGTTTGCTAGAAATTTGGACTTTGCCTTGCCTCTGTAAGCTCATCTCCATGGCAGCTACCTGGAGGACCTGTCAGACATTCATCTGTGATCACGGTTTTTCAAAAGATATGTTTTGCAGACTCATTAAAATCGCAAAGTACTGAAGGTTTCTTGAACAGTTAGAAATATGTATCTGTTCCACCACACACCAAATGCCCCCATGCAGCCCTTTATCAAAGGATCTCAAACCAGGGTACTGATAAAAGCAATAAGCGTGCACAGTTTCCCTCAGGATCAATCGAAGATACCGGAACGTATTAGGCTGGTGATGGCTGGATATTAACTTGCGATATTTCATGTAACAAAACACCTGTCTACACTCTTAACAGTGTACTAACAATGCACCGTTAAAGGCTCATTGTCTTTCACAATTACTTTTCACTATAAATAAACCAGGCCCATTGACTTGGCAATAACATCTCATAATAAACAGATCAGACCAATGGCATTTCACATAACTTATCCCAGTGAGCCAATCAGACCTATTTATCACTGGCTTAACAGCATAGCCAACTCAGTTCTTACATAATGAGCGTACATTTCTATAACTAGGCAACCATCAATTGTACTGTCATAACATTAAAAAATATTTTTCATTAAAAAAATCACAGTTGCCAAAATAAAATACTGGCTCTTTTGAAAGGGCCTAACAAGATTTACCATTAAGCAAATCCTCAATCCTCATGGTTTATGAGAAGAGTTTTACCAACAAAGAGTAAAAACAATCCACCTTTAAATGTCTAGTAACAAACATAGAACTTTCACAATAAATAAATCAGGCCTACCGACTTTATTATAACTTTTCATAATAAACAAACAGACCACTCCTACAACCTTGACCAACACAGTCCTCCTGTATGAGCATGCTAGTTCTCACAAGGTAAAAAATGCACTACGAGCACTCTTTTCACTGGAAGCATACAACTTCTGAGCAATCAAGCATAGAGCTACTGGCCAATCAAGTATAGAGCTTCTGACCAATCAAGTATAGAGCTTCTGGTCAAACAAGTATAGAGCTTCTGACCAGCACAGTCCTGTTGTATAGAGCACGAGATTTCTCACAAAGAAAAAAATGCAACAAAAGCATTCTTTTCAATAGAAGCATACAACTTCTGACCAATCAAATGCTGTACTCAAGACAATCAACATGTAGGAGGAGTCAAGGTCCTGCTCTTACCAGAAAGCTCTTTTTCTATTGATCACGAGTAAGACCGAAAAAGCCAGACCTAAAAACTACTACACTTGGGTCTCAAACTCATTTTAGAGCTGCCTCTTAAAAAAGTAATATACTGGAATGCAATCTGTGAACCGTAAACTTTGTTGGGATTTTAACTACAAGCGTACTGCAGTGCATCTCATTTCATACTGTTGCAAATTCTGTGGTCATCCAGCTGCAATCTAGCAACAAAGGATCGTGCTTTTTCAGCTGGGTTGAACTACCTAAAGGTTTTTTGGAAAACAGTTGCTAAGATCCCAACTTTTCGGTAAAATAAGTAATGCTGAATACACACTATGCTTTTGCATCTCGATTGCACTACATAAATGATTTTTGGGGGGAACAGTTGCTTACATCAAAACTTTTCGATACTTTGAACCGCTATTCCACACATACAGCAAACGGACAAAGGTCAGTGATGTGAGGAAGCTCAGTCATTGGTGGAAAGCAGTGCAATGAGCAGCAATGACCTGAAACACAATCGCTTACATGCAGAGCCAGCAAACGCCAGAATGCTAATACCAGAATGTTATTGTACCCAGATAGTGGTTATAGAATCACTGGAGGCCTGCCAAGCACCGCGCACCTGAATTAAACATACGGTGACAGGATGAGAGCGAAAACAACTCTTTTCAGAGTAGTGCTTTAAGCAGGTTATGGAATCCCTTACCTAACGGCAGGTCCGACAAGTCTTGCGGTTGTGAAATAACTGGAGGTTCCTGCCTAACAATCATTTCTTGGATTGCGTGCTATGTGATTCTGAGCTCGACAGACCTGCTGTGAGTCTGTCACCAAGAGGGATTCCACTGCTGGCAGTACTTGCCCCACTTTACGCCCCCAGCTCTTTACAGACTTTCAGCCACAGCATGAGGAAGAACTTAGTAGAGGGAGTGAGAATTAAGTGTGGGTACAGTATGAAAAATCGAGTAATCTCAAACACACCACTAACAATCATTGGAAAACATATTTCATCATCTGCATACATTCATCCAGCAGATTATTTATTATTTGAAAGACTACTAAAAGCCCACTTTATGAACTTGGATGGTGGGACCAGAGGATGATCCACAAACCCCATCTCTACCACCCAGAGAGCTGATATGAGCATCCAAACCCAGAGTACGAATTCAAATCCAGCAATGGCCCACAAAGAAGACTTGCGAATCTCATCTGGGATTTATGGGGTGCATGAGCCCCTCAAGCTGCCCCCACCGTTCCTACCCATGAAGGAGACAAAAAGGGCATGCAGGAGCACAGCGGTCATCCACATGGGCAAGTTGCTGCATTACGAGCCTGTCTTCCGCTTTCATTCGCATCTCCAAGGAAGTTTTAAGCTAGAGAAAGACAAAGAGGAGGGAGATGCCTGTTTAGGTATGTAAAAGACCTACATCTCACACTTGCCAAAGCTCCACAGTAAAACACCCTCAACATGCGCTTCTCCTTCACACCAGATCACAACGTATTCACTAGCGCACTACTAAGAAGCACACTGAACCACCTCAACATTCTACTTATCCACACAGATTGCTAAAGCACAGTATCAGCAGTTCTACACAAACGACACAACAGCTGCTAAGAATCTCAGTGCATGTTTATTAAAGGAACCTGCCTCATTCGACCACTGCCCACATTAATGAGGTCTTGGTATGACAACCTACTAGCAACCCAGGACCCAACCATGAGATATCTGATCTCATCCCAGTACCCTCCATCGGCTATAACAACACCACCTTCCTTGGCAACTTCACCTTCAGAAGTGATGCACTGACTAAGAGCATGAAGATCCCATTCTTGACTTCTGTGTACTTTCGAGATGACCAGATCGAGTTCATCTTGGTGCCCGCTCACACCAAGTCAATTGCTTTGCACTTTAACAGTACTTGAATGACCAACATCACCCGCTACCCCTCATTGCATGTCAACTCTCCTGACAGTTGACCATCAACCCTCGCCTTACTTAAACCTCACTTACTGAGGCCACTCAAGCCGATAAAAAACTATTTCTACAAAGATACTCTTGCACTGGCACCCACATATGACCTAAACAGTTACTTAAAGGTTTTTAATGAATTCACTTATATTGGATTTACATAAATATTTTTATTGGACTTGATGTCACCAAAAGGACATATCATAGGATCGTAAGGTGCTGTGTACAAAGTTGTGCGATTAATGCAGTAGAGTAACTCCTTTCAGGAGATGCTAATAAAAAGGAACCTCAATCCAATATGGATCATTGCATACCTCTTTGTGAAACTGCTATCCTGTTAGGGCTATTAGAGCATGAATACCATTCTGGTATGCATTATCTTTTATGTGCACACACAAACAGTTTCACCATTCTGAACCAAACACTGTTCCGTGAGTCCTCAAAGTTGTCTTTATAATAATGCAATTTAGTTTCCCAGCCCTCATGTGTGAATTCTTTTTTGCTACCTTTCAAACTAACATGCGAGTTATTTAAATCCTTTATAATCTGAACACATCGAATTCCACTTGTTTATAACAGTTCAATGGTTTCTCTGAAAATCACAATTTTCTCACAAAATATGTGTATTCATATGTGTTGTTCAATGACACACATAATGGGTCTGAATACAATTGGCGGTGCAGCACAGGGTCTGCCCCACCGCCAAAGCCATGGTCGGGCCGTCCACCAGATTACGAATGTAAATATGTCTGACAGGCTTTTGTTTTGACGTTGGCAGTGTCCAGAAAATGGTCACCGCAATGGGAATGCCCCAAACAGTTCCTGCACGGCATGGACTATAAAGTCCACACCCCGCAGGAACTAGTGGGCATGCACACAGAGGGGGACATGTTGTGACCCCCTGTGTGCATCCACATGGCACCGAGGCACAAGGGGGCCCTGTAGGGCCCCCTTGGTTTCCTCTCCGCCTAGGTTTTCATGGCAGTGGAACTGCCTTGAAAACCATAGAGAGGAAACTTCTAATATGCTTGGCGGGACTGCAGCTGTCCTGCCAAGTATATTACTGCCTCCAGACCGCCGCAACACCATCAGGGAAAGGCGGTTAACTGGCGGCTAGTCAAAGGCGGTCCGGCCACCCTTACTGTAATAGGGCGGTCTGGAGAACGCCACCACTGGGTCCCGCCAGACTAGTAATTAAGCCCTAAATGTTTGTTAAGCTGCATACCAACCAACCTTACTGATATATTGGAGTCATCTTCCATTTTGGGGGAAAAGTAGATTAAACCTGCTATGAAGTCAGTGCTACTGCCATTTGCAGGAATGATTTATCAACAAAATTCCGAAAACCCTCAGTGCTTTGAAATGCCTGCTGGTGCTGAATCTACAAAGAAACACCAGTGCAAGTATATTTCCTGATGAATAGTCATGTTAATAAGGTTAAGCCTAGCAGCAATGGTCAAAGGTCACTGACGTGTCATGTCATTTGTTGCTCACGAGGCAGTCTGAGTAAGACACTGCAGAGCAGATTCCTCTAATCTGGGTCACATCTCATGTGCAATGACCATTAGGCTGGAAGACACAGAATGTAATTGGCAAATGTAATTTTGATTTAAGGCATTTTCTATGTCATTTGTTGGTTTCGAAACCTGAAAAACCATACGTCTTTTTAGTCACAATTTGATGGGAACTGCAAATTCGCATAAATAAATCAAAAGGCAAAAGTTTATTAAACTTCATCTAACTTTCTCCTGTGTTGCTCCCCCTCCCCCTACCCGTGCTTTGTTTGGTTAACCAGTTCACCTTCGATCGGCAGACAGACAAAAAATAAACACTTGCATCATTTTGTAAGCGTACTGCGCCTGCTGTGCTCACCTGCACGATGACGCGGACAAACACGTAAGGCTTTTTTTCTCTTTTTCAAAAGCCATGCTGTTCGCCAAGGCTAGAACAGTTGGCACAAAAGGGTGACTTTGGCTTTCAAAATCTGGTCACCATAATGTGTAGTCTTGTTTACCAAGTATAAACTCAGGATTACAAGTCCCGGAATCGAAGACAACACCGGGAATGGCTGAGCTCCTCTAGTATGGAAGTGGGAAAGTTGAGAGCTCTGGCTTGGGTTGCAAAAATCTCCTGAGCCAAGCCAAGCCAACCCTGAATCAACTGTAAATGCCGCTCTGCGTGTGCACTTACTGCAAAGAAGCTCATGGACGAGGTGATGAGCACCATCCAAAACACACCGGTCCTCCGGAAGTAAGCGCTGTCTGACCCGGCCGGCATCCTAGCTGGAGAAAGAAGTGAATAAAATGAAGACGAAACCTTAGAGGTGCCGATGCCCGGAGAAGTTACAAAGGGTAGCAAGACGCGCTCCCAGACACAGACTCAAGAGTGGAGCTGGTTTGGCAGCCGGGAGATATCTTTAGCTCAGTCGCTATTGGCCGGCCCCTTCCCCACTTTCTGGTTGGCCAGCGGTAGGGTAAACCTCCACTGCTATTGGCTGAGTTCACTTCCGTGTCCTCTCTATTCATTTGCATTGTCGTTGTGTACAGTGTATTTTTCCAGTGGTACAGCTTTAGGCTGTTGGTCCTACGGGTAGTTAAACAGATTGTTGTTTGCTGTTTCATCGAAAGGCGCCTTTCAGGGTTGTGGAGGCGGGGGGTCGTAGGCTCAGATGGGAAGAGGTGCAAGCCGATGTTCATGTCTCCTAAGGTGGATGCCATTTTGGGTCGTGTAATTTTCTCTCAGCGGGGTATACGCAGTTGTTTCCTGTGACGGCGAGGGAAAAGTCTGAGACGGTTGAAAGAATTCTATGTCAGGACAGGAGGCTCCGATTATGCTTAGTCTCATTTCTTTACTGACACATAGCAGCCAATCACATTACAGTAAAGAAAAAACAGAAATAGGGCAACCATAGAGTACACCCATAGTATATAAACAGTCTCAGAGGTAACCACTTCCTCTTTCTTTGCTGCTCCGCAGCCAGTTAAGTCTATTTACCTTCTAATGCTTATATTGCTGTTGTAAATCTTATTGTTATGATTGTTTGTGCACTTGCCTTATCTTGCGCTGCTTTCTGATGCCTGCGCGCGGCTTGTGTATGTTTTGTGGTCCGCCTTTCGGTGTGCTGGTACTGTTTTCGCGTCCGTTTTCGGCGCGTTTGTTGGGAGCGCGTTGCTCGCCTCCCAGTGCCTGGCCGTTTGTGCCGGTCGCTTTCGGTGGAGCGGGAGCAGGGGTCCGCGGTTCGCATTGGGAGCGCGAGCGCTCTCGAGCCGGTGTTGTTCAGTGGCATTTCAGCGTCGCGCATGCGCGCTGCTTTATTTCCGGCTCGAGGCATTTTTTCTTCACACGCCCTCCTGCCGGTTGAGTGAAGGACCGCTGTTAATCTGCGCTCAAGCCCACAGCCCTGAACTTTTGACCCCGCTTGACGCCGGAGCTCAGGAAAGAGCTTCGGTTGTATTTCATTGTGCATAGGCTCTGCCTAGAGTGTTTTTTGACGGCAGGCTTTCTCCCTCCACATTCAAATTGTTTTTTGCATCGAGTTTTACCTCGGTTTAAGCCTGCTTTGGGGTTCACACTCCCCCATTACTGGTATCTAAGATACTCCATATATTACTACAGTCTTGTGGGCATTGACTTTTGCATATTGTTGCAATGGCTGAGTATTATGAAGAAGATGAAGACTGTTATTATGATGAGGAGGAAGATACTTCTCTTGAATATGACTTAGTGGAGGAGTTGGATAAAGGTGTTCAACTTTCAGTTAACAAGGCACTGGTAAGGGCCATTAATCCCCTTAAACGCCATCTTAATGAATATGCCATTCAACAGGGCTGGTTGCCTCCTTCACAAAAATCCGCAAAGTCTCCTGGTAACCCTCACAAATTAGATTTTCAGAGACTGGCGGAGGTTTTATCTTCAGACAAACCCAAGTCTTCTGCGTCTCTTTATGCGGAGGAGTCAGACCATGGTCAAGCCTCTTCAGGTCATGACTCTCCTCCTAAAAAGCGTCTCCGCAAGGAGCTTTTTGTTGACGCCTTTGAGCGTCCCCCCCTTCTCAATTTCGAACCTGAGGACATTGTCCATCCAAATTCCACGTCATGGCTGCCCGCTCCAGCGGTGGCAGCTTACCTGGAGGCGCATGTTCGCCAACCCTTTGAGGCGCCTGTCCGGGCTCGGCTTCGCTCTGAGTGCCCGAGGCCTGACCTGGCAGACCATATTGCTGAAACCCCGGAGGTGGACCCTATGATGGTCACCTACCTTAAAAAATATTCTAAAGACCCCAAGAAAGGCCTGGACCGCTCCTGGCGGTCTTGTCAAGACAAGCTAATGGACATGTTGGGTCCCCTATCCAAGATCCTGGACCTAGGTTTCAAGGCCAAGGAAGCCTCGGCGACAGTTAACCCTGACGAGCTAATCGAATGGGCACAGAGAGCCGTATGCATGTTTGGGAACGTTAATTGTGCCATTTCAGCAGAACGTCGTCGATCCATTCTCCTGAAACTGGATCCAAAGTTGGCGGAGCTGGCCACCTCTGAGGCAGGTCCAGAGGCGCAGGGTCTTCTTTTTGGCCAGCCTTTTCTAAAGGAGTTGACTAAGTTTGTCTCTGCCTTTAGCGGCATTGATAAGGCACAAGCTTCCTTGCGCCGGGCCATGCGTCCGGTTTTCACCAAGGCCGGACGACAAAGGGGACGGTCGTTCGGCCGTGGATCTCAGCAACAGTCCCAGAGGGGTGGATCGCAGCATCGTGGTGGCCAATACGACTCTGGCTACTCCACCCGCGCAAACTTTTATCCTTCCAGAAAAGGAAAAGGCCAGTATGGCAAAGGACGTTCCGGTGGTCATCAGGGACAATACCAAGATTCCCACCCTACAGGTGAGCCTGATTCATGCATGCGATGTGATGTTGGGGGGTCGCATTCAATTTTTCCTGCAGAATTGGCGCATGCTCTCCGGCGATGCTTGGGTGCTACAAACTGTTCAGGGGTTCAGAATAGAATTCTATCACCCGATGCATCAGACTTGTCCCCCTCCTTGTCTGCGTTTTTCTCTTCAGGATCAGGTTTGTCTCTCCGAGGAGATAGACTCTCTTCTGAAAAAAGGGGCGGTGATTCCAACCACCCGTCATCCGAAGGGGTTTGCCAGTTCTGTCTTTCTGGTCGAGAAAAAAGGGGGCGGTGCTCGTCTTGTTCTCAACCTGAAAGACTTCAACGGCGGAGTCGTCTATCGTCATTTCAAGATGGAGGGCATCCATCTGTTGAGGGATCTCCTTCGAGAAGGGGATTGGATGGTCAGACTGGACCTCAAGGATGCTTATCTTTCGGTTCCGATTTACAAACCTCATCGCCGTTTTCTCCAGTTTCTCTGGCAGGGAGTCTGGTACGAGTATCAGGTTCTCCCGTTCGGTCTTTCGTCAGCACCATGGTGCTTCACGAAGCTGTTGAGACCAGTTGTGGAACATCTTCGGTCACTGGGTGTCAGGTTGATTATTTATCTGGACGATATTCTCCTTATGGCGGATTGTCCTCTCAAACTTCTTCAACATCTGGAATTATCCATCACTCTTTTACAGTCTCTGGGGTTTCTAATCAATGTCCAGAAATCGGTTTTGGTTCCAGCCCAGCGTATCGATTTCCTGGGCTTTCAGATCGACTCGGTTACTTGTCAACTTCTCTTGCCCAACCAAAAGATGCGTTATATCAAGAGAGAGTTGACGTCTGTTATTTCCAGACCGACTGTGTCGTTGAGGTCGTTGGCGCGTGTAGTCGGTCTGCTGGCGTCATCCATTCAGGCGATTTTTCCGGGTCCCCTACATTACAGGGCAATGCAGCGCCTGAAAATTCTTCATCTCCGGAAAGGCCTCGGATATTCCGATCAGATTCCTCTTACGGAGGAGGTCCGGTGGGAGATGCAGTGGTGGTTGGACCACATGGAGGCCTGGAACGGCCGAGCCCTCTTCGGTGTGTCTCCGGATCTGGTGATCGAATCCGATGCCAGTCGGTGGGGCTGGGGAGCCCGTTGCGGCTCGGTCTCGACAGGGGGTCGTTGGTCCCCTCAGGAATTGAAACTTCATATCAACTGTCTGGAGCTCCTAGCGGGTTCCTTTGCGATCAAATGTTTTTCTCCCCTACAGACCAGTTGTTGTGTCCTTCTCCGGATGGACAATATCTCGGCAGTCCGCTATGTGAACAAACTGGGCGGGACCAGGTCCAGAATCCTGGCGGAGATCGCCAAAGATTTTTGGCACTTCTGTCTGCAGAAAAAGATCACTGTTATTGCGGAGTACCTTCCGGGATGCCGCAATCAGATAGCGGACTGGCACTCCAGGCACCTTCGGGATTACAGCGATTTGGAGGCTGCATCCCCGGGTCTTCCGTGCTCTCCATCGGCGTTGGGGTCCTTGCCAACTAGATCTCTTTGCCTCACGCCTCAATGCGCAACTTCCGCATTTTTACAGTTGGAGGCCGGACCCTCAGGCTCTGGCCACGGATGCCTTTCTCCAGCAGTGGCCATCGACCCTCTGTTATGCCTTCCCTCCATTTCTAATGATTCCCAGGGTATTGGCCTACTCCAAACGATTTCAGACGGATCTGATTCTGATTGCCCCTCTCTGGAGGGCTCAAGCGTGGTTTCCGGTCCTTCTAGAAATGTGTTCGGCCCCACCGTTTCTCCTTCCCCCATTGTGGAATCTCCTGTTGGACCCTCTCGGAGGTCCTCATCCCCTGATCCTCTCAGGCTCCCTCCCTCTTCTCGCGTGGAGGATCTCGGGGATCGCTGGTCGCTCCCAGGCCTTTCAAGCGACGCTTCCAAGCTCCTTAGTGAAGCTTGGGCTCCCAATACTCACAAACGGTATAAGGGGTCTTGGAAGCGTTGGTGTGATTGGTGTTCACAACAACAAGTTGATCCCGTTTCAGCAGATATCAGCATGATTGTTAATTTCTTGGCCTCCTTAGCCACCTCTGGTCTGGCTTATTCAACTATCAACGGTTTCCGGTCTGCTATCTCGGCGGGTCATGCCCACATAGATGGGAAACCCGCGGGTGAACATCCTTTTGTTTCCAGGTTGCTTAAAGGAGTTCGTTTTGCAAAACCTCCCACCCCTAAATATGTTACCTTGTGGGATGTTTCTGTTGTCCTCAGATTTTTGGAGGCCTGGCCTTCCAATGCTTCCTTATCTCGCAAGCAGCTTTCTGCAAAACTGACTATGTTGCTATGTTTGGTCTCTTGTAAGCGCGTGTCGGATGTGCACGCTTTGGATCTGGCGGGTCGCAGCTTCACTCCTGAAGGAGTTTCCTTTCGTCTCTCCAGACGTACCAAATCTAATACGCCTTCTATTTCTTATCCTTCTTTCCCTTCTCACCCCAACCTTTGTGTGGTTCAATGCCTGAAGGATTATGAGGTGAGTACTGCTTCTTTGCGCTCAGACATGCAGGGTCAACTGCTGATTGCATTACAAAAGCCTTTTCGCCCTGTTTCTCCAGCTACCTTGGCGCGCTGGGTGCGGGGGCTTATGTCTGAAGCTGGAATTGATGTTTCTGTGTTTGGCGCACACTCTGCACGTGGAGCGATGGCGTCCAAAGCTTATTCCATGGGTGTTACTCTGTTTGATATCATGAAGGCTGCAGATTGGTCATCTGCTTCTGTGTTTAAAACTTTTTACTTTAAGCCTATCGATAGTGTTGCTTCTGTGGTGGTAGATCAGCTTTAAAAAAGCATAATCGGAGCCTCCTGTCCTGACATAGAATTAAAAATTTGCAAACATTCGTGACAAGAATTTTCAATTCTATTAAGGACTAGGAGGCGAGGATTATCCCACCCGTTGTATATGCATGTATCTATTATATTGTTACTATGCAATACTTCATTGATCTTTCCTAATGAAATGTGATGAATGCTTTGGTTTTTTCTTTACCCACCCTTTATTTGCTCATGATTACACAGAATGTGTATTACGGCTTTGTGTCTCTTTTCAGGCTCTGATCCCAAGTGAGGTTCCTCCGGCTCCGCCCTTGTGGACGTTCTGCTGCGAGTTTCTTCTCCTCGTTGGCCTGCTTCTGTTCCTGTGGCTTTTGGAAGTTCCTCCGCCTCCACGTTCGGATTTTGGTCCTTTCGAATGATGTTTTCCTTGGTTTCTGATGTTTAATTAGTTCTTCCTACTGGATTTTGGACAAAGAAAGAGGAAGTGGTTACCTCTGAGACTGTTTATATACTATGGGTGTACTCTATGGTTGCCCTATTTCTGTTTTTTCTTTACTGTAATGTGATTGGCTGCTATGTGTCAGTAAAGAAATGAGACTAAGCATAATCCTCGCCTCCTAGTCCTTAATAGAATTGAAAATTCTTGTCACGAATGTTTGCAAATTTTTAAGTCGTAGTTAACTTGCTTTTAATGAAGCCAGGTCTGGTTGCTCCGGGGCTGGAGATAACAGGGTACGGCGCGGTGCTTCAGACCGCTCGCTAGGTGGCGCTGCAGCACACTGTGCAATACACCTTCGGAGAACATCTCAGAGTTTTACAGGAGCCATCCGGTGAACGATGTCACAGTGGCTCTCAAAATCTAAACAGACTTTGTATTGTATTTGTATTGAAACTTATATATAGCCTTACTTTCCCCATGTGGAGCACTGAAGATCCCATCCCCTCACCTTTTGCTAATAAGAGTGTCTGTCAGTCTGAGCAAAGGTCGCCCTGACAGACTGTAATATGTGGTAATGTATTTTGCTTTCAGGAATGTTGGATAGTAATGTTCTTTCTCGTAGTATTTTTTCCAGTAGAATATTTTGGTAGGCATTATTTGAGAACCTGCTATCAAATAAACTATTTTACATTATTTGGATACCTCGTCTTGGATTTCTTCCAGAAGACCTTACTACACAGACACTCTTCATTTTCAGGTCAAGCAGCCAGGCGCTGAACATGCAGTAAACGTTCATGCACTTGGTTAGCTGAGTTGAGCTTTGCCAGACTGTGGATTTCATATCACAGTGAGGTCCTCAGCCTGGCAAAGTACTTGACGATCCTCCCCTGCATGGCGAGGGGTCACATCACTGATACACTCGGACCTGGGTGATAATGAAGTGCCCAGGGCCGAGTATCCATCAGTGGCAATCATCACAGACTCAGATGGGGTCAGCAACTCTCACTGACCCCATCCCACTCTGTGGCAAGTAAGGAACTGCGGCCTCCTCATCAGCCAACACGAACAGGTGGCTGCTGCAACCCTCCAGGGTCTTCGGAGGCTTCCTTATCCCACCTGAGAATTATTAGTATCATTTTTTAATGTTTGGTGCTTGCATTGTTAAACTCAAAATAGGTACCCTAATAGAGGCTCAGGTAACATCCTAAGCTATCACCTATATTCTTCCCTACATTACATACACAACGGTTCTTAGGGACTGACCTTTTACCTAGATACAACCCTGCGCACAGAGCGCAGGATTTTCCCTGGTAAAGGCCTCATACATTATGCATGAGGATTCTTGGAAGCTCAGCAGGACTACCATCTCCTGTATAATATCTATTTATAAAGTTAATTCCCAATGTAATCCTCAGTCTGACACCTGGCATAGCAAGGTAGAACCTCTGGGGAGACCTTTGGGTATAAAAACATCAGATCTTGCTCAGACAAAGAAAGGAGATCAGGACTTCCTTGCTGACACACACTGATGCGAGACGCTAAGGATCCTGCATGCAGATACTCCAGCTCGCAGTGGTCTAGCATCCCTTGTGGGGTGTCCAACTCGAGACCAAGACAGGGTACCCACAGTCTGTCACTTGAGGTAATGGGGTTGACTTTATCCCCCAAGTACGCATTTTTATTGTCATGTATTTTGTATATTTGTCTGTATTGATGGTTATAGCAAAATGGTAGGGATCTACCATCCTTTTACTTTCTTAGTGCTTTTAATCATCTATATCTGTTACTATCTAATTGTTGTTACAGCACACCTATTTTACACTCGAATAACAACTGTTCAATAAATACTTATTAAAAAACCTCCCTACCTTTTATTTTGTGTAACTCTCTGAGAATAAGTGAGCACGAGTGACTGAGCAAAAAGTAGTGCACTGTTTCCACGGTCCTGAGGGATCAGGGTTGTCATGTTTGATAGTTGCCAAGAACTATTTTCTACCTGATAAAAGGAGTTTCCAGTGGCACTGTGAGCTATCTGGTACACAGGCCAACATACCCGGTGGGGGTGTCTAGAATCATTCTAACACCAATCCTACAGTGTATGTTGTCTAAACGTGCAGATCCTATATAGGGCTTATAGGAACTACACAGCAGCATCTGTGTATGAATGTGTATTGTCCATGCGTGCTGTCAATGGGTGTGTGTATGCTTGCGAATGGTGGGTGTTCATGCTTGTGAATATGTAGGTGTGAGTGTGCATGAAAATGGGTGAGTATGAGTGTGTATGTGGGTGTATGTATGGCCTGCCTCTCCCTCTGCTCAAATGACCGCTCATTACTGTCATCTCATATCTGAGTGCCATTGTGAGATGTAATGAAGCAGTCACAGTGTACAGGTACTTTGGACCTGCAGTGGTGGACTAGATTAAAGTCTTGGAATTGACCATCAGTATGTGCCAGATCTCTTCAGTTATTCCATGACGGTTCATTTGGTGATGGCTGCTTTACGGGATAGTAGAGTACTGCAGGTGAACACCCCTCGTAGCAGATATATGTTTTATATAAATGTAAGAGGGTTAAGATACAGTTGGCTGCTTACCTCTGACTCTTATGGTATTAGTGTGGGCTACAAATGTTATGTATGAGTTGACATAACTATATAATACACATGCAAACAAAAGATCAGCCCATCTTAGCCTATCTGCATATAGGAAGAAGTTTGCTGATTGGGTTGTAAGCTGAAGATGGAACTTGAAGATGCAATTGTCTTTCCCAGGAATTGGTATGATGTAGTTATCTTGAAATAGCAATGTTTTAAACTGCCTTCTGGGGTGCATATACTCTTGGATACTTCAACTGTGGGCTGGTAGTGAGTTCAGAGCTTGGCGACTAGTGCTGAGAAAGCAGGGCCTCCTATGGATTTCCTGTGGTAAGGTGGTATGATGATATATGGTGCAAGCCTTGAGTGCAGTGTCCTATTTTGTTTGTATTGTTTGATTTAACTTGTAGGTACAGTTGTCCCTTTCCTTGGAAGTATCAGTGGGCAATGCTGAGTGTCTTAAACATTGTCCTTTTAGCTACAGGGAGCCAGGGGAGTGACTGCATGACTAGAGTCATGCGTTCTCTTGAGTGAAGGCAGAGAAGTCTTGCAGGAGCATTTTGGATGAGTTGTATTTTGCATATGTTGAATCTGGGTGTGGCAAGGTTGCTGTTGGCATAGTCCAGCTAGGAGATTATGAGTTTGAGGATAGCTAGCAGTTTCTATTGGTATCCAAGATATGGGTAGCTATGTTTTCATTTTGTAGGAAACAAAACAGGTGATGGACAGAATGTGGATCAATGTCACACATTCACCCCAGTCCAAAGATCTGGGCCCAAATCCATCGTTTATTTGCACTCCACACCACTCTGGGGATGCTCAGACGTGGGTCCCAGGCACTCCACACCACTGGAGTCAAGCTAGCCGGGCTGATGAGAGGTGTTACCTCAAAACCGGTCCGGTCCTCGGATGCTTGATTCCGTTCTGGGAAGGACATGGCTTTTGTAGTTTGGACTGGACTGTTCCCATGGGGCACAGGGTCAGAACTGATTTGCATATCGCCATTGTCTAACCCAGGGTGGTGTGGAGTGCAAAAAAACGATGGATTTGGGCCCAGATCTTTGGACTGGGATGAATGTGTGACATTGATCCACATTCGGTCCATCACCTGTTTTGTTTGCAAGTTCATTTTGTAGGAGGCACTCTGTGATATTGTTAGCATGTGGTATCAAGAATAGGTCTGAAGTCATGATGACCACTAGGTTTCTGACTTCTCTTGATGATTTTGGCCTCAAGGTCCTTGGGGCATCTGGTGGTAGACTTGAGGTCAAGAAACAAAGGAATATTTTTTAATGCTGCGTGTTGGAGATTGTTAACAATGGAGCACTAGGTACACAAAACAAGTTTTCTCTCCACACCCAATGGCCTACAGTGATCCTGGGACTTTGGAAGGGTGCAATATCTTGCTGGTGTTGGCTATGAGCTTTTGATTTTACTAAAACTTATATATACATATGTATCACACTTACACACACATGTAGGCTGTCAGTCAGCCCCTACATCTATTGGTCTGTTGTTCTGTCATTCACATCTTTCTTCCCATGCACTAAAGCATACAGCATGAGGCAATGGACCATCCCGTTCAACGATTGAGTTACTTCACGGCGTTCTGTTCCTTCAGTGTCAGGGTTACAGTAGTCCCTTCAGTGTCGGGGATTACAGTGGGAATGATCACTTTTTGGGTACCAAAAATATTTTTGCTTTCAGGTAGTGTTTTGGTTATATTGGCTAGGCCCCCACAGCTTCCCAAACAACAACATTTTCCGAGAAAAAATAAAAATATTAATAATAAAAAAGCAAGCATTGGCAAGTTCAAAAGTTTGTCTGCCAACAACAGACCTATTTGTGTTAGCAATGCTTGTTATTTTTTTATTCCACAATGGAGATGCAGGATCAGGTTGTGCTTAGAAAGCACTTTTGTCCCTGCAGATGCAGGGTCAGATTGTGCCCAGAACGCACTACTATCTGCTCAGTACCTGGGAAGATTGTGAGCAGAATACTCTCATAATGAGACAGACTATGCCGGGGGGGGGGGGGGGGGGAATAGAAGGAGGAGAGGTAGAAAGAGAAAAGGAGATACAGGGTCAGAGAGAGGTTCTAAGATACTGAGAAGGACAGAGAGTGAGACACACAAAGAGGTACAGAGGGAGAGCGAGTGACAGAGCGAGAGGATAGACGGACCGACAGATATACAGTTGGGTGCGAAAGAGGCAAATAGAAAAGGATAAGTACATAAAGGTGTATAGATAGGTATGCAGACAGAGATGTATTCTGATGCAGGAAAAGACTACAAGTCCACAACAAGGAGAAACCAGCAGAACAGACACTTGGGCCCCGGAGTTCTGCCGAAACGATGTGGAGGGGCCAACGTTGGTGGAAAGAAGTCCTAATGCCATTATACCAGAGGGGAACCAGGACCCAGTGTTCCTGGCATCCAGAGCTAAGGCAGCGCACACCAGCAGTGGTGTGAAGAGGTCTGCCATCACAAACGAGGGATGGAGCCAGGATCCCGTGTCCAGAGCAGGAGTGGAGAGGCTGCACCACAGTCTAAGAAGACAAGACAAGAGTACCAATATACTAAGTTACTGTTTGGAATGGATTAATAAGTCTATTGGAGAAAGTTTTACTTTCAACATTTAGAGTAAAGACACCATCTTTTCTCTAACGAAAGAGCTGATTGTCTCATTAGGTCCTTTGGTATACAAGATACACCTTGTTCTACTGAGGTACGATATATTCAATGTTTCTGTTTTTAGCGGGTAGTGAATGAGGTATGAATGAGAGTATGTGAGATTTGCATGACCAGAGGTATATATTAATTTTGTTGCTAGTTCCACAGTATTGTTATTTTGCTACACACAAGAATGTATGTTTTGTGAAAATAAACTATACAAAATATCTTTTTTACATAAATATTACAAATAAAAATCACAAAAAAAAGATTTTAATAAGTTGATGTATGTTTGGTCTATATATGTCTAGACATTGTAGCTGTATATATAGATGCTTTTGTTTCTTGGCTCCTGAAGGACTCTTAGCGAGCATTTGTGAGATGGTGAGAGATTCCGCTGACTAAAAAGATATTTAGGTAGAAAGTCTCGTCCTTTGTCTTTTTGATTTTGTTCCCCTGTTCTTCCTACCTCCTATCTGTTGTGTCTGTTTTTGTTGCATGTGGAGAGGCTGCAGGCCAGCACTGGTGGGAAGAGGCCCGCTGCCGCAACCAGCTAAGGAGACCACACACAAGGAAGCATCTGCTTGAGGGTGCATACAGTACAGTGTCTGAGGACCCGCCTTGGCAGCCTGTGCAATCAGCAGGGCCACATAGCATGCACTCCACTAGCCTCTGGTGGATGGTGGTGTACCACTGGCCACAGTGGGTCGCTCCGAGGTAACCAGCTAGCACACATCCATGGGGTAGAGAGTGAGGTCTCATCAACACTGTCTCTACCTGTGCAGCCGTGCCATTCGGCCATTACCCCCATCTTAACCCTTAAATAACTATTGCCATAGACCAGAAACGTATTATGGGAGCGATTACTTGCCCCAGTTTTTTTCCATATAAATAAAGTGTCTGCTCTCATGCGGGAATATCCTCTCAAACTTAGCGTTGCCATTTACAGATGTCCACATAGTTTGTATTCCTCGCTTCGTTACTGATAGACGGTGTCTTAGCCCATTCTCATACCCCACAGACTCATGACTTCAACTTGCTACCAGTGGTCTGTTTGCTCCATGTGTCTGACTCCATCCGCCACTTCCGCCATACCTCTGACGCAGCTTCCCTCTGAGTGCATGCACATGAAGAGTGGTGACTGTGATGAGTCAAGTGTGTGGCTTTATGTGACAACTGGATCTACTAGGGCACACACAGCACCGCGACGTGGACCAAAATGGGTTTCTTCGTAATTTTGGGTCTGGCTTCTTTCTCCAGCTATTTAAGGTATGCCTTAGCAATAAAGTACTTTGAGAAGGAGGTCTGGAATGCAAAGTGTGAGAAAATATAATCTGAGATGTGTTCTTTTCCAGGTTTGTGGACTGTTCAAACACAATAGTTCTGAGGACATAAACTCCATCTCTTCTCCTTGGTGACATGTTTACTTTGGGGTTATCAAAAGTGTTTTCTTGATGAATAGTGAGTACTGTAAACATTACTCTAAATTAAAATGTTCATACACCCAGACTACTGCTATACTCTCCGCCTCAGTTTGTGAGAATACTGTTTTGAATGTTCTCAAACTGTAATGATTCTAGGTGGTGCCTCTGTGTCACCCTTATGCTGTGCAAAGATGGCAACAGTGCCCAAACACTGGCATACACAGGGCCACACACTGGCATAAGAGGGATAAAAGTATGCCATGTTGCTGACTTTGGCAATCTGGGTTCAGATGACTTCAAAACTTGCTTAGCAGTATTGAGACAAATGAAAATCATGTCCATTCTTAGTCAGTTTTGTTAAAGGTGTGCGGATGGAGGCAATGCCCTTTATGTATCGCACACTATAGTAAAAAACAAGTGAAGCGATAATCGGTTATTGTGGACAGATACTCAGGAGAGGGCAGCTCCTTCATCAGAAGACCTTCTCTTGAGAATGGGGCCCTAGAATTTCAGGATTCTCGGTTTGAACACACAATTGTCCTCAGTGAATGTGAAATTTTCTTTCTGCATGACATTAAAGATTACCACATGCACTTCATCATGCTCCAGCAGGGACATGCCAAAGAGAAGAATGTCACTTCTGTAATGCATGCAGGTTGGGACACTCGTATTTCCTCTTCTTGAAACACTTTGGCAACCAACAATATATCTGTAACGAGTCAGACCCATGTCAGTGGCAAATGTAATCTACTCTAATGATTGCCCCTTCTGCCTATTAAAGTCAATCATAGAAAATATCTGAACATTGGTCAGCTCATGTACAGAGACTAAATTCTTGACTAATGTGGTGTTCCCTCTAATTAGAAGGGAAAACAGTGACAAATGCAACAATAATAAGGTGATGAATGGAATGCTTTAATCATTCATTCATTCATAAAAATGTATTCGATCTTAAAAAGAAAGATTATAAAAGTACCATACATTAACATCACATAATATAGCATTTCCTTAAAAAATGTACCCTAAAATACAAGTATCACAATTTCATCATAATCATACTTAAAATGACTAGGAGATAATTTTCCTTTTCCTTATACAAGCCCAAAGGAAACTAGCTATTGCAAAGCTACTAGACAGATTACTAATTTTTTAAAGAAAACTAAAAGCCACTGTACATTGTCTAAAATTATATTTTAAAATCGGAAAAATATATCTTGCTCTTTCCGCTTTGAATAGATCACAAAATAGGATGATATGAAGTTCAGATTGCTCCGAGCCACCATCACAAGGGCAAACAGTCAGGTCAAAGGGCTTACATTTTCCTGCCAGATAACCCACCATCAGAGGGATTAAGTTCATACGGAACCTTACTAAGATATAACAATGCTGTGAATTCTGGATTACCTCCAGGTAACGATATTCTCCCTCTGCTAAAGGTGGGAGGCCACAGTATATCCTTACTGTTGGTTTGTCATTATTTTTCTCCAAACTTTCATACGATGACTTTGCCATAAATCTTTCCTTTAAATCCTTCTTAGATAATTTAACGGTATGTTCTAGGCTTTCTAAACAAGTCCTCCAAGCCCAATGAATTCAAAGTTGACCTTTCATGGTGCAGCCATTCTATTTTGTCCACATTGTCTAGTTTGAGGCATTCCTTTACAATGGATTGGGTCAAAGCTACTGTGTTCCTCCTCCAGATTGAGTGCCATAAAGCTATTGGGGTGAACCTTACTAAGTCGCCAACATAGGGTAGATCCACTTCCGCATGACAGTTAAAACTGGAGTATGATACCAGAATAGAAACTAACCGTTTAAAAAAATGTACCTGCAAGGTTCTGTAACTGCTTAATTGGACACCACCCCCAAACTCCTGCTCCATAAATAGTAGCTGAGATTGTCTTAGCATTGTATATACTCTTTATACTCTTTATAACTTTTATTGGTTTTGTGCCCAATTCCTTAGTAAATTTAGTGACTGCTAGCATGCTACTTTCCATCACTAGCACCCCATCTTTAACCATGTTAGCCGAGGTGTGACATTTGTCAAACATGACCCCCAGATAGGAGAATGAATCAACTACCTATAATCTGTCGGCCCCTGGATGAAAAGAAGGAGCTTTCCAGTGCCCGGTAGGGTCTGCTATTAGTATATATAAGGATTAGGATTCCTGTACTCTTAGGTCCAGGGATGTCATAAAAGAGGCATAGGTCGTTACCATACATTGCAAGGCCCTACGTGTTCTGGCAACTAGAGCGGTATTGTCAGCATAGGCAAGCAGTGGGAGGGTAAAGGAGCCACATTTCAGGATATCCGATATTATACCTGCCACTGCTGCCTCAACCCATTTGTATATAATGAAAGGACACAGGAATGGATGCAACCTTGTCTAACCCCCCTTAATACTCGAAATGGAAAAGTGCATTCCCCTTCCTTGCCATACCGAACAGATGTGAACGTCTTGGAGTATAACTTGAGAATAAATGTAAGAATTGGTGGCACAACCCCTATGGTCTCCATTATCTCCCATAGTTAACAATGACTCACACAGTCAAAAGCTGCAGTGAGATCAATGAAGGCCATGTTGATTTTTCCCCCTTTCGCCCTGGTATATTTCCCTCTGATTAGAAGGAAAACACTGACAAAAGTGACAACAATAAGGTGATGAAAGGAATGCTTTAATAAAATCTCATTCACTGGCAATTGCCCACGTCTCATCGCAGTCCATCGGTTCATGCCCATTATGCCACATAAGGTTGGACCCTGCCGTATGCAAATCAGCCTTGTCCCGGCTCCAATAGGAACGGTCCAAATCGAACTGCCAGGCCAGGACCTCCTTGAACGAGAACACAAGCAACACAGGACCAGGTTGGCCCTGGTTAGGGCTCATCAGCTAGGTATAGTTTAGTTCCAGTAGCACAGTGAGCATGGGACCCACCTCTGGGCATACCCATCACAATTAGGGCATTATAGATAGAAAAAAGTGTATATTCTCTCAGACAACTGAATAGTTGAGTACCACTTTATAATAAACTCCATTTACTTCAGCACATTTTTAACTAAATTTGGGCCTTGATTATAAGCCTTTATTACATTTTTATATTTACATATATTAACTTTTGCATTATTCTCATTTAGGATCACATATCTGTGAAAGCTGTTTCCTTTTCTTCACTTTCAAGGCGTTAGGAACTGGCCTTATGCTAATAAATGTGTGTTTACACTGTCCTCCATCTTGAATCGCTGTTGTAGTATATCACATGATGACTAGTAATTTCATATTGTGTTCTCAATAAAGAAATGCATGTTTACTATGACCAAAAATAAATTTCTCAGAGACTTTTCCCAGCACTGTTCCTAACCAAGAACATCCCATCTGTCTCAGGCTATTGTTGCACGATGTATCAACGAGCATGCACAAATAAACTGTGAGAATGACTGAAATCCGGTGTAATACTACCACAAGAGAATCCCCAAATGTATTCTGTAGCTAATTGTTTCTTCTAGCTTATTCTTTATTGGTGCATATCCTGATAATCATGTACTTGCATAGAATGTATTAAGGTCTTTCTCTATAGTCTCATAAAAGGACATTTATATTTCGGTACCCCAGGACCCCTCATTCCCCGCCTTTAGAAGGCAAATCTATGCCGGATATTATACACAACTGCACTGAGTTCTTTATAATTATGATTTGTATGCTTTGCTGTTAAACTTACTGATTGCATATTTCATGTATCCTGAGTATTAACTCTTTATATAAAAATTTCAAACAACAACATTTGCCTGTCATTCTTATTGAGAATGCCTCAGTTCTAATCTTTGAACTTAATATCATTTGTATTAGTGACAGGTCCAATCGGGGAGTACCAATGTCTGTATCAACACTTCATCTCTCGATCCTAGAAGTTTGTGTGCTTTTGGTATGATCAATTAGGGCAAGTTTACACACCGACAGATCCGGTAGAAAAGGGGATGGTTCCGATTGGAGCCGACCAGTAATTGACAAATCAATTGGCTATAGAGCTGATTACTGCACCTTCATGGTCCAGACGGTTTTAGCTGAAATTTAAATTGACCCAGTCCCCATATGATCCTGGTCCCAGGAAGACGAGGTGACTTAAGCAGAATGGCATGAGTATCAATAGAGATTTGCATGCATGCGAAAAAAGAATCACTTGCAGAACAGTGCATGTTGGGAGCTGTAGTCAGTGCATTTTGGTGAAATGCAGTGTACGGATTTTGAGAGGAATTATTATGTAGCTTTGATCTTTGGATTTGTGGGAGCGATAGTTATTGCATTTTTGATGATGCCCCTGAAGGTAACCCAGCTGTGGAGATGGTGGCCAATAAAGGGTTACACTCATGCATGTGACTTAGCCAATGGCACACATACACATCCAAAGATGGGGAGTTACGATTCGCATTGAGCAGGACCTTCCATATTCCTCGCATTGAAAATTCGAAGAGGAGAATATACAGCTTAAAACCACAGCCTAAGCCCACATAATTCAAAGCCCTAAGGGCCAGATGTATGACCATTCCATTTAGCGAGTTGCAAATTGCGTTGAATTCCGACTCGCAATTTGCGACTCACAAAATGGAATGTACAACAGTCTGTCAGACGCTGTTTGCGAATTCCCAATGGGGTTGCAAATTGCATGCCTCATTAATATTCAACCTCAATTTGCATTGGGAATGGCTAGCACTCCCAGGGATGGTGGTCTGCTGGGGTCAGCAGACCACCATTTCTGTGGCTGCTTTTTAAATAAAGTAGCTATATTTTAAATGCAGCTCATTTTCCTTAAAGGAAAACTGGATGCATTTAAAAAGAGAAATGAAACTTTTTTGTTTCATTTTTTAAGGGCTGGCAGTGGTCCCTGGGACCACTGCCAGCATGTAAAAAATATTTCAGCAAGAACTCACAAAGGGAAAGGGGTCCCCAGGGGACCCCTTTCCCTTTTGTGAGTGGTTTACCACCTACTTGTAGTAGGCGGTAAACTACGAGTGTTTTGAGGCCGCAAATGACGCTGCAAAACAATCATACATTGCATTGAGACTCGCTATTAGGAAGGGACGTCCTTGGTACGCCCCTTCCTGATAGAGATCTGCAAACCATATTTTGCAAGTCTGTCATAGGTTACTGACTCGCAAAATACAGTTTGTGCATGGGGCAGACACAATTTTGCAGCCGCAAATGGGACAAATTCCTGTTTGCGACCGCAAAAACGGTCATACATCTGCCCCTAAATCTTTGGGAGCAAATGGCAAGTGAAAAGAAAAGAAAGCAGTTTGAATAAATTTGCAGTAGGTCTCATGCATGGAGAAGCGCACAAGATGAGGACAGGCAGAGAAAGGGGACAAAGGAAGTAATTGAGACCACTGGGACATATCCCTTAGTAGAGAACAAAAAGAAAGAGAAGGAGAAACCAGAACGAGAGACAGAAACAGATGGTGAGGAGAAAGATGCTTTCATAGACGAGCTCCCAAGCATAAGATCACCCACATACAATGGGAAAGCCACTGCACCCAGTGCCACAGCCCCAACAGTACCCGAGACTACTGGTGACAGAAAATCCAGCAAATTCTCAACCAAATTCCTATGTGGAGATGCATCATCACAATTAGGTCCATAAAACCACACATATGCAAACATGATCAGCCACACGCACAACTTGCCTATAACTCATCTCCCAGAAAATCTGTTCTAGAGTCTAGCATATTTATACTTGTGTTCATTTTAACAATAAGGGCAACTCCCTTTGTTGACAACAAGTTTTCTGAAAATAGCCCCTAAAGGATCCATCTTTGACTGCTAAAAGAGCCTTAAACTCCAAATTAGGTGAGTTTTTTCAAGATTATAATCTGGCCAGGGCTATCCTGCTAATACTGACAGATCAATCTTTGTTTCCTCCTAGTCCAGGAGTCATTCACATTCCATGTCAGGATCACTATGTCCTCTTCTCTACCCAATTCAGAGGTTATATATTCATATGTGCAAATGCCTGTACATCACTCATGCCCCCAATCAACAGCAACAACCTAAGAAAGAATAATTTTGACTTAGACTTAAACAAACTAATCCTGCAATAATATAGCGTCTTTTATACCAGAAGGTGTGACACACCCATTATTACCATGTGATGTGTTTTATATTCTCTCAATCTGATCAATGGCTTGCTCAATTTGCCTTATATTATGCATTTCATTGTTCCACATCACATTGAGCATGGCCAGAAACTCCAATTTCACCCTGTCCCCAAACTTCTGCAGTTCCCCTATTTTCTGGCCCAACTGCCACTGACTTTGTTCCGTAGCCCGACATATATCTGACCTGATTGCATAGGGGAAGTAATTTCCATATGGATTCCCCTCGCTCGGTGCAAAACCCAATTGTTTCTTTTATGCTGTACGACAAAAAGTTCATTAACATCTTTATTTATTTATTTATTTGCTTTTATAGCGCAGGAATTCGACCCCCGAATCGGGATCTCCGCGCTTGTGTTCTTACCAAAGCTATATTCAGAGAGAAAGACCATCAGGCAGTGAAAGGTATCTACATGGTCAGGAACAAGTGGGTCTTCAAACATTTCCTAAAGGCGGCCAAATTAGGATTTTGCCTAAGGGTAAGGGGCAGGGAGTTCCAGAGGGTGGGGCCTCGATAGGAGAGGGCTCGGCCTCCCTGTCTTTCCTTTTTGATCCATGGTACTTGGAGCAAAGATTGGGTCTGAGAGTGCAGAGAGCGACCAGGCTCATAAGGTCTGAAAATTTCTGGGATTTTCCCGGCCCTCTGATTGGTTCAAGGGATCTGAGTGGACACCTTGTATTTCCTTGTCATGATCTCGGTGGACGCTTTGAATTTCCTTGTCATGATCGACCTCTGCCTTACCATTCAAGACCCATTCCCAGAGAAGAATTATAACCCTTCAAGGCTCTGCCCTCTATGACATCCAGAATTCTTAAGTTGTTCTTTCATGGATGGTTTTCCAGCTTTTACAGCCCCTCCTGGAGGCTCAGGCTCTGCAGCTTGAGTGTTCGTAGTTCAGAGGAGTTTCCATCCTCTCCATATTTGGTCCCCTCCAAAACATCTCCCTATTTGGTTTCCTATGCCTAACACACACCCTGAATACCCTTTTGATTGGTCTTCGATATCCCAAATCACCTCTGCATCCTCTGCTGGAGATCCAAAAGTATTGGTTCCACAGCACTGGGGAGGTAGGTAGTTCCAGCTGAGGAGGGGTAACCACATCTGCTTGGGTACCCAAACGTGTTCCTGGACTAGAGTGGTTTTCTCATTGAGATCTTGTTCTGACAGACCTGCAAATGTCTCATATAGGTTGTACACTGAGACCGCAAAAGCTAACCTTTCATACACAATTTCTCTCTGAGGATCGCCCGGTCAGATCCGTAAGGAACACCTGACACGTGACGGGTCCACTGTATGAGCCTGCCCTCCTATTACATGGGTCAACTCATTATACTCTGCAACTCTCCAGGTTGGTCATTTTTGTTTTGTTCCATTAATGGAGTCATGCCCTCTGGGCTCATATCTCTTTCCTGGGCCGAGCCTTAGGCTAAAATAATGTGTTCAGTTCGTCCCCGTAGCGCTTTTATTACTCATGGCCATAATTCTGAAGAAGGAGTTGAGTGTTGGGGTGACTTTAGGTTTCACTGCCACCGCCACGGTCTGAGCTTGATGCTGCTTCCTACCCTTGGAACCCCCTGCCTCTCTTCCAGTACATCTGCCGACACCACCTCCAGACAACTCACTTAGTGAAGCGGCAGAGGTGCCACAACCTTGAGGAAGCATGCAGCCTCTCCTGGGAGCTGAAGTTAAGCTACCAGAGAAGCTAGAGTCACCCAAGTGCCTCCTAGTAAGAGAGGTGCCTGTGGACGTTTGTCCTTTACCTTTCTTATGCAATACAGATGGAACCCAACCTTTTCCAATTTGTGGCGAAGCCTTTGCTAATATTTCCTGATAGCAAAGGATGACGAAAGCATGAAAGCCCTCCAGGAGGGAAAAAACCTACTTTGCGTGGCACCCGCTGTTGGAATTCCTGACTATATGAAATAATTTGTACTCTATTTTCATGAAAGAGATAGGTATGCACTTCCTGTACTAACTCAAACCTATGGGCAGACTAAGCGCCCCATCAGATACTTCTTAGCTACTATTGATCTAGTGGCAGCTGCTTCGCCTGGTTGTCTCAAAGCAGGTGCAGCGGTGAGTATTAGCCTTTAGCAAACTGAGGGGATAGTGATGGGTTACCCTCTAATTGTGATGGTAACCTTACTCGATTGAGAACCTTATGACCCGTACTCAACCTGAACATGTGACAAACAGACGCTTAACCTGCTACAAGAGAATCATTTTGGCAGTGGAAAAGGGGTCCATTGGGAGATATAACACACTGAACCTTGCTTCTTTGTTGCTAACCCCAGAGGAATATGATTAGGACGAATTTGACCATGCTTGTGTTAGTGTTACCAAGTTGTGCACAAAACCGAGAACCGACATACTGGATGTATCCCTTCCTGAATCTAACCATACTCTTTTTAATGATGGAATTGAGAGACCGACGTGGTATTTAAGAACCGTTTATGCTGTGTGCACGCTGAGCGGAGCCGTGGAAGCATCCTACTTGTTCTATATAACGTCTGCGCATGAAGCTGAACTAATTGCCTTTACCAGAGCCTGCTGCATTTCATTTCAGAAGGCTCACAAGTCACCATTTACACTGGCAGCCAGTGTGGGTTCAGAGTTGTGCATGATTTCGGTCATTTGTGGTTGTAGCAAAGTTTCATGACTTCTGATGGTTCTCCCATTCTAAATGGACTGTATGTCTCAAATCTGTTGGATGATTTGAAATTGTCATGGGAAAGGGTTGTGATTTTGTCACCAGAGGCCAAACTTATGTAGATGAAATGAGCTTAGGGAATTGCAACATACTGCCCCAGAGCTAGAGAAGTCCAAATATGAAAAGATGGGGCCTGTGGAGAATGGCAGTGATGTCTGGGTGCCCCAATGATGGGAAGCCATTCCCCTTGCCCACAAGGGTGCGGCACATGCACTGTTAAACATATGATGGTAGAGATAAAATGGTGTCCACTTTCAGGCTTTATTGGTCCATTCTCCATTTCTGATCAATAGCAGAAAGCTTGTGCCAGCGTTGTGCCATCTGCCAGAAATAGAATGTGGGTAAAAGAATAGTGGTGGCATTAAGCCATATTGGGAAATCCGATGGTCCCTTCAATTGTCTCCAGATTAATTTTGTTGAGATGCCCTGATGTAACCAACTGAGGTATATCCTCGTCATTGCGTTCTTGTTTTCATGATGGGTTGAGGCATATCCCACAAGGAGATGTGACAGCCTAATAGTTCCTACATTTTTGCTGCGGGAGTTGATACCGTGAGTCGGGATTACAGTTCTTGAATTGGATCAAGAAGAGTGAGGTAATGCAGTTGCTGTGTACAGCCTTAGGGATTGACCAGAAATTCATTGTAGGTACAAGCCTGAGGGGTCAGGCATTGTAGAAAGGTTGAAGGGAACAATCAAAGCTAAACTGGCTAAAGCCTGTGCCTACAAATCGCTCAAATGGCCTGACACTCTCTTCCTTTGGTACTAATGAGCATTCAAAGTACCCACTGTAAGCGAACAGGATTGTCTCCTCATAAGGTGATAATGGGGAGAGCCATGCAATTACATCAATTACATCTGTTTCTGCAGCTGCTCTTGTGAATATCACAGATGACCTGGTTATTATCTGATGTGGTGTGTTCTATCTCTCATCAGATTGATGCTGGTATTCCAGCTGCATCAGAATATTCAGGGTAGGATTTGAAGCCCAGTAATTAGGTAATTAGGTTCATGTCAAGAACACATTTGCAAATCGTCCTTGAAGGGGTGCTGGAGAGGCCCTTATAAAGTGATCCTAACAAACACTGCAGTCAAGTGTGCTAGGCTGCTGATTTGGATAGAAGCCTCCCACACCAAGAAAGCAGGCAAACATCCACTAACTCCTCAACATCTGCCTGACGTTGACGAATCTCCTTAAGACCAAGGCAAGCCACACAAAGAGCACTTCCCTATTGACCACTGACAAACATTGAAAGAACGGTCCGAGAGTTAGGGTAACAGTCAAAGAATGGTAGCTCCTTCAGCCTCCAGCCGACAGAATAAAATTCCCTGTAATTTTGGAGCTGGAGTAGTGACGATATGGTAGTGCATAGAGGACTAACCATTATCATCTGAAATTTCCTTGAACTGATTAAAGCAACTCTGCAAAACTTTGCTTGTAGGTGTGGCAGTTACCATTCCTATTTCCCAAACGTGGATGGCTATTGGATGTTTATCTGTTGGGAGGGGAAATTCGTCATGTGCTGTCAAACTCCACCTTTAAGTCCGTTGTCAGTATACTCGCACACAAGAGTAAGGTCTCACACGTCCCACAGCATAAGAGTGTGTATATTTAAATATATATTATCAAATGCTAGCTGAATATGTGAAAGGTATTGAAGTACAGAATTGCTTTGTGGGCTCCTACCTTCAAGCCTCCATGGCTGAGGGAGCTGCATATTTCCATTTACATTTGTACAAGTTCTCTTCTTGCTGTGTTTTCTTAAATCTCTGTTAGCACAGGATTCAATTGAATTGTTCTATTCTGATGTTGACAACCTTTTATAAGATGTGAAAATTGTAATAAATCCAGAAACTGATATTCTGTATGAAAAGTCCAGGGGTTCCCTTATGGGTGAACAGGGGCTTGCAATGCAATCCGAGGTGCTCTTTTAGGGGGTAGTGTTTTCAAGCAGCCTTAGCATTTACACAGAGGGGTGCCAGAAATTTGCAAAATACACACAATTAATAAATGACAACACAACTCAAGGAGGAGATCCACACCAATTTATGAAAATACCAAGTACCTCTATATATGATTTGGTATCAGAGAAAAACGTTCAATTAAGTATGTTTTTAAATATAAATTCTTTTCACTTTAAAAAGTGAACACAGTGCAATTTCTGAGTTCCACAATGATATCCTATGGAAGGAAGAACAAGTTCTGCAAACAGGTACGGAATCTCAACTTACAGGATTAATCTTCAGGAGTTAAGGTGAGTGGTGGTTAAGGCACAAGGCAGCACCAACAGCACACCTCCAGGGGCACGAGGGTGGATGGGTGCATGGTTCAAATCGGCATTGGGAGTCCATTGCATTTCAATGGGGATGGGTCACAGTAAAAAGAGGCTGCAGGCTGTGGCTAGGAAGCCTGTCGAGCTGAACCAACAAGTGGGCTCAGGCCTTGCGATGCTCGGGGACAGGAAGACACTCTTTTCCAAGTCCCAAGGGTGACGGGTGCAGGGGTGTCTTTAGGAGTTGAGTTTTTCCTTACCGGAGAAGTCCTGGTTTAATGGGCTAGCGTGCAGAGGCTGCAGGCAACATTGGGTAGTCCAGGAGGAATGAAAGCATGATGGATTCGAGCTCCGGAGACCTGAGGAAGCTTGTTGGCACCATTGGACCACTGTATAACACACAAAACACAGGGGGTCTACCAGCTTAATTATAAAGCTACACTGTCATGCACAGTCCACAGGATCTCGGAGTGTATGTATCACATAAGGACAGCGTATTTCAGAAAAAAGGGGGTAAACACTACATGCATAAGAGAAACCAGCACATCATGGGTTATTCATATATGGCTGACAAATCCAAAGCAATTAGTAAAGGCTTCCCATCAAATTGACTCAATGATCAGTCCTATCATTTGGCCAAACCCAGGTGCATATCAGGCTGGTCCCCTGATCATTGGGACATCAAACACCGCACCTTATTGCTGTTTAGGGATTTGGTCCACCAAAATAAACAAACCGTTCATGATGACTGATCTTTTGATGGTAAAGTAAACAACAGTGCAACAGAAAACGTAGTGACTTAAAATAGGATGGAATGCCCTCCTTCTGACAACTTTATTCTGCGGACAAGACACGCCTCCTAATTAAAAAACCAGAACAGTGCAAGAGAGACAGTAACAAATATCTGTCTAGTAATTGGCCAGCATGTTTCTGCCTGACGGGTATTTAATCCCTTGGCATTCATCAGGGCCTCTGCTCTTATAATAGTTGCACTCCTAGTAGTGGAACAAAGAAAACACCTCCATCACCGAAAGAATAAAGTATGATAAAAGTAGTTGAATACGGTACAACCTGTAACAACCGTGGACATTAACCCTCCATATCACTTTGGCTACTGTGAATTCCTTAATGGTAGGGAAATGGACCTCACCTCACCTGGACCATGCTTAGGTTGTACGAGGCCCCGCACTATCCGTCGGTACCTCAAGCTACCTTCTGAGGCTTGGGGGAGGCAAGGACCACTTCAACTCGGGCCGAAGGCGGCAGGTGCAGCTGTGGCTTCAGTTGTCAGGTTATGTCAGTCTGGAGGCCTCAAAGTCTTCTTTTCTGAAGATTCTTTTAAACAGGTCTGCTGTTCTTTGGAGGCCTTTAGTCGTTTTCAAAGGCAGGCAGTCCTTCCAAGTTTCTGGAGTCACAACAGCAGGATGAGTTGACTTTGGTTGCATTTTCAATGAGGGATGCAGACAGGTCGGCAGGGTTGATACCAGGTCAGCTGCTTCTTCTCTCATATCGGCTTTTGCAGTTCTTTGGTGTCCTCTCTCTTCTCAGGTTGCCAGGATCTGCTTCTCTTGTGCCAGAGACTACCCTAAATACTTAATTTAGTGTAGTTAAGGGATTGTAGGGGGTAGCCAATGATCTACTGAACCTTGGGGTCACTACGCCCCTACATATGACCACGTCCTGTTGGAAGTGGGCATACCCACGTTTCAAGCATTCCTAAGTATGCCACCACAGAGAAGGCTACTTCTGAAAAACTGTGTCCACTTCACAGTAGCCCAACTTAAGGGTGGTACTAGCCTGGAGGTGGCACGCCTACCTGACTAGCTAATTTTCCTGCCTGTCGAGCTGCCAAGGGGTCTCTGGAGCGGGGGTTGCTTCCTCTCCTTCATGTAGCTGGGGAACTCATTTTCAACGGTGTTCTGCATATGTTTTAAAATGGCTTTCCCTGGCCACTTGTACGGCCAGTAATAGGACTGATGAGCACAGGAGTGTATCTGCTCATGAGGGTATGCCCTCACATGTAAAATTTGGTAGTTTGCCTTAGGACTGTCAGGCCTGCTTTAGGGATGACCTATATATATTACATGCAGTGTTAGGGACATGGCACACAGGGATGTATGACATGTTATGTTTTCACTTTTGCCTGCACCAAGACACACAGCCTGCAACAGCAGCCTTGCATGTTCTTGTTAAGGGGTCCCTTATGGTAGCACAATTCATGGTGCTGTCCTTAGGGACCCTCTTTAGTACCTCAGGCCCTAGGTACCAGGGGTACCATATACTATGGACTTAAAGAGGGTGCTAAAGGTATTGGCAATTGGGGGAAACAATCGAACATTTGTAGGGCAAGAACACTGATACTGGGGCCCTGGTTGGCAGATACCCAGTACACTTCAGTCACATTTGCATCAATTATCAGGCAAAAAAGAGGGGGGCTATGTAACAAAAACCCAGTCTCCTCCGTTGCCTTTACCATGCGTGCCTCTACCACACAGTTAAGTAAAAATAAGGTAAGTTAAATGAATATCTCCCTCTCTTTCTCTCGCTATATACAGATATACATATATATATATATTCACAAGATGCCCTGTGCTTGAGGACGCCACTCCACAGAGACTTAGCTTGCAAAGCCTTTATTTTCACACTGCCACACGTTTTCAAATGAAAAATTAATTAAAAGTCCCTGACGCATTTCGAGGCAGCATGCCTCTTCTTCATAGGGGAAGCAATCAGTGCGCGGTTGCGCACTACAACCAATTTATCCATTTTCACTGCATGCCGCTCACAGGTGAGTCATTATTCACACAGCATGCTGGGGGTTGTAGTGCATACCCTCCATTGGGATGTTTACTAGCCTCCAGTGGCTGCCGAGCACTGATTTAGTTGTTTGCTTTTGAAATGTCAAATCATAACCCTCCAGTGGGTTTCACTTGGGAACGCTGGCGTCATTTATTGAAGTCTCCGTGCCGTATACCAAGCCGGCAAAATTCCAGCTCACAGGCCCGTCAGGGGTTGGCCTCCCCCTGACTCAGTCACAGACCGAGACAACGACGGACAGAGCGGAGTCTCGTATATCCTGAGCCAGGTCCAGGAAGAGGTGAGGTCCTTTCCCCGGACATACTGGATGTTACCAATACACCATGTGCCGAAGAGGAATTCAGACAGTTGAAGGAACATTATATCCTTTACTGTTGATGATTCACTTGTGTGTTTTTTTGTATTATATTTTTTCACACATTTAATCACTTTTAGGCAGTAGCATGAACGTAGAACAGAGGCCCTGAAGAAAGCCTATGGTCCTTTTCCACTACAGGCTGAAACATGTTGGCCCTCTCGCAGCTATTTGTTTGAACTGCGATTATTGTTTTGCACTGTTCTTGTTTTTAAATTGGAAGGGGCTTACGTCTAATAAATAAGCTTTTGTTAAGCTCCCTATCCCTTTTTAATCACCACTTTTATAATTTTTGCACTGCACCTTCCCATCATATCAACATCATGTGGTATACCTAAGGGATTGTGGGTCGTTACCCCAAGCCGACCATTGGGGTATGCTGGCTGTCTCAATGATCAAGAGACACAATACCCTGGAAGGATTACCAGATGAGAATATTGATCGATACAAGACATTGATGGGAATCCTTAATGAGGTGGATTGACAATCACGGGTGTCCCATATTTTGGTGAAATGGTCTGTTAGTTTAATCTGATTTTTTCTTCCTTTGTACTCTATGAGACATTAGGATAACCTGTAAGGAATCACCAAAGGATTTCTAGTTTAGACCCCTAAGTTTTTTTGTTGTATATGTAGCTCCCTCGGGGGATAGAACTTAGGCTAGGTCTTTAAACATCCCTCTAGCCCTCCACTATCGTATCGTTTTTCGCGTAAAGAGCAATGTTAACAAAAGAAGCTTGGATTATGTCATCAGTGAGGTCATCAACAATGTCATTTGATGTCATGAGTGATGCTGTGAATTATGTTACAGTACATGTCATGAGTAAGGTCATGTGAGGTCAAAAGCAGTGCATGGCGGGGGCACACGTTATAGTTAGCGCTGCAAAGTATAACAGGTGAATTTCTGTGGTTTTTCAAAGTTCAAAACATTAATATTATCATTGACATATTCACCTGACTATAACCTTTGTTTCTTTCAGTGAATTTCTAAATTTAAAAAAATGCTTTTATCACACCTAACTATAACGTTACTAAGGTTTTTTAATGTAAAGTAGTGCGTAATTACCATACATAAATGCAACCAAGGCCGAGCGCAAAAGGAGAGTTGGCTGCAGGGCCTGGCATACGGTCAGGTCATGTAAGGAGATTACATTAATATGTTCGGGATGTGTGATAAATCCTGTTTGGGAACTGTACAGGAGGCGAGGATTATATTTTCTGTCTTGCTTATTTAAATTCAACAGATCAACTTCAAAGAACTACATAATTCATAAGGTTGTTACTACAAACCGATAGTTTGAAAAAAATTAACTAATAATACAATTTGCTCCTTTTGTCTGCCACATTCTTCTCTGTCTATCATATCGGATAATCACCACTCGCTTCCCTATTCATATCGATTGTGTAATGCATAGCTGTGTTGTTATTTTAACTTTTCTTTTCCTTGTACTTATTGTTCGCTTAGATTCCAACCTCCATCGAGTCTGTAAGAGGGACTGATTTCCCAGAATCCTCTGCTCCATTGTCCTTCAGTGGAGGTCTTCCCAATTGTCCCCCATTTGCCCAAATTCCTATACCATCTTATTTCCTTTGTCCCTGGTAACTATCACTAGGACCGCTCGCAGGAATGCCTCTCCCACTCCCCGTCGACAGGTTCACCCTACCTCGTAGGCGGTGCTCATCACCCTGCACCAATTTGTGTTGATCCCAGGCCCCTTCATGCAATACGCTCTTCTGCAGATGGGGCCCATTAAGATTTTAGCACTGTTACAATGTGTGTGCATTTATTCACAAAGGACTCTCCTTCTCATACCTCGCAGACAAGACCTGGAACAACCTCCCGAAACACCTCAGAACCTCCCCTTCCCTCATGGACTTCCAAAGGAACCTCAAGACATGGCCCTTCAAGATGAAAGAGGTATTATGTACTCCTCCCCTCTCAAGGCCTGCCTACTCAGCGCCTGGATACCCTCAGGGATGATTAGCTGTGCTCCCCAAATCAACTTAACATAACACAAATCCTAATTAAGCCTTACGCTGTCTTTTTGCTGAGCCCTATAAAACCTCCCTGAACAACCGCTGCAGATTTGATGGTCACCAATACAGCATTCAGTCAGTAGGGATTTCGCCCAGCATCAGGCCTTTCGCGTTTCTCCCTAACTTAAGGCCCGTAAATTCTATGTAATTCATATAGAGTTGTTGAGAGCTCCTTCGGTCCGGAACCTCTTATTGGGAAAACACAGGGCCGGCTTTAGCGCTGGTGGTGCCCAGTGCAGCAAACATTTTTAGCGCCTAAAACCCAATGATATCTTCCTCTGATTCTCTCACTACCACACAGCAAAAGTGACCCTCATCTCTCCAATCATAAGTTATTGCTAAGCACAGCCCACCCTTTGAGGTCAGCGCCCCCTCCACTGGACAGCGCCCAGGGCAGCCGCACCGGTCGCACTACCCTATAGCCGAACCCTGGGGAAACACAAGAAGCAGCATTTGCTGGGCCCAAGCTTTCATTTGAAGCACAAGCTGCATTAGTATATGAGGGACTGGAAACGGGTGAACTTGCGAGGACACAGAATGAAACAATATTTCTCCATGTTCCTGGGCATTGAGCTGCTGGAGCGCAAAGTTGCATATCCAAGCTGCAGTTTGATCATAAGTACAATGTAAGGGAAGCAGCATGTGGCAATGAGCACATACAACAAAACCTTTAAGTCTGAGATATTTTGCTCAAGTGTAGCAAAACTCACACAAATGACCGTGTCATTTAACAGTATGCAAGAGACATCCAAAGTTGATTAAAGCGTGACAAAGTTTTGCAAAAGGGCAACAAGTCTGCTACCCTATGCTTCATGCTTTGCATATTTTGATTGCTCGGTGTAGTTTCGAATTATTAGTTTTGAACAAATAAATATAATATGATCACCCCACACTGTCTAATAGCTAAATTTGCTGTACATCTCTATAACCGTACTTCTAAAGGGTGTCAGAATCAAGGCGATACGGGGATCCGCTCAGATCACAAAAAGAATTCCGACAGAGCTGACTCCTTTGTTGCATAACCTGCGCCTAATAATCCTCTGGCTCCTCGTGAATAGAACCAGTCAAACAACCACCGCTCAATAACCTGCCAGAAACCAAAACTAACAGCAGTAGGGCACCAGCAACAAGATTGAAGCCAACATCCTTGGAATGGCTGAAAGACAGGGATATGCAAACCGGCCAAAAGAGAATAAAATCTTCGGAGCCTCCAAACAAAGACTCTACTATTAAATGCAAAATTGATACGAGTGCCAGTCAAAAGGATAAGTCTCCAGAGACCTGAAGCCCGCATGACATAAATCAGGGTATACAGAACAACTCTTCTTATGCAAGCAGAGATTACAAGCTTAAGGAACGACTTTCTGCGATACTGCTGGTAGGGAACGGAAGCAGAATCAAGAATAAGTAATCTGGAAACTCTTCTAGACCCGGCCAAATCACTTTTCAAATATGTTGTCCTCAGGGTCAAAACAAAAAGAACAGCAACAGAAGTCATAGTTATCATCTAAAAGGAAAATGTAAATTTAAGTATATATTGAAAATACTTGCAAAAAGACCAGAATCAGTACTAGAAACACCAATCTAAGCAGCGCAAGCAGGTTTCCGAAAAGGTCGGGTTGGAAACAAAAGTTTGAGACTATTCAGCCACATCATTAAACAAGCACTGGCATAGCCAATATGTCTCGCCTTTGGGACCTTATAAGTGTTTAGCCATGCAACAGTTGATGTTGTTGCACTAAGGATATTGGGCTGCATAACTAAATAGTTAAAAGATCCCAAAAGCGCGACCTATTGGCTATGCCAATGCTTGTTTGAATCTGTGGCAGGCCATGTGCGAAACTTGCACTGCCTTCATCCTCAGCCTCCGACCGCTCAATCATGGCCCGTTATAAACACCTTGATGTTAAAAGTATGCACTAAGCACCGTATAAGAGTAACGTGCTACACGAAAAAATACAGGAACACAACAGCCTGGAAATAGCTAACACCACAGGAGAATGCGACATTAAGTAAAACATGCAATATGAAAAGGAACTAAATCACTGACATAGACTACCCTAACGTTTTTAACATTCATTGCGCATACATTTATGCATATTTTGTAAAGGTAGTATAATTATTAGCGCCTTCTCGCACTGCAGCCTCTCTCAGAACAGAAGCCTTGTCTCGCTCTGTGGCCATCTCACTCGAGGTCTTGCTGGACAGGACACTCCTCCCCGCCCTGCATTACCGCTGCGTAGCTGCACCTCAAGGCCTGGCTGCGCGCGCCATTGTCGCCTGCAATGCCAGGAATGCAGGTGAATAACCCAGAAGCGCAAAGAGGACATTGCTGACGGGCCCCGGGCTACAGCTAGTCTCGGTTTCACCCGGGCTGTGGAATCCAGCAGGACCAGTGGGAATACCAGGAGGGGGGTTGGTTACGTCGCAGATGAACTCTGCTGTCAGCTGAGCCCACTTAAGAGAGAGTGAACACACTTATTGTTAAACAAGCAAATGCTACTTCGAGTAAGTTGACATGCTTCCCAAATAAAAATGTATCTATCATGACATCAAAAGGTCATGTAGACCCAACCGTACTTGGGGGCACATTAGTCCGCCCGCCATCCTGTCGTAACCAGGGATCACCCGCCATAAGGGCGGGGGTCCCGTATGTGCCATTAGGATGCGCCCGCCACAGTGGCAGTCGCATCCTGCATCACTAACATTGTGGCGGGCGGTGCACTCAGCACCGCCCGCCACAATGTTAGGGAGGCATGTTGTGCACTTCCATGCACAACATGGAAGTTCCTGCCATGTTGTGCATGGAACTGCAGGGGAGTACCATAGGTACCCCCCATGTGCACACCCCACCCACCCGGAGTCCCTGGGGGCCCACAACGGGCCCCCCAGGCAGACTCTGCATGCCTATCCGTGGCAGCATCTGTTATGGCACATGCTAATATAGCTGGCAGTGTCTATTAGACACCGCCATAATATAGAACCCTTTTCCGCCCGGTCGACATGTCGACCGGGTGGAAAAGTGGCAGACGGTCTTTCCGTCCACCGCGGACCCCCCAGCCATTCTAATATGGCAGGGGGTCATTTGTGCACGGAAGGCGGGCGGATCGCTCCCGCCGGGCCGATGCGGGCAATCCGCCCGCCATCCTAATGGGGCCCTAAGTGTCACTATAAACCCAGTCGAACTGTTGACCATTCACTTTTATTACACCATTGTTAACCAGATCTCAGTTTAGAGCATATCTAAATGACATTGCTACATGTGAAAGCTTTTTAGGCCAAGACCTGCGTAGGAGGCGCTTGCGCAGTCTCGCAGGGAGAGATCTTATGTTTACAGTATGGGGGCTTGAACCCGCCACTCTTCTCCATTGGTTGGCTTCCTAAACGGAGGCCAGCCATTGGAGGAGAGGGGCATCACTCCGTTGAAGACGGGATTCGGGGGGCGTGTTTTTTACTTTCTTTCTGTTTTCTTTCTCTCCTCTTCCCATTGGCTGGAATTTTACATTCCAGCCAATGGGAAGAGGAGAGAAAGAAAACTACGCCCCCAATTCCGAAAATGTCAGGGCTTTTTTGGAAGCCATTTCTGCTGGACCGCCGGCGGAAGAAGTAGAGAAGCTGCTGAGTCCTCCGGTGAGTGCTCGCTTTTCTTGCCTCTTCTTGCCTCGTTGTGATTGTTTTGCTGGCGTCTGTTGCCTCGTTGTGCGTCTGCCCCCTCGTTGTGTTTGCTTTCCAGCCCCCTCGTTGTGCGTCTGGCCCCTCACGTCTGCCCCCTCATTGTGTTTGCTTTCCGGCCCCCTCGTTGTGTGTCTGCCCCCTCGTTGTGTTTGCTTTTCGGCCCCCTCCTTGTGCATCTGCCCCCTCGTTGTGTTTGCTTTCCGGCCCCCTCGTTGTGCGTCTGCCCCCTCGTTGTGCTTGCTTTCCGGCCCAAGTGCCCCCGAACTCCTCCCCCCTGCCCGGGCACTTCCCTTCCTGCGCCGGCCAAGTTCCCCCTCCTTCCCAACGTCCGGGTCAGAGTGCTGGGGCCCCCTCCCCCCGCCTCTGATCTGCCCTTTCATCGGCCACCTTTCGCCCTGAACCTCTCTCTCCTTCTCAGCCTAACAGAAGCGCCTTTCTCTGCTGACAACCTTCCGAACCTCTACCCCAGCTTGGTCCATATGTCCATCTCTGCCCCAGCCCTGCCCATCGATGCACCATACATACCATTGTGCCCCACCCTCCCCATCTCTTCCCCAAACCTTTCCCTATTCTGCATCCCTTTCCTGCCCCTCTTTGAATCTCTGCCCTACTCTGCTGCCCGCCTAAGCCAAAGAACTCTGTCCCTCTCCGCCCTATATCATTGCATTCTGTTCATGGGCCCTGTTTCCCTGTTTCTACATGCCAGTGCCCATTTCCGTCCCTTTCTCCTGTACCCTTGTATATGTCTGGCCTACAACTCCATCCGCCTCTATACCTGTAATCTGTCCCATACAACTGCCCTACACCCTGTCTATCTCTGTTCAACGCCTCTGCCCATCTCTAACCCCAGTCCACTGCCAATCTCTCCCACACCTGTCTCTGCCCACACACATGTCAATCTCTGTCCCACACCCCTGTCTGTCTATGTCCCACACCTGTCTATCTCTCAACCCCACACCAGTGCCAATCTCTCTCCAACACCACTGCCCGACACCTCCTTCTCTGTCCACGGCTCACTTCCAATTTCTGCCCACCCCGTCCCACGTCTATGTCCATCTCTGACCCCAGCCCACTGCCAGTCTCTCCCCCACACCACCTGTCTGTCTCTGCCCCACGCCTCTGATCATCTCTAACCCAGTTGACTGCCAATCTTTTCCACACCGCTGTCTGTATGTGTCACACGCCTCTGATCATCTCTGTCCCACACTTATGTCAACGTCTGACACCCGCCCCACAACCAATCGCGGTCTCGCATCTCTGCGCATCTTTGTCCCACTGCCTGTCTACCTCAGTTCATCTCAGTGCCATGCTGCTTGCCCAAGTCTGTCCTTCTTGCTCGTCTGTCCGCTGCACACCTCTGCCTCACAACACTGTCCAACATCGACCTGGACCCCTGCCCACCCTTAGCACCTTTGTCCTTCCGTGCAACCTCAACCCCTCTCTGCATCCCGCGGACATTGTTCACTGCAACGCTCTCTCAGCCTCTGTCCCGACAAGTACCCCACGCTCCTGTGACACCCACCGTATGTCTCACTCTTCCCTACCGTCGCCTCTCCCTCCTCCTCAGGCCGCTTTCCCTCCACGCACCCACCCTCTATCTCCCTGCCACACAACACACACCCGCCGCACAGCTCTCCTGGCGTAAAATACCCAGAGTCATGCAGATACCCTGTGCTGGCCGCCTCCCCCAAGTGCGCCCAGCTCGGTGCCCCAACAGAACCCTGCCCCCTCTTGCCCCCCTATCTGTTCACTCATGGACCGTGTGCGCCCGCGGTTCTCTCCCTGCTCACGTGTTAAGGGCAGTGGCACACGCTGCCCCACGACCCTCTGACTTCACACACTATTCTGAGTTATCCTGCAGAGAGCCCATGCCAACCGCACATATATGGAGCAAATATGCCCACACGCGAGGCTGTATGTCTGTTACAATAAACAAGGGTACTCTTGGCCACTCATGCCCCCTCGCTTTTACCCCTCCCCAGCAGCCCTTCGCTCCTGTGGCCTAGTGGTTAATCTCTGAGACTGACTCCCACCCCCAAGGTCAGCGTTCAATTCCTGGTGTTCCGATTTTCGGCTCCTTGAATTACCAGTTTAGGAAATGGTAATAATAGACTGAGGTTAGATTGGTTTTGGCCACGACACACAGGTACAGGTTGTGTGTGGCAAGTTCAGCATCAAAGCCAACTCTTAAAAGCACCTTCGAGCCATAGGCATCTACGCGCAATATGACACGGTTGCTGGTATGGTTTTAATTATTCAAAAACATTGTTTAAATTAAACGTGCTCAGTTAACATGACAGCCAAATCAACATGCAACGACATTCATTATACACCGACGGAAAGAATTCAAGGCCTCTTCCTTGAGTCAATTGAGGAGACTATTATTTAATTCCGGATGTTATTATTTTAGTGTTCTATAAATGCTCAATCATCATGATCATTTCTTGTTTAATGTTATCCTTATTATAAATACGTATGAAAGCAGGTGTTTCTTCTTTCTTGTATCATATTTACTTAAAAATGTGTATTTAACCTTATTAATACAGCCCTATTATGTCAGATCTCACCATGACGAGCAGGTTGGTTTCACTACTGAATCCTATAAAATGTGCCCTTTTTGGAGAGGTGTCAGTCTGTGTGTGTGTGAGTGGCTCTGTGTGAGGCTCTGTGTGTGTGTGTGGCTCTGTGTGTGTGTGTATGTGTGGCTCTGTGTGTATGTGGCTCTGTGTGTATGTGGCTCTGTGTGTGTGTGACTCTGTGTGTGGCTCTTTGTGTGTGTGGCTGTGTGTGTGTGTGTGTGTGTGGCTCTGTGTGTGTGTGTAGCTGTCTGTGTGTGTGTGGCTGTCTGTGTGTGTGTGGCTCTGTGTGTGTGTGGCTGTCTGTGTGTGGCTCTGTGTGTGTGTGTGTGTGTGTGTGTTTATGTGGCTGTGTGTGTGTGGGTGTGTGGCTGTGTGTGTGTGGGTGGCTCTCTTTATTTGTGTGTGACTCTGTGTGTGTGTGGCTGTCTGTGTGTGTGTGGCTGTGTGTGTGTGTGTGGCTGTTTGTATGTGTGTATGGCTGTCTGTGTGTGTGTGTGGCTCTGTGCATGGCTGTGTGTGTGGCTCTGTGCATGGCTGTGTGTGTGTGTGTGTGGCTGTCTGTGTGTGTGTGTGTGTGGCTGTCTGTGTGTGTGTGACTGTATGCGTGTGTGGCTGTCTGTGTGTATGTGGCTATGTGTGTGTGTGTGTGTGGCTCTGTGTGTGTGGCTCTGTGTGTTTGTGTGGCTCTGTGTGTGTGTGTCTGTGTGTGTGTGTCTGTGTGCGTGTGTCTGTGTGCGTGTGGCTCTGTGTGTGTGGCTCTGTGTGTGTGTGTGTGTGTGTGTGTGGCTCTGTGTGTGTGTGTGTGGCTCTGTGTGTGGCTCTCTACGTGTGTGTGTGTGTGGGTGCAAATGCAATAGGTCTCGCATTTGCAAGAGATTAAGCTATTGGCATTGCAAATGCCAATGCCATTTATTTATCGGTTTTCAAATCCAACACATAAATAAAAATGATGTCATTTACAATGCCAATAGCTCTAACTTTTGCAAAGGCGAGACCGCTGCATTGTAAATGCTTGTTGGTTAGTGTAGCTGTGCCCTGGTTGAGCACTTACAAGAGGCAGGTCTAATTAATGCTGCTTAACTGGTCAAGCTCATTTAAGGGTTAACGTTTGTGACCATTAGTTGAAGTTGAGCAAACAAATCTGCAAGTGAAAGCGGTGAAAGTGCTGATTGAGGCCTGCTTTAAGAATGGTTGAGTGCTCCTGGTTGACTGCAACCCATTACTGAGGGCGGGTTAAGAGACGGCTGTCGGTCTTTACCACAGCTCGTGTCATCATAACAAAGAAAAACAAGCTTTGGCAAATCCAATAGGTATGGCATCGGCCACACACACACTGCGTCTTCCCAATGCAGGTATTTTACAAACCAAGAAATAGCAACCCGAGGCAACCTAGCACATTCTGGTATATGTAGCTTATGCGCTTAGGGGAAAGCCGTTGTTTACACTTGCTTCCCTTTCTTACACAATTTATGAGCGCCGTGAAAGCGCCTGCGGCCACCAATGTATGTTGTTTTCCGGACCATGTCGCAGGTATGTGTTGTTCTCCGGACCATGTCGCAGGTTATCCAAGCACTCCGGAGGTGCGCAAGGGGGAAAAAAGGCTGCATACCTCGCTCGATGCGCTTGTAAGCCTTGATGGAGGTGGGATCAATAGGCCTGCAGATTTATTTAATTAACACGGCACCAGCTTCGCCCAACCACCTTTGCAGCAGGGGAAGGGGCGCATATTTAAGTGAAAGTGCGGCCTGGAAGCAAAGTAAAGGGGCGCCCGAGGTCTTTATAAAAAAAAAAAGGTAAATATGGCGAGTCGCATTTAAACATGAAACTGAAAAGAACAAGCCCACCCAAAGCCCGATGGGTTGGTCTCGCTCACTCCAAGGGCTGAAAATTTGAAACGCTGCCATGGTGAGCAGGGCTGCCTCTAGCGCTACGGTTGGAAAGTGGAGCCACACAGAGAGGTCAAGTGCGACAGAGAGCAGGAGAACCACAAGACTGCTCATCTGTCCTTAGCTGACCTCATAAAATGTGGGCGCCTTGCCACGCCGAAGAAAGAAAGGCACCCTGCTGGCATTTTTGAAGGCCAAGTGCTGTTTGCTACGCCGCAATACAAAACTATACATTTTTAGGTCTCGCTGAGCCAGCGGATGCGTTGCTCTGCGAGAAATTTAGTGTGTGTGTTTTCAAAGGGCTGCCACAGGCTTTTGGTGGCCTAGCGCTTGTGTTCACGAGAGCGTGCACGCGTACAGTGCCATCTGTCTTTGTTTTTTTAAAAATATCTTTATTAAGTTTCTTTTTTTTACACATACACAACCACTGCCCCAGAACCCCCCCCAAGCAAATTTTAGTCCAAACCAGAACAAAGACACAATTTTTAGCTTGTATAATTCATCAAAACATCCGTAAGGTTCAAAGGTGCAGAGCAGTTAAGTATACAATACAATACAGATAAATCTAGATATCGATAATTCTTACTTGGTGAACATTTCTCCTTATTACCATCTATCCATCCTAAGTATGATTTTGTATCCATTGCAAGAGTAGATCCCAGATCATCAGACCTCTTTTACGTTTATTGGGCCCTTTTTTATATATATGGCCACCCCTAGGCTGCATGTTGCTAGCAGATGGGCTCTCCATTGCTGGAAGGCCTGTGAATTCGGGTCTAGTCAGGCTGAAGCTATGCATAACCTTAAGACAGCCATGGCCACAAAAATCAGACCTTGCATATGTTTCGGCCGGGTAGCATTTGCTATGCCAAACAATATTTCCTCGGTCGTAATACTTATTCCTGTTTCACATATTTCTGATAAAAAGCCTGACATTTCTGCTATCAACTTGACAGTGCATTACAAGAGGCGAACATATGCACAATATTGGCCTCAAACAGTGTGCATCGTGGACATGTTGTACCCTTTCCGGTCCCCCATTTTGCTATTTTATACGGGGTGTAATATAGTGAAAAAAAGTTTTATAAAATTGGGCTTGCAGCTTTATCGACATAAAGCAGCTCTGTGACAATTCATAAGAGCGGAGGGGGCGTTTGAGACAATATGCCTAATGTAGCCTGCCAGTTAGCCATCTGTTTCTCCATATCATCTGGAAACAGAGAATTCAAAGATTCATAGATCTCCCTAATAGTTAAATCAGATTTTTTACGTATATCCTTTATAATTTGAATTGCTTGAAATTTTACCCTACCAACCCCTTTTCTTTGTCAGAAAATCTCTCACTTGTAGGAATTTGAAGAAATCCCTATGGCTAAGGTCATAATCGTTACGTAATTCTTCAAGGTCTTCAGACCGTTCAACGTGTAAAAACAGCCAAGCTGTACAATCCCTACCTGTATCCACCGATCCATACAGCTATCACTGAATATCTCTGGAAGGTCATCACTTTTAGATATTGGATTATAATGCGAATATCACCCGAGACCCAGTAATTTTTTAGCATAACCCCAGACCTTGCATATGCCAGAGATGGTCTTGAATTTAACTTTCTTAAAGTAGCTGTCGTTAACATGTCGCCAGAGGCAACCTTCAAAGCCCCTTCCCAATATAAGTTCTTGTGGAGTGGGTATATTATCACTATTAGGCCATGTAGAGATGAGTATTGTACAATATCTTAATACGGTGGCCCAATAATACACTTTAAAATTGGGCAATGCCAGTCCCCCTCTATATTTTGGTAGTTTTATGAATCTAAAAGACCTAGGGGGCCTCTTATATCCCCATATAAACCTGGAGAACATGGACTCTATGGATTTAAGCAGTTGAGGAGGAATTTCTAAACAAATAGACCTAAAAAAATATAAAAATCTAGGTAGAAAGAGCATTTTAATCACATTACATCTCTCACCTTTCGTTAAATGCAGGTTATTCAGCCGGATCAGTTCTTTTTTTGCACGTTGGATCAGTGGTTCCACATTATTGCTAACTATAATATCTACTTTTGTGGTTATGCTGACCCCTAGATATATAGCTTTATCTGTGACTCTAACATTCCTCATCTCAATTTTGTCGTTAAGAATAATCTGTGTTTTACCTTGATTTAATTTATATCCGGAGACTGCTCCGAAACACCGAGCCTCCTCTTCTATCACGTCTATTGCAATAAAAGGATCGCTGGTAACCAGAGCGATATCATCAGCATAAGCCAGTGTTTTTGTCTCATATTCTCTTGCCCAAATTGATGGTATTAGTATATTATTATCTAATCTACGGATGAACGAGTCAATAAAAATCGCGAATAGAAGAGGAGAGCATGGGCACCCCTGCCTCGTCCCCCTGGTAATAATTATTTTTTCCGATAGTACCCCGTTTATCGACACCCTGGCCACTGGTTCCATGTATAGCATTTATATTGCTTTAATAAATCCCTCACTAATCCCACTATGTAACATTGCAGCCCACAGGAATTTCCAGGAGACCCTATCTAAAGCTTTTTCAGCCTCGAGTAATATAAGTGCCATAGGGTCTTCTGTCACCTCAGTAAAATCAAAGAGAGAAACTACCATTTGTACAAGATCAATTGTAGATCTCCCAGGGATAAACCTGTGTAGGCGTACGGATACGGTTTTTTGAATAATTGGTGCCAATCGGTTCGCTAATAATTTGGAATAGATTTTGGAGTCTCCGTTTATCAATGTGATGGGATGATAGGACCCGGGTTCTAAAGGATCTTTATTTTTTTTTACAAAGACTACAATTTTAGCAGATGACCATGAGGCTGGTGGCCTCCCTCCCTGAAAAATATGGACAAATAGTTCCTGTATTACTTCTTTTAGGTGGGATGAGAATTTAACATAGAACTCCGTTTGGGATTCCATCCATACCAGCTGCTTTCCCTGCAGCAAGATTATTCATAGAGAGTAGGATCTCCTCCCAATATGGAGGATTGTCTAAACTTTCTTGATCCTCTTTCTCAAATCTTACCGGAACGTTTAGATCTAAATATATCTCAGGTCTGCCCTGTTGATTCTCTGCTGCTTCATACAAATTCTGATCAAATCGTTGAAATGTGGCTCTAATTTCCGAGAATTCAGTCTTGACCAGATCCAGGCCAGACTTTGGATCCTTAATTTCTTTTACTATGTTAGCTGAGTAGTCTTCTCAGGTGCGAAACGCCATTTGGTGGTCCACCTATTCATTCACCTCATATATTTTCTCTTTATGAGTTGTTGCCTTGGTTACTACTTTCTCCGTTAGAATATCAATGATATAATTTTTAGCAATCGCCACCCGACTTAATTCACTATCCGATACTTGTCCCTCCTGAACAGCCTTAATCAGCTCTTCCTCAGCCCTACCCAAATTGTGCTGAAGAGTCGCCTTCTTTTGTTTGGCCTCTTTGTTAGAGCTAAGAGAAAATTGCAGCATCTCCCCTCTAATACCAGCCTCTAGGGCATCCCAAACCACATCTATTGCTACACTACCAAGTTTATCCTCCAAGAATCCCGGGATCCATCTCCTCATATGTTGACAACATTTCTCATTACCCACGTCCATGTCCTTGTATTGGATTTATTTATCCCACATTCCAGGTTTAGTACTAGAGGATTGTGGTCCAATAAAACTCTTGGCAATTTTTCCATTATACTGGCAGGGCTCAAGGAGCTAGACATAAGCATATAATCTAGCCGCAAATGCCGGGAATGTGGGTAAGAATAATACGTAAATCCTGGATCCCCAGAGTGCTCTAATTGCCAACCATCAATCAGCCCATGTAACATACACATATCTTTCAGTGCCTGGAATACTTTCGGTTTCCGCCCTTGATATTTAAAATCTGGATCAGAAAGCCAGTCACCAGGCAAATGTAAATTGAGATCCCCACAAACAATCAACGGGAGAGGCCAGTGAGCCAGTTCATTGCCCACACCAGACAGCAACTTTGGGTCGTCACTAACATTACCATAGATAGTACATAGAGTCAATTTACTTTCCCCATTGTCGTGGTGGCATTCTGTAATCGCCCATCATCCAAATGTATCAGCTAATGTACGTGTAAATTGAATATCTCCCCCTTTTACCAAAATCGCCACCCCCCTAGCTCGCACCCACTGTGTTGAAGCAATAATCAGCCAATATCCTAGTGTCTTCAGCAGATATTGTTGGGATCCCTGAATATGTGTCTCTTGTAAACATGTGTTATTGGCCCCCATTACCTGTAATCCCACAGCTACTTTCTGTCTTTTTTTATATCGTTAAGGCCACAAATATTAACAGTCACAATTTTCAACCTAGCCATGATGGTATTTGTTCACCCCATTCATACTTATTTGTAGTAATACCCCTCATTTTACGCCATACTTGCCCCTCTCTGCTATTTCTGTTATTGCATTGCCCCCCCATCCTGCACCCATCGAATACACCTTGTGTCTAAAAATCCCCCTAGTCTTGTCCTCCCTCCTTCCCACCCCCCCACCCCCCACCATTATCTAAGCCGCCAGGCTCAATCATGAGCCTGTGTGATAGCATCTGACCAACTCACCCACTCTCCACACCCCACACCCCACCCCTCCTATATATACATCCTCTTCTTAGAAATTCACCCAACCTACCCCTCCACCCAACTGCAACAAAAAAGTAGCAGTTATATCATACGAAAAAAATACAACATCCAAATAGACCAACACCAGAGAAAAAAGAGAAAAGAAAACTATTGGTTGCTCTCAGAGTGTCCAGATTTCCCTGCAATGATTTCCTCCAATGTTTGCTCGGCTTGTATCTCGGACGTAAAATACAATGTTTGTTCTTGCGAGACTACTTTAAATTTTGCAGGGTTCTGGAGAAAAGCTAAGTCACCAGCTTTTTGAAACGGTGTAATCAGTTATCGAAGCCGCCAGCGTCTTTCCACTATGGCATGCGCAAAATCTGGTTTAGCGAAAAATACAAAACTCTCCCAGTTCCATTTTTTATTAGGTCTGGCCAGATCGTATACGGCCTGTCAGAGCAAAAAATATCCAAATTAACTCTAGGATATGATTGGTTATTTTGCGGGCGTTTAGACATTGTCATCGGGAATCTGTGTACACGTTGAATCTCTTTGTCCCAGTCCCATTGCACTAGTTCTGGAAACGCGTTCTTGAATAAGTTGATAGTAAATGCGTGAATATCGCTTCCTTCACTATTATCAGGGATCCCTAGGATCATTAGATTATTCCGACGTTGGCGATTTTCTGCCTCCTCCAGTTTCCACATAATGTCTTTCACCATGCTCTCCTGTGAGGATACATGAGTTTTAAAGGCATCAACTGTGGTTTCCAGCACTTATGCCCGATATTCCACCATACTCATCCTTTCCGCTATTTCAGTGCATGTCTTCCCAATTTTGTGCACCGAGCCCTGTAATTTTTTTGAAACCACACGGACATACCGATTTTCCGTTTTAACCTCATTCTGAAATGCACTTAATGATTGCAGAATCGTAGCCAATGTAGGTTCGGGTGTCTGCTCAGGGTCCCTATGAGCCACCATCCCCCCTTGAGATTTCTTGTCTGAGCTCACTGTTCCATGCAAGGCCATCAAGGAATGTGGTTGTGTGTCTGAGTAGTCCCACCTGAGCTCGCCCTCTTCCTCAGTTCCGCCCCACTTACGGGCACTCTTTTTCCCTTCCGAAAGCCTCTTTAATTTCCTGGGTATCTTTCTACCTCCCTTTTGGCTACAGTTACTTGTTGAGGTGTCTGCGCACCCGTCATCTCTGCTACCACTGTGCGATTCAATGATATCCGAGTTGCCAGATTCTTCATTCAGGGAAAATAACGTTTTCCAGATGATCAGGGGACAGAAAGCCCATCTCTGTATTTTCTTAGAGGCTTTCTTGTAGCCCATCTGTCAACATGCGTGGCACCTGCCTTACTTCCTGGCTCGCACTGACATCTTTCTCCTTTTTCTCCATCTCAATTTTAGAATTAGACTGCGACAGATTCCTTTCCTTGCTACCCTCCCTCTCTTGCTGGATAATTGCAGGCGTATCATCCATACTCAATACCGTATTCTCATTGCTTGACCCCCATGAGGTTCGGATATTGTTTGCATCCACCAAGTTCTTTTGACTCTGTGACTGAACTTCATCAGTATTCTCAATAATGGCACAGTCATTTATTTGTTTTTTCATCTGTCCCCCCTCCTCCATACTCAAATCCTTATTTTTTTCTTAAACAGACTCGTGATCAAAGACTGTTTTTTCTCCGATCCTCCAACAGGCAGACTCGCAAGGGCGAGGGACTTAGCAGCCATCGCATTTGCCTTCCAGTGAAGCACTTCCGTGAATCCGGCGTCTGTGTTGCTAAGCAACTCCGGCCGGCTCCTGTCTGGATTACCCCAGTCTGAGACAGCTGTCAGCAACAACCGGGCTAGTGCTTCCCAGCGCGAGCAGCAGTTTCTCCTCTCAGTTTGTCCATCGTTGCGTCTTTCAATCATTCCCTCCTCTCCTTCATGCCAGCTAGGCCAGTTTTCAGGGCCACAGCGCGTTATTAGCAGCGCTCGACATCAGCGTTCGTTCTGATTGATGAAGTGATATGGAGGTGAGCTCCCGAGGTCTTTCACTCAGCCGCCATCTTGGCTTCCAACAATGACCACCATTGTGTGCGCCAATAGGTCTCGCCTTTCAGACTTTATAAGTGTTTAGCCATGCAACAGTTAATGTTGTTGCACCAAGGATATTGTGCTGGATGACAAAACACTTATAAGGTCCCAAAGGCGAGACCTATTGGCTATGCCAATGCTTGTTTTTAAGGAGTTTGGCGAGCTACAAAGTAAAAGAAAGGCATGAGGCTGCCATTACTAAAGCGTGGGTGCAGCGTAACTTTAAAAAAATTACAACCATTTAATTACATGCTGGCAGTGGAGTGGGAAGGTAGGATAGGGAGCTTGAATAACAAGCGCCCGCGCCTGGCGCTGCAAGTTAAACAAGCCGGTAATGTTGTGTGGGCGCGAACGGAAGTTGTGAGCGCGCGCACGTGAAAGTGAAAGAGATCAGCAACAGAACATAGGAGAGGCTGTGCGAGGCGTGCGTGCTTGTCAGTGTAACAGCAAGCTGGTGGCCACCTTTTGTAGCACTTTAAAAACCTGCTTACTAAATGTCTCACCAGTCCAGCGCATGCGCTGGCTCTAGCGAGACCTAAAAATGCCAAATCTGTGGACTCCCCTACGGTGGCTATGGTACTGGACACCGAAAGGGCCTTTGACAAGTTCTTGTGGGCCTTTCTGTGCTCAGTGCTTCACCGATACTGTGTGGAGGACATGTTCATTAAAATGACATGTGCACAAAGGTAACAGAGAGTTTCACAAGGGCACTGGTGAGGCCATCCAGAAACAGGACAGCTCATAAGTTATTTTCCCACTCCCCACATTAATCTCTTCCATGCTCATGACGAGCTGAGCTTTAGAGCTGTACTACAAAAACAATAAGCTGAGCTCGTCATGAGGCACGGTTGAGCTGCACTCATGACGAGCTGAGCTCGTCATGACTATTGGAACGTTCACACGCGGGGATAATTTCCCCCGCTGTGCTGAACGTTCCAAAACGGGTGTGGTTGTGACGAGCTCCGCTCGTCATAAATGCAGCTGCACTGTGCCTCATGACGAGCCGAGCTCGTCACAAGCACAGCGGCGCCGTGCGCACCCCCCTCTCCCCCGCACAGGTGATCCAGCGGAGGAAGAGCTGCAGAATACTAGAATCGGGTGCTCACCCCAGATGCGTGACCAAGTGCGGGAGAGGTAGCGACGTCGGGAGCTCACCCCGGTCCTACCTGTGGGAAGGAGATCCTGCGTGGGAGGAAGCGGTGGAAGGTGAAGACCCCAGCACCCAGCGTGAGTCTCATCAGCCCGGTGAGTGTCTAGAACCGGCCGATGACTGTAGTGCAGTGGAGGGAGCCAAAATCTCGTGGGAAACGAGATTTCAAGCGCGGCGGCCATCTTGGAGTCAGGCTGTCCCCACCAATCCCCTATCGAGGCCTAGAAGCGGCCATTTTGGAGTCAGGCAATCTCCAGTTCGATGAAAACAAGCATTGGCACCTATGTTGAATCAAGCATTGGCAAATGTAAGAAGGATAAAAGAAAACAAGCACAGACAAGTGCAAGAGGTAGATAGAAGTAACAAGTGAACACAAGCACAAGCAAATGCGAGAGGGGCACAAATACAAACACGCACAAGATAAGGCAAGAGGTGGAGTGAGAAAACAAGCATAAGCGAATGCACGAGACAGACACAAAACAAACACGAGTGAGTGCAAGAGGTGCAACAAGAAAACAAGCACGAGTGAACGCAAGAGAAGGACATCAAACAAGCACGAGCACATGCAAGAGGTGCAGTAAGAAACACGCACAAATAAATGCAAATTTCATGTGCGAACAAACACGAGCAACCGCAAGTCTTGAAGGAAACAAGCACTGGTGGATGGAAACGAACAAACATTGATAAGTTCAAAGTGGCAGCAATCCAACAAGCATTGGTAAATGCAAGAGATAAAGGCAATAGTAAAACCGCAACAGCACAACAAGCACAAGCAAGTGCAAGGGTTCACAATAAATAATCACGAACGAAGGTAAAGAGAAAACAAGCACGAGTCGATGCCAGAGGCTAAACAAGTAAACAACCACGAATACATGCAAAAAATGCAATTTGTAGACAAGCACAAGCAGATGCCGGAAATACAAATGAAACAAGCACGAGCTAGCACAAATAACAAACAAAGACTATCTTGAGCACAATTGAGCACTGATACAAGCAACAAGGAGTGTGATGAATCGAAGTGATTTTAGCAAACCAGCACTAGTAATAGCAATGAAACAAGCATTGATACCTACAAATGAACAATAAGGAAGCAGTCTTAGCAAACTTAAATGAACAGATGTTGGCAAAAGAGAAGGAGCAAACATTGATACACACAAGCGAACAAGCCGTGGCAGGCGTAATGAAAGAATACGCATCAGCGAGATGAAATAAGCACCAGCAAATGCCATAGCCAAGCAAAGTAAACGGTGAACCCAAACACGCACTAATACAGGTGACAAGGAAGGGAATGAATAAAAGCAACTGTAAGCAACAAGCACTGGCACCTACACGATTCACAGCGCGCCAAGCACAAGTCGGTACCGGAAACAAGCAAAGCCTGCATTGAATATAAACAAGCACGGATGACCACAAGCTCCGAAGTCAGCGAGCACAAGCAAATGCAGATCCCGAATGTAATAAGTACGAGCAAAGACAAGCGCCAAAGTAAACGTTTGGCACCAAGTGAAGACAAACAATTGAGCAAAGTGAACAGTCCTGTAATCAGAGCAGATCAGAATCTTCCTCCCTCATGGCAGCGGGAAAAGCAACTCAACGGTCTAATCCCTGCATTGAAGTGCCACCCCCAGTGACACAGACTGACACTCGGAGTCTGGGTCTCGAATGGAACCGGTGGCTGGAATCACTAGGCGAGTTTCTTGAAGCTATTGGGGAGCGAAGAGATAGAAAATGTCTGATACTACTCCTCCAGCTAGTAGGTCGTGAGGGCCGACGTCTGATTAGAACATTTCCTGAAAAGGACACAGAGACTTATGAAAGACTCCAAGAGAAGCTACGTGCCCATTTCCATGCACAGGCAGACGTAGATCATGCTCGAATCGCATTCACCACAGCACGGCAGGAACCAGGAGAACCATTGCCAAATTTTATCACCCGGTTGCAAAGTTTGGTACCATGCTGCTATTTCAATGCATTTACAAATGAAGAAGCAGTTCGGCTCCGGATCATCGAAGGCTGTTCAAATGCTGACACGAAGCGCAAGATTCTTCAAGGGCAGTGGTCGCTAAAGAGAATTATCAGAGGGGCCGAGGTTGGAGTGCGGATCAAAGCAAGAGACATATCAAAAGACGTGCACTCGAATGCAAGACACAAAGATATCTGGAAAGAGACATCCCTCATGTCCGGGGGCAAGGCCCAGGAATTGAACATAACAAAAAAAAGGGAGGGTGAAGGCAGATCAGAGCCAAGACAAAACAAGAGACAAAGTGTCATGAAATACTTCGGGTCAACAACACAAAAGACCAGGATGAGTCAGGATTGCGATATCGGCACTGATACCACCTCAAAGAGTTACTCAACCTCGAGAAGTCAGTCAACAGATGGTGCAAACGGTTCTGAAGCAGATGAAGTGTCAAGTGGGACCGATCGCATCAATGGACCAGATGACAGTCTGTCTAACAAACGCGCAAGAAAGGCAAAATATAGAAGACTGGACCAGTCAAGTCAACCCTGGAAATCAGTACACGACCACACACAAACACCTCACTGTTTGCCAAATTCGAGAGACAAGTCCGAGGAGACATCAAACAGGAGAACACACCACACCAGTAACAAAGATGTCAGTACATCAAACAAGTGTGAAGAGGAAGGGAACTGCATAAGATGGACTGATTCACCCAGACAACGAAGAGGGGAAGACAAACGCATTCATGACATCCAAAATAATGAAGAAACGGAGAGGAGGTCATTACCATCAGGCGAGAGAAGCAGAAATTAAATACCTTGGAATCAAACTCAAGACATAAGTACGCAGTTATCAAACAACTTCCCCAGTGCATTGACAACGAAGACACCTCGAGAAAGATACCCGGAGAAACGCCTCAAAGACAGCTCTGAGGTGGAAAGCAGCTCGTCACGGACTACCCATTTCAGAAGTCCACCCGTTAAGGCCTTCTCACAGGAACATTCTCAAAGGAAATTGAAAGAGAACTCCTCTGATTCAGAAAGCATATCAGTCCGATCTTTCGAGTCGACAGAGTTGTGGTCCCGACAACGGCCATGGCGTCAATCACCCAAACATACCAGAGAATCAAGGGACATTCCTTCTGTCAAGAGCAACACGTCTCACATCAATGTCCATGAACACTCAATCACTACACCAGACGACCTGTCATGTCAGTCACAGGTGTATCAAGACATAATTACTACACCGTCACCCCGGATGGGGGCAGCGAGGCTGACTCAAAGGTCCTACAAAAGGAAAACAGATATAGTGGCCATGATTAATCAGATGGAAACTGACCAGCCCGTCGATCTGCAAAGGAAGCAAGACGTGTCAATAGAGACAGGTCATCATCGGATGAGAAAGAAACATACAACTACCCAGTCGGTCCCAGGGTCCACCAGTCACAACCGTGAGCGGGAGTGGATGAGACAACCAGAGACAGCAAATCAGTCCCCAAGCCATACCAAGATGATCTCTTCAGATATTACCCTACCGTCAGGTATCCAGGACTCTGAACAGGAAGACAGTGTTGTCTCCGACCAGACAAGACAAAAAGAAATAAAAATACATGCGGGCGCTCGGAAGAGAACCAGAACAACATCCCCTCAGAAAAGGGGTCGAGCATCACTTGAACGAGAGTCACAAAGGAGGAAAGACTGTGGATATCAAGCGGAGTCCTTCACAGACACCTCAGACACTGAAAGTGAATGGATCACTCAGAAGTTGAGTGAAGACCACCATGAATCGGAGCATACGCACCTCACACGGGAATTCGTGCAAATACAAAGATGCACTCTTGTAATGAAGGATGCTCTCGTCAAGATGACAGAAAGCCACACAACGCAAGCTGAGATACATCTCCATAGCTCAAACGAACAGCCCGTGGACTCGTGTGGCTGATCCAGGAATTCTAAATATGTTGGACTCTCATTTTCATTTCGTTAACAAGGGGGGAGATGTAGTGTCGTGATGCAGTCTAGTGGTCAGGGTGGAGCTAAAGGGAGGAACGGGAACAGGAGGAGCTACGGGGGGACGAGCTTGGAACAGTTAGAGTAGGGACGGGGAACCTAGAGGAAGCTGAATAAAGAGCATGCACATATACAAATCTGTGTAGCGTCATCTTTGGTAGCACGATGCTACAGATGCTAGTGCCAGCTTGACTTTGGATTTGCATATGGAACGCAAAATGACATTTTACAGAGGAGCCTGACTTGCAGTCACCCGGTGCTGGCGACATTCAGCTTGATCGGTTTATTCTTAGGCATTCTGAAAGATGGTGTTGATCTTTGGTGAGAATAGCACCCAGGCAGGACATCAAAGCTGTTCGCACATGCAAAGAAAACTATGCCAAAAAAGCAGAACGAAAATACAGGAGAGACTCCCTGTCTACAACTGTCTTGTAGAATGAGAATTCAGCCTTCCGATTGTTACAAAAAGAGACAGGTCCGGTGACATTAAATGTGTGCAATTCCATGGGAGTGTCCTCAAGTGTCAGGCGAAATTGAAGCCACTGGAACTTTTTTTTCTGTATCCAGGTGTATTGTAACACAATACTACAGCGATGGGCACCCCTATGTGGGGCTCTAAAGAACTTCAATAACAAACAGGTGGGTGGAGGGTCCTAGGGAATATTTAACGACCACACAGTTACTGCGCCCTAAACATGATATGTACAACAAAAAGAATAACTGTGGGTCTACAATGAATCTATGTGTGTCGAGATGACTCGATGTGTACTCTAGGTGTGTTAGTAGACCACACAACAGGATATCGCACTGTGTGGGAAGATATCCATCAGTTACTGTTCCTTTGCCGCCCTTCCATCATTTGAACCACTTCCCAAAGTGGAGAGTCTTTGTTGTTGCCACCTCACTTGGTGTAAATGGGAATGGCTAGTTCTATAGGGTAAGGGGCACAAAGAGCTAGTGTTAGTAACTGAAAGCAGTGCATGAAAAAGATTGTGAAAACGGGTTGAATAGAACCCACACTATGAGCAATTGTTTCGCATAAAGTTCATGATAATAGATGAGTTATACTAACTGAAGTACTGTTATTCTATTTTTGTATGTGTCTTTTTATCTATGTTGTCTGTGTCTTGATGACTTGCGTACTGGGATATCCCCTGCACATATAGGAGGACTACCAGGATTGAGCAGGTGATATCTGTATCAATTTTGTTGTATTCCTTTTTCAAGCAGTAGCAAACCATATAGGTCCTGATGAAGCGGTAGATACCTTGAGGATCTTTAAATAACCGCAGAAACATGTCGACCAATACATCCGGTCAGTAGCTATTTGCTGAACCTACTGGCTTTTTTTGCACTGAATTGTTTTTAACATTGGAAGTGGACGGCACCAGAATAAAGCATTTTTGCGCCCACTCTCCAATTTTAATTGAGCACTTTTCCTTTTTCACATCTTTTTCATGCACTGCTTTCAGTTACTAACACTAGATCTTTGTGTCCCTTACCCTATAGAACTAGCCATTCCCATTTACGCCAAGTGAGGTGGCAACAACAAAGACTCTCCACTTTGGGAAGTGGTTCAAATGATGAAAGGGCGGCAAAGGAAGAGTAACTGATGGATATCTTTCCACACAGTGCGATATCCTGTTGTGTGCTCTACTAACACACCTAGAGTACACATCGAGTCATCTCAACACACATAGATTCATTGTAGACCCACAGTTATTCTTTTTGTAGTACAGCTCTAAAGAACTTGCCGACGTGGATAGGGAAGCAACCATTACAACGCTACGGTCACAACGCACTACCATTAGAACAAAACTTTTACAACGCAAGATCCATTACAACGCATGCTATTACAACGCATGCCATTACAATGCAGATGCTATTACAACGCATGCCATTACAACGTAAGTATGGGTACGTTTTTTATATAAATTTAATTATAATTTAATTTAATAATTTAATTATTTTTAATTATTTTTAATTTTAATTTAATTTTATCTAACACCTACACTATCTAACTCTAACCCTACTATTACACCTGCCTGGAGTAAGAATAGTAATTTTAACCCCTAAACTATCCAACACTTATCCTACTATTACACACCCTCTGGAGTAAGAATAGTAATTTTAACCCCCACACTATTCAACACTTACCTTAATATTACACCCTCCTTGGAGTAAGAATAGTAATTTTAACCCATAGACTATCCAACACTTACCCTAATATTACACCCCCTCTGGAGTAAGAATAGTAATTTTAACCCCTACACTATCCATCACTTACCCTACTATTACACCCCCCTGGAGTATGAATAGTAATTTTAACCCCTACACTGTCCAACACTTTTCCTACTATTACACCCACCTGGAGTAAGAATAGTAATTTAAACCCTACACTATTACAACACTTACCCTACTATTACACCCCCTCTGGAGTAAGAATAGTAATTTTAACCTCTACACTATCCAACACTTACCCTACTATTACACCACCCCCTCTGGAGTAATAATAGTAATTTTAACACCTACACTATCCAAAATGTACCCTACTATTACACCCCCCTGGAGTAAGAATAGTAATTTTAACCCATAAATTATCCAACACTTATCCTACTATTACACCCCCTCTGGAGTAAGAACAGTCCTTTTAACACCTACAATATCCAACACATAGTGCAAGAGGAGAGATTGGGTTTGGATGGGAGTCAGTAAGAAAAGGCGCTCAGCAGGTACCTGGTACGTGGGTAGTCTTTGCTGATGGAGCTGGTATGGTGCAAACAGGTCAGGGGAACAAACCAAGCAGAAAACAGCCCCTGCCAAGATAGAGAACGTATCCCCTACCAATCAAATGCAAAGAGTGTCCTGTGCACACGTATATGCGTAATGCAGTTCTCAAGTGAGAACCCAATGATTAATGGTGGAAGTTCAATATATGAGGTCGGAGTCCAGCATTGTAGAGTGTATATATATTTAATGGTTCAGTGTTGATCAGTACATACGAGAACAATTAGCCGACACGTGTTTCGTCACACCGTGTGGGGGTTGTGACTCTTCAGGGCTGGGAAGGACACAATGTATGCATAGATTAGCTGTAGTTTGTTTATATACCGACATCACCGTCGTGCCGTTTTATTTTATTTATTTATTTTATTTTACCTCTGAATAGTATTGCTTTTTCTTCTCTTAGATACAACTCAGGATCATTCAGTTACCACTTGATACTCGCACCTTTTGACTATTGTTTTGATTTACCTTTATTTATTTCTCATCACCACTTTGCCAAATCACGATTTTGGTCTTTGTTACTGTGTATTCCATGTCACTCAATGCCATGTGCCTTTTCACTAACATAGGGTCTCCACCTAGTGTTAGGTGTCACATATCCCTCACTCTATCACTTTAGATACCCGTACACTACATATATCCCAACTTTGTCACCATAAGTATTAAGAATTATTCACTACAGCTAATCTATGCATACATTGTGTCCTTCCCAGCCCTGAAAAATCAAAGCCCCCACATGGTGTGACGAAACACGTGTCGGCTAATTGTTCTCGTATGTACTGATCAACACTGAACCATTAAATATATATACACTCTACGATGCTGGACTCCGACCTCATATATTGAACTTCCACCAATAATCATTAGGTTCTCACTTGAGAACTGCATTACGCATATACGTGTGCACGGGACACTCTTTGCACTATCCAACACTTACCCTACTGTTACACCCCCCCTGGAGTAAGAATAGTAATTTATACCCCCTACACTATCAAACTCTTACCCTACTGTAACACCCCCCTGGATTATGAATAGTAATTTTTATTCCCTATACTATCCAAAACTTATGCTACTGTTACACCCCCCAGGATTAAGAATAGTAATTTAGACCCCCTACACTATCCAACTCTTACCCTATTGTTACACCCCCAGGAGTAAGAATAGTAATTCATACTCTCTACACGCTCCAACTCTTAGCCTACTCTTACATCCCCCTGGAGTATGAATAGCAATTTATACCCCCTACACTCTCCAACAATTACCCTACTGTTACACACCCCAGGTGTAAGAATAGTAATTTATACCCCCTACACTGTTCAATACATGTTGTAGCACTTGTGGTTGGGCATGCTCCTAAAACAGAGGATCCTTTTTTAGGTAGTTTGTTTCTTTTCTGTGTAGAGTTACCTTTTCTTCGATTTTTTAATATATTTAAATTAATATTAACTTAATTTCTCTTATTAAAAATGTTGTTTTTCTAAAATATATTATGTTACTCGATTAATACTTGAGTATTAATTTTAATACCAGAGTATTAATTATGTTTTTTAAAGCCCGTTTACAAAAAATTATGTGCTCAGTTGCGTTTCACATTTTAATACACTTACCCACCCAAAACCCCTATTTTCCCTGCACCCCGTGCCAGGAGTTATTTTACAAAATTAATTTAAAAATATATTTTTGGGCCGTTGTAATGGTATGCGTAGTATTGTTTTGCGTTGTGATGGCACTTTTAATGCATTCTATTTACATTTTACCTTGTGCACCTCCCTGCCAGAGCGCAGCGGATCCTCGTCAGGGACAAACACCACGCCGACATTACCGGCGAGTTTGCTGGCCACGCCCTCTTCTTAGGCCACGCCCCTAGCGTTGTCCCTCTGCTCATATAAAATGTGTAACCCTAGGAAGCGCAGCGGACGAGCGCAGCGGGCACGCCGTTTGCGCGCCGAAGGCGCGCCTAAGGCAAGCCCGTCTGCGCCCGTCCGCGACGGGCCGGGACCAGGGGCCACAACCCCTACATCTCTCGTCACAAAAATCCGGAAATACACCTCCAAAGAACTTCGAACTATCAACTCTCAGGTAGCTTTGACCTGTGCCCATAAATACGACCCGCTTGACCTACCTACTCAATGTAGGGTCTGTAAGACTCACTTCAGGTCTAAACTCCACACACACAATCAACAACTGTTGAGATTGTTCCTGCTAAATTGCAGGTCTCTCCCAAGACACTGCACAGAGCTATCTCTATTAATTGACGAGAGAAAACCTGACGCTCTCTTTTTAACTGAGACATGGCTAACCCCTCACTCCGATCCCGAGCTGGTTCAAACCCTGGGGCAGGGATACCAAATTGTAAGACAGGACCGGGAAAATGAAAGAGGGGGTGGTTTAGCCATTATCTTCAAAGACTGTTTCATCTGTCGCTGTACCCCCAACCCCTTCCCGGAATGTGAAAGCATGTCTTTTACCCTGGAATTTTCCCCCAATATAAGTTTCTCTGGAACACTTATATATCGCCCACCGGGCACACCCAAACAGTTCTACGAATCTCTGCCCCCGCTAGTCGCGGATTTGGCCCTATCACCCTCTAACTTCACACTATTGGGTGATCTCAATATACACTTTGATGACCCTAATAACTCCACCGCCAATAAACCAGTCGGGGATCTCTCCGCTTTGCAGCTGCTTCAGCTGGTCTCATCACCTACGCACACGAAAGGTCACTTGCTGGATCCAGTTTTCAGCAACTGTCCAAAACTGAAGGCATGTTCCCCTATTGCACTTCCTTGGACAGACCATGCTTTAGTCCTGCTGCTATGGACAACTGAGAAATCTATACCCCTCACGCCTATAGTCCAAGAAAGTCGAAACTGGTCTAAAATCCCGCTGGCCCAGTGGACCCAGGAGTTACAAAAATCAACTCCCTTAGTCGGTTAGACTCCTTCGCAGGCCAATGAAACATTTAATGAATGGATATATAATTCTCTAAATGCCACGCTCCCCTTGAAGAAAACTGTCTTCAAAAGATCCAGGATCTCGGCTCCCTGGTACTCTAATGAACTACGGGAGAAAAAGCGCTATTGTAAGAGACTGGAACGTAAATGGCGACTAGGATATGCGGAAGCAGACAAAATTATCTATAGAGGCCATCAGGGCGTATAAAAAAGACATAAAAAGTGCGCAATCCCTATATTATTCAAACCAGATCGCAGAGGCCAGCTCCAGCTCGAACGAGATCTACAAAATAGTAAAAAGCCTTACCACCCTCCCCACACCTCCTCTTATAAATGAGAATCCTCAGCTCCGTTGTGAAGATCTGGCCAACTTCTTTCCCCAGAAAATAAATCTCATCTACTCCTCCTTTCCATCCTCAGAACAGACTACTTTGACCAAAGCATCTTTATGCCCCCCTCAAGAAAATACATCTAACCGCCCTGCGGTGTTACCGGATTTCCCCCAGTTAGAGGCGGATCACCTTACCTCCCTCATGCTGCAAGTAAAGTCAGGCTCCCCTAGAGACCCAGCACCCCCTCATGTTCTAGTCTCTGCTATACAGACCATCCTTCCCACACTGCTCGGAGTACTCAACACCTCGATCTCTACCAGCACAGTCCCAGTAGCGTGGAAACAGGCTATGGTGAGGGCTCTTGTCAAAAAACCTAACCTAGACACCAAGAATCTCAACAACTTCCGCCCGATCTCCTTGTTGCCTTGGGCAGCCAAAATCTTGGAGAAATATATAAACAGCCTACTAACAACTTTTCTCGAGCAAACCCAACTGCTTGATCCCTCCCAGACTGGCTTCCGCCCCAAGCATGGGACCGAGACGGCACTGCTGGCAGTTACAGAGGAGTCCAGGAGAATCTTGGATCGGAGAGGATCGGTGGCAGTCATCCTCCTCGATCTGAGCGTGGCATTCGATACCGTTGACCACGGTATCCTTTTGCAGCGTCTCCTGGACACCGGAATATCTGACAGAGCTCTGGAGTGGTTCAGGTCCTACCTGAGTGACAGATCTTTCCAGGTGTATGAGGGCAATGTCACCTCCTCTAGCAAGCCTCTGGGATGCGGAGTCCCGCAGGGATCATCATTGAGCCCGACGTTATTTAACGTCTACATGAGGCCACTGGCTGAGATCGTCCGTCCGTATGGTATTAAGATCGTTACCTACGCAGACGATACTCAGCTGGTGGTCTCTCTGGCACAGGCAGGGGGATCTTCGGCGAGTGTAGATCTTGCTGGTTGCCTGGAGATGGTCAAGAGCTGGATGACCAAGTCTTGTCTCAAACTTAACGGAGACAAGACCGAGCTCATGCTCTTGGGTCACACTGCACCATCTTCCATAGACACTCTTTGGCCATCCAGTCTAGGTCCTGCCCCTGTTCCCAAAGACGCCATTAAGAGCCTCGGCGTCTGGCTCGATAGGTCCCTGTCATTCGATCAACAGGCAATAAAACTTTCTGCCATTTGCTTCGGCATCCTGAGAGTCATCAGGATGATCTTACCTCTACTCCCCCTCGAAGCAAGAAAAACCGTGGTTCTGGGCCTGATTCAATCACGGCTAGACTATGGAAATGCATTATACCTCAGAGCTCCTGACTTCACATTACGCAAATTGCAACTGATACAGAACTGCGCAGCGCGAACGCTTTTACAAATCCCCCGCAGATCCTCAGTAAAGTCCGGACTAAGGAAACTGCACTGGCTTCCCGTAAGGGAAAGAGTAAGCTTCAAATCACTTTGTATTGCACACCAGACCTTCTGGTCCCTAGGTCCGGCAATTAATCTCCCCCTCATCACACCCTATCTTCCCATCAGACAGCTGCGCTCTACCTCTGCAAATCTAGCAGTCGTGCCGCAAATAAAGAAATCAAGATCTGGAGGCCGCTCCTTCTCTCATAATGTAGCCAAGCTGTGGAATGCCCTTCCCCAGCATCAAAGATCTAACCCCGACATCCTCTCCTTCCGTAAACAGCTGAAAACGCTCTTGTTTACCACGTAAACAGTGGAGCTTGACACTTCCTTTTTCCTGATCTTAGCTTTCAGTTGGTATTCTTAGCGCTTGGACGCCTCAGGGCAGCTATGTGCGCTCTAGAAATCGAAATTCATTCATTCATTCATTCATTTTGTGTTGTAATGGTATGCGTTGTTAAAACAGTTGTTGTAATAGTTTTTGCATTGTATTGGCATTCGTTGAAAAAGCATGCGTTGTATCATCATACATTCCGTGGATAGTATGCTACACTGTGTAGGATATAGTCGTAAATGTGCTGTCTTTGTTTTGATCCTCTTTGGGAAGTGGTTCCTTGTTGTGCTTGATGACTTCTCAGGTGTGGTTGTCGTTTTACAGGACACAGAGCTTAGCAGAGTGATGTCTGGAGCAGTGTGTGCGATAGGTACACAGATTATGACTTTTCAGTAAACTGGCAGCTTTGAACAGCTGTGCCGGTTCATTTATGGTATTTTTTTTTTTATATTTCTTTTTATTGAACAGTTCGACAAAAGCACATCAATTGATTACAAGCAGGCAACTTCATCTCTCACAGCGACATCGTATATTATACAAAATAGTTACAATTATCATATTGAGTAGATCTAGGGGTATCAAGAGTGTCAGCATCAATCTGCGGGCAAGACGGAAGACAGATGTTGCCTCTGTATTGATTCCATGCTCCCCATTTATGGTATTTCTTATGCTATGCTCACAGTCCACAACGCTGGTTAACACACTGGATTGTCTATTCTGAGAATTTTAGCTCAAAGTTTATGGTCCTAAGCAGGAATAGGTTGGAGTGATAGATGGTGAGGAGATGTGATGGGTCACCTTTATTACAATCATCTCATATATTACTATTTATTTATTTGAGAGTTTTATATAGCGCGGCGAGATGTTAAGAAGCAGTCATAGTATGTATAATGTTGAGAACCGTGGTGGTGGACTAAATTAGAGTCCTCCGATGGCCAGCAGTATGTTGCAGATCTCTTTAGTTATTCCATGTCTCATCACTTGGTGATGGATGGTTTATTGCTGTTAACAGCCAAGGTCTGGGTTCTGGACACCACCTGTATGAGCTCTGTTTTATGTGATCATAAGAGAGTTAAACACAAAGGGAGGTATTATGAAGCCTGTTTGAACTACCACTGAGTGTTGCAGTATTAGTGAGGGCCAGAAGGGTTATATATGAATTAACGTTACCATATGATATCCATGCTAGCATAGTTCAGCCATTCATAATTTACCTGGACATAGAAAGTTGTGTGCTGGCTAAGCTGTTCATACCTAACATTGTATATTTCCATGTAAAACACAGTGTGGCTTATTTACAAGCCCCATGCACCCCCAGTGCGTCATGTTGCTTGAGGCACTGGCGGCGCAACCTGCTGCATGATATTTACAAGCATGCGTTAAGCCACCCACCGTGACTTTACATGTGCTTGTAAATATCACCCCTTTTCATGCAACATATTGCGTTTTAGGGGCATGACATGAGTGTTGCTGTGGGTGTTCCCATGCAAACACCTATGTCCACTGATGCATTTCCAGATTTACGAACAATCGTAAACCTGAAAATGTGCCAGAATGCTACGTTACCCCAGGGTGGGGTAGCAATGAGCAATGAGAAAGAATGTTTTCATTTCTCCTTGTTTTTTAGGTCTTGCCTGAGCCAGTCCATGCGCTACTCTGGCGAGACATTTAGTGAGTAGGCTTTAAAAAGCCAACCACAGATTTTTCTGTGGCATAGAGCCTGTGGTTACGCGCACAGTAACGTGTATTCCTCGCATCGCTCGATCAGGCACCATCTGGATTTCCTCTCGGCCTTTAGCCATCGCTCTCTCTCAGAGCCATTTCTCCGCCCCTCCTCTGCTGCTCTTTCACACTAGCCACCCAAGTGCCCTCCCTCGCCACCCCGCTCTTGTGCATTGATCTCCCTTCTCTCACCAAAGCCTCCTTGTTTGCCCCTTTCTTCTCTCGTCAGCCTACGTGTGCGTCTTCCTCTGCCCTCATGAGCTCTCCCTCACCTGCCTCCTCCCGTGCCCTCTACCCCGTCCTCTCGCTCGAGCTGCTTGAAATGCCTCCTCTCCTTCCACATGCTCCCTCACAAGCCTTTGCCCTCCGCAGTGTCCTCTCTACCAGCCTCCTCCTTTCCCCAGTGCTCACTCCCCCTGCACCTCGCTAGCCTCCTCCTATGCAACCCCCTGCTCTCACCATCCTCTCCCATGTCGTACTCTTTCCTCCCACTGCTCTCCCTCACTAGCGGCTCCTTTTCCATTTACCTCGTCCAATGGTTTTCTTCAATAGCCTTTTCCCAGATCCCTCCTTTTGCACCAATCCAGACCTCCCCATATCTCCCCCTCCTCAGCTGTTTACTTTAACCTCCACCCCGCCTCTTGTTCACTCTCCCCTATGTGGGTCTGCTAGCAACCCTCCTGACCAGACCGTGTTAATACCCATCTTTATCTCTCGCCTCAAACCGCTCTCCCTCACAAACTTCGTTAGGACCTCCTGCCCTCCTCCTGCTGTCTCATGTGCCCCTCTCCCCCTTGCCTCCGTCATGTTTCCCATGGTAGAACCATCGAATTTCTAACTCCGCTGTTGTAAAATAAAGATGGCTAGACGCAGCGATCACTAGGACTTTGATGTTTTATTTAAGTTATACGGAAGAGAAAAACCCGACCAGCAAGACCGGGATCAAACGGGCATCTAACCGCCATTAGCCCGAACGCTCAGCCCATGACACCACAAACAGGTTACGAGCCCAGCGCGAGACATAGGCTTAGGTAGATAAGAGCACGATATAAATATAACACATCTCCTTTCCTTTAACAACAAACAATATGAATAAACTTAAAATTAATCAAAACATAAAAACAAAGGGTGTACACATACACCCCATAAAGGATGTTTTAAAGTCAAAACTATCTTAAATGTTTCAGTATATAAAGTTTCAAGGTTTCATTAAACATTGTAATCCCACTCCTTTCCTAAACAATAATATTAAACAAAATCTTTTAAATAAGCAGGTGAAACTCTTTTACGAAGAGGTCTGCATTCCTTTTCCAAAACAACTTTCTCAGTGCCTGGTTGTGTTGTTTCTGGATTTGTTTGCCTGTCTTTCTTTTGGTAAAGTGCTACCCTGCGGAGATTCCAAGTTTGACGATTTTGTAACTTTACATAGTTACCAACAACCGATTATACTTGGTAGCGCGCTCGAAATTTGTTAAACATTCTCTGATTACTGCCAGGTTTCACTTTAATCAAGTCACCTTCCGCTATGTTAGTTGTACTATTGCGTTTACTTAACACATTGCGATCTACCCCCACCACTTTTTTCTGTAACCATGTGGGAATTAACTTTGTACCTGCTGATCTCCCTCTCATGAGTTAAAAAGGTGTCTTAGACATATTGTTATGTATTGTTGTCCGATATGCCCACAGCATTTCTTTTATCTCTTTCTGTACTGAACGATTTGAGGCTAATGCAAGTTGCATGGTACCCTTTACAAGCCTATTCACCCTCTCGCAAAGTCTGTTACCTTGTGGGTTGTAAAGTGAGGTACGTAAATGTTTCAAACCCAAATATGTAAAATAATCTTCCATCACCCCAGAAGTAAGCTGTTTGCCTTGTCCATTAAAACCATAGAAGGAATTCCTTCACGTCTAAAGATTTCATTAAGAACCTTAGTAGTGGATTCGGCAGTGATGCTCTTCATGAAAGCAGCCTCCACCCATCTAGAAACTGAATCCACTAACACCATTACAAATTTCTCAGTATCCTGCAAGTCATGAAACGGACCTATGAAGTCAATGCAAATTTTCTGCCACACACCTTCCTCAGATACTATTTGTCCCATAGAATTTCGACTTGCTCCAACTTGTAACCTTTTCTCCAATTCTTTGCAGGGCTGACATTGTTCCACCCAAGTTTTGACCTGTGCATCTATTCCCGGCCATCAAAAATTTACTTTAATGCGTTTACCAGTGAGAGTTTGGCCCAAATGGCCCTCATGCGCTAACGCAATTATACGGGGTCTAAGAGATGTAGGTGGTGTGTACTTTTCACCCCTTACTAAAATAAACTCTCCCTGCAATGAAATTTCGTCCTGTAACTGTACGTAAGGCCTAAGGCTGGACGACACAGTACTTTGTCTGGATACACCCTCTTTACACATTTTAATTAAACTTTCCATGATAAGATCTTTTTTCATTTCTTCAATCCATTCCTGCTTAGATATAGAGCTAGGTAAGTCACTCTCCAAATCATCTAAGTATGCGACAACACTTTCAGTTACTATTTCCTTTGGCTCTACCTTTGTGTCTGGCAATCTTGATAAACAATCCGCAACGTTATTGCACCACCCTGGTACATACTCCACATGGCACGTGAACTCTTGCACACTAACCGCAAGTCTTGCTAACCTTCCTGAGCAATTTTTAATTCCTCCCGGAGTCAAAACTTTTAGTAATGGTTTGTGGTCACTTCTAAGTGTAAATGAAATTCCCCACAAATACACCCTGAAATAGCGTGTTGCCCATGCAGCTGCTAATGCCTCTCGCTCTATGACTGAGTAATTCCTCTCAGTCTCGGTCAAAGAACGCGACGCAAATGCAACCCTGTTCTGCTTTCCTGAACCTTTCTGTGTCAAAACTGCTCTGATTCCAACAGAGCTTGCATCTACAGTGAGAATGGTGTGCAAAGACTGTACAAAGCTAGAAAGTATATTTGCATCCAGAATATTCTGTTTGATTAATTTTAATGCATTCTTTTGTTCTGTCCCCCAAACAAAACCTTTCCCTTTTCTCAAGATGTTTCTCAAAGGCTCTACTTTCTCTGCGAAATTTCTCACAAATTTTGCATAGTATTCCACCATGCCCATAAATGATCTCGATTTTTCTTTGTCATCAGGTTCAGACACATTACATATTGCGCTAACTAGATCTTGTTTCGGTTGTATCCCACTCCCAGATACATGGTATCCCAAATAATCTACTTCTTCTACTGCAAATACACATTTCTCTTTTTGCAGTGTTAATCCAGCATTTGAGAGTGTGGTTAAGACTTTATCCAAAATCATATTATGAACATTTGAATTTAAACCATAAATCAAAATGTCGTCCTGAAAGAAGACAACCCGTTCAATGTTCTTGAGAACATCACTGATAATTCTCTGAAAGGCATTTGCTGCTGAACACAGTCCAAATGGAAGTCTCTTGAACTGATACGTTCCCTCCGGAGTGATGAATGATGTGTACTCCTTAGAATTTGGGTGAAGTTTAATCTGATGATATGCACTTCGAAGGTCCAATTTAGAAAATACCTTCCCCCCACCCAAACTTAGTACAATTTAATTTATATTAGGAAGCGAAAAATTATCCATTATTACTGCCTTATTCAAACTTCGCATGTCCACACAGAAACGCAAAGATTTATCCGGTTTCTGAGTGATCACAACTGGACTCAACCATTGTGTTGCTTCTACAGGTTCAATTATGTTATCATCCAATAACTGTTTAATAATTTTCCTCACCTCATCTCTAGCAGATAAAGGTATCTTTCGTGCTGTATGTATTATAGGTGCAACACATTTCCTTGTCTTTATGACATGTTGGTATCCAATGGCCTCTCCTAATTTTGTACTAAAAATATTCTCATGTTTTTTAAGAATACTTTCTAAATTCTCTTGGATGCTATTGCATTCATTCTCACCATCTACACACATCACTGGTGGATCTGCCCTTGGATCTACTCTAATATTTAGTTCGTACTGGTGTAACCACCCTAGTATCGCAGGACCATGAGGAGATACATAAACTTCTCCCTGTGTAACTCTCCCTTTAAACTTAATACTAGCTTCAAAGAAACCAAGTCCACCAATGCTTACCCCTTGATATCCCTTTAGTGTAACATCAGATGTGACCATCTTAGCCTTTGTACATGAACGGTCATATCATTTTTTGGGAATAATCGTATATAACAATCCAGTATCCACCATTAGAGTCAAAATTTCCCCATTCACTTCAAAATCTGCCTTAGGCTGAGATAACACAATTTCCTCTGTAATCTTTTGACTCTCTGCGCACGTAATCATCATTACTTCCACTTCATCATCAGTGACCTCACATTCAACAATTACAACCTTCTTAGATGTGCTAGTTCGACACATACGTGCAAAATGCCCTTTCCTCCCGCATTTCAAACAATCTCTTGATAGGGCTGAACAATTCTTAGAGTCAGCTAGGTGAAAAGGACTACCACATCTGTTGCATGAACGTTTGTTTTGTCTAAATTTGTTTGTTGCCTCAGTTTTCTTATATAGTGCTGTACCTTTCCCCCCTTTTACCGCTTGTTTCCCCTGCATTAGATTAACACCTTCCGATGCACCACCTTGTAACGTTGCAATTTCTTGACTATTCACATTCCCTTGTTGTATCCTTTTCAATTCTTTCATGCACTTATCACTTTCCTCTGCAACCTTAGCAATGGTGATAGCTTTTGTTAGGGTTCTTAGCAGCCCATAACTTTTCTTGTGTCTTTTTGCTAACACACTGCACAATCAATTGATCGCGAATCATCTCATCTTGTATGTTCCCAAATTGGCATTTCACTAATAGTTCTCTTAACCAAGATATGAAGTCATCAATTGTTTCATTTTCTTTTTGGGGAGCAGTATAAAACTTATGCCTGCGCATAACAACATTTTCTTGCTTTGCAAACCTAGTGTATAACCTAAACAACGCATCTTTATAGACATCATCAATTTCTACTGGTGGATTTGGCAAATATTTAAAGATTCTCTGTCCCTCCTTTCCCAATGCTCCCAATAATAGAGCTTTTTTTCTGACAGCTGAGAATTTTGTACCATCCAATGCCACAATATAATTCTCAAACGCCTCACACCAATCATCCCATTCCATGGATGGTTCACCTGGGACACTCAAAAAGGGAACAGGAGCTTGTATTGTATTGTTTACATTCATCTTAAATCAAACCAACTACTCAATATAATTTTACACTTTTCAAGAATATTCAGCCGACTTTTCACAACAGCAGTCCTTCAGAATTAGTGAGTGTATCACTGCTGTTTCACCACTGTTGTTTTGTGACACACTGTATATACCAAATTAGTGAGTGTATCACTGCAGTAGGTTCGTAATACACTGCATATGCCAACTTTTCCAAAATTTCTTGCCAAACTCTATCAATTTTAGTGTGTATATCGCTGCTGTAGTCTTTCGACACACTGCATATGGCAGCTATTAAAGTGTGTGTGTCACTGTTGTTATTAATCAGTATTCATTCGATTTGTATATATGAATATTTAGTTATGCTCCAACGCTCTTTGTGACTTCTCGAATTATAAAAATAACTGTTTCAGTTCTCATGCCTCGTTGTGCCCAAAATCTCTTCTAAATCGTTTCTTTACTAGTGGGCCCCCTCAAGACGTATTTCTCTTTTAACTGACTTGCCCTTTTAAGTTTCGCCGTTGGGGGTGCTGTTCCCTGCGTCGACGAGCTGAAATACCATTAACCAAGCTTCAAGCGTCTCTTGACAGCAGTCTCTTTACTCCCCAGAAAGCTTTGTTCCTTTCAAATTATTTGGAACATACCTTTTGCCCAGCCTTACTCTTAATCAGTTGATCATCGGCTGCACTGCGAACGCTGTCATCGGGTCTTTCTCTGGCTCCGTGTTATCTCCTCATCGCGTCGCACGTCCTCCTTCGCTTCCAAATACCGTCGCCATAAAATGTTGTAAAATAAAGATGGCTAGACGCAGCGATCACTTGGACTTTGATGTTTTATTTAAGTTATACGGAAGAGAAAAACCCGACCAGCAAGACCGGGATCAAACGGGCATCTAACCACTGTTAGCCCGAACGCTCAGCCCATGACACCACAAACAGGTCACGAGCCCAGCGTGAGACATAGGCGTAGGTAGATAAGAGCACGATATAAATATAACATCCAACCACCTCAACATGCCCTCACCTGCACGCCCCCTCAATCTATAACGAGGTGTTCATTTTCATTGTTTTACCAGTAGTCTCCCCCCTGGTGTCTTCCACCAGACTCTTGTGGCCCTCTTTACCCCTAGCCTCTTTGACACCTGTCCTTCCCTCCTCCACTCCATTTCTTCAGCCCCCACCTCTTTTGGACATTCGCATTCAGGGGTGGATTCCGCCGAATATTTTCTGCCCCATTTTACTTTAATTCTTCCTCTTTCCTCTCCCTCCCATCTGTCCTTTTCACCAATTTAGCTCCTTCCTGATTTCTTTACATGCACTTGTCTTTTGTTAACTCTGTCTCTTGTTATCTCTGTCTCTTTGCTCCTCTCAATTTTCTTCTCTCCTCGATTTTTACCATTCCTCTCCTCTTTCAATAATGTCTCCATTGTCTCTTAACTCGCTCCTCCCGACCCCTTACCGTCCCGCTTCCTTCATCTCCCATTATACCTTCACCTCTCACTCCTCCACATTTTGTACCATTCCTTCCTTAATCTGTGCCTTTATTTGCGTCTATCCTTGAGTCCCCCCACCCTCACTCTTTTGCCTCCTCACTCAGCTTCTCAACTCTTTTCTATATCTCTGTACCCTCCTTCTCTACCCCCCTCTCTTCTTTAGCTCTTTGTGGCTCTCCCTCCACCACCCATTCTGTTACCACCTCCTCTGTGTTTATCCCACTTTCTTTCTTTCTCGCTCTCTAGCCTTCTCCACCTGTGAGCCCTGCTCTTTACACCAACACCCTTTACTCCCCATCATGCTCCCCCTTTTTTTTGTTAAAAAAGGGGGAGCGTGATGGGGAAATGAAGAAAGTGAGAGGAAAGATAAAAAACACAGTAAATGCGACAAAGGCACTCGCAGGAGCTCACTTTCCTTTGCAGAGTAGACTGAGCATTGCTGAAGATTGTTCAACGTGGCCACCCTAGCCAGGATGGCTCTCAAAGTTCGCCAGCGAATAATGTTGCCCCAAGGGGGAGTCCATATGAAGGCACCGGCTCACAGTGGTGCCAGGCACAAGCTACCCAAGTCGGGAGCTCAGTCGATCAGTCTAATTTGCGCCTCCTCGTCTCTCCGCCAAAAGAAAAACAATGCAGCGAAATGAAACACAGAAAGAAAAAAAAGAACCCACCCCCATAGAGATAAAAGGAACAGAACACCCTCCCCCCAAAACTCCTTCAACCCTCCATCCCCCCTCCCCCAAGTGGTGGCAGCTAAGTAACAGGCACACATCAAAACATCCTCTCACACCTGGAACAAATGGAGTGCACGCAGTGTGGGCGGGCAAACCGCCGACGGCAGGCCCTGAGAAAGGAAGCGGACCAGGGGGCCCCATCGAAATGAGGAATTTGACTAAAAAAAGGCTCCCTTTTTCTCTGGTGTCCCATCATGCACCCTATCCTCCCTGACATCGACCAGGCAAGCCGATCCTCCTACTTCGAGCAGAAATCCCGTTGTACCCCCTCTTGCCTGTTCTCTTTCCGTAAAGCTGACACATGCCAAGAATAATGTCCAGCTACCATGTAACCTACGGATTTCCGTCCCGTTCGATGTTTTTCCTTTAGGCAAGAACGGAGTCAGTCAGATGGCTGACTCGGAAAAAAACCCTTCCCTAACTCTGTCACTGAACGAGCAGCTCTCGCTCGTCAATGATTTCCTAGTTTGCAAGGACAGCCACGGGTTGGGTTAATAACCAAGGGAAAACCTAATCACACACGAGACAGCCACGAAGAAGAATAGTTTACTACAGCCCATTCTCCTTCTTCCCCGCTGCACACACATACCATTGTGAAACATCACCACCCTTGTGTACGAAGTAAAGAACGCACAATGCCTCGTCCTCTTTACCTTTCCGACAGCAATGACCCTGTAACAATGCCTCGATTGTCTGTCCTCAGATACCAGCAACTCTGTAACTTGCCACCACAATCGCCCCGATGCAATATGTTTGTCTATGTGTAAATGCTATTCAGGTTATTCTTCAAACGAGAACAAGTATGCTATGTTTACTGTATGATTACTTCATGAAATGATTGAATCCAGTCTAAGGGAAACTCCTTCTTTTCGAATGTACTCGTATTGTATAAAAATCCTGATCTGTTTCAAGTAAAGTAGACTACTCCTGAACCCGCTTGGTGAAGGAGCTCTCCCTTAACTCGAGTTCTGGAATAAAACCCTTTCAACTCGGAGACCATGGACTCTGCTCCTCATTTTATGCATTACCATTTTCTTGGGTAATTATAGAAATTCCGACACGGCATAAATAACTAGCTTTTTATTTACCACATTAATTGGCGCCTGAACAAGGACGCTCCCTCTTCCCTACGCGCCGGCGATGTAAGTCGGGTTCTTGTCCCTTCCATACTTTCGACGGACTTCAAGTGCACAACAGCGGGGTGGTACCGCTAACTCCCTCGAGACGAGGAGGAGGCAGACTGCGACTGATCATCCACACGAGGCGGTGAGGAAGATCGTGGAGCGTCCCAACCCAGAGCTTGACCAGTGAGAGTGCCGAGTCCGAGGTCTTTGGAGCCCCGAATTCCTGCGCAAGCGTCAAGAGTCCGATGGCCAGGTCTTCAAGTTTTGCTTCTTGGTGAGTACCACTGAGATAGTATAAAGACGGGTTCCATTTTTGGAAAACGGTAAAGACGTGTTTCATTCGTGAAACCGGTATGGTTGCACTATATTCTAGTGTATAAAGTGTTCGTTTTGTTTCCGTATATTCCAAGTCTCTTTTAAATCGTAATTTGTTGAGTTTAAGAATGCCTCTATTTTCCAAATTACGTACAATTGGCACCAAAAAGAATCTGTTAGAAAAAACAGTTAAAGTTCCGCCTAGAGATACTCCTGGATATTTCATGTACAACAAGCATGGATTGAGTGCCATATTGTTTTTAGACCTTTGGGTAGAATATACCGAGAAATTAGAGATGGCGTATAGGTGGCCTGCCACAGGTACATGGGATATAGAATGCATTATGAGAGTGGAGGAAGAGTTATGGAAAAGAAAGGCGAGGCCCTCACAGACAGAAGCCATTGAGTTATGGCGTAAGGAAGCGCATAGGAGGGCCCAGAAAGAACTAGGGAAAGTCGAGAAAAGTAAGAGAATATCGGAGCAGGCTAAAGAAAAGCAATTACAGGAAGAAGGTGAGAAAGTCTTAGCTGAACAAGTAGAGAGAGAGAGAAACGCCCTTGTTACTGGTATTTATCCAGTTTTGTCTGAAGAAATTGTAGAAGAACACCCCAAGTCCCCGGTGAAAGTAATTCCCACTGCTCCTGAAAATTTCCTCCCTGCCTATCTGTCGAACCACCCCCGCTTATGTAAACATGCCTAGAACACGTCTGTCCATATGTGCTCCTGAACTAGTAGCCGGTGGTTCTACCTCTGATTTAGGAGTGTCCGGGAACGGGGCTGAGGATAAAGACGATGTGCCGTCTCTTGAGTGTCCTTACGACCCCGAACCCGGTAGTGGCCCAATGGCCACGATATCAGAGAGATTAAGACTAGCCGTGGGTCAACTCCAAAAGGTCCCAGATATAACGAAGCATTTGGATAGAGTCTACGAATTCATACGGACAGGTGAAGGTCCGGATACTCTGGCCCAGGTCATGAAGAACAGGAAAGTTCCCATCAGAGGACTGCTCCTGCAGTTCATCATAAATTGTCTGATCCGGGAACTAGACCCGGGTAATGGAAGCGTAGACCCCGAATTAATAGATCTTAGCGATCAGATACACTGAGGAGCACACGATCTGGGACATCAGTTCCACAAAATAACTAAAAGATTGGTTAAGAACATTGTCACTATTCACTCTGAGAAAGTCACACAGGAGGACGACTCAGAGGAAGATGATAGCCCGACACTAGATAAAATGAATTTCCTGGGTGTAGCGGGACATTGTCCTGGCTCCAAGTGGCGAACCCCACGAATACCGCTGAGAATTAAAAGATTAGATCCTTCTTCGGAAGATCTTTTCCAGTCCACGGAAAGAGCCCTAGATGAATGGATGGACAATGAGCCTCCCCTTAACCAGCAAGAAAAAGAATTGGCCCGGTTTGCCACCCACTGGATATCACAGTACCGAGTGTATGGCCCAGATATAGTAGCGCAAATGTTTTTGGCTCTTCCCCGAGCAGAACAACGACTAGCAGGTATCTATATGGTCCAACACCTGGCTACCTTATATGAGAATAACTCCCACCGACCAGACAAGCTATACAAATTGTTACAAGAAGTAGTGACAGATAAATGGAGGTCTCGGGACCGGAATTGATCAACATCATTCTGGACCTGCGCCTCCGTTTCCTGCAACTTACTTTAGCCTCATCAGACCATGAACCTTACGGTATAGGCCAATATCCTTTACGTGAAGTCCACCCCATACCCCAACCAGATGGTACACTGCAAAGAGTACATGTGTATACTCCCCTAACCAAGTTAGAAATAATGGAAATGAAAAAGATGGTGCCTTCTCACGAAAAAGATCCCGGAGGATTTCATAGGGAATTGAAAGATATCCTCCAAATGGGTAGTTTTACATATCCAGATATCATAATACTCCTTAAAGTAATTCTACCTACAGGCATATTCGGCAAATTGAAGGAAAAGGATTGGGAGGTGGGTGGTAAAAAGATCACGTGGACTGCCCTAGAACAAGAAGAGACAGCCAGAAAACCAGGTGAAGGTGTAGGTGAGCGCATAAGAGAACTGCCCAGTCTCCTCATACAGGTCTTGCCTCTGTTGTTGACAACGAAAAAGGAAGATTGGGATACCATTTCTGCCTGTAAACAAAAACCAGACGAGGATACAGGTGATTACTACACCAGATTAGAGAAATGTTTTTCTATAAATAGAGGTCTCGCACATAGCAGCGAGGCATATCCTCATCTTTTTTGTGTCCAAATTGGTGGACAACGTCTTACCCTCCATCAGGAATAGAGTGTTGAAAGTTGAGAGTACCTGGCAAGCAAATAGTCCTTCACAAATGTTACAGAGGTTACAGTACCACCACAACAGATTAAGGGAAGAACAGGAACAGGAAAAGAAGAGGGTAAAAGACACAAAAATGAAGGCACTGGTTGCACAGATGGCACCAGTAAATACGGGCCTCAAAGGTAATGTAGGGGCCAATAGAGGTACCTGTAACTACTGCAAACAGCAGGGCCATTTTGTGAAAGAATGTCCAGTTCTGAAACACAACATAGCGACAGGAAAGACGAAAGAACGCCCACACACTCCTAGACCAGGTAACACTCAGCAGCCTCAAACCATTAGGCCGCCACAGGTTCAGAAACCCGCTACTGCTGCCACACAGATGTACCAGTACGCCCAATCAGATTACCCCGAGTTTGAACCGTGTGCATGAGACAGCCTTGAGAGAGAAAGTGACTTGCCCCTTATTCCAGTTCCAGTAGATCAGAAAGGTCCATATGTACAAGCTCACTTACTGGGACAAGACAGAAAATTCCTCATAGACACGGGGGCAAGTAGGACTACCATAAGTCATAAGGAAGTCCCAGAGGTTCCTCTCTCTGGCTCACATAATATATCTCTGGGCTTTTCAGGAAAACCGATCATAAACAAAGTATCTGAACAAGTCTCTTTAAGAGTGGGTCTTCTGACATGTACTACTGATTTGGTCCTTACAGAAACGTGCCCAGAGAATTTATTAGGTATCAAGACACTCAAAGAACTAGGAGACGTAATATGCTGTTCACCGGAAGGAGTAAAATTGTTCCTACGAGATTTCAAAGGACATTTCACAGTCAAAGAATTCGACACCAGACTAAAAGACATCCCGCCACATTTGTGGGCAAAAAGCTCGACTGATGTCGGATACATGGATATCACCCCACATCTAGTCACACTCAAGGAAGGTGTAGTCTTACCCCGTATACGACAATATAAGATTCCACCCGAGGCTGAACAAGCCTTACTAAAAATAATCCAAGAACTCATAGAGCATGGTGTGGTGATCGAGACTGATTTGAATGTTTGCAATTCTCCAGTTCTTCCAGTCTTCAAAAGGACTGACCCTCAGGCACCCCCGGTCTACCGACTGGTGGTTGATCTCCGAGAACTGAACAAATGTGTGATCCCACAATATCCCAGATATTTCTTAACTATTGACTGCCATAGATCCCGAAGCTGCATTTTTTACAGTCATCGACTTGAAGAATGCGTTTTTCAGCATTCCAATACATCCCGACAGTCAATATCTGTTCGGATTCAGTTTGAAAGGACGAAGCTTCAGGTTCACTAGAGCTCCCCAAGGCTTTACAGAAAGCCCGAGCATCTACAGCCAAGCACTAAAAAGACAACTTGACAGTATCAATATGCCTGCCAATACAGCGTTGATACAGTATGTCGACGACATCCTCGTCTCAGCAAGGACAGAACCAGAATGTGAAAAAGCATCTCTCACAGTCCTACATTTCCTGACAGACAAAGGTCACAAGGTGTCTCCCTCAAAATTACAGTTCTGCGCACAGCAAGTAGCTTACTTAGGACATTTGCTGTCGAAAGAGGGTAGGCAACTAACACAAGAACGAATCCAACTGATTTCGACAATTTCACAGCCAAAGTCTCAGAAAGAAGTCCGCCCATTCATTGGTCTCACTTCCTATTGCAGACAATGGATCCCTCAGTATGCCCACATAGTCAAGCCACTCATACAGTTAACCACAGTGGAAGCAGCCACCCATACAACTCTCCCTTGGACATCAGAACACTCCCAAGCATTTGAAGCTCAGAAACTAGCTCTGTGTCAAGCACCAGTTCTGGCCACCCCGAACTATAGCAAGCCTTTTACCCTGTTCGTGACAGAACGTGACGGAACAGCACTATCCGTCCTCACACAAGACCAAGCAGGAAGAAACAGACCCTGTGCTTATTTTTCTAGCACATTGGACCCCGTAGCACAAGCCTTGCCTGCATGTCTGAAATCTGTTGCGGCTACAGCCCTGGCCATAAGACAAAGTGACTCAATAGTGTTAGGACATCCCCTGATAGTACAAGTACCACATGCTGTGGAAATCCTTCTGAACAGAACACAGACACAACACCTGACTGTAGCAAGACTGACAGGATACGAACTAACGCTCTTTCAGCCACACATAGAGATCAGACGATGTAATGTATTGAATCCTGCTACCCTTTTGCCCTCAAGCTCAGATGACACGACACAACATGACTGTGTGGAAATGATCGATGTAGTGACAAAACCAAGACAAGACCTAACAGATGTTGCACTCCCAGATCCTGACGTAACACTCTATGTGGATGGGTCATGCATGAGGACAAGTGCTGGCGAGTTAGTAGCAGCCTATGCAGTAACAACGGACTGTAAAGTTATAGAGACCCAAAGAATTGACATTCTGTCAGCTCAAGCAGTGGAGCTCATCGCTCTGACACAGGCCTAATTATGGGCAAAACAATTGAAAGTGAACATCTATACCGATTCCCAATATGCATTCGGCGTAGTTCACAATTTTGGAGTGTTGTGGCAGGAACGAGGTTTCCTTACCTCACATGGGGCCAAAATACAACATGGTCCCCTGATTCAAGCCCTACTAGATGCCATACACCTACCTACAGCCATAGCTATTCTGAAATGCAAAGCACATACCAAAGCTACAGACACCATATCCAAAGGAAATGACTTAGCGGACCGGACTGCTAAACAGACAGCCCAGAGTCCAGTGAACACGTCAGACTCTCAGGTACTAACACAGACTGCCACTATGGTAGTGAGAGACCCCTTGAAAGATGTGCTAGACATACAGACACATGCCACCACAGATGAAATAAAGAAATGGGTTGAACAAGGAGGGGTCCAGACAGATCAAGGTTGGATGACCAAAGACCGAACAGTGTGGTTTCTCCCTGATTCCATGGTACAAGTCATAATTGACACAGCCCATAGCCCCGCCCACCTAGGTGAGAAAGGTATGCTGGACAGTTTACGGAATATCTGGTTTAACAAACATCTGAGAGCTGCAGTCAAACAGAAAGTAAAAACTTGTATGATATGTTGCCAATTTAATCCTGGTAAAGGTGTATCAGTAGAACAAGGTGGATTCCAGCCTCCTGATCATCCCTTCGAAGTCCTCCAAATGGATTATATCCAGATGGACAGATGTAGAGGGTACAAATATGTGCTAGTGGTAGTGTGTACACTGACACGATGGACTGAAGCATATCCTGTCCCAGACTATGGTGCCCAGACAACAGCTAAGCAATTAGTGAGAGAATTCTTCCCCAGATACGGGTTACCAAGGGTCATTTATTCAGACAATGGACAGCCTTTCTCCTCCAAATTGATGGAGGCTGTTTCTCTTTTGTTGGGATATTCCTGGAGATTCCATTGTGTCCGACACCCTCAAGCAGCAGGCCGAGTCGAGCGGCACAACCAGACCTTGAAAACAAAACTAGCCAAAATATGTGCAGAAAAAGGGATAGACTGGGTCACTGCCCTCTCTTTTATATGCGAATGGTGGCACATTCCCGGACGGGACTGTCCCCTTTCGAAATAACATTCGGGAGACCTCCTAACATCTGGGGTGTCCCTTCTCCTAGAAAACTGACTGACATTGATTCTAATATGCTGACAGATTACCTGGCTTCCTTGATGTCTGCACTCCAATCTTGTCGTTCACAGGTTACAGCAGCATTTCCAGACCTCACCATGCCCGGAGAACACGCAATCAGGCCCCGGGACTGGATCCTGGTCAGAAATTTGGATTGTACCAGCCCCCTGGAGAAGAGATGGACAGCTCCTAAACTGGTCCTCCTGACCACGAGGACCGCCGTCAAAGTGGAAGGACGCAAAGGATGGCTTCACGCTAGCCGCTGTTGGAAATTTTTTGGACCTACACCCTCAGACACTGTGCCTTGTTCAACAGCTACCAACGCCCCGGATATAATTTCACCAATTCCAGAACTCACTCCTCAACAGGAATACCGATCGCAGCTGCGATCCCACCAAAAACGGACTAAAGACATTGCACCTGATCATACCGCACCGGTGGCTAATTAAGCCCAGGAACAAGCTCTTGGTGAAGCGGCTGCTGGGAGACGTTTTGATCTCGTGTCCAGAGACATCTTGATATTAAATCCATAGACATGATGAGGAGAAATGACGCAGTGCGTCAATGGAAAAAGACTAATTATGTAAAACTACTGCATAGCAGGTTCTCGATTTTTCTGTTCACAATGTTACTTGTTTGCTGTGTAGCAGCCTGTCTGGGATGGATCTTATGTACAGTTTTCCCTCCACATTCTTCCACGTTTGTAAAAAATACCACTATGCATTCCCATGTAGATCTTCCCCCACACCTCGAGGACAGAAGAAAGGAATTTATAAATAATACATTCATTCCCACCCTCCATAAACACCAACTCATAGTCAACAAGACAAACTGTTGGGTTTGTGGCTTGATGCCACATTCCGTGCATAAGGGAATGCCCTTTTTCTCCCTCCTGTTCGGTTATTCAGGATCCGCCTATGCCTTAGCCATGATATTCTCTGCCTCCGTCAGAAACATTCCCCCGACCAAATTGAAAAACGAGAGTAACTGGAACGAGGTAAAGACCAAAATAGTAAAGGCTGTTTCTAAAATGGTGGATTTCACTGTCACCTGGGGGAGGGCCGAAGATCACGAAAATATCAGTTACTCCCAGTTCCATGACATTGCTTCCTTCAGGGAAATGTTTTCCGTCGACCAAAGACGGACAGATCAAGGAGGTTGGGTAGTACCGCAAAACGGCTGGTTTTGCATAAGGGGGAAGGTAAAAGGAGAAGTAATGGGGAACAGCGAGTGTGATAGGACATACACACTGCCCACTCCCAATTTTCCAACCATAGTAACTGCCCCAAACACCTATTTTATTTGTGGACCCCATGCGCGCACCTGGTTGCCCCAAGGCTGGTCTGGAAAATGCTACATCGCATTCCTATTACCACCGACCTACACAGCCCCTGCCAATTACCACCTGATTGACCCTCTGACCCAAGTTAGAAGACAACGAAGGGGGGTCATAGATGCAGAAGATACTACGGGACAAGAAGTAGGAGACTTCTTTAAAGGTTTTCTCCCTTTCTGGGGACCTATGGCAAATAGTCGCCACATCCGGCAACTAACCTGTGTAGTTCAGGCCGCCATAGATGAAACAACTGGCGCCTTAAATAACATTACAGCTGAGGTCGCTGCAGACAGGCTCATGACACTACAGCACTGTATAGTTTTAGATGTCCTGTTAAGCCGACCGTGGTGGTGTGTGTAAGGTAATAGGGTCCAGTTGTTGTGTATTTATTCCCGACAACGCCCCCTCAATCTATTCTGCTATCTCCCGCCTCCATGTTCTATCCGAAAAATTGGATATGGACACCGGCACATGGTCCCTGACCGGCTGGTTTTGGGACCTCCTGTCCACCTGGGGGTGGAAGGCACTAACAGTCCTGGGCCTCGTTCTGGCCACTATCTTCACCTGTTGCCTCTGTGTCCAGTGTGGCCCCGCCCTTTGTGGACTGTGTGCCACTTCATGCACTCCTCGTCCACGAAACAGAGGAAAGAAAAATGAAATAATTATGTTGCAGGAGCAAGTATACGATCTGATGAACATAGAAATTGACTAAGAATTTCTGTAATAGGGTTTCTATGGGACATGGAGGGAATGTGGAATTTGACTAAAAAAAGGCTCCCTTTTTCTCTGGTGTCCCATCATGAACCCTATCCACCCTGACATCGACCAGGCAAGCCGATCCTCCTACTTCGAGCACAAATCCCGTTGTAGCCCCTCTTGCCTGCTCCCTTTCCGTAAAGCTGACACATGCCAAGAATAATGTCCAGCTACCATGTAACCTACGGATTTCCGTCCCGTTCAATGTTTTTCCTTTAGGCAAGAACGGAGTCAGTCAGATGGCTGACTCGGAAAAACCCCCTTCCCTAACTCTGTCACTGAACGAGCAGCTCCCGCTCGTCAATGATTTCCTAGTTTGCAAGGACAGCCACGGGATGGGTTAACAACCAAGGGAAAACCTAATCACACACGAGACAGCCACGAAGAAGAATAGTTTACTACAGCCCATTCTCCTTCTTCCCCGCTGCACACACATACCATTGTGAAACATCACCACCCTTGTGTACGAAGTAAAGAACGCACAATGCCTCGTCCTCTTTACCTTTCCGACAGCAATGACCCTGTAACAATGCCTCGATTCTCTGTCCTCAGATACCAGCAACTCTGTAACTTGCCACCACAATCCCCCCGATGCAATATGTTTGTCTATGTGTAAATGCTATTCAGGTTATTCTTCAAACGAGAACAAGTATGCTATGTTTACTGTATGATTACTTCATGAAATGATTGAATCGTGTCTAAGGGAAACTCCTTCTTTTCGATTGTACTCGTATTGTATAAAAATGCTGATCTGTTTCAAGTAAAGTAGACTACTCCTGAACCCGCTTGGTGAAGGAGCTCTCCCTTAACTCGAGTTCTGGAATAAAACCCTTTCAACTCGAAGACCACGGACTCTGCTCCTCATTTTATGCATTACCATTTTCTTGGGTAATTATAGAAATTCCGACACGGCGTAAATAACTAGCTTTTTATTTACCACAGAAAAACGAAGTTTTTGAAATCCCCTCTGAAAACATCCGCCATACGCTCCATGCTCAGCAGTTTCCACAACCTCGCATGCCAGAGGGAGAGTGCAGGAGCCTCCTTCTTTTTCCAGGCCGCCGCCAAGGTCAGCTTGGCCGCACCAATGCAGAGCCAAAGGATTTGTTTATCCGCCTTGGTCTGATGCTCCAGAAGTGGATCACGGAGACCCAATAGAACAAAGCTTATCGAGTCAGCTATCGGGTAACCCAGCACATCTTTGATTTGGGACAGTATCTCTTCCCAGTAGGGGCGAATGACAGGGCAGTCCCACCAAATATGGCGAAAATCCCCCAAGAGGCCACATCCTCGCCAACATCTATCCGATGTGGAGGGAAAAATCTTTTTCAACCGGGCTGGGTAAAGATACCAGTCCAACATCGTTTTCATGTGGGCCTCCCTAAGGTCAATGGAATGATTAAATCTGTGCAAGTCACGCCAGAGGTGAGTCCACTCCTCGTCGGAGATATCCCGACCCAGGTGCTCTTCCCACAAACCCATATATCGAGGGCGAGGCGAGATAGCCGTAGCAAGCAGAAGGCCATAAAGGAATGAGATCACCCCTCTCATGGATGCGGTGCGGGTGATAAAGGTCTCAAAATCTGTAAGAGGCCTTGTCGCTGCGTCCCGCACCTCAGGTGACAACGCCCAGTGTAGCATTTGGGTATGCCGGTAACGCTCGGACGGTAGCACCGCATAGTCATGCATGCAATTATGGAAGGTGAGTGGCTCATAACCATGAAACAGGTGCGTAAGCGCGTGACAACCTCCCGCCCTCCACACATCAAAGGGGCCCTCCACAAGGGCCGGCGGAAAGGCCAGGTTAAAATATATAGGGGTGAGGGGGGACGGGAAGGAAGTCCACCTCTCATCGCTGGAAACCGAGTCCCAGACCTTCAGGGTAGTGCTCGTAGGAGTGCTAATATAGGCATTCCGAGGACGATCCCCCTTCGCTTTCCAGACCAGGTCCCATATCGGCCTCCCCGCCACACTCCTATCCATATGCAACCAGTGCTTCTCCGATTCCATCTGGGTCCATTCCACCAGCACTCGGAGTTGCGCCGCCTTGTAATAAAGGTGCATATCCGGGAGGCTGACTCCTCCCTTCTTCAAAGGCCGACGCAGCGTGAGGAAGGAAAGTCTAGCGCGACCCCCTTGCCAAATGTAGTGTAGGATCATGGTCTTAATGCGCCTAAAAAAGCCCCCATCCAATGTAATAGGGAGCGCTTGAAACAGATACAGGAGCTTGGGGAGCATCGTCATTTTAATAGCATGGATTCGGCCCAGCCAAGAAATGAACATGGACTTCCACCGATTAAGCTCATTCTGTATCTGGGTCAACAAAGGCGGGAAGTTGGCCGCATACAGAGTGGTGACGGACGAGGTCAGTCGGACACCTAGGTACTGTATAGAGGAGCCGGCCCACGACAGGGGCGAGAGCGGCCGGATGCGGTCCACCTCAGCAGATGGTAGCGTGAGGTTAAGGATATAGGACTTGCTAGGATTGACCCTAAATCCCGCCACTGCCTCAAACTGTACCTAATGTTCCAGTGGAAGGGAGCTTCCCGGGTCCGCCAGCTCCAGCAGAACATCATCAGCAAAAAGGGAAATTTTATGCTGCTCTCCTGAAAAGGGGAGACCACTGATGCCCGGGTCTTCCCGTACCCTAAGAGCTAGGGGTTCAATTCTGAGCGCAAAGAGAAGGGGAGATAAGGGACAGCCCTGCCGCGTACCCCGGGAGTGCGCAAAGAAGGGTGAAACATGGCCGCTAACCATGACTTTCGATCGAGGACCGTGGTAGTTGGCCCGCAGCATAGCTATGAATCTGGAGGAGAAACCATAGGCCGCCAGCTTTCCAAAGAGAAAGTTCCAGTCTACCCGGTCGAACGCTTTTTCAGCGTCAAGACCCACCAAGACCGCCGGGATCTTGAAGCGATTGGCCTTCTCAATCAGGTGAATCAGCCTTCTGGTGTTGTCGTGGGTCTGGCGACCCTTTATGAATCCCGACTGATCGGGATGAATGAGGGCAGGCATAAGGTCCTGGAGTCTTGCAGCCAAGATGGAGGAATATAACTTGGCATCTACATTCAGTAGAGCTATGGGCCGGTAAGACTCGCACTTCGAGGGATCCTTCCCGGCTTTGGGGATGATCGAAATCATCGCCTCCGCCATAGAGCCCATAGTCTGACCCGCCTCCCTCATGCCATTAAAGAGTGTCACCAAAAAGTCGCCCAACTCAGAGGCAAAGGTCTGATAGAAGGGTGCTGTGAAGCCATCCGGGCCAGGCGCCTTAAGTGGCTTAAGGGACTTAATCGCGGTCAACACCTCCTCCCTAGTAAAGGGGGCCTCCAATAGTTCATTCCACTCCTTGGAAACCTGCGGAAGCGGATGAGCCCTCAGGTACTCCTCCTGATCCTCCGGCACCAGGCTATCTGCCGAGTAAAGGGCGGCATAAAATTCGCCGAAGAGCTCCGCCTTGGCCGTGTCTTGATGCTCCAAGGCGCCCGAGGGCGCCCGGATGCCACCTATGTATTCTCTCTCGCGCTTATCGCGAAGCTGTCGAGCCAGATGTTTCCCTACTTTATTGCCTTGTGCGTAAGAAAGACGCCGTAAGCGCAGGAGGGTATACTACGCCCGGTTATTATAGTGGGCCCTGAGTTTACCCCGCACCGCCGTAAGCGGACGGAGCGTCCTTCGAGAAGGATTCTGCTTTTGCGCAGTTTCAAGTGTCGTCAGCCCCGCCTCCAGCGCCTCCCTTTCCTCTTGCCTAAGTTTGTTCAAGGCGGAGTTCAAAGCAATGCACGTGCCCCGTGTCGTCGCCTTAAAGGCGTCCCATTGGGTGAAAACCGAAGTGTCCCCTTCCTTGTTAAACTCAAAGAATTCACCAATGGCCGCCCTGAGTTTTTTGCATGACTCCTGATCTCGCGTGAGAGATAGGGAAGTACCATTTGCGGAGCGGGGACGTCCCCGGGGCCCAAATCAGGCACACTGCCAGGAGGCTATGATCTGATACAGAGAGCGGGAATATCCTACTTTCCCTCAGGTCACCCTGCAACGACTGGCTCAGAAAGATGTGATCAAGACGCGAATACGTGTGGTGAACATGGGAGAAGAATGTATAGTCTCTAGTGTGGGGGTTGAGGGCGCGCCAGCTATCAATGAGACCCAAGCTTTCCATAGCGTCACGCGACTCGGAGGAAAAGAGGCCTGCCTCCATCCGCTGCTGGTGCGAGCAATCAAGTTCTTTGTCCCAAACCAAACTGAAGTCCCCCATGACCACCAAAGCACCCTCCCCAAAGTCCCCCACCTCCCGCAAGAAAGCCTCAAGGAACCCATTTTGGCCCGTGTTCGGCGCATAGAGAACCACTCACGTGCAGAGCTTGCCAAGGAGCACCCCTTCACCATCAGCCATCTACCCTCCCTGTCGCTACGCACACCCATGGGTTGGAATTGTAGTGTAGGGCGAAACAAGAGTGCCACCCCCCGGTGTTTAGTGGAGGCCGAAGACCTGTAAATCAGTTGGTATTGCCTATTCTTGAGCCTGGTTTCATCTCTACGAGCCAAATGAGTCTCTTGCAGTTCCACCACATCCAGATGATGATCTATAATGTATTTCCACACCTTCTGACGCTTTTGGGGGGAATTAAGGCCTTTAACATTCCATGAACCTATCGTGACTGGCATCATCTAGACATTCCCCTCCCCCACCCCGCTCCACACAGAACCCCCTGTAGTGCCATAAACAGCCCGAATACACCCACAGTCATACCAGGTCCACCGCTACCACCAATGAGCCCACTCCAAATCAACACCCCCCCAACCCAAAGGAGCCCCAAGATACTAAACAAAGAAAACAGCCCCAGAACCTTAAAGAGAAAAAACAGTCCAAAAGAAGAAGCAGCTGGACATGATCATAAGAGTCGGGGGTAGAGGACCCAGGTAATGCCCCCCTCGAGTTCAGGGTCAGGGTAACCCTCCATTGGAGCAAGGTCCCTTAATGTACCTGAGGTGGTAGAGCCCCTCCGGCCCCACAGGCCGATGTTTGGAAAGCCTAGGCTGCCGAAGAGCTGTCTATCCGGCTTGAGTCAGTCACCAGAGCCACCGAGGCAAGAGCCTCTCCTCTCTCACTTTGGCTCGCCAATGGATCCGGGCCTTCCGCCATTCCAGTGCGGCCCACTCTTTGCCATGCCGGGGAGCGGGAACGGCGTTGTCTTCTTGGGGAAGCGCTGGCGCCAGCCAACGCGGCCTCTTCCTCCATGCCCAGAAGTTCCCTGGCAGCCGCCAGGGATCGTATTTGCACCAGTCTGTTCTGCCATCTAAAGATGAGCCGAAAGGGGTGGCCCCAGGAATAGGCCACCCCGTGCTCCCGCAGGAAAGCCGTGACCGGGCGGAAGTCCCGCCGCTTCTGTAATGTGGAGGCCGCCAAGTCCTGAAAAAGCTGGGGGCTGTGTCCCCGGAATTGTAAATTGTTAGTATCCCTGGCCTTCCGTAGGATCCTCTCTTTCAATTGAACGTCATGGACACAAACTAAAATGTCCGGCAGTGGGGAACGCGTGCCACGTGGCAACCCAACTCGATGAACTCTGTCCATGCGGATCTCCGAGAGATCCGCCTCTGCCAGAATCTGCAGAAATAGGGCCTCCACATACTCCCGCAAGTTTCCACCTTCTCCTTCCCAGTGCACTGCTCGGATTCAAATGTTATTACGGCGGGATCGATTTTCCAAATCCTCGCAGTGGGCCTGAAGGTCTAAATTTTGCTCCTGGAGTCTGAGCATGTCCTGCTGTAACTGGTGGGCGTCGCCAGCAAGGCCTAGATCGTGATCCTTCAGGGTCGCCACCCGCTCTCCAATGCCATCCACATCTCGGCGGACCTCGCGCAGATCGGAGGCCAGCTGAGACTTCAGCTCCATGATGTCGTCCTTGATGAATGCAAAAAGTTTGATCAAGAAGGCCTTCGTGACAGGGCCATCCCCGTCCTCCTTCGGGGGTGACTTGCTGGAACCGGGGGGCGATGCAGACGGACCCTTCCCAGGACCGTCCTTCCCTGGCTTGGTCGTGCGGTTCCTCGTCGTCATGATGGAGAGCCGCGGCTAACCCCGCGAGCTCCGCGATTGCCAGGATCGTCCCGGGATATCAGGCCACACTCCCTCGCACCCCCCGGGCCCCCCACTCTGCCGTCTCCGGGAAGCCGGAGCTATCAGGGGACAGCGATCGCCGTGCTCGCTCAATGTCCGTTGAATCGTCCCCGGGCTGTATGGGGTAGGGTCGGATCAGCTCCGCTTCTCCTCTCGTCCCTCTGCGCTGTCCAGCAGCCGCCAGACAGGTCGGTGCCTCCCCGTCACCTCGTCCAGATGATGTTAGCCAAAATGATCCACAGGGGGGTAGATTAAGCTCGGGCGGTCCCAGTCAGGGCGGCCTGCAATTCGATTGTTCTTCTCCGCAGGTCGCGGTGGCCCAGGGTCCCCCGGGTAATAGCAGCCGAGGATCTCCGGGTGATGCAGTGTAGGCCGCACCAACCTCGTGCGTCGCCGCCTCGTCACCTCGGCTAAGTCCGCCGTTCTTGGTCGTAGCTCGATGGGGAAAGGCTCAAAAGCAATCAGGGCACCTCAGCAACCCCAATAAAGTCGATTCCGGAGCAACGATCGCCCCAGGAAAGCTATACCAGGCGATGAAGGGCTCGAGGCGCCGGAGGAGCTCGCAGGCACGTCTTACTCCGTCGCCATCTTGGCCACGCCCCCCTCCCCCTTTTTTACAGCCTACACCTGTCCTGTTTCCTATTGTCGCACTCCTTCCTTTGCTTGCATTCTCTCTCCTCCTTTCTTGCAAACACTCTCCAGCTCTGTTTGATTTCCTTTTACATCTTCAATTAGTGCCCCCATACACCTTCCCCTCACCCTGACTCCTCCCACCCACTCATGTTAACTCAGTCTTTACTTCCACCCCCAAATTCCTACCTCGGCCCTCCCTTTCCTCTCTTGACCCATCTCTGCTTCCCTACAACCTCCTAGGGTCTCTATCACCCCCACAGCCATAGATTCTTTCCTCGCCCACTTTTCAACCCTTAACTTCTCGAAACCACTCCGCACTACCTGTTTATCCGTCACCCTGAAAATGTATTCTAACCGTCTTCTATATCTTCCCTCCCACACCCCCTTTCGCTGCCCTTCAGTACTCATTTGTCTCCCACACCAAAATTCTTTGAGTCCTATCTTGCCTCCACAGCCCTCAGTGGGTCCCGATCTCACTTCCACGCCTCTAATACGCTCCTTCCCTCGTGCATCCATGCCCCCTTTTACTACCCGCCCCATCCTCACCGTGATACTTTGCGTCCCTAATTCCTCGTCTCCTCCTTTACCACCTCACCACATCCTTCGTAGCCACGCCCATTCCTTCCTTCACTCACCTTCACCCCCTTTACTATTCATTCCTTGTTCCTTTCACTGCGTTCGCACAACGAGCATGAAAATGCTCATCCAAAAAAAAACATAAGTGGACAATGATGTATCAGTTTGCTAATGTGCACGTTTATGGAATAAATGTATCCCACAATTTACAGCGTAAGCTACACTTTTTTCTCACGACTATTGCCACACTTTGAGCGGTGTGAAGATAGTAAAATATTTAAATAGTATTTGCAGACACAGGAGTGGAAAGTAGTTGGAAAATGAGCAAAACCTGTTTAAAAGATAACATTTTTAACAGCCATTGGCATAGCCAATAGGTCTCGCCTTTGGAATCCTATAAGTGTTAAGCCATGCAACACTTGATGTTGTTGCACTAAGGATATTGTGCTGGATAACTAAAGCGGGACCTATTGGCTATGCCAATGCTTGTTTCCTCTTTTAATGCGCAATGCATTCTACAGCACGCATTGGAAGTGGAAATCACCTCAATTGATTATTTTTGTGCAGGAAGGAGCCCCTTCCTGCACAAAAGAAATCCCCCAACGACTGAGGCATCCTTGCACCATGGTGATGGAGATGTGACATATTGTTGTAAATATGTCTCATCCCTGTGCTTCAAAACTAACACAGCGCGGCGCAGCAAAATGACTTTCTGCACTGTGCTGCGTTAGTTTCTCGTAAGCAGCGCCCTGTGTATCTGTAACTCAGAAAACTGCCAAGGGTCTCATTTCCTTTCTTGCACTAAGACACCTAACACATTGGCTACACTACTGCCCAGACAAGCAACTTACAAAGTTTAGACTGCTGCTCTGCCCCATAGTCTCTTGTGGGCCAGCTTCATTTGTAACATCTGTGTTTTTAGGTCTCGCTATAGCCATTGTGTTAGCAATGCTTGGTGAGATATAAAGTAAGGGCTTTGAAAAGTGCTCCTAAAGTGCGGATTGGGTACAGTGCATGTGAGCACAACCACGCGCATTGGGCACAGCTTCCATTTGCCACCAGACACTTTGTGTGCGGCGCCGCGCCCCGCCTCTGCTGCCACACGCATTCAGCTCACCAGGCTGCACACCCCCTCTCACCCCATATGCTCGCTCACCAATGTCCCTCCCACCCTTCTTTTGATCTCCGCTTTTCTTTGAACTTTCAGCGCAAGTTCTCACAGGCTCCTCTCCGCCCTCTTCCTTTAATGGCCCGCCCCCAGCACAGAGCGTGCATCGCTTGTTTTTAATGGCCGCACGTTTCCTCTCTCATGTGCCATCCTAATAAGTATCTACCTTGCTGCTCCCACCAGCCTTTGATTGGTGAGATTCACACTTATCTCTGCCAGAACACATCCACCCCCCCCGCAGCATACCCTGCTCTCACAGGGCACACAGTTTCTACTCCACGCACCGTCTCTATCCACTCTGCTCTCCCGTATCTCACACTCCTCCACCGCCTCGCCTTTCTTTGAAGGAACCTCCCTTTCTAGCGCACCTGCCTTTTCTACTTCATCTCACCACTTACTTTTCTCTCCTCTCACTGCCCTCGCTCCCTCTCATCTGTCACTGCTTCCCGCTCCCTTTCTCTTCTCCACGCTCCGTATCTTCCCTACTGTCGCTGTTCCACTGTCCCTCTCAGAGTTCCTTCTACTATTATTTGTCTGCTCTTCTCCTGTCATGTAATTACCAGATCCTTCTTCCTTTCTGTTCAGCATGGTCCATTCTACCCTCAGTGCCTCTGCTCTCCTCTGTTTTTTCCCTTTTTCCCACTATCCCGATTTTCCTACCCTCTCCTGTTCATTGCTTTCCTTCTCCTTTCCTTCTCGGTTTCTGTCGCTCTTTTATTTTTGTCTCTCCTTTCGTGCTTCTGTCCCTCGCATCCTCTCTCTACCTCATCGCCTCTCTCCCCATCCCTGGTCTTCACCAGGCCCTCATTTCATGTTCTGGGTGTGTGAATGTGGCGGGTGCCAGAGTACACGTGCTGTGACTCATGAATCACACCATGTACATCACACGATTAATCGACAGGCGAAGTACCAATACAAAGCACTGCTTGGCTTGCCATGGTAACCTGGTCTGTGCCCTCCTGGGCATCAGGGAGCCTGAGCTGCAGCCACGCAGGAAACGTAGCAGCATTCCAGGGCTGCAGTCACCCGATAAGGCGGAGCAGGGCGTGCACCGGAAGGGGCCAGCGACGGCCAAGGGGCTTGGTCAAAGGTCAACAAACCATTTGTGATACATGATTCTGCTGGGGAGGTCCGGGATCTGCTTAAGTGAGTGCTGTTCTCCACGGTCGGTGACTAAAGGAGATGGTTTCATGAAAGTTGGACTGGTGGCAGCCTCTAGAGGCAGGCAAGTGGCCCAGTGGGTGGAATGCTCGCTGCTGCTACAGTTTTTGATGCACACATACTACAGAGGTGCAATCATGCTCTGGCGTTAAAAGTTGCCACCACGCTCAATAGGGAATAGAATGCATTGTATCTGCACTAACCTTAGAGAAAATAGTGTACACCTGTGCTGGGACACAAATGTACCCTGCGTGCGGTGCATTTGTGTTGCCTGCTCTGTAAGCCCAAACTGCACACCTGCGATCCTGTTTTTAAAAATCATTTTTGGTCATGCCACATACTAGTATCGTGTGGGCGTGTGTTGACCTAGCCCTGGTCTTTTGACAATGGTAAGTTCTGGACCTAGTCCTGACCCAGGAGAGATGCACCAATCACACTACAATGACTCACCAGACTGCCATACGGGTTTCATGCCCGGAACGCGGTGGTGGCAGAGTATCATGGTTGGTGAATTGTAGTAAAACCAAAGGAAATGATGGACGGAGCGTTGACAATACAAGTACTCACCCCCAGTCAACTGATCTGGGTTTAATCCATCACCGTTCTTTAGCCCACTCTGCCACCCCAGTTCAGAAATGGCCATTTGCAAATCAGTCTGACCCTGTGCCTCATGGGAACAGTCCAGCCCGAACTGCCAATCCATGCCTTCCCTGGACCGGAAACAAGCTACCGAGGACCGGTTTCTGGCATTTCAGCCATCGTCAGCCCGGCTTGCTTGATTGATTCCAGTGGCAAAGTGACCGAGGGACTCACGTCTGAGCATACCCTGCCAACTTATGGCGAACAAAGAAAAACCAAAGGAAATGATGGACAGAGCGTTGACAATACAAGCACCCCCCCAGTCAACTGATCTGGGTTTAATCCATCACTGTTCTTTAGCCCACTCTGCCACCCCAGTTCAGTCCTGGCCATATGCAAATCAGTCTGACCCTGTGCCTCATGGGAACAGTCCAGCCCAAACTGCCAAGCCATGCCTTTCCTGGACCGGAAACCAGCTACCGAGAACGGTTTCTGGCATTTCAGCCGTCAGTTGGCAGGGTATGCTCAGACGTGAGTCCCTTGCTCACTTTGCCACTCAAGTCAAGCAAGCCCGGCTGAAGACGGCTGTAATGCCAGAAACCGGTCCTGGGAAGCTTGATTCCAGTCCAGGGAAGACATGGCTTGGAGGTTCGGGCTTGACTGTTCCCATGAGGCACAGGGTCAGACTGATTTGCATATGGCCATGTCTGAACTGGGGTGGCGGAGTGAGCTAAAGAACAATGATGGATTAAACCCAGATCAGTTGACTAGGGGTGAGTGTTTGTATTTTCAACGCTCAGTCCATCATCCACTTTGGTTTTTCTTTGTTTGCCCTAGTTGGCAGGGCATGCTCAGACGTGAGTCCCTTGCTCACTTTGCCACTGGAGTCAAGCAAGCCTGGCTGAAGACGGCTTTAATGCCAGAAACCGGTCTTGGGAAGCTTGATTCCAGGCCAGGGAAGACATGGCTTGGCAGTTCGGGCTGGACTGTTCCCATGATGCACAGGGTCAGACTGATTTGCATATGGCCATATCTGAACTGGGGTGGCGGAGTGAGCTAAAGAACGGTGATGGATTAAACCCAGATCAGTTGACTGAGGGTGAGTGTTTGTATTGTCAACGCTCCGTCCATCATCCCCTTTGGTTTTTCTTTGTTCGCCCCAGTTGGCAGGGTATGCTCAGACGTGAGTCCCTTGCTCACTTTGCCACAGGAGGCAAGCAAGCCTGGCTGAAGACGGCTGTAATGCCAGAAACCGGTTCTGGGAAGCTTGATTCCGGTCCAGGGAAGACATGGCTTGGCAGTTCAGGCTGGACTGTTCCCATGAGGCACAGGGTCAGACTGATTTGCATATGGCCATATCTGAACTGGGGTGGCGGATTGAGCTAAAGAACAGTGATGGATTAAACTCAGATCAGTTGACTGGGGGTGAGTGTTTGTTTTGTCAACGCTCTGTCCATCATCCCCTTTGGTTTTTCTTTGTTCGCCCTAAGTTGGCAGGGTATGATCAGATGTGAGTCCCTTGCTCACTTTGCCACTGGAGTCAAGCAAGCCCGGCTGAAGACGGCTGTAATGCCAGAAACCGGTCCTGGGAAGCTTGATTCCGGTCCAGGGAAGACATGGCTTGGCAGTTCGGGCTGGACTGTTCCCATGAGGCACAGGGTCAGACTGATTTGCATATGGCCATGTCTGAACTGGGGTGGCGGAGTGAGCTAAAGAACGGTGATGGCTTAAACCCAGATCAGTTGACTGGGGGTGAGTGTTTGTAATGTCAACGCTCCGTCCATCATCCCCTTTGGTTTTTCCTGGTGAATTATAGTGGCAAGCTTTTTTCTTAGAGACATGAATGTGCACTTCCAGACCCATTCATATAAAGTTCCACTGCTCATGATGATCCCAAAATCCTGAAAGCGACATGACATGCATTGTACATGTGCATGTGTGCTAAACATGATAGTCTGTTGTGCATGAATGATACAGGCCTGCATGTTCCATTTTGAAAGCCCACAACATGGACCTGAATATAAGATGGAGGAGAGGTTGCTTTCTGCAGGCCACAGCTTCTGTGTATTACTCGCATCTCCTAGATGTGAGGGGGAGCCCTATGTGCCAACCCCACACACACACACACAACCCCACACACACACATAACCCCCACACAAACAACCACACACACACACACAACCACACACAACCACACACACACACAACCACACACACACAAGCACACACACAACCACACTCAACCACACAAACAACACCACAACCCCAAACACAACACACACAACCACACACTCAGCCCCAAACACAACACACACAATCCTACACACACAACCTCACTCACAGAACCCCACACACACAACCACACACACAACCCCACACACACAACCCCACACACACAGAACCACACAAACACACACAACCACACACACACACAACCACACACACCCATCTATCTATCTATCTATCTATCTATCTATCTATCTATCTATCTATCTATCTATCCATCTATCCATCTATCTGTCTATCGCCCTCACTTATCTATCGCCCTCACTCTATCTATCTATCGCCCTCACTCTAACTATCTATCTATTGCCCTTACTCTATCTATCTATCTATTTCCCTCACTCTATCTATCACCCCCACTCTATCTATCTATCTATCTATCTATCTATCTATCTATCTATCTATCTATCTATCTATCTATCTCTCTATCTATCTATCTATCTATCTATCTATCTATCTATCTATCTATCTATCTATCTATCTATCTATCTATCTATTTATCTGTTGCCCGCATTCTATCTATCTATCTATCTATCTATCGCCCTCACTCTATCTCTCTATCACCCTCACTCTATCTATCTATCGCCCTCACTCTATCTATCTATCTATCTATCTATCTACCTATCTATTGCCCTCACTCTATCTATCTATCTATCTATCTATCTATCTATCTATCTATCTATCTATCTATCTATCTATCTATCTATCTATCTATCTATCTATCTATCTATCTATCTAACTATCTATCACCCTCACTCTATCTATCTGTTGCCCTCACTCTATCTATCTATCTATTGCCCTCTATCTAGCTATCTATCTATCTATCGCACTCACTCTATCTATCTATCGCCCTCACTCTATCTATCTATCGCCCTCCCTCTATCTATCTATCGCCCTCCCTCTATCTATCGCCCTCCCTCTATCTATCTATCTATCGCACTCACTCTATCTATCGCATCACCACAGCATCACTCAGCTCCACCACAGCATCACTCAGGGGCACCACAACATCACTATATGCTACCACAGTATCACTGAACGCCACAGCATCACTCGTCGCCACCACAACATCACTCAGCGCCACCACAGCATCAATCTGTGCAACCATTCAACAACAACTGGTTCAAATATGTTCTCTCAACGTTTCAAGCTTTATTACAAATGTCACAAAAAGATGTTAATATTTCACTTCTGTTCTTGGATTTTCGTCACAATAAAATACACTGAACATAATCTTCACAAAAGTTATTTACACAAGTTTAAGCTATTGCCATTATAAATTACAATAACTTTTATTTAAGTATTAATTATTACAACAACAAAAAACATTGTTATTTGTAATATCAATACATCTAAGTCATGTAAATACAACACATATTGCATTACAAATGCTATAGGTGTCACATTTCGCTATTTTCAAAACCAACACATAAATAAAAAAAATGTGTCATTTACAATACCAATAGCTCAAACTTTCCTAATGCGAGACCTATTGCATTGCAAATGCTTATTTTAGAAGTGGTGGCCTCCACCACACACGTTTAAGCCCCTCATCGGCATTTACGGTGCTGGGAAGAAAGCAGGCGCGCATTGGTGCGGTCACAGCCTGCGAAATAATGCCAGCGCGTGAAATGCAGATTTGCGCTCCAATACTCACAACATGGGCGAGCAGACAGCTTGATTACTTTCATCTTCGCTGTCACCCGGTGCAGAGGAAGCGCTACACAGACCATCTCTCGCCGTGTTAAAGCGCCACTAGCTCTGTGGTGGGTTAGTGTGGTGGAAGAGGAAGACGCCAGGACGTGTAATAGCGCAGCTCTGGCCAGTAGTCGCCCGAACATGTCCCGAGGAGTCTAGACAGCCTAGAAAGAAGGTGACATTTCACCTGTGCCTGGGCATGTCTTGAGGAGATTGGAGGTCATCTGCTGAGAGGATAAGAAAAGAAGGGATTCGGTTTACAAAATCCATTTCAAGAAATCAGGCTTCAAAACAAAATGACATTTCCTGCGGATCCGGAGAGTAACATCACAGTTTGAGGCTATTTAGACCACTCAGAATGCCTATTTTTCCTGTAATATATTTTAGTCCTTCTGACAGACATCTCACGGCAGCGACTATTGTCATTTCCAAAGAAATTATAGTTAAAATAATAGTACTGCAAGATCTTCAGGGTGTAGTGTACATGTCTTGCTGTAGTGTCACAGCCTCAGACTGCATGTAGCAGGCAGGGGCGTAGGTACCATTGGTGCAGCAGATCCAGTTCACTGAGGCAAAGTGAACCCTGATACTGTATTTTACTATCACAACAGCAGTAAAAGGAGGCTAGCTTGCACCAGGGCCCATGAGCTTGTATATGCAGCCTGTAGATTTATCCCCACCACAACCTTCGCTTTTTTTTGGGACAAGTTTTATTATATATTGCAAACTAGACTCAAAGGTATTGGAGCTCTTTCGATGAGCACCCGTTACATTACACAAGGATACATTAATATAAAAAAAAAAAATTGTAGGCACTGGGAGATTAAGTGATTTTCCCAGAATCACAAGACCTTGAACCGACACCGAGATTTTAGCCTAGTTCCCCATTTCCAAAGTTGACAGCAGTGACCTTTGGGCAACACTAGTTACGCTCAATACGTTTGAGAAGAGTGCACTGCTTGAAGTGTGCAGCACTAGGACATGGGACCTCCGCAGACCACCAGCCCTCCCTTGCTCTTGGGACTCTTTGGCCTAGAAGCGAATGGAGGATATACATGTCCTCGGGTTCAGGCTTCTGTCCCCAGGTCTCACGAAACGTGGGACACAGGAAGGGAGATGTGCAAGTTGCACATGACTTCCGGGCCCGTTTTCGCGATGGCGACAGACTATTTATGCCCATGTTGGCAAGGCGTCTGCCTTTTCCGACTTGCCCATCGCAGCAGCGCAATCTTACTGTTGTGGCACGGGGGCCAGCAAAAAATGTTCCACAATCCCATTCCCCTTTCTTAGGTAGGCAGGGAGATGGAGTGACAGGCAGCAAGTACTAATAGGCTCAGGGATGGACAGACTCTCCTACAAATTGCTTCACTGGGTAGCACTAGGGGCAGATGAGCAGCATTCCTTATTCTATAAAGGACGGACACCAGCCACAGGGGCATAGGTTATACTTTCCCAGCAGAGCTCAGGGGGCTCTAGCCCCATGTCTTGCATCTTGGGCCTTGGTGGCAGCATGGTGTTGGGTGGGCGGGACAGAAAAAGGCAGCAGGCAGATTCAGGGCTGTGACCACCCCTCAATGATGCAGGTGAATTCAACTGTGTGGTCAATGTAGAATTGGGAGGGTAGTCTAGTCCTTAGTGCTGCAACAACTTTTCTTTCTAGAAATCTAAGACAATACTGTAAATATGTTTCCTAAAATATTTTACAACCTTGTACACAATTATGTTTTGCAAAGGATGTTTATGCTGTTTTGGTGTATTGCACAATGACCATTTTCAGTTTGATGTTGTAGAATTGATCAATTTGGTAAGCTTGAAAGACATGTTTGTGGTTTTCTTCAGAATAAACATGACCAGGCAACGCAAGCAATGCTTGTCTTCGGCTGACATTGGGAGTGGGTAGGGTCCAAAAATGGGGGTCTCCTGGCCCTATGATGCTTCTCCCTTTAGCTGCACCAGGTCTTGATAACTTCTCCAGGCCTGCATGCCATATCAACCTCACTAGTTATGGGCAACACTGCAAGTAACGCCTTTCTCTGACCAAGCACAACAGAGTAACTCTACTCAGACAACCACTAAGTGCTGTGCAGTTTCGTCAAGGGGTAGAAAAGCCACTACAGAAATTCTCTGAAATATAATACATCAACTACAGTAGAAAGGGAAGAAACCCCTGCATTGTAGCTTGTTACCTCATACCTCAGATAACAACACTGTTGCGAGACAGCAGAAACACATAAGCAATTGTAAACCCTACCCACCACTACACAAATCTCCTGAAGGCTGTTCAAATGTTAATATCAAAAACATATCCAGCCATTAACAGGCTTTGAAATACAGTCATGGCACTGAAATGGTGCCATTCTGTTCCTACTGCATCTTCCACATAAGCAGCAGCATAGAAAGGATGGCATGGACCCTGTCAGGCAAGGAAAATTGATATTTTGGCAGCTGTTTGGGGTAGTAAAATAGAGCAACTATCACGGTCTGATTGGGCCAGGTGCCACTGCACCTGCTGCACTAATTGGAGCTACGTTCCTGCACATATATAGCACCTTACCACAAAATCCACTACCTGATGCATAAATCATTACATCATTTTTGCAACACTCTTGCCTAATTTCACTGCTGTTTAATTCCATTGACCTTGATTATAGTACAGAAGAAAACCAGTTAGACAGAACTCGCAAAAAAACAGGATTTCAGACGTCTAAAAAGTTAAAACATACTAAGCAGAGAAAGCTTATGTAGTTCCCATGCTGAGACATCTGCACCTGCTTCTATTCCAAACGTACATCAAGCACCAACCAGAGGCATAAGGTAAAATGATGGGGCCACCTTGCACAGTGTAAAGGGGGACCCCCAAGTCACCCATATTTCATGGATATTCATTGATCTTGGGTGTGATGGAGCACCTCGGGCTAAAGAAGCCCCATGTTAGGTTACAGACCGTGATTGTTACATTTAAAGGCAGACAGACTTAAGGGAAGTTCTATGTGGTAGAGAAGGGACCTTCTGTGTTTGGTTGTACAGACCAGGCCGCACTTGACATTACTCTTAATCTCAATTGTAAGAATCAGGTATTAATGCTTGGTCATTCCGTTGTATCTATGGAAGAATAACTGAAAGAGGAATTTCCAGATGTATTTTCAGGTAGAGTAGGCAAATTGTCAGTTTGCGCACAAAATTCTAACAGAAGGAGCATTAGCGATTTTTCATAAAGTATGCAACATTCCCTTGAGAGTAAAAGATGCTGTTTAGGTGGAATTAAGCAAATGGGAGAAGAACTGTATAATTGAGCCCATAGAAAACGCTGCATGGTTGGTAGCTTTGGTGGTCGCACATAAGCAAAATGGTCAAATCAGGTTATGTGTCGATCGTAGGGATCTGAATAAAAGCATTTTGGAGGATGTTTCCCTTACCTAGGATCAATGAACTTCTTGCTGAGACGAAAGGTGTTCTTTAACCGATGATGATTATCAAATCCCCCTGCATCATTCATGTAAGAAGTTCACATCATTTATAACACCCTTTGGGTGTTACAGATTTGTATGAATGCCGTTCAGCCTGGCATCAGCAGCCGCTGAGTGCCAGCACCTAATGCTTAAGATATTTGGGGATTTGAAAGGAGTTATCTACTTCCAAGATGATATAATCATTATGGGTAAGAATAAGGAGGAGCATGATTTTAAATTGAGGCAGGTTTTAGGAAGGCTAGCTAAGAATGGATTGACAGCTGACTTAGGGCAATGTAAATTTGCTTTAAGGTCAGTGACATATTTAGGGCATGAAGTTGAGAAGAATGGTATCACACCCAAACAGGAAATAATGAAAGCTTCAAGTTTAGCACCTTCCCCTACGAACAAGGAAGAAGTTTCTAGGTCTTGCAGAATTTTACAGACAATCTGTGAAGTATTTTGTAGCAAAAACACAGGGGTTAAGGCAACTTTTGAATGAGAAAGAGGTATTTAGTTGGTAGACAACATTGAACGAAGAGTTTGAGTGTGTTAAGATTCACATTTGTGCTGTGGTACCCCTACAAGGGTTTGATTTTTCGGTGTGCACAGTACGCACTACTGACGCTAGTGGCAAGAGCTTTGGAGCAGTGTTGACCCAAGTGTTAAATTCTGGGTTTGAAGATACCATAGCATATGCTTCACGATCACCTACTCCATCTGAGGAAAAATTCTCTGTTGTAGAGAAGGAGATGTTAGCCACTGTCTGGGCTATGGAAAAGTTCAGAGAGTATTTGTGGGGTACCAGATTCGTTGTTAGAATGGATCACAAACCCTTAGTTAAAGTTCTGACTTCTGGGGGTATTATTGAAGTAACTCCTCGTATTGCAAAGATGAACTTAAGACATTTAAACTATGTGTTTTGTGTAGAAAACCTACTGGGCAAACTGAAGAAGGTTGTAGACTATTTGAGTCGTTCACCTTTACCACTGGAAGGAGATTGCAGCAGTGAATGCAAGTAATACATTGTTGTGTGTACTATGTAAAATTAGGGTGTAATTCAGTGATACTCAAAGTACGGCCCGGGGGGTGCTTGAGTCCCTCTTGACCTTTACATGCGGCCCCTCCGGTGAACAGCAGCTCTAGCTGCTGAGCACTAATATTCAGAAAAAAAGTTAAATAAACGGACAAGCATTTATTAAACTGCAAATAAATGATTGCCTGTTTATTTAACATGTTATTTTACCTCATTACTCAATCCCTGTCCCACCCAGACCCCCTACTGCCACCCTGCTGGTATCGATGCAGCCCTTGGTCACACCACAGACTGTACTTTGTGGCCCCTGGGAAAATGTTTTTGAGTACCCATGGTGTAATTCAAGGGGAAAACTGGGAGGCAGCTTATGACTCTGGTAGCACTTTGAAGGAGTTGATGGGTTATGTAACTAATGGATGGCCTGTGAAGAGTGAACTATCAGAGAACTGTAGGAAGTTTTGGGAATTGAGGACTGAATTATCAATTAGCGAGGAAGGGTTCTTCCTTAAAGGAGAAAGAGTAATTCCTCTGGAGAGTCTTAGGGGACGTATAGTCAACATTATGCATGAAGGACACCTAGGCATTGTTAAATCCAAGAGGAAGGTGAAGTCATTGTATTGGTGGCCTGGAATGGACATGGATATCGAAAGGAATGTGGGGTCTTGTACTTCATGTGCCAATGCTAAAAATTCATTAACTGTCATCCGACCACCAGTAGGGGAGTATAAATGTTCTGAAAGCCCTTGGGATAAATTAGCGGTGGATGTATTGGGTCCTATTTTTCATTCATGGGGTGTTCCCAAATGCAGTATGGAATTATTAGATCTATATTCTAAATGGCCAGAGTTTGAGGTGTGTGATAAGGTTGATGCACCTTCCTTGGTTTCCTTCTTAACCAATGTCTTTTTGAGGGAAGGAATTCCGAGATCTATTTTAAGTGACAACAGCCCACAATTTGTTTTAAACAAGTGGAAAGCATTCTTGGCTAGGAATAGTGTAAAGGGAAAACATACTCCTATTTACCATCTAGCCGGAAAGGAGCAATGGAACGTTTCAATCAAGTGATTATGGGCCAGTGTGGGGGCATAACACAGGGTCCCGCAGCCCCTGCATTGTGGGGAGCACCCTTTGCCCAGTACCGCACACAATACTGCTAGTACAACTCTCGCTGACAGCAGCATCTGTGATGTCCTTCTGGGACACAGTTTTGAAGTTAAGCTCACCGGTTTTGCTGCCTCGCCTAAATGGTGCGTGCATGGTCTTCAGCTTCAGGGTGGGGGGCATAGGGTGGGGCAGGGCTTACTGGTAATAACTGCACGTAATGTAATACGGCTGGTGGGTCCGTCTGAGGCACTAACTAGAGGGACTGTGAGGCCATAATTTAATAATTGCTTGATGGCCGCGGTCTTCTGCCGCCTGCCTGTGCCTGCCACCAAAGCTGCTGGCCTCAGGTGAGTCGGAGTCTGTCTCAGAGACATGGGCACCAGCATAAGCCTCCGCAGCCCCTGCCCTCCAGCCTCCATGGCCCCCCTCAGTGCAATAGCACACACTAGGGCCTCCCTCACTACTACACTGAGCAGGTAATGACTACACTTGCCAACAGTGACAGCACAGTCCATGAGTGGCTTCCATCTGGAGACCACATTGTTGTAAAGTTATGCTTGCTGCCTAGCACCTTAAATGGTGCGTGCATACTGGCTGCATGGTGCGCAGCCGTGGTGCGCAGCTGCATGGTCTTACTCTTCAGCCACAATCAGGGTGGTGTATCATATTTAAAAAGTCCAATCATTTGGGACAGAGCAAAAATCACAATGCAAGGCTACCACACTAGCCAAACAATAAAGAAAAGCAACACAGAAAGATTATGTATCAAAATTGTTATTATTTTGAAGCAATTGTAAGGGTTCTTCATCAGTTGTTAGAATAAAACATAAAAAAACAATTCTAATGTACAAAGAAAACATTCATTGGTCCAACAGTACAAGAGAATGCGTCCCAGCTGTTACATATAGTACAATGACTACTACTAGATTTGAGGTAAGTCACTGAATGCAAGATGTCAGTAATGGCAGGAGGGGACGTGAAGGTCGACGTTTCGGTCTTAACAAGATTAATCACAAGACCATCATCAGGACGAATTGTTAGGTATGTGCCGATGACCCTTGAAAAATGAGAAGGGGGAGCCTGCTATACGTGCTTTATCCGGTCGAATTTTGGATGAAGCACGTCTGTCTCGACCCTAATGAACGGACAAACTAATATTCTAGAGATTTTCCAAGAATATAACGGTGATTTAAGGACGAAGTAACTCGATCCTGAAACCTCGATAAAGTTGTTCAGTGAGAACCTGCTACAAATGAAATCTCCCAAACATGAATTGCCAGGGCCTCCTTTCATTTCCTCAGGTCACGTTTGCTGTCTTATGCTGCGATTACTGGAGGGGAGATTGTGGCATCCATTAAAGGCCGCTGCCATCTAGAGACCTTTTAAGGCATGTGCAAAGTGGGCTCTGGCCCAATGTCCCAGACTTTCAGAGTCTTGCGCTGGTGGCATTGAATGATTCTTAAACACATTGTTTTAAATACCACTTGCCTTTGCTTTATTTTCAATATCAGTGATATGTGTGTCTATTACAGACATTTTGTAGAGAAAAGTTGTGTTTATGTTTCATACAACATCCATAAAATATTTTCTTTTAGATCAAATCAGGACCTCACATATGAGAAATGGGAAAGCGTCACAGTAATTATTTGCAATAATATTAGTGAGCAGCTGCTGTGTTAAAATATTGAAAACACGCATGAGTATCCCTGAGTATTACATGTAAACACATTTAGAATTTGGATGAGCGTGTCTGTGCACTGTCAGTGACTCGGCCAAAGAGGGCATGAAAAAGATTAAATAGGATCATAAATTCAAAACTGTCCCTCCCGGGGGACCCCAAAATATGCTTGGCCCCTAAAATCCTTAAAATGCCCCTGGTGCCATCTGCGAATATGATGGCCCTAATTACTGTGTGCCGGCAAGCCCAGTCCCATAGAAAAGACATTTTGTGCACAGAGTTCAACACAAAAACTAATTGCAGCAAAAGTACAGAGTGTTTAAACTCTACATAAGTGTTTTTTGAGGTTATAGGAAGTTGTTAGAACTGGAGGTCTTTAGTTGGCAGAGGTAGGTACCACTGTCCAAATAGGAACCCTTGCTTCTAGTCACGGGAAGGAGTAAACACCCTTTAGATAACCTCTGCTCACCCCCTTGGTAGCTTGGCACAAGCAGTCAGGCTTATCAAAGGCAATGTGTAAAGTATTTGTACCAACACTCACAGTAACACAGTGAAAACACAAAAAACTGACTGCACAACAGTTTAGAAAAATAAAGGTATTTATTCTAAACTACAAAGCGACAAAAATCCAACATACACAGTTCAAGAATATGGTTGCAAAGTGTTCTTAAGGTTAGCGATAAAATGATCCACAGTTGCATTACGTTTTAGCCACAGTACCTTTGTTTGCGATAGAAAGTTCCAAGCACAGAAGCTGTAGCGGTAGAAAACAAGCGATGCGTTACTCCTGAGACCCTGGGGAGACGTTAGCGACAGCCCCGCTGCAGCAGCGGACGTGTTACGACGAATCCGGTCTGTATGGGGAGGAAGGCGATGACTTGTATGGATTCCGGTGCGTAGGTTCCGTAGGAAGTTTTCTCTCGCAAAGGCACGATGCGACGATCTCCGGGACTTAGCGACGATCTTCTCCTCTCGCGGCCCCTCGAAGCGATGGCTCTGCGACGGTGTTCGCAGCGACGTGAAACAGCTCGCAAAGCGGCAGTGCGACAATCTCACCCAGTGATGACAGGCTCTGTGACGATACTCGCAGCGATTATATTTTTCCAGCTAGCGAAGGGTGCGACATCTCTGGCAGCCGCAACAGGCGCTGCGACGATCACGACCTTCACGGCGGTGGGAATTTTCTCGCACTGACGGTGATGCGCTCTGCAATCGAGCGATGCAATAAATTTTCTGTAGCAAAGTCTCTCAAATCTTGGTTTCCAGATTCCCAACACAGGTACTACTTTCAGAGGCATCACAACTGGCCCAAGCACTCTATGAAGGACAGAGCTCTCTCAGCAGAGCTAAGGGAAGCTGGGAGTGAAGTCCTTTTGTTCCTGGGACTTCAAAACAGGGAGCCAGCTCACAACAGGCCCTGGGAGATTACTTCAAGTAAGGGGACAAAGCAACAACAAGTCCTTCCCCTCTCCTAGGCAGCAAAGCAACTGCAGGTCAGTCCAGCATCACACAGCAGGGCAGTCCTTCTTCTTCACTCTTCCAGCTTTCTCCTTGGCAAAGGTTCCTTCTTGTTTCCAGGATGATCTAATTTTCTGTAGTCAGGGGTCCTGTACTTATACCCCTAAAAGTATTTGTTCCCTTTGTGCAGGAGGGCTCTGAGCCCAGTCTGAACCAGTTCTGGGTGTTCCTTGAGCACCTTGTTTTCCTGGCTTCTCCTTTCCTTTCAGAGAGAGGGGCAGGGTCGTCAGCTGTCCAGTAGGAGATGGAGCCAGCATTGTGGAAGGCAGGCGCAGCCCTATTCAGGCCCAGGTGGTATCCCCTCCCACCAATCAAGATGCAGATGCAGTCACTCAGCCTAGGGCTGACCCAGCCAGCCTCCTGGGGGCTCCCCAGCCCCTGTCACTCTCAAACCAGACAGTAAATTCACAAACAGGCCAAGGCACACAGAAAGGTCAGACAAGAGAACAGCTACTTTCTAAAAGTGCTGTTCTCAACCACAGGATTTAAAAACAACCTTTCCTAAACGATGTGTTATTAAATTCTGAGTTCAGGGATACCAGACTTTTATGTCCTATCTTGCTCCTATGGGAAGATATGCTGGTAGCCACTGTAGCCAGCATCCCCCATGATAGCCTATGGGGCAAGATAGCCTTACAATAGTGAAAAACGAAAATGGCTGGAATTCACTACCAGAGCATGTCACCTGCACTAGTACATGTTCTACCTTTCACGAACACTGCGCCCTGCCCAAGGGGGTACCTTGGGCCTTCCATAGGGGTGACCAATGTGTACAGAACGGGAAGGGTTAGGCTTGGCCAGTGGGGACACTGACCAGGAGGACATGGCAGTTCACAGACTGCACACAGGCCCTGCAGTGGCAGGCCTGAGACGCCATTTTAGGGCTTCTCATGTGGGTGGCACAATCAGTTCTGCAGGCCCACTAGTAGCATTTGTATCACCCGCCCTGGCACACCCAGTGCACTTTACTAGGGAATTCTAGGTGATACAAATATGCCAATCATGGATAACCAATTACAATAACAATTTATACAGAGAGCATATGCACTTTAGCACTGATCGGCAGTGGTAAAGTGCCCAGAGTCCTATTGCCAACAACCACAGGTCAGGAAAAATAAGGGAGGAAGAAGCAAAAGGTTTGGGGATAATCCTGCAAAAAGGGCCATTTCTAACACAAGTGCTAAAGTCTATTGATTGCACTAACTTCCTCTTTCGTAGACTGCCTAATATCAAAATAGTAAATATTCTTCTTGCTTCATGTTATCAGGAATAGTACAAGATGAGCACTGAGCAGCATAACAAAATCTAAATTATAATGAAATGCATGTCTTTTTTAAAACGTATTTTTCATTCACATGGGAGGTAATAGCTTCCATCGCTCACGTTATTTACCAGAAAACGTGTGAAAAATAAGTTTCATGAACTTGGGCAATCTTGCAGGGAGTAACAGAATGTAAATAATGTTAGCCCAGCACAGTGTCTTGGAATCATGAGGTCAAGTGAGTGATAATGATGGACCACAACATTACCTAGCTTCCTTAAATTTGAAATATACTCCAGGCATTTTTCTCAGCAGTTGGCATTAAAGATGTCAATCAGTTCCATAGAGCTGCTGGCTGCTGCCAGTAATTTGGGGGTTTTCAGTGATCTAGCAAAAAAATTAAATGTGGAAGCTCTAACCGAAGAGTTTGCACAAAGAAAGGGAAAGAGGCAAACATTCTTTCAGTCAAGTACATATCTCCAATTCAGTGAACTAAGCCGTAGTAGTCTTCAGCCACCAGTTAATTTTGCCAGTCACTCTTCCTGGTGTAAGGAGGCTTCAGCCATGTGTCAACTTTTTAAGTATTGTTTTCTTCTGTACCAGCCTTGAAACGCTACAATTAATTTCTTCAGGCTTCTGCAAGTACTGTTCTTACTCATAGTGTGATTTTCTAAATGTATCTATCCCTTGAATCCCATGAGGAAGCAGTAAGTATTATGGTTTTCTGCCAGTATATCATACTTTAAATATTGGGCACTTATATGAAGGCTACCTCAAAATTCTGAAGATACGTTTATAGGGGCAAGAAGAAATGTATTCAGTTTAACCTTACATATATGGCCCTACTTGACACTTTCTTGTGCACAGACAAAAAGGGCATCATTTGAGTAAACATGTTTGTTTATTTTGCTGCTGAGCTTGTTATTGTTTTGCCAGTCACTTTTAAATATTTGCACCTTTATGCACAAACAGATGCATTGTTTGTTTAGACTTATTTAATGTATATGCTGCTAAACTTGTTATTGTATTACCAGTCACTTTGAAATAGTTGCGCCTTTATGCACTAATAAAAGGGGCATTGTTTAAATCTAAACATAAATCTAAATCCTGTATTTGTAAAGCGTGAACTACTCACCCCTAAGGTTCTCAAGGCACTGGGGGCCGTCAGGGAGATTAAATAAGCTATTACCCAGAGTCACAGTGCTGAGCTGCCGCCGGAAATCAAACCGTGGGGCCTGGGCTCTGGAGTCAACCAGCCGGGCCGCTGTGCCTCACTTCCACCTTGTTTTACCAGACAGGTTTGATGTTTATGCTGGTAAACTTATTATTGCTTTACCAGTCAATTTGAAATATTGTGTCTTCATGCACAAACAAAATGGGAATTAGTTTGAATAAATAGGTTTGATTTTTGTATGCTGCAGCCTGCTGCACACGTTATTGTTTTACTAGTCACTTTGAAATATTTGCACATTCAAAAACGGAATTGTTTACTTTAATTGGTTTGATTTTTGTCTGATGCTGTACTTGTTATTGTTTAAGAGTTGATTTGAAATATTTGTGCCTTTTATGCACAAACCAACGGGGGAATTGTTTGACTAACCTGGCTTTGTTTTTGCATACTGCTGGACTTGTTTTTATCATGCACTTTGAATGTATTTTCACCTTGATGCAAAAGGGAAAGGAGGGACTGTTTTACAAAACATGCTTGAGTTTTGAATATTGCTGGACTGGTGATTGCTTTATTATGCACTTTCAAAGAATTTGCACTTTACAAACTGCAGTTTGTATAGATTCTGTCATCAGTTACTTGCTGATATGGTTTGTTTTTATTCAACATGCTGGGTTATTAATGGTGTTTTTTGCACTTGTCTGTAACACGTAATGCTAAATCTTGTAATTAGCATTGCCTACATGCAGAAATTATAAATTCAAACAGACAAACATATGCATCAGTGTTCTGAAGCATGCAAACGGTTTTCATCCTCAGCCTTGTTTGCCTGTCTGTTTTGTCCTGCTTACTAATAAAGACATGATGGTAGAAATTAAAATTGCTTCCTCAGTTCACGTTTTTATCATGCACAACCCTTGCCGGCCACAAGTGTGTGGCATGCAGATAATTCACCAGTCTATTTATCTTGGATTTCGCAGGATATTGAGTTATATCATGTGTACTCATGTATGTTGTCAGTCGAGTCTATGAAATTGCAGGTTTTTGGTTTGTCTTTCAAAGTTTCAAGTTATTGTCCATCAATGTAAAGACCCGAATTTCATAGTTGTTGTTAGACCTGACATCATTGGCTTGAGTCTCTCCTCCATTTTTTCTGTTTGCCTCTACTGTTTTACGATGTTTTGCTGGTATATGCTTTGGGCGCCGTGTCACTGCTGATCAGTGCCATAGCGCAAGTGCTCCCGATGTTAAATTGATGTATCTATTGTATCCATGTTTGGCCTATTTTGGTTTACTGTCAGTCCCTAGTCTAGCGCACCAGGAGTGCCGGGGCTTGTAAATACAAATGCCGCTCGTGGGCTTGCAGCACGTGTTGTGCCACCCACAGGAGCGGCCTCGTAAAAGAATGTCTACGGGTCGGTCATTGCGAGACCCACGTGCAGTCTTGTACTGTCACGCAGGCTGCGCAGGTATACCTACTTGCCAGCCCCTCCAACCTCCCCTTGACTTCATGTTAGTCACCCCTATGGTAGGCCCACGGGCAGGGTGCATTGTACGTATAAGGTAGGACACGCCTGACCAAGTTGGCTTGTCCTGATAGTGAAGTACCGCCATCTTCGCTATTGCGAGGTAGCCTGCTCTCCGTTGGATAGAATGGGCCGCCGGGATTGTTAACGCTATGATCCTAGCTGGCTCGGGGAGCATGGTGCAATGTCGAGTTTGGTATCCCTGAACTCGGGGTTTAACTACGCATCCGTTGGTGTGGATGGTTTTTGGACTCTGGGTTCGAAAATAGTACTTTTAGAAAGTGTCTATTTTCTTGTCTAATCATATCTGGTTTCTGCTGGTCTTGCGTGTGTGTGACAGGAGCTGGGTGGCTCCACAGGTCTGGATGAGTCAGTGTGGGATGAGTGGGACATTTACATTGAGAGTAGGGGGAGAGTAGTTGTTGATAGCCTGCCTTGCCTGATACAATCCTGGCTCCACCTCCTGCTAAGCGACTGATGGCTCTGTGCCTGCCATGGACGATCCTAGCCCCACCTCCTGCCAGGGGGGCGATAGCTCTGCTCCTGCCACTATCAATGTTGGCTCCACCTCCTGCTGGGCGTCTGAGGACCCAGCCCTGCTCAATGAATAGGCCAGGTGCTACTGCCTAGCTCCACCCACCACAGACCCAGGATGTTGGGAAATCCCCGGCATGGACAAAGGGATCAAAGACGAGAAGGGGTATAAGAGAAGGACCCCTGAACTAGGAAATGAGATCACTTCTGACAAGGAACCCTGTAACCAAGGACAAGAGGCCTGCTGATCTAAGGACTGCCTACCCCTTCTGCCAGTGTGCTGTTGTTGGGGGAATCCTGCAGTGCTTCTTTATTTTTGCCAAGGAACCAGGAGAGAGGAACTGTGTGTGTACTCTCACGCTTGCTAAGAAAATCTCCAAGGACTGGAAGAGTGCCAGTCTCCTGCTGAAGTCACAGGGCTAAAGGACTTCATCTGCTAAGGTGCTATTGGCTGGAAGTGTGAATCCAGCGCCTCTGAAAGAACCAGCAATCACGACGACCGGACGCCGGGCCCGACCGACGCCAGCAGCAACGCCAGTGAGTGGGAGTACGGCTCTAGCTCCAGAGGACCTCGTGTCTGCACCGCTGCTGACCGCATCAACCGTGTGCCCACCGACGCCGTGAGCGCTGCTCACTCTGTGCAACCGCACCATCGACGACGCCTGCTGAGGCCTGCTTGACACCGAAGGCGCGACGCCGGATCGTTCGACGCCGCTGATCATCGTGTGCTTCATTTTCCAAGGTACTGTGTTGTTGGGGGTCCGTGTGACTCCGGGCTCGACGTAGCGCTCCTCGCGGTCGACGCCGAAACCCTTGGATTAACTTTGCCTCCACGTCATGTAGCCCCCGTGTGGGTTACCCTGTTGCTAAGAACTGTATTTCCAAGAAGAAGATCGCTTGATACTAAAGACTTTTCGTGCTGAAGAAGAAACTACCTTTGAACTATCCCTTTTTCCTTCCCAGAGTATTTATTCCGATTGTGTACAGTCTTGTCGTTATTTGGTCTTGTGCTAAGCCTTATATAAAAATACTTATTTTTATAATACTACTGTGTCGTGTCCATTTGTAGTGTATTCACTGTATTACTGTATGTGGTCATAATTGCTTAACACACAGCCTCTGAGATAAGCCTGTTCTGCTCTGCCAAGCTACCAAGGGGGTGAGCAGGGGTTATCGAAGGGTGTGATCCCCTTGCCCTGACTAGAAAAGGAGTGTCCCTATTTGTCAGAAGTGCATACCTCTGCCAACTAGAGACAGCGGTTCTAACAGTTGTTCATCGTTCTTCAGCGATAGGCAGTTCCTAAAACAATAGGGCCGCTCCTTGACATTGTTCTGAATGCTGTCTCAGTTAAATAGCCTGCTCTTGACAATAAAGTTACAAATGGCTTAGTTTATATGTTAAGAGAGTTTCCCACTTTCTTAATAATTAGAACCTTAAGCAAGGCAATATAGATGTATTTTTTATTAAATGTTTGAGATTGCAAATCGAAATAAACCAGATTTTTGGGAGGTGAGGCAAAGTGGTAGGTGGTGGGCCGGGCAACCGGGTGGGGGCCCTGCATGTGCTTAGCAGGGAGGGGGGGCTCAGGTTTCGTTACACAACTGGCCCCGTGCAAGCTGCAATCAGTGCTGGAAAGGATTGGGAGAAGGAGTTATCTAAGACTATGTTGGCCTACCGCATCACACCTACTGTGATGTGGTAGTGCCTTCGGAATTCTTAGGGAGAGCGGGCCATATACCAGAGATAATGCAGCTTTGTTGAAGTTACAGGGCAAACGGTCCCCCTCCGTTGTCACAGGTAATCGGGATGCAGTTGTATACTGTGTTCCTCGTCCAAAGCTCAGAGATACTCCTTCGGGAGTCAATTCTGGCACTATACAAACAAATAAATAAATCTGCTAAAGGCACAAAAAGTGTATGAGGAGTGAAAGAAGTGAAGTTGTCTGTGGGAGACTGGGTAAGAGTGAAGTTAGGAGTGAGTTCTAGGAAAAGAAGTAGCACATTTTTGGAACCGCTCCTCGTGAAGGAACTTTATTCACGTTTGGCATTGTTGCATTTGAACAGAATGGCCAAGTGTAATAAAGTATTGGGTGGAAGCTCGATGAAGGAATGCGTGGTAGATGGGAAGGGAGTGATTACTGGTTTCGGTTTGAAGTGGAACAAACTGGTTGTGAGAACAGAGGAAGAGATGAGAGTTCACTGGGAAGTTAGGCATCTTGTGATGAAGTGGTGACACATGAGGAAGATCTGCGAGTTCCTTTTTGCTCAGGAATGTCTACTGGTGTGGGCAGGCACGTGACATTGCCTAAGAAACACATGAAATAGTCATGTGAAATGTTAACAGAAATGTTATGTTCTAGCAAGATGTATGATATTTTGGTGCAGAGCCACAGAAATGTTATTGTTAGTTTCGGTTGCAAATATGTGGTCATTTCTAATCGCATTCTGTTTCGCCGTACTGGCATCTTAATGTTTATGTCTAGCTGCGATTCTATAATTCTTGTTTTTTGGGAAAATTAACGATTGTAAAGAGGTAGATGTGTAGTGTTGAGAAGTACTGTATTGATGTCGTGAGTGTGGCATCACTCAGTTCTATGGTGGAATGTGGAGGAGAGAATGTTGGGGGACACAGTTAGGGGAGATCATGTTGGAGTTGTGCACGTTTACCTGCTCTACCTTTGTATGGAATACACTTACCTATAATTCCTCAGACTGGTGTACACTCTCAATTACAGGGACTCACTTGCTCCACAGATATAACAACCTGCTGGACTTCTGAACACAACTCAGATCTCACTTCCTCTACTGACGCAGCCCTCTCACTCCCAAAATCAGGCTTTCTTTGATCCCTCCACTGCTTATCTCAAGGCGACTTCTTAGCGCTAGAGAAATGCCCATAACAATATTTCCAGATTAGCTGCTCTCTTTCACCAATTTCGCCCTTCATTTTTTTTATTAATGACTGAAAGCGTTGACCCTGGAGGGAAGAGTGCATAAGAAACTCGGAGGCCCCAGTAAAACACAGCACAGTACATCTACATTAGTAAAGAGAGTACGGTAACCGCTATGTATACACACAGTTTCAATTCAATAACTAGCCCAAGTCTCTACCAAGCTTGCGGAATCACAGGCTGATTTGGCGGCATGTCCGTTTGCACCTATGGTTTGATACATAGCCATAACCTGCTGAGAAATCTAGAGTTGGCTGTATTATTTTTTTAGGAGTTTTATGTAGCCCGAACTTGACCCGAAGTTATCAGAGCGCTTTACACGAGCACCAGTTGCGTTACACAAGCTCACAATCACATTCATTTTTGTTAGGCGCGGGGAGATTAAGGAATCTGCCCAGAATCACAGGATGTTGAGTGTCCTTGCCGAGACTCGAACGCGGTTTCCCAGATTTGAGATGCACCGCCCTAGCCGTTAGGCCACATCCTGCATTGTTGGAGTTTGTGCACCTTATATCGGAAAGATAACACGCTGCTTGGGTTCAAACTACTTTGTAATAAGTAAGGGGGCGCGAGAAGCGGTCATGTTTGTGTGTATGTGTGTGAGATGTTCGACGCTCACCTGCTACGCGATGGAAAACTGCGTCACACAGGGCGGAGGGGTGAGAGGTCAGAGGGTAATGTCTAATAGCTTAGGATAGCGGTACAGATAATCGCCAAACGACGTTATCCGAAGCAAACCTGGAAACCATATTTACTGCATATACCTAATTTGGTTTTAAGTTATGGATGTTTCGAGCGATTGTGCTTTTCAACGCAGCAGTTGGCCTGTAGCTGCTGGACACAATGATATCTGAAGTGTAAACAAACCTCTGTGCCCTTAGAGACTTATCACCGAGCACAATGCGGGTCATTCTTCTGCCGAGGGGCTCCGGGGCCCAATTATCACATCTGCCTTATCCTGCGGGAGGGGCTCTCGGCAGACTCGTGTCTGACACTGTGTGCTCTGCAGACGGGGAGGGGGCAGCGCAAGACATTAGTGTCCGTGTTCTGGGAGGAGACAGGAGGGTGGTGGGGGGGGGAACTGAAAACAACCCTTCACGGAGTGTTGTTTTCTTTTTTCTAAAGAACTCGGGATGTCCCGTGCTTCGTGGGAGGAGACAGTTCAGTTGAGTTATCATTGTTCCTTCGCATTATGGTGCAGCTTTTGTTTTGCATTGACCCGTCCCGTCTTAGTCAGTGAAAGTATTTGCAAGGGTTCGTGCCCAGCTCCATTCGCCCCGCCCACCATAGCTGCAGAATGTACCGAGAGGTAAAGCAGAATAAAACAGACATTGCGCCCTACTTCGCACATGCATTCGTCAATTTGCCTTTCACTAAGCCTTATAAAGCAGCATTTGAGTCAGTTAACAAGCCTACAGGTGTGCTTAAAATCTGAACTTCTACGTATTTGCATACGGTTGAATATTGACAATATTACGAAAAGGAAATAAATACTGCTTGGTGGACCCTAAAAGTGCAAAGGGCGAGCCAAACGCACGTTTTTGTACACGCGTTTGAAAGCCGTAAGTGGACTCCGGCTGCCAGGCAGGTGGACGACAAACAGGCATCTGTAAGAGCGGCCCCTCTGCTATCTATCGCAGCTCGGACGGTGAAGTGCGAGACTTGCCGCCCTCATCAGATAAACGGAGATTAGCAACCTTTGTGGGATTTCCTCATTAAAGCCCGGGGTGCCAGGGGCGGAGGGACCCGGGGCAGTCGGCTGCAGCCTTGACAGACATGTGGCAGCGCCGGGCCACTTCAGTCCCACCCCTCTCATCTCCTTCCTTCCGAGTGAGACTGACCTCGCCCCAGCCCTACCCGCCCACTTCCACCAGATTCCGCAGCTGGCATATGGGCGTTTGGATTTATACGGATACACTGAGATAAAGCTTCTGTGGCTGACAAGTAGACCCGTCTTTGCACTTGTGACGCACGGCACAGACAGGTGCAAGATTAAAGAGACATAAGGTGGAATCAAGACGGCGCCGTCTTGGTATTCGCCCCCCCCCCCCATTACTCGAAGCACTGACAGGCCGCATGTTTCTAAACAAAACTTTGGGCTCCGGCACCTATTGTTGAACAAATTAAGCACGGCGTACTGCGCGACATCCAGCCAGTCCATACAGACAATGGGAAGTGAGCAGACCCTGGAAGTAAATCTATATTAGCTAAAAGCTCATGGTAGGTTTTCGAAGTAAGGCATACAAAAGGACAAGGGACGGCTCTGAATTGCTGCTAGTTCTAGTTGGATGGTATCTTTTATATTGAAGGGAGCGAGAGATGGTCTAAAGGTGTCTATTCTTGTCATTTTTTTATCAACCACTGTAACTACCAACGTGTTGTTTTCTGCCTGACGTATAGTTCATTGTCTAAAGCCCATACGCTTCACTACATTTGGATGGGAATACATCACTGCAGTTGGTCAAGTGTATTTTCCACAAAATACCTCTCTCTGCAGGTCCCCCCAGGCTTCCTATTACAGAATCGGAATACCGGCTGTTTAGGTCGGAATTTCAGCGTGATAAAAACTGCGAATGCTGTCGCGGTTTTCACTCATTTGAATTTTGAAATTTGGCATTACTCAAGCAGCACCTGTATATGTGTGAGTGTGGAGGGGAAAGTGTACATTCTTTGTATTCTGCGCTGCCTTCGTTGACCGCCTCTTCTATGGAAGTCACTAATATCTAGCTGGGCAATACTTAGTTTTTCAACCTTGGAAGGATGACAGGCCACAATTAATTTGCAACTTTTCAAAATCGTGATCTGCAGGTCAAATTACATTGAAGAAAAGCGCTCTGTAGCTGACTTGTCTTTCGGATCTTATAAGTTTGTAGCACTGTGACATAGGAAAGGAACCCCAGAAGTGCTGTGTGGACTGTGGAGCCCCAAGCAACAACTAGCCATCACAAGAACTGACCTGAGGCAGAATTATTTTGTTAAAGATAAACATCTCTCGCGTGTTTTTAACAAGAACATATTTTGCAAAACATTAATGACTGAAAAACAATCACTTCACCAATCAATAAGTTACAGTTCTTGGAAAATATTAATGCTCCCCATACAGATTACGCTAAAGTAGACATGTTAATTTAACCAGCCCAATTCACAATTTTCGTGAGCCCACTATGTGACTCCTCTCCTGGTTCTTAACATCCCCAGAAACCAGATAAAAGATCTCACCCGTAATAAGAAAGTCCTCAAAATATTGCTTCCTCAGAGTCACTCAGATAATAATCTATAATAACCATGCCAAAAGTAAGCCATCCCTGTAGGGCCCCGAGCTTGTGGAAATGAGGCGGGCTGAGCAACCAGACCACTAATTGATACCCCGGCACATATCGCATCCCTCACACCCCAAAGAGCTAAAACAATGGCGCCCCCAGCCAAATGCAGGCCCGAAACTGCAGTGGCAGCGTCCACCCTCAACCAAAATATTTGTAAGGCTCCCAAATGCCCCACTGGAGGCTCAAGATGAAAATAGCCAATCATACAAAATCAATTAAACAGAATTGTTTTTGATGTGAGCTGTATTGCCAACCATGATCCCCACCCCAAAATACTACAGTTAACCCCTTGCGTGCTGCCTTCGGCCGTTGGCCGATGGCAGCACTACCTCCCTAGTGCTGCCGTCGGCCAACGGCCGACGCAGCCCCGCCCACTCTTCAGAACGCCCGCACCACCGCGGTTAAGGCGTTAAAGAAGAAGAAAAGTATCAACCATGCAATTGGAAACAAGCAATAACAAGCATTGGAAATGCAATAGGGCTCGCATTAGGAAAGTTTGAGCTTATAAATGATTTTTTTGTTATTTATGTGTTATATTTTAAAATAGCTAAATTATTAGCTTGGTCATTTACAATGCCAATAGTTATAACTTTTGCAAACGTGACACCTATAGCATTTGTAATGCAACATGTTTTGTATTTACGTGACTTAGATGTATTGATATTACAAATAACAATGGCTTTTAATTTTTTTAAATGATTAATACTTAAATAATTTATTTAATTTGTAATGGCAATAGCTTAAACTTTTGTAAATAACTTTTGTGAAGATTATGTTCAGTGTTTTTTATTGTGACGAAAATCCAAGAACAGAAGTGAAATATTAACATTTTTTGTGATTTGTAATAAAGCGTGAAAGCTTGAAAACAGCTTGAAACATTGAAAGAACATATTTGAACCAGTGATGCTGTGGTTGCGCTGAGTTATGCTGTGGTTGCGCTGAGTCATGCTGTGGTTGCGCTGAGTCATGCTGTGGTTGTTGGTTGCGCTGAGTCATGCTGTGGTTGCGCTGAGTCATGCTGTGGTTGCGCTGAGTGGTGTCTGCATCGGTGTAGCTTAGTGGGTGCATTGGTGGAGATGTTTGGTGTGTGCATTGGTGAGCTTAGTTGGAGCATCGGTGGAGCTGTGTGGTGGGTGCATCGGTGGAGCTTAGTGGGTGCATCGGTGGAGCTGTGTGGTGGGTGCATTGGTGGAGCTTAGTTGGAGCACCGGTGGAGCTGTGTGGTGGGTGCATCGGTGGAGCTGTGTGGTGGGTGCATCGGTGGAGCTGTGTGGTGGGTGCATCGGTGGAGCTGTGTGGTGGGTGCATCGATGGAGCTGTGTGGTGGGTGCATCGATGGAGCTGTGCGGTGGGTGCATCGATGGAGCTGTGCGGTGGGTGCATCGATGGAGCTGTGTGGTGGGTGCATCGGTGGAGCTGTGTGGTGGGTGCATCGGTGGAGCTGTGTGGTGGGGGCATCGGTGGAGCTGTGTGGTGGTTGCATCGGTGGAGCTGTGTGGTGGTTGCATCGGTGGAGCTGTGTGGTGGTTGCATTGGTGGAGCTGTGTGGTGGTTGCATCGGTGGAGCTGTGTGGTGGGTGCATCGGTTGAGCTGTGTGGTGGGTGCATCGGTTGAGCTGTGTGGTGGGTGCATCGGTGGAGCTGTGTGGTGGGTGCATCGGTGGAGCTTGTGGTGGGTGCATCGGTGGAGCTGTGTCGGTTGAGCTGTGTGGTGGGGGCATCGGTGGAGCTGTGTCGGTGGAGCTGTGTGGTGGGGCATCGGTGGAGCTGTGTGGTGGGTGCATCGGTGGAGCTGTGTGGTGGGGGCATCGGTGGAGCTGGGTGCATCGGTGGAGCTGTGTTGGTGGAGCTGTGTGGTGGTTGCATCAGTGGAGCTGTGTGGTGGGTGCATCGATGGAGCTGTGTGGTGGGGGCATCGGTGGAGCTGGGTGGTGGGTGCATCGGTGGAGCTGTGTGGTGGGTGCATCGGTGGAGCTGTGTGGTGGTTGCATCGGTGGAGCTGTGTGGTGGTTGCATCGGTGGAGCTGTGTGGTGGTTGCATCGGTGGAGCTGTGTGGTGGTTGCATCGATCGGTGGAGCTGTGTGGTGTGTGCATCCATGGAGCTGTGCGGTGGGTGCATCGGTGGAGCTGTGTGGTGGGTGCATCGGTGGAGCTGTTTCGGCTGAGCTGTGTGGTGGGGGCATCGGTGGAGCTGGGTGGTGGGTGCATCGGTGGAGCTGTGTCGGTGGAGCTGTGTGGTGGGGCATCGGTGGAGCTGGGTGGTGGGTGCATCGGTGGAGCTGTGTTGGTGGAGCTGTGTGGTGGTTGCATCAGTGGAGCTGTGTGGTGGGTGCATCAGTGGAGCTGTGTGGTGGGTGCATCAGTGGAGCTGTGTGGTGGGTGCATCAGTGGAGCTGTGTGGTGGGTGCCTCGGTGGAGCTTTGTGGTGGGTGCATCAGTGGAGCTGTGTGGTGGGTGCATCGGTGGAGCTGTGGTGGGTGCCTCGGTGGAGCTTTGTGGTGGGTGCATCGGTGGAGCTGTGCGGTGGGTGCATCGGTGGAGCTATGCGGTGGGTTCATCTGTGGAGCTGTGTGCTGGGTGCATCGGTGGAGCTGGGTGGTGGGTGCATCAGTGGAGCTGTGTCGGTGGAGCTGTGTGGTGGGGCATTGGTGGAGCTGGGTGGTGGGTGCATCGGTGGAGCTGGGTGGTGGGTGCATCGGTGGAGCTGTGTTGGTGGAGCTGTGTGGTGGTTGCATCGGTGGAGCTGTGTGGTGGGTGCATCGGTGGAGCTGTGTGGTGGGTGCATCGGTGGAGCTGTGTGGTGGGTGCATCGGTGGAGCTGTGTGGTGGGTGCATCGGTGGAGCTGTGTGGTGGGTGCATCGGTGGAGCTGTGTGGTGGGTGCATCGGTGGAGCTGTGTGGTGGGTGCATCGGTGGAGCTGTATGGTGGGTGCCTCAGTGGAGCTGTGTGCTGGGTGCATCAGTGGAGCTGTGTGGTGGGTGCATCAGTGGAGCTGTGTCGGTTGAGCTGTGTGGTAGGGGCATCGGTGGAGCTGGGTGGTGGGTGCATCGGTGGAGCTGTGTTGGTGGAGCTGTGCGGTGGTTGCATCAGTGGAGCTGTGTGGTGGGTGCTTCGGTGGAGCTGTGTGGTGGGTGCTTCAGTGGAGCTGTGTGGTGGGTGCATCTGTGGAGCTGTGTGGTAGGTGCATCTGTGGAGCTGTGTGGTGGGTCCATCGGTGGAGCTGTGTGGTGGGTGCCTCGGTGGAGCTGTGTGGTGGGTGCCTCGGTGGAGCTGTGTGGTGGGTGCCTTGGTGGAGCTGTGTGGTGGGTGCCTTGGTGGAGCTGTGTGGTGGGTGCCTCGGTGGAGCTGTCTGGTGGGTGCCTCGGTGGAGCTGTGTGGTGGGTGCATCGGTGGAGCTGTGTGGTGGGTGCTTTGGTGGAGCTGTGTGGTGGGTGCATCAGTGGAGCTGTGTGGTGGGTGCATCAGTGGAGCTGTGGCATCGGTGAAGCTGTGTGGTGGGTGCATCGGTGGAGCTTAGTGGGTGCATTGGTGGAGCTGTGTGGTGGGTGCATTAGTGGAGCTTAGTTGGAGCATCGGTGGAGCTATGTGGTGGGTGCATCGGTGGAGCTGTGTGGTGGGTGCATCGGTGGAGCTGTGTGGTGGGTGCATCGGTGGAGCTGTGTGGTGGGTGCATTGGTGGAGCTGTGTGGTGGGTTCATCGGTGGAGCTGTGTGGTGGGTGATTCAGTGGAGCTGTGTGGTGGGTGCATCGGTGGAGCTGTGGCATCAGTGAAGCTGTGTGGTGGGTGCATCGGTGGAGCTTAGTGGGTGCATTGGTGGAGCTTAGTTGGAGCATCGGTGGAGCTGTGTGGTGGGTGCATCGGTGGAGCTGTGTGGTGGGTGCATCAGTGGAGCTGTGTGGTGGGTGCATCGGTGGAGCTGTGTCGTTGGAGCTGTGTGCATCGGTGGAGCTGGGTGGTGGGTGCATCGGTGGAGCTGGGTGGTGGGTGCATCGGTGGAGCTGTGTAGGTGGAGCTGTGTGGTGGGTGCATCGGTGGAGCTGTGTGGTGGGTGCATCGGTGGAGCTGTGTGGTGGGTGCATCGGTGGAGCTGTGTGGTGGGTGCATCGGTGGAGCTGTGTGGTGGGTGCATCGGTGGAGCTGTGTGGTGGGTGCATTGGTGGAGCTGTGTGGTGGGTTCATCAGTGGAGCTGTGTGGTGGGTGCCTCTGTGGAGCTCTGTGACGGGTGCATCGGTGAAGCTGTGTGGTGGGTGCACGGGTGGAGCTTAGTGGGTGCATTGGTGGAGCTGTGTGGTGGGTGCATTGGTGGAGCTTAGTTGGAGCATTGGTGGAGCTGTGTGGTGGGTGCATCGGTGGAGCTGTGTGGTGGGTGATTCAGTGGAGCTGTGTGGTGGGTGCATCGGTGGAGCTGTGGCATCAGTGAAGCTGTGTGGTGGGTGCATCGGTGGAGCTTAGTGGGTGCATTGGTGGAGCTGTGTGGTGGGTGCATTGGTGGAGCTTAGTTGGAGCATCAGTGGAGCTGTGTGGTGGGTGCATCGGTGGAGCTGTGTGGTGGGTGCATCAGTGGAGCTGTGTGGTGGGTGCATCGGTGGAGCTGTGTCGTTGGAGCTGTGTGCATCGGTGGAGCTGGGTGGTGGGTGCATCGGTGGAGCTGTGTAGGTGGAGCTGTGTGGTGGGTGCATCTGTTGAGCTGTGTGGTGGGTGCATCTGTGGAGCTGTGTGGTGGGTGCATCGGTGGAGCTGTGTCGGTGGAGCTGTGTGGTGGGTGCATCTGTTGAGCTGTGTGGTGGGTGCATCTGTGGAGCTGTGTGGTGGGTGCATCTGTGGAGCTGTGTGGTGGATGCCTCGGTTATTTTCTTTCTATTTTGTAAAGGAGTCAGGTAAACGGAGCTACCAGGGAATATACAGCAACTACCTTTTTGCACTCTAGGATCAAAATGTGCTATAAGGTGTCTGAAAGATGGCATGTTGACGCTATACAAAGGACAGGACCTATACTAATATCCAGCGAATAAAACATTTTTAAAAAGTCTCTTTAGCTTACAGGCTAGCTCAAGCCCGGCTCATTCCTCCTTCGGGGAGTCAAAAAGCTCTAAAATGTATAGACGCAATATGTAGGCACTACGGAAACTACCAATAAATAAACAAATAAATATATAAATGAAGAAATGTGTCTAGTTTGTAAACAATGCTGCGTGGCATATCTAGCTTTTCTTCAATCGCTGCAGGCTATGCAAGTGATCGGACGTGACTGGAGGGCTACATGTTGGTGCTATACAAAGCACCGATACCTACAATAGTAATATAATATAGTATACCAAAAAGTGAGTACTTGCTGCTCTGGAACGTCTAAGTGTTCTGAAGTTTTCGAACGGCAAATTGTTAGCCCTATACCTAATAGGAGCACACATTTGAAGAAAATACATTTTGATGTCTCCTCTGTGATAGTACAGCACTCTGCCTCTCTTACCCAACACTCACAGACCGCCACGTCAACACAGTCTGCGAGTTCCATTAGGGTTTGTGATAGAGGAAATATGTCGTTTTTTATTTGTAACACATTTAGATATAAGCCTGTATTTATTTCTACGAAGCCCTGCTTCTGGCAATCGAACAGTGTACATTTCAAGCCAACAATCGAAGCCATTGTAGAAAAAAACAAGCAAAGTCTGCGCTGCACATCTGTCATATTTTGCTAAAGCACTGAAATTTATAAGCAGCAATGTGCAGGAGATGGTGTGGGGGCCTTGGGATTTTTAGATTAGGCAAACTGCAAGCCGTGATGGGTGGCGAAGCCCTGAATTGCTTTGCAAACAAAGGGAGGGAGCGGGACGACCACCTCTGTTTTTGAGCATCTGAATAATAAAGCACCGAGTCAGGGAAACCCTGGCACAGACTGTAAAACTGAAGCCCTGGTGGCGTAAGATGGGAGTCAGCAATTGAGAAAACAAGTTAAACAGGTTGTAAAAGGAGACTGAAAGTACGGCCGGCTGGCCGTGAATAATTAGTGGGTGAGAAATGCGCTGGGAGGGCTGCCTTTGATGTGGTAATGCGAGGCAGGCAGGCAGGCGGCTGGTGGCATTGTGCACGCGCTTTTTAGGGCTTGCGCTTGCGCAATGACCTAAAAAGCACATGCACTTCAAGAAATCGCCAGTGGTAGTTAAAGTCTGGATAGGCCATAATAGAGCTTCGCCAGCGATGCGCAGAAGCGCATCAGCAGGCGAGCCCTAAAAACACTTCCATTACAACAAAGCAACCCCTAAAACTGAAAACTCCCAAACCTGAAAGGGATATATTGATGGGAAAACTGACTGGCAGGGATCACGTGAGGAGGTGCCTGGAGGTCATCCAACAAAAGAGGCCGTCCAACTCTTAATCCTCTCCTTTTATAGGTGGTTGACCCACACACACTCATCCCTTTTCCACACCAAGAAACGCCCCTGCCACCCACATCTTCTGGCGGAAGAAGAACTTTGCCAAAAAGATCCTCAAGATGTTGTATTTCGAGAGGCTTCACCTGGCCATTGCCTTCATTCCTGTGGGCTTTTTCTTGCATGTGGTATCCAACAGCGCAATCCACCTAAAGCTTATTGAGTCAATTTCCAAGCGCTTGCCTGTGTCATAAATGTCGGCTTCTCAAGTACCAGGATGGAGTGGGGTATTGCTAGATCATGACCCGGAAAGAAAGAAAGAGGAACAGGATTGCCTGCTATGAGTTTGGAGAAGAAAGTTGGGGTTGGTTTGTCTCACATCAAAATCAGTCTCCCCCAAGGTAGCTAAGCGGATTTTGAACATAAAACCTACAGATTGGACGGATCTGTAGTGCACATATAATCTCTGCTCAAAGCACAGGAAGGAATGCAAAAGATGACTGTGGTGGATGGAAAACCTGAATGTCCAACACAAATCCTTTTTGGTCTGTGAGATGGTAGTAGGACTCCAATGATAAAACTACATCTGCCGCCTTAACATGGAATCAGAAGATCCTTTCCCAGTATGGCCATCACACGTCTTCTTGTGCAGCATCCATTGATATGAAAGCGATCAGTACAATATAATTACAGCGACTGGCAATATGGAGCACCTTTTCGAGAGAGGCATGACATGTGATTCAGGCTGTCACATCCTGCCTAAAGTCCATGCTGCTGTAATACTTTATTAACATTTTACCTGTAAAAGGAGCCGAAGGGTTTCTTGGAAAATATAGATAAACGCTATCTATGTAGCTCAATTACAGATTGTCAGAGGAGAGCAGAAGTGAACTTGATCCTAACAAGGCAAACAAGCTTGGGTAAAGGTCAAACAAAAAAAATGAAACAAAACAAACACAAAGTGGACTTCTAAAAAAACAGCAAAAGAGACCTTTAGGCTCACACGAAAATGGCTTAGAAGACTCATCATAGCAATGAAAAAGTACAAAGGGCGATTGCTCTGTTCAGTGGCCGAAAACATGCAGGAATCAGAGAGGTGCGGCAGACACTTTATCCAGCAGATGAGACTGAAACCGAAGAGCAGCATACTTACCTTGGGAATTTGCAATGACAAAGGTCTCTTGCTTAGTGACTGAGAACATGGAACAGCCCTTTACTTCAGAATCCATCCAGCGTTTCATAAAAACCTTGAAAATTAATAAAACCAGATGTCCACATAGCTTTGAGGCCCTTTAGCAGTGTGAAAAGTATCTACTTTGGTGGCAACCCTTAAAATACCTTTTATTTGTTTTTCAGATATGGGTATTTCTCTCACTCCGTGACCATTACAAACACTCAAACACCATGAAGCCCCATTAGTATGGCGGGCGGACTTTGTCCGCCCGCCATACCCTCGGGAACCGGGAACGCCTGCTGAGGGGGCGGCGGTCCCGCACTCCCAATTAGTATGCGCCCGCTACACTGGCGGGCGCATGGAGCATCTGCAACATTGCGGCGGGCGGTGCAGAGAACACCGCCCCGCAATGCCACAGAGGCAGGTTGTGCATTTCAATGCACAACGTGACAGGCACCGCGCGGTGCCTGCCACGTTGTTCATTGAAAGGCAGGGGGTACCATAGGTAAAGCGGCGGATGGACTTTACGTCAGCCGCGGACGGTCTTTCCGTCCGCCACGGACCCTCTAGCCATTGTAATATGGCGGAGGTCTTTTCTGCAAGGATGGTGGGGGCGATCCGCCCACCATCCTAATGGGGCCCAAAGTGTTGTGCAAAAATTCTTGCCCAGGACTGAAGGAGGGGCTGCCTTCCCTGATTTATCTAGGTTGATGAGAATTGTGCAAGGACTTCAAGCATTTAAAACAAAAGTAAGTTTGTTCATATAATTCTTAAAGCAAACAAGCAAGGGAGGCCTGCAGTGTTGATCTTCCTAGACATTAAAAAGACAATTGACCTGGTGGAATGTGCCTTCCTAGATCTGGTTCTCATAAAGTTTGATCTCTGGGGTCAATATGTCTAGACTGATTCTAGTGATGTATATGCATCTTTTGGTCAGGGTCCTGGTGAATGGCCACCGGTCTAAGGTGTTACCCTATTATGGAGCGACAAGACACGGGTATCTACTACCATTTCTTTGATTTGCAGTGCCTTGCTACCAGGGTAAACGCCATGACAGGGATATCAGGAGTATTATGTTGAAAAAGAAGGAAACAATCATTTAAATGATGTAGTAATGTTCCTTCAGGATTCCAAAAACTGTATCACGGAGCTTTCAAAGCAGAGAGGAAGCTTTTCTTCAGATTCCGGATTTAACTGAAATTTTGAATTTCTCACAAAACATCCTCAAGTGGTTGCATTATTTAAATTCATCTCCTCTCTACAGAAGTTTAAATTGGGTGTCCTGGCAGCGGGTCCCATTTTTTCCCACCTACTTTTCAGCATTTGCTTTAAGCAGGGAGTTGGAGGTTGGTAAACAAGACTTTGATTTTAGATGTAATGATCCTGAAAGCGGCAGCTTGGGTGGTAGAATGACTGGCCATCCCTTGCTAGTAATAACAAACCTAAGTTGGGTGTTTTCCAAATCCATAATTACATTTTGAAATAAGCATGGGATAAAAAAAATCCAAGTTTGAACAGTTTCTTGAACTTGAAGTTAGCCGTGGAACTTACATGAGGAGGAAGGGTGTTCCAATGATGGGCCACAAGATATGAAAAGACGCAGGCGCCTGACCTGGCGAGACAGGCACAGGGGGTGTGGGCCACGAAAGCGGATTATCCGAGGACTCTAACTGATCTATGAAAAGATATTCTGTTATGAAAGTAATAAGGACCTGCAGCATGGATCGCTCTGTCAGAGTGGCATAGGAGTTTAAAGATGGATCACTTATGCATAGGTAACCAATGTAGAGACTTGAAGGTCGGGCCTAGGAAGAGCACACGGACAAGTTCAACACAGTGTTTTGAAGGGTTTGAGGGATTCGGCAATACCCTTATAAATAGCATTGCCATAATCCATCTAACTGGTTATTAGTACTTGGATGACAGTTGTACAACAGTCCAAAAAAAGCCATTGAAAGGTGTTGCACAAAATGCTAAGGATCTAATGGCAGATACCACTTTTCATGGAAAAGGAATTGTCCCCAGGTTCCTTGCCCTGTTAGTGGGTGAAGGATAGGAGCCAAGCTTGCTAGGTCATCAGTCTGGGGCCCAAATGATGTTCCCTTTGCTGAAAAGAATGACCTGTCTCATCTCCATAAGCTTCAGACAGTTGTCCTTTATCCAGATAGCAAACGTATACTTGCAGTCCAAAAATCTAAATGCAGTTTCTTCAACATTCTTTGAGTTGGAGATAATACGCTGAGTGTCATCAGCATATGATATGATTTCAGGGCACATGTTCTTATAATGCTGGTCAGTGGTATCATCTAAATGTTCAAGAGGGTCGGGTTAAAAGAGAACCCTTGGAGGAGTCCCTGATTTATAGAAACCAGTTCTGATTTGAAGGTGGGGAAAGTGAGGGGATTGAGTTCTATCAGTTCGAAAGCCTGGAACCACTGCAGGGCCTTAGAATGAATACTCATCTCATACATGTTTTGGATGTAAGACGTGTGATGATGCTGAATGCCGCAGAGAACAGAATGAATGAGGGCCATTGGTCTGGCTTCATCCAAGCCACACTTAATAGCATCAGAGGCTGACAACAATGCAGGTTTTGTGCTGTGGCAAGCCCTGAAGCCTGACTGTGAGAGATCTAAAATGGCCCAGAGAAGAAATTGTGGCAAAGATATCATGGGTCAAGAATATCGACAGGCAAAATATCGTGGTCAAGAATATCGATTTTGGGTAAGTAATATCGATGTAAAATATATCGAAGTGTTTAATATTGTATGCAAAAATATAGATGTTAAAAAATATCTATTTTTTATTAATGTTATGTATTTTAGTATATATTTTATATGTGTGTGATGCATATATTTTTTGTATAAGAATTGTTTGTATTTTTATTGTATGTGTTAAATTTTAGTAGTTTGCGTTTTTAGTTCCGTAGCGTGTTGCGGGTTTATATGGGAATAGTGTGGAAAGTAATTTAATTATAGTAAATTTATTGAATAATTTTTATTTATTAATATTTGTTGAATTGAGTTGTTATAGTGTTAAATGTGTATGTCATTTTTATTAATATTTAGTTGTTAATTAATTGTAATTCATTAATTGGCAATTAATTATGTTAACTGTGAAATTATTTTTAGGTGTGTGTTGTGGTGTTTATTTAGGTGCAAATGGTGGGAAGTAATTTAGGGGCTCATTACGATTGCGGGCGGACCTGAGTCCTCCCGCCATCGTTGCAGTATTTGGGACCCTCCGCCAGACATGCTGCGGTCCCACCACTGCAATTAGGATGCGTCCGCCAGACTGGCGGGTGCCAGGGTACTTAACATTGCGGACGGTGCTGCTGCACCGTACGCAATGTTAATATTTCATGCACTGAATATCTCTGCACTATGTGGCAGGCACCACGTGGTGCCTGCCACTGAGTGCATGGAAATGCAGGGTGGTACAATGGGTAACCCCCAGTGCAACCCCCAACACAGAGGGGGCTGGCAACGGGCCCCCGAATCCAGCCTTTCCATGGCGGTGGAAGGAAGACTGATGGCAGCATTATAATCTGGTGGGCAGTGCCTGCTAGGCACCGCAGCCATGTTATGGCCCCTTGTCATCTGCCAAGCAATCTGACTGATTGCTTCTGGCGGACCTGTAGCCAACGGACTTTCCTTCCACCGCGGACTGATTGGGATTCCCACCGCCATCCTAATTCGGCGGTGAGAATATCACAGTGTGACGGTGGAAGGAACGCCACTGCCAGGCCCGGCAGTAATAATTAGTTGTTAATTAATTTTAATTAATTAATTACCAATTAATCATCTTAATTGTGTAATTATTTTAGGTGTGTGTTGTGGTGTTTATAGGTGAAAATGGTGGGAAGGGTGGGAAGTAATTTATTTTTAATTGATGAATTAATAATTCGTTGTTAATTCATTTAAATTAATTAATTTACAATTAATCATGTTAATTGTTTATTTATTTTAGTTGTGTGTTATGGTGTTTATTTGTGAAAATGGTGGACGGGTGGGAAGTAATTTATTTTTAATTGAGAATTAATATTTAGTTGTTAATTTATCAAAATTAATTAATTAGTAATTAATTATGGTAATTGTGTAAGTCATATTAGGTGTGTGTGTTGTGCATATTATAATGTTAAAGAATGCACATTCAATGAATGTTTAATAATTATGTTTATTAATAATGCTTTTCAAAAGCATTATTAATAATTTTAATTATGGAAATACATGTAAATAAAACATTGAATTTTTTTATTGGTGGGTATTATAGGGTAGGAAATAAAAGAAGTACATTCACGTTTAACAAAAATATTTTTTGATTGGTAATATTTGCTTCTTTTAAATAAATATTGTTTATAAATGTATTTATTAATTTATTTTAGATAATAGTTGTACTTTTTGTTATATGTCATTAATATATTTAATGATAATGTTTAATATATTTAATCTGATATTTTAAAAATATTCTTTATTTATTTTTATGATTATTTTAAAAAAATGTAATTGTTTAAATGTTATTATTAATTGTTGTTTCTCTGCTATCCAACACTTTCCATACTGTTGCACTCACTGGAGTGGGAATAGTAATTGATACCCCTCTGCCATACAGCCCTTTCCCTACTGTTGCACTCATTGCAGTGGGAATAGTAATGTTTACTCCTTCACTATCCAACACTTTCCCTACTGTTGCACTTGCTTTAGTGGGAATAGTAATTGTTACCCCTCCGCCATATAGCTCTTTCCCTACTATTGCACATATTGGAGTGGGAATAGTAATTTTACCCCTTTGTTCTCCAGTACTTTCCCTACTGTTGCACTCACTTTAGTGCAGAGGTCTTCAAACTTTTTGATGCCAGGACCCCCTTGTAAAACCTTTTTAGGCGTAAGGACCCCCTTCCGACAAAAGATTTTAGAAACTGGTACTCCTCATCATCAACAACTATCTACAACCATAAATGCACCTGTTAGACCTCATCACATCCATCCATCCTTCACCCATCCACCCTTTCATCCTTCCTTCCATCCATACATCCATCATCCATCCATCCTTTCATCCTTCCATCCATGCATCCATGCATCCATCCTTTACCTATCCACTTTACCTGTGGAGAAGTGTGGCTCAGGGGTTAGAGGCGGCAGACCCGGAAGCTGAGATCGGCCCTGGACCAGGGTTCAATTCCCCGCCTCGGCGGGTCTTGGGCTCAAAAATTCCACGGACTCGATAATTCTCGCTCCGGTGCCTTCTCGACTCACGGGTTCACACTCTGCGACTCTGGGCAATAGCTTGCTTAATCTCCACAACGGCCCCTTGCGGCGGGATGCCTGGCTTTCACCTTGTGGATACCCTGCCGGGGTTATCTCACAGGGGAATACCAGGACGGGTTCCCTAAGCAAGCGCCGGGAAACCCTTTGTGGGTAGCTGTGCGCTATATAAGCTCAAATACATTTACATATCCATCCACCCATTATTCATCCACCCGCCTTTTCACACATCCATCCATCATTCATCCATGCAACCTTTTATCCATCCATACATCCATCCACCCTTTCATCCTTCCATCCATACATCCATCCTTTACCTATCCACCCATCCATCCATCCACCCACCTTTTCACACATCCATCCATCATTCATCCATGCAACCTTTTATCCATCCTTCATCCATCCACCCTTTTATCCATCCTTCATCCATCCACCCTTTCAGCCTTCCGTCCATACATCATTCATCCATCCTTTCATTATTCCATCCATACATCCACCCTTTCATCCATACATCCATCCTTCATCCATCCACCTTTTCATCCATCCATCCATCCATCCTCCATCCACCTTTTCACACATCCATCCATCCTTCATCCATCCATCCACCCTTTCATCTTTACATCCATCCACTCATCTTTACATCCATCCGCTCATCTTTACATCCATCCACTCATCTTTACATCCATCCACTCATCATTCATCCATCCACTCATCATTCATCCACCCACCTTTTCACACATCCATCCTTTCATCCTTACATCCATCCTTCCTTCATCCTTCCTTGCTTCCATCCATACATCCATCTACCCTTTCATCCTTCCATCCATCCTTCATCCATCCACCCTTTCATCCATCCACCCTTTCATCCATCCTCAATCCACCTTTTCACACATCCATCCATCCTTCATCCATCCACCCTTTCATCTTTACATCCATCCACCCATCATTCATCCACCCACCTTTTCACACATCCATCCATCCTTTCATCCTTCCATCCATCCTTCATTCCATCCATACATCCATCCACCCACCCTTTCATCCTTCAATCCTTACATACATTCATCCTTCATCCATCCACCCTTTCATTCATCCATCCACCCACCATTCATCCCCCACCTTTTCACACATCCATCCATGCAACCTTTTATCCATCCATCCTTCATCCATCCACCCTTTCATCCATCCATTCATCCTCCCCCCACCCACCTTTTCACACATCTATCCATATATATATATATACATAAGGTAACTGCAGTACAATTGTGGTAACGTTGAATCATGTGAACGTATGCGATTTTCACGTCAAATTATAAGTGAAACCCGCATTTGTTGGTACCTGCGGCGTATTTACCGTCTAGATTTACGGTTTAAAAGCGAGAATGAGCACTGTAATTAATTTTTCCTTTTGATTTCTAATAGATGTGACAAATGAACTAGCTATTGGAATTTTCTCGCATTTTGTATATATGTATATATGTAATATAGTGGACTGCATATTGAAAGATGGCCGCCGCAGAAATAAGGAATGTATTGTTTCATGTACCTTCGTTTATGTCAATGCACATGGATTGAGTCACGTGATTAATGACGATCACGTTGTTTCTTGATTTAAATTGAATTTGAAAACAATGTCAGTTACACTGACGAAGGCGGCAACGCCGAAACGCGTTTGTTAACTGACTGCCGAGGAGGTCTTTGATGAATAAAAGACTTGGCTGACCTACGCCGTATTGGCTTTGAGTGCTCTCATTTTCTATAAACCCGGGAGCTTTGGGTTTTTGCGTTTTGCCAATATATATATATATATACATACATACATACACACACATGTACACACACACACACATGTATGCATGTGAACAACCCAAATGACAGAGTGCGGGCAGCTAATGTGCATGTTTATTTAACACTTTTTTATGCACAAAATGCATCTTCCTGTCTAAAGCTACAAACATCATCAAATGCCAGTTTTGAATTCCGAACACAATTGCTGAAATTTCGCATAATTGTGCAAAGGAAGTTAAGCAGACTTTGAACATCCCCAGTTATAATGCGGAGAGGCTTGCAAAAGGACCACACATGTTTCACTCACCCCTTTTGCAGGTAATGTCATGCAACAGACAATCCAAAGGATGATTGAAAGGTTTTCTCTATATCTGTTTGTTTCAAACGAGTGTTGTCATTCTCACACAGAAATCCCAATTATCATGCGGGGGGGGCAAAAAATCACGGGCAGCGGAGTGCTGGCAGGGGAAGGGTGGTGCGAAATCCATCCAAGGACAGCAGAATGCGGGCAAGGGTGTGCGAAAATGCACAGACAACGGAGTGCGAGGGGGGGGTGGGACTCAGGAAAGGTGGCAGAAAGCAGGCGAGACCAGCAGCCACCATTCCACTGGCACACTAAGATACCTACAGGTTAAACTAGCGCTATATAAAACGTTGCAAATTAAAATAAACTCCACAGCGAAGCCCATTGAACTCAAAGGGCTACAGCCTCCTCCCCCAGCCCCCCCAGCTCGTGTATGTGAGCCCTGCTGAAATAGCCTCAGGGACATATACAAAGGCACACCAGAGTACTTCACAGGTCTTCAAAAGACCTTTACTTGTTAATGAGGCTTTAATGTTTTTCACACCTTGGTGTGAATAAGGCCTATGCCGTGAGCACCCTCAATCAGCCCGACGCCAGGAACTGCACTCTGACAGAATCGGCGACCCCCTTCCCAGGACTCCACGAACCCCCTGGGGGTCGCGCCCCACAGATTGAAGACCTCTGCTTTAGTGGGAATAGTAATTTTTACCCCTCCGTCATCCAGCACTTTCACTACTATTGCACTTATTGGGGTGGGAATAGTAATTTTTACCCCTTCGCTATCCAGCACTTTCCCTACTGTTGCACTCACTGGAGTGGGAATTGTAATTTTTACTCCTCCACTATCCAGCACTGTCCCTACTGTTGCACTCACTGAAGTGGGAAAATCATTTTTACCATTCCGCTATCCAGCAATGTCCCTACTGTTGTACTCCCTAGAGTTAGAATAGTAATTTTTACCCCTCCGCTATTCCACACTTTCCCTACTCTTGCACTCACTGGAGTAGGAATATTAATTTTTACCCCTCTGTTATCCAACATTTTCTCTACTGTTGCACTCACTGGAGAGGGAATTGTAACTTTTACTCCCCTGCTATCCAAACATTTCCCTACTGTTGAATTTATTGTATTTCGAAATGTACAATAAAATTTCTTTTTAATAGTTAAATGTTTAAATGAAGTAAGTTTACTTGTTATATTTAGTTTAAATGACAATTAAATTGACTTTGCCCTGTTAAAAAATATTATTATTTAATATATTTTATGTTATGTTATGTACATATTTGAATCAATATTTTGTACATCTATATTTTTTACTTCAATATTTTTGATTCAATATTTTTGTACTTACCTGTTTAAGTATAGGGAGTCCATATTTTTGCATTCTATATTTTTTCATCAATATTTTTTATTTCAATATTTTGTCAGTGATCCGGAAAAAGTGATATGTGCTTGCAGTTAGAAAACATGGAGGGGCCAACAGAAGGTTTTTTCAGTAAGGGGAGAACATTACCGTGCTTCTAAGCTGGCAATGTGTCTGCATCTGAAAAGACATATTAAACAGATCGGTCAGATGAGTATTGAACACGCAGGTGTTAGCAGAAATTAGGGAGTCTATTAGGATAGCGGGCTACCCTAGCGGTGCTGGGACCGGTCGCCAGTGGTGCGGCTGTCCCGCACCGCCAATTAGGATGCGACCACCACCATGGCGATCGCATCCTGTATATTTAATATTTTGGCGGGCAGTGCTGTATCTAGCACTCGCCACATGTCAAAAGGGCACACTGTGCATTTGAATGCACAACGTGACAGGCACCACCTTGTGCATGCAAATGTTGGGGGTACCATGGGTACCCCCAAAGTGCAGCCACCCAAGCCCCTGGGGGCCTGCAACGGGCCCCCAAAGGCATTCCCCGCATGCCTTTCCAAGGCAGAGTCTCCGCCATGGAAATGCATTGGACCGCCATCATCGTAATATGGATGGCGGTGCCTTCTAGGCACCGCCACCATATTGCATGTCTTTTCCGCACGGTAGGCAATCGGGCAGATTGCCTACCAGCGGAAAACTGGCAGACAGTCTTCCGTCCGCCTGGGTCCCCACCGCCATCGTAATATGGCTAGGGGGAAATGTTAGGCAGGCGAACGGAAATGGCGGGTGGATCCCCACTGCCATACGGGCGGTGGCCATCCGCCCGTCATGCTAGTAGACCCTTATGTGTGGAGGACGGGGTCATCAGTGGACCGCCAGCTTATCGTACACATTGCAGTTTCCATCACTGGCATATAAAACTGCGAAATCCTAGCCAGGGAGTAAATTGAATTGGTAGGCCTATGGCACTAGAAGAGAGAGTTAAGAGTTGGTTGGGCAGCAGAATCAGTGTAGATGTTTCTGAGTTTTATCATGGAAGAAAGTGGACAGTAGTGAGCAGAACTTGCTATTCAGGGATGGCGTTGAAGCAGACTGTTGGATGAGTAAATTATTTTACTACTTTGAACATTTCACTAGAGGAATGTTTGTTTCATTCAATGCATACAGTGGGATAGCTCTGGCATGATATAGGAATATTTTGAGATAGGCTCAAAGGGTTACTCTGTGAGCCATTTTATCAGACTCAAACTTGGAGCGCTGCCAGGTATGTTCAAGTTGCCTGCAGAGTCTTTTGTTTTCCCTTAATACTAGGGTATACCCTTTAGCGGCGGAAGATATCCTGCTTGAATGACAAGCTGTCATAGGAGCTATAGCATCTAGGGCATCAGTAATGGCAGCATCAATTCTGAACGGCCACCATGTTGATATTATATGCTAGCCCACATTGTGTTCAATGGAAAGCCTTAGTCAAATTTGTATTATTTGTGAGATTCCAGGATCTAGATTGTCCCATACTTGCGTATAGTGCTTAGGGAAACATGTATGAGCACCCTTATGTTCCTCACGCTCAATAACAAAACACTCACAACCTAGGCTACACAATAAACCCACACTCTTCCAGGCAAACACAGCCCATGGATATGTGTGCTGCAAGTGCACAGAAATGCATTTCGGAGCCTTGTCCGTTGTATACGGCACTAGCAAAGTCAACTACAGTCTAGTAGAATAATGTTACAATATCAGTATGAAATTCACTCAATCACCAGAAAATATCCACAATTCTAATTATTTGCATTATTGTGCTAGATTATACTGCTCATCAATACATGGGTATGTTAGTTCTTGGCATGGTGTCTGTGCAGTACTGAGGGGCTGGTGATAAGTGTGAGCAGTGAAGTATAATGGGCTGCATTCGTTTTACAGGTGTTATGCTTGAGGGTGGAGGGGGAGTAAGTGGTGGGCATGTCTATGTAAGTGATTGCTATACTCTAGATACCTGTGTATTCACTGCTGTATCAAATCTTCCTTTTGCGTGTTGTCGCTGTTAGTGCATAATTCAACTTCTATGCCGATTGGTTAGTAGCTGTCCCTGATGTGTTTACGGATGATTGAGGTGCACACCTTAGTTGAAATGCAATAGCCAAGTGTTTAATTCATTGTCACGATTAGGTGATGGAGAAGAGACATTAGTGGACTGGAGGGAAAAGGTGTGATCATAATCTTGCATTTTTGACAAACATGGTAGCTATATCAAATTGATATTTGCTGCATGTTGGTATTTCCATTTTGAAGTGAATTCCACTTGTTTGTCAATGATGCCAAATAAAAGTAGATTCAAGCCTTGTTCTCTCGCATGAATTCTACTGACAAACAAAGTCAGAGACAAGGAAAGTCATCTGGGTTCATCTCTGGCAGAAAATGTACAGTTAAAGAACACATTGCCAGGAAAACTGAGAACATGACATCAGCTCTCCAGTCTAAAAAAATTACCCCCTTTATTCAATAAACTAACTTCAAAGCAACAATTCAAGTTCTGTTCCTAGCTCACAGATGAAGGCACCTTTTAACTCAAAGGCCTCAAAGACAGCACTTTGCCACCTTTGTCAAGTGAATGGACTTGGCTGTGCTCCACTCCCACCATGGCCACCCAACCCTCATACTGTGGCATGGCATGGGTATCAGGCATTTGGCAGTCCCAGCTGGACACATCAACAGGTGTCATTGGCTAGCAGTCCTCTTTATCAGGTAAAAATGACATTGATGAAAAGTCAGGATTGCAGGTACTGCAGGTTTCCCGCTTGGGGTCGACAAGTATTCAAAAGCAAGGCGAAGGAAATTAGAGCCAGTTACCTTTAGGTTACTGTTTGTTACTGTGTTGATGACTTTCTATGCTTGGAAGTTATATTGCTGCCCCTGCCTTTAGCTCTTCGTGATGTGTGACTGTTTCATTAACTGGAATCTGTAAGTGGGAATCCATCGCAGAATTTCCACCATTTCCAGCCAGGCCTGGTTACCTGCTACCTTGTGTCGCCAAGACATAGCCACAGAGGAACTATCAACACATGAGACTAAAAGAGGTACGAACTAGGAATGTGTCAACTCCAACATGATGGAAGGATTTTGGCTGACGCTGGACAGGAAAGGTAAGGAGTAAAGTCAGAAAGGATGAAGGTTTAGAATTCAACTCCACATGAGAGTAGAATGCTGCAGGAATCTTAGAGAGAAGAATGCAATCCTAGGAGATGCCCAAAGGAACCTACTGAGCTAGAGCAAGGGCAGACGAAAGTCTGTTCAACACTCTAGGTTTAAGCTGCTAGTTAGACGTGACCGCAGTGTCACTCCGTGCCAAGGTCAGCTCATGGAATAAGGCAAGTCTTGTTCAAGTGATGGAGTGGAGGACGTCCTACTTGAAAACGTCCATATGGGACAGGGATAATCTTACTGGGATATCTCTTCTTTCCTTTTCACGTCCTTCAGACACTGTCATCCTTGGTAACTCACAGAAGGTTGGAAGTAGGAACACAATAAGGCACTAACACAAGAGGACCAGATGACAGTGAGGGGGAAACATCTCACTAATAACCTCCAAATATTGTCCTTATCTTCCTTTGAGGGAACCCGCTCACCCGGAAGCCATGAGAAGCAGAAAGTCGCACCAGTTAGAATCCTTCAAGATGATTCAACAGACGACTTCCATCTGCTCTATTTAGAATACTCAATTAGCACTAAATATTTCCAAATAAAGCACTTGTAAATGTACTTCCATGTCCTTTCTTCATTTGCTACTTACAGGATTGCCAATCTTTTTAGCTGGAGAATGTGATCTGGAGGACTCTAAGAGTATGTAATGGACCAGGTAGGTTTCTGGTTCCACAAAGCTCTTCATCCAGCGTGAGATTATTCATGCGTACCCCAAAAAAACATACAGAGAGCGGCTCTTCTCCTCTCATGCAGTGTCCCTTCTTCACCCAGAGGCATAAACGGAGTGATAATATGCTTCTTCTGTCTGGGACTGACACAGATTACCTACCCTGAAGAAGAGCGTCTCTTGGTGGTCTTTATCGTTGGGAGGAGTTTATTTCCTCTGCCTGGGTGTTGGAGTTAATTTGAAGGGATTATCAAGTGTCCTAGTCAAGAATTTTGTTATTCCACTAACAATGGAGGAGTTGGGTGGAGTTGTATTTTCTAGTGCTCAAGCATGGAAGTGTGTTTTGCCCAAAGACCACATTAATGGTGGTAAATTTTAAGGCATGGGCGAAGTGGGGTCTGGCCCAGGAACCCCACCTTTATCAAGGTTCAATCATTAATATTTTGGGGCAGTTGCAGTGGCATAACACAAAACTGATGGGGCTCCCTGCACAATATGGAAAGAACTCCCAGGTCTTCAAGATCTCCTAAATATTTACAGGCTTTACACTGAGTGAAGGCCACCTGAATGACTGGGGTCCACTTAAAGGTTTGGGGACCGCCCAAGAGGGTTGTGAATGATCAGATCATAGTTGCTGAGGGTGTGAATGAGCTGAAAATGGATAATAAATTCAGAGTTTATCCAAGCAGGGGGGCCCAAAAATATGTATGGCCCGGGCCCCCTCACATTTTTAAGATGTCCCTGGCTTCAGTGGAAAGGTACTGGCCGCAGACAGCAAGCTCTGCTAGGACCACGGTCCACGGCAGGAAGCTGGAGGAGGCGAGCATCTGGGAGGAAGCAGAAACTGTGACGAATAAAAAGCAAGGAAACAAGACGTGTAAGCTAATCAGTGGCAAATATTGGTAAGTAATGGGCAGACTTTAAGTCCGTTTTGAAGATTATTTTAGTTGACAATAGATTTCACTGGCAGTGAAACTTGAAATGGAGCACGAGGTAAGGGGGACACTGTCGGTGCCTGGAGTGGCATATGGCCCCCGGTGAATACATGGAGGATGGCATTCAATTAAAACCCAAAGACATGGGAAATGAAATCTCGCCAACAAACTTGACCACTAAAAAGTAACCAAAAAGTGTGGCATGGAGCCTGCGTACTGTGGGTATCAACACAGAGCCAGGGAGATACTGCAAGTTGGCTCATTTGACTCTTAGCACGTGCTATAAAACTGGAAGTGACGTCTCCAGTATACACTGACAGAAGTCCTATCACACTGACAGCAGTTCCATGGTTTGAGTTTCCAATTAAGTGGGCTGAGAGATGGGCTGAGCAACTCCTCAGGTGTATACTGCAATATGAATTCTAAAGTTCTCAGGGACATGGGAAACTTGCAGTGATATGTGCAGAAACTATTCGGTGTACCAAGGATTCCTGTATCAGAGTTGCACGTGCTGGGAGGGTGGGTGTCTGCTGACGTCTGTGATAGCGTGCACCTGTTCTCAAACTGTTAACAAAAAAAATTCAAAAATTCCTCAACGACTGGATTTGACAGTGCTTTGTGATGGCTCGGGTTAGGACTGGGCCTTCCTTACACTGCGTAGCCAGTGTACCAGGAACCCTAGTGCAAGGACCAACATGGGCGCCCAGCTGTTGCAACGTACGGCAATAAGCAAGGTTCAGCGGGCCTCTCTGGCCCCCTGGGCACCAGTGCCACTGCACCTGCTGCACCAATAGAAGCTAGGCCCCGCATATTCTACAAAAGTCTGTTTTCACCCTGTGAGGAGCTCCCCTTCTTGGCGGGGTGGTCTGGCGGCTCTTGCACGTGCCAGAACAGCGTTTACCCATTCTCGAGAGCAAGCTACGCTGAATGCAGTACTTCAGGGCTTCTCTGCGCTGTGGACATGAGTGTCAGAAAGGTAGGAGGGTTACTAGCGTGCCTACCCCTCACATTGTGCTGCACCAATCGTCAGAGACCTGGAGGTCTTTGAATTTTTTAGGACTTAGGTGTACAGCTGATATGGTTCTCTTTGAAACTTTCGCTAAACGGTGCTGTTGCTCTGAAATCTGTAGAGTCAAGGCTCGTCTTTGAAAGGTTCCAGGCATCAAGCATACTATGCCTCTGTGTGCTTGGCAGACTTTGTGTCTTTCGGTGACACTTTAAATCTCTGAGGGCTATGTACATCCTAGGCCAATTGAATTATGCGGCGGAGGACAATCAAATTATGCAGCAGGGTTCACAAAATTACGCGGCAAAATGCAGCAGAGTTTGTGATAGTGCTTCATTATTTTGTGATTGTTACACTTGGTAATACTGGGCAAACATGTTACCTCATTGGTACCAGGTTAACAGCAACATATAGTAATAAACAACGAAAATTGCCTTCCTCGGTGCACAAACACGTCGCCACATTTTTTGTACATTTTGATCCGAATGAGCTAGAAACAGTTTTTGTTACAATCTGCACAGTATGCATCAGACGATCGATTAAATGGCAAATGCGACAAGATCCCTAATTATGTGGGGAAACGCCACAGCCGCAATATCGCGTAATTCCAGTGGCCCTGGTATTTGCGGACTGGTGCGTCTAAGAGAGCCCAGTGTGCACCCAGGCGCCACCAAGCACTGCCGTGATTGTCTAAATGAATGTGGCCTCCTTGCTAGCTGTAGGTCCAATGCGCTTTGTACATCATTCAAGACACTGCACAGCACATCCAGTAAATGTCCATGTAGTGTTTTGAGTATTCACCTACGAAGAGAAACTTATTGTAATCTTCCTTGTGGACAAAGAGAAACTGTTGAAACGTGGAACACACATTTGGAAATTACGCCTGCATTTTCACTGTCAGCTTGACGCACCATCTTTTCGCGTGTTTACAAGCTCGTATATGTGTTTGGCGGTGTCAAGTTAGTATTTTTTTTCTATATTCGTTCTACTTTAAGACACTTTTTTAGTTCAATGTTCCCATTACAGTCCGAGTAGCATCACGCAGCAAGGTGTGGTGTTTTCCTTATTTATTACAGGCAGATCTATCGTTTCGGTGTAGGTGTTTTAGCATTACTATAGGGTCTTGAATGGTCCTCATGGCGAGGACAAAGACAGAAAGCAACAGACACACATGAGCGGTGTGAGCTCTAATAGCCGCGTTTATCTTATATTTACATTCTCATGCATTTTAAAGTGTGTGCAGACACCTTAGCTTTAGTAATGAGCACAACATTCCTCTCTGTCCTAGTGAACATGAGGCTAGAATATCAAATGAACACGTCATGGGAGGCAGTGGCTTACTACTCCTCCTCCTACTACTTCTATTAGTACTGCTACTACTCCTACTATACTACTGCTAGTAGTCCTACTAATAATACATATTATTAATATTATTATTTTTTTATGCCACCTCTTGCTGCACTGCTGTCGCTTTTAAGCGCTTTAAATAACCGAAGGGTGCTCCTATTAGCCAAATTAATGGTATTCACAAAGTTACACTTAACAGGTGCACTTATGTGGACGTTGCAATGTCATTCATACTTTCCAATCTCTCCTCTCAAACACATGTCCCTTGGAAACACACCCCCACTCAGCCCTGAAGGTCACGCTCTGAAGACTCAGACTTTCACAGGTCTGTTGATAAAAGGCGGACCACTGCAATGGGCGAGAACAGGAATTCCATTTAGGGCCTAGACACGGCACGCCCATTCCGCCAGCTTTCGGTGGCAAGAGGGGTAAAGTGCCTGAATGGGGTTCATGTCATTGTGAGTTATTAGAAAAACGCACACTGACATACTCTGGGGCTTTTTTACAAGCCCCTTTCGCCACGTTTGCGTCATTTTTTCAAAAGTGACGTAAGTGTCCCGCAAGGGGCTTGTAAATATTCCCCTCTATATGCACGCTTCCGTTCTGCACAGTGCAAGTATTAATAGAGCTGCAAATTGTAAAAAAATAAAATAAAATAAAATTAACACGAGCGCTCGATACAAAAAAAGATACAGAAGCACCTGTGCAAAAAATAACCACCAGTTCAACCGCGTGTAGACTGACAGGACATTCCATGGTCTCGCGACGAAGCGCAGCGTGGTTGAGAGACAGACGGCGCGTGCCCTCCTCCCCTCCTGCTGCGTCATCAGAACCGACAGCACCGTTTCTGCTCCTCGGGAGTCGGAGCCAATCCCAGTCAAAGAACGCAACCACGTAACATGTCCTCGAGATGTTTTTAAACAGTCGCGCCCCTCCACCCTTTTTAATGGCGGAATGTGAAATACAAGCATGTGTTTGTTAATCATTATTCCCATAATTAGTAATGGGTTCTTGCACAGCTCTGAGACACCTTGGGAGATGTATTGATAATTTGTTCCAATTTAAAACATACATGTAAATACTTTAACACGTATTAACCGGTATATGCCTGGACACATTTATTTTCCGGTGCTATGTGTGTGATGGAAACATAATTTGACAGTGACTTTAACATTTACATTTTGTTTCATTACAAGTATACAAAATGAGTATGAACTCAAGCCTTACTAAAACTGTAAAAAAATATATATATATAAACCCTAAGCCTCTCTATAACTTTAAAAAGTATACTCCACTTTAAATACACTTAGATTTGAGATGTGTATATGTTCTGTAATGAGCTGCTAATCAATGCACACTTATTGAAACACGCTGTGTCCCACGGTATTTTTTTTTTTTTTTAGTTTAAGAGAAAGTTTATTGATACAAGATAAAATGCAATACAATATAATGAGAAATATTTTAACATAAGAAAAAAATTGGATGCAAACTGAGAAGGCAATAGAAATAAAAAAGGCAAAAGGGACACAAAAAGAAGTAAAGGGCAAGGGTGGTCAAATGTCAGTACATCATAAGTGCCACGGTATTTTGGCCATGATTTTTAACATGTAAAAGTATAGGAAAATGCACAGTTGGAAAGTATCTACTGTGCACAGACTACGCAAAGACTATGATAGCCACCAGAGGCTGGGTGAAGGCCAAGATGTTTTGAAGTGTGCGGCAATGCCCCACAACATGACATTTAACAGTTTGTGTTAGTTTATCGGGTGTGACACGTAGCGAAAGGGGATGTTTATTGCATCCCCAAATCACAGGCCCTGTAGGCCTGTGGCCGGGTGAGGCTCCTGTGTATTTGAGCAACCTCGGGACAATGGCCGCAGGAGGGGGGCGGATCTTGCTCACCTGCGAAGCAAGACAGGCCCAGCCTGATGAAAGGCTGGCGGTGGGGGGCTTCAAAGGAGGTCAAAAGCACCCGGGGTAACAGGTAGGAAACGGGCCTGGGCCGCATATAAAAGTAGAGAGCCACCCTGGCCAGGCACACAAGTTCAGCAGTCTAGGAGGACAGGCGACCCGGAAGCTCCTGTCTTCGGAGTCATTGGCAGGTCACCCGGAGAACCGTAGGATGCAGCAGTCGGCCGGCCGGGATGATGGGCGCTTCTACACTGGAGGTAAGGGTTTCATCTCAATGAATGTATCATTTTCTTTCAGTTTGTACTTGTTAATATTGCATTCTGCCGTGCGTTATTTGTAAGAGATTGAACATCAGCAATTTTAGGATAAAAACAGTCAATTGTGTACTAAAGGTCAGCACACAACCTGTAGATGGTCAGCTTGTTTTAACGTAACAGCCCTGCCTGACTAGTTGATTTAAACCAAACAACCTCTCGCTCTTTGTACATCATAAAACCGGTTTACATTTTTTTGCCAAAATACCGACAGTTTTATTAGAGTTATTCAAGATGCCAAATATGTTAATCTGTGTGTTACTAAAGGCCCCCAAACTTCTAGAAATAATAATCTCCTTCGGTGGCCAGGAGCTGGTGCCGCGGAGCTCGTGTCCTGGTGATGGACAGTTCCAGTTTCCAGTCACCAGCGCGTATTTTTTTTTTTAAACCTAATTCCACCTCTGTACTAAATGTTAAAGCGGGCTAGTTGACTGTCGGTTCTTCGGCCGGTAATAACGCGTGTGTTACATGTTTAGCAACACTTCTTGTTAGCGAGTACTGTTAAATAGGGTTATACCAACACCTGTTGTTTACGACGTGTTAGAAACGCCATCGGTGCAGTAATGTTCGCGATATATAAAATCGCATCAAATAAATAAATGAAGCGCTATCTAAAAAAACAAGTCACTATCGTATTATCCGTTAAGTCAGTTAGTGAGTATTTTTGGACATGCAGCGCTGCCAGAGGCGTAGCAACCTCTTGTGCAACAGGGGCAGTGGCACTGGGCCCCAGAGCCTAAAGGAGCACATCGAAGCAGGAAAGGTTGTATTTTACTAACCAAAGGGGCCGTTTCCCTTGCTTGAACCGGGGCCTGTGGCATCCCATCTCGCCACCGAGCGCTGAGCTCGTTCCATTTGTGAAGAAAACATTTTCTGTTGGTATTCATGCGTGGTCTCCCAGTTCTGGATAGTCCGAGCTGGGATCTTGCTACATAACCTCCAGGACACACATACCTCGGGCTTGACTCCGGCCATTTTGGGTTCATGTCCATTTTCTGATCTCTCAGATCAATTCCTTCTGCATAAATGGGATTGAGTGACTTAGCTGGACTGACATTTGATTTCATTTGGACTAAATGTGGCATATCCACGGGAAGAACCTACAGATGAAGTGGAATGGCCAGTAGGCAATCTTGTTCTATGACCCCCAAGTTCTGACATTGACATCATTTTCTGCAGCATTGACCTTACTAAGCATTGATTCTTCTGTTTTTTTCCCAGAAGTGGATTCCCCTTATCTGGCCCACTCCAAACCTGGCAAAGGGGGAGCAAGACGAAAGCGCACCACATTTTCCAAGGCCCAGTTGGATCTTCTGTTGAAGGCCTTTGAGATTGACCCATACCCTGGGATAACAGCGCGAGAAAGACTGTCGAGCATGGCAGATATTGCGGAATCACGGATCCAGGTGAGGGTCAGAGCAGCAAAGACTGCAACGTGTGTTTTTGGGCACCATTCTTAGGCAACAATATAGACCTGTCAGTTCTGCTGACTTTCTGTCACCCTAGCTTGTCTGTTTGGTACACTGTCACTCTGCCTCGTACCCCTTTCACTCACACAGTAAAATGATCAGAATGCCCTTTTCTCATGGCCTAATGCAGCTGTACACATTTTTTTTGCATTGTATTCAAGTTTTTATGTTATTTCTTCGTTTGATGTTTTTCCTGTTTGTTGTTAATGAAACCAGGATTATTCGTTTTCTTCCTTACTTCTGAGGCACACTCTTAAACCAGAAAAAAACATAACTCAAAAAAACCCATCTGACATCATCTTGAAAGAGTCAAGTGATTGTAAATATCCACATTTCCATAAATATCAATGGCTCATATTTTAACATTTGGCTATCGATCTTAGAATAGAGAGGACCTCCAGAATTTGTTCCTGTTATGAACAGTATTTCCAGCTGGTGTGTGTTTTTGTGCCTCTGTATACGTGCGCCTCCTGTTACTGTAGTGTAGGTTCTGCTTTTCATTCCCCAATGCCAAAGGTCCTTATTACCATGACTTTGTTTACAGTCTCCTGGCCTCTCATCTATTTCAATTTGAACTTCACTTTTTGACAAGACACATTACATTAACTGCCTTCCAGGTATTTTGGAACACATGTCCAGATGAAGACCCTATGAAGTAACTCTCCTGGGGTAGAAAAGTTGATGCTCCCCATTTCAAACTGTTAATTTTAAAAGCAGTGCTACCTAAACTTAAGTGTAATAACCTGAATGTTATGCCAGTCCCCAAAATGCGATCTGTACCAATTCAAACCCTTTTACTCTTTTCATTTGCAAACTTGATTCCTTGTTAGATCACTTTCACTCATCACGTTTCTTGTGCACTGCACCACTGTTTCATTGACTGTGTGCACCCTTGATGTATAAGTTGTTTGCGAAATTGCTTATGTAATATACGAGAAAGATGGTAAAACAATTAGCTTAGATCTATTTCATGTTCATTATGTCCACAGCTGTAAACTGTTCGTGTGTAACTTCCTGTACAGATAAGATTATGATACATTGGTTCTCTCTATAGCAAGATATAACTATACTTTATATTAATTAAGAACATATTCATAAATAATTCTGAAGGAGCCCTTTCTCGTTTCAATTACAGTCCAGCCTGGCAAGCCAGTGTAGATTCATCTCAGTATGCAGTCTTTCAATTAAAGGACTTAAAATAATGGTATTAATGTTGCCCTATCTGTTTATTTGTAGGTTTGGTTCCAGAACAGGCGGGCAAGACAATTGAGTCCAAGGACTAAAGAAAACCGTGTGTTGTCCAAAGAAGGGGTTATCCAGCCGCATATGGACCACATCAGTGGTCAGAAGCAATATCCACTGTTGCCTTCGAGTCAATTGGACAAGGTTCAAGGAGCGGGAGTCAATGGTTCCCATCAAGGAACGCATCAAGGTGGGCGCCCTCCACGTCAGCAAAGCCCTTACTGCAACTCTGACATCCAGAAAAGTGCAGCAATGGTCCACCTGCAGGAGAGCCATAATAGGATACATGGTCTTGGTGCAACAGACTGCCCATCGAGGGTTCCTCCTTCCAGTGTACACAGCACCAGGCCCAGAGGAGCACCGCGCCATCTCCAAGCCAGCGTGAAAAGCATGTCGCACCTCAACCAAATGGTCAGTCATCAAGGAGATGTCTTTTTTGCTCAACCAGAGGTCCAGCAAAGAGCTGCTCCATTTACCCTCCTGGACAATCATTGTGGAATGACTCAGTTTCATGTGCGAGACTCCCATCAAAGAGCAGCTCCATACAATCTGCAAAACAGGCACCAAAGAGTCAGTTCTTTAGATCTCCAATCCAGCAAGCAAGTAGGTGCCCCATTCAGTGCCAACGATGGACATCAAAGAGGTGCCAACTTCGGTCTCCCAGAGATGCAGCCGAGAATCAACATCTCCACTCTTCCGCAAAACCAGCCAAGAAGCGCACCCTTCATCGGCCATGACAACCTGCTAAGAGTTGCACCGTTCAACCACCAGGGTTTGCAACAAAGAGAGAATACTTTCACCTATACTCAGAACCATCAAAGGGGCACTCCTCATGAAAACCACCAGAAAGGAAGACTTCAACTCAGTCCTGCAGATATCAATCAGAGAGACATTCAACAAAATGACACTGTGCACCATCTCCAGGAGAGACTCCCAGCAGCATCCAACTTTTGTACCCAGGACCTACTCCGGTCAGAGTTTGAGGACACTCTGCAGCGCACATCTCCCCCGAGTCCTGAGGACAGTCTCCAAAGACAATACCACCGCAGTCCTCAAGACGCTCCACAGAGTGCGCGCTATCCCAGTCCTCAAACCGCCCTCCAAGAAGCATCTCACCACAGTCCAGAAGAAATTCTCCGAAGCATGTTACACCTGAGACCTGAAGACAGCGCTCAGCATATGACTCTCCTCAGCCCGCGAGACAGCCTTCGAAGCATGTCCTGCCCTAGTCCTCAAGAGAGCTACCAAAGCACGTCTAGCCTCAGCCCTCAGGACAGCATTCAGAGCATGTCTCACCACAGCCCACAGGAGAGCAATCAAGAGATGTTTCTTCTTACGCCCCAGGAGGGCCTGCAAAGCGCATCCAAACTCAAACTCCAAGACAATGTGGAAGGGGCACCCCTCATCAGCCTGGCAGATCACCTCCAAGAACTGCATCCCTGCAACCCTCAAGGCTCCATGCCCAGTGCGTACCCCTTCAGTACCCAGGACACCCAACCACACGGAACTGAATTCACCCTGAGAGAGGGGCTCTCCCTGAGACGTGGCTCTCCCTTCGGCCTCCCAGAAAGCCACGGAGGAGGCTCCACAATGCCCACCTGTGACTGGAGCATTGAGGTCAAAAGTGACTCAGACTGGGGGGTGGATCCGGCCGTAGGCGGGCCTTCAACCGACACCACGGGGAACGGCAAGATGGACGAACTGATCGACGAGCTGCTGCTGAAGTGGCTGGGGGGAACCGGCGGAATGCACTGTCTTTGAACGGGGGTGAGAGAAAGCTCCAGTGACATATTTCATTGAAATAAACAGGCCTCGGCTCGAACTAACACTGGCGTGGGATGGCGATAGAAGACTGGCACCAGTTGGTACCAGATGCGAGAACGTCAGTAATGACGGAGGAGAGAGAGAGACAACTCACCAGTGCTCTGGGGATTGCAAAAGTACTTAAAAGGACTGACAGGGTTGGGTTGTTAGCCACTATCTTAATACCCAAAGTCTGGTTCCCCTACAAGACAACACGACAGATAATAAAAATGGGGTGCCCCAAGGGTTTTCCTTATTGATGGATTGTGGGCAAATGCGTCACCCTGGAAAGACATTGAAAGGACAAAACTATTCAGAAAGTCATAGTGTACTAAAATATTTAATGTCGTGACATTTCCGCTAAAGCTGGCAGCAAATAGGTACTCGCAGGGAAAGAAATGTTCAGTTCATGGGTCTGCTTTCCTTCACTCCATCTTTGGAACAGAACATGAAATGTGCAGTGCTTCACATGTACACGCCTCGATTTTGGACCGTATAAAACTCACTTTGGCTGGGCGCTGTTTTCAGACCACGAAACCCACGGAAACGCCATTTTATAACACTATTGTTATTTTTATTTGCCATGTATACACTGCTTGTTGGCACTCGTGTAACCTCGTAACGCTACATAGACATGCAAGTTTAGTTAATTTCAAGCTCTAAAATGTTTAATCTCAAATACAGATTATATTCTAACGGTAAATAGGGGGTTCTAAATAGGTTGTCACTTCTGGAAGCCAGTGGGGCTGGGTTCGAGTCAGTCACGAATACACATGTACGCATGTGAATCCACTGTACAGTACACGCACAATTGTTATGGAACGTTCTAGATTACTTTTCAAGTGGCAAATGCTTTTTCAGAATTGAGTAGTGAAATTATAAGTGTACTAGTGCGAGTTTGTTTTTGGTTAAACAAATACATAATGTCCTCACAATAAAGTCCTTGTCAAGGTAAATGAGTAGTGTACCAGGATGCCAAAACACAGCACAAGTTCCCCCTTGTAGGTAGATAAACACAGCTGCCATGGAATAAAGAACTGGAACAAGTGAAACACAAAACTTTTCCTTAAAACTAGCAAACACTCTAGACAAGCCCTTTACAGTTCAAGTTCGAGTAACGAGTAGTTCTTATTAAGTGAGGGAAATTCTTTCTGAGTACTGTTTTGGGACTTTACTAGGCCTCGTTAAAAAGTCCACTTGCCCGTATCGTTTGATTTTTTTGTCCATTGAATGGACTTTGAGGATTAACTGTCAATCGTGAATGTATCATTTGTCGGTCAAGTGGCTTCAATAAAATTATATTGTATTTCACTCCTATGAATTCAGCTTCTTTTAAGTTGCGGGAATTGTGTTTGTGTCCTGCACCAGTTTGGAAATTCCTTAGCTATCATGCGCGTCTTGCCAGTAGCATAACACTAAATGAATACACCGCCCCCCCTCCCCTTAGTATATGGTGAAGAGCTCCCTCAGGCTTCCATATCTTCCATATTTTAATTGTTTCTGCGCTGAATGGGGCCTCGCTGAAGGTTTGGGGCCCCACTGAAGGGTGGCCCCCCATGCACTGTAGGGGATACAGGGGCCTGTTTAACGCCCTTGAGTTTTGCACGAACATGTCTGCATTTTGCCTCATTTTTCCTTCTAAAATAATGAACTGTAAAGGGAGGCACTGATGGGTCGAATTTGGGAATAATGTATTCCAAAAGCTACAGTTAAAAAACAAACTACAGCAACATTATCTTGCAAGATTATACCTTTATTAGACAAACACAGGTTTGTGATTCCTAACATTCATGACCAAATAGGTGCTTAAAAAACAGTACTTTTCGTCTGACTAACCCTGTGTCCTCACTACTTAACTGAGGTACTGGAAGTTAAGCAAGTAAAAGCCATCAGTCTCACAAGTAGGGTGCGATCATAGCCCTCATGAGTCCCAGATGTGGCGGATGGCCAGACCCACTTCTGGCTGTGGACCCTTCGACACTGCCTCTTCCAGACTAAGGTTCTCCGCAAATTGTATACCGGTTTGGGTTAACTAAGTGACCCATCCAGGTCATATACTACCATTGGCTACTTGATAGTGAGAGATGCATTAAGGATCTTGAGCTTTTCCTAGCTACGCCTTTCTTCGGTGCGTTTAGTCCTTGGTATAGGTTGCTGCTTCCATTGGGTTGTACATCCACCCAGACTACCTCAATGTCTGTGCAAGTTGTAGATACAGTTCACTACACAAATCTACACCCTTAATAAGATTCATTTCAATGACCTTTATGTTTGGTAAATACCATCAACATTCCTCTTCTTTTTGCAGCATGATTAATCAAGGCATTCATATGATCACCTTCCTTTGAGTACTATGAGCACGAATGATCACAAGTTTCATGTACAAGCAGCAACATCCTCAAAAAAGAACCCACTGTCGCTTAGTATTTTTTTTAAAATTCTTTTTATTTTTGTTATTATTAATTATACGACTTGAGAGCATATTTCGATATATCTTGCACATGCAATCTATTATTGACTTCCAATATCACATTCCACCTTCCAACCTGCTTGTTTGTTTTGAAATCAATGTCACCCATAACCCCTTTCCCACATCTCATTACAATACATCATTTAACTGTTTTCCAATGTAATAATAATAATAATAATAATCTTTATTGCATGATTAATTAAAATCTTTGCAATTAGGCAATAAAAACAAGAAAGAGAAAAGTACATGAATAAAGCCTTTAAAAAAGCAATTTTAAAAAAACATTTAGAAAAGTTAAAAAGGTGAAAGAAGAACCATGCGGGTAGTACAGTACTATGCATTTGAGAAAAAGGTCTTTCACGATCAATTGTGACTTTGGTTATCAAAGGAAAATAGTCTTGAAGAGCAGAAGCCATTCACAATAAGACAAATTTAATTACTAACCGCTGGGTTTAGGGCCGTGTTGACTAATTTCATAAAGCGCACTAGCCTACATGTTTTCCAATGTGGATCTTCCCATCTGCAATGTACAAATATTTCCTTGGAAATTGTTCCACTCTTCCCATATCCGTTCCCATTTCTTGGGGCAGCCTCTGTTTATGTATACTGCCTTTTCGGCCACCACTACCCAGTCCATGTTGTTACACCTGTCGCTTAGTATTTAATAAATATAAGTTCGAAACAGAATTCCAGAAGGTGTGTCCCATCTGCCAGAGGGGCACGTATGGATACCCGCAAGTTACAATACAGATGTTTTTTGTCTCAAGTTGTGTCTATAACAAAGCTCCCTGCAATCAGAGTAAAGGAAGCAGCATAAAAAAAGAGCAGGCAATGCACATTTATAACAGGGAACCAGCACTCATCTAGTCCACTGATTCACGCTCGAGAAATCATGGTTTTCAAACCAGGAATATGGATCGCTAATTATTTTTATCCATCCATATATTTGTAATTCTTCTGCAATTCGTAAAAAAAAAAAAAAATCAAGGACACCAACCTCTAAGAAAATAAAAGCACAGAAGATATGTGCTGAGACTATGTCCATCGATCCAGAAAGGTACCCCCGCCCTGGTCCCACCCCCTCGAGTCGCATGCTTAAGCATCACAAGACCCTCCTCACTCCTCTCTTCAAGGAAGTATAATAAACATTTAACATTTTAACAAACACAAAATTCCATCATGTTACGGAGCAAAATAAAGCAATTCTGGGACTGATGAACATATATTCCCAACGTGTAACTTAAAATAATGCTATGATTCACAAAAACGGGGAGACCCTGTGTCCCTCAGAACCTGGGTATTTAATAGTTAAACAAAAACTGGTTCTGTCGGGTAGGACAGATTATTTGAAGGATGCTCATAGATGCAAATGAAAACAAATCAGCTCTCTGATACATGAACCTGCGTTTTTAGAGAAATAAATGCTCAAAAAACCAAAAACAAAGTCATAAGGTCAAAGCATTGTATTATATAAATTATGACAGGGTTGCTTCCATATACATCCGTATTACTTCATTCAAGGATAGAGTTTCAATACATGGTAAGACCGTCATACAGGTGTGCAAATTTGTGACTTTTTTGTGAAAAAGTGCTCAATGAATGTGATGATATATACAGTGTGAGGAAATAAATCTATATACATATATACAAGAATGGTTTAGGTTGGCCAGAAGTTGATTTGATCTCAACCAAGGATTCTTATGGTTTCTGTGGGGATCCTGGTGATTCTGAACCTATGGATGCGTCGACGTTTCGACCCTTATGCGCCCTTGTGGGCATCGTTGAATAATCGGAATTCTTGTGGAATGTCCTGGAATGGACCATGTGAGAAATACTTCTTGACTTTCTTTTTCTGGTGGTGGAGCAGAGTGACATCATCTGTCATTGGGTAGGTATGAATGTGGGAAATGTTTGCTGCTGGAACAACCAGATGCAGGTCATGCATCGTCACGATGGAACAGAGTCCTTGCCATTGGGGAAGCAGCTGCAGATAGATGTTTTCTCCGCAGATCCAATAGATGTCCATGAGGCTGGAGGTGCCGTACTTAAGGTCCAAATTGAAACTAGTGCAGTTGCAATTAGTATTCCGACCCACAGGAACTGTTCCATTACCTAGGAAGCAAAGGAGAGGAGACTTTAGCTTGTATGCTCTTTTCTGTTTGTATGGTGTACCCTCATTGAAGGTGTATCTTCTAGTTTCCTGTGCCCATATCTCAGCACACTCCCTCTCAATATCCTCATTGAAATAATGTTTGTGCTCTTGTCCTACAATTGGGCTACCTAAGGAGGCTGCCTTACATATTAAGTCATGTGGGCCATTCCACTTGTTGTTGAAATAAATATTGGCCTTTACGCGCAAAATTGGTCTCCACTGACAAGGGCATGTGTCATGTGTATGGTTAGCTTGTTGATATTCGGGTGAGTGGCATTTTGATGGGGGCGTTGGGAAGGTGAAGTTCCCTTGCTTTTTAAAGTGATACTCCCAAACCTGCATTGTGTTGGCAGACACTTTCATATCACGGTAAATCTCCATTCTCCTTTCAAACTCCACTGGATCAGAAACAACCGTAAATGTGACATACTTGTCATCCCACTCTGTGGCGTTTACAAATGCCTCATTTATCATGGCTGACTGGAGCTGTATCTGACCATGTATGCGGCAAACAAACAGGTGTAAGAGGCATTTGGCTGTGGGTGGTGGGACTTCTTTGGGAAAGATCAATTTATCTGCGCCTACAGCGTGGGGAATGTGTGAACATACAAAGCATGACTCATTTTAGACCTTCCTTCCAACCTCCCTCATGTCTTTGTACCACATGTTATCTAATAGTGCGTTGTGAATCCCATTATCCTCTGCTGACGTACTAGGGAGCTGGGAGTGAAAATCAGGCATAGAGTGCTGTTCAAAGGTGTACACAACTGTGTCTTGGAGATTACTAACCCAGTCTGAGATTTGCACAGTTTGTTTCTCCTTACGTTGGGTACGTGGGGTATATCTCCTTGGCACTTTATTGCGACCCATTTTATACCTGACACTTCGTTTATTCTGACGGGAATGTCTAGGGACACCTTGTTATTGCCCCAGAGAAGCCCTGTGTGTCTGCACTTTGATTGGAGATGGGCAGTGCTCCTTTCCTTATACAGGAGAATGTGGCACCTGTGTCAATCAGAAAACTATACGTTTTGTTGTTAATCGTGACATACACAACTGGATCCTCTCTAATATTTGTGAGACATGACAACAAGGGACACACTAGGCTTGTCTGTGGGCTGTCCTAACTTGAATACCCTCCAGTCCGGTACTGCTGTATGGTGCCCTGCAAAACTGAATTGGCGGGGGACAGTACTGTGGCTCCCTGAAGTACAGGAACCTGTGTCTGTGGCACCATTTGGTACACAGGCATTTGTTGCTGTGGCATTTGTGGCAGTGCTTGCTGAACTGGGGGTTGTACTTGACCCATCATTGGTGTTTGTAATCGCACCTGCTGCAGCATTGGCTGTTGCTGTGCTGGGGAAGCGTAGGTGTACACTACCTGGGGTTGCAGTGGCTGTGGCTGCTGCTGAACATATTGTATTGGTGCAAAAGGGGGGTGGTCCACGAAAGGAGACCAAGTCCACATTAGTTTTCACTGTTTGTTTGTTGATGCTAGCACACTCAAGAAAACTCTGGACCTCTTGAGTTTTCAAACAACAAAGTCTTTAGAGGGGATGATGAGTGTGTGCAGTGTTACATTTTAAAATCCTTAGGCTCAATCCTTTTTTAAATGAAGAAGATCAAAGTGGCCAATTCTTTGTAGAAAAATAGTTCTTTATTAATGATGATACAAACGTGGACAGCCGACACGTGTTTCGCCCCTGTGGCGAATTGCGCCAGGGCTTTCTCAAGGCTATTTACAATTTTGCATATTGCCGCAATCTGTGCATGTTAAATTTCACCATAAATTCCGGTTTGTTAACCTCGAGTGTTCAAATGCCTGCCTCCTCTCGTTTTCAAACTATTTTTCTACAAAGAATTGGCCACTTTGATCTTCTTCATTTAAAAAAGGATTGAGCCTAAGGATTTTAAAATGTAACACTGCACACACTCATCATCCCCTCTAAAGACATATTGTATTGGTGCCTGAACTTGCTGTGGTTGTCCTCTGCACGGTGACCTTTCATGATCTTGCATTTTAGTGCCGCACTCCCTTATAAAGTGACCTGGCCGCTGGCAGTAGAAGCACAGTCGCGCCTCTTGCTGGGGTGCAGATCTTTGAAAGCCTGATCCTCTACCCCTCCCTCGCATCCCAGTGTTTGCAGGCCTAGTTCGTCTGTTATCATAATACTGCTGTTGTTGTTCATTGTCATGAATGTGTTGTGTCTGTACTTGTTGTGTTGCTGCCTGTGTGTTTCCTCCTAGTAAATTCTGGGCATTTTGTGGAAAATTAGTGACAGTAGTCATTTGATTTACTGGTGTAGCTACCATAACTGCATCCAGAGCCTCCCTTTTCTTTAGTTTTCGCTGCACCAATTTAGCAGCAGTGTTTTCAATTGCTAATTGCCTCTTTTTCTCCTGTTCCTTCTTACAATAGTGAATGATATGATGTATTTCTGGCCAAGGTTTGCATTCCATTGCTACCATTCCGTCTAACTTGTCCTGTACCGCAGCGGGTAATCACTTCTTAACTGTATGGTAGAAGAACCTACAGTTACCTCCTGTCACGTCCCATTTCTCTCCTAACTCCTGATGCCATTTTTCCTTCATTCTTGAAATGTACTGGGCGGGGTCTTCATTGCTTTGCATTGTCTGTGACATTAGAGACCCGATGTCTGGGACATCGGGTACTTACGGCGTAGTTCACTCCATAGGGCAGTCCTTATTTTATTGAAAGGATTACCATCTAATCTTGTTTTAGTGGTGGAAATTCTGTGGTCAATGCGTGTGAACATATCATCTGCATCTTCTCCAATCAGGGAAGTGAGCAGACTTTTTACTTCCCCAACAGCCAATGGCACACCTGCGGTGTGTTTTTCAAAGGCTTGTATCCACTTTCCAGCACCCTCTGTGAGGGGTGGGAGTTCCTTTTTAAAGTTTTCTTTGTCCATAAGGGACCAAGGGACATAGACTGGGCGGTCCTTGATATTTTTATACAGCAGGGGCAGTTGACGTATTACCCCTGTGGGCCTTGTGTAGTCATACCTGCGTGCGTATTTCTGCCAGACCCTTAGGCCTTGGCGCATGTAGTCGTAGTCCCAATCGTCATCTCCTGCCCCCTGCAAGATACATTCTTCAGCAGTGGCCATTTCCTCTGGTTCAAAAGAACTATCTCGGGGCCAAACATTCATCTGTGGTGCATTAGCCTCTGTCCAGCCTGCCAAGTCATCTGAGAAAGGATTGACATAGTAGTCAGCCTCTTCTCCAAGTGTTACTATCTCATTTGGTGTCAGATCGTTGATCAATGACTGTTCAGGCCTGCTAAGGGCCATGCGATGTTGTGCTCTGGATCTGGTGGTGCGCAGGCGCGCTGTGCCTGATACATCATATTCCTGTGGGATATCATCAGGTCTCCCATGGTTACCTAATGCTTCCAGATTCTCTACTTCTGTCCTTCTCTGCCCTTTCCACCTTCTTTCTGCTCTTTCAAGCACATTTGGCAGGTCCAAATTGTCTATGTCTATCTCTTGTGCTACTATTCTGCGTGGTGCGGCTACTGGTGGTGATGCCTGGTGTACAGGCGTCTGTGGCAGTGACCTCTGGGGGTTGTAGTTAACACCTGTTGGCGGATCTTGGGGTACACTGAAGTGGGCTGAACGGGAAGGTGCTGTGTTGTTCTGTGGTGCGGCTGCACCTTGGGCTTCCTCATGTGAGCATATCCATGGCTCTTGCTATTGCATGATAGTTGGGACCCTACCACTGTGTGACTCTGCTCTGTTTGCAGCACTCAATAATTCATTGAGTGTTGGTGGTTGCTGTCTTCTATTAAATTGGCCCAAGTCAACCATCAGTTCAGACATCCTGTCATCTACTTTGGCCACCTTAAATGACAGTCGCTTGAGTGTTGCTGTAGTACCAGTGGGGTTTCTTCCGTACTGGTCATGTTACATGCTCCCTGCTTCTCTTCCGTACTGCTCATGTAACATGCTCCCTGCTTCTCTACTTGTTCCTTGGTATAAATTCTGCTCTGTCCTCCACCTGTTGATATCTCTCTCTGTATCTACCTCAGAGGGATATTGTTTGCAGTCCCTGTTTTCTTCACTAAATAGTAACTGTTGTTCCTCCTCTCTGCTAGGACCAGTGTTGGGGGGGCTGCCACTCTTCATGATGAGTTTGTGTATGGTAATGTTGCTGGCTAGGGGACAGGAATGGTCCATAGTGTCTAGTTCTTGTGTTAGAGGGATCGTGATCCCTAGTGTATGGTGTGGGGGCTGGGCGGTTCGGTGTGGGCAGTGGCATGTGGGAGCTGTGCTGTGAACCGCTCGAGGCCCCATCGCTCTATTGGTCCTCTTCCAGCTGGGGGGCTGCAGTGTTGGATGCAGGAGTCATCTTTATTGTAAATAGCGCATCAATGTGACCTGGCATTCCTGAAGTGCTACCCTGCATCACCGGGCCTTGGGAGCTTAGGGAGAGCTGGCTCTGTCTATTCTCTGGTCTACTGTTTTGTAAGTCATCTGAGATGCCTGGGGCAGAGATATCCTCATGGCCTATGGCTGCCCGGTCAATTGATGAGGGTTCTAGGTCAGTTCTGATAACCCGTTCTGGATACATGCCATGTTCGAAGTAGGCTGATGGGGGTGCTGTGGGTGTTGGGGAAGATGTGTCATTCTCCTTAAAGACACTCCACATGGTCAGGGTGTCTTTACGCTTTTTGAGTTTGCTACCAGGGTATTTACCTTCCAGGAATGTTCTAGCATGGTCTAGTATCGTTCTATCGAATGTACCTTCTCTGGGTCATGAGTGCAGTGTATTTTGTGTGATTTCATGTAGCTCGCTACAATGTTTCATGATACGCTTTTCCTGCACTGTAAAGTTCTTTATCACGTGCTGCAGGGGCGTTGTCATTATTCCTCAGCGTTGTGTGCGGAAAGGGGTAAGGGTGTAACTTCACTGGGTGCTAAAGTCAGTGTCACCTGCTGCAAGTTTGTTATGTCTATTCCCAGGACTGATATTAGTGCCAAGATGGCTGTACTCGTCAGCGGTGAGACCTGAACAGAGGATGCTGTTAGGTCCTCAGAAAAGGGCAGTAACACGACCTTTCTCTATGTATTCCGTGATCTGTGGTCTAGGGTCTGGTGTGGGCTGCTTGCTCATACCCTAGAGTTGTCTTGAGGGATTGGCGGTTGTGGCAGCGAATCTTGACAATCTTGTTCACTTCCTACCAGGCGGTTTTGTAAATATGCCCACAATAATGGGCGATGTGATGCGAAGGGGTGTCTCTGTATGTGTTCTGAGATACTAGGTGCGGGCTGTTGTCCCAGCTGTTCATGCAGCTCTTGGGTGTGATGCTCACAACTTAGGGGCAAGTTGGGGTCGAATAGTGCTTGTAGAAGTAATGCGTGATGTTCGCAGCCTTGTGGGGTGTGAGTATCTTGTGAACCTCCCTGCCTCTCCCGGCATTTGGTACTTGGGGGAGATGGATGAGATCGGCGTTCTCGCAGCTTACTAGACTTCCTGTCTGTTGAATTAATTCTATGGAGGACTTTTCAGTAATATGTGATGTTGATGGGGTCACCAGTGGTAGTTGCAAAGGTATGTCTTGAGTGTCTCCCAAGGAGGGGGAGTCCCGTGGTCCCTCAAGTGTGAGTTGAGTGTTATCAGTAGGGGGTCTATACGTTTGCACTGGGAGGCACAGTCGCATCAGATGTAGTGTAGATGCCCTTACCTCAGTACCCTGTGTAAGTGGAAGTCCCAACAGGGTCCAAGCTTTAGATATCGAAGCCGTCTTGCATCTTTTGAATTTAGTTAAGGTTTGTGTGCTAGTGTTCTGTACCGCTATTATTTGGTTATCTAGTATGTGCAGAACCACCTCAACTGGCTGCTGCCCTCTATGGCTCATCTGTATCTTCTTAGTGAAATATATATATGTAGGGGAGGCCCAAAACGCGTCATGGCTAGGTGCGGGGGTTTTGAGCACAAATAAACGAAATTGCACCTCAACTTTGGGTCCGCAGTCGTCTTTTGAAAATGTTTGGGAAGTTCGACTTTCTTGCCATATATATATATATATATATATATATATATATATATATATATTTATCTGGCTGTCCTCCTGTGTCAGTTGTTCAGGAGGTAGGGTAGTCTATTACAAGCTCATCACTTAATGCTTCTTTGATAACCAGATAAAATGCCTCTCTAATCTCTTCCCTATCTGGGCCGTTGTAAATACCTCCTGGAGAGAGGTCTGGGAATTGCAGGGCACTAGGGTGGTCACATAAACAAGCAACAAGGACCTTGCTTCCCAAGGGGTGGCGGGGCCACGAAGTTGTTACTACAGTGGGTATCTCTAATCCTGGTGTTATCATAGAAACCTGCACATGTATGGTATGGTGCCGTCTTGTATGTTCTATAACCATGTATTCTATTCATTTGTTTGAAAATGCAGTTAAAAAGGAAACATTTTCTGCTAACCTAAGTGACACTCAGTTATCTTAAATGGCACAGTGTGATTCCCTATCTTCCCCTCAGCGAAGTCTGCAGTGCTCATGGGGGGGGGGGAGGGGCAATCCTGAATGACAAATAGGCACACAGGAAAGCAGCAGCATTAAAACCTGATAAAACCTGATATATCTGTAACAATTGTGGCGCTCAATATGCTGTAGCTTACAGAATCCCTTCAGTTAATCAGTGGCAGATCAATACACATGGGGATACATAACATGCATTTACAATCTCCCTAGTTATTGAATCTCACTAACAAACCACAGATCAATACACATGGGGATACATAAAATGCATTTACCATCTCCCTAGTTATTGAATCTCACTAACAAACCAGTCTTCTGCATTTGGCAGTGGCCTTCAATAATGTTCACAAAATATTTTGTAGCAGCAGCACCCTACCTGGCGGGCCCTTACCCTAAAATAATAGGATTGGTATGGGGCCAGTCAGAATAAGATTAACAATTTTTTTTGTTACAATCAATATACATGTGCTTATAATCAAACAAAAAATTAACAAAAAAGAAAGGGTCAATGTGTACCTAGATATTATGATCTCACTAAAGTCAGCCTCTGTATCAGCCAGTGACTTTCAATACAATGGCCATGAAAAAACAGTAATCAAAAAAAGTACGCTTTTGAACCTGATAAAAACCTCTATATTTACCACTAGACACTAAGCAATAACATACAGTCTTTAAAAGAGTACCTAATAATTAGCAAACATTAGTACCTGTGTTTAAAAAAGGGAGTGCAATGTAAACAGCGCGCACAGAAAAAGGAGAAAAACGCAGAGGGTACTTTTAACTGGCGAAAATACAAGATTCGCTGTTATATAAAAAAACACTTAATCCTCCCGGGGGTCCACTTAAATTGTATACATAGGCGCCATCCAAAATACCGTTAGCTACTCGGATCTCAGATTTTGCCTCTTCTCTATTGACTACTGAAATAGAGGGTTACCTTCTCTGTCACCATATACCAGACAGAGGCTTCCTCACTTGATAAATATTGAAAAGACCCCAGGCACAAACTTTTCCTTCTCTGTGTTCCTATATCTACAGAGGATCCCTTTAAAAACAAAAATATTTCACTTAGATAAATATTGAAAAGACGAAGGCTCCAATCTGTTCCTTCTCTGTCTCCCTATATCTATGTAGGACAGAGGGTCCCTAAAAAGGCAAAAAATAAACACTTGAAAGGTGCCAAACCCACCTTTCCTTCTCTGACAATCTTAGATCGGTCACAGGCCCTCCCTTGTTCCAGAGAGGCACCGCAATGAAACATAAGCGTTGTAAGGGTGCTAAATGCAATCCTTCCTTCCCCGTCTCTCTAAATATGTAACTGGGGATCCCTTTAAAAAGTCAAATAACTGCTGAAAAAATACTAGTCACAATCCTTCCTTGTAACTACACGAGGCACAGCAATAACAGGTGTCTATTCCGAGAAAGATAAACACGTAAATCACAGTAATGTCCTAACTCTCAGGCTCACTTTCCACTTTGCACACAATTTTTCCCCTCCGTTTGAGACAAAAAAAATGTATAGCAAGGCCAACAGACAGAAAGAACAGATAACCCGGCAGGGGTACAGCTGCGTTACAAAAATACACTTCTCCACCGCACCCAAGAGAGAAGACAATTGCAGCAGGCAGTCCAGTGATATGCTTACCCGTGCGTTGTGTTCCTCTTATGGCTCAGTCAGAAAGGCGTGCACGGTCGCTTAGCAGCCTGCACTTCCTCCAAATCCAGATGTGTCCTGTCTGTTAGTGGCTGCTATCCGAGTCCCAACGGCACCAAAATGTTAGAGGGAGATTTATTACAGGGCATGAGGGGTCAGGGGCTGGGGTGCAACGGCTCAGAAGCCTGCGCTGGGAAGATCGTGAGAGAGAACTAGGGACAAAGGAGCACCTTAATTTGTACCCGGTTGTGCAGGAACCCTTGGTCTAAAAATAGAGAAAAACAGATATATGAGCCGTGGAAACTGAGGCTGAAAGGTTAACAGTTTTATTAAGAAGATGCGACTTCTAGGAACAACAATATATGGCATAAAAAATCACATTAGTTCAATATCCAGCGCTCCGCATTCACCGGTAGCCACGTGGATTTAGATTTCAGTACTGAACATTGCATTTACTCAATACAAGCTTTCAAACTGCTAGAGGACAAGGGTCTAAAACCTTAAAGACACCTTTATCATTTGAGGCAAAGTACATTAAAAAGCAAAGTACATGTTATTTAGGAAAATATTCACATCTGCCTATAAGTGAGAAGTCCCTAAAATATAATATAAACACTTTAAATATAATGAGGAAAAAGCAAGGTTAACAGAATATATAGCAAAGGCAACATTTCAAATGTAACATTTCATAAGACAGAATATAACCTATAGCATCAAAATTAAAGTACATGTACTAATACAAGGGTTCTTAAATAACCCCTGGGAAGAACTCACTTACGAGGAGTAATTCCAAGAGGTCTTTGTGAACCTCCTTTTTATATGTTTCAAGGTGGCGAGAAGCCTATGGTCACGTCATCTCACGCCACCACGTACCACATACCCTTCCTTCGTCACCTACAGCCTGGCCTGTACCTTTCCCATCCATACGTTCAAATGTAGCCCCTTTCCTGTAAATACGACACGTACACTTGTCTAGACTAAGGTCGTGCCTTGTTGACTGAAAAATTGTCATAAATTCTGCTTGGGCGGCAGAAAGGCAGAAAAGTGTTATTATTGCGCAAAAGAATTCTATTTATGCGTGTATGTACCAGTCTGTAATGCTTGTCCCCACATTTATCACTCAAGCTTGGCGTAGCTGCGGCGGGAACTTCCCTTTTTCTCATGCACAGCCTTAAGTGGCGGTCCAGGTTGTGTTGAAAGAATAGTGGGGAAGTTGAACTTTAACGTTCGTGAACTTAGCACACAGTAGGGTGGGGGCTTGAAACAGGAGTGCGGAGCCTCGCAGACAAGTGGGGCTGGGTGAAGCCTAGGTCAGACCTGCTTTCTGATTAAACTATGAGAAAATGGCAGCACTCTGGTCAACGTAACTGAGGCCTATAACTTTCAAGCAGCAGGACCTACACAGGGGTTAATGCTGGCGAAGCGATGAGAGTGTCCCAGGATATTTACATAGTGAAATCTTCCCCTCTGTCAATGACATGAACCTTAGTGGCTTCAAACCCCAACTGACACCCAATGCAATAACTGGGATGTAACCGGGACACCAACCTCACACCACAGATCACAATGTCTGCACAGCAAAAACAGTCTTGTACCAAGCTCTCTCTACTGAAGAAAATGAAACTGATCCTCCCACAATCAGCTTCAGAACCATTGTTCAAGCTGTCGTACTCTGCATCTGGAAAACATCCTGCTCCATGGATCTAAAGATGCCACGGTGCCATCCACTCCCTTGAAGAGATATGATTACATCCCTCCCATTCTGATGGGGATTTACTGGCTCCCATTACCAGTCTGCACCATCTTCAAACCCTGTTATGATTACATCCCTCCCATTCTGATGGAGCTTTACTGGCTCACATTACCAGTCTGCACCATCTTCAAACCCTGTTGCATCATTTACAAAAACATTCACGACCAGCACCCCTGCCTATCTGGATGAAAAGCTCACCATTCTGATGGCTCTCTGCATGCATGCAACCACAACACCTTCAGGTTAGAGACACAGACAGTGGCGTAACGAAACTTGAGGGGGCCCCCCTGCAAACTACATGGAGGGGCCCTGTTGTATAATTACAATAAGTGTCACGCAGTGGCACACTCTATGATCTATGTTCTATGTTCTTTCTTGCTGCTTTTCAGTCGTGAAGATTCCTAGGAACGTCATTCTGGACATTGGATCTTCACGACTGAACGGCTCTTGTTGTGGGTGTTAACATGCATTGAAATAAACCTACGCTTCAATTCTTCACGTGTGTCTGAAGTTACTTAACAACTTGGCGACGAGCGGGAACTCAACACACCCACCGCCAAACAGCCAAGCCATTTTTTCCATTACCGTAAGAAATTGGAATATTTTACGCAGGACTTCTATTGATGGTCTTTCCTTCGAGAAACAAGGAACAGGACACCAGTTCAGCCCGTTCTCCTGAATCTTCACTGCACATTTCAGGTCGTATTTTCATATTTTTGCAGTGTTTGGCAATCGGGCAGCGTTTGGCAGGTGGTCCGTGTCTCGCGCTGCTTGGTGCGTTTCTCAAACATGACTCACTCACGCTCAGCGTTCCTGCCTAACACGTCATAACGCGTGTCCTATTTCATTATTCAAGTCCACCGACTTTAGAAAGCTACGCACAACAGTTACCCTGGCAACTGTGTCAGGCGGCCATCTTTAGCAAGCTCGTCCAAGTGCTCTGCATTTTCTTTGCCTTCGCTTTATGTGCTACAGCGATAGGCACGCTTTTAAGACTTTGTTACAGTGCAGCGCTTTGTCGTTTATCGCTTTATCTTCACTACAGCGATAAGCACACTTTTAGCTTTTCAAAAAAGCTTTTGTGATTATTTTCATGACAGCGATAAACACACTTATTCTTAAAAATTGATTTATCATTTGTGCTTGTCATATGTCCTACAGTAATAAGCACAATTTTTCATAAATTGTCATTTCAATTTTGCAATGTGTTATTTATGCTAGTGGGGTATTCCTATTCTTCTTTTCGTTTTAGCACTTTGTAGAAGCTTTCACAAGTCCAACTTTTCATTTTGTTGCTTTCTTTATCATGGCTTCTTCTCAACAGTTTCAGACACCAGCTCCACTTTTGCAAACTCCGGGCAAACCTCCTCTCATTTGCCGCAACTTGCTTAAAGGTTTTGAGAACTATTTAGTGGTCATCGATGCCACCAAATATGATCCTGCTCGCAAGGTTGCCATTCTCTATGGTTGCCTAGGCGTTGCGGCTCAACAAGTTTTTGAGAACCTCCCTGTTATTCCTTCTCCTTCTGGTGACTCTGGTGACAATTGGAATGCCTATCAAGAAGCTATTGCATGCCTCAACAAGCAATATGACGATGAACCCAGTATTGTTTTGGAACGTCACAATTTTTTCAAATGTAAACAAAGTATAGATGAGAGTGTGGAAGACTACATTGCCCAACTCAGAATACTTGCTTCTACGTGTGATTTTGGTGCAAGTACAGACGCTTCTATCAGAGATCAGTTCAAAATTCAAGAACGTTTGCTGAGCTGTAAAAATCCTACTTTGTCTGAGACAATAGATATCGCCAAAGGCATTGAACGTGCAACCAATTTGTCAAAAAATTTTCAAGAAAGCATTTCTCAACCCTGTATTCACATGATTGATCAAGGTTCTTCTACTGGCTCTATTGACCTGGTCAACAATTCTTTCAGACAATCAGTTAAGAAACCTATCATCTGCTATAGGTGTGGCTCAAGGAGTCATCTTGGTAATTCTCCTAGTTGCCCCACATCTGGGAAAAAGTGTTCTTCGTGTAAGAAAATTGGACACTTTCCATCTGTTTGTAGGGGTCGCAAAAAATTACTAGGGTTAACAACATTGAGTTTAATGAGAATTTAGAATCTTGCTCAACCAGACTTAACGATGTAATGTTGTCAATTGAATGTGATTCTGTTGAGTTTTCCAAGATTAAGGGTCTTGGTGTGAGTTAGGGGTTAGTACGGTTTCACTTCAGGTCAAAGCTGACTCTGGCTCACCTATCACCATTTTATCAGATCTCACATTTTACTCAAATTGGGGACAAAAAGGTGGTTCTTTACAAATATGACGTCAAACCCAAAGCATTTGGTGAGAAGGATATAGACATGTTAGGTTTCTTTTATTCTAACATTGCATGTCTTGGTAGATACACATTCACGAAAGTCTATGTTGCTCTTAAGGGCAGAGACATTTTGGGTTGGTTGGATCAAGCCAGGATGGGTTTAATTCTTAAACCTGGTCCTGATCAACCCATTGCTTTAGGTGACATTCCACATGATTACTACACTAGTCATGAAACTGGAAAATTAAATGTTTCGGATTTGTCTTTTCCAAATCATAAAATGGATAACCTTCTTAATTCCTTTCCAAAAGTCTTCAAGGATATGGTGGGCACGGTATTGGGTTTCAAGCATGAAATGCGTCTTAAACCCAATGCTCAACCTGTTATTCACAAAGTTCGTTCTCTTCCATTGAGCGCAAGAGATGAATTGAAGAAGGTTTTGAAAAATGTATGTGATGAGGGAAACATTACACAATGTGATTCATCTGAATGGGTTTCTCCCATAGTTTTAGTTCGTAAAAAATCTGGCGAGGTGAGATTATGTGCCGATTTATGCTCCTTAAATAACAATATCATTGTGGATTGCCATCCGTTACTCAAAATTCATGATTTATTGGCTAATTTGGGTGGGGCTAAATACTTCTCCCTCTTGGACCTGAGGTACGCTTATCACCAAATTCCTTTGTCTCTTAAGCCCAAGAATTAGCAACTTTCATTACGCCGTTTGGTGCTTTCAAGTACCTAAGACTCCCATTTGGTCTAGCTTCGGCAGCTAGCATTTAAAAAAAAATTAATGGATAACTTATTGCAGAACATTACTGGTGTGCAAGCCTACCAGGACGATATTTTAATTTTTGCCAACGACATTTTTCAACACGATCAGACTCTTGATAAGGTTTTGAGCGTGTTAGAAAAAGCTGGTATGACTGTTAGGCATGACAAATGCAAATTTGGGGTTCAAGAATTGGATTATTTGGGCCATTCACTTTCACTCAATGGCATCAAACCCAAGTTTTCATTAATAAAAGCCATTAGAGATGCCATACCTCCCAAAGATAGGGATGCCCTTCGCTCATTCCTTGGCTTGTCAGAATATTTCGCCAGATTTGTGCATGGCTATGCTCAAATTGTTGAGCCGTTGAGAGCGCTCTTGAGGAAAGGGGTGAAGTTCTCTTGGTCGGAAGACTTACAAAAAGTTTTTGAGCACGTTAAAAAGCTTATTGAGGATTCACCAGCCTTGCATCCTTTTTCGGATGGTTCAAAGTGTTTTATCACTGTTGGGACAATGGGTGGAAGACAAAGAACAAACGGTTGCCTTTTCATCCAGAACACTTCTTCCAGCTGAAACTAGGTACAGCACAATAGAAAGAGAAGCCTTGGCTTGCGTTTGGGCTATACAAAAATTTACATCTTATATTTGGGGCCGTGAGTTTGAGAATTACACCGATCACAAACCTCTTATGCATATGTTTTCTGATAGCACTTCTAACAGGTCTTCTGCCAGACTTGTTTGTCTTTTATCAAAGCTTCATGAATTTCACTGTGTAATCAAACATATTTCAGGGGGCAAACATTTCAGAGCTGACTGCCTATCTAGAATGTCTGTGAATGATAATTCAGTGGTTGATGATGATATTGAGTGCGTTGTTGCTACAGTTGATGCTATTGCAGAATGTCAGCCCATTTCTGAGGCTCAATGGAATTTGGCCTACAATGATGATCTCACACTTTCAAAGATCAAGGATTTTATTGTTAACAAATGGCCTGAGCGTAGAACTCTGTCTTCTGATTTAAAGGCTTTTGCAAATGTTTCAGAAGAACTTTCTTTAGTTAACAAAATGCTTATGCGCAATGATTTATTTGTTCCACCTGAATCTTTACGTACTTTAATTATTCGCTCAGCTCATCAAGGTCATCTTGGTGTTGTCAAAACCTGTCAACGTGTTAAGCAATTTTATTGGTGGCCTTCAATGGGTGCACATGTCAGGAGAATGATTGATGGTTGTACACAATGTCTTCTTTCTGACAAACATTGGAAGACTCTGTCTACTCCTTTATGTCCTGTACATCTCCCTGTGGAACCATGGGACAAATTAGGTTTTGACTGTTTTCTGGTCCTTATCATGTTTTACCAATTGAGAGCAAATATCTGATTGTTTTGGTTGATTACCATACTAAATGGTTGTACTATTCCTTTTGCAATTCTGCATCAACTGACAATGCTGTTACATTTTTACAATCTGTGTTTGATGTTGAAGGTTTTCCCAAAACTATAGGTACTGACAATGGGACACATTTTGTGTCTCAAAAGATGTGCTCTTTTCTTAAAACACATGATATTTCACATTACAAGGTTGCATTGTATTCTCCTTCTTCGAATGGATTGGTGGAAGGGAGTAATCAATTAATTAAGGAAGTTATACAAACTGCAATCTCTGCTAGGTTGGATCCTTTATCTTTTGTTCATGACAAGGTTTGGGCTTATAATACCACACCACACTCCACCACCGGTGTCGCACCATTTAGTTTACTTAGGAAAAGGAGTGTGCATTCACTGCTCAATCCCAGCTGGTTGCATGGTAGTAATTCATCTGCTAAGTTAAATTCTTTTCAAGAACGTGTTAATGCTAAGCAATTTTCTATGAAATCACGTTTTGACGCAGGTAAACATTCTTTTGATCAGCCTTTACAAAAAGGGGATTGGGTGCTCATTAAGAATCCGAAAAGGGTTCCAAAGAGGCAATCACATTTCTCTTCTCCAACTTTAGTCACACATGTTAGTAGAGGTTCTGCTCTTCTTGACAATAAGGGATGGTGGAACAAAAGGGTTCTTGTCAAGATTTCTCCACTTCAAGCTAATATTATCAGAGAGCATGCCACTTCAGATTCAGAACATTGCGAGTGGTTTGATTTGGTTCCTTCTATTCAACCTTCTAGTCGAGCTTTGGGGGTATCTGAAGGCCAACTCACACAATGTCCTGTTTCAGGTCAATCTTCCTCTAGTGGTCTTTCAAAGACATCAGAAGTCAAACTACACGCTCTATTGTCTCAGATCAATTATCTGTTCCTTTGGATGTAGATGTGGGAGAATCTTCCGAAGTGACAACTAGAAGAACAGCACTTTTAAAACAAATTTCATGTAGATTGAGAGATTTTGTTTTGGAATAGCAACGCATATTTTTATTTTTATTTGCATGGTAATATTTTAATCCTTGTTTTTGTTTCACTTTATTTGTTGCCCTTTAAAGAGGGTAAGATGTTGTATAATTACAATAAGTGTCACGCTCTATGTTCTATGTTCTTTGTTCTTTCTTGCTGCTTTTCAGTCGTGAAGATTCCTAGGAACGTCATTCTGGACGTTGGATCTTCTCGACTGAACAGCTCTGGTTGTGGGTGTTAACCTGCATTGAAATAAACCTACGCTTCAACTCTTCACGTGTGTCTGAAGTTACTTAACAGGCCCCCCCATTCTCTGTGCCATTCTAGAGCTCTCAGGCCAACGACCCGCCATACTGCAGGGGATGCGGGGCTATTGTTACGCCACTGTCACCAATACAGCGTATAAGTAACAATGGATGGTGGAGTTAAAGGTTGGGCTTAGTCTGCCCGCAGGCTATCATAGGTGGTGGTCCAACCATTACAGGCTCCCTGCCATCAGCAGGCCGGGGAAGTTTGCCCAATTTTCGGTGGTTTTCCTGATGCAGACTCCTGTCATGATATACAACATTGAGCCCACTCATCATTCAGTTTTGACAAAAGTGCATCCACTGCTCCTTCTCGTTTCCGTTTTAAAACATTAGACAATGCGACAATGCAGTATTTCAAAAGCAGATGTAACTACAACGAGCACATTTTGATAATGCACTTTATTAGTAGACAATTGTAATCATAAGAGGGATTACATAGCTTCATACACACTTTGACCCCAATTCCATCACCGTCTCTCTCTCTCGCTCTCTATCTCTCTCAGACAGTCAGTCTCTCTCTTTCAGTCAGTCAGTCTCTCTCTCTCTCTGTCTGTCAGTCAGTCTATCTCTTTCTGTCATTCAGTCTCTCTTATGTCAGTCAGTCTCTCTCTCTCTGTCAGTCTCTCTATCTCTCTCTCTTTCTGTCAGTCAGTCAGTCTTTCTCTGTCAGTCAGTCAGTCTATCTCTGTCAGTTTCTCTCTCAGTTTTTAGTCTCTCTCTCTCTCTCTCTCGGTCAGTCAGTCTCCCTCAGTCAGTCAGTCTCGCTCTCTCAGTCAGTCTCTCTCTTTCTGTCAGTCAGTCTCTCCCTTTCTGTCAGTCAGTCTCTCAGACAGTCTCTCCCTCTGCCAGTATCTCTTAGTCAGTCAGTCAGTCTCTCTCTCTCTCGCAGTCAGCCAGTCTCTCTCTCTCGCAGTCAGTATCTCTCTACCTCAGTCAGCCAGTCTCTGTCGGTCAGTCAGTCTCTCTCTCTGTCAGTCAGTCTGACTCTCTCTCGGTCAGCCAGTCTCTCTCCCTCTCTCAGTCCCTAAGCCAGCCAGTCTCTCAGTCAGTCAGTATTCAGTCTCTGAGTCAGTCAGTCAGTCTCTCTACTCTCTCTCCACTCTCTCTCTCTCTCCACCCTCTCTCTCTCTACTCTCTCTCCACCCTCTCTCTCTCCACTCTCTCTCTCTCTCCACTCTCTCTCTCTCTCTACTCTGTCCACTCTATCTCCACTGTCTCACTCTCTCTCCTCTGTCTCTCTCTCCACTGTCTCTCCACTCTCTCCACGGTCTCTCCACTGTCTCTCCACGGTCTCTCTCTCTTTCCACTCTCTCTCCCCAACCTCTCCACTCTCTCTTCACTGCCTCACTCTCTTTCCACTCTCTCTCCCCAACCTCTCCACTCTCTCTCCACTCTCTCGCCCTCTTTTCACTCTCTTCTCCACTCTCTCTCTCCCCACTCTCTCTCTCTCTCCCCCCACTGTCACTCTTTCCACTCTCTCACCAGCCTCTCCACTGTCTCCCTCCACTCTCTCCACTCTCTCTCCACTGTCTCCCTTCACTCTCTCCACTCTCTCTCCATTCTCTCGCTCTCCCTCTCTCTCTCTACTCTCTCTACACCCCCTCTCTCTCCACTCTCCCCACTGTCTCTCTCTCCACTGTCTCTCCACTTTCTCTCTCCACTCTCTCTCTCCACTGTCACCCTCCACTCTCTCCACTCTATCTCCACTGTCTCTCTCTTTAGTGTCTCTCTCCACTTTCTGTTTCTCCCCTCTCACTCCACTCTCTCTCTCTCTCTACTCTCTCCACTGTCTCTCTCTCCACTGTCTCTCCACTCTCCCTCTCCACTGTATCTCCCCTCTCTCTCTACTCTCTGTCTCTACTCTTTCTCTTCACTCTCTCTCTCTCTCCACTCTCTCTCTCCACTCTCTCTCTCTCCACTCTCTCCACTGTCTCCCTCCTCTCTCTCTCCACTCTCTCTCTCTCCACTCTCTCTCTACTCTCTCTCTCCACTGTCTCTCCACTCTCTCTCTCTCCACTCTCTCCACTGTCTCCCTCCACTCTCTCTCCACTCTCTCTCCACTCTCTCCACTGTCTCCCTCCACTCTCTCTGTCTCCACTCTCTCTCTCCACTGTCTGTCTCCACTCTCTGTCTCCTCTCTCTGTCTCCACTCTCTCTCTCTCCAAACTCTCCACTCTCTCTCTCTCCACCCTCCCTCTCCACTCTCTCTCTCCAAGCTCTCCACTGTCTTCCTCCACTCTCTCTCCACTCTCTCTCTCTCCACTCTCTCTCTCCACTCTCTGTCTCTACTCTAACTCTCCACTCTCTCTCTCCAATCTCTCCACTCTCTCCCTCCACTCCACTCTCTCTCTCTCTCTCTCCACTCTCTCTCCACTATCTGTCTCCACTCTCTCTCCACTCTCTCTCTATCCACTCTCTCTCTCCACTCTCTCTCCCCCCCTAGGGGTCACTCTCTCTCTATCCACTCTCTCTCATCCTGCTGCCTCGTCCCTTCTCACATGAGCATTGCGGTCTCTGGGGCCCCCACCCCATCCTCTTTCTCAGAGCAGGCTGCAGACACTGCACCTGCTTCAGAGCCTCTCACAGCACAGATCTAATCTCCACCGAGGAGCTGAGGGGCCCCCTTCACCTACTCAAGGCCGAGGGGCCCCCCGCACCGCAGGGGCTGCAGGGTTGTTTGTTACGCCCCTGGACACAGAAGTGTGGAAGCATTGAAAACATCAGGAATAGGAGGATTGGATGTGTCAGAAAAAAACAAAAGTCTCCAGCGGGAAGAGAGAACAAGTATTTTGCAATGCAATAATTCTCTTTTTTTTTTAAAGAATTAGAAATATTGGCGTTGTAATTGAAATGTTTTTCACAGTTATGACTAATGTATTAGCAATATAGAGGCAATACAAATTGATAAAGCCTTTTCTACATTACTGATGGCAATCCTGTCTGTAGCACTGAGGTGTTTCACTGCTGGCAGGGGCAGGCAAACATAAACAGAGTACACTTGAAGTTTCAGAAAAAACTTGAAGAGTAAGATCACATGTAACAGGGGCAGTCCTCATGGGAGGATACAAATGTCCAAGAGACTAGACTACTAATCCGATTCACCAATCAAAAGTCTGCATTTACAAAGAGGAGCCAATTGAGATGATGGGGGGGTGCTTAAAGCCCGTATTCTAGGAATATAATGTCTCAAAGAGACAGGGCGTGCACTGCCTAAGCGAGACCTAAAAAGCAAACAAATGAGAATGACAATAATACCAGCCAATGGTAAACAAAGGGAATCTCTCCACTACATTTAAATTGTATTGTATGACCCACACTGCCTCACCTAATCCCTTCTAGGTGCTTGTGAGAATGTGCTCCACAAAAGTTCGGTGGAGGGGTGGGCGGAGACGTAGAATAGAAAGGGTGTCAGTATTTTTTAAGAAGTCCGGGGTGGTTGTAAAAGTTGTCGCTGGTCAAAAAACACCTGCCCCCTCAAGATTAAGGTCAGATCCCTCCTCAAGAAACCCTCTACAGTCCCCAGTGAGCTACAGAACTACCACCCCATCTCACTGCTCCCAGTTCTCACCAAAGTCCTGGAGAAGGCCATCAACCTCTAATTCACCAAACACCTTGAGAGAAACTACCTTCTAGAGCCCTCCTGTAGGAAGCTGGCTCTGCATTTACTAACCCAAAGTAAGGTATAGTGTGCACCGAGTCCAGGGAGTCCTCATAGGTATAGCAGAGGCTAAATTAGGTAAGCACTAACAGCGCTCTTTCTGGTAATCTGGTCAAGCAGTTGGACTTATCCAGAGGGTGTATTAAGCATTTAATGTATTCACTCAATCAAGGACTGATACACACACTCAGAGACAGAAGCCAGACCAATTAGGTAAGTATAAAAGAGGTATACTTATGTTTGGTTTTAGAACCAAGCAGGACTTAGCACAGGTAGTAACATATACTTTCAAAATTGAAGACTGTTCAGGGTAATGCAGGTGAGCTTGAAATTACAATTGTTACAGGTTGGTAAATGCTTGGAAAACAGTTTAAATTGCACAGTAATTACTTTTCATTACTTTTGGATTACTTTGGATTACTCTGAGTACTGGGATGGTATGCCTTGATAACCCACCTTAGGAGCTCTAAATACAGTGTAAGTATAACTTTTTACACTTTACACTTAGATTCTCTTTTCTTCATACACCACAGTTTAACGCGTGGACATTTTTTAGAGCCAAAATCTCTTTACATTGGTTCCTATGGGGAAAAAGTGTTAGCGGTTTAACAGGTAAGTACATGACTTATGAGGGTGAGTTTTGGGGGTTAGGACCTCGGTTCCCTTAGGTCGAGATGGGTACTAAAATTGCAAAACCATTAGCAATGAGGCGGGCAGGTGCAGAGTACAGGGGCCCAATGTTAGCCAATGGGGCTAGGGGGGCCTTCGGTTAGGGGCTGCTGACAAACACGCCACTCGGTGTGTGAGCAAAGTTCCTTGGGATAACGTCAGCTCTGCAGTGGCCGACGACCAGCACTGGATTTGCACCACCAGTGGCACTGGGACGGCCGGGTGCAGAGTGCAAAATGGACATCGGGGACCTTGTGTTTCCCAATGGAAACCTTTGGATTCCCAAAGTTTCTGCAGGCTCGGGGAGGGAGACGTCCTGAAGGTGACCACTGGCTGCAGAGGTAAGATAGGATCTTGAGGGATGCCTGGACACCATCAGTTGGGCCACCCAAGGCTGTGGGGTATCAAGTGCAAGGGTGTCTTCTGGCATCAGGTTTTTTTACTAGCTCTGGACACGGTCGGGGGGACCCTTCAGGTTGAGGGTGCAGGCATTGTCTTAAGGCTTGAGGGAGGACTGGGATAATCAGATCACAAGTCAGGATTTCTGGGGAGACCTCCTTGGGGTGTAGAGCCACTCGAACTCGGGCCATCGGCGTCGGGTGCAAAGTAGTATAGAATCTTGGAGTCATCGAAATCTGGATTCTGGAGGTGAGTCTTTGGTTGAGCAAATCCTGTGCTCACAAGAAACAAAGTCTGTGGGAAGGTTGCAGGGTAGGTCCTCCGGGCTCTGGGAGTTGCTGGCTGCTGGACTCACCGGGGTTCTTGCTGTAGGCTGGCCATAGACATAACAGACCTATAGGGCTGGTGCCAAAGTAGATGGTGTCCCCTTCTCCTTCCTGGGTCAGCATGGCTCTTCAGTCTTTCTTCTTTCGTCCTTTAATCTGAATAGACAAGGTTCAGGGTTGCCCCTAAATACTAAATTTAGGAGTGTTAAAGGGGTGTGTAAGTCGGGATCAATGGGTCCCTTCCTTGGGTTCGGTACACCCCCCATTATGCCACCCTCCAGTAGGAGGAAGCATGAGCCTCCCCCTAATTGGATGCATTCTCTAATCTTCAAGATGGAGGGGACTGATATGTGTGCTTCACCTCCCCTCCCCCACCTCAAGGGTGGGGTTGGCAAAGGTGGGCACAACTCTCTTCCTATCTTGGATTGCCCGCCGATTCTCTCGCCCAAAGTAGGGGCCAGAACCGGTGGGAGCCCATTGGTGAGGGCAACAAAAGGCAGTGACAGCTTCCAAAAGCGGGAGGACTTTGAAGCTTCCCCTTTTGTGGACCCAATCCATCTTGGGGAAGGAGGCATGGCAGGATGGGCTTTGTTTCTGGAGCCAGAGATAGAGGCTCTCTACCCAGAGGTCCAGAAACCTGTCTGGCAGTGTCAAATGGTGAGCAGCCATTCAGGAACCACACCAGTGCTAATTGAGTTTCAGGGGGCATCTCTAAGATGCCTTCTGAGTGCATTTTACATCAAACCCCACACTGGCATCAGTGTGGGTTTAATGTGCTGAGAAGTTTGCAACCAAACCTCCCCGTTTTTAGTAACGCCATTATGGAGCTGTGGAGTTTGTAATGACCATCTCCTAGACCATATACTATTTATGGATTTAGTACACTTACAATGTCTAAGAATGGACTTAGACACAGCAGGGGTACAGGGCTCATGCATCTGTACCCTCACCTTAGGGCTAGTGCATCCTGCTAGAGGGGTAACTTACCTCAGCCTCAGGCAGTGGATTGCAGGCATGGAACACAGGGATGTGTGCCATGTTTACTCTTCACTTTTCACTGCACCAAAACACGCAGCCTGCAGTGGCAGAGTGTGTCTGTGTTAAGATGCATGGCTTCTAAGGGTGGCACAATAGGTGCTGCAGCCATTAGAGGCAGGCCAGACTGGCCATAGCGGGCACCGGGCATTTCCCCGGTAGGCCGCTAGGGTGGGGGCCGTTTTTGGGCCCCTGGGGGGCCGTTTATGTTACTGGGGGTCGGCAATTTCACCCCCGGTAACAAAATCGGCCGAAACTGGCCCTTGCAAACTGCTCGCCTGCATTCCCCCTCACCCCAGGGGGGGGGGTGCAGCTGAGTATTTTGCCACGGCCGGTTTCTGTTCCCAGTCTGGCCCTGCTTAGAGGCCTTCCCTGGTCATAGTGCCCTTGGTACCTATAGTACCTTTTACAAGGGGCTTACCTGTGGGCAGGGATGTGCCAACTGTGGATACAAAGGTACAGTTGTGGGAAAGAACACATGCCCTGAGAACCTCACTGGCAGGGACCCAGGGCACATCAAGTTAGGTTGCATCAGATGTCAGGCAAAAAGTGGGGCGTAACCATGCAAAAAGGGGCACTTTCCTACACCTACCAATTAGTATTTAGAGCAAATCACAGGACCGCGACAGCACTGATCACCTCAAAAGATGACATGCGCACCCTACTTGACAGGGGAGAATCTGCCACCTTGATCCTGCTTAACCTCTCTGCAGCCTTCAACGCCGTCTCCCACCATACACTCATCGATTGACTGTGCCAGATCAGAATCACAGATGATGCACTCAGATGGATGCCATCTTTTCTCACTGGGCTCACCCAGAGAATCTGTCTCCCCCACTTCACCTCACAACCCAAACCCACCATCTGCAACATCACTCAGGGTTCATCCTTCCGCCCAACCCTCTTCAACATCTACATAAAACCACTTGCAGACGTCATCAGAACCCACAAGACCAACATCATCCCCTATGCCGACGACACCCAACTGCTCCTCTTGCTGTCAGCAGACCCCACCCCAATGAAGACCAACTCACACAACGGTATGAAGAACGTCTCAGCCTGAATGAAGAAAAACCGGCTGTAAACACAAGACGAAAGCGCCTAAAATGTATTCTGGAGCTGCCTTCATGATCACTGACTGATAATTAAAGTAAACAAAGATAGAAACGCCATGTTAAAAATTTAAATATTAATGTACTAAAAGTTCTATTTATGTTCTGGCCTTCACAGAATTTAAAAGCATTACCAAATGTCTGGTATTTGTTTGTAATTTTAATGTAATGTAATTTGTACTTGTAAAGCGCACTAATACCCCAACTGGGGTGTCCTGGCGCTGTAACGCAGTCCGCTGTGGAACCCTTCCTGGCTTTTCCCTGTGAAATGCCCACTCCTGGGCACCCCCAAGGTGAAGCCAGGCATCCCAGCGCTGTTGGGGCCGTTGTGGAGATTGAGCAAGCTATTGCCCAGAGTTGCAGAGTGGGATCTATGATTAGAATAGGCACAGAGGCGAGAATTATCAGGTCCAAGGAAATTGAGACCAAGACCCATCAAGACAGGAATTGAACCCTGGTCCCGGGCCAGACCTCTGCATCAGGGTCTGCCCCTCTGACCATTGAGCCACAAAGGTAGCAATATATCTCTTTTTCTCTAATGTTGAATTAAAGTGCTTCTGCTGAGTTAATCCCCCTATTTTGTTGCTCTTGTCTGGATCTGGTGATTCAAATTAATACAATAACAAGTAAAATTACAGAATTAAATGTAAATCACATTTGGCTTCACAATAAAGACTGACAAGTATTTTCAGGACTGAAAACCATTAAGGTTTGTTGAACTTTAAAGACAATATAGAAACCAAATAAAAGGTGAAAAGTCAGTCAGTTAGTCGTTTGTCATATAAAAGCATGAACCTTAGAATAAAAATGCAATGAATAAGATAGCAAAACAAGCTATAATTCAGCTCAAATAAGTAAGTTTTCATAAATAATAGGTCACTTCCGACACACTGTGCTCCTGAGACACCTAAATAATTAGTACAAATATTGCTACGAATTAAGATAAAGTTCTCATGAGAATCACATAGTGGTCCCAAAAGGTGAGGCCCTGGGAAACATTCACTATGCTAACACCATAGTTGCCAAGTTTTGACACTGCTTATGTGTGACAATTCCAAGTTTTGTGTTTTTAGTTGTGACTTGCAAATGCCCTACGAGTGACACTAGTGATAACTTAGCAATAGCAGAGCAGAAATTATGCCCCATAAAATGAGATATATTTCAGAAATTATTGGGTGACTCCTTGAGCTATTACTTGAGTTGTTAGCTAACAAGAAAGCTGTATTTTGGGACATGTAGTTTTGTTCTTAAAGATTGCCAGAGGCTACAAAAGTGGAACGGGTTGAAAGTGGTACATATGGCAGCACACTGGCTACGCTCTTCCTTTACTTTAAGTCCAAGCCAAAGTGTGGGATGGGACTGCAGCATCATGTTTGCTGTTAAAAAAATGAATTAAGTGCTTGTAAAGCCAATCACCCCTAGTGGCTTTGTGACAAATTCTTCAAAGAGCAATAAAAAAGGGACCATCTAATTTTCTACTTTCCACTCTTGTAGGTTACTACTGCTGCTCAAAGTACAGATATTTGCAAATGACTTGTTTATTATTGACTGTTAAGTTAACAGAACAAGAATAGCTTCACACAATTGTATGGTCAGATTCATGTACATATAAAAGCATGCTTCCAGTGGTATACCATTATTTAAAAGAACTACCAGACTTGATGATGTAGCTCAACTTAATAAAACACACTATATTCAAAATTCAGGTAGGCTCAAAGTTACTAAATAAAACATAGTCAGCAATATATGTGTTTTTGAAAGGGACAAGATAAATCACAGTGATGAACAAACAACCACAACATTATTTAAATGCGGCTGTAGATGGCAATGAAACTATCTCCATTCTGAAGCCAAAACACAGGAAGAATGCTGCTAGCACTTTATCTGGCCTGCACCCAGACAGAGGACTTTGTGTTGTATGGCACACTGCAGTAGTGTTTTGTGAGTTAGAGATGTCGGAACCCTTTTTGTTCCTGATGGACTCCGTAGAACAGTGACATAGGTGCGTTGGTGTGGGTCATAGAAATCAGGATATAGAATGTTCAGTTTACGGTTACACACTGATGAATAAAGATGTGTAATACCAAGCTCTGTGTGTGGAGTGATCATTTACAAGTACCTGGACTGGAGTAGGATGCTACAATTGGTTGAAATAGGGGATTATGTCAACCTTGTGACCTGTAGACCCAAGAGTGCTCACCCGGAGGGTTTGCCATGCTCCAGCAAACTGCTTGTGCGTGCCATGATTGCCTCAGTCAAAGTTAAAATCGACAGCTGGTATATGTGGAGTCAATGCACAAAACCCCAGCCAGTGCCAGGCCTGTGAAGAAAGTGAAGGCCTTTCAGAAAGTGGGTTTGTCATCAGCTAGAAATTTGCTGATAAAGTTGACACAAGAGGCACTATACCACAAAGCAACACCAGATCCTCATTTATACAGTACAATAATGCTAAATGCATGGTACAGAGAAGCACTAGAGGCTGTGCTAGCCAAGTGCGAGAAAGTGTTAAAAGCAGAGACATTTCTAACATCAAGAAAACGCTAAAGGCAGTGACGGCTAGGTGCAAGAGAACGCTGTGAGCTGAAGCAGGTGAATGCAGAGAAACATTTGAAACTGTGACAAACAAACATAAATAGAGAGTAAGATCACGCGTACCAGAACCTCGGTCCACTGCAGTTGAAATTCCAGAGGTACTGGGACTTTCTTGTGTGTTAATGGGAAAATTAATGATTCATTCCAATTAACGCCTCCAACAAATGCTATTATTATTAATATTATTATTACTCTTTAGATCGGACAGTTTCCCAAGCCTAACCACTACCGTGAGCACCGGTAGGAGATGGGTCTCAGGGTCTCTCACATAGAGAAGCATATCGTTGGCATAAGCTGAAGTGATCAGTTGATATATATACCAAAAGTCACACCTACAGTCTCAATCATGTGTTAGAAAGCTACACATTCTGTAAGGCCCTTCCTCTCTCAAAAAAACTCCTGTGGTATTTAGTCATTAAGGGGAAGACATCCCTTAAGGATTAGAACCCTCACTCACCCGAGGGTGACATGCTTCATCATATGGGTCCTCCTTACCAGTGGGGAAAACCTAGTCGCCACTGGGAGCTGCTACTTCGATGTTTAAGGAAGGAGCTCAGAGATGTTTTGTTTTGTAAGGATGGACACTAATCCCATATGTGAGAATGATGAGTGTAGTGAGGTTTGCAGCGCTGTGTGAAAAAATTGGAGGAGTGAATTAAAACTGTCTAGATAGAAATCACTAACATGCGTTTTATTGATGTGTTCTACCTGACAGGATTAAAATGAAACAGCACAGTGGTATGGATATAGAACCACTGTCACATTGTGGTCGACATGTTTCAGCCTATTGATCAAACTATTGTATCAGCGTCTTTCTTCAGGACCAGATCTAATAGTGATATTGCTGCTGCACAAGTGAAAGTAATAAATTATATACAACACCAGCATTCCTGCTTATCCTTTTTGTCAGGTTATACCCAAGGTATCTATAGATAAAAGACATAAAGGCAAAAGAGGGGGAAGGGGAGGAGGGAAAGAGAGGGGAAAGGGCACAAATAATAAATCACATGATAACTCAGGCATTGTGCTTTGTCACAATATCGAAAGTTTATATGTGCTACTTATAGTCACAACCAATATGGACTTACCCTCAGTTGTAGGATAGCCCTGCCTCACCTCATTCTGACAGGCTTCTCAGGAAGGAGGGCCCGCTCTGCGGGAAGAAAAAGCAATGTGGACGGTGTTAGATTTCTATACACCATCTCCACTAAATCCTTAATTCTTTGTAAACCAAAAGGGGCCACAAGGTACATCTAGGTCAGAAAAGTCATGGGACCCATCCACCAGCCACCACAAGTGTCTCTCTTTTTTACGTCAAGGGATTAATCGGGGCCAGAGCATAAGAGTGTATGACACTTCATGGGGAGACTGATTCTCAATAAATACATAAATCAAAACTAGATGCAAATGCTAGTACCACCCGGAAATCAATTGGGGCCAGAGCATAAGAGTGTATGACACTCCATGGGGAGACTAATTCTAAGTAAAACATAAACCAAAACTAGATGCAAATGCTAGTACCACCCGATAGCTAAATTAATCTAAGGTGTCAGCATCAAAGATGAGTCAACTAATACAAGCATACCACTTACCTGTCCGTCAGTCCCTTGGTTCCTGGTAGAGCTCGCCCCGGGAGGTACCGAACAGGACGGAGGACGCGCATTTATACTCATGCGGCATAATTGGCTGCCGCTGTGCGAAAAACGGGGTCCTGACCGCGGTAGTCCTGTTATTGGCTGTAAACTCAATTTGCGCATGTGTCCAGATGGGTAACGCTATTTTTTTGCACATGCCCATTTGAATGGAACAGTTGCAAAAGCGTCTCAAGTTACCCTAATACATTTAAAGAGGATTGAGATGATGCATAGTCTTGTAACTCATACCATCATCTCTCCAATGGCTCATTTGTCAACCGGGAGACTGGGAGCACTTCATAATCTGCCAAAGGTCTTACCAGTATCCCATAACCCCCTGTGCGCATGCACCGTTAGTTATTAGCAGGCATATGCGTGTGGAAGGGAACACTGTCTCTAAACCCGTCTGAGCTGTATACGGGTCTTTCCCGGAACTTGTAAACGTACGGTGACCTGTAATCCTAAAAGTTACATACATCTGTAATAGTATCTCCCGAGTGGCTGTTTGCTCAAAAACTATAACAGAACACCAAAGCTTTTTAAAAAAAGAAAGGATGTATCGCTTCCTCTCATAACCCAAGTGGAAATAATATTCCACTATGGATACCTTCTGTCATCAAAGTACTCAGGGATCTGCAGGGTTGTATAAAGTATATTTCAACAGATATTCAGACTCATAGGGACAGGACTATATAGTCACTCTAACGATATATGTTGAGGTGGTATTCTTTTATCCGTTGGTGCTATTTTTGTCCAATAATTGGCTCTACAGTGATGCCCAGGGAATTTCGTCATTTAGGCCTATTCTGTCTGTTTCAGTCTGTAGACCCACTGTTGTTCCTTGCGGAACAAAAACTTAGATGGATCCGACAGGTGTGCTGGAATCCATGGCTGTTCCAGCACCACCCAGCGTAAATCTGTGTCTAGGTGGCCTTTGTCCAGGAAATGATTGGTAATTTTCGTGGAGCATTTACCACATCTAATAGTACTCTTATGCTCTTGTATCCGAGTTTTTTTCTTTCTTTTGGTCATCCCCACATAGCGGAGCATGCACGGACACCATAGTAGGTAGATCAGTCGCTCGCTATTGCAATTGGTGTGTTTGTTGATTTTCCATGGTCGTGTAGTTCCAATGTCAATCTCTAGAGTTTTTTCTGTCTGAGAGCAGACTGTACAAGTCCCACAAGGGAAGTGCCCCACCACAGGGGGAAGATTCCATAACGTTGTCTGTGGCCTGATGTGTCTTGTTAACTGTGGTCGTGTATGAACTAACTTGTCCTTCAAGTTAGCACTCCGTTTGTATGCGAACAAAGGACGGGGAAGTAAACTGTCTGCTGGATTCAAAAACTGCCAATGTTTATTCATGCTTTTCTTAACTGAATTCGAAAAGCTAGAGAAGGTATTCACAAATGTGAGTCTCTGGTTTGTATCTGTTTTGATTGTCTTTTCCAAAAGAGCTTCTCTATTGTTGTCGGCTGCTCTTTTTTTCGATTTCCGTATTAGATGACTGGGGTATTGACTGGGGTATTTCTTCACAATTAGATCTTGTGACAAGGCTTTTGCATGTTCCTCGTACTGTTCCAGCTCTGTGCAGTTTCGTCTTATTCGTCGAAACTGCCCGAAGGGCAAGTTTTCACGAAGGGCTCGAGGATGGTAGCTCTGAAATGATAAAAGAGAGTTACAAGAAGTAGGCTTCTTGTATAGTTCTGTTATTAGTCCACCATTTCTTGGTATTATCTTCAAATCTAGAAAAGGGAGGCTAGTTTTGGAGAATTCTAAGGTAAAATTCAAGAAGTCGTTTTAGTTGTTCAGCCATTCCTGAAACAACTTCAGAGTCTTTTCATCACCTCTCCAGATGACAAAAATGTAATCTATGTACCGTTTCCAGGTACGTAGATGATTCAAAAACGGGTTACCTGGTGTCAATACCGTCCCTTGTTCAAACTTGTGGACATACAAATTCGCCAGGCTGGGGGCACACACACTTCCCATACATGTCCCTGACACTTGAAGATATGTTTGATCCTCGAATTTAAAAAAGTTCTCTTTTAGCACCATCCTTGCACAAAACATGACAAACTCAATAGGTGTTATGCTCTCCCAGGTTGATACTTCCAACATTCCTTTTATTGTGGTCAGTGTTTCTTCCTGTGGAATGCACGTGTAGAGAGATTCTACGTCAAAGGATACCAACCAATCTTTTTCTATATCAAAAGCCACATCTCGGATATCCGTAAGTAAATGCTTGGTATCCTGAATAAAAGTTGGCATCTGTGATACCAAGGGACGTAGAAAGAAATCCATGAAACTTGCCATAGGTTCAAGTAGCGAACCGACACCTGAAACGATCGGTCTCCCTGGTGGAGGTCTAGTTACTTTGTGTATTTTTGGTAATGCATAAAAGTATGGATCTATAGGTGTTGTAGCTACCAGGTACGATGCTTCATTGTCCGTGATCCACTTCTTTTCTTTGGCCTCATCCACTTTTTTGATAATCTCTTTTTTCAGACATGTGGAGGGGTCTAATAGCAGCAGTTGGTAGGACCTCTGGTCACTCAGTTGTCTCAGACATTCATCTCTGTAGGTGTCTTTATTCATGAGTACAACCGCGCCCCATTTATCCGCGGGTTTTATCACTATTTCTGGATTTTTTGCTAGATCTTCTAGTGCTGTCTTCTCTAGTCTTGTCAGGTTCTGGAACTGGCTGGATTTACGCTGGGTGGTGCTGGAACAGCCATGGATTCCAGCACACCTGTCGGATCCATCTAGGTTTTTGTTCCGCAAGGACAACACTGGGTCTACAGACAGACAGAATAGGCCAAAATGACGTAATTCCCTGGGCATCACTGTAGAGCCAATTATTGGACAAAAATAGCACCAACGGATACAAGAATATCACCTCAACATATATCGTTAGAGTGACTATATAGTCCTGTCCCTATGAGTCTGAATATCTGTTGAAATATACTTTATACAACCCTGCAGATCCCTGAGTACTTTGATGACAGAAGGTATCCATAGTGGAATATTATTTCCACTTGGGTTATGAGAGAAGCGATACATCCTTTCTTTTTTTAAAAAGCTTTGGTGTCCTGTTATAGTTTTTGAGCAAACAGCCACTCGGGAGATACTATTACCGATGTATGTACCTTTTAGGATTACAGGTCACCGTAAGTTTACAAGTCCCGGGAAATACCCGTATACAGCTCAGACGGGTTTAGAGACAGTGTACCTTTCCACACGCATGCGCCTGATAATAACTTACTGCGCATGTGCACAGGGGGTTATGGGATACTGGTAAGACCTTTGGCAGATTATGAAGTGCTCCCAGTCTCCCGGTTGACAAATGAGCCATTGGAGAGATGATGGTATGAGTTACAAGACTATGCACTGTCTCAATCCTCTTTAAATGTATTAGGGTAACTTGAGACGCTTTTGCAACTGTTCCATTCAAATGCGCATGTGCAAAAAAATAGCGTTACCCATCTGGACACATGCGCAGATTGAGTTTAGAGGCAATTACAGGACTACCGCAGTCAGGACCCCGTTTTTCGCACAGCGGCAGCCAATTATGCCGCTTGAGTATAAATGCGCGTCCTCCGTCCTGTTCGGTACCTCCCGGGGCGGGCTCTACCAGGAACCGAGGTACCGACGGATAGGTAAGTGGTATGCTTGTATTAGTTGACTCATCTTTGATGCTGACACCTTAGATTAATTTAGCTATCGGGTGGTACTAGCATTTGCATCTAGTTTTGGTTTATGTTTTACTTAGAATTAGTCTCCCCATGGAGTGTCATACACTCTTATACTCTGGCCCCGATTAATTCCGGGTGGTACTAGCATTTGCATCTAGTTTTGATTTCGGTATTTATTGAGAATCAGTCTCCCCATGAAGTGTCATACACTCTTATGCTCTGGCCCTGATTAATCCCTTGACGTAAAAAAGAGAGACACTCGTGGTGGCTGGTGGATGGGTCCCATGACTTTTCTGACCTAGATGTACCTTGTGGCCCCTTTTGGTTTACAAAGAATTAAGGATTTAGTGGAGATGGTGTATAGAAATCTAACACCGTCCACATTGCTTTTTCTTCCTGCAGAGCGGGTCCTCCTTCCTGAGCAGCCTGTCAGGTTGAGGTGAGGCAGGGCTATCCTGCAACTGAGGGTAAGTCCATATTGGTTGTGACTATAAGTAGCACATATAAACTTTTGATATTGTGACAAAGCACAATGCATGAGTTATCATGTGATTTATTATTT